>NC_134184.1:14650755-15891255 GCF_964188355.1 Buteo buteo | reverse complement strand
AAAACTCCAGCTGCTAGATAAATAGACCTGCATACATTTTTGGCTTGCAGTGCGTGTTCCGTAATAGGTTATGCAATAGGATTTCATTTAACTATATGGATTCAAATATTTGTTACTGCCCACTTTGGGGAGACAAAATTAAAATGGTTTGGTGGCTTACAAGATATGTAAGGAATAAAAACAGAAGCCCAAGCACCTTAGAAATGCAGAAGGTATATTATTAAAAAATAATAGAATACAAATACTAGAGAATATCTTTGTTATGTACAATGTTACTGGCTACGTATCTTAGCTTCATTTTGTATTTATGAATATATTTTCAGTAGAAGGATAAATAGGTGAAAATAGTTCACTACCATATGATTTGTTTTATCCTTAGGCATCGCCTGGGGTTACTGGTACAGCCCTGGCTCTCAGTACCGAAAAGTGAAATGTGCAACAATGAAAATTTTATTAAAACGTATGTTAACCCATTACAGTATGTTCACTTCCAATTCTTTGTAAGAATGCGTGATGTATCATTTTGTGTGTGTCATTTTTTTAAAAAGATATGAGTCAAGTAGAGGAGCAAATTTAATGGGAGAATTTTATGGGAAACATTATACAAATGGCAGAGTGTGCGATTCCCATTATTAAAATAATTTGTCATTGTATGAAAAAATGGTATAAATTTCAAGAAAGAGTCTTCTTTAGTTATCTGCCCTTTTTTAATGACAGCAGCTTTTGTGCAGTAAAGGCAGACACGTTTTCAAGCAAAGCCCATTTCAGACCAGAATTTCTGAGAGCCCTATTAATGTTTCATGCTAATCAAGGAGAGTGGGAAATAGAGCTGACAGGTGCTTTCTACTCTGCTTATTCCTGTCTTCCTGCATTAGACATTACTAGCTAAAAAAGAGCCAATATGGTTCCCTTCCAGTGCATGTGGCGACAAGGGCAGGAATAAAATGCTTCTTTTTATAAGTTTATAGCTGTTTTTTCTTATTGCCTCCACTGGTGACATCAACAAATATGTAGCTGCGGCAATTATTAATAAAAAATCGTTTTACTTCAAACCACGACCTGAATCGGACTCTGAAATTTCCCCCAGTGCACTTTGGGACCTGCAGTGTACTGGTAGCACATCTTCTGAGATAAACTGAGGTCCACCCGGGATCCTTCTTTTAACAGCACACATGGTAGTCTTTCCGTCGGAGCCAGGAAGAAACACGTACCTTTACTCTAGGACAAGTCTTTTTGATTAAGAAATGCCAAGGTGAAGAACAAACTCTTCCAGAGTTTGGAAGCTGCAGCGGGCGTTGCTGGGGTTGCCCTTTGGCACCCACCCCGCTGTCCGTCGGGCAGAGCGGCCGCGCTCCGAGGGAAGCGCTCACATCCCCTACGTAGAGATGTAGGTATATATCTCCCGCTAAAGGAGAGAGTGGCGTGCCTTTGAAAGCCTACTGAGAAGTCCCATCTGGCTGAGTTTAGGTACACAAGTTAGGCAGGAAGGCTGTCCCTCCGGAGGCCCTCAAAGGCACATGTCTCCTGTGCCTGCGCGGGAAGTTTCTGCGCTTCCTTTGGGAAGCCGGCTTCAATAGGCAGTTAAATGCAGACGCGAGTTAGGTACCCACGCGAGGTAGACCAGATTGTAGCCTCTGACGACAAAATGGCTGAACTGCAAGCTGGGACTTTACTGAACTGTATTTGTACAACACACACGGGGAATTTCGTAGCTGCGGCGGCTAGCAATCCTTAAGTTAGCTTTGCTGAAATAATCAGGAAAGGGAGAAATTGAGCCACCCTTCTGATGTATTGCTTTCTCTATGCAAAGCAGATGTTGCTAAACCATCCTAACTGTTCGTGACAGTCAGCATAGCTGCTTTTTCATGTAAATTATAATATATACAATAACTCGGAAAAAAATTATTTACTTTAGTATCTCTATAGACCTGTGTTCCATATCTATGAAAAAAAGCTGCATTTGCTTAATTGTAATTACTTTCTATTATAAAATTTAATTGAAGCAGATTCCTAGTCTGGACCATTTTGCACTGATTTAACTCCTGCCTACTTTGATTTTGTTTGTTAGTAATTTACTGCTTTAAGTTGAACTAAAAAATACATTCATGCATATTTGAATATGTATGAATCCAGCTTAAACAAGTCGATATTAAGAATCTGAATCAGTTTAGCTAAATTAATTTAAACCAGTATAACCTTTCCTCATGACATGGACATGAATTTATTAAAAAATTGTAGATTATAACGTGAAAATAATTACCACCTTTCTCTGGCAGGACACAAACCAATACTGCTTATTTGCTTGTTTTAAGGAAATTGCCAGCACTTTTCTATCAAATTTATTTTGCTGTTAAGAATACATGATTTCTACAGTGAATCATGTCTACCTTCAAACTCATAATCAGTATGAAGAAATACTACCAGAGCAATCAAATTCACTTTCTTACACGAGTGTTTTCTCAACGTCATTAGAATCCCCTTGAATAACGATGGTGAGGCACATGTGGCTTATAGTACCAAAGGACTTGTACCTATATTGTCTTGTTTACTATGTCAAATATTGTATACTTAAAAAAAAATATGCTGTAATAGATCTTTTGCTTCCGTCAAAAGCAAATATCTTTTAATGTAAATTTAAAGATGAGTGAACCATTTCTCCCTGTGTATATTGTGCCAAGTTGCCACTGTCTACACGCTGTACATGGGAACGACACTGGTGCCTTCAGGATAGGACAAAATGTTACAGTTTTGTACAGAAGTTGTCACAGAAATAATTCATCAGAAGGATGAAGAATGGAATTCTTTACCAAAAGAATCCCAGATTTTTAATCTTGGCTGTGTACTAGAATTGTTTATACACTTATTTTCATCAGGCCCCTAGCTTTAGGTTTTTTTTAAGGGATTAATCCAGGAATACTCAAATAGGTTTGCTTTCTGACTTTGACACATCCCCATTATATGGAAGTTTTAACCATTTTGCCATTGGAGCTTAACTCTCTAAAACCTATGGAGAGCATCACAAAAGTGAGCAGCCTCTGCTTCACTCCTTGGATAACACAACTTCCATTGCCAAAAGCCCCATGAGCTCCACCTGCCCTAGAATTCCCTTAGCGGATGACAGGATTACATAATGACCTTGGTTAGATTTGGCCTCTAAACTTAGGGAAGGATGTCTAAGCAAGATTCACCATGCTCATTGTCTTTTCTGCTTGGGAAATGTTCACCACAACACAAATTTTTAGAGGTATATAGTGAGTCTACAAGACTACAGTAGCTGTTAGTGTCATAGATTGGTCCAGTGTAATGTGACTCCTGAAGGTAGCTTTCATAACCTGTTTGTTTTCCAAGTTACTTGTCTTTCTTTCCTTCAGTGGAAAAGTGACTAAAGGCCAGACATTTTTCTTTGGATGGATCACGGTTTCAGAACTCATGGATGATTCTAAGGTAGCGATTTTCTTTTATTTACCCTGCAGTGCTGAATAACAGTTCATAGTGTTGTTAAAGCACTGAAACACTCTGCTGTAAATTAATATTAAGAAATATCTGCTTCATCCTAACACAGTTTAAGTTATATATTTTTTTTCTGTCCTTCTGTCTAGAACAGTCACTTAAAGACCAAGATGGAATATGAGCATGTATGCACTCGTATGTTAAGTTCTTTGCTGTCATAGTAAGGAAATGAAGATTTTTAATGTGTTCTTATGAAAGCTCTTTGGGGACCCCTCCCAAAACATAGAAATAAGTTGAGAAGATCAGGTTTTCAATACAAATCTAGTGCTAGTCCTGTACAGTACCTTGTAGCAAGTACTAAATACTGTTTAACTTTCACCTACTAAAAACAGGTACTCCTTTCACCAAAGCAGAAGAAGGTCTGCTTTCATCCAGGTTTGAGACCAGGAGATATGTGCATGAGAAATAATATATTGCATATGCCACATCTGGATTCCAAAGCTCACTGTCCCTAAATCTTGGTTTCCTCATTTACTTTACATTTACATTTATGCAACCAAGAGTTTGGATCTCTGCAAATAGGTTGTGCATGGGAGAGTCCCACCGGGATTGTGAAGGGAAACCCATAGAAGGCTTCACATTGACATTTCAAAGGCTTCTGCATCAAAACTGTGTTCTGTATCTATGAATATGTATGTCTTGCTCAAAAATTAGTTGCTCCTTCCCCCTCGCCATCCTGCCTTCTCTGCAACAATTCATAATATGACTGTTTAGGTATGAAGACCTTCTGCAAACAATATTATTACTCTGGCTGCCTCAAGAAAGCTTAACTAAGACCCATTTGGTCCATTATGGCAGATACGTTATTTACACAAAATCCCAAGAAAAAAAATTTCCTTCCTGAGGAGATTATACGGTCCAGACAGACAAGCCATATCCAGATTAAGAAAAATGTAGCCACAGAAAGCTTGTGTTTGGGTTTCTTCTTATCTGTCCTTTGACTTCTGGGTCTGATAGTCACCTTTCAAATTAACACCCTTAGACCCTGATTCCTTAGACTCCTTTTAGATGTTAATGTTGAGAAAAAAAGTAAGCTGGTCCCTAGAAGCAATCATTTGTCTCTTTAAAGAGCATTTGGGCAACTAGCTGAAGTGAAGACCTTCTCCATACACTGACCTGGAATTCATAGGTAGTGGCAGAGCTAGAAACGAAACTAGATCTCTCCGATGCCATCTCATTGCCCAGCTATTAAAACTTGCTGCCTCTGAGCTCAGGCTACAGAAAGACAATGTTCAGCTATAGCAAAGGAGTGTAAAAGAAAGACAGTTTTCTCCTATTAGGTTAAAGCGAGCAAGGCACTACAGATTTCCATCTATGGTGATATGCTCTGACAAACACTTTACATTTAATTAACAGGACCAAATTCTCCTTTAATTTATGCAAGTGAAGCTCTGTTGGCTTCAACAGAGTTAGCTCTGCTGTAATTGAGAGAAGAATTTGGCCCAGCATCTGTAATAAATCATTAATGAGCATGTAGTAAGATAAGTTTTAATGATTAATTAACAATGTATTTTTTGGAGAAAAGTATTCTTAACATGCCCTTAATGTATCAAGTGATAATTACAATATTAAAAGCCTACTGATTAAAGCAATTAATTATATGCTTAATTTATTTACTAATTAAGCTTTAATATATGTATAGTTAAGTAATTGCTAATGAGTATTTCACATTTGCTAAACAGGTCTGGCAGTAATTACATGGGAAACACTATAAAATGATTCTTCTAGTGATTATATGAAAAAATGCAACATTCTTTCAGTTTTTTTCTCTCTTTTTGTTGTGGGTTTTTTTTTTTTCCCTAAGTGAATTGCTTGGCTTGCATTTTTCTCCTTGGTGAATGGAATGTTTACTAGAATACAAGCTGCATACGTCTGAAAGGGCAGTGTTTCTGGACAAATATGATGAAATATGCTTCTGAAGAACAACTCAGTCATGCCTACATGAAAACAACAATCTTCGCCCCTTATGCACACAGATAAAGCCTGCAGTTTTCCTAGTTTGTATTCAGATCTTACTCAGGCAAAATTTCAGCTGATGTTAATGGGAGTTTGCTATGTTAGGACCACAGCTGTTTGTTCTTTGGTTATGGCAAGAACTTTTGGCTCCTGAGTTGGACTCTTAGTGTCTTTAATTCATATATGATGCAAGGGAGAGATATGCATCTTTCAGTCAGATGTAGGTTCTTTAAATCATAGCATATGCAGTATCTATTGTTGCAGTCCTTACTTTAAGTCTTATACTTTGTGCAGACAAAACTCCTATTAAAGCTGATAAAAATTTTGCCTAAACAAACAACAAAGCAATAGGATCACTTTTAGACATACTTGGCTACACACAGTGAACTCCAAAGGTCCTTATTCATTTAAATTCCTATTGCATCCTAAGTGAAACCTGAAGCCCAAGTTTCTGGGTCCTTGCCCAAGTTGTATAGAAGAAAAGACAGTCCCTCTTTTTCCACCTCTGTGGTCCTCACATTACCTTGAGGGAGATGTTACCTCAGTGTAGAATCTGAAATGCTTAAAAATATAAATGGGAGTGGCACATTGTATATAGCATGGTTTGGTGGAAAGAAACTCCACACCGTGGAGAAGTGTTCAAGAAAGGGTTAGTGTTATGGCTATAACTACTTCTTACTCCACTAGGCGATATGAGAAGTGAGCAAGACACCTACAGCATTGACTTGTGGGGATAGAGATCCCCAGTCTAATTAACCACCCCTAGCTTTTGGAAGGTAGAAATCTGGAGTTACTTAAGCAGTTTTCCTCCCTTTCCTACTCTTATACTTCCTTCCCTCACTTTAAGCTTGTATGTATTTCTGCAAAAACCCCAGCTGCTCCCTCTACCTTTCTCTAAGTTTGGAGCCTGGGGACACCTTTTCCTCTCAACCCCCAATCTTCTCTCTGGATACATCTTCTTAGTGCTCTAATTTGTATCTAGCAGGTGAAAGTGTGTGTTGACCCAGAGCACATTCCTGGGAGAGCAAAATTAAACAGGTTTAGTAGGTCTGGGATGCACATAAACAGGTCTTAATGTAGTGTGTATTCTCATCCCATGCATTAATGAAGTGGGAGATGGACTGAATCTCACCAAAGCGTGGGCTCTTCATAAACTCTTTATGCTGTCACCAGATCAGAAATGGACAGGAGTGACAAATACACACAAGGGACTACACCCCAAATACAGGGCTTAGCTCTGGCTTGTATAAAGCCTTCATTTTTCTGCCAGTAAAGCCTCATGTAATCAATTGCCAAGACTCCATGCATCTGCCTAACTGGGGGTGTGTGACAAATCCAACCTAATCTGTGGTAAAATTCCAGAACCATTCCCAAGGAGAGATTAGATTACATTTATATAGCATATGTCATTACACAGTTATACGAAAATGCATTCTTCTAGCAAAATCAGGTTTTGTATTTATTTAAGAGATAGCAAACAAGGGATAAGGATATGAACTGAAGATGGGAAGCTACTGGGCAAAGATTTAAGAGTTGAAAAAGCACATATCTATTTTTTTTAAAAAGTGGCATTAGCAAGGAATTTCAGCCAAATGTCCTCCCAGAGGAATCAAGCCTGTAGCCGAGTGGCTTCAGCACCCACTGACACTGGGGAGAGTTTGGAGCATCAAGTATCTCCTAACCTGACAGATGTTACCTTGAATGATCTATGTAGACCTATTCCTTAGAATTAAGTAGGGATGTTGCTTACCACACAGGATCAACTGTTGTCAGGCTATGACCTGACGTGATCTGGCAATCAGAATTCTGCTGCTGAACTTCATGGCTTCCAAGACAAATTTAGGGGTTCATAAAAGGAAGGTTATCTGCATTAACACTCCGTTCACATTGCAGTTATGACAGTGCTTCACTGGTTGTCAGTGGGCTGAAAAGATTTTTTCTTCTTTGTTCCACACGTTATCTTAGGGACAGCCAGGGGCTTCACCTTCTTCTGAAGCACTGAAGACTGACCATCAGAGCTATGGATTTTTATGTAGGTCTTAATGAAGTTAGCAAAGCCTGTAGGATCAAACCTTACCTAAAATATCAGGAAATCTTTTTTCTGACTTCATTCGTGGTAAAATCCTAATGAACAAAATTGAGAGGAGGCACTTCCATAAGTGCTCCTCTCTGCCTGCACAGCAGCATCCCTTCTCTGTCTGTGCAATGTGCTGAGAGTCCAGCCCAGAAATACCCGTATCTCCTATGAAAGATGGGTATGAATGGGCAGAGTCCTCACTCTGTTTCCACTGGAAGAAGCTGGGTCAGTATTGACAGGTTCAACATGGTAGGAACATAGTACGTGTTCATCTCCTGTAGTCTGTGGATCTTTGCTGGTGAGGGGTCCACAGCTGGACTGCTGTACTCTTTGGCCCTGGTTGACTTTTAAAGTAAAGACATGTGATGGTCTGAATGGCAGGCTGAGGGGAGAACTGTGATCCATGGTTCAAACCACTCTAAGGAGGAGTTTAACTTCCATGTAAATTCTATCAATGCCATGCTGAGAGAGAAAAAGCAACAATGAAGGAATACTGAGAGAAGACTGTGTCTTGCATGCCACTCTCATGCGAGTATCTTTAAAGCTATATTTTTCACTGTGGTTCTTTTATAAGCAAGGTGCACAGAAAAAATAACTGATAGTAGGGTACCAAATCATGATGCCCATAGAGCTAGGCATTTTCCTTAGAAAACCCTTGCTGTTACCTCACCAGGAGATTTTCCTCAGCAAGGACTTGGAAATGGTTATTAGGAACGAGGGGGCTTGGAGCACAGAAAATGGAAAGTTAAACCACCTGCACCACTCAGCCTTCTTCATCCAATCAAACTAAAGAGCTTTGGGAAATACTACAACACACTCACAGGCTGGGTTGGTACTAGAAAATTAAATTGAGATCTTTTTTGGACAATTTTTTTCCTTTCTCTCCTGTGAAGTGTATTAGGCATCTGTAAGTTCTATGGAAACTTTAGGGAGGAAAAGGGGGAAATTTCAGGAACAGGAAATTACATGGGGCAGAGTTTTGAGACAGCTTTAGATTCCTCCTAAAAGACTGCAAAGAAACTAGGTTTCCACAACTCAACATTTTTTACTCTTTTATTCTAGACTAGGATCTCAAGCTCATACTGAACATGCCTTTGTGCTCCCAACCCATGTGCAACTCATACAGCTATGTTCAGTGCAACGGTCATTAGCAGAATGTATCAGAAATGTCTACAGAGGCTAAATAAATTTAGCACCTATACTGCTAAATAACACAGGTCAGGAACTGTTCCGTCTCTCTGAGGCCAAGTGGCACAGCACGACTTGCATCTACCTATTCAAACTTTCCCTCCACCAAAACAGGGAGGCCATCTTCAGACCTCCTTTTGGGAAGGATCTGTAGTGCTTTCTGTCTCTTGAGCAATACCCAGGCATTATTCACCACAGTGCTAATCAGCGTAGGACAAAACTATGCCAGCGAGCGTGCTAACAATTAAATAGACAGTCTAAAGACAGGACAGTGCTTGAACCTGTGCCCTGTGTGTCTTGTATTTCCCAGTATAGGCATAGCAACATCTGTATTATGGTGGAAGACATACTGGAAGAAGCATCTAAGAAAATCTGTAGTGAGAACTGTACATTCACTGCATCTAATTACTCACATAATTTTCAGAAATGAGCTTCCTGGGCAAAACACATTGTCCTTCATTATTGTTTGCTATGTTTATTCTAGCCATGTCAAGAACCCCATTGTGAAACTCCCACTGATTTAAACAATGCCAGGATTTCAGCCATATGGGATGAGATGGTTCTGAGTGGTCCAGCTGGGAGCCCTTGTGCCATATCCAACTGCATGTCTACCAGGCCTCTGAACACATTCCCGAGAGATGGCTGTCTCATCTGAGGAGTTCATCACACCTTTCCGGAGACCAGCCTGAAAAACTACCCCAAAACCCAACACCTTTAGTAAAGCAGTGGTGGTGATGGTGGTGATGGTGGTGTTTACCCATACGATAGAAATGAGAAAAGGGGTTGTACAGGAAAAACATGGCAGAACACGGATAATTATCTGTCTTAAGACCTAAGACCTGCACTTGGCCAAAAATCAAACCAAAGTGACTTTTTCTTGCAGATCACTGACATAAGTATTTGGCATTGGCTCCTGAAATGTCTCTAGTAAATTTTGGAAATAAGCCCGAAACAACTTCTGATTAAACTGGCTCAGTAAACCGATAAATTTGTCTTCGTTTAAATTGCTGGACATGAGGCACAAAACACTTCCATCTATATTCCCAATTTAGTATTACACAAAGCTCTTTAAGACACTCTCCCCAAATAAGTGTAATGTTGATAACAGCCTAGAGCTTCAACACTCCAAGAGCAACCCTGATGTTTGGCTTTATTGGAACAGACCCCTTTGATTGGAATATTGGTTGGGATGTCACTGTAGCCCTTTCTAGTCCGTATCCTCCAAAAGGTACTTAGGAAGCATGGGTCACTCATTCAGTATGTAATCCAAATAGATATGAATTCCTTGAAAATGCCTATTGTTTATTCTGCCTTCTCTTTTGATCACTAAGTAGCTTCACACATTTGCAATATGAGAGCCAGAGATCTTGGAAACCAAAAGCTACAGTTAAGATGTTATTTCCACTTTTTTTTTTTCCTGAGTTTTGGAATTTTTTTGGTCTCCACTAGTTTTAACTGCACCTATCAGTAGTTCATAAGGGAATGTTTTAATGTTTAAGTTTTCAATGATTTCATCATTTTGTTTATTAGTTTCTAATGGATTAATTTAAAGGCTTGATGTTCACACCCAACATTTTATTGCTGGCTTGATTTAAACGCGTTAGCTAAACAGCCCCTGGTTTACTTCTTGTAGGAAAAGGAAACATTCAAAGTGACCAAATATTTTACTTATACTGACTGGTTTACCAGTTATTGTTGGCTTCAGAAAGGGTCACTGCCAGCATTGTTTTTCCCAAAGGCAAGATAGTAGTTCTCTCATTGAGTAGAGCCAGCTTTTTTCCCCTCTCTCTCTTTTTCGCTGCCAATTTCACTACTGATCTTGTGCAATAAAATGTGCTTGTCAATGAAAGTGTCAACCAAGTTTAAAAAGAATAGACTGAGTAAAACTAAAAAGTAAATTATTTAAGTAGAGTTGTAGTTGAAACTTGAAAGAATTCTGTTTGGTGGTTTTCTTCGCATCATTCTGCCAATGGAGGAGGAACTCTGAATTTCTAACTAGTGAAGCCCTGTCATAACTGGGGCTGACAGTTCACATTGAAAATTCTGTTTTCTTCTTTCCCAGGAAAGCAAGTCAAAGTTAAACCAACAAACTATTGTTGGCAAGTGCCTTACCTTTGTTCTGTGCTTCCTTATAAATTAGCCACTTCTGTTTTCTAGGTTGCTTGTAAATGGAATTCCTCTAGTTTAGGGTCTCACATTAGCTATATTATTTTAAAATGCTAGTGTATCCTTTTAGACAGTGACTGGATTTAGAGCATGTAAGAATCTAATCAGAGAATGTTCACGAATGGTGATGAACAGAAAGGAAATATACTGTAAATTTTGGTCAGTACATGATGAATTCAGCTAGAAATCTGGACCACCAGGTCCCAAACTTAGTTATGGTTAAATATCAGTGAAATTAAGACATTTATATGAACATATCAGTGCTGTGTCTGAACTATCAGTATGATCATACACTGAATTTCGTATTTGCTTACTGATGTTCCTGCATACAAAATTTCACTGAAATGCACAAGGCTGGACCTTTGCACATTAGTGTTAGAATGTATCTAAATGTAAAAAAGAGCTGATTTTACTGTAGAATTGCTGCTATAACACTGTGTGTATGGAAGTCTCCATAACCATACTTTTTTTCTATGTATCTATATATACATAACCTCTATTCTCTACTAATTGACTTATCAGTATATACTACAGTATATACATGGCCAGTTCATTAAGGTTAATTTGTTCAAAAATATTAGAAGCATTAATTTCTGGCTTATAGCTAATGGCTGCTCCCAGCCAGTGTCTTGTTTCATCATTAGTGTCAGCTAGATTATAACTCACACCCAACTGTTTTTACACTATCTAATAGAATCAATTGATGCAATGGTTGACAAGATGCTGTTTTGCATTTTGTCATCTCACTAATGCACATGGCTTAAAGGCATTGGCATCCATAATGTGGGGCAGTTTTGTAGGAGGCACAGAATAGGCTGAAGCTGCAAGGGCCATTTTCATAAAATATTAATGAAATTGAAAAATACACTGGGGTTGAAGGCTTGTCTGCTAAATGTAAGGTAAAATCTATTCTGTTCTGCTTTCTGATGACTGTAATTAGCAGCCCTAATTAAAAATTCAAACCTTGTGTATATTTGAAAGCATGAATCTTAGCTCTCATAGTGTTTATTTCCTTTACAAAGTATTTTATTTTACAACGCTAATTGAACAGGATCCTTCCTAGCCTGACAGCCGCAGCTGGCTGGAGCCAGTTTATGTATCCAGTCTCTCTAGACTACTTCCTTTTGTAAGCAATAAAACATCTTTAAAAAACATGTATATGCTCTCTATGAGCCATTAACTCTGTGTCACCCAGTGTGGAACTGGCCATCCGCACACATGCATTGTTGTTTCCTTCACTTAAAAGTGACCTCTTTGAAAAGGCAGCTTTTTTCTGATCTTCAATATTTAATGTGGATTTACTTACATTAAATGACCACCTTTCTTAAGGAGACTTGGCCCAATTCTGACATTATTTATGAACAGCATATGCTGTGCAAAACAACGGAAGGAATCACCATTAGTTCCAGTAGAAAAATCTACTTTTTATCATCACTTTGTGTAGTTATTTTGAAATTCATGGCCGAGATACTAGGGCCCCACTAGGGAATATGTGACTGCAACCCAAGTCCAAATTGATTATAAACACATTACTCTCTGGAATCCAATGTACAGCAAGGAATACCACGTGGATGGGTTAAGTTTTCGCTGTTGTATTGCCTCTTTTCACTGTTTGCCACAGGAATGGCTCTGAACTGCACCATTTCCTACTTTCCTTTCCATACCCTTGTAACAAGACAACACCGGAATCTTAATATCCCGTATAATGTCCATAACAATAAGCAGCAGTGTCCCTCAGAATCTTGTATTTTTGAATAGGTGGTCTTTTTACCTCCTCATGTCAGACCAATGAGGCCATAAGAGGAGGGGACAAGGTGGATGGACGGAAAAGGGTATTGGAAGACACTCCGATGTGGTTTTGCTAACCGAGTTCTTCACTGATTTATGCGAGAAAATGAAATTTGATGATGCACCCTGTCTGTGACAAAGGGTCTGATCTTGCAATTCTTGCTTAGGCAAAATTGACTTCAATGTGAGTTTAGCCTGAGTAAGGAATGCTGGATCAGGTTCAAAGATTAGCAGGAAAATAATCATAAAAAAGAAAGCAAGAGAAACCCAAAATAACCCAGTCCTGAAGAACTGGGACCCATGTGCCAATAAATTGGGCTGTAAAATTCCAGATCTTACTGGATGATATTTAGCACTCCTTTGTAGTGAAGAAATGAGAGTTTAACCTGAAATATACATCTGTTTCTAATGTTAGAAAATAATTTAAACTTCTGACAGCTGTTTCCATTCTGCATTGTCATACAACTGGGACCTTCTTAATGGTTTTCACAAAATGTTTTGAATTTTCTTATTTTTAAATTCTGTTTCAAAAAGTTGGGTTTGAATAGTTTCTTTTTATCTTTCATGTCCACCTTTTCACCATCTGTAGCCAAGGAGCATGCAATCAAGAAGTCTTCTGAAAAACCTCATTCCCACAGATCTACCTCCACGAATGTTTCAGCTCAGACAAAACAATGCATGGCAGTGAAATTTCATTTTTCTGAAAAATTTTCAAACAAATTCTGTTAAATGATTCTAAAAATCACTATGGGATACACCAAGGGACTAGAAGGATGACACAACCTCTGTTTATTACTGCCTGGTTCCTCCCTAAGGTGGGATGTCTTCCCCCCCAACTGCTTTCAAGAATTCATGGTTTTGGGCTGTAAGGCACATCTGTTACTGGTTCTGGGAAGGTACCCAGGGGTTTGAATACATGGTCCAAACATCTCAGCTCTTTATTAGAATGCGAATGGGATTTGCAGTCTCCTACTCCTTCCATGCTCTATTTTCCACGGAAAAGGCCAGAGAGAAGCTGCAGCCTGCTTTACATATCTGCCAGAGCATGCTCTGGGACACCCCAGCAGGTAAATCTGCAGGCATCCAGAGAGCTCTTCAGCACACCTGTGCTTAATACATGCTTATGGCTTTCTCTCCTTCCTTTCACCTACGGCTCTTGAATTTAAAAATGTATGCAGGTACTAACAAAATAAACCACACCGTGAGTTTTCACTGGAATTTCACAGGGAGGTTCCCTCCATCCTTTCTGAGATTCTTAGGGAAAACCCCATACTTTGGAATTTGGGCAAGAATCACCTCGCCTCCTGAAAGCCAAACCATTTCTAGATCACTTTTAGCAATCATATCATGGGCATCTAGTTTAAAGTAGTCAGCAAGTCTCCCTTGGTAGTCAAAGAAGAGTGTCCTAGAGGGCAGTTCAGCCCATGTTTACTGGGCACTTAGCATTGCTGAGCTGAACAGTTCTCCTGAAAGAGATCTCTCTCTCCACCAGCTAAAGAGGAACTAGTTAAAAATAAACCACAATCTTCTAGATGACCACAGGTAGGTGTGATGTATCCAACCCCAATGTAATTTCTTTGGATGATAGCCACAGTTTTCTCCCCTCTTGACAGCTGAATAGTCCACTAATCCTTCAGATGCCCCTCCACTTATGGAGAGCCTGTTCCTATAAATATCCCTATGCCTTTGTATCTTGCAGGATCTGAACCACAAAAAATGAAAAGTCCAAACCCAAGAACAGACTACCAAGTAGATAAAATGGATAAACTGTGAGGTTTTCACTAGACTTTGTGTAGTTATTTTGAAATTCATGGCCGAGATACTAGGGCCCCACTAGGGAATATGTGACTGCAACCCAAGTCCAAATTGATTGTAAACACATTACTCTCTGGAATTCAATGTACAGCAAGGAATACCACGTGGATGGGTTAAGTTTTCACTGTTGTATTACCTCTTTTCACTGTTTAAATTAAAATTATTAATTGTTAACAGGAGTTGAGCACGGTACTGTCTTGAGCTTTTTGAAACCATTTTGGGCAGGAGAATATCTAAAAATGGTCCAGAGACCGTGTGGCTGAAACGCAGACTGTAGGTTGTCCCAGTACAGCAAAAGGAGATGTATATAATACAAGCACACAAGAAACATGAATTCAGTAGTTTAAAGAAAATACAGAGCTATATAAGCTAAAGGACATAGCAATGTTAGGAGTTAGGTGATGTGTTTATTATTTGTTTAATAAGTTGGATTCAGGAGCCATTGGCTGGGTCCGACCACTGTTACAGGCAGTTTCTAACCTAGAGAAAAAGATGATGGTCCATGTCCCATAGAGCTTGTTATCTATGGTGTTCACATGATTATTTACTGATTTCTGGAAGAGGTGGCTTCCCCTGCAGAATTCTGCTCCAGCATTTTTATATATACTTTTCTTGCAAATGTTATCATGCATTTTTATGTTAAACTTTAGTTTAAGATGTAACTGAACTTCCTATATTACAGTGGGTTTTGAGGAATAATTCATGGAGGAAAAAGCCCCATACTATTCTCTTTCCTACAGAGACTCCTTTTGAGCCACATTAACTGTACAGAAGTTAATGTTAAATAATATAATAAATAGAGAACAACATATTTCTCAGTTAAAGTCAAAATAAGGGACATATTGAAAACCACTGGTGCAGGACACCCAAGATAAAGTGGTTTAATGCTGCGGTTTAAAGTGATGAAGCTTAACATTTTCTTTAATATAAATACCGTTTGCTCTCATGACTCAGCATTGCTCATCTGTGCTATTGGCAGTGGCGTGATCTAATACTTGCTTTGGTGGATCTCACATGAGTTTAGTTTTAAAATAGTGACATTTTTTTGCCATGAGGGAAAAATAGAGCAGAAGAATAGTAAAATTTAGTACGTTTTAAATTATGGTTTAGAGATTAAAGTAATTACTTTTAAAGAGTCATAAACTGATATGTTGCTGAATTTGTCTCTTTCCTCCCTTGAGCTGTCATACCCCAGGCAATTACCTTCACACCAGTTCTATCATTACTTTTCCTTTCTCCAATCAATGAGACCATGTCCCAGGCAAGGACCCACTCAAAATGAGGAGAGACTTTCAGGGGCATTTCCAGTCCATCCTCCTTTTGCAGTTCTTTCTCCTAACAGGACTGTGGCTAATAATGCCATTTCATAACCAGCAGATACCTATCACACTTCTTAAGCATGCTTCGCACTCACTCATGGAGACAAATAGCTCTAAGGATGAGCAAAGGGGAGGAGGACTTGACCTGTTGACCTAAGCAGCTTAGCAGGGCCATCAATTCGGTGCTGACATCTACCTCCAATCCACAGTCAAAGGTGTTGCTCTTAGGATTTGGGGGATCCTATTAATGTAGGCGGAGGAGGGAAGCAAGATTTCACTACCAACTGGTGGAAAGGGAAACAGTCATATATAGTCTTGTTATGATTCATACTTTTATGTCAAAGAGGGGAATGGATCATTTTCACCTATTCAAACCATAGAGTGAGGACTGGTAGGACAGGCAGAAAGTCTTTATCCCTCCATTCTGAACCATACACACAGTGTTTTCTTATTTTGTCTCTTATATTCTATACAGAGGTAGGTCTAATCACATATGCACATACAGAAACATACACAGAGCATTACAGAAACTAGACTAATTCTGTGACATAATGAAAATCCCTGGGAAGGTTTTTTCGTCTGGTCCTGTAATGTGATCATTCAAAGACTATTGACTATAGCACTGGTTTACAGATGTGTGCAATATGTAAGGAAAGAGGAAGAGGCTGTGGGAAAGTTTTTCGTATTTTTCAGGTGGAGAGGAAGCATTTGCCTGGTGTATTTTTTTAAGATAGTGATGCCTGCTTCAGACTTGGTTAGGTAGCCTGAAGCAGTTGTTCAGAAGTGGTTTGGGTTGGCCTGGTCTGATGACAACACACTGTGCTCCAGGTACGCAAGTGCAGTTCTTATATTAGGAGAAACAGGCAACTGAAAACATACCACATAGGTGGGGGAAGTATCTACACATAACCTGTATCTCTAATGCTTTGCAGTAAGCCATTCTTGACATGTCTTTTCAATTGCTTACACATTTTCGTATTGTAGATTATGTTTTCAAACTCTCACATTTACAGTTTCAGGGCATGTTCAAACAGTTGTCTTATTTAAAATATTAAAAATATATTAAAAATATATGCTATTTACAAAATCTTTTTTCCTCTCCTCTCCTCTCCTCTCCTCTCCTCTCCTCTCCTCTCCTCTCCTCTCCTCTCCTCTCCTCTCTTCTCCCTCTTTGTGTCTCATTACCTTGCTAAGAATTCAAAAGACTTGTACATCTTCAAAATTACAATTTCACACAGAAGTATCTGTATCCATAGATATGAGGGGTAATGATCCTCAGAGATCTGATTACAGGTGTGGAGTTCAAATAAAAGACCCTTTTTTATGACTGCTTTTAAAAAAAATCAAAATTGTGTCCATTACATTCGCTCAGTTCAGGAACAAAAACTGAGGCAAACTAAAAGCAACAGCAGCAAAAATGACCAGCAAACACTGCTTTGGAGTGCATATAGCATGAGTAAGAATTTTGAATGAAGCCTAACACAAGGCTAGCTGTATCGGGAGGGGCTCTGGGTGGTATACTAGCCTTTTCACATTCACTCCATATATCTTATATTCCTACAGATCTTTCCTTCCCTCCCTCCAGGGTTTACTCTTTCTCCCACTACCCTTTTCTTCCTCTTCCCCACCTCCTTCTGCCATTTATGGATTTTGATTGACAAGAGTTAAATGGCACACAGCCAGCCTCTAAAGCAGCAGCTGGGGCTGGCATTCCTTCTATGTAGACATATAAGGATATCTCGAAACACACTATTCTCTGATAAATCAGCTTCCCAGCCGCCCGGTATATGATGTGACTGGATAATGCTATGTGTCTGTTTTTGACCCCAAAGCTGCTTTTGCTGTAGAAGACTGTATCTTCCTTTCCGCTGCCCCCAGCTCCCTCCTGCTTTTCATGACGTCTGTCTGTCTGTCACTTACATAGGTGCATGTCAGCCAGGGTGGTCTTTGGTCCTCCTAGCACATTGGCCCTGGTTCTGCTGGCATCTCCTGTGGGCAGAGGCAGCCATGGCACAGAGCAGCTGGCCACATCTGGGACTGGAGCCCTGCCCTCCTGCTGTAGGTTATGAATAACCCTCACTGAAGTCCACGGGAGTTACTCACATCCTGCGAGGAGGTAAAACAGGGCCAAACCTCTCTAAAATGACCAGAGAGAGACCTGTAAATTTCCTTACACTGTAGGCAGATAGGCACAGCAGGGAGAAACAGTATTGTGCATGTGCACCCAGGCTCGTACAAATGGAGTACCACTCCGTTGTTCCAAGGTCATAACAACCAGTGCACAGTTTGTTCATTTAAGCAAAAAAACCAAACCAAACCAAAACAAAAAAAACAACAAACACCACCCCACCCCCCAAATTAAGGTCCTCTTTTTAAGGTCCTCTTTTGTTTTTGTAAAGGGCAGGGTTACTCTTACAGCAGATTTGGACCTCGTCAGCAGGCTTTCTGGGATTTTTTAAGAGCTGGGCTTTGGGGTTAGCACAAACAATGCTATGGAAGCTTAGAAGAAAAGCGAGTATAATAATTGTTCTAATCATTATTGTTTTACTAAAGAAACACACTGATTTCACATATTTTTAAACTGTTTTTGCCATCTCTCATACAATAAGTAGATCTTTATGAAGTAATAAAATGTACAGCCTATGCTATTGAGTGCTGTCTAATGCTTTCAAATCCACTCGCAGCTCAGTGAGAATTTGGGGGGTGGAAGTTGTTTACAGGCCGTTTCCTGCTGGATGTTTAAAAGGTTTCTTTGGTTTCCCAGAGAAACACACATACACAGTTTTCAGGACACATAGGCCTGTCAGTAAATTTTCAAATTAACAAATTTCTGTAAGTTAAAATTTTGCTCACAGGTATTTTAATTAAATCATCTGGCTTAAAAGAGTGCTTAGTAAGATCAGTTTGGTAGATAGCTAAGGCAGGGATTCTTTGAAAAAGACTCACCTAGTAAATATTTTGGGTCAAACCTTTCAAATATTCTGCTATAGGTTTTTATGAGCTACTATATTCACTGAGTCGTGCAGCCTGAAAGTCCACTGCACGTTCAGGATAGAAACCGCTGGTTAATGGGAATTCACTGGCAGGGAAGTCCTGTTCCAGTCCAATGGCAAATCCACATGTTAGGGAGGCTGTGACTGTATATTTGATACTTTTGCAGGAGAATTCACTTTACAGAAGTGGCCCAATTCAAAGTGTCTAGAGTACAGTAAGAAAATCCCAGCCTACTGGAAGCTGGGGGAACCCAGCCAGGTTTAGCTAACACCTTCAGACTGGTGAGCGTGCTACCCTGCATGCCTTAACTGCACTCAAAGGCACTCTGTAAATTACTGTCAATCTTTTTCAAAAGACTAAAGGTAGGTGTATTTTTGTCTTGGTTTTGTAAAGTGCAGGGAGATGCGTGTGGCTCATGACTCCACCATAGGTATGCATCACATCCATCAAAAGTAGCATCTGGGTTTAAATGATCAGGAAGAAAATCAAATCTGCTGTCAGAGCCTGGAGGTCCTTGCAAGAGCTTGTGGAAATAGAATGAGTTTTATTGAATACCCATTCCAAATAATCTATTTATTTTGCAACTTTCAGTTTTAAAATCAACACACAGCTGGAGGGCCAGATTCACTGGTATGCTTTGGCTGCACTGCACTGCTTTGGTGATGTAAAGCATCTGTAAACTTGAATTAACTGGGCTTATTGGGGTTGGCTCCCTGTCGGGTTTACAGCTGCTTCACATTGCCAGAGCAGTGCAGAAAGTCAAAGTAGACTGGTCTATCCATTCTCACTAGTGAGAGGCACAGGAAAGTACCCATGGCAGTCGAGAATCAGGGCTACTGGCAGTAAACAACCATTATTTCTAATGGGGAAGAATAATTATATAAGGGCGATGTAAGGAAAAATTATCTTTGTTGTGTGCAACTTTAGGGAAGGGAAAGCAAGTGAGTAAAACTTCTAGGGAGTATTTTTCCAGTTTTAGGTACAATCACAGACACAGTTTCCTGTATACTGGCATGCTCTCTGCTGCTACATAGCTAGTTTAAAGCAAAAATGATGGATCACAATGGGAATTAACAGTGTGTTAATGGCATTACGTTTTAACTCTTCACTGCATCTAAGAGCAGTTCCTAAGGAATTTTAATATCCCTGTTGTTCCCAAAAATGTCTTGTTAGTAGGTCTGTATGTTTTATGAATGGAGACATGCAGAACAAATGTCTGCTGACAGACAAGGACAGAAGGTGAATGTGGGGAAAAGGCACGTGTCATTCCATGGCAAAGGACAAACATGTTGGTACATGCATTAAAAATGAAGTAGCAATGCACTGTGTGGGTATATATATTTTAGTTTAACTGTGAGTACATGTTTCAAACTGCAGCATACTCTACTTGGCTTTCCTTTTACATCTGGTAGCTGCTGCTTCATAAATAGCTCCTGACCTTACTAAAATTTAGTTGCAGTCTTCACTGCAGGCATTAGGTCACTCATTGTTAATGAGCGTATTAGATAATAGATGTTAACTCCAGCACATTCCAGCATTTCAGCAGAGTGCATTCCCTAGCAATGAACACAAAGTGTCACTGTGACCACACACTAATAATTCCAAGAAATATAGAAACTTTTGCCTAATTTCATATTTATTTACTTGTCATGTGTGTGCCCATTTGGAACTTCTAGCATTAATTATCTTTGCTCCAAGTTGGGCCAGTCTGGAATTCTAATTATTTTCATTTTTACAATTCGTATCTCTGAGGTCTTGGTGTACTTTGGAGCTGAACTCTGGGCTGTACGTAATCAAGGCAGAAAAGAGACAGGTGGCAATATTGTACATTTCAATTGCCTTGTCTGATGTGCCCCTTTTGTAGAGTAATGAACATTGGAGAAACAAATTGGTCTGTCAGAGTCAATAACAACCCAATGCCCTGAGCTGCTGGTCACTAATGCTTCCTGTACTTAATCAATGTGCTGCCGGAGATGTTCTGTTCAAAACAGTTAAAGATGAGAAGCAGCAGCAGATTTGGCAGCAGGACTGGGAGAGTGAGTGAGAGCATCCACAGGGTTGGAGTTTCCTTGTACTAGGGAAAAAGACAAGGAAAAGAAAAAAACAAAGTGCTTAAAGGAAAACCCTGCAAAGAAACAAAGACTCCCAGTGTGTCCTGTTGGTAAAGGAGAAAGAGGAGGCCAGTTCTTCCCTCCAAAATGTTTCAATAAAATGAGTAAGCAGAAGACGATTTCTACAAGAAGGCATAGCCGGAAAAAGGACATTCTAGATCCCCACAATTAAACCATTCGAGTAACCAATGTGAGAGGTAAGAAGTTGAGAAGAATCAAATTTATGACCTCCATCTGTGATCAGAAAGCCTGAATTACGAAAAGCAATTGGTGCTGGTAACAATGTTCAAGGCAGAAAATCATCATTTTAACCAAACTGCAAGTAAAGCAAAACAAATAGGGAAAGTTTTATAATAACATAGCTTTTGAATCATGTCCATAAGTAGCTTTTGAGATGATTAAGTGAGCAAACATAAAACAATGTCTGAGCAGAAAAAGGATAAAAGGTGATTTATGCCTAACACACTAGATGGACAATTTGTTCAGTGGGTCTTACTGGCATAAATCCGGTCAGCTGAAGGGTACCTAGGAGTGTGCACTCAGGAAAAACAGAAGATAACAGGAATAGATAAATGAAATACCATAGCTTTTCTTACTGAAAATTAGAGCTCAAATAAGCAACTTATACCTATGTGTTTCTGTCCAGAAATACACTCTTAATGCTCAGAGCAGACTGTTAAGAAAGTTATTTTCCCCTCTGCACCATGCCTGGACAGCATGTTGCGGGCTTCCAGATATTTCAGCAAAATGACAATACAAGTGTCTACATCAACTTCTTCCTGGGAGATGGAAAGTGCCTTTGGGCAGGCTATACTTTGACTTGCTTAATTGAGAGTGGAAAAAATACAGTTATCACAAAACTGTGATGGACCAGTCCTTGTCTTGAAAACTTAGCAACAATGGGAAAGAAAAGGAGTTAGAACATGGAAAGCTTGAACTGAACTTAGCATTCACAGAGAATCTCATAAAGATACTCAGGATGGGACTGTGCTAACTTTATCAGTCTGAAGGTCAGTTGTTTCAAGTCTAAGCTAGACATTTATGCACTCAAAAGTTGGTTGAAATAAATAGGCATTTCCAAAGGTTAGTTCATCCCTGGTAATTTGTATAGATATTGTAGGACGGAAAGTGCTTATCTTTCTCCACTGAAAGACAAAGCTAAGTTGGCTGAATCCCAACTTTTCTGAATATTCAGGTAGTTCCTCTCTGACTTTTTCTAGTTTTACTTTGATTCAGCATTTTTGCCTTCTTTCATATCAGATAGATTTTATTGATAAGGATGACAGTTGATGATAATTTTCAGAAAAAGTCTAGTGCTTCCCAAAGCAAAGAATCAAGATAATGAGAATTGAATAAATAAACCTTCATATGCTGATCATTTTTTTAAACTGGGAAATAGTTTTTATGAGTAGTTTATTTCATTGGAGCAGGACTGGGAGAGTGCGTGAGAGGATTGGATCCATGGGGTCACAGAGTTTCACAGACACTTTGTTTTCAGAATGAAATATTTATCTTATTAAAAAAAGGGGGGGGGGAACGGACGACATGGACAAGAACAGATTCTAAAATTACTCACTTAAGACAGTTTCCTTTCCAACAAATTTAAAGGATAGGAGTATAGAAGTTCCTGTGAAAGATCTACAGATTTAGGTCTAAATGTATTTCTATCCCTTTATAAAAACCTGAGAAAGAAATGTGTACTTTCCACAATTATTCCTTAAGTATGCTCATTGTTATTTGGTTTGATAAACAAAGAAGAAATGATCCAAACTAACCCAGTAAACTGGGAAATACTAAGACCAAACTCCTCTTCACTCTCGAGAATCGCAGAGTTATTCACAATTATTATGCCAACTTACGTACCTCTGAACAAACATTAAAATCCAATTCTTTCATCAGCTGTGGAACAGCAGCAGCTACAACTGACACAAGAGCAGAGAGAACTGTTGCAGATTCCCAGGATAGAGAATGAAATTAAGGAAACAGTATTTGTGTTGGAAAGCAGGAAAGCCTACGCCCCCAATGGATTTGCTGTAGAATTTTTAAATACATTTGAAAGTGAAATCATATCAGGCTTGCAGGACTATGTCACCAAGCTTTTGAGAGAGGATCGCTCCCAGACTCCCATAGGGAAGCGACTGTCTTTCTGCTTCTCAAACCGGATTATGATCCTCTGGAGGGGATATCCTTTAGATAATTAAGGTTATAATCACAGTCCCATTTTACAGCTGATTTTGATCTTCCATATGAAACTTCCGTATGACTGCTCAATAAAGTCACACAAAGTAACCAGAGAATCTACTAAATCTTACATAAATATACATTAATAACTCATATTTCTAGCCACAATTACAAAACCACACATATGCACATTTTTTTTCTGCCACAAATGGATAATATGAATTTCTCTTAAACTGCTTAAAAGCACTGTTCTCAAGAAACAACTATCTTATATTGCCAGATACTGTCCCACAAAAAGAAGAAGCAAGGACATTTTGGATTAGTTATAATAGATTTAACTTTTAAAAAATATCCCCTCCAACTGAAAAAAACAAACAGGCAGAGGAATTATATTTAGCCAGACTAAATGTTTCCCCACTAGCTTGAGCAACGATAATGGAAAGATAGCATTTACACTCTGTATTAACTTGGGTAAAATGAGCAATGAGCATAACTTTTACAATATCAAGTAATTCTTCTTAGCCATTTCAAAAATTAAGCAGAACAATACGCTCCCTTATCTTGCCTCAAAACTATTGTCTCTTGATAAAAAAAAGAACAAGAAGAACAAGATTTAGCAGCAGTTTCTTTCTAATAATTACGGACTGCGCCTCAGGCTGACGAACCTCGTATACAGTCGCATCTTCACAGAAGTCAATGCATCTGCCTCCCATTTTTGGTGGCTATAAGAAAAGAGTACAGGACCTCACATCTTTCTCTCAGTGATAATAATTTACTGGTGCCATAGAAACCCATGTGTGAACAGTAAGGATTTTGAGAATTTACCAAAGCCTATCCTGCCAGCACATGGCATAATGTCCTCAAGCATTTTAAAGCAGGCCGGAGAGTATCTCCTATTTGTCCACTTACTTATTAACAGCCCTTTTCTCCCTGAGGCCCTTGGAGGCAACCTCTATTAATTGTGGAATGATTGTGACATGATGACTCTCAAGGATATTTGTAATGAAAGAATATTTAGGCCCTTGGAGAGATTAGCGAAATACAAGCCATACACCAAAACAACACGTTTATAGATATTTACAAATAAGACATTATCTGTGGGAGATAAACTGAGGAATTTTTGTACCCCTGAGTTCACTCCCTTCGAATACTAGCTTTTAATTATGGATAAAGACCGTGAAAAGAATCTGCACTTGATATCCTTTTAGGCTGAATAAATTCAGGGGAGATAAAAGCTAAGATCAAGTGCAAAAGCGATCTGTATCAAGAATTCTCTGATGAAGAATAGATTGAGATATGTAATCAAACAAAAACAATCTCCATTAGTGTAAGACACCAAATGTTTATATTTAATGTTATTCATAGAATATGTATGAATACAGAAAGTATGCGCAAAGTAAATAGTGACAGTGATGATATATGTATAAAATGTAATTTTGAAAAGCAGTTTCAGCATGTATGATAGGACTCAAAGCATTCAGTGACTCTGGCACAAGGTTGCAAAATTTGTCAGGGCTACTCTAAAAATTTTTAAGTTCCTTACAATAGCTTGCCTCATCATCTATCTGACCTCTTTTTAGACAGATGCAAAATCAAGTTTGTGGACATTCTGTTGCTTGCTGCTAGGGCATTTATTATGAAGTGTATACCGAACATCATTGTCTCAGTTTGGGTGGAGGGGGATAGTCAAAGCCAGCAGAAATATTTCATCTGTAAAAAAATAACAACTGATGAAGAAGCCAGGAGGCTCCCTAAAATATATTGGTAAAATATGGAATATTAGAATAATTAGGCTGGAATTAAAACAGAGAAGCTGATCTATAGACTACACTACCATCCTTGTCTATAATAAGAAAAGAAAAATACCTATCAAATAAAATAAACCCATACATGTTTTAAGTTAGCTTTGCTGTGAAAATACTTTTTAGAACCAGCCCTATAGCTTTTCTATACAATAAACTCCATTTGCTGTATTTGGACCTAAAAAAAGTCTTGGTCTTCATTGTTCCAGACATGCAGAAATAATGACAAGATGTGGGGATGTGGTTTAATTTGTCTGTGACTTTATTAACTGAACTCACCTGGGAATCATTCAGCAATAACATACTCAGTGCAGGTCATCATTTCTTCTTCACTTGTTTCCACATATTTGGGGAGAGCTGTCACTCAGAGCTGGGACCCCACTGCCCTCCCCTGCGAGGAAGGTTAAGAGGCTGCAAAGAGGGTGCTGCCTATTTGCTGCAAGAGCCTCTTTTCTTTTGCCTCTTTAGCAAGCAGCTGCTCTTTGATTTGCTTCTAACTCTGGTTTATCAAGGAAGCAGATGCCCTGGGGACCAAACACAGGCACTGGTCACCTGCCACCAGGAAGCACCAGCAATTAGCTGGGCTGCCCTGTCCAAGTTCCGGGGTAGGTAATCATTCTTACATCAGCCAGAAATATAGGTAAGCAGGTGGAGCCCTCTCCCCTGGACAGCTTACGTATCCCATAGATTGCTGTTTGGTTTTAGCAGTGTGTAAGAGCCATTCCCATCCCTGAACACATCTAGCCTCTTCACAGCTCATGGGTCTTTGGGTCTTGCTCACCTCTTCAGACCTCTTGGTCTGATAGCACACCTCCCCTGCCACTCATGCAAACATCCTCACTCACAGCACTACCTTTCAACTTCTTTCTCCCTTTCCCCATCCCTTTCTAATACAAAGTGCACTGGAAATAGCTTCTGGCATACAAACCTCCTTTCAGGGGAATCCTATTTAACTGGTTAATGGATTATCCAACATTCAAGACCCACCTCCCATCACTTAATTTGTCTTTAATAATAAATAAGTTCTAGCAAGGAATGAGGAGTCTGCCGTATCCCCAGCTGTCTTAGTCAATGCCTGAAATCTTGTCAGTTTATTAAGAATGAACAGAGATACCTGCTCTGTCTCTAAACTGCAGGAGGTAGTTGAAGGATGGGAGTGAAGGAAGAGGAAGAGCAAGGGCTCCCTATTTCTTTCATTGGCAGCTCTCCCAATCAGCAGGAGAGTTGTACACGTTGGGTTGTATATGATCTTAAATCTACCTTTCCTGGAAATAAGAATAGGCTAAAGTATCTACCAGAATGATTGGCATTAAGAAAAGAGTAACTCCAAGGTCACATTTACCCAATATCTCATAGGGAAAGGATTAACAGCACCTCTTTAAACCCCAGGTCATGAGTCTGTAACATGGACTCTTGATGGAAAATTTTTTACTTCTGCTACATGCACACAAGTGCCTCAGTTTACCAGGTGCTGTCTGAGGCCTTAGCCACTGCTGCACTGGCATGCCACTTCTTTCAGTTTTAGTGCTCAGCTTTGATAGAGAGCTTAGCTGGATCATCTTCTTTTCCCAGGGCTCAATCCATATGTCTAACCATAGATGTTGATTACCATTTGAGATGTTCTGTGGCATTCTGCTGCTCCAGAAAGGCAAAGGACTTCTTGTGCCACATCTGGGAACTCTTAAGAGGATTTACCCAACACCACGGGGTGTCTCACGTGTACTAGATAACTCTATAGGCAGCTGAATCAAGTCTCTGCTGTCAGCAAGCCCCTAAACTTTAACAATTGCATTATCTTCTACCCTGTTGTCTGAATCTTCATCGTTGCTTTGCACAACTGTGGCTTGGTTTCTACAAGAGTGTGTATCTCTTTATCAAGATTTGGGTAAGTTTCTTTGCACTTCTTTGGTAATATTGCTTGCAAAAACCATTTTTTGCTTGATACTCAGCTCACATAAAGACAAACTGTCATCCGTGGGGATGTGCATCTTGCCATATGACCATGCCACGTAAGAAAAGGTCTCACAGTGATCTCTGTCCCCTCTCTCTCTATTTTTTTTCAAGCTGGGTCCTAGATGCTGAAGCTGTAACATTTTACTATCCAAGCTGACTTTTGCTACTTTCATTCCAGTTTCTTGTTTCATCACCTTCCCAGCTGCCATGGGGCTACTCCCCAGAAGCTGGTCCCAGAATGAAGACTATAAGGGCTCATACATTTCTACCTTTTCCAACCTACACAGGGAATGGGCACAAAAAGCTCTGCTAACTTCCACATTTAAGCTTCCTTCTGTCCGTGCGTGTGGAAAGTTTTTTCTTCATCTGCTCCAGGCCTGCTGTTGTTCCTGCACCCAATTTCCTCCACACACACCTTCTGTCTCTGAGCCCAGTGAACAAAGTGCTCAGCTGAAGTCTTAGCCATGCCGCTTCGGTTCCTACTTGCCCACCTCCAAGGAAAGTTTCCACTTAATTTCTTCTTCAAGTCCTACTGCTATTGGGCCACAGCCGCCAATTCCCTCACTGCAAATCCACAGGGGGTTTCAACCAGCTCCCCAGCTTCTCTTGCAGGGGACCTTCTGAAGCCTGATGCAAGAAGCATTTGCATCCATATGCAGTTAGCAAATTCCTCTGCTGCCTCCTAGTAGGTAGTTGCTATATTTGCTTTCTCCCAGGTGCACTGAGCGCACCGTTTGTTTACCCTCTTCTCCTCCTCCCTTCCTGTATTCCTCAGCAAAGCCTCAGCTCAGGCAATATATCCCTTTCTTCCCAGTTTTTTCAGACAAACCCTCTCCCTCCACAACACTTTTGCTCCCCCTGAAACTAACTGGAGATCTGCCATTTATCCAAGCCAACAGGAAATGTGAAAACTAAGAGCAAAGACTAATGAAGCTTGGAGAGAACAACTGTGTTGTGCCTAATTGCATTCAGGATTTTTCAAGCATTTTGCCTTCATAACTCACACCACAACAGCAAATTCATCGGAGGCATGATCTGCTGACTGATGTACCAGTTACAGCTTGGTTACATGTTAGTTCCCATCTAGCGCTGCCTTCTGACCTGGACATTTGTGATAAGAGAGAACAGAGAGCACGCTGGCTTAACAACAGCCAGTTTCAAAGCTCATTGAAATGGGAAACTTTCTACTGATGCCTGTGGAGTTTGGATGAAGTCCCAGAGCAGACTTTTACAATTGACATAGCTTTGCTCACAATTTACTCTACTCCTTAGTAGGGGTTTGAGATCATTCTTTCTGTGAAAGATTGTTGGGGAAAGTGGTTTGCCTCCTCCTCCGAGATCTTTAGGTCTGTTTAACTTAGAGATTGGCTAGAAATCTTCCAGCACAAAAATATGACTGAAATGCTACACTCGTCTATCAAAAATACCAGAGAGCTCTAAAGAAATGCTTGGGAGCTGCCAATATCTATTTATGTTGGAGATGCCCATGGCATTCATAATGTACAATAAATAAGAGCAGTCATTCCAAAACACTATAATAAAATGTTCACAACTTAAAAGTAAATACTACGCAAAATGATCTGCGGCATTATTACTCCCATGCAAAGATATTTGTAATTGGTACCATAATCAAAAACTCTTTATTAAATATGTAATGGCCTTTAATAAGCTGACCCTCCAAATACAAAATGTTTGTGTTGATCTACTTGAATTGTTTTGCTGGGAAATAAAAGTGTTGAGAACTCATTTCCAAAGGATGATAAATAGGGGGCAGCTACCTACTTTTTTTTTTTTTTTTTTTTTTTTTGTTTTTAAATAATGCTTAATTCCTCGTACGTGAGTTAAACAGACAAGGCTGCCAGCAGCTGCTCCCCACCTAAACATTTCACAGTTACATGATAAAATGTAGGTGATAACATTGCAGTGCTGTAAAACAAGGTTGTAGAAATGTGGGCATGTACTGATGACAAATTTGCCTTTAAATCTTCTTTGCTAATATTTATAGGCATGAAATCTTAAAGCACCTTTAATGTGCCTATAATCCTGCCCATTTGACAGCTTTTACATAATTTTCTAGGGAAAGGTGACCCGATCATCCCAGGCTGTTGACAGTGCAGCTGAAATGGCCCTCCAATAAATGAAGCAGGATTATCCAGACACTATGGCAAACAACAGCTCATAATATGCATCAAGAAATTTCCATAGCACATCGGATCTTTGTCTTCAATGACACATGGATCATGACGGGATTTCAAGAACACATTTCCCTAGACACTTGATAAGTTTTAATGTAAAAGTATAGCATAAAAGGCTCCCTTCAGATAGGTTCTGTTTTCCATATTAGAAAGAAATTGCTTTCAATCTGGAAAACTAGAGGCATAGTTTTAAGCTGAATTATCATGTTAACTTATACTGCTTAGTGTAGCTGTGTTCCCTGACACTTTGAATGCATTTATGAGTTTATTCAGTTAAAATTATAAAACATTACAAGAAATTTTTTTTTTTCTGCAGTAAAAGTCACTATTGACAATAAACAAGTCTTGATGAAGGCTATGATAAAACTATGCAGAAGTTTTGCTGAATCTCTTATGCTTCTCTATAAAAACACCTTATACAAAATGCTAGCTATATGCCTCCTAGGTTTACATGATAATGTCAAGAAAAGGTTTTGATGCCTGCTGCCAATTCATATCAAAAGTATCAAGTGCTATAAATTTAGTTTGTATTGGTGTAATTATCAGTGACACAGCCAGATTGTATTAATACTTCTGCTCCTATTGCTTAGCCTAAGTACTTAACAATTTGAATGCCACAAAATATCAATACTGATGCTTTATGGCATCACGCCAGAGCAGCCTGAGGACAAGCAAGGTAGAATTGGTTGACAGTTTTTGTTCGAGTGTGGAGTTTGTTTGGTCTCATAAGACATTTATGAGGTCAGTTGGATGTCATTTAAAATATCAGGAGAGAAACATACTTAAACTACACACCATGTCCCACTAGGAACACCGAACTCTGTGAACAAATACTAAAAATTGTGAGCACTGCATAGATAAGAAAGAAAAAAAGACTAGGCTGAGGGTGACAAGAAAGGGATCTTCCCCAGAGTAATAACTGTCCCTTTGACACTCTCACAAAAAGAAATTAGGCAAAAAGAAAAACAAAACCACATGCGCACACACAAAAAGCTTTGAAGCCATCAAATGTTAATTTTCACTTAAAATAAGGTTTGCACTGATGATATAGATGCTTACCTAAGACATAACAGGGGACTGAGACAATGAAGCACCTAGGAAAAATTCTCAGTATGTGTTTTCCAGTCTGTTCCTTGGTATGGGAATAGCAATGATCAGTGATTTAACGGAAAAGATAAAACAACAGAATATTCCTGTACTGAGTGATGGCATCATTAGACCACCAGTTAGTAGATCAGAATGTTCTGTCATTAACCCGATGTTTGTCTTCACAGAAAAGTATTCTATTCTTCTGTGCCTTAGTTTCTTCATCTGTTAAAAATTAAGGTGAGCGGTACTTAAATTCATTGTGAGTACTTTGACAATTTAGGGTTCATAAGAGATTAGATGAGCCAAATAATATCATAACATAGAATAAATGATTACCACTCACTGTTATAAAAAGACAGTGGTCAAATACTATTGCTGATTTTTAAAAGATCATAGAATCATAGGATGGTTTGGGTTGGAAGTGACCTTTAAAGATCATATAGTCCACCCCCCTGCCCCATACAACCTGATCTTGAACACTTCCAAGGATGAGGCATCCACAACTTCTTTGGGCAACCTATTCTTGCCACCTTTATAAAAGATATTCAAGGTTTGTGGTTTTTTTTAAATTAAACATGCTTAAGAACTACCTCACTACCTCACTTGGGTTGAACTTTTAAAATCAGCACCACATGAATCAACAGAAAACAAAATCACCACATATAAATTGCACGTTTCTACAAATTATTTATATGAGATTTTTCAGCTTTCCTTGTGACAAAAGAGGCAATGCGTTATGGCTGATGAACTAATGGTCACCTTACTTGGCCACTTTCTTTACTGTCATGCCTACTGGTGAATCTCAACCCATACTTATTTTATAATTCTTCAAACATGAGTAGTGTTTTTCTGCAGTACTTTATATAGTACATAAAAAGCGCTAATCAGATTTCAGCAGAAGACATGCAAGTTTACTACCTGTGGGCGATATTCATCCCACCCAGGTTTTGTCAGCCAAAGTTAGGTGCCTGATCTCAGTCTGTCTCCTTCTATCATCAAGGAAAAAAGGCAGGTACTTCTAGATTGTGACTTTTCCCAGCCACCTACAGTAGGTGTTCTAGAAGTGCCAGTCTTTCTCCATTGGCTCCAAGTGACCACCTAAACAGCACACCACCCAACTGTGGCAGTGACTACAGTAAATCTGTTTATAGTGTTGCAGTAGTATTACAGGTTGTGGCATTTGTCTGGGATGTAGAAAAATCAAGAGACTTGAAGTCAGGTGTTTAACGTCAGTGTCCTAACTTGTCGTATATTTAGTCTCTGTCTCTTGCCCAGTGACTATTCACTCACTTAGAGATCTCCACCAGGAGAGGTGACCCATTGAAATAAAATGCTTCTGTGGGATATAGATTCTCTTCCTTATTTGAAGAAGAGACTTGAACCCAGGTGCTCCTCTTCTCAGATGACTGCAAAAAGCAACAGGTTACAAATTCTCTAGCAGAGTTTAAAAAAAAAAAAAAAAAAGCAATGTGATTTCAGAAAATCGGAATTGTCCTGCCAATGAAAAGGGAAAAAAAATCACATTTTCAAAAGGTCACGTGATGAAAACTAATTTCCCTTACAGCTCTGTTTAGCACTTCTACAGCTATGTATAAAGTATTCCAGTGCTCAGATGCCAGAGGAATATATCTCCTTAGCTGACCTAGCTGCTGGCAATTTTGGTACTAATTAAATGAGGTACACTGACTTAGCAACACAATGGTGATTCTATAAGATGCAGTAAAATCTTAATACCAAAGACTTTGATGAAGGTATGATATTCTCAAAACCACTATGAAAACTGAGTTTTCATAACAAACCACAATTTAAAGACTTTTCCTCTTGTTCACTCATGTACAGTAGTCACATTTAGAAAAAATAATGATGAGTTATAATACATCCAGAAGCTCTAAGATGTTTTTATAGGCTGGTAATCTGATCTTTATTTCTCTGTGGGAGTAAATAGTGCTAAAAGAGCACAGAGAAGTCCCAAAATATACTGAAAAAAATTATTGTAGTGGTCTTCAGGTGCTGAGATATTATCACATTTGTTCATAGTTTGGAGAAATAGTGTGTATGATCATTTCCATGACATCTACTGAAAAATGAAGACTTTCTGGATATAATTCTTGTCCATATTCATATGTCACAGAGCCCCTTATATATTTCCTTCAGTGTCTCTCACAAAGTAGCATTAATATCATTGCAATGACAAACTAAGATGTATTTCAGGGTGTTGGCAATCATTTAACCTTTCCTAAAAATTCTGTGTTGCACTCTTATGTGTTCGTTAGTATTAGACAACAGTCATCCATTTTGCAAAGCAGTGCAGAAACAGGGGCACCAGCTCATACTGTTGTATAAGAAAATAGACTGTGGGGGTTTTGTTTTGCTTTTAATAATGGGTGTAATGTTGAAAGTATTCAAGCAAGCAGATGGGTCAGCAGTCTCACCTTTTGCACTGAGGTCAAGGAGTGAAGCCAGTTAGAGAAATCATTGCCGTTACATTTTAGGTACTTCGTTCCCATAGTAGGGTAAGTAGTTTGGACACTACCTCAGGAGATCTGGAACTTGAACAAGATGAATCCAGAATGATTCAAATGTTGAGGTACTTAGGGGGAAAGACTCTCTAGTGTCAAGAGAAGAAGGGCACTCAGAGTTTGGAGCGCAGGACTATCTGTCTGTTCTGTGTTTGTACAGTCCTGGAGAATGTGGCCCTTGATTGCACTTATCTGCCTTACACTAGGCATCTTTACAAGTCAGACCACCCGTGTAAGCTCACCACTCCAGGCTTCTTCTTCAGTCCACAAAAGCAAACAGACATCTCTGGAAGATGCTTCATGACATCCATTTTTGATGCTTATGCTACAGCAAGATGAATTCCACTCTGAACATCAAGCAGGGGCTGTAACCATGCTAAGGTACAGGCTGCTTCTGTCACAAATGTGCACAGTGCCTAGCACCAGATTGCTCTGGTCCCTGACTATCCCTATCATGCAGAGATGCTGCTGCTATGGAAATACTACAGTCCTGAAAGTGCTAAGATCAGACTCCAGTGTGTTGGTAGATTTTGTAGCAGCAAGTCCTCTGAGCAATCGGGAGATGACAATTTTTGATTGTGTTAATAAAGGCACTTTATTCTTTGAAGCTGCCTAAGAAATGTTGGTAGGGCAGAATGGAATTCACCGAGACTCCAAGACTAACATCCCTAATCTTGAAAAAAGAGATGATATCGCATATTTATTTAATAGCCCTTTCATCACTTTAGTGATGATACTGTGAAACAAAAAGGCTGGAGAAGACGTCACAGTGCAAAAATAATTATAATTAGGAATTGAGGGGTAGTAAATAAATCATCTTCTATATTGCTTTTTTCTTTTCGCTTTCATTTTGGGTATATTTTCACACACTGGCTCCAGGATTCATTTGCATTCCAAGTGTTCTTATTAAAGCAGCACCATTTATTCTACAATATATACAAGAGTTTCTATTTTTAAAATTCTATTTCAAGGCATGAGCTTGGCATACAAAGTCAAATCCCCGGAGTGAGTCCTTTCTTTTTCCTTTAAAAAATAATAGAAAAATAAAATCCATCTGAACAGTTTTAGGTTACATGAGGGGAAAACCAGAAGATGGTGCTTTCATCCACTTCCTCCCATTTTCTTCCCCATTCTGTAACACAGCATCTGCATAACTGAAAATGAAAAAAAGAAAAAAGATGAAAGATGAAAGCTTCCTCTTTTCCCCTACAATTTTAGACACTTTAAGTATATGTAAATATATATGTGTATATATCAATGAACATAAGAAAATTCAATATATCCAACATGATAATTACTTTCCACGTGTAAACCTCATGCACATATGCAACACAGCACTGACCTGATATATCATACTGGTGCCAGTTAAACTGTGATAGTCTATTTGATGAAAGTTCTGCACACTGAAAAGAAATTTTATCCATTAATGTTCAAAAGAGTTGCTCTTTGTAACAGTAAGGTATATAACAGCACAAATACACTTCTACCAAATAGGAACTGCATTTTAAAAAAAAAGAGCATTCAGATTTACTTGTTAGAATATGACTCCATTGCAAGTGAAGTTCCAGCTGGAGTTAAAAACTTATGTTATTTTCAAGTATTTAAGTTAACTTTAACCTTTTTTTACAGTCTGGAGTAAATTTACCACAAATATATTACATTAATTTCCTTAGAATATAGAAATTTAATCAGGCATATCACCTCCCACACAATCACCAAAGGAGAAACTGGTGAGCAGAAGTTGTCACTATTTGTGTTACAAGAAGTAGGAAAGAATCCCAGAGTGCCCATACAGATTCAACTGACCCTGATAGCTGGTACCCCCACTCCACCTTTATAGACAGATAAATCCATGTGCAAGAGCTAACTTCATTAGCAACTGCAGAACAAGAATATATTTAGGTGTTCATTGGGCCCACATTACCGCAATATCCAAGTACTTCAGAAATAAGAAGAAACACATTTTCCAGAAAACTGTAAAACTGGGAAGTATTACCTTCTTTAAAAAAAAAAAGTAGTCAACTGGAGTTCAAAGAGATTAAGTACCTTCATTGCTAGGTACTGACTATTTTCCATTCACATCAGCGTCATCCCAAGGTTTTTTTCCTTGACAGCTCTTCAGGTTAGATCCTATCAAATGAGTTGTCCCAGATTGCTGTGAAGGTCTGTGGCAAAGTTTGAATAATAAGCCAGATTTACACAGTTCTAGCTGAATGATTTTGTAGAATAGAATTTGTCACTATGCAGAGGATGAAAAAACGCTTTGGGGTTATTTGCAGCAAGAACCTCATGCATTACCATGAAACACCACATATAATGGCATGTGTGTGACTGAAAAATTATATTTCAATATGGATAATTATTCTTCAAATTTTTATCAGGCAGATCCCGAAAAATCCCAAAACGCACTTACAATATTTTGTAAAAGGATGGAGCCTAACTCTGCTTTCAGCCAAGCTCCTAAATGTATATTAAATTGCAGAAACTACAAACCAGGGCCAGAGTTTAACTGTATGACTATTTTCCACTGTCAATACAAATGTATCTACATCTATGAGATGTTGTTTTCATATTTCAAATATTTTCTTCATTAAAAAAGCGAAACCTCCTGTTTTGTTTTATTTCATATTCAGGTGATAATCTGCATGTAATTTTATTACACTTAAAATAAACCTGAGAAATTGTTCTTCAAAGCATAAGCTTGGATGAAAATTAAATGCAAATAACAGTCTATATTGATTTATGGTGTGCACAGTTTTCCTGGGGTTTTAGTAATATTTTTATTCATTCATAATTAAGCATAAATTATTTTATTTTAAAAGGTAGTGTAGTCCCCACCAGTTTGCAACAGATAGCAGGCTAGTGTGATTTTTATTTTGTCTTTATTATTATATTTTTCTTACAGATTTATTTCTTTTACACAAGAAAGATGTAACTACAGGAAAAGCCTATCTAGCAATTAATGATTACATTTATATTCACTTTGAGTCCTGCATAGGTCACCTACCTTATGTGTTTAACAGAGGCGTCATAATTACTGTGACTTTTGAATCTGAGACAGCAGCGTCTGATTCAGATTGCAGGCAGTCCAGGATGGCCAAGTTTTGTCTGTACAAAGAAAATACAGAAGTAATACATAACACATCATTTTTTGGTAGAATGCAACTGGGGGATTGGTCTGACCTACCTACAGGGTTGGCATCTGCCACTGTGCTGGTTGCCACAGGCTCCCTTCAAAATTAATGAGAGAAATAGGTCTTTTGTGGGAGGAATTTATTCAACCAGATATAGGCACCTACCTCAGGATGGGTCCTATCACGACCCATATCAACTGACTGTGTTGAGTAGAGCTCCTTTGGCTACTTCCAGTCAGAGAAACGCTCCTTTCCAGGAGCACAGGTTAGACATCGTGACTCCTTCTCTCACAAGGAGAGGATCCAGTAATCCTGAAGAGTAGTCGGAAAGGATCTCTCAAGGTTGGTGTGAACCCAGAGGCAAAAATCGTGGCATCTCCACCAGAGCTTTTTACCCAGCCGTGGCCGCGGCAGTGCCTACGTGCCAGGCGTGCTCCCCGGGGTGCCCGGTGCTCCTGCTGCCAGGACCGGGGGCTGCCGGAGCGCGCAGGGCCACGCGGTCTGGTTCCTCTTGGAGGGTGGAGGAGCACCCAGGACACCACACACCGCAGCGTGCTCCTGCCCCAAAACGCAGGGAGCTGCACGTGTGGCCCCTGGTGGGTTTTGGCTGCACAAGTGAGGGTCCCAAGTTGCAGAGGAGTCTGGGTAGTTTAAACATAGCTCAGTCTCCAACAGAATGAACAGACAGGAATTTTGCTACTACTAGTTCTTTCAGCTGTGAACTTCTGAGTAAGCAGAAGACCTTAGTGTTCTGTACTTGATTTAATACCAAGTACTGAAAAGACTGAGCGCTTACTTTTTCCCCTTAGTTTTTCCTTGATTTCCAGTTAACATGGGCAAGAACCAAATCCTGAATTCTGACCTATGAGCTTGTAAGATTGCCACTGCCAGGGGCTTGTTCTGAAGAATTAGTGGTGTGGCCAACAGCAGTGTGCTGCTGAGCAGTCAGAGAGGCTGTTAAATCGGATCAAAGGACATTGCTCATTTTAACTACGTGTCATACCCTCACTGTAAGGTAGTGCAGCACTCACTTCAGATATTGGAAAATGTAGGAAGCTGTTTAAACATCCCTTTGGAAATGTAGCACCAGGCTGAATGGCAGCAGAAACAGCAGTGAGAAACAACTTGTACCCAGTACTGTGTTCAAAGCCCTAGATTCTGTCTCCTCTCATGTCCCTTTTCACACACTGAGTAGTTATGTTCGCAGGGGATATCATAACCTGCTCTTTCAGGAGCTACTTGAAATTAACTGTGTAGTTTAAAGTTACCATCGAACCTTCCTTTATAGTCGGTAGAGATGGAAAACACCAACCTATTTACCTACCTTCAATACCCATCCTGGGATGGGATGAATCACACTCTGGTTATGCCTCACCCTCTGCTGATTAGAGAGTGAGCCTTGGAGAACTCTTGAAGTGAGAGCCCTGACTTTTACTTAGCTAATTTTCAGTAAATTCAGTCCCGCTCTTGCTTTAATTATGCTCCTAGCTGCAGGGAAAATGGAAAGAAAAGTGAAAAGGCAGTTCTGATGTAAACAGGGTCAAGTCTACATTCTATAAAGTTAATACCCAGATGCAGCAAGGGTAGCAAAAGTTTTTGGACCACTGAAGCTGAATTTGCTAACTCTGTATTTAGTCCTAGAAGTTTTAACCTTACCTTGTTAGAAGAGTGCAAAGCCAATTATAATGGCCATGAAGCTGAGAGTCACAGGACAATTTTCTTTTCCAGGAATCCATAAGATTTTTGTTACTACAATTCCATTCACTTCAATGACATCAAAACATCTGAGGTTATCTGTTTTTCACCAGCTTCAAAATGAAGATGAAAAGTCGATGGGGACATCGCTCTCCAAAAAATATCCATAAATCATGAAGTGTAAGAATTGTTACTGCAAACCTTAGGGAGACACCTTTGTTTCTTTCTTTTGCCTTCTAATGTGTACCTTTTCCCATCGCTTGCAATAATGTATTTTCTTTTTTCCTACATACTGAACTATATCCCACAACTCCTTTAGATCCTTTCTTAAAGCCCACAAGTCAATGGTACAGCTGAGCATGAATTTGCTCTCTGGTGTTCTCCTCTCCTTTGCTTGAACCTAATCTTTTCTTCCTATTGTATTTGCCTGACTTAAACTGTAACCTTTTGGGAGCAGCAAGTGTCTTGTTATGCCTTTGCAAAGCATGTGTGGATTATACCAATAGCACAATTCTGCATTCTGAGTTCAAGAATATGTTGTTGAGAACATGTTTTTTTAATGAAGCGTAAAACATTAGTTTTAAGCAACATCATTCAGGAAATGAAGACAAAATTGCCATTGAATTTATTTGGTCCTAGGATTGAAGTCTCCACAAAAAAAAAATATTATCTGCAGTTATCTATAAGAAGTGGAAATGGTCAGGGATATAGGAGCAAAACACAGGACCCAAATAGTCTCTTGTCCCCTTCCCAGCCTCCTGGGACTTTGGCAGGATGAGACTTCAAAGGGGGGATAAGTGGCTTGTATAATCAAAGATAAGAGTGCAAAAGAAGGACTACAAAATGTCCAATCCTCTCCTTAAGAATGCATTATGATCAAGTGAAATCAAGGAGCAAAATTAAAAGGAATAAATATGGTCAGCAAGAAACCTTAGATAAATAATAATAATGCAGTTAGAAGAGAAGAATTAGACATAATTGCTGTATTAGTGCATTGCTAATGAAGCAGGAATGAAACCAGGTGGAAGAGATCTATTTGTTGCCCATTGGCTCCTGCAGGCTGGAGATAGTAATATGGAAAAACAGTGAAGACAGAGGAAAATTTAATGAAAGTAGACTGACCTGCCAAATCAGCAGTAATATTATAATCTTCTTCATATAAGGAAGTGTAGGTAATATGGCATCACCCTAACACTAATGAGAGTATTACAGTGGTCATCATATAAGAGCACAGTTTTTCATGTTTAAGTGCCAGTGCTTTGTTTTTTCCTGGTTTGTATTTTGGTTTGGTTTTTGTTTGTTTGTTTTAATTAAGAATGGACAAGGAGCATGAGCAAAAAATAATAGCAATCAATACTTTGGCAATGTCAGTATTATTATTTTGCTTCTGCAACATATAAAAAAAATCATGCTGTTCATAGCTTCATCTGTAAACCATCATTAACACATAAGAAATGGAATAAGGAATTTGACCAAAAATACTATGGGTAGGCTGTTTTATTTTTTTTATCATTTAAACTAACTTTTTTCCCCTCTCTCCCTCTTTCTTTCCTTGTCCCCTTCTCTTTTTTAAAAAAATCTTTTTCCCATGGCTGCTAAGCATGTGGTTAAAGGGGAGAAAAATCATATTCACTAACTGATTTTCATTTAGTGCACCAGGAGCCTTAAGCCACTTTGTGTGCAGATTTCCAGTTTCAATTAGAATGGATTTGCAGACATCAGATGATGTGAAAAATTATCTCATTTGAATCACATGAAACCAAACCACTAAGACATTGCTGATGAGGGAAACAGTGGTCTCATCTTTCCTGTGGTGTGCCATCTCTATTAGACTTTGTAAACTGCGGCAGTTTGAAATCTTTAACCAGCCATTACTAATAAGCATATGTTAATTGTAGCAGAGATCATAAGCAGGTCAATTAGGAGGCAAAGACTGGAACAGAATGAAACATTCAGCTGGAGGGAGAATTCAGGGCAGGTGTCGGCCAGCATGCGCTGCCCTGGCAGGAGCTCTAAGCATCTTGGGTAGAGCTCATTTAACGTTTTGATTTGCTGAATTTGCATTTCAGATTTCCATTCCTAATAGACAATATAGTCAGTCTTTGTTAATGAGGACTCTGATTACATGTGCCATTATAATTGGGAATTAGCAGGCCAGCCTTGTTTTGGAGATTAAATCCAAAGTAAATTGGATTAAAGACAATGCTGCTGAAATCCCTTTCTTTTTGTTTTCTCAAGCCAAAGGTGAGGAAGACTCCATTTGTTTTGTACATATGGCTCTTACCTTGATTAGTGTGTCTTGCGGTTTGTTTATACTTTTTGAACACAGCATCTATTAGTGGTTCCAATATTAAAGGCAAGTAAGAAATTGCTATGTTTACTTAAATGATCCTGACAAGGTACCTAGCTTTATTGCTGTGCACTGACGAACAGAGTGCCAGTAGAGAATTAAAAGCATTCTGAAACATTATTTTTTATTATAAAGTAAATGTCTCTAAGTGTTTATCTGCCCAGGGTATATCCTTGTATTAAACATTGACTTTAACTTTTGGTACATGAGTTTATCCCACCTTCATTTACACAAGTTTGACTCCATTGACTTCAGAGGAGTTACTCCAGTCTTAAAAAGACTAGATTAATTTGTTATATAGTTCCATAGGTAGATATTTAGACATGTTTTCAGTTAATTCAGAAACAGGAAAGCAGGGTGATTTCTTTCTTTCTATTTGATCTCAGGTATTAGTAGAGAGCAAGACAAGTTCTGTCATTGACTAGGCTTTCTGTATGACAGCTTTCTAGCAGCTGCAATTACATCCAGTTGTAGCTCATCTTTCATGCATCTTTCATGGCTCATTCATGTAAGTGAAATATAGTTCATATTCCTTCAAAATTCCAAAATAATTTATTTTATAAGCTAGTTATACTCCAACATTTTTCATTAATAAGTTTGCAGAGAAAATAGTTTTTCTTGCAATTGAAAACTGACTATAAGTTTGCTCTGCAATTGCAGGAAAAACAGTCCAGCAAATAAAGGACAGCATATTCCATGTCATTACATCTTGCATCTGACAAGGAGCAGCAGCTCTTCATGTATAGGTCATCAAAAGTAGAAAGTAGAAAAGCAAAAAAAGAACCACTAAAGTAAATCAAGTAAATCAACAATCTTCTTGCTCTTTCAGGAAACTAAGGAATGTCAACCCAATGGTTTTGGGGTTTCATAGTAGAAGATAGTATTTACTTTCTGATTTCATAAATCTCTTAAAATATCTCTCTTTCTGTCTGTTACTTCCTTTGGACAAGCTCCTAATTGGAGTAAGTCAGGTGTGTTCCTTGCCCTGGTAGCTCAAGAACTATTTGGGCATGGATGCATTAGGTATCAAAGTTGTATTAGTCCACAAGGAATCTTTGAGAATTGTCATTACCTTTCTGCTGCTTCTTAGTAATTAGACTGAAAAGCAAGCATGTTAAAACAAAATATGAAGAACTAGCTTTTTTTTTTTTTTTTTTTAAATTCACTTTCAGGTTTACAGAAGAACGAGGCACATTAGTTATGCAAGAAAAACAGATTTGCTGGAGTCTGAGTATAGAAGGCATTTCCAGGCTGTTTCATGTGAACTGTCCAGCATAAGTAAGAAGTTGCTTTTTGGTAGCCTAAGTTTCAGAGCAGAACAAAATAATGAAGCTTAAACATCTTCTATCTTTGCTATGTGTGAGTTGTTTAGATCAGAAAATGTTATTTATCCCAGGAAAGGACGTGGTGAATCATAGTGATGTGCAAATAATCAGCTTCTATACATGTCAGACATACGCTGAACATACTCATTTAGCACTTACTGCATCTTATACATCAAATAAGTATTCTTCTTACAACCTTGTCTTAATTTTGAGTATTATGGATTTTATGGAAATACATTTCTCCATCACTTCTGTTTACCTGAAGAAAAGAAAAGGAAGGTGAAACTGCACAAGAAAATTTGTCCTAGGAAATACCAGTGATCACAGTTACACTGTGATGCTTATGTTCAGTGCTGGCATCACAGTGTTACTAGCCCTGCACTGTCAGTGTCAGTCTCCTGCAGTGTGTTTCGAATACTAAGTTCTACTCTCTCAGTGCTATCATGAAAACAGATTTAGCCATTAAACTGTTGACAGGTAAAAGATTCAACAAATTGAAGTTATTTGTTTATGTTTGGACATATATATCATATGCAAAAATTCATAGTTGAATATGACTGTGTGTGCACATGTTTTCACATGTGGAGACAAAACAGGCAATGAAAAAAGTATGGATTTTTAAAGAAAGATTTAAAATATGAGTCTTAGAGATGTGTAATATTCATAACGCCTTCTTTGGCATTTGTAACACATCACTTCTTGGAAGTAAAAATGTTGGCATTGTGGCAGAAGGAACCTATAACATAGTCCTCCTTGAAAAGGAGTATTTAGGACAATTCTCTGGAAAACAAAGGAATTGTAACATGACAAAAAAAGCCTCACATAAGGTAGAAAACCAGGACTGCAGCAAAACTTACTGCAAGAGCTAAGTACGTATTAATTATCATTGCACAGCAACTTTGAAAAGGCTTGTGTAATTAACCTCGAAGTCTCCCTCAACTGATTTTTTTCCTCTAGGCAGGAGCTTTGTCAGGAAGTTCAGCAAATGGTAGATGATTCAACATCATTTTCACAGTGGAAGAACCTTTGAATCTTAACTGTGAGAGACCTACTGTCAGAAGATTGTTAGTATTTATGAACCCTATTACCTGTCTTTTGTTTGCAAGGCCCTTTTTAGCTAAATAGTCCTCAACAACATAGGGATACGCAGGTTCTACCCCAAATAATTTGCAAGTTAAGGTAGCAGTGTTGCTCAAAGCATGACTGTAACCATTCTGCTGAGAAAAGCACCTGCATTACTACCCTTATAGGTCCTAATCTGTGTGTGTGTATATGAGCACTTTCTAGCATTGATAAAAGATTCAACTTTTGACAGAGATCTAAACATTTAATTAGAGACAAAGCTTAAGACAGACAAATACTTGGAAAACCAGACACTATGAACATAAGGTTAGCTTTTGTGCTATTCCAGTTACTGAGACACACTCTGCTATTACAGCGGCCATTTCTCTTCCAGAGCTTCTCGTTTCTGTGCATTGATTTTTTATTGTTTGGGTCAGATGTGCATGGACGTGATAAGAATGTGTGATATGATCTGGTGGTAGGCTCTAAGGTCTAGAAGCAAAGAGAAAAAAGAGATAAGAAAAGGTGAGCTAAGGAAGACAGCCCAAATGAACAAGGGAGACTAGGAGAACGTTCCAAGAAAGCTGAGAAGAAGGATATCTCTGAATGACTGATATCAGTGTGTGCAAGGGGCACCTTTCCTTTGTGGTGTTACTACCTGTACTGGTTTTGGCTGCGATAGAGTTAATCCTGCTATAATATGTGAAGGCAGGGGAGCAGTGAAAGAAATTGGGAGAGGCTGTTAGACCTCACCGCCCCCCTGGCTTCTGTTTTGACACTAGAGACTTCCAGGGGTGAATGTAAGCCAGTTCCTTTTAAAAAGTCTGAAATGTCAATACCGTTAAGACAATGCCCCACAGTGGTTTGGTTCCTGCTTGAAGAATGAGAGAGCTGCACTCAGAATTTCCTCCTCTCGGGGCATTGCATTGACCCATGAAATCTGATTAGTAGGACTTACCTCCAGGTGGCCTTGATGGGATATCTGGTAGAAACTGAATGTCTGGTAGTACTCAAGATGCTTGGAAGTCTGAAAAATGGGAACGTCTGCCTATCTATCTCATAGTACCAAAACTAATAAGGATCTTAGAATTTGTAATTAGAAGAATAAAGCATTTTCCTTTCTGGGCAGTGCACTGTATATTGCTGTATAATTTAAAGAAGACACATGATTATTTTTAATGTGTTTAATATTTGCAATTTATTTCACCAAGAGCAAGTTTGGTCACAGTTACCAGGCTCTTCCTGAGCAAAGTCCCAAAAGACACTTGATAATCTGGAATTAGTGTGACCAGTTTAGTCCTGATGGAGGCACTAAGTACACCACTGCTGTTAGTAGTGCTGCTCCCACCCTCTCAGGGATGAAGACAGGCCAACAAAAGCATGAATATTACTGGGTAAGATCTCATTTTTTTCAGAGTACCCGAGGGTGTAGATAATTTGGAAAGAAGAGGAACAAAAGAATTAAAAAGGTTATCAGTACAGAAAATTGAACCTTAGATTCAATCAACCAAGCAATATGTTTCCTCACCTCTTTTGATACAGATTGGCTACCCCAACGCATGGGTCTCTTGAGGCGTCATAATTTAAATTAGTAGCTTAGTGTAGCAGGTAATGCACATGCAATGACCAAGGTTTTCAGAAGGGAATTTGGATTTGCAGTCCCGTCACTCTGGACAAGCTCTGTTTGATTTCCAGCTTGTTCCTTGACACTGTTAGTCCCACTAAGGTGCTACTTCACTGAAAGTTGGCTCAACAGGTTTGACAGCTTCTTCACTTCTGTGGTGGTAGATTGCCATAGCTCTATATGGTGCTAGGAGACATGAGTAATAGGAGATCTTTGTTGATAAGTGGGTAATTGTTTGTATACTGTTTCACACAGGGAAAACATATGCTTCTGATCTCAGGGGATTGTCTTGCATTTGTACAATATCCCAACCTCTATGTTTTCGCCAAACCAATCCATCTAAATATAAATATCACTGTAAGGACAGTTAGTTAGATATTTTTACAAGCTATGTACATCCTGGGTTTTTGTAAGCTAAGTCAAGTTTCCATAAATTGCAATACTAGACCAACATGTTTGTTGTCATGCCTTATACATATATATACTTGGCTGTTTTGCCATATATCTTTCTTTAGCAAGCCCCATCATAGTTCATCACTTTACGCTGGTGGTTAAGTATTACTCTTTTCTATAACACTGGATTTACTTCCTTTTACCACCTTAAATTATATGGATCTCAGTCCATGGTAGGTATTCATACAGAACAAATGATGCATCCAAATACACATCATCACATATATAAGACTATCTATTCATGTTGATATTCGTATACCTCAAAGAAAGATCTTGGTATTTATGTTTACACTCAGAATATTGAAATATACATTTAATGTTTCAATATTCCCTTTTATCCTGGTGTCACTCTCCTCAACAATAAAATAAAAGATTTCACAGCAAACACCTGCAGCCAGGCACTGACAAGCTGCAGCACCAAAGGGCTTTCCAGAGCCGTCTCCTGTTACTATAACCCACCCACAGTGTCACAGGCTGAGTGCTGGTTACGCTTACTTTAGGTCTCCGTTGTTACTATCCCCTACTCTACTCGCTGCAGGAGAGCCCAGAAATTCCAGGTTGAAGTTCTGGGGACAGGTAACAACTGAGGTTTCTAGGTCAGGACCCAAATCTTCCCAGAGTCAGCATATTTCATATGTTATCTATCCTGATGACTCAGCTTGCCAGTTCCTTTGCAAAAGCAATTTAGGCATGACAATGATGTTTCCTTAAGTTTGGGACCTGCTGGACAAAGAAGCAAAATAGGGAAAAGCTTGAAGAAGAGCAGCATAATGAGAACTGTGCCTATTGCACCTCACTTTCCATTATGTGTCCCATGGAAAGTGCATATACATTTCTGCGCTGGGCACACAATACACTCCACTGTATTCAAGGCTGTTGCCAGGTTTCTTATTTAAGTGTTTTAATCAAAGAACACTGAGCTGGCACTGGAATCCAAGGGATGAATGCATATTTTTTTCATGTGAAAATAAAAGAATAGTTTTATGTGAGGGAAAAAGTTGCAGGATATGTGTGTGTGTGTTTGCATATGTGTGTGTATGTGTGTGTGTGTAGGGGGTAGCAGAGGCTATGACATAGCATATGAAGTCAATAGTGTAGTTGTTATTATTTATACATGAGTAAAGATTACAAATGCAGGCAATAGCTCAGATCTCTCACCCCCTGGATCTATGAAACCTGTCACTCAGTCTCCTGCGGTGTGTCTTCCTGTCTCCGAGCCATTGGACCACCTGCTGCCATGACTCTCATCTATTGCATCGCCCGAAGGCCTCGATGATAACAGCATTGATTCCAATGTACATCTAATTACTTCTCATAATCTATTCATTTCACAATAGTGTAGTGAAACATCTGTCACATCATAAACTCTTTAGTATCCTTATCAAACCACCAAAACATACTCTGCTGCCAATTGGCAGCTACCTTGCTTTCTTTTCTTATTAATATGATGCAAACATATCTATGTTTTTTTGGTTGCTTTAGATGAATTTCCCTGATGACCAGTGAAAAAGAATTGGGCAAACTGCAATTGTAACGTCTACTCACTACTTAGTGAGGTACCATTATTGATGTCGTACAAATATCAGCAAAAATTGCTTTGTGTCTTCTAGAGATAAAGGCTCTAAATAGGGTCTTTAACATTTATAGCACAGTAATAGATGGCTCCCTTCCTTGGCTCAGTGTGACTGATTCATTTACTAAAATAAGCATCTCAGGGATTATTACATTTGAGCGGTATATTGCATGGAAAAGCCTTTTACCTTTATAGTTTTTACTTCACCTGTGGGTAAATAATGCCCACTCTTTCTTCATGTAAGAAATCAAGAGCAAGGAGACCCATTAGCACATATTTTTATTATCAAACTATAGAGAATCTATCTATCCCAATAGGATCATGAATATACAGTTGCATCTAATAAAGAGGGCTGATTAGTCCACTGAAAGGAACCTCAGATATTCAGGCAACATCATGGAAAATAAACTCTGAATAGTCAGGTGTTGGTTTACCGTTACATACTGAATTATGATGAACGACAAATCCCGAGTGAAAGGAGCGATATATTAACTGTGTGTTCCCTTTCATGGTTGATGTTAGCACAAACTGGGTTTTGTTCTTGTTGTTTTAAATCTGCAATGGAAATGAATTTGGTGGTGATTTGATAGCTGTAGAAATGGGAGCCGTTTGTGCATCCGCAGAACAGATACAGCATGAGCAGCCGTTCTGGGAGCTTCCTCACAACGTGCTTCAGCCTGGCTTCTGGAGGACCCACTTTTCCATGGCCTTTCAGTAGCTGGTGAGGAAGATAATTTGGATTCTCTGACGAGGCTGTAGTGTGGTGCCAGTCACTGTAGTTACTTTTATTATCTGAACATCTGACAGTAAGGAACTGATCTGCCATCACCAATTCAGGCCACATTTTGTTAGTTCCTGACCTTGCTGGGAATCACAAGGGTGACCTAAAGGTGAAGGAGTCCATATCTCATTACCAACGCCCAGGACAGCCAGTCCTCTTTTATCCATTTGTCAATATATAATGCAATCCAATATATAATGCAACCTGAATATTTATCTGCCTCTATTTTCATCAGTTGTGCATTTTCTGGTTTGGAATAGGTATCATTTGTACCTATTTACTTAAAGTGCATGTTTTTACATCCAAAATAAATTCACTACTCTGGCACAGTAGGAAGCATACAGAGATTTTAGTGTTATTGACATATCTTGCAATATGCATGTGTCCAATGCATAAGTCACTTAAAAGTGAATATTTGACCTATTCAGTCCTTGATGCTGCTTTGCAGAACAGCTGGGTTCTATGCATTTATGAGCATTCCTCTTCATCAGGGAGAAAAGAAGGAAGAAGCAGTTTAAGTCTAAAGAAAAAGCTTTCAGAAAAGCTCAGAGCTCACAGAACAGGTCAATGCTGGGTCCATACTGATCTCCTGATATTTTGTTCCAAGTACCAAAACTTGTTTCATCATGGCTATTGAAGAATTCAGTTTACACCTCTTTCTACCTCCCTCACATAGAGCTACAGTACATGGCTTGTAGCAAAATGGAAAAGCCTTACCTGGCCAGTGGAGAGGGCTATGTATTTACGCAGCAGTGTAGAGTTCATCCACTGAGACTAATGACATTTTTGGATTAGGTTGCCCTGTGTATCTCCTCCACGGGTCACATTTGCTGTTCATGCTTCTCCCACTGTGGTTTCACCACGGGCCAAAATTGGCATGTGGACTGACTGTAGAACGTGAGCCTGAGAAGAGCATGTTACCACTTTCTCAGTTAAATTACATCTCTGTCAGGAAAATTCCCTGGTTTCTGTTGTACCTAGTCACTTATATGCCAGGTGGGCAATAGGCTGATATAAAAGAAGTTAAATCTTAGGAGAAAACAATGGTAGATAATATTTTTCCATAAACTTACTATACTCATGGAATTTTCATAAAACCATGGCAAGATAATTCTTGGTAGACCAACAACATAAAAAAAATAAGAATGAAGTAAGATTGATCTATAGTTTTGAGATTTGAAAGAATAATTTGCAGAAGGTAGCGAGTTAATTCACTTTTAGTTTTTGAGATTTTCTTCACAAGCCTGATAACTAAGGTTGATTGAGGTTTTTTTCTTTTGAAATGAAGACTGAATTCTCATGTTGTCACATGAATGTAGAACATTAGGATTTCTAAAGAACATTGGGAAAATAGCAGTCAAATCACTGCTAAAAGATACAACATGAGGTTTATTGCAAATATTTTTCCCATGACATCATCTAAGCTATGGATTGCAGTTAACAGTCAAAGACTATAGTGCCATAGTATGTATTATCATTAACAAGTACTAGAATTTTGAAGCAGGAAGACTGCAAATGAACTATTTCTCAAAAAATTTAAAAAATTAAATGTAAGACTAATGTTAAGAATAACATCTATGGGAGTATGGCAAGAGTCTACAACCAGTGCTACACTTGAGAACTGTCCCAAAACTAAGTGGAAAAATGATACTTTGGTTTGATATCTGTATTGAAAGGGTTTTTTGTTTGTTTGGTTGGTTGGTTTTTTTGGGGGGGGGAGAAAACCACAGCACACTGGATAGAAGCAATGTATAATTTTCCAGTTTTAGCTAGGAAAAAAACACAAATTAATTTAGAGTAAACTAAAAAATTTTGTCCAGCATAAACAAACAGGGGTTTTTTAGGATATATAACAGTACTAGAAAGAATATAAATATTTGTTTGTTTATTTTAAATTGAAGGTCAATTTTTAAATAAAATGAAAAATTTCAAAACAAAAAGATCAAATATTTGTTTTCAAAGTATTAAAATAACATTTTTAAACATTAACAAAATGTAAACCTTATTTCTTTTTTGAAACCATAAACTTGACCCAGATTTTTTAATACTTCAAGTTCTTCCCAAAGGGAATTTTTCAACAAATACATTGTCCATCAAAAGTAAGTAGATAAATAAATGAATAGAAATGTTTCAGTGTTATTTCAACGTAAATCTTTGGATTAGGGAGATATAGAGACCATATATCAGAAAAGCAAGTTGGCAAATATGTCTTACAGCAGAATAGCGTGGTGGGTTAACCTTGGATAAGGGCCAAATTCCCACCTAGCCTCTCACTCACTCTCCCTCCTCAACAGGATGAAGGGAGAAAATGGGATAAAAAAGCTTGTGGGTTGAGATAAATACAAGCAGATCACTTACCAATTACCTTAATGGACAAAACAGGCTTGACTTGGGGAAAACTAATTTATTGCCATTTAAAATAGATCTGGACAGTGAGAAACAAAGAGGAAAAATTGAAACAACGCCTCTCCCCCACCCCTTTTTTTTCCCCACTCTCAATTTCATTCCTCCATTCCCAACTCCTCTACCCCTCCCTGAGTGGTGCAGGGGATGGGGAATGGAGGATTACAGTCTGTCCATAACTGCCCTCCCTGCTGCTCCTTCTTCCTTACACTTTTCCCCTGCTCCAGCATGGATCCTATCCATGGCCTACAGTCCTTTAAGAACTGCTCCAGCAGGGGCTCTCCATGGGCTGCAGTCCTTCAGGCTAAACCTGCTTCAGCGAGTGGGCTCTTCCACAGGTCACGGTTCCTTCCAGAAATATCCACCTGCGCTGGCATGGGGTCCTCCACGGGCTGCAGGGAAATATTTGCCCCAGCATCTGGAGTACCTCCTCCCCCGCTTCTCCAGCTTTGGTGTTTGCACTGCTGTTTCTCACTTTTTTCTCTCTTTCTCTACCTGTGTGGCATTTTTTGCCCTTTTTTAAACCTGTTTTCCCCGGGGCACCCTGGTCTTGCCTGCGGAGCTGAGCGGTGCCCTGGGGTGGGCGGGTCGGAGCCGGCTGGAACCGGCTGGAACCGGCTGTGTCCGGCACAGGGCAGCCCCGGCCGCTCCTCACAGAGGCTGTCCCTGCTACCAAAACCTTGCCACCTACACCCAGTACAAATAAGATGCTGCTTCTGAGTTCCAAATATTTGCTATTTTAGGTTCTTGTCTTTTGGTTGGAAGTTTCACTGAGTATGACAGTTTTTACATGGCCACAGACTTAATGCAATAAAAACACATACTACAATTAAATTAAAATTCCCTACAGATTGAGTCCTTTCTAAATCAGTGAGGACAGACACTAAAAGGGATCACTTTTATAGTTTGTTTCAAGCATTTCCAGCATAGACTAAGTGAATACAGATTGAATTTTATACATATAGACTACATACTGATTTAGAGCAACAGAGCTCTACTGAAGCCATCTGAGCTATGATGATCTACCACAGCCAAGAAGCTGAGGCACTCAGTGAACAAAAATGCCTAAGTCTCCTTGAGCAACCTTATTGCAGCAGGATAGCTATGACTTAGTCACCATCACAGAAACATGGTGGGACGATTCCCCTGACTGGAGTGCTGCAGTGGATGGCTACAAGCTCTTCAGAAGGGATAGGCAAGGAAGGAGGGGTGGTGGGGTGGCTCTCTATGTTAGGGAGTGTTTTGATTGCACAGAGCTCCATAATTGTGATTACAAGGTTGAGTGCTTATGGGTAAGGACGAGAGGGAAGGCCAACGAGGCAGATAGCGTGCTGGGAGTCTGTTATAGACCACCCAACCAGGTTGAAGAGGCAGATGAAACATTCTACAAACGACTAGCAGTAGTTTCACAATCCTGTGCCCTTGTTCTTGTGGGGAACTTAAACTTTCCGGATGTCTGCTAGAAATACAACACAGGAGAGAGTAAGCAGCCTAGGAGGTTCCTGGAGTGTGTGGAAGATAACTTCTTGACACAGCTGGTAGGTGAGCCTACCAGGGGAGGAGCCTAGCTAGACCTACTGTTTACAAACAGGGAAGGACTGGTGGGAGGTGTGGTGGTCGGAGGCTGTCTCGGGCTTAGTGACCATGAAATGATAGAATTCTCGATTCTTGGTGAGGTAAAGAAGGGGGTCAGCAAAACCACCACTATGGACTTCCGGAGGGAAAACCTTGGCCTGTTCAGGACACTGGTTGAGAAAGTCCCTTGGAAGACAGTCCTGAAGGGCAGAGGGGTCCAGGAAGGCTGGACATTCTTCAAGAAGGAAATCTTAAAAACTCAGGACCAGGCTATTCCCATGTGCCGCAAGACGAACCACCAGGGAAGATGACTGACCTGGCTGAAAAGGGAGCTCTTGCTGGGACTCAGGGAAAAAAGAAGAGTTTACCATCTTTGGAAGAAAGGGCAGGCAACTCAGGAAGAGTACAGGGATCTTGTTAGTTCATGCAGAGAGGAAATTAAAAAGGCAAAAGCTCAGCTAGAACTCAATATGGCCACTGTCATAAGAGACAACAAAAAATGTTTTTACAAATATGTTAACAATAAAAAAAGAGCCAAGGAGAGTATCTATCCTTTATTGGATGCAGAGGGGAACATTGCCACCAAAGATGAAGAAAAGGCTGAGGTACTTAATGTCTTCTTTGCCTCAGTTTTTAATAGTGAGATCAGTTATCCTCAGGGTACTCAGCCCCCTGAGCTGGAAGACAGGGACAGAGTGCAGAATATACCACCCATAATCCAGGAGGAAATAGTGACCTGCTACACCATCTGGACACTCACAAGTCTATGGGACCAGATGGGATCCACCCAAGAGTACTGAGGGAGCTGGCAGAGGATCTTGCCAAGCCACTCTCCATCATTTATGAGCAGTCCGGGTCAACAGGGGAGGTCCCAGATGACTGAAGGCTTGCCAATGTGATGCACATTTACGAGAAGGGTCGGAGAGAATCTAGGGAAGTACAGGCTTGTCAGCCTGACCTCGGTCCCGGGGAAGATTATGGAGCGGTTCATCTTGAGTGCGCTCACACGGCATGTGCAGGACAACCAGGGCATCAGGCCCAGCCAGCATGGGTTCATGAAAGGCAGGTCCTGCTTGACCAACCTGATCTCTTTCTATGACCAGGTGACCCACCTAGTGGATGAGGGAAAGGCTGTGGATGTTGTCTACCTTGTCTTCAGCAAGGCCTTTGACACTGTATCTCATGGCATACTCCTTGAGAAGCTGGTGGCTCATGGCTTAGACAAGTGTACTCTTTGCTGGGTAAAAAACTCGCTGGCTGGACAAGCCCAGAGGGTTGTGGTGAACAGAGTTAAATCCAGTTGGCAGCCAGGCACAAGTGGTGTTTTCTGGGGCTCAGTACTGGGGTCAGTTCTGTTTAATATCTTTATCAATGATCTGGATGAGGGGATCAAGTACGCCCTCAGTAAGTTTGCAGGTGACTCCAAGTTGGGAGGGAGCGTTGATCTGCTGGAGGGTAGGAAGGCGCTACAGAGGGATCTGGACAGGCTGGATCAATTGCCCAAGGGCAATTGTATGAGGTTCAACAAGGCCAAGTGCCGGGTCCTGCACTTGGGTCACAACAACCCCACGCAGCGCTACAGGCTTGGGGAAGAGTGGCTGGAAAGCTGCCCAGTGGAAAAGGACCTGGGGGTGCTGGTTGACAGCGGCTGGATATGAGCCAGCAGTGTGCCCAGGTGGCCAAGAAGGCCAACGGCATCCTGGCCTGTATCAGAAATAGTGTGGCCAGCAGGAGCAGGGAGGTGGTTGTTCCCCTGTACTCGGCACTGGTGAGGCCGCACCTCGAGTCCTGTGTTCGGTTTTGGGCCCCTCACTACAGGAAAGACATTGAGATGCTGGAGCTGGTGAAGGGTCTAGAGCACAAGTCTTACGAGGAGTGGCTGAAGGAACTGGGGTTGTTTAGTCTGGAGAAAAGGAAGCTCAGGGGAGACCTTTTTGCTCTCTACAGCTACCTGAAAGGAGGTTGTAGTGAGGTGGGTGCTGGTCTCTTCTATCAAGTAACTAGTGATAAGATGAGAAGTAATGGCCTCAAGTTGTGGCAGGGGAGGTTTAGATTGGATATTAGGAAAAATTTCTTTACTGAAAGGGTTGTCAGACATTGGAACAGGCTGCCCAGGGAAGTGGTTGAGTCACCATCCCTGGAGGTATTCAAAAAGCGCGTAGACAAGGCACTTCAGGACATGGTTTAGTGGCCATGGTCAACAGTTGGACTTGATGTTCTTAAAGGTCTTTTCCAACCTAAATGATTCTATGATTCTATGATTGGTATGATACCATGACACCATTGGCAATGAGGTTTGTACATGTACAGCTCTGGAAATTACAAGGTGGGGAGGAAAGGAGGCAGACAAGCAAGCAGTTAAAACAAGCATTTAATGACTTTCAGTTGTTTGGGACATAACTACTTAGAACCAACACTTTAATACCAGTGGTCATAGTTCTTCTAGTGTGAATAAGTATCTTGCATTTGCCTATGCTCTCAGTAATTAGCTGAAGACCTGTTTTTCTGGTCATGAACTGGTGCAGCTGCATGACTCCTCCCAAATGAACTGCAGAAACTTGCTTCATGGGGGAAGCTCAGAGATCATGGAAGGAAGTGCCTGCCTGCAGCAGAATGCCCTAATCCCTGCTGCAGGGAATTTTTTTGTGGGGGAAATTTTGTTCTGGTCCCTACTGATCACCTCCATTTGGTGTTCTATAGGGAGGGATACAATGGTTCACCAATCTAGGATATAGATCTCTGTTTAGATCTTCTCCTGCCTCTCCTTGGTTGCTCCTCTAGTTTATTTTTTTCCTGACACAAAAGGTCTGCATGACTGGCTAACTGTCTATGCCCTTTTACCACAACCTCTTTAATGGCATTCTTAATACCTATCATCTTTCTTCCTTTAGTATTAAGTAGGAGAGAAACTTCATTCAAACACAGAAGACAAGAAAAGCTTAGCAATGGTAGGATAAAAGAATCTCAAACTCCTTATGAATCTAGTAGAAAAAAATCAATTTTACTAATGCAAAGAAATGTCCACATCAAAACTAGAATGAAAAAACTTTATTCATATTTTCCTCAGAATGATTCTGATTTTTAAAGAAAAAAAATTCAATCATGGAAAAATATGTTTTAAGATTTTTTGGGAAGTTTGGAGTTGGATTAGTTTTGGCAAAAAGGAAGATTTGTCCACTCAAATTTCCTAAAGTCTGGAGAAATTTGCTCATGTTCCTTTGTCTCATTCTTCAGAGACTGCCACTTATAGCTCAGTATCTACATAATGAGCACAATTTGCATACCTCAGATGTAGAATTAATTTCCAAGCCATTGCAATACTGGGACAGGTGCATAGTACAAAGCATTTTTTTATTACTGCAAAGACCAGAGTGCATGAGCTTTTCACACATGGGCTGGAGTAGCACTTCAAGGATCTGCAAGGAAGAGACAGTTGAATAGTGACAGCTAAACCCCACTGGGTCCCTGGACACACAGTTGAATTGGGATACTGAAGTTCTTCATAGTACTGGGAAGACAGTCTTCTGGAGAAGGACCAGGAGAAAACAGGAGGTACTAAGTATGAAAGTCAGGTTTTGGGCTGAGTAGGCTCATTTTATTCTGATCATCCATTAGACAAAAAATCAAAAGGCTACATTTCTACAGCCATCTTTATTTACAGGATTTATCTTCAAAGACAGATGTTTAAAAAAAAAAATGCATGGGGACTTTTTGTATCTATGTGCCAGACAGCCAGGGAGAGACTTCTGTTGAGAGGATTATCTATCACCTGAAGAAGCTTTTGGTGCAGCTAACATTCAAAAATGATAACTAAGAATGTCAGGGGGCAAGATAATCAACTACTGTTGCATAGTGCTGGTGTGCAAAAAAAACACAATCAAAATTTATATTAATTCCAGACAACATGAAGTGAGTTGACCAAGGTACATACAAAATCCATGGATAGAGATAAGAACTTCTAGACATCAGTTCAACATGTTGTATCAACACACTGTCTGAAGTGGTATGTGAATTTTCTGCCTTTGCCTCTTTTCTAACAACTACACTGGGTGCCTGAGGCCACTTAAGTTAAACTTATCAGCTAGGCCCAGAAATTTACATGAGAAGAATCTGTTCCCATGTGGATTTAATTCAAGCAGTCTGCTATGGTTCCTCACGTTCTTTTCTGCTGTTTTTTCCCCATTTATTTGTCACATTTTTGACCCAGTTCTCTTTTTAGTTGAAGTGGTTATTAGCCTGAATCACATGAACTAAAATGCAGTAGCTCCAGACTAGACTGCAGTCCTGGCAGGGCTTTTCTGCTAGTGTACCTTTCTTTGGTGCCTAGGGCAATAGAATACAAGTATGGAGAAGGCCCTTGCAATCACAGAAACATTACCATTACTAATATTTTCTTACACACTTGAATGCAGGAAGGGAAGAGTTAGTCATCAACTGGTATGGCACCAAAATTATTGTCCATTCAGTTTATTTAAAATGTCAGAAAATAGATTTTGTCAAAACTTGTGGTTTCCTCGCCTTCTGACACAGTAGAAAGAAGGGATAACAATGGATAAAATATTCTAATTTCACTGAGTATGTGTATAGTTTTATGTTGCTTCTTAGACAAGTTTTTATGGTCCCATTTAAAACAGCAGATGGCATGTTAATGTTGCCTTTAGGTATTTAGCTTGAGGCATGTTTGACCTATATAGTCATAATTAGGTGCTCTGAAGCATCTCCTGGAAGAATGTAGTTCTTTTCATTACCCAAGCAGGAAACCTAGGCTGCTAACTTAGCACCCTAAACAAGATATGATGTGTTGTGAATACCCCTCAAGTAATTCTTTTCTTAATACTATGTAGATTCAATTTGCCTGGCAAAATAAGGATGTCTGTGATTTTTCACAGATCTTTAGACCTTTTCCAGCCCTTATAAAGCCCTGCAGAAGTAACAGTCCTCCATAATCCTATTGTATTCCAGCTGAGGTTTACCCTTACTGGGTATTAGAATTGTTAATAAATTGTATATGCTGCATAGGAGTAAAACAGCCTTAGCATGACTAGGGATTTATTCAACTGAGTGCAGCTGGAAACTAGAATCTGAATGCCCAAGCATTTTTAATCTATGTACATGACCAAAATCATCTCCAAAATTCAGCTAAGGCCCCCCTATCCTTCGATGCTCCTCCTGAATATTCACTGCTGCTCTCTCACAAGGGCCCATGCTCAGCTCCTATATAGGGTATGCCTGTACAGTTTTTGCAAGCAGGTTTGAACCACTTTCTGTATGTTCCAGGCTTATACTCCAGGCCCAAGCCAGCTAGGAACCAGCAGTCATATTGCCACTTTAGCATACTTCTATGACCAAGCTAATAGCCCCGGTCCTTCAGAAAGCGGTAGGAGTGCTGCTTTGCTGAGAACTAAGCTTTGAACAAAATCTAGTCCAAAATCTCTTTCATTCACCTCTTCCATTTCTAGCCGCTTAGTTCCAATGGCAGCTGATAGACTAAAATTAGATAAACAGATTAACATAACACTTTTAAAGGAAACATATTCAACACTTTTCTTTGACTTATGCCAAAGCTCCGTTTCCCCAGAAGTTTTGAAGAGCACTTATTGCTGTCAGATTTTCCCTGGGAATATCTTATTTTATGTGGTTTCCAGCGCAGGTGTTAAAATGTAGTGGCAATGAAAGGATAGAAAACAATAAAAATCAGAGGTTAACAAGGTTTTTGGACCTTTCATAGGACAAAGTCACATAACCTGATACTCTTACGCTTCCCTATTGACTGTTTCTACTAGCCCTCTTGGATGCCTTCTTTTTTTGCTCTGATTTGACAAGCGTCAAATCTCCATGCTTCTTCTTCTTTTTTTTTTTTTTTCTGTATGCGAATCTAAGGGAGGTAATGCTGTGAAGCAATTGTGAGTTCAAGGATACGGTCCTCTGTTGCAGCTCAGTCCAGAAAAGATCACAGAATCACAAAATTACAGACTCACTGAGGTCAGAAGGGACCTTTGGAGATCATGTAGTCCATCCCCCCTGCTCAAGCAAGGACAGCCAGAGCAGGTTGCCCAGGAGCATGTTTTGGTTTTTAACATCTTGAAGAATGGAGACTCCACAACCTCCTTGGGCAACCTGATCCAGTGTTTGACCCCCCTTCTCTTTAAGTTTAAATGGAAATTCTTGTGTTTCACTTTGAGGCCATTGCCTCTTGTCCTGTCACTGGGCATTGCTGAAAAGAGTCTGGCTCCATCTTCTTTACTCCCCCTCACCAGATCCCCCTGAAGCCTTCTCTTCTCCAGGCTGAACAGTCCCAGCTCTCTCAACCTCTCCTAGTACTACAGTCCCTAATCACTTTCATGGGCCATTGCTGGACTCACTCCAGTATGTCCATTCCTCCCTTGTACTGGGGAGCCCAGAGCTAGGCCCAGCACTCCAGATGTGCTTCACCGGTGCTGAGTAGCGAGGAAGGATCACCTCCCTTGACCTGCTGGCAACATTCTTCCTAATGCAGCCCAGGAGGCTGTTGGCCTTTTCTGCAAGGGCTTATTGCTGGTTCATGGTCAACCTGGTGTCCACCAGGACATTTTTTTGCAGCTCTTCTCTGCAAAACTGCTGCCCAGCTGGCTGGTCCCCAGACTGTATTAATGCATACTGACTCATACTGCTCCCAAAAGCAGGCAGTGTTCATTACCTGCTCACTGTCTGCATGCTGAGATGCACTTTCTCACCTGCTCCCTGAACTTTCAGGCTTGTCAGTACTCATGATCAACTAAATATGGATCTGATCACGGATAGCGTGTCCCTGAGGATGTATTTGTGCAGTACATTAATTTAGGTAGTAAAAGGTTTCAGTGTTTTATGTACACCTGCAACACTGATTGTCACTTTATTCAAATAAAGTTCTTGTATTAGCACACTCTTTTGAAACTACCAAACCTTCGCACGGATTTTTAGACTGACCTGGTGTGACCTACAGTTTTGAAATGTGCTTGGCAGCTCTGAGTTAAACAGCAAAATATACCCTGTTGTTTAACAGCATTTTCCTCTTCAGCTTTCCTTTTCTGCAGTAGGCTGATTTTACTACGCAGTACAAATTAGACTTGCAAAGGGTTAAGCAACTACACAGCCTAACAAATCTGTTAGAGTAGATTTTTGTTTTCCAAAGGGTAACAAAGAAATTATTTCAACATATGTACATGTGTGTGTGCTTCTGACCCAGCATTCATATTTTGATAAGCATATTTGAATTAATTCAAGGTCATATGTGCTTTAGTGTTAGAAACACAGCACTTATCAGGTTACTCCCTTCCCTCTTTGTAATACACACACTTTGTAATACCACAGAGGGGAATTACTGGCTTGGTGCTAACAATTCCTTTCAGAGAATTACACTGTCTTGTGTGCCACAGTGGAAAATACATCAAGATAATTCCCTCATCACTGCCTACCCACCCACCCGCTCCCTGTAGTCTGAGATGAACTGTCTAGTCACATATTCTAATGCTGCTTCTGGTAAAATGTTTGATTTCTTTTTTTTTTTTCCCCCTCTCTCAGAGCAAAGCTCTTCTGGAGCCTACATTTATTCAGATATTTCTTTTTTTGGTGCATGCACCTCACCTGTGAGAGATTCTTTGTATATTGTCATTACTGATATCATAAGAAATTCCAGAAGTGACGAGTATTTAAAGTGGATTCATGTGTGAGGGATTTTGTAAGGGTTTTTTTTTTAGAAGTTCCTTGCTACTTTCTACTTAGCTCAGCGTCATAATGATTTAAGAGAAACATACCCATGTATAGGGTGTGTGCTGTGGGATAGGAACCCAGGAAAAAAACTAACCATCAAACAAAAATCTTTTGTTCTTAATGACAGAATATAATGGAAACCTAATCTCCTACTGCATATTATCATCAGGCAAATTAGTTACACATATAATAAGGTTTTGCTCTATAAATTATAAATGAAATAAACAATTCTGTCACCATGGTGTGCAATGAATACACCACATGTTATATGTAAATATATTAGTCATTTGCCTTTTGTTTATGTGTCACAGGAATCCATTTCCTTCATGGTGTAGTTCCTATTCCCTATGGGTTCTTACTAAAGTCATCTAGCCATCTCAACCCTTCATGTACAAGCTTTTTAAAGCAGAATTACTTTACTTTTTTTCCTTTTCGTTTTTCAGCCCAGTTTTAATAATGGCTGCTTTTGTGCCAGTTTCATTTAGTGCTTCAAACTGTAATTTTATCTGAGAGAGAGGAAGAAATAATAAGGAAAGTAGAAAGGGTCTACATGATATATCAGTACAATACAAAAAACATATTGAAACCATTTTTTTATTTTTTTTTCTTCAAAAATTAAAATATGTCCCATAAAGCAACTATGCATATTTTTTCTCTTACCAAACCTTTCCTTCTTTAATGAGATAATCTGTTTTCAAGGAATGCATCGTTCAGTCTTTCTTTTCAAGGGGTGACATTTTTATTTTCCACACATTACAGTATATGCAAGAATGATGTAAATTTAGGCTTTTTCACTGGGCACTGCACACCAGCCTGAAAGCCCTTTGAAACCAACACAAGACGCAGCTACTCTCAGTGAATGATGGCTTTAACATAGAGATTCCAATCAATAATCCAGAATTTTATATTCAATCACATTCAGTTCACACTCATCAAGGATTATCTTTTGTGGTCCCATAGGCTTTTCCTGTCCTCCACAGGGAGACAGAGTTGAATTGAAAATACCTCGTTATATTTGGGATGGCTGTGGACCCTAATGGAAGAGGCAACACTTAGCACATAAGCAGACTAAACTTTCATGATCGAGATCAGCTAAAAAGGATATTTGTCACTGCTATCTTCATTTCTCATGCAGTGTCAGCCAACACTTTCTGCAGGGTGAATGATTGTACCTTGACATTGTTTACAAGACCAATTATATCTTTATTCTGAGAGCTATTCCAAAGGCTATTAGAAGAGATTTTTTTTGACTTGTTGTATTTATATAAGGAGCAGAGGCAAGAAAGGATGCTGCTTTCGCAGTTTACTTGCAGCTATATCTCTGTGGAGGGCTTTTTTTCTTTTTTCTTTTTTTTTTTTAAACTGGAGCAGACAGTGGTTAGCAATGGAATACAAAAAAGCAATTCTACTGCCTCATAAGCCACAAAGTGGACTATGGAATTAACGTATGAGATGTTATTTCTAATTTATTTATCAGCTCGCTCTCTGTAGTACAAGTACTCTCGAAAGCACTTACGTATTTGAAGTCTCATAGAGATACCAGATAATGGGAAATGGTTTGCTGTGAGAAGTGATCTACTTGAGTGCATAGAAGAAGCCTCTTTCTATCAAATATTTCATGGGTAATGTTTTACTGTTTCTCCTAGATGGCATGCCATAGAGTGTAATAAATTTCAGTTTGTTTATATTCTGTGTCTGTATTTGCACTTTGGTGATTATATTTGAATTCATGAAAGATCCTTGTTTTTAAAAAAGAACTTTAGCATAATCTTCTCATTAATCCTGTGCTGTTTGTCTGTTATTAATAGGCCACTGTACAATGTATTCTGCTGCAAAACTCCACCAGGCATGACTAATTCAGATAATTAATTTGCTAGAACATTAACACCATCAAATGAGCCTGCTAAACCGGTAAATTTAAAGTAAATTAAACTTAATTTGCAGGTTATTGCAATTAAGTCTGCCTTGTCTTTCTGAGGGATTTCAACATCCTCAGTATTTAAGAGGCAATCATAATGCATGCAAGTGGGCGGGCTTTTTTTGCTAATTAACACGAGTCTAATCTGCTTTTCAATTAGGGTGGATGTTTATAATGTGCTGGTGACAGTGTTGCAATTCAGTACAGCATAACAGGAGTGCATGGCATAATTATAGCTGAAAAGAAAAGCTCATGCAGGGCCTGTTTAGGGGTTAATGAGACATTGGCAGCTTCCAGCTGAGGAGATTGAGCCAGTTTAGTGCAGCTTCAAGAGGAAACCACCCATAGGGGTTTCCTTTGAAGTGTCAAAAGGTCCCCTTGTTCTGGGTGGCTTATGTTTCATTTGTCTGAGTGGCATATCAAAAATTGATGAGCTGCCAGCAGCAGTCCTCATGACATTAATTCACCAATTGTGTTTCTAATAGTTTCATCCTTAAATACATTTAGATGATGATAATGCTAAGAAAAATCAAGGTTCTGAAAACAATGAGAAGGTCTGTGCAGTTCCAAGAAGTGTATACAGACTACGCAAATGCATCAGCTGCAAATGTTAATGATGCGGATGACCTACACTTCTTGCTATGAGTAGGAAGAAGACAAAGATGTATTGTACATCCCTTCTCTGAACAGCATTCGAGCAGTGGCAGAGATGTGGCATTTACTGTTACTTAGGTTCTTGAACAGCATAAAATGAGTCAAATTGATCCCTGAAGTAACTTCACTGGCTTCAGAGCAGCTACACCAGAGATAGATTTGGTCTGTTATACTAAGAGTAAAGGAAAGAAAGTAAAAAAGGAGAGCTATATAGACTAGTAGGCATCTCTAATGCAGATGGAGGGTTTCTTGAGTCCACTTAAGCTATGTAGGTCCCAATATGTGCATTGTGGTCCCATATTGAGGTAAGGGAGGTTCTCAAACTTTTGTACAGAAATGAATGTTCATGAACAGACTGTACTGCTTGCCCATAGCAGTGGTAATGCTGATTTCAGGGAATGTTAATTACAAGGACAAGCAAAAGTTATTAATGTATTTAAATATGTTTAAAATCATGAAACAAAGAGAAGGGGCCATCAGTGTAAGACTGGCTAGCTAGATCAGTCAGAGAATTCCTGATTTACAAGTTTTTCTATGTCACTAGCGATCACAGCATGTGAGTGTTGTGTACTAGAGGAAAGTGCTTTAGTTGCTGCGTGAGATGCAATTTTCAATATATGGCATGAGCCAAGTACTGTGCTACATTCCTTTTCAAGCCTGGGAACTGTACAATATAGGACTTAGCTTTTTCATGTGTTGAACAGCAAAAAAAATATCCATGTCTTGTCACCTCCAAAAGTAATGCTTGAACCTTTTGCAACTTTCTGAAAGTTTTGTATGGAGATTGATGCTCACAAGGGAGATTCAGCCCGTCTCACCAGAGGTTATTAGACCTGCTTCCACCCTATTTAATTTTAGGCACTATGAGGCATCCAAGGTCAAAGCACAGTTGCCCCATACTGCCACAGGGCTATTGTAGATGCCGTTAAACTCACCAAAAATTATATCTTGATCTGGAAATCCCTCTCTCCCTTGTCTATAAAAAAAGTTTAGGCTGATTAGGCATCTAACTTAAGTGCTTGCATTTAGGCAGGCAGAATAAAGGCCGTTATCTGTATGGGGGAGGGGACCTATGCACCATTCTTTATATGAGTTGGGTGATCTCTTTTTGGGTTATCTTCTGCTTGCGGAAGACCAAGACTTGCTAGATCACACTAAATGGATGCCTAAGTGCTAAAGTTAGAGTGTATGGAAGGTTTGGGGCTACTGCAGGGAGGAAGGACACTTCCTTTTTTTACTCTGAGATAATTCAAATGGTTGAACAAGCTGAGGAGTGCACAAATAGTGCCTCCAGTGACGGATGACTCTATGTTAATTTGGTACCGTACCATGGTACTGTAAACATCGATTATCTGTGGGTCAGTAAGACTAAATCCCTGTTGAGATTTTTTGATTTGCTTCTCTGCCTCAACTTTTGACTGTGACTTGTGGTGTCATCAGTAAATGGGGTTTACTAAGATAAAAATGCTACTGCTGGTGGCAGAAGTGGCTTCTAAATGACTAAACCACTCTTATCTGAGAAGCACTTTACCAACTCAGCACATGAACCTATAGTTCAAGAGCACCTGACAGATTTTTGTGTTTAAGCTCCATGACTGATGGATCAAATGAGAAGCCAGGAAGTACCTATGTTGGGGACACAAACTGTCTTGTTTCAGAGAGACTTTCTGTCAGTCTTTCCTGACCACCAAATGCAAAATGACACAGGTACAGTTGAACCTGCTGTTATTCACCAGCAGAGAAAAGAGTACAAGTCCATCAAGGAGCACTGAATGAATCCTGTACAAATAATATTTAAAAAAAAAGATGTAAATGGCTTACAGTGCAAATGTTTCCATCCTATGCTGAAGGAAAATAGCTGAATAAATATGTGGATTAAATTAGGTAGACAGTACTAACAACAAAATCATAGCACGGTATTCAGTTTAAAGTGTCATTTACTAACTTCTGTTCCCAAACAGATTTCACATTACCAGCTGTAACAACAGAAAGAAAGATTATTTACCAAGTAGATAAAGTACATAAAGAAGTATATCCTGCTACACCTGCATTCAGGAGTAAGGTCCGCCTTTATTCATTTGTCCGGACATCAAGAGATTTTTCAACCATTCAACAAAGGTCATGAGAAATATGAGTGTAAAACCAAAAAGAAGGCACACAAGCTAAATCAGTTGTTGAAGGCAGAGGGACAATCCCACTGAGATCAACTAGTAGAGACCACATAAAAAGTGTATGGTCTCCTGTTCTTATCAGAGATACAAAAAACTGGAATACCACAGTCCTGTAGAATATAGGGTCTGTAATGGCTGTGGTCTAGAGATCACTCAGCTCTGAAAAAGAAGGGACTACCCTTAGAAACACTGCACTATCTGCCACTTCTGCTAAGCTCAGTACACTTATAAACACAAGATTCCTCCAGAATCTTTAAAGGCCAAGTTAGTGACTTCACTGGGTGCAGTTTTGATGCAAAAACACTGGCAGTGGAGATTAATGCATTAGCTGCCAGTTAAGTAACTGACACTGGTGAAATCTTCATCCTCCTTTTAACAGCATACCAATGGCATTTAAGGGACTATTAGATAACCCAAGTTTTAAATAGTGTATGGGGTATAATATAGCATGTTCACAGAAGGAAAAATGCATTAGAAAGATTAAAGTACACATTCCTCTCCCAGCTCTGTACCTGCCCCTCCTCTGGGATCACAGCAACACAGTAGTGCCAGGTCTTGTGTTGATTTTCAGTCTGTTCTCTGTGGGAGTCTTCCAGCACTCCCATTTTATAATCTAGGCAAAGGAGCAGAAACTCTGAGAAGCTTCTTTTATGCACATCCCTAATATCAGTTGAAAACATGATGGGGCATTTTTTTTTAGCTGGTTGAGTTTTTCAGAGAGTTTGGCTCTTCAAAAAGATAAGTTGTACAAGAATAACACTTTAAAATTACAGCTGTGAAAGAGAGGATACCTGGTCTTGCTACATTCGATGTGACTATCAGTCCATAAATTAACCAATGCATTTCACACTAGCTGGTTTCAAAAGTTTATTAGTTCTTTCACTTGCTTTTGGGGTACGGAAAAGTTTGATCAAAGCTTTGACATGAACATACAGTTACTAAGACACAATATATAAACAACAACCACTATCAAGTGTAATAAATGTGCTTGAAAGTAGCAGCATACATAAATCTTTAGTGTTGATGTGTCAGTAGGGCAATATCTTGCAGCTTCAGAGACAATACTGTTGCACATGAATTCCTTTTCCTGTCATCTTGGGGTAACATATAACTGAAGTAGGATTATCTGAAGTTAAAGGTGATTGATAAAAGGTTAAAGTGGCCCTAAAGGATAGTTTGCAGGTAAGCATGCCCCTTCCTGACTTCCATTTAGCACAGCTGCTTTAGTCTGGATGAGAAAGGGAGTAGCCAGGGTAAAACTAACCAGTAAGACAAATGAGGTTGATAAACTGATGGGCAAACAGAAGATAGGGACAATTGCCATGGCTAGATACTCACAGTTTTTCATGGGGGTTGCGTCCAAAGGCTCAGTGGACACCTTTATAGCAGAGGATTTATAAATATTTGAATAAGTTCACTAAAAGGGAAAAGTAATTCGTTAGAACAGCTCTTTCTCCATGGCACCACGGTGTTCATAAAGCATAACAAAAATCTGATTAAATGCTGGAGTATATTGTGAAATCAGGGAGTACCCTAGTAAAGTAACAACCGTATCAGAATGTTGGCTGTAGCTGGGCAGGAAAACAAATTATTATGCCTTTGAAAATGCCAGATGGACCCTCACAGAGCTTTGTGGTTATGTGCTGATTAGAGAAAACAGCTCTGTAAGGCAGATCCATGGTTGCTACTCTCTGTCCCCTATAACTTGGTTTTTATGTGATATAGAAAGTGTAATATTACATGATCTAATGGGTGGCTATCTTCACAAAAATGTGGTGAAAGAAGCTCCAACAAAACATTTCTGATGCCCTATGTATTGTTTCAGTAAATGATTATTTTTTTAAAAAATCTCAAAATCACTGCTTTTGCAGAGTGAAATTATACAAAGCTTGAGGACTAAATATATATATACACACATAGGCGACTTCATTTGTTTTCTTAACACAGTGAAATAACATTTGAAGTGAAGAAGTGAAGAGTAACTATAAATATCTTGGTATCTTACATGCCAAGAGGGGAAAGCATTAGTAAGAAGAGTAAAAGTACATTTCACTTCAGTAAAATCCAGTAGCTGGGCCAGAGTGCTCTGAAAATGCTTTTACTGGAAACATCATCTAGAGTTTGGTATGTGTGGATGGTGTTTATTACATTCTTAAAAATACACAGTTCCATGACTGCTGAGACGCAAACTGCTGAGGCTAACAGCTACAAATGCAATTTATGAAACACATGGCATTGTAATTCGACCAAAAGAGTTCCATCCAGAATCAAAATATGAAATCACAGTTACCGTAAAAATTCAAGAACAGCCCCATACACCAAGTAGAGATGTATCTACCCAATAAGTGAAAGAACTATGGGGAAACCAAAATGCATCACTGGTTTCTTGCTCAGAGGGAATCGTTAAAGACCATTTTGCATTGTTAACGGAGAAATGTGTTGTTTTCCCAGCAAGAGCTATTACTGTTTCTCACTCTGAAATTAGTTTTAGATTATTCATGTTTGTGCTTTCCTATAATCAATCTCCAGACAGTGGGTCATGATCCTCTGCCCAAGGAAGTGATGTTTTTTATCCTACATCTGAAACAACAACAAAAACCCCCACCCAAATATCATTCTGATTTTACAGAGACTTTAATCATTAATGACTATATTGTTAAGCCTTAAATTTGTGTATGCTGTTGATCATTTGTTTTATTATAGAGATCTATAGATGCAGCTGTATTAGTTGGAAGCTTATGACATAGAAAATCACATCATATTGTATCGTACCAGATCATATCATGTATATGAAGCATATGTTGTTACTGGTTCATGGTCCGAGCATGATTTGAATGAAATGAGCTCAGCCTGGAACTTCAGACATCCTATTTTATGCTTTACTTCTTTATATTTTATACTTTCACAGATTCACCTAAATTTCACGTTTTCTCAAGAGCATAGGTAAAGAAATACCAGAGGTAAAGTAAATATCCAAACCACTTCTACTGACAACTGTCTAGTTGGCATAGAAGAGGAAGCATCAAAACTCAAGAACAGAAGACTCATCTAGATCTTGGTCCATTATTTAGGTCCAAAGAAAAAACACACGTGAGAATTCTTGAAACTAGTTAACTAGGCTAAAAATCATGTAAAGTCTTGAGGTTATGTGACTGAGGCTTATGTGCTAGTTTCTATATGTAACATGGCATTCTAAAGGCTAACATAGCGTCCTAAATCTGCTGTTTATGCTAATAAACAGGTACTAAATAGGCAATAGAGTTTGACACGCTAAGTCAGACCCACTGAACCATCACTGCACTTTCAAGCTTTCAAACCCTTCTAGAGAACAAGGTTCTCACTTTGAAGCTCTGCTGGTCTGTGTAATCCTCTTTCTCCCACCAGTGCTCAGAGTAACAGCAGTCAAAACTCTCATGCTGGTTCCACATTTTGTGGCCTGGCAGAACTCATAGACTGAGTGGTCTTCTGTCTGTATTTCTTAAGACATCCCATCTAGGAAGTATTTAAAAAGTGTGCCCACTAGATTATATTCTTCAGGACATGTAAGTGGAAATAGAAGAAGCAAATGCTATTTATCCAGTAACCCAGTTATCAGAGTATGGAATCAATGTAATTCTGCCTTAAAAGTTAAACTTCTCTATGCTTAGCATATCTGTTCCTGTCTCCATCTGCAAACTCAAGTCTGACTGCTTTATTCTTGTAAAAATATATAAGCTCAATCACCTCTAGTAGTTTAGGAATCAATATATGGATTCATTAGATGTGAAGGAGGGTTAAGTAATGACAATATGAGCTAGGCAGGTAAGAGAGTTCCTGGTTGCCTCAGCTGTTATCAGAGAATTGATAGTAAAAAATGTAGTAAAAAATGAGGAAGACATCTACCCTGCAGACCCAAAATCAACTCAGTGCATTTTTTAGAACAAGTTATTCCTCACGTAGTCCATGTAATTTGAAAGAAATTAACTGTGTCATTTCTGCAACTGAAGAACTTTGAGTCGATAACACTGATAGCACTATCAATGAAACCTTCTCATGAGGTTATACAGCATTTCTATAACATGATAATTTCAGAAATAATCTGCTGTTCTTACAGTAAGACTAGGTGCTTTGTACCAGATTGATTAATCTACCCTATTTTACAGATATGATACAAAGCATTATAAATGTAAAAGCTTGATACAATTGTTAAATTATTTGATGATTCCTACTTAACTTCTTCTCTGTTATTGTTCTTTGTATTCCAGTCCTGCTTAGAGTTCACACTCAGAATAAAAACAGTTGTGCCAGTTAGTGTACAGGATTGTAATATGCAAAGCCTCTTCCTCCTTCCAGTCCACTGCATTTGAAGGGTGCTCTTATAGCCCAGTTTAAGTTGGTTAAAATACTGTCAGCAATTTCAATAAGTGCCAAATTTCATTCTAGTATCAAGAGTTTATAAAGCTCCTAGACTTGGACATGGATATAGGCAGGCCTAAGTTATCTAAGTGCAAAACTGTGATTGCAGTCCCCTTCCTGCATGCATAGCTACTACTTAGACCAGAAGTACCCTATATTCACTGAGCTCTGCATGTGCTCAGTTTGTTATGTTAAAACCTACCTCCCAACTATAAAGGTCTAGAACAGGGACATTACTCCTGGGAAAGATGTGACAAATCCAGGAGGAGTGTTTCCTCCTTCTGATGGAGAACGGTGCCATGCTTTTAAAGAAATTCTCAAAACCTTCTCTTTTTGTGATGGCTATTTATTATTCTGTCAGGGAGCGAGAAATGGAAATGGTGAGGGTGAAGAGCAGCAAGAGCTGTAATCACCACCACAGAACATCTTCACCTGGTATGGGTCCACTTCTGACTTCCATATGTGTGTGGGAACCTCACAGCTTACAATAGCTGTAAGGTTCAAAGAAAAGGGAGATTCATTCCCATTTATTCCAATGAGTTTCTGTGTTGGTTTTGATACATCGTAAGAACTGATTTTGTCACTCTAAGAGGAAGACTGTAGATGACCTAATGCATCTTCTGATATTGTAATTACTTTTACTCTAAGTACGTAAACCAGGAGAAAAAACTCCATGACATCAGAACATATGTTAAATACAAAAGCACCACCATCACTTTTCATATAACTTAAACTATCTTGGAGTTGTAACTTTATTATACAAAGTTATCAATATATCAGGGGAATTTCCAGATAATCTGACTGACTGTTTTGCTGTTCAATTTCCTATATACCTTTCAGAGCAAGCACTTTTTTACCCCTTTTTAGTTTTTTAAATATTTATTAAGAGATATATCTTTTTTCAAGAAAAGGAGATAAAATATTACTCTTCAGGAAAGAGAAAACTTGGAGGCAAGGAGCAACTGCAGGGTAGGTGTTTATGTACAAATTGCTTTCATGGAGCTTTTTTCTTGCAGTAAATTGATGGGGACTGATATTCTTGTTGAATAAGAATGTGCACAGATTCAAGCCCTCAGTTACATGATTAATCTAATTGTAGGCTGAAGAGGGCCATTTTGTAATGCTCCCATTGGAGTTCTGTACAAAACAATTTGCTTAAAAAGCAATTGATGTCTTCTGGAAAACTTTGAAAAATGTTCTAGTTAAAAACACTTTGTCTGGGTGTCATGTAGCTTCTGCTTTTTCTTCTATCATTTTTATCATTAGGGACATGACAATATTACAGTTGCATGAGAATATACTTGCTTCTTAAGAATTTATCTGTCTTTGACCCTAAATGATTTCATGGCATCATAGTAATTCCCATAGCAACCAGCTATGACGTAACCAGTAGAAGATTTGACTTTTAGAGGAAAGTAAGACTGACAGCACATATTAATGCATAAAAGTGAAAATTTTCTTTCTATTAGCATACATGGAAGGTGGTGTAAAGATAGAGTCACTTGGGTGAAAGACACAAATTATTTCTGCTAAGTCAAGCAGTGATGCATTTCTTATTTGTACAATGGGTATAATATCACATTTTCTCATTCAAAATTTGAGGGAATGAGTAGTGTTAAATACTGAAGCAAATTTCATTACCACATTCAATAATGCTGGCTATGCAAGGTATAAGCTGAATTATCTCTGAAAATTAAAAACAGCCTTGTGCAAGTCATCAACTGGTCCCTCAATATAGTTTATTTAAAAAATATACGAAAAAGTATCATATAAGTATTCTTCAGCGTGGTTAACCTCAACTTCTGTGTTTTCAGTAGAAAATACTTGCACATTTTTTGTAGATTTATGGAATAATAAAAAGGCCATTTATTGAAACCTGAAGTGCTAAAATTAAAAACATGATCATCCTTTACTCCCTGTAGTTGACAGCTTCCTCCAGTGGTGATGAAGCAAGCTGCTAGTACCATTCCTTCACTATAGACTACAAATGAACTTTAGGGTGACTACAAGCCTACATTTCAACAGAAGGAATTTGTGTCTGAGTATCTTTGCATAAGGATGCTCGTGTGCTGCACAGGCATAGAATGAAATTCAACTAAAACAGTAGGCTTTAAGTTTGGTCCTACATTCTGTGAGTTATTTCACGCTTTATTTGAGCTAGTTGTTATCCTGATCTTTTATAACATATGTTCTTATCCAGATACAGTTAGACACAGGTATCCTTAAGGTGAATTGCAAGGCCTTCTTTAGTTGCAGTGAGAATGGCAATACACATATATGGATACAGATAATGTACAAAGGTACAGAAAAGTATTTAGATAAAAGAAAAATCCAGAGATGTTTGTACCCTCCTGTGTGCTAACATAATATGAAGTTTGTGCACAGGCTATAATATCTAAAAATATCTCTTGGAATTTTTAATTATTATTGGCTTAGGAACTAATTCATTCTGTTGATATTAATTGCCTCTTTGAAATCACATATGAATATATCCCAGACCATGCTTTTAAATGAAAAACCTATCCTGTAAAATAGTCTAAGTATGCAGCCATCTTAATAAAATGCACAACATTATACATTTTAATTTTGAGCATGTTTTCTCCATAAAAGGACTTTTTCATGATATATAGGAGTCAGTTATCCTTCCTCATCCCCAAAACCCAGGAGACGAATAGACAAAAAATAATAGGCCTCTTTTCCATGATCCACTGTTGGTTTTCTTTCACATCTTTCACATTTGTTGCCACCACTTTACTTGCTCAGTCTTTTACACTTAAAGGAGAAGAATGAAATATGTAGATAAACTCATATACTCAAAGAAAAGTTCAGGCTGGAAGGGAAAAGGCATCTAGTCCAGTCTCTAACTCAAAGCAGAACTGTTGATCATGTGCTTAGGTTATAGTGAACTATTATGTGTTTGTCCTAGAATATTTAGGAGTTTGGTTTTGTTTTTAAATACCAAAATGAAACATTGGCCCAGAAAAGTCTTCCAAGACTGCTCAGTTTTGAGCTGGCTGTTACAGTAATTTTGATTGCTTCTGACAAGAAGGATATATAAAGGAAGAAAAAAAAGAGATGTATTGCATCAAGGAAGTAGAGCTTTCAGTTTATATTTTAAGGCTGCAAAGCAGCTGGTTAATTACAGATGTATGGGGCTGGAGGCTGGCCATAACAGCTCTTGTTCTGGACTCTGGCACTCTTTCCTTGGCTGGCATGTTGACTGAACTTCTTTCATCATGTTGTCCACTTTTCAGAGTCAATATCCAACACACTGTTATCTATTCCAGTCACTTCCAGCCCTGTTATTAGAAACAATCCTTAGGTTGCATGAGCAGAATTTTTCATATGCACTAACCCCTTTGAAAATTCTTTTTTGTAATAAATATTCACTGCTATAGACAGGTAGCCAAACCTGATCCTCAATGTTTCAAGTTCCTTTAACTTCAAACGTGCCTGCGATCGAGGCTCTCGCCTTTCTCTCTTCCTCTTCCACCTCCGACTCTCCTCAAACCATGACCCCAGTAGCATGTTCCTGACCTGCTTCCCTAACACTATAATCCCTTCTTCACAAGCTTATGCCTTTCCCAAATCCCTCAAAAGCTAGTTGCCCCTACTTCTAAGACGACCCAGCGTGCCCACCCTGTCTGTGACTCGCCGGGTCCCGTGAACACCATAACTTCTAGCTCTCTGAGCTCCTGTCCTCCTGCCTGCTTGCAGACCTGTGAGTGTGTCTGCACTGCCAAATAAGAGCAGGCTAGGCACTGATCTTTGGATTTGGGACAAAGTGGCTTCAGACTGGCTTATGGTCTCAATCCTTAGGACTAAGGAGAGACAGGGAGTAAACTAAAATTAAGCAGTGGCAGAGGTCCTGTCCTTGAGCTTGCTTCTGGGGCCTCTCTCTTCTCTTTAACAGCTCAGGTGCAACCCCTGTATCCCAGTGTCTACTTCTGACATCCAGCTCCAGCATCACACAGGCTCCGAGGACTCCCCCCATCTAGACCAGGAGGTGTGCTGGAGACCACAGTGGGCCCCCCCTGAGGAAACCAAGGCATGGAGAGGCAGGAGAAGGGGAAAAGAGTGCATGCCTCGATACTACCCTGACATATGGTCAGGGCTCAGCGGGAGTGAACACCAGCTGGGAGCTGGAGAGCGCTCACAGCATGGTGGTGTTGGATCCGCACGCCAGTCTGAATCAGTGATATATCTCAGCCTACATACCCATAAATGCATTCATGAATTGGGGGGGGGGTGCATGTGTGTGCATACATATATACACATAAACATATGTATACATAACAGCTTATCTCGATGGCCACAAGCAACTAGAGAGATAAATAGCAAAATGTCAACAGAATGCACTCAAGTTCTCTCCATCTGAAAGTGATTATGTTTGCACAAAATGTGAATTTGCAGGTGATATTTGTGCAGTGTATATTCCCAAAGATGACCTAGATGTATTCAGGTCCCCCAGACAGGTTACCCTTTGTGCATGTTAATTGTTTTAGGTCCTTTAAGAAAACATGGTATTGTTCTAAACTTGTATCTATCTCTTTATCTAATTTAATCTAATTGCAACACTCTACGAAGTTACTGATGCAGGCAAACTTTCTAGAAAATAAGTTTTCAGTGTGGTCATTACATTTGCAGCTTTTTCATTCTTTTATTCTTTCTTTTTTTGCAAGAGGATGGATAAATAAGATAAAATTAATATAAATATATTAACATTGCCTTTGGAAACTCAGGATAAACTGAGGGAAAAAAAGACAAGAAACAGGCTGGATGGCAATTACCTTCCTGCTACAGAGAAAACTCACAGAATAAGAGAAATCTTAAATCTAATCAAGAAACAGACAAATGTTTTATCATTGAAACCTTACAACAAAAATACGTTTCAATTGGGACCAGCAAATTGCTACATCTGTACATAAAAGAAGCAGCACAATTTAAAACTGAAACTCAGTAAATTACAGATTCTGAAAGTCTTACATAACTCTATTATGAAGAAGGCTTCATTTCTGCTAAAAACCCTTGAGTAGTAATATCTGTTAGCACTTCTCGCTATTAGCAGATTCTCTTTTAATGGTTTAAATAAATATTACATAAATTACAGAGTCATTCTGCTTTGGATAATCAGAACTTGAAATTAACATGGGCTGTAAAAAGTGATTTTATACATGAATGTTTGCAAGGTAAAATATGTGGATTCAGAAAGCTGTAGGATTTGCAGCACTTATCTGATAGCTGTGAGCTTAGTTCTGCAATGAATTAAAACCTGTGCCCAGCTTAATGTCCATGGCCAGTCCCACTGTCCCCAGCTGGTACAGCCACATGTTTAAACTCATCAATTTATGGGTGAACCAGAGCCCAGGAGGCATGTCAAACATGAGCCTCATTCTCCAACAGGATAAACTGGGCAGCAAAAGCCTTCCAAGTGTTTTCATGAATCTATACAGCATGTGTCTTCTTTCTGAACGCTTATGTTTAGAGCAATAAACATCAAAATGCAAGCTAAAGGAAAGAGTGGGGAACGTGTGGCATGTACTTTTATATTAGCCAGAACTCATTTACTGCAACACAATGCACAGATTTTTTTCTAGGCCAAATAAATATGTCCTCAGGCAAATAATCTGTCCACTTAATAATTCAGTTACTGTACATATGGAGTCCCATTTTCTGCAACCACATGGAACAGTTTTCTGTTAAAATTAATACTCTTTTCTATCTCTTCAAATTAGCAGACTGGTTCTGCAGTCTTTATTCTGGCAACATTTCCACTGGCAAAACTAGGAATTGGGCCTAAGAAGTACCAGCTGTATACTATTTAAGATTTTTTAACTGGGCGGCCAGGGGGCTAGTATTTTAAGGTAAATATGTGTTTCCGCTTGGCAAAACCTCATTCAAAGAAGGACTTGAGGTCAAATTTGCAGTTCAGAAATCCCACCTGCCACCTGACCTTCCAGATTCCTTATTTTTTTACTAATCATTTTCCCTGTCTTCCCAAAGCCTCTTTATCTTCTGACTGCTACCATGTTATTCAGAATGAAAAATCCCAGTTCCTATCAATTATGACCCAAATCAGGAGCCAGATAACTAAATCCAGTGGACATGCTCAGAATATGTCCACAGTAGACCTAAACAATCACAGAATCACAGAACAGCCCAGGTTGGAAGGGACCTCCAAAGATAATCTGGTCCAATATTTCATGGGCAAGGGAGGCTAGATGAGATTATCTAGCACTTTGTCCAATTGCATCTTGAAAAAAAAACTTCCAGTGATGGGGACTCTACCATGTCCCTGCAGAGGTTGTTCCAGTGACTGACTGTTCTCACTCTAAAACATTTCTTTCTTACATCAAGATGAAACCTTTTCGGTGCGGTTTGTACCCATTGCCCCTTGTCATCTTCATGTGGCTCATTGTGAAGAGAAAGCCTCCATCCACTTTGTAGCCAGCCTTTAAGTACTGGAATACTGTGATTAAGTTCCCCCAGAGCCTTCTCTTTTCCATGGAGAAAAGACAATCCTTCTCTCTCTCTTTTTTAATTTTCTTAATAACTGACAGATTATCACGCTTGTACAGGAAGCTAATTCAGACATTTGCAGTTCCCAGAGCTGCCACAAAGGATTTGAACTCACAGCTTTCCTTTCTCTGATACGTCCTGTATTGTCCCTCCCAGTTTTTCTGGAAATCCATTTCTCTCTTGGAATTTACCATCTGACTCAGGGCTGCAGTCATTCATTTCTATGATATTTCCAGAGCTCAAAGAAAGATATTTGGAAAAGAAGGAGGAAATGATGGCCTGCCTAACCAGAGAGACTGGAGGTTTGAGCAGCTCTGATGCTGCAGTCCAGAGGAGAAGGCAGGTTTTGGACATCTCCTGTATGCACTGTTAGCCTGATGGGAGTGGTTTTCTGGGCATTAGGAACTATGAATGGAAACCCCATCAAACTGAGCGATATCTGGAGATCAGGACTTCGCTTTCTGAGTAACTGCCATAGTAACAGTGCTGTCATGGGGATGGCATGGCTGCTACCTCTCACTCGTCTTTTGGCTGAGCTGTCAATTAAAGTGTTCTTGAGGTGAGCTTGGAGCTGAATTAAATGTGATCGGTACATGACTTGAGTCCTCAGAGACCACCTGAAGGGTTCACGTCCTGAGGAAACGGCAGGGCTCCTGTGCAGCAAACCAGGGAAAGGGATCAGGACATTCACTTCAACCAATGTGATGGTACCTCTGGAAGCTAAGCAGGTGAAGATTAAGCTCCTACATAAATTGGGGTCCCATGATGGATCAACTTACCTGTGTAGAAAAGTTAGGCATTGCCTTTCAGGTACTTTTTGCACTGAGGCACTTAGGATGTATTTAGGGAACATAGGTGGTATTTATGGTCCAGTTTCAAATCCTGGCAATTCCTGTGTAGTTTTGCCTGAGCTCTGACAAGCCAGCACATGGAGGAACACCCAGGAGGTGGGTTAAACCAGCAGGAATCAAAGCTCTGCGGTAGCACCAGTCTCAAACAAGAGGAAGCGGCTGTGGAAACCTTGCCAGTATTTGAACCAGTCATTGCTTGCTCATATTTAGTTTTCATGCAATTATACTACTGTTGTGACTGCATCTTGGCGTGAGAGAAATTAATGCAGGTGCTATTAAGCATTTCACATTTTTCTAAGTCACCAGAATTATGGAAACATCTATAACTTTAAAATAAATCACAAAACCTAAGGGTCAAACCTTTGATCTTATTTCTACAGACATGTTAGCACCCTCTCACCCAATGTATTGTGGATCTGCGGCAGGTTTGTAAAAGGCATCACTATGTGGGAAAACTTATTATTTTGATCTCTGAGATGTGTGGGATTGGTCACAGCATGAGTTCAGATAATCTCAAATCTCCTGATATAGCCTGACTCCGTGGGTCTTTTAGGCTTTCTTCTGTTCTTGTTGTGTGAACCTTTCTTGCCCCCACTGCAATCTCATGTGGGCAAGGACTTCTACTAAAAGACTGTTTCAAGATTGGGAAAATTCTGTATTTCCTGCCTTTTTATCCACATATATTTTATGAAAATTCACAGAAAATTCAGTAGCTCTTAAAATCAATCCTTTATCATCTCTGCTGGGCCAGGAAAGTGATTGAACATTGGGGTACATTATAAACATGTAGGGAAAAGGGTTTAAGACCCCGTTAGAGGGAACTTTGCTTTTTATTCTGCCTGCAAGGTACACCTATGCATCTTTGGTTAGAAGCCTTAAAAAGAAAAAGCAGATGAAAGCAATAGACTTTTTTGTCAAGCTGTGACAGAAATCAAATGCAAATAGAGCTCAGTTCAAGACTGTTTGTTAAGTGTCACGTCAGAGAGTATTAAATGCAGCACATGTCATTTTACAATGAGCATACTGTATATGAATTTTATTGATTTTTTTTCAAAGAGGATACATCGAATAATGTACTCTTCCTTACCAGTGCCAGCTTACAAGTGTGTCTTCATACTTGCTTATGCACATTCATTAGCCTCCTAAATGCTGCTGCCTTACTTAGCACATCTTGTTTTGTGGAGGCTGGGATTCAAGCTGTAGAAAGACCTACACAAATGACTCTCTCCCTCTGAGCAAAGTGGGACAGAGTCATTTAGACTTCCCAGCATGAAGCTGTCAATGAGCAGCTTCTCAAAATGATTCACAATTAGTGCACCAGGCTTACACTAGGAACAGGTTCTCAACTGATTTCCTTTCCACAAAGGAGCGAGTCTGGGGTTTCATTTTGCTACTAAGAATGTTACAGATATACAAAAAAAATCATCAGAGCTGGTTGTTAACTCAGCTGCACATATGAAGTCTTTGTACTATACTATGTGAAAAACAAATCTGATTTCTCCATATCCATTCAAACTACATATTTTTCCAATTAATATTTAGAAAAACTGGTGCTGGCATAAAAATGCATATGAAAAGCAACAACAACAGTGTCATACTCATCTCTGTGCACTAGAACAGAGCCATTAATGATTCAGCAATGGGGTCACTGCTCCATGGGAGATGCTATATATGTCCACTGTGTCCACCTACGTGCAGTTGCATCAGTATTTGAGCAGTGTTTGGTTTTGTGTGTGCACTGCCTTTCCATTGCTTGGGGTGGGATCTCTGATTCCACAACCATCTCCTTACAAGACTCATATCGTCAGAGTGCTTAGAAAAACATATTAAAATCTGTGGCAGCTAGACAACTTGACAATCTTGTACATTCTGGACCATAATGGCTACATTGAGATGCTTAAATGCCAGGTTAAGCATGTTAAAATTGGCCATATAGCTAAGACATTTAATGCATTTATTGGTGATTTTAAGTATCTTACCTGCAGGCCCAGTGACAGACACTCAGGGTCCTTTGGAGGCTGCAAGAAACACAGTGCATTTGTAGTCCAGACTCTTGTCTCCTGACATGTCGCATCTCCAGGGGCACAGCAATGTTACACATAAGCCAAAACAGAGGCCAGGAATTTGGATAATGCCCTGAAACGCTGGCTAACAAAAGGCTTATGCTGAGAAAACTCTTCCTCACATATTGAGTACTCTGAAGGTCTCGATTTCTGCTGGAAATCTGCCACTTCTCCCTTCATCCCACACACAGATATTGTGGCTTCTTCTTATTCCATTTAATCATTCTTTATGATCTTAAAGAAAGTAGGTGGAAATAGTGTTTTATACATATTGTTCTTCTACATCCATGTAATCTTAAAGTCTTCAAGCTTTACATATATTTTGTTTAAGAAAAGGTGGGTTACTTAAGCATTATCTAAGTGATACCTAAAAGAACGAATTTCCGTGGTATCCTCTTAATGAAAGCAAAACTAATGTTAGGTTAACCAGGCTGTGGTCTGAAAAGGGTGCAGAAGTTAAGGATCCAGCTCCTGGAGTCATGTGATGGTGCCAGGTCTGTCTATTTATCCATTCACTATCCATCTATCCCATCTATATTTTAGAGAAAATTGATAGTCCATTAGAGAGCAGTTCCTTCCGCCTCATAGATATTTCCTCCCTTCCAAGAAAGAAGGTGAACAGCAGTTTCTTCTGTGATGTAACAGAAAATGTATGGGATGGTAGCCATTTAAAGGTCACTATTTCTGTGAGCTAGGGAGTAGTAGGCCTCATAACCCTTAACTTTTGGAAGGAAAAGACATTTTAAAAAAAAAAACATTAACGCTGTGAAAGTTGTTTCCATTTAACCGAGTTGCCAGTAAACCTATGTCAATTAAACTTACTGTGCTGTTTCTTACTGGTACTTTTATTGGACTTTTAACTGTAATTTTTAAATAGTTATTTGGTTTTATCATAAAGTTAAAGTAACAATTGGTTTTGGAAACTGTATTTTAAGACAGTCAGGTGCATTTATAGTGCCAGACAACATGATTTGATACAAATGCCAATGCCATTTACATACAGCTTTCATTCAAGTCCCATGTTTTGAGGAAACAAATAAAAAATCATGCCCAGAATGCTGACAAAAAAAGTTTTTGTGTATGAAAAGCAATAACCAGCTCTATTTACTCAAATAAGGAGCAGTGTTTCATATAAATGCATTTTTTCTTCTTCCACTTTCTCTCTACTGACACTCCTCTCAGAGGAATTTTTTTGATCCCTTCTGCATCTTCTCTGTCCTTTGCAGTCATGCCTCTTCACTGTTTCTCTTTACATTTCCTCCAAAACATTTTTTTCCAATTTGCCTTCTTTAGGGAGTGCTGTTACATTTCTGTTCTTTTGCTTTTTTTTTCACCTCTTTTAGGATTTTCTTCCAGAGCCTTCCTTACTCATCACAAAGATTAATTCGTGCAATCTGTCATGTTTCTCAAATCTTTCTTGCATTGTTTGCCTTACGTCTTCTTGTAGTTCTTCCCTATAGACCAAGCTCATTCGTATATGTTCTCAGTAATGTGGTCTGACTGCAAAGAAAAGGAGTGCTTTGGAGACTATATTAAGAAAATGCAGGTACTGTATGATAACTAGATTTTTTTTTTTAAGCAGTTGCAGTTCGAAAGCAGCATTTAGGGGAATAGTAGAGAGTAGAAGGTCCATGCTCAGCAGAGCCCTTAATATATTTAAGAAAACTGAACTGAAGCATTGAGGAGGGCTATTTCACATGTTTGTGAGTAAGGGCAAGAGGTCTGCAAGTGTGCTCTTCTCTTTGTATCCAGATATTTTAGTGAGTTCACACAGATATTTGCTCAAAAATACTCTTAGAACCTAAGACTAAAAGTTAACATTGTATTTTATCCACAAACCACCAGCAGGCATGGTGCTTATATTGATTTTCTAAGTTAATAAAATTCAGGAACTAATCTTTTAATCTGTAAGGAAAATACATTTTTGTCAGTGTTTTTGTCTTCAGTTGTTGATAAGAACTATGTTAAACCAGGCAGTCATTAATCCTGACTTTTGCTAGTATGTGGCCTAGAGTCATTTAACACTGCAGATAATTTACAGGAAATAATATGGTTACTGTAAAAGTCCCATTTAAAAGAAGAAAATTACGCTAATAGCACATTGTAGTCTTCCTTAGAGAGTCATTGGACAATATTTCCATTGTGCATATAGGACTTCATCAACGGTCTAAATGTACAGCAACAAAAATTGACAATGAATCTTGGCTAACAAGTGTTCTAACACTTGAGGGAATGAACTTCCCAGCATGCCACAGCTGACATTTCAAGTCCAGAGTATGTCACAAAAAAGTATATTCCATTTCCCAGGCTTAATTATCATATGACTTTTGAGATTGTCCAGTGCTGTCCAAGATTTCTGCGTGAAGCTAGCAGGTATGACACCAGACCTACTGAAGACCCTTGATCTTCCACAGTCCCACATCAATCCCAGCCTGTTAAAGACAGACCAACAGTGAGATCTGGGTCAGGATTCAGGCATCTAAATTTAGATCTGCCACATTTCACTCCATTGTAGTCAGTAATGATCTCAAATTAGACACAGTCGTCCCCACACAGGCAACTAGTGTCATTTTAAATGCCATAGGGCATCTCAGTTGATCTTCAGCTGCTACTCAAGAAGGGTAAGGATCTCTTGTAGGTCCTATCTGACAGACCAACAGGACATCTAGAATTTCTTAATGTGTCTCCAGTGGTACTAGATGGAGTCAGGGTAGTCTGGAGAGTAGTTTAGTTCAGACACCTATCTCCAGTCTCTACAGAAAATACTGTATCTAACATTAATCTGAGCACAGGAACACAAAGCAAAAATAGCTTGTGCTCCAAAGAAAGGATATCTAAGCAAACGTAGCAAGTGAAAGTGGGAGACAGGAACAGTTGCTCTGTCCTCAGCAGAGGAGGAGTAGAGGGGAATTAGCAGACAGCCAAGTGACGTGACTTGTCGAGTTTCACAGAGGCAGTGCTTGGCAGAGGGAATTTACTGCAGAGACATTTCTGCCAGACCTCATCTAGCTCTCCTGCTGTGGCTGAAGACATTAGACAAAATTGATAGGAATTTGATGTGAAGCAGCCAGAAGGACCACACGCTTTTTTCTTTCCAAGCACTACTTGTGTTGAACACCATAGGAGTTTTGCCATTGTTCTCCGTGGCTTTGAGCAGGTTCTGGGAGATTCCCCAAGAATTTCCACAGCTACTTAGAAAAATTTATTTCCTCAGATAAAGCAAATAATGGTCTGATTTCCTTCCTGCAGTCAGAAACCTTTGAATAGAGGCAGAGGGGCATCTGTCAATGTGCATGACTTGTGCAACCCCCTAGATGTTCTACTTCATTTGTGTACTTCCTATGGCTGCAGCCCTTACACACAACATAACATACAATCTGCTGCACAGAGCAAGTCTCCTTTCTAATTACTTCACATCAGAGATACTGTTGGTCAGACAAGGGGAAGATTGCCCTGTCTTGCCTGAATGTCACAAACTGATGGTTGCTCTTAACTGTGGCAGGACAGAAAGATGCTGTTGGTAAATCTGAGGAGGCTCTTGAGTGTGCTCCTAGAAATGCCAGAGGACCACAAATGTATTAAGATGAAGCTCTATTTTCTGGCTACATGCTATCTGAGGTCTCTTTTCTATTTCTGCCTATAAAGACTCCCTGTCACAGATATGTTTCGAAAGGACTTTGTTGAACAGTACAGTGCAGCTTTTCCCTATAAGCTTGTCTAAAATGTTACAACTACTTTTATAGTCACTAGAGGAAGCAAGGACTGTGTTCAGACTAAAAGCTAGGGTAGGGCTTCTAGGGATTAGAGGGACAATTCAAGAATCATGATCTTTTGTGCCTCTTTCTGTTGCTAGAATCGAAATCAACCCCATATCAGTGCACAATGGTAAGGGAGTGATCATCGTTAAATTCACATTAGCCATCTGAATGGGCACGAAAAAAAGATATTTTCAATAACCTCTGAGCTAAGGTGAAGTGATTCCTTAGAGCTAAATGGTGTCACCACATCTCTGACCCATCCCATCCTGGATAATGGAGCATGTTGAGTGAGCATCCTTTCATGCTTTAAACATCTAAAGGTTATAGATTTAACAATTCAGATTTACAGCAACAGCAGTCATCCAAGGTCCTGAGAGGTTATGAACTTTCTAAAAATGTGGTCAGTGAAGACAGAGGACATCATAACACCTCAAAGCAGAAGCTGGGAGAGAGCAGTGGAGCCACTTTATATTCTTACTGAAGTTGTGCATGTGCAGCAATCTTCTGTTGAATACAGCCTTCATGAAAGTAAAGCCTGACATAATGGGGGCTATTTGTTACAAAACCATAGCTCATGGTCACCATAGTACATATACTATAGACTTACATAGAATTGTATTTATGCAATGTACCTTGCTTCCAGGGGAAAAAAAATTTATATATATATACATACATACATATATATATATATATATATAAAAAATACAGCAAAGGTATTGCAACAATTAAGGGGAGAAAGAACTTCAATGGAACCATGACATTTAAAAAAGGTGTGCTTAGGAAAGGAAAATAATTATTTGCTCTCTTTTGTGTATTAATGGCAGAAGTCTTAAACACAGCTGATGTTCTATGTGCAGCTATGAATGCAATAAGCAATTTTAAGAAGCTAATATTGGGTCACTTCCTGTTATTGTACTCATAACCAGTCAAACTTTGCTCATCAAATAACTTGATCAACTGTCTACAAATAAAGGGCTATCAGTTGTGAATGAAGTTTGGAGAATTCAGGCCTACTGCCTTTTTTCCACTTTTTTAAACATTTTCTCAATATACCTGTGGTTTTTCAAAGACAAATATTAATGTGTTTGTAGTAAAAAAGGTCTTCAAGATACACAGCAGTTCTTGCTCTTAGAGGTGAAGGGATACTTAAATCTACAACTGAAAATCATCTAGGGCCCGAACTATAGAAACAGGGCTTATAGAGTATATATACAGTCAAGGCAGCTGGTAGTCTATGGAGTAAAAAATACTTTGGCTTCTTAAGATAACACAGTATTTAAACAGGATTGATAGCTAAAGATCTGTTTTGTACAGTACTGTAAAGAGTAGCAGTTCTTTTTTGTGAGGTGCTGAAACTAGAATACATTTTTTTATTGGATCAGACTGTAAGAAAGAGTTGCACCAACTGTATGAGACAAAAGGCCTGTATTTGGAGCAACTTCTGGGTGTAAAACCCTCATGTCAACAGTAAGGCTGGCAAGATTTATCTTTCAAGTGAATGATTCACTGATGCTTGTCATCAATGGCAACCAGCAGAAACAATGTGACTCCAAGATGCCATTTTCTGTGGTGAAACAACTTTCCCAGATGTTTTTTGCAGAGCTGTACAGAACTTCACTTTGACAAAGGACATAGTTTTAACTGTTGATACAAAATGGCCTTCCTTTCATTTCATAGTCTTAAAAATAAATTTTTAAATTAAAGTTGAACCACATTTAGGCCTGGATTTTCTAAAGAGATTCCCCAAATGTCTCTTTGAGAACTGTATAAATAATAGGAATTTCTGACTACTGAATACATACCATTTTTCCACTAACCAATCTGCCTAGAAACCAATTGTTATTGTTATAATTTTAAGATTAGTATAGAAATAATGTAGTTTCCCAGGACTACACTAACTTTTAGGCTGGACCAGATTCCTCCATCCTGATTAATTTTTATTAGTTTCTCTGTAAATTGTCTTATTTACATGACTACTGTCACGCAACATAACAACAGCATTCTACCCATCAATTAATTTCCAAAAACCACAGCCACATTCACATACTCATAATAGTTCATATGTTAGCAAAATAATCTGTGAAATTTACCTAACACTCCAGTTTTAAGCTCTGTACCCAAGAAATGAGACTCTGAAGAAAGGCCACTCCTCTAACCATTTTTGTCACCCAGATATGATGCAATAACCTACATGGAAAAATATTTTCTGAGAAATCAAATAACATTGAGACTAAAACTAATAAAGCCATTAAAATTAGGGCAAATCAAGATTTATGCAAGTTGCATAGGGGTTCTAACCTGGCATTATCAAGCAAAATAGCCCTTTTTTTTTTTTTTTTTTCCCCCCAATATGATCTATTTGAAACGCTATATTGTTAAAATCAACCAGGGTAATGGCAGTATGATGTACTGTACCATTTCAAATGCATTTTGGCTCCTGCCTGAAAATAATGACCAGACAAATAAATTCATGGAAATTGACTGGGGCATAGTAATTTCTATTTTGGTAGCTTTAAATACATGTAAAATTCTTTAAAATTTCTAAATATTTTAAATTATCCTCAAGAATTCTAATCAATAAAGATACATTAAAAATAGAAGATTACTGAGACTGCAAATACCATTTTGCTTTTTTAAAAAAAAATTCTCTATTTTAATTTTGATATAAAATGAAATCATCATTATAAGAAAAAAATTACAAATATGGACTTAACAGTTCTGTTAGTCACTACAGTCATATAAACCTTTCTTTTTTAACTGAAATAGCTTTAAACTACATGTTTTGTTTCTAAGGCATCTCTGTTCCATGTATTAAATTACCCATACACGAAAAAGTCAATTTGTAAATGGGTGTTCTTATAAATAACCAGCAAAACTAAAATTGTCATGATTGATTTGAAATAATTGATTACAGTATGACAGCTTTCTTTTTCTTAATTATAAAATGCAATTACATTTTTGTGCTTTCATACCTGAACATTACAAAAGCTGAGAGAACTATTTCTGTTCTACTTCTGATTAGATCAGCAATGCCACTTCTTCAGGTCTTATCAGATTGGTTTTGATAATAATTACTTGGGAAGTGTTTGATCTCAATGATGAATACTTGATTAGTTTTTCATGAAATCAGTCAACCACACCACTCAACACTACTCATGTGAGACCTTGTTGATTTAGCTGTTCGAAAGAATGCATTCTTTTTCACTGCAGTTATGGGATGTCAGTCTTTGGGGAAAAGAGGGTGGAAAAAGGGCAAGTTTATGGGTAATGATATTGCAGCAGCAGATATTTAAGGTTTGCTAATTCTCTTCTCAATTATGTTCATTCCCTGCCTCGTCACACTGCCTGCTGCATGGTGACAGAATCAATCTTAGCAGTGGAATAAATTTTTCCTTTTTCAAAAAACGTTTCATGACACCATTGTCATCTTTGAAACCCTTGGAGGGTTTTGCCCTGATGAATAATATTTCATATGTGGAATGTTTATGTGATTTTCACGGAGTGATAACCCCGCTACCACCTAACTTTGATGCATTGAGATTGCTGCTTTTCCCTACTAAAGTGCTTTTACACACCACCTCCTACAAATTGACTTAAGAGTTAGAAATAGAAGATTCAACAAAACTTCAACTCTCCATGGAAAAAAGGGTCTTACAGAGAAATTTATACATTGGGCGCAATCTGCTTTAATTATTTAAAGAGGAGCTATTGCTGAATAAGAGTTCTAGGCATTTTTCCCTCATCTTTTTCTTTTGCTTTGTGCAGTTAGAATCAGTTATCCAAAGCTGACTATCTATCCATATTTTAAAATGACTCGTTTTTTAACCAAGCTTTGTTTTAAGGATTGGTCTCCAGACCTATACTCACTGAAGTCAATAGCATTGTCTGCATAAGTAAAAATTGCTCATATAATGGGACTCTCAATGGATTAGTCTCCAAGTTATAGGGAAAAAAAATCCTATAGCTCAGATACTTATGCTTAAGTATCTGCAAAAGAAGAGATTTTCAGGAAAATGTCCTTGCTTGTCAGTCATAAAATAGCAAGGCAGAGCCTTTTATCAAAAGAGGAATTAATGCCACGCTAATTAAGAGAAGGGAAGAAAATTTCCAAGAAGGCAATATTTTCTTTAATGTTTTTTCTTCTTAAAGTTGCTAATAGAATTATGACAGTTTTAACAATCAGAAAATACAGTGCATTCCAAATGTTTCCTTTGTTAATTATACGATCTCTGGAAATTGCCTAGATCTTTAAAACTTAATGTTTCACTAATAAGCTTAGATCCCTTTAGGTTGTTGTTCTGGGGTTTTGTCTTGTTTTTAATATCAACTGTTATTTTGGTGGCAATACATTTCTCTTTGAAGATCCAATTTAAGCAGGCTCTTCTCTTGGAAACTCAGACTGCTTAAAAAGAAAATAATGTTCCAGGACTATAATTATTTTGGTTATTGTGTCATTATGTTAATGTTGCACTGGAAGAAATGTTCATCTGAACGTTTCATTGTTTTGATATAAGTCTAAAAAGAAAGGGAGAGCAGTCAGGCTGCTGGGTAGAAAAATGAAACATCTCTCTTTAAATGGTGAAGAGCAGTTTGAATGACATTACCTCCAAATATAACATGAATTCAGCAATTTTTATTTAACTGTTGTGCACTGTCAAAGCACCTGTCATCCTAAGATATCATCTTTATGTAATAGTTGTTGGCCGGCATTTCCAAAGAACTTGGCTCCCAGTTAGAAGCCAAAATGAGCAGAAAGATTTTCATAGAGGCTTATTACTCTGCAGCTCCCATTGAAAACAAAGGAAGCTACTAGGTGCCAGCTCCTTTGAAAGTCTGTCATCTTTGTTATGCCTTTTGGGAGGAAACGTAGCTGAAGTTTTCGAAGGAACTTAAAGGATTTAGGTGCCCAGTTCTCATTCAGGGGCTACAGAAGGGGAAGACCTAACCCAGCACTTTTGAGAAGCCCAGCTCAGGACTTTTAAAATTTGTAACATACAAAAACAGAGCAAATATCCACAGTCGAGAAAAGGCCCAAGCCTGAGGGATGTCAGAACTAAGAAGTAGCTCGTGAATCTTGGACTCCAAATAAAACAGACCATCTAAGAGCAAAAGAAGGAGTACAGAAAAGCAATTAATCCTCACATTTTCACCGAAGCCAACTCATTTCAGATTACAATGTGCAGGCTATTGTTAAAGACATATGCACCAGTTACCCACAGACAGTACTGATACTCCTGTTGTCTTCAAATCCTTATGCATATCAAAAAATGAGGAAAATGACAAAAAACTCTGCAATAGCATAAGGATTCCTACCACATCACTCTCCTTATCGATAAAATCCTTACTGACCTCTCATTTAATTCTTCTTTCATTGTTCCCTTCAAAAGGAAGCATGCATTCTGGACAACAATAAAAAAAATCTATAGAGCAGTACCATTTCTGTCATTTGCAGCTAATGAATGCTTTTTAGTATTGACTAGCACTGGTCTAATAATGACAATGACTCCACTGGTTTAGAGCAATAAATCCAAAGACTTGGCAGGCCCCTATTAGTATAATAAGCTCAAACATTCATTCAGGAACATTAAGAAAATGGGCAGCATACTCTTGAATATTAGAGTTTCTCATGTTTCTTTCCTTTTGGTAACACCATCTGGCTGAAAAAAAAATGATTTTGCAGTGTTTAATGTGTAAATTTAAGTGACAGCTAAGGTAACTGAGGATTTTTTTCTTTCACTGTTGCTAAGAGAGTGGGTCAATTATGACAAATATTATTACTGTAGGGCTATGAGAGCCCACACTAACAGCACCCATTAGGAAAGGTTTGGGGGATTAAATGCCTGTGTTCAACATCTACTGTGGACAACGGCTATTACAAGTGGTTCCAGATATGATCAGAATTGGATGTTTGATACTCCTTATAACAAACAGACCTCTCAGTGTTTTATCACTAGATGAAAGGCTTAAAAGACTTCAGATAAACGACAGAGATATGCTTGTCTTCATCAGTGATACAGGAGTAAAGATAATTCACCAGGCATTCCTCATCTGTTTTATGTACATTTATTTTTCTTATTCAGGGAGGATATTTTAGTTATTATTATTTATTTTCATTAATACATGCTGATGAAATACAGAAAACAGATTGATTACATTGGTTTCATCAGATCACTGTGCAGATACTGTTCCCCAAAAAAATCTAAATAAAGTAAGAAGCAAGCTTGCCAGATAAAGTCAAACAAACAAGCCAGTCAGAAAAATTGTGAGAGAAATCTGTCCCATCAGTACTTTAGTCCAAACTGTAAATCCCCCTCAGAAGCAATGTTACAAACTAAGCTTTGGTGGGAAGCCCGTTGTACATCTGTAGCATATTTCTCTTTTTTGCTCATCTGAGGGCTTGTATGAAGCTGCAGAAAAACCTTTCCCACCAAAAGGAAGGCAAAAGCACTGTCAGGCCATGGAGACAGTAAGACCTAAGATGGTTCCTGCAGACAAGCTCCACCACACAGGGCAAAGGGGTTGGTGACAGCATGACCCAAGGAGCATCCACCACTAACCTGTGACAAACTGCGTGCGTGAAATAGCTTTCTAATGAAGCTGTTGGCCAAGTTGCTGGTCTTCATAGTTGCATTTCTTTTGTACAGCTTGCATTTACAACTGAGTTTTGGCAAACAGAGGCTTATTCGGAGCTGCATGGAAGGGACAGAGGCTTGCAGCTCAAGCACTGGAGCGTCTTGGTGGCAGATGCTTCCACAAATGATATTTTCCTGCAAGTATTGTAGATAGCAGCTGTAGACGGTAACTGTATGAAGAGCAGGAAAATGTGGCTAACGCCAGGGTTCCCATGACAGTTTGCATACAAATTTGTGGCTGGAGGTGGATTCATTAATAAAGTCAACACAGAGTTTATGTCAGCTCCACCAAGGCAGATAGCCATAGGAGAATCTGTCTAACTTAGTACTTCATCTGATGTATTTAATTTGTTGATTTATTTAGTAATAATGAGTGGATTTACTGTGTTTGAAAATGAAAAGTGCTCTGCAGTGTGAAACATCCTGCTAGAAGAGATTTGGAAGCATATTGCAAGGATGATGGCAAAGACAGAGAAGCAGCTGGAAGTTCATAGGTCACTATATGAGAGCAATAAAAGTAAAGAGCTCTTATTCCCACTTACTAGTTTATTATTATTTCTGTTATCTTGCTGCTGCATTTGGTCCTGGCAAGGTGCTTATTACAGTTAGCGTAGCGAATTTCAATCACATTGTCCCCTGCATCTGATCAGCAGCCCAGTGAGGAGGGAAGACAGAGTTGGGGGTATGGGTTTAACGATTTCCTAGCCCCACACACTCTGCACTTCAGCAAAACTCCCTCATTGGGGCTTTATTTCAGCAAAATATCAAGGGTTATTTGTCAAGATAAGTGGATGTTTGTGGTCTGAGGTAACAATAAAGAGAGAAATATTAAAAGGACAGTATTTAAATTCCCCTAACACTACTGTAGATCACAAAATGGTAGAAGAAAAGCCAATTAAGAGTTCAGCCCACCTACAGCCAATAGAGAAAAAAATGGGAGTTTGAGGTCTGGATGTCCTCAGGGTCCATTAAGCGAAATGCATCCCATCCCAAATGCCCAGTAGAAATGGAAGGCATAAAACAGCCCTGCTAGTGAGATGACTAGCAAACCAGGCTCCATGTTCAGCACAACAGCGTCAGGAGCATGGTTTAAGTTCCAGGGTTTGGTTATAGTCTTTTCATACTGCATATTAGAAGGTATCTAAGTGGGGCTTGTATTTCCATGACAAATTCAGTGTGAAGCTGGAAATTATTTCAGCCAGCAGTTTCACTGGCACAGCGCCAGAGGATTGCAGATGGTACAGCGTTACTCTGTCTTGAGCGAGGAAATCAAGAAAGCTTGAAATGATAAGCCTTCAAACAGGAGAAGCTGTTTCTGTGCCACTTGCAATTGCAAATACAGATGATTCAAGTGTAAGAGACATCAGGATCCACACATCTGGTCTTCACAAGAGGACAATAACTCCAGAATGAGACAAGCATGCTGCAGCTAAAAATGAACTAGAAACAGAATCTTTATGATTCATAGCCCCATTTCCAGATCCAAAGCCATTTTTAACATTTTGATCACAGTCTGCACCGACAAAAAAGGTGGTCTAGTTTTCTGTTACTTGTTAGGATGAAAAAAAAAAAGCAGTTAAAATGGAAAAAATCTCATTGAAAAAAAAAAAGAAAAAGAAGAAATTTTGAGTCTTGACAAAGAATTATGTGGAGATGCACACCAGACTGAAGGCTAAACAAGAGCCCATTTTGAATTTAAAGAAAATGCTTGCCCTGTTTGGAAAAAATGTGTCTTTATCAGACTGAGTCTTGATTTACAGGGTACAAACAAAGGCAGTTCTGAATTCATTCTGGCATATGCACGCTGCATTTCTGGGAGGAAAAGGTGACTTATATGCTGCCTGTGACAAGGGAAGTCATCCCAGTTCCATTGATCAAAGCCCTCCTTAGAAATGGGTCTGCAAAGGTTTCTTCAACCACAGAAAAGAAGCTTTTAAAAGGAAGGATGATGCAAAGAAGGAACAAATTCCTGAAGTAAATGAGGTAATTACCACCTGGACATAGTGGTTTACACCTAGTAACAAACTTAGTGGAGAGGCAGTAAGCAGACTGCGTAGGTAAATGCTATCACAAACATGTATGCTGGGTGTGGAAGCAGCTGTACCAAAGACAACCAAAGAGCTGTGGAATTACAAGTAATAAGCATTCATGCAAACAAGCAATAGGTGTTACAGATACAGCTGCACACAATGTATTTGAAAACATAGACTACAGGTCGTATCATAAAACAGGAAAATCCTTTAAAGCAGTAGCTCTGGAAAAAGGTTTAGATATCAAAGTAAGGGAATCCGTTTTCAATGCCACTCTTTACCAAAAGGGCAACTGTTGTTGTTTGTATAAAGACATCTCAAGTAGCAGTTGGAGAGCTTAAATGACTTTTGCTTGCGCTTACTTGGTAGTACTTTTATTGATATTGAAATTCTGTATATACCTCAAAAAAGATTTTAGGGAAATTAAGAAGGTTTAGAAAAAAGCAACAAGAATGCTGTAAAGCACCTGCTATAATGAAAGAGTTATGGAGCTAAAGCCATTTTTAAAAATGCTCAATCTACTGTGACTTCAGCCAGTAAGAACATACATGAAAAACAGAATTCTGATAATGAAAGTTATTCTGCCCCTTAACCGAGGAATAATAAAATCCTGGGGGAAAAAAAATTAGATCCAGACCTTTAATACTGAGCAAACTAACTACTGGAACAATTTCTGAAGTCTGGTGGTAGCATTTTTTTCATTGCTAGCAATTTTTAATTCATATTGGGTTTTTTTACCAGAGATTTTTGTCTAATTCAAACTGGAATATTTTAAAGGAAACCTACAGTGCATGTTAAACATGAGATCAGATGGGATAATCACAGCGGCCATTTCTTGCATATAAATCCACATATTTATGAAATGAATGAAGAGTGGCACAAAGGATGAGCTCTAACAGTACTGTGAATATCAGGTTTGGAGCAATACAATGCTTCTGAAGGTGGGAGTGCAGCTTGGAGCTTTGTGGATATGGCACTTCCACACCCCGGCTGGGTCCAGCCTGAGGCTACACAACAAAGTCAAAGAAATGCCAAGCAGACATATAGGTGGAAGTTTGCCAAGACCAGTAAATTCAATAATAGTAGGTAAAATGTTGTCTTCACCAGTAGTCCCTACAACAGTATGAGAAGTCTCAGCTTTTTGTGGTTTTAAGGCTTGCACCAAAATTTAGATGCAGCAAAAGACAAAAGTTGTCAATATGGAAAGCAGTAGTGTTAAAGAGAATAACTGATTCTAGAAACTGAGTAATTTATCAAAAACTTTGATAAATTTGGAAATTTTTTTTTTAAAGGCATTACCTGCATCTATGAATGTCAGCCCTGTAACAGCTAAAGGTTAGCTCCTCCTCAAGAAGAGCCTCTGACAGTATGCTCCCAAAGAATATTATGAAGAAGATGTGTTATTTGTCATACCCAGAAGATGGACAATTGTTTGTGTCCCTCTGTTGTAACGCTCACTTTCACAAACATCATCAGAAAATCAATCAACATTGCTAACTCTAGTGGAACAAGACACATTTATCTATGTTGATGGGACGCCTATTCCTTCCTGAAACTCTGGAGGTGCTACAGAGAAGCAGCACAGCCAGTCTTACATGTACACCCAGAGCTGCAGTACTCAGTGTGTTCGTCCTCCCGCTTTGACAACTGTTTCTTAATTTACAGTGACATGTCTGTCATGGGAATTATGTCATAACCATTCATGTTCCCTGAAGTACATCTTAACAAATTCCCCACATAATAATTAGATAGCAATCAACAATCACAGTTGCTTCATTGTTTTCTAGGCTGTTAAGCCATAAAACAAAGAATAAGGTTAAGTGACTTTCAGTAGATTACCACAAGGACAGTAAGTGGCATGGAAGTCATCACAACATCTGACATACTTCCATTCAAAACGGTTGTAATATCTGTGACTTGGCACTCAAATGTTCACTTTATTTAAAGTTTGGAAAAAATGAAGATATTTAAGTACTCCTGAAGACAAGAATTTAACACCTAGAACACTTTCTATAAGGACTCACAGTAAGACTGTATTTGTGCAAAGCTTCTGGTAGAGTTCTGCATTTATTCTCCAGTTAAGACCAGCTGTCCTTGCTGCTTCTGGGCTGAGCCTGTCAGATACTGAGTTTTGATGGCTTTTATCCCTTCTCAGTGTGAGTCAGTCAGTCTCTGGCAGGGCTGGGACCTTGACTTAGTCATATTCTGAGAAGGGACTGTCTGCTGTCCCAAACTGCATGGCTGCTCCTGGCGATTAAGCAAGGATGCACCAAAAGTATTTTCATTTGTGACCTGAGTCAAATTTAGATACTAGTATTAAAAAACAACTGCACTGAACTATGGTGCTGCTCCGCTCTATTAAATATTAACATTCTCACAGCATCTGTAACAACTGTTTGGAAGGATCATCTTTTTGGTTTTGACTAATGTATTTGAATTAAATTTGGTATTTTTTTTCTAGTTAGTAGAACCAAGTCTTTTGTTGTATCCTCTAGTAGCCAGAAAAACGGATTTTGCCATCTGTTGTACATCTCTGTTTTCAGATTTTCCCATACTCTGTTACCTCATCAATAGCATGCACTGGGCTTTGTTGTATTTCTTCCCCTCCTTTAACGAGGTGCAGGGGAAAAGGTTTGTTATCAGCTGAGGTCATTTAGGGCCAAGCTAAAAAGAGGCACAATCACCTCTTCCTGGGCTATCAAGTCTGGGAGTTCTTACTTGTGACACCTGTGGAGAATATAAATTTGCACATTGATATATATCTGAATTTGATGCTGCTGGAGAATTTCAGACTCCCCTCTCTAAGGTTTGTTTCATGCTTCAGGTGTGTTTTTGTTTAGTTTTGGGATCTGATTTATTTTTGTGCTACCAGGAGTTATCCATTTCACAGGCAGTGGCTATGTGAATCCTCAAGCAGGGTTAATGGAGAACATGGAAGGAGTAAAGCCATATCAAAGATAGAGCAAAATAGAGAGATAACTTGATCCAATGCGTGGGCTGGGCTGAGCTACATAGGATCTTCTGGAAGCCCTCTGGGCCCACACACTCCGACTCCTACAGCCAGGAGCTGGAAATACTGTGCAGAGATGCCCCAAAACCACATTTCCCCGTCAGTCACGTGGTGGGGCAGGTAGGCATGCCCTATCCCACCACCCAGCAAGCATTTTTGTCATGTGACAGACACTTTGGACATACAATGGTGCAGCAAGGGGAATTTCAGGGTCCCTGATAAAATGAAGGCAGGGCTGAGGACATGGCTATATGAATTTTGGAGACAGGCCATTCCAGGTGACTGTAAGCTGGGCTTCCTAACTCACTGGTTAGAGATGAGAAATCAACACCTCATCTTGTCTTCATCACATGCCCAGACTATGAACTTGTGTATGTTATTTTTCCAGTTTGTGCCTACATTCCCTCTCTCTTATTTTTATAAACTGCAAATTCTTTAAGGCGGTTTCTTGCTCCAGTTTTTCACAGTGCTTTTTTAGACCAAGAGCCTCTGGGATTACTGCAATACAAATAAATAACACTAAACCTATAACAAAGGTATTATGTGAAACAAGCTGAGATTTTGTATATGAACCATTAGATGTGTGGGATAAGACGAATTCATTAAATCTGAAAACATAAACATATAAAGTGTGCATACCCTTTTAGTCTATTATTTCATACTGAGCACATATAGACTTATATACATTATATATGCTTAGCCTATTATATAAAGTGGATCTAAAATGCATTACATTAAATAAAGTGTATCCTCTAGTACCATGCGCATTATAGGCACTCAGCAAATAATAAATACAATTGAAATGACATAAAAATTAAAATGGACTATATTCATCACTTCCTAACCACAATCTTTAATGACGCTAGCAAAAAAAGGGGCAAAGGTATGTCAGCCTGGCATTCCTGAGGTACATATGACTGGAGTTCATTGAGACATATCTGAAAAGCTTTGAAGCACCTAGCGCAGCAGCTCCACCAGCACAGCCTTGAGTTCAGGCTGCAAAAGCCTTCCTCTGATCCCAGGCAAATGCCCAGCAACAGAGTCACATACTGCCTCGGCTATAATATTATTGGCATAACAAAGCATTAAACATGTCTGTTTGCAGTGCAGCTGGGCCTCTGGATTACTGTGTAAACAAGGTCCAAATATCATCCACAATGTTTTTTATCACAAAAAGAAAACTCAGTCTTTTGACTTTGTGAACTACTGCAGTACTACATCTATGACTAGATTTGCTGCCTCTGCAGTTTCTGCTTCATGGGCAACGTGAACTAGACAAAATTTTGGTCAAGCGAGCTACACAGAACCTTCTATGTAGCATGGCATCTTCTGCTTTGGCACCTGTATTGCCCCTGCCCTGGAGTATTTGTCCCCTTTTGCCTCCCTACCAGCCATGACAACAGGATGCACAATGAAAATCTGTGTTTACAAATCTTGCATGCAAATGATTATGGAACAGCCATGATATGCAGCAATTTAAATTTGTTGACAGAGTTGCTAAGAAACAAACCTTTTGATTCTGTGAAACCCTTTTTGATACAGGTCCACGCTCTGACAGTTGAAGTTATTGAACAAGAGTGAGGACTCTTTAAAAGAGGAATTTCTGACATTTGCTATGTTTTCAGAGGCTGTAACATAACATTGAATATTCCTTCAGTGTCAGTTTTATTCAGTAGCGGAGCATCTGATTTCATATATATTTAAACTATTCTATATTTCAAAAAAATGGCTTCTGCACTTCAGTACTACCTTCTCCCACTCACATGCACAATTGTTTTGCAAAGAATTGTGATCTTTACATGCTCCCCTGCCAAATACCTTGTAAGTTTCTATATTTTTTTCAATCTGTTCTTTAAACATCCTTTCTCCGGGGCATTTTCACAAAGGACCTCATAGCATGCTACTCAGATATCAACAGTAAAATACACCATTATTTTGACATTCCAGTATTATGGAGACAGCTGATGTTTTAAGAACATATATTCACACTGTATACACCTAACCAATAAATAGTGAAAAAGAGCTGGGGAAAAAAACAGGGCCCAGATCCATCCCAAGTCGGATTACCTGTATCATTTAGCTGATAAAATTAGAAGCACTGTCATGTAAAGTCTTGTCAGCAAAAGAGGATGATTTAGCCCTTAGGTTGAATGAAACACATTTTGGAGGCATCTCACCTTCACTTCATTACTAAGGCAGCCTAGAGCAATTATAGTCCTAATTTAAACACCTCAGTTAGGTGTTTAAAGTTAGGTAGAATTAATCCTAGCCTAATTGATCATAACCTTATTTTTCTTAGCAGGCTTAGCAGTTGTAATTACAACCTGCCTACATCGATACTACCTTTTGTGCACAGCTGTCATACTGTTGCATTCAATACGCAGTAGGGAAAAGGCAGATGAGCAAAAATTTCAACATTTTGTGGGGATGGGAGATAAGCAAAGACAGTTATGGGACAGAGGCAGAAATGAGAGGCTCAAGGAAAGAATATGTGACAGCTTCCCCCTCTGAAGGCATACGTTGCTTTCCAGGATCAACGTATGACTTTTATGGACATTTTGCATTTTTCCGGTGTGAAACACAGGAACCTAATGTCACGTATCTGCCAAAGTGCTATTTTTAATAAAATAAAATGGCTGCACAGTCATAAACTGAAACTGCAAAGGTAGAAGGATGACTCTGGGAGGAGATAGATCAGTCTATGATAGTCAAAAAAACACAGGAAAAGAGAGTGGGGTAAGAAAGTCAGTCACTTTCAGATTTACTCAGAAGCACTGAAGACTATCTCTGCCTATCATTTTCTCTTCACATTTTATTCATAAGGACCATTTTTTTTCCTTGTGAAAAAACACATCTCCTGAAATTGTGCAAAAGTGTTTTGAAAAGGATTTTTTTAAATGTGAAATAAATGTAAAAATAATGAGTCATACTCCATAATGGCCATTGCAGAGTGTGCATTAGAAGGCAACCAGAGCACTCTCAGCATGCACTAATAGCTTGCTAATGCACAGCCTTCAGTGCCTTATTGCTATAGTCGACATTTACCACAACGAATACTCTGCAGCAAGAAATATTTTGGCCTCCATTATGCTTTCACAACCTTGAGCTGTGCTGGGAAGTGCTGGAAGTAGAGTGCTGTGAGCAATGGGGGCTGAAGGCCTGGAGAAATAACTCACACCTTTGCCATTTGTTGGTATATACATGCAAAAGACCCACGCCAGGCTTAACCTTCATGCGATGGAAAACACTGTCAAGGGGAAGGAGAGACACTTCATCCAACCTGGCTCTGCTGGAAGGCAGTAGTGCAAACCAGCTTGTAACGGGGCCTTGGCTTGAATACCTCACAGGGTTTTCACCCTGGGATCACTGCAAGGTCCTCGTGCTCCTGCCCCTAAGCATCCGGACCCCACAAATCTCATTTGGGTTGCTTGTGTTTTAAGGCTCGTTCTTGTCCCAAGGTTTGTAACAGCAGTCTGCTTCCTCTCTCGCTCTCTTCTTTGTCCTGTGTGTGCCTTTGGCCATGAACGTGTCTGCCAGGGATTGCACATTTGCGACTGTAGCTACCAAAAAAATGCTCCTTTAGCTGGGCTTTTGCAGCTCAGTACCTGAGCCAGGAACAAGCTCATAACCAGCGTGGTTTGGATTGACTAATTTTGTTTCTTTGGGGTTTTTTGTTGCCGTTGTCCAGTTTCTGTTCTTTCTCCTCAGGTAAATCATTTGCCAGTCATTAGGACAAGCGTGGGATGCTGCCGGTGCCGGCCCTGATGGGGGGCTGCCCTACGCCCCTGCACAGTGCCTGTGCCAATACACTTACACGTGCAAAAGCTCCAGGGGGACGGAGTGGCAGTTCTTATGCCCGTGGTCCGGGTGGTCCCTTGGGAGGGGGACAGTACTATTAAAATCCCTTTTGGCACAAAAAGGGACTGAGTCCTAATCCCAGCCTGCCTGGGTGAGACCTCTGTGAGCTACCATTAGTGCTGGAAGGGGAGGTGGGGAAGGAGGATGTCTTTTGGTGGGGTTTTTTGCTGATATATAGGACAAGTAGTTCCTTAGAAGCAAGAAACATTGCAAGTATAAGAGAAAGCAGTTCAAGTATGAAGGATCATTTATAAGATCTCAGTGTAAACACCCATTTCACTAATTGACTGAAAAATATCTAAGAATGGATAATGCAACATTTTATTCAGTAAAAACTTTGGTCTTTTTTTTGTTCTATTTCCATTGGCCTCACACACCAGTATGAACAGGAACTCTTGTTACCTGCAGTGAGTCCCACAGTCCACCATCATCACGCAGCTACTGCTCTGCCTTGGGGTTTAGACTGTGAACTGCAGAAGAAGAAACAAAGTGTGGAGTTTATTATAATAATGCCCAGAGATATTATTACCAAAATATATCATTTCTGTTGCCCCAAACCCTTGGCTTGTAAATTCTTCATGTGAATAGTCCATAAAAATAAGCCTCCATCCTCCCTTGAGTTACTGAGTGAAACCAACCCCAGCTTGCAAGGGGTGGAGCAGAAATCCATGTTCACTATGCCATCCTAGCAGACTGTCACCATTTGAAAGGATGTTGCTCATGCAAGTAAAGGTGTGGAGGATCATTTCCTCATTTACAAACATTTTTAGTGAGAAGAAAGCTAAATTCCAGGAAAAGACAAAATGAATTAAAATGGATCTTTTAATTTCCTCTGCTGTGGGTTTTTTTGTTGTTGTCATTTTTCATAGACCAGCAGTTTATTTTGTTTTCTAGGTGATCTGAATAAACTGTTCCCATCAAACAAGGCAATGCAATGAATTGTATTGAGCTGTATAAGTCCTAGCAGTCGGAAAACCAATACATTTCATGGCTGGCTATGCTTTGTTTTCCTTTAATGCGGACAATTTAATGTTAGTGATTGAATCAGTGAATTTCCCAGCAAAAATGACAAGGCAGTCAACTTGAAACGTAGCATTATTAGCCGTCGTCTCTTCTAGTTTTGTGTGCATGTTGAGTGATCTGGGATGAAAAACTAACAAGCACATGTCAAATCTGAGACATCAGGTTTTTTGACAGAGGGCCCACTGGACATTCCTATCAAGAGAGCCTTTATGAGTAAACCGTGGAAATCTCTCTCAGACAAAAAGGAAACAGAGCTCATCAGATTCTGCAGACCCTTGACTTGGAGGGCATGCTGTCTCCAATGAAAGGCTTTTGATCACAATGCTTTTTTATTCAGATTTGACTTCACATTATGGCTAATCAATACTTTGCAACAGTCTAAGTCCCCAGTTAGATGCACATCTCACAGTCAGGCAGGGAGACCTACTAATTGAGAAAAAGTCAGAGACCCAGGTACCATCGCCCTCGGGCCATAGTCTTGCCTCAGCTCAACCCTTTTTCCTATCCCTGCCTCTCTTCTCACAGTACCCTAGAAATGGTGGAAATAAAATTTAGAGACATGACAGGCATGGAAAAGCAGGATCAATTCCTGTCACTTGCCACCAGTGTTTACTGCCTTCCCAGGCCTTCAGAGGGTGTTTTTCTTTCATAGCTTAGGGGAACTTAACCTTTTATAAATAGGAAGATGGTACCTTCATGAATTTTAAATTGTTTGATTTTTCTAGGCCTGAGATTATCTCGGCTTTCTGAAAATTACTCTCTCTTTAAAATCTCGTTTGTTTGTATAGGGTCAGAAATAGAAACTGGAAGGTTTTTGTCGTGTCTTCAATTTTTTGCCATATGCCCACTGAAAAAATTACCCTTCTCTCTTTTCTGCATCATTTTTCACCAGCTAGACTGTGCACGTGAACAATATGAACTCCTTCTGTAGAAAAAAAAGCAAGGTAACTGCAAAACTAGGACATGGGACATGTCCTCATGCAGGGCAACAGCAAGAGATTTTGGCAGCAGCAGAAGGATGTCAGGCTGGCCTGTCTCCCTCAGTACCTGACTGAGGGGTTGTGTTCAGTGGAGCATCACAAGGGAGGTGCTCACTCCTGGTCCTCTGTGACAACAGATATTAAAAATGAAGGTTTTTGCTTTTATTTGTCACCTGTCTCCATTTGGCGTTTTCCTGGCAGCATTTTTTGCCTAGCCCCTACCATAGCCAGCTTCATGAAGAAAAACATGTGTTTGTAAACCTGGTTTTGTAAACTATGGTAAACCAACCGCTGGAGGGAGTCACAGATTAGCGAGCTGCTGGAACTGCCAACTGCTGCTGGCAACCACCTTATACATCTGTCCTGCGTGAAATGAGTTTTCCAAGGCGTCTGTATCTCTGTCAGCATTATTACATGGACATTGCTGTGGGCTGAACTGGCCTTCCACATATGCAAACAGTTCCTTCGGCAAGGAGAGAGATGCTACCCACGTTGTCCTCTCTTCCATCACCTCTAGCGAGGTCGTCGCTCTGGACAGATATTTCAGTGGCAATATATTAAGTGATGGAGAGAGAAAGAAAGAAAGATTAGTTGTAGGTTAAGAACAAGTACCGGAGCTGGGAGAGGGGTGAGATAGGAAAACACTAAGGAAAAAAGAGGAAAGAGAAGCAGAAAATGAGGTGAAGAAGAAAAAGACCAAAACAAAAAACCTACATTAGTTTTTTGTTCTGTTCAGTATTTTTCCCTAAAAACCCACTCAGGAGCTCCTGTTCATTTCTTCCTATTCTTTGTGACATTCTCCACATATATCCATCAGCTCTTCTTCCTAGAACAAATGTCTTAGAAGGTCAGCTTGGAAATCTGCTTGGCTTGCAAATTAAAGTTTTTAAAAGCACGCACTCCCACTAACTAATAAGTAAACTGCCATATATATGTATTTACTTGAAAGTTCAGTCAAGTGATTATTAAAAATTATGTGGTTAAATGGAAATATCTTAGCAAATATACATATATAATTGTAAATCCCTGAAATGACCTTGGTTTGATAACACTCTCTTTTATTTTCTTGAGTTCACATTCTCATTTCTTTTTAGAGTTAAAGAATTGATTTCTTGGGTTTTAATCATTTTGGGTGGATGGGGAAAATTAAGTTGCTTTATTCTGTGAGAATAAGCAATTATTTAAAATTATTTTTAAAAAACTAAAGGCATTTAAAAATAAATGAAAAGGAAAAAACAATAAGTTGAAAGAAAAGATCTACTGCTTTAAAAAAAGTATATTACACAGAAGATTTTGTGTGCAATGAAGATTTTTACATACATTTGTCTTTTCAAATGGCTCAGACTGTAAACATTAGTAACACAAATCGAAGATGTTCAGAGTTTCCAATGGAGCATTCAGGGTTTGGGGACATGAATTCAACAGCAAAAGTCATACTTAGGGCTCCATGTCCTACTGACAGTACAAATCCAGAGAGACTCCCTGGAATCACTTCAGGCTTAAAATAGGGGTTTGATAAATCTGTTTTCCAAACAACTGTATTCCTAGAAAGACCCTCCTAGAAGAAGGCAAAGTGCAGAATATTGAAGAAAATGTAGAAGGGTAAACAAAGTTCTTGATGGTATAAAAGAAAGCAAGTATTTTCCAGCATTGGTACCTGTTTCCACTCAGAGAGTTAAGTGTGTAACTACTTGCCCACATCTGAAAATGTTGGCTTGTGTGGTTTACCTAAAGGCCAAAGTGGGATGAGTTTGCGAGGCAAGCTTAGTCTTTAATTTAGTTACCTAGATAGGGTTGCCTTTTGTGCTGCTGAGATGGTCTCTCCTCCCCTTTGCTCACTGGGATTTATGCCGGCTTCTGCGCAGAAACACCAGCACTAGCCTGGCTCAGGCAGCAGGGGCACCAAGCACAGCCCCTGCCAACCTGATCTGCGTTCCTCTCCCCCCCCAAAAAAAAGAAAGTGTCTCTGTAGAGGTGAGCCTTTATACAAAACTGTCTGTGTGGCAGCTGGAGCAGGCTGGGGATGACCAGTAATCTTAGGAAAAGCCTCTAAGGAACTCTTCCTACTGAGAAGTTTATTAAGTGTCTGCACTTTCTAAGGCACCTGCACTAAGAAAAGGCTCTAGAAAAGTACTTAAAAATATGCTCCTTCATATATCTTGAATTTTCAGTTTAGTCCAGGCTTTTCAGAGACTGCCAGCAAGAGGAATCAAAATAATAAAACATATAATGCCCACAAAAGTCACATTACTGTAGGACTAGCATACTTTTAGCTACAAGCCACCCATTTCCCCCCAAAGAAGAAAAGTGCAGGTAGCCTATATTCAAAGAGAAGCAGTGGAATGCATTTTCTCTAATTCCCTCCATTATTTCACTGTTAGCTGGGGAAAATGGTTTGGCAGGATGTTAGGTGTCTGAAAGAATGGTAGAAAAGATTATTGTTTCACAGGCTGAAATCTGGCCAGAGTCTTTCTTTTTCTTCACTGCTGCCACTTTTTGTTGACTGCCTCATGCATGCTATTTTATACCTATATCTTCTCTGTATGATCACATTAATTACATTCCATTCTTTCCACTTTGATATCTCATTAAAATCTTATAAATGATCATGCAGTGACCTTGAAGGACATGCATAATACATGAAAGTAAACCTGCAGTAAAATGTATTCTTTCACTCCTGACTGGCTACATCCCACATTTCTTTTTCCTATCCCCAATGACCCCAATATGGGGAGTTATGCTAGCTGAGCCAAGGTATGCAGTAGTGTGCAAATCCACTAACTCCATTAGCTTTCCCTACTGATGACAGCTGCAATATGTTAATGGCTTATGTTTGGATGTGATGGCCCTGCTACTACTTAGGGCACTATGCTAATTACCATAAGATGGTGACAACAGGTGCAAGTGTCACTTCATATCAGCATCATGTGTATGAGAAAAATAGCTAGCAGCACCAAAAGCAACTCAAGAAAAATGTAAACTTTAGTCAGCAGCCTGTGATTCTCTGAAGAACTATTCTTTAATGCTTATGATTAAAGGATTTACAGATGGATATTGTTGCTTTTTCTGCAAGTACAGTAATTTTGAATTCATAGGGATGTCTTCATAAGCTATTTAAAGTTATGTTTCAACAACAAGCACTTATGTGGCAGTTCAAGTAAAATAGAGAAGGTCTGTATTTATGAAGGTTTCCTTACAGAATAAAAGTTTTACTAAGCCACATTTGCTGCAGTGAATACATATTGGAACAGACATGATTTCCAGCTGAATGAAATCACTGCGTTTCACTGGCCTTGTGCTCTTAACATAGCTCTGCTCTATTGTCAGCTTTGCTTATGTGTATGTATACTTCCTCCCTCTTTGTCAGGGTTTAGTACATCCCTTTTCTCGATAGCAAGCAATTTACTCAAGCCCAGTGGTGGTCCTCCAGCAGGCTGAACCAGCAAGATGGTTGCAATTTTGCCCTTAACATAGTCTTACCATCATAAGAGAAATTTAATGGAATGCACATGGACTCACCTTAATCCTTTGTTAGAAACAAAAAAACCTTAGGAGACAGCTTTCTATGAAGTAGTAGTGCATAGTTATTCTATTCTGCTATTATTGGAGTAAAAATGTTTTTCACAAAACTTTTTTTGCTATTGTTACAAATGTTTGTCACTACATTAACCCACTAAAAGCTAACATAAAACCTGAAAACAGAGGTACTTTTGAATTTCTAAATAAAATTAATTGGACCTGAGTAAGACTGTACTGACCACTCTCACAGCACTCAGACATAACCATGATAGGCACGCTGAAGAAATTAGAGCCTTTTTTCCAAAGGCTAAGGTGTGCAAACGTAAAGCTGAAATGTAAGTTGTATTTTAAAATAAAATGCAAAACTGTATTTTTGGAGTCAATTTCAATTTTACACAGAAAGAAAAAAAGAAACCTGGTTAATCTCTAAGCTGAAGACCAGCACACCTTTTGCCCAATTTGAGAATTTCTGTTTATATGTGCTGCTTCATGGAACGAATGTTCAGTTGCTTCATGGTCCCTGTTGTTTTACATAGCTGAGGCTCACCAGGTGGACTCCTCTCATGACACTTTATCCCTCCACTTTACCCCTTCCACAAAAAAAATTGAGCACATAAGAGGAACAGAAATTTCTCCAGGGATCCCAGTGGATGAAATTAAATAGGAGCAACTACAGACCTTCTGAGGTCATATTTTTAGTAAAAATAACAAAATTGTCAGCCTAAATATTATTTCTCTTATTAACAGAGTAACATTCTCCATTGTTGCCTAACCTTCCTACAAGAGTTTTTTGTTGGGTTTTTAAGTAACAGGGAAAGTTTCTGGACACATAAAACTGCAGTGTCATATCTTATCTGAGAGGTGGATTTCCTCATGCCCAGCATATAACAACATCATGTTGTGATCAACTTTGTACTAAGAAATAAAAATACTGCTAGGTAAAACAGACAAAGGAAGGTGTCAATGCTGGGCCTCAACTCTGAAAATAGTGGTAAGATTGCTTGAAAATTTGCCTCTTAATGATATCCCATGCTCCTTACTGATTTTTAAGGCTGTGGCAGAACAGTCATGATGACTGACTGCTCTCTTGCATAACCACAGCCACAGAATACATGAGTAATTTTAATGAATGCAGGTGATCAATTTGCTGTATGTCAGTTGAAAAGCTTTTGTGTCATTATTTTTTAAATTTAGCATCACTAATAGATAAGTAAAGATTAGAGAGGGATTAATAAAGAGCAACTAAGTACATATGAATTTCCAAAGATAGTCCTTAAGAAGGGAGAAGTAAATGAAAAAGCAATAGACTTATTACCTGCCTTTACACACAGCAGCATCCCACTGACATTACAATATTTTGTTGGACCTGAACAAGTTGTTCTACTGAATGCAAGTGCATCTTGACCCATACTATAAATTCTCAGAGCTCTATAAACAAGGAGGATCAAAAGTCAGTTCACCTGTCTACATAAAGTCTAGCCTGCATCATACAGAGCTATAAGTGCTTCTTCATCCGACTTGCTCATGTGTTCTCTTTCACTGACTGCACCACCGTCTTTCACTTGATAGCTTTACACTCTCTGCACATTGGAGTGCTTTTGATTGCATTATTCCTCCTTATCCAATCTCTCATTTGGGAGTGCAGATGTAAGCTCATTATCTCATACTAGAAAGTCCTACCTTTTGCCTATATATACATGGCATAAGAGGTATATGTATTAAGATGTAACATTCCTACACAGAATAAAGACCACCCCTTCAGGCAAACCCCAACATATTCTACAGGTAATGGTATCCTACTAGAAGAAATTATATGACATTTTCAGTGGAAGACTAAGGAACTCCTATTTCCAGTGCAATTTTTACCTACACCTGAATTGCCAGAGACTATGAAGGGATTCACAACCCTAAATACATATCTGTAGCTAAAATAAAACCTGTCAGAGATCAAAAAAACATCAGAGCTGAAGAATGAATATATAAAGGGAGGACTGCCTCCTGAAAAACGGCTTGCCCCATGCCACCGTCTGTGACCTAAAAGTCTGATTTCTACATACAGGTGTATCTGAAAACATAAGATAAATAATGCAAAGCCTTAATTCTTCCATGACAGTGAAGGTGCATGGACAAATTTTGTGCTCTCAGAAGTACATTGTAAAATCATAAACTTCTACCACAAGGCTAAAGAAGCTGCAGACTCCCCTCAGGAGCAGGACCCGCTCCCTTATCATGTAAAGCTGCATTGGTCGTGCTGCTGTGAAGCTCCCTTCCCATATTCCTCCAGTCAGCCAGTTATAGGCACTATAGCCGGTCCCAAAGGCCAGCCCCCACTTGGCTTAATCACACAAGCAGCAACACTGAAATCAATGACAAACTTATCTAAACCAACCAAGACCTAGAAACACATCTTAGGACAAGTGTAACAGTAGAAGGAATGTACTAATTCCTGATAAATCACATTAATTCCTTTATGCCTGATAATCTCAACTACCACTTTTTAGTGACCATTTCCATTCCATTTGCTGTCTCCTGCAAATATACCACCTGTGAGAAAGCCCTTTATTCATACTTGAAATATTTTGTGTAACCTGCTAGTCAATATCTTTTCTTGATCTTCTAATTATCTTTTAGCTTCTGCAATTTTTTTAAAATTGTAAACAATCTCCCCCCTTCCCAAAGCAGACATTTAAAAATGTTGTTATTGTCACTCTGTTTAAGCACATTGTCTGAGTTATATTCCCCCTGTTGAGACTTAGCCTGAAAGAATTGTAACTGCAGCATGTCCAACTGTTTCTTAAATAATTCCCATTTTTTCTGCACCAGGTTTCCCACACAGTCATGAGATCTTGCATCATTTCCATCAAGATCATTCAGTTGTTTATGTTACCACAAGCTATTCCTTCTACTTGAAGTGAAGGTGTAAGTAATTCATACTGTGGCATATAATGAAAACGTGTTTATCTTCCAGAAAAACATCCTTAATTTATATAGTTATCTCCATCAACATGCCTTATAGTATTTTTATTTTTACAAAACTTCCACTGAGCCAAAACTAATTGTGTTGCTTCATCTTCTTTTCTTTTCTGTATTGTGAATTTGTGATGCCTAGATCAGCCCCGCTCTATTTATCAAGATGGGCTAATTTCCTAGCTCTGGGTGCCAAGAGCCTCTGATCATGAAGTTCAGTCAATAAACTGACTTCAGTAAGTAAGCAATTATGCATTGCCTCTGGAAACATGCTTCCCACCTTACAGGTTTTGCATACTTGTTATCCCAGTAAGTATCTGTGAAATTAAAATCCCCCATGATCAAAGTTTCAGGTTTTTTTATAAGTATCTCTTAGCTGTAAACATGTTGTTTGTTGCAGTTATTCTAAAACACAATTTACAAGGTAAAGTGTCTACAGTCACCACTGTAACTTGTTTCTTTTAATCAAGCAGCTATGTACCAGAAAAGTGAAACACTATTTTGCATACACACGGTTAAAATACACAAGCCATAAACAATAATGTTTCTTCTGAGTTCATCCTTTATTAAATGTAACAAAATTAAAATGACACAAATTGTGCCCTAACCTATGAACAGCCAAGAAAGACCAAGCACATCTCCCTCGTGTCATTTACTTAAACAGCAACAAAATTACCATCTTCAAAGTCTTTTTATTAGGGGTAGGATAAGTACTGTGCAAGGGTTTTAGAGAAACAAAACTAATTTGGAGTAATGTAATTGAATAGCCAATTCTAATTTACAAAAATTGAGCAGTCACTTAACTAAATACTTATGTATTTGAAGATGATATTTGAAAAAAAAGGTTGTAACTTTTGCATCTCTGCCTGTGTTTCCATAGGGTACTTTAATTCCCCAAATACCTACACATTAAACCAAAAACTGTAACTTTTTGTTGAAGCATTTCTTCTTCTTTTTTTTTTTTTCTTTTTTACCTCAAACGCAAAATTAGGACACTGAAATTGCAGAAAGTTATTTATAGTGGAGAAATACATACCAGAATATTTGAAATTTCTACCTGAATATGTGTTGGCGGGTCCCTCATTTTGAATGTTTGTCACCTACTGAATCCCACACTGAGGCTTCAGGAAGCTACAAAGTAGGCCTAGATGTTAATTGAACAGACAGGTAAAATAATTATTTGCATTTTTCTCTAATCTTTCTTCTCCCACACCTTCCCTGCTACTTTCTTACTTGATTGCTGTGGAAAACACCATCATCCTACTTACTGTTCAAGCCCATAAACAAGTCTTCAACTTGGATCTCTGCCTAGGTACTGTCATCTCAACTAATATAATCGAGATTTTATTTTTAAACAGCAGAAGATAAGGCCTTTCCTGCCCACTTACACAGTGAAGTCTTTTATCACTTCATTTCTAAATTATTCCTATTTTTTTAATCTCTGTCCTTGACAAACGTAACATTTCTCCAGTCATATACTTGCTGCAGACAGCATACCTACCTGACATTTTGACCACATTTGGCTTATTCTATAGGAACATTTTGTCAGTCACATCAATTTTAGAGCTGCTTCTTTTCACCAAGAAGATGCCTCACATGGAGTACCAGATGCTGAGGCAAATTCTCGGGTTAACAGCTTCACAAGTTTTCCATGTTGCTGCTTAGAAGATCCCCCATTCCTGCAAAACTGAGTCTCCAAACTCCTATAAATCTCTCGCTAGAGTTCTCTCTGGCTACAAACGTCTCTTGGGAATAATGCAATTATTAGATCACCAGGCTGCACTTGCTTTCTCTTTTTTCTCCACATACCCTCCATGTCCCCTGTGCATCTCTACCGTTGTGCCTTGTCTTGAGCTCTGACTGTCCACTGTTTGGAGCAAGGGTCATGTTTTTGTTTATGTTCGCCCACACACAAAGTGCTGGGTACTTTATGCCACTAGTAAGCAACAGCTCAGCAAGAGAGCATCAGGGGAGGGATTCAGGGCAACAAAACTTACATGTAAGTGTCTACATGTGAGATTCATCTACACACCCATTCTGGTCAGTAAAACCTGGTCCACACCATCCGAGTCATTTCAATTGCTTAAACACAGGTTTCTAGCCTCATTTGAGATGCTCTACCGCACCTCAGACTTCCACAGGAGGCTGGCAGATATGGCACAAGACCTATGGAAAACCCTTGCCCCCTGGACACAGCAGCTAGAGGCCGGGCAGGGTACTCTAGAAAGTCTGATCTGGCAGTATACATTCACTTTTAGGCAACTCCATTGAACCCCCAGTGAACATAAGGGTAGCTGAAACACCTAGATGACATACCCATGGCTACATCTAAATATTTTGTTTTAAGTGAATCTGGAGCTGAATCTCAACCTTTGCTGACTACTGCTATTTAAGCATTTGTTGGTCTATCCTCTTCCCATGCCATTTTGTTGAAAAAAGGAATTGGAGATACCAGTTCATCTTTTCTGCTAATCAAAACCCAGCAGCCTTTCCTCAGATTCAGTTTTACTGTGAATTTAAACATCCGTTTTACCATAAGTACCTCTATTGCCTATGCAACAGTCATTCTTTCCACGGTGGAAGTTCCCAGAGGTAGCAGTTTATCAACCCTCTACTCACCAGCTGGAGAAGGATTGTGATAGTTGACTGATGTGGGGGAGAGCCTGCCAGTCGCTCTACCCCATTTTCTTTGCTGCTCCTGGTAGAAGATAGCTTTTTCAGACAACATGCCTTGCAGTTCACAAAGCTGCATCCTCACTACCATTGAAGTGATCAAAAAGACTTTGCACTTGTGTCACTGCAGTTATTTTCAGGAAAACTGGAAACAAAGACGAAAGGAGACGAAAGCTTCTGTGAAAGTATCTTTGAAAAGCATTTAACTTAAATAAACCTGTCCATTTTTCTTGCCAAAGGAAAAAAGTGCAATCCCTTTAAAGCCAGAACCTTTGAACCACAGTCTCTGAAGAGCATTCAGGTAAAGCTGTTAAAGTTTTGATGCAGCAAGAGAAGAAACTCAAAAGAGGGTTGATTTTGCCAACCTAGAAATCTTCCTTTGAGTCTGTGGCCAAGTAGTTGTCCTTGTATCAATCTCCCTGCTTGATATCTTATACAAGACCTAGTTTGTGAAGACATCTTTGTTGGACTTTTCTTCATTGTAAATTGAACAACTAGAGATGATGATACCAAAATAGGTAGATTTGCAAATGTAGGAGATAATGAGGGAAAGGAAAATAATCTGGAGAGTTTAGCCCAGCAAGGACTGAAAGGAACTAGAGACATTTTGGTGCTAGTAAGAAGAAGACTTAAGCAGAACTGATAAGGAATGGGATGTAACCAACTACCAGTAATTACTGCATCAAAGTAAACGTCCATTCTGCTCCTAAGGAAAACAAGTGCTATAAATGACAAGGAAAAAAGAGTGAGATCAAGATGAGAAGCCAAAATCCCTTATGAGGTTTCAGTAAGGACTAGCTTCAGAAGAAGGAAAATCTTTGAGACCTAGCTCTGGAAGTAGCCTGGTAGCTAGCTAGATTTGTAGAAGGCAGTTCCTTTGCTTCCTCCATAAAACAAAAGCAGGGAGAGGGGACAAAAGAAGCTATTTCATCTTCCTCCAGAATCTGTGCCCTCTGGAGAGCCAAGTAACTTGCTTCCAGCATCTGCTGGTCAGTTGTGCACCAACTGCACAACTTGTAAGTAAGGTAACGTAAGTTTGAAATCCCTTTGGCACATTCACAGTACACTAGGTGCCATACTAAAAGAAGAATGCATCTGCTGCATTATGTGCTAGTTGCTATCCTGGAGCAACCAGCAGAGATACTATTAAGCAGCAGTGATTAATCTCTTCACAGCAAGATTCCCTACAGTGAGAGCTAAGCTAGAGGCTGAAGAAATATGGAGGGGGGTTTTTTCCACATTACTTTGCTGTGCACCACAATAAGGTTTCTTTGCAAGTCTTTCAGCTCCCATTAAACATGTTTCTTGGGACTTCAAAAAGCTTGAATAAATCAAGTTTGTTTTGTGAATGTTTTAACCTTGCATCAACCTCCCAGTTCTTATTTCTTCCTTTCTCTTAAACTCAGATCATTTTTGAGACAGAAAATATTAGAAATATACTATTTGCACCTTCTTTTTCAAATCTACCCTCTTCTTTGTTTTAACCTAAAGGGATCTTAGTAAAATTAGTTTAGTGTCTTGGTCCTTGCATGCAATGTTTAGCTTATACACCCTATCTTATTCAGAAAGAGCAATGCGAGAACAGCCTTCATGTACTGTACAATACTGACTTTCAAGGAGATGATCTCATTCAAGGAGCTGTGCATTTCATCTCTCTATTAGTTTCAGTGAAGACACCTACTGTATCCTGACTGGTTTCATTTTTTGTCTCTGATACTGACAATAGCAATTTTTCTTCATGTACCAAGGGAGTTCACTGGCTGTTCTGAAAAGACACTTTAAGACTCTACTCCATATTCTGTTCTCACTGAGTTATTGAAAATATGAATTAACGCCACTGAAATCAAAAGACGTTTACAAGTATAAAACTGACATGAATCAGCTCAGGAACAAACTCTTGCCTGTAAGCTCAAATTATGTGATTGGTTCAGATGTAATACTTAGCCAGAAGTAATATTTAAACCACATCAAGATTAAGGAACTGATTCTGACATCTTTATACTCATGTTGAGAGTTTCTCTGTTGTTCATTGATTCCAGAGTGAATACATAACCAAAGAGAGTCAGTGCATTGAACACACTGTCTTTTAAATTCTGTTTTCTTGTAACTCTTGCTTTGCCCCAGTGTCACAGCCCAAAGACATTACTCTAGAGCCCAGGTCAGAATTCAATTTGCTGCCTCCAATAGTAAAATGGAACAAAACCAAAAACAGCCCCCAGAAATTTCAATAGCTAAAGGCTACATCCTAGACTCTGTGCGCATGCTGTAGTCAACTAGACCTGCTTTGGAGTATCTGAGAAAAAATCTTGGTCTGTAAGTTAGTGCCATCAGTGGCATAACACAAGTGAAATTACTTCATCTTTGAGCTTTTCATCACATACCTGTGTCAGTTACAAACTTCATAATGTTGATCACTTCCCCATTTATAAAACATCTTCTGAAATCTTATTGCTTAGGAGTCTTTGAAATGAAGCACCTGTGTTTGCAGTCATGCAGTAAACACAGATATGTACAATGAATTTGCGTGACTTCTTTACTCTCCTGGTGGAACCACGGATGAAGCGGTGTACTGGGGGAGCATATACACCCTCTTTGTAATGTGAGTGTAAGGTCCTACAACAATTAGCTCTTTATGCTTGCATGATGCATGCCTACACTTGCAGCTAGTGTGAACTTCATCACTAGGAAAGAGACGGTATAGCTCTGTGATCCAAGAACCATGGCGCACCGCAGCAAATTGAGCCCCAGTCCTTCTGTCTGTGCAACACGCCAATCAGTAAGGTAGACACATGCTTTCTGTCCTCTTTCATATGGTGATGAGGGGCAGTCGAGGGGCTCCTCTGTACTGCTGCTGAGTCTGGAAATGACAAAAAGAAAGGCTGAACAACATCTCTGGAAGGAATGAGACAAGTTTGAAGTAAAAGGGTTGATATGACAAGTACAAATCTGATAGCTGAAACTATCACACTGCTTTGGCACTAAAAAAGCAGGGGAGAAATACGAGGAGAAAGATCAACTACTCCATCTCAGCAGTTTACCTAGAGCTGAGGAGATCTCCCTTCTAATTTGACCTAGTTTGCTCAACTTTACTTAGTCAGCAGGAGGACAACATCAGGTTTCAAATTACACAACATTTACAGGTGTTTTTAAAAGTATTGAATGAATAGAGTACTCATTCCTCAACCTTAGACTGCAAGTGAACAATTTGTGTTCCTTACCACAGTAGCTCTTTTCTCCAACTAGTCACTTGAACTATATGCAGATGTCTTCAGCTCTCTGGCCCTTTGCTGTATTTTCATGATAGACTCCATTCAGAACCAAACAGCCCCTTTCTACCTGTTGGGTTTCACTTAACACATTTCACCAAATCTACAATGAATCTTTAAAAACTACTTTGCTGTAGCAGATAAAAAAGTAAATCTGCATACCAGTGCTCAGCACATCACTGTAAGCATTTAGGACTAGGACACAGTTCACAGTATGAAGACAGTTTTTAAAATATATAAAAGCTATATTTTTAAATACAATCAGCATTTAAACTTTCTTCCAAAGTACATTACAGACTTGATAAATGCCGAGAGGTGCTACTGTTTGACTGAGGGACATATGTACAGCTAGAAAAATATTGGAGTATCGTCATTTCTCCCAGAGTTGGAAATACTGAATTTACATTTCATTGTAATCCATTCATTGGTTTATAGACCTCCATTTCTCCAGGGAGCATCACAGATTCAGATGATCTCCCTGAGTGCTAGATTTTGCATTTGGATCTCTGATTTAGCTGAAAGATGTATTAAGAAACCTCATGTAGTCAGACAGTTCCCTATTGACTACACATCTGAGGAGGCTCAGGAGCACAAGTTATTCCAGCAAGGATATGGAATAAATTATGCTCAGTAATTTGCCTCTAGATCAGCCTTTCTCCACACAGTGGAATAATGTATTCATCTGGACAAGCAGACCCCATTTCAGAGAGTATTTTATGCAGAGTATATATATTGCAAGAGAGCAGAACAGATCAAATATTTGGCATAGAGACTTACTTTCACAATCCCTCAAGAAAACAGTACTTATTTCAATGCATGGAGACTTGCACTGTCAACTGGAAAATTCAGTTCTTATGTATCTGTGTGACATTCGTACTTGGATTAACCATCACTTTGAATAAAATTTTCAAAGGACTTTGACTTTAAGGATAAACCCCCTATTATCCTGGATGGGAATGGTGTTCAAATCTCAGGAGTTAATCTGTGATGGGTAAGCCACAAAGACTGACAGTTTGGTTTAGGTAGACATGAACTGAAGCTGTGGGTAAATGTCTGAATTCTAAAATATATTCTTCATTTATCACCTATGTTACTCCTTCACATCAAGATTTTATTCCTTTTATTTCAGTGTTTTGCTTCCTCAGTGATAGGTCTGGGTTTCCCCAGTTCAGTAATGGGCCCATAGTAGGGACAGCAAGTGTCCCACCTATCCCTTGCTGGCTATTCAAAGTGTTCCTGAAACCTTCATATGTTTAAGAACTAAAAGGCTCTATCCACTACAGAGCATATATTGGATCCTGCAGATTTTAAAATCCTGGAGAACTTTCAGTCAGTCTGAAAAAACCAGATACTTGGTGGCCCAACACAGAGATTGCAGAGCTATAACAAGCAACTTCTCGTTTCAAAGGATTTTGGCTATTCGTCTCCCCCAAAAAGAACTCAACTAAGGGGAACATACTGCTGAAGAAGAAAAAAAAAAAGTCATTTGTCTTTCAAGAATAGAAGGAAGTGAAATAAGGAGGCCTCCAGGACCTTTCACAAACTGCAACCTTCAGTCTGGAGAGTCACAGTTCTTATTTTGACAAAAGTCACTCTCCCCTTGCTAGTACCAATAGACCTTAACAGAAAGAGACATTTTGATTTCTAGGCACAAAAGAAGCAATCATGTGTCCAAGCAGCCTGTCAGATGATGAGAAAATTACTTGAGTTAAAGCTTATCCTTCTGCTGAAAACTTGCTCAGCCTCCAAAGTTTCACCCTTCAGCAATGCTGAATTGCTTGCCTGTGTTTCCAGGTTGTCTCCACGCAATGTCAAAATACTGCAAACAATGCTGTTCATACAGCATTTCTGGCAGCACCCTATCCACAATACGCTTGAAATGCAGTGCAAAATGTTGTTCACTTGGCATGAGAATAGCTGCCCTCTCTCAGGCCTTCTCTAACCATATGTTCACATCACTCCTACTGACATTGTTGGGAATTACGCTGAACCCAGAGGAAAAGCCTATTAAAAACAAGTGGTGGTGTATAGGTTATAATATGCTTCAGTCAGAAAAAGAGGAACTTAGCTTTTTACTCCATGTAAGTCATAGAAAACTGGGTAGAAGGGGAGTAAGAGCAATCTCTTACCTGGCTGAAATCTTCTTGGAATGAATGAACTTTTGCCGTAGGTGATCCAGAGGTGTTTCTGCAAAGTGTTGAATTTAGATGCAAATTCATTGGGCTTTAGAAAACTCCTAAAAAACCTAAATTAGGTAAAACATCTTCTGTTCCTTCTGTAGTCCCTGGGGAGAGGGGTAACTCCAGAAAGTGGACTCAGACTATTTAGAGTCTAAAAGAAATGTAGAAGTCTTCCTTATTACAATAATTTGAACAGGGATGTTCACAACATCCAGAGCATTTGCTTCACGTTGTCTGGAGATGATATTTCATTCTCACATTTGTTGTGTACTTGGGAACATTACCTTAACAAGTAAGCTAGATTTTTTTTTGTAAGGTAAAAACTTAGATTTACTCTACAAATAGAAATTGCTGTGATAGACTTAAATCAGTTAATCAATGTATTTAAGTGGTCCCTATATATACATACAGTGTTAACAAAATAGCTGTTAGGGGATTTAATCAATTTTGTAAGGCACCTTTAGAATTTCTTATGAATTAAACTTAGATGTATAGAATCCCTTTGATTTATTGGAATATCTTATACTTTATGCATACATCAGCTTGGTTAAATAAAATACTTTCTCTCTAGTATTTAGAGCTGAAGATAATAGGTGAAATAGGCATTTTCTTTTTGGCTCCATCATTGGGAACAATTTGTTTAGTTACTCTACAATTTTATTCCTCCATCTGTTAAAAAGCATCCTAGGACAATATAAAGCACAATATAAAAACAACTTGACATTCGTTTTTACTGCAAAGAAAGCAGTATGAAATATAGAAAAAGTGCAGATTTTTTTTCATCAATACAGTTCATTTTTACTCAGCCTGAGCAATTTCTTTTTCCATGTTTTGTGGAACATAAATGTATAATATGTATCTATATTGCTAACAAAAATTAGATTACTTTGAAGCATTAGTAAGGAAATTTGACTAGACAGTTAGTAAAATGAGTTTGTGACTAATGACCAAGAAGCCATGTTTCAACTCCATGTGTGGATGCGATTACATTAAATTGTTGTAGACTTTTTTCTGAAAATTTTTCTTTATAACGGGTAGCCCCAGGATCAATCAGGATCAGTTGAAACCTTTAGGTAACTGATTAATAATGGCAGGAAGTTGTTCTCTTCTATATGGACTAGAATGCGGGTCTGGACAGGGTATTTACAGATTAAAAGAGAAGGAAACACTGTAATCATTAGATAACAGGGCATAGGAATCCCTCCAACAATTTCTTTTTGAAGCTTGGAAAATATTGATATTTCTATTTGAAAGTTCTGCCCCAATGGAAAATTTGCCATATCTCTTGATAAATTATAATGGATATTAACTTTCACTATTAAACCTTGTACTTTGGATCTGAATTTGTCTGGCTTCAGGTTCTTTTAACCTTCTCTTTGATCAGCTGGAGAGACAGATCTCCTTGAGTTGTCCACCACTTGTAAAATGAATTTCTACTCTGTCAGTGTACACAGAACCTTTTTCTGTGGTTGGTTTTGCAGGTATTTTCTGGTAGAGAAAAAGAGGATTCAGCTCAGTTTTGGAAAGGCATGTTCATTACAGGCTATGCTTGCCCCTTTTCTGTCTCTGTCCAGATATCATGCTGCTTTCCTCTGACTTCTCAGCCCTCATCTTGTTGCTCAGTGAGCCATCGTCGTATCATCTGGCTATCACAGTTGTAATCCAACACTTCTTTTCAATCCCATTCTCCTTCCGTAGGTAATTCTAGCTCCCCAATCTTAATTACTCAGACAGTCTTTCCTTTGCATTCTGCTATGTTTTTGTCCAACCCACTTTGGACCAAATCTTCTCCTCTCCTGAGCTTCTTGCTTCAGTCCCACTGTCTGGGCAAACTGTCTATTTTAATCCCACCTCTTTGTCAGGTCTATGCAATCTCCTCTCAGTTTTAGCACATTTTCACAATTTCCTGATTACAGTTTCCTTATCTTGCTAGCACCAGCATGTGTCAGTTCACCCCTTAGTTAAGTAGGTTTCGATTACCCAGACTGTGCTCAGCTCCTTTCCCTGGCAGAGCTGGGCAGAGTTCATGTTCTAAAGCCATAGCAATGCTGGAGCTTCTAAAGCAATGAGCCACAAATATTTCTTTTCAGACAGACATGTATGTTAGTGATTGTTTGCTTACCCTTTTATCTGAGGAGTACCCAAGAATTTTGGCCTGAAGATGACATCTGGAATATAAGATTTCAGGACACTGTTAGAATTTGATGAATTTATAAGGAACTGAAAATAGTTCATTGTAACAGACAGTAATAATTTATTTTACTGTAGTGATATCAATTCTGCCCATAGTATATAAGCACAAAACACTGAAGCAGATTATATATCCTCCCAATGAGAAACAGTTAAGCTATATTCTTTAAAGAGTCATGTGATTCATGAGAGGTTTACCAAAACTGTTAGCAACATTTAGTTTCATCATCAAGTACACACATCTTGTTTCAGTCTCCAACAAGGTTGTGTAAATACCCATGGAAGTTTAAAGCTTGACTTCCATGAAGCTTCTTGGGTAAAATAATTGAGATGACTGACATTCATAATATGTGTAGAGTGGGATTCTTTCCCTCTAACTTAAACCATAAAACAGATGTCTAGTGTAAGCTAATATTATAAGGTCCATCAGTAATCAGCGGAGAGAGACAGCATCTAGTAATTCATCCTGTTTACCCTAGACACCTACCTGAGGAAGGATCAGGTCACCCTCTAGCAAACTCTATATTCAATTCACTGGCTGTAGATGTAGCCCACATAAGACTAAATGTCTACATTATGAAAGCTAATAAAGTGAGATGAATCATACTTCTGAGAATATAAACTGATAGATTTATGCTTATTCTTTATTGAAAGAGACTTTTTATAACACTGAGCTATCTTTGAGTTGTGACAATTACTAATAGTTTTAAATCATATATTCCTAGACAAATTCTGTATTCAAAGACATGTTATTCTGATGCTATAATTTAACAAAGGTATTTCATTTCCAAATGTTCTTTATCAAGGTATACAGTTTCTCCCACTAAAGGATTCATATCTGCTAGATATTCAGCAGCAAAACTGCTGGGACTACGGAAGTGGCATTTTGCTGGAAGAAATTAAATGTTGAGTATGCAAATGGATCATGGATGCTCATTTGTTCTGAGCCTTGCAGGAAGCATGTCTATATTCAATACTGCACATACTTGGGGATGACCCAGGATATAATATTTGTGCATTTGCTCATCTGTGCAAGATAAGACATCACCAAAGCATCGGAGAAGTTAAACTAGACAGAGGGGTAGTAGCAGATTATGAAAATCACGAAACTAATGGAAAATGCTCTGTCTTCACAATTCAGGGTTTTTTTATGATAGCAACCTGTAGCTATGAAAAATGCATAAATTTGTTTGCAATTGTTAGCCATGTGACATCAGTCTTGTAAAGCTGGCAGAGTCTTTAAAGGTATGCAAGGAACTAGAGTGGTAGAAGTGTAGGGATGGTTGCCCTCCCTCTCTTTAAAGGTTTGCAGATTTGCAGTCTGACTGCTTGAGAGCAAGTATCTGGGGAAGAGGAAGCACTGTTAAGTCCTACACCAGTATTAATTTAAAAATAGCTGTACAGTATTTCATGCTAGGTATTAATCTAACTGGTTTTTAATTTTAGGTGTTCATTATCATTGATACCAGTGATAGTGATATGAGCACAAACCTGAAACACAGTGATTGTTTTGAAATACATAGTATCAGATGTTTCTGTTTACAGATAGACATAATTCAAACAGAAAGCAAGTTTTATTTGCTTTTGAAAATGCCTATAAATTGCTATATGCAGAGTTCTGCTGTAATCACAACACAGACTGCTGTATTTTTACATTACAGCACAGATCAGCAGGCACAGTCAAGAATGCGGTCTTGTGAGACCAGAAAATTGAATTTATTTCAATATTTTTGAGGCTTTTCTGGGCCTTGTTCTCTTGCCTACCTCATTTGTGTTTGACGGGCACAGACCACAGAACTGTTCAGCTGATGCTAACCACTTTAGGGAAGGAAGCTGGATGTCAGTAAGAAAATGAAAAGAGCAGTTGATATGGGATCACTATGGCTGCTGAAGGACCTCTGGTCAGAGGTAAACACTGCAAATCACATGAATGCACCACAATTGGCCTCACTAACTGGAATGAATGAAAATTATTAAAACCATTTCTGCCCAGATTCCTCTTGATAGCTATATCTAATTCACCATGGAATAAGGTTTCTAACTTGTTTTTGATAAAACAAAAATGTTCATTTCAAAGAGATAAGCACCTCAGACTTCAGAAAGATTATGTAAAGTAGCTGATTATTTCGCTAAATACCTAGATTCTGTATCAGACAGGAAATCATTTGTCTGTTCTACTCATCTAAGTGCCAAAGTATAATACAATGCTCAGCAAATATCACAATTCTCAAAATGCAGACTACAAAGCTATTGAAAACATGTTATTGAAGATGCAGAGTAATCCCACTTTGCTGGAGACACATCTCCACATGACAGTAGGGCGGCAACCACTGGCATCACTGTGTAGGCTAAGGACAGGCATACCACAAAGACAGAACCGATCTCTCTTAAGAGACAAGGTGTTTTCCTCAGGTCCTAGCTGAGAAACTTTGCTAGGCTGATTAACATCATAGATACCTATGCATAAAGAATAATTTCCTTCTTTTCTCACAGAAGCACTTATTGTCATGTAGATACAAGTAATGAATAAAAAGGCCATTTTTCTCAAGAGAAATACGTTGACATTGTGGGTTTCAGAAACAAGTCTACGAAGTGACATGTTCCAATGCAAACATCTGTAAAAGCTTTAAAAGTACATAGGAATACATATTTTCATATTTTAACTTATTATTCCTTTTGAAGCGGAAGTCAGGACAGAAGTAGGTGGAGGGCCCTGATCATTCCATATTCCCACAGCTGAATTTCATCTGCTGAGGACAAACACTGAGGTCTGCAAGGAAAAATGCTGTTTATCTTTTCTTGGGAATGAAAGGGGCAACGGTTTCAGGATTATTACTGATGTTTCAGATTGTACAGGCATTTCCATCAGTTTCGTTTTGTAATAATATCCTACCAATAAATCCTAGTACTTTACTGTATATCAAGATTTTCTCTCAGTAGTTAACAGCAATTGCTGTTAAATCTCCTTGGAGTAAATACATTTTCATCATTTCCTTATAAAAATATTTTCTCTGCTACTGTAAGGAGATTGCAGTGAATATTGATGGATGGATTACATGGCTTAATTTCTCTGCAGGTACAAGCACACTGAAGCAAGAGTGTTGCTGCTTGGCATTGACAATAGTGCCACTGACCTTTCTTCTCTTTTCTCCATTCCACCATTATTCTATTTTCTTACAACTTCATTTACATATGCACTACCCACAGTTTTGCTTAATCCAGGTTGTTCTAGCACAACAGTGCCCCAGATAGCTGAAATGACTATATAATATATTCACATGGGGATATGTTGTTGTAAACATGCCAGACAATGAGTCAAAAGCAAACTTAAACATGCTTCCCTGCATAAGATTCACAAAGTCTGATCATCTGTATCAGAGTTGCATTGCTGCTGCCACTTTCAGGAGAGGACTTTCTCTTTTACCTAGTATTAGACCCAGCCTATTAGAAGTCATGCTGGAAAGAATTTATGATAACTTTGTATGAGGGGAAGGTTCATTTGGATTAGTCTTCTCATATGAGAAAATGCAAGTCAGTACATTGTGTGTTCTTGCAATTTAATAGTAATAATACATGCTACTGTTAAATGGCACAAGCATTTAACAAAAACAATAAAGATTAACAATGAACTTGCAAAAAGTTACTGGTCTGGTAAATATTTGTTTGTTTATTTATTTGTGTATTTGCAGTTGTATCCTTTTAGGTTCCAGAATTCTTTCAGTCCTAGTACTTAGAATAACAGTATATTGAAATAATCAGAAATACCCAAGAGGAGAAACTGCAGAAAGGATGTGCAGGTCACAAACTTTCTATGCAGTGTACCAAAGCTATCTTAATTATTATTATTCACTATTCCTATTACTAACAAGTAGTGCCTGTATCATAGCATGGTCCCAAAGGCAGTCTCTGTGTAAACAGTCAACATTTCATACTCTGTTATCTATGGCTACCTCTTACTTTTCTTCGTTCCGTGTGGCAGAGCCCTTCACTTCGTTTAGCCTCTAGATCAGCAGAGCATATATGCATAGGTTTAGTCTTAAACATACCTTGAGACCCATTTAAATCCTCTGGTCAATTAAGAATTGCATACAACTTATTTGTTAAGTCAAGCATGTGCTGAAGTGCTTTGCCAACCTGGGCTCTACGTACCTAGAGTTAAAAAAGATGTATTCAGAAAACTCTTCAAGGCGAGAGGAGGGAAATAACGCAACAAATTGTTTCACATGGAATACAACTGTTAAACTTGGCTTCCTGCAGATTTTCCTGCACCTCCGCCCTCCTAAAACTAATCCTTACTTCCTTCCCGCATGCCTCCATGTCTCGCTTCACTTTTTCAAACTTTCCAGTTCTGTTTCTCTCCTTGCAGCCTGTCCTCTCGCACACATGCCTCCCTCCAGCTATGCAGGAGGAAGGCACCAGAGTGCTGTAGTTGGTTGGGATGATGACTGTGCAGACTGGCCAAATTGCAGCCTAGCTGAGCAGATCACCCCTGAATTCAGACAAACACTATTCCTTCAGAGGGCTTTGATTTGATTCTCTTTCCTGCACAGATCCCATTCCTGCTTATTGTTACCTATAAACATGTCACTACTGCTTCTTAACAGTCTATCACTAAATCAATAAATAGCATAGCAGCAGGAGAGAGAAGATAAAAAACTTATATCAGGACTGGAAGGCTACTAGGATGTAAGACTGTTAGGATGCCATATTTACTCAAACACACCAGATTAAAAGATTACTTATAGAAACTATTTATTTCTCAGTTACTTCAGTGAAAATTAAATTTTTATTTTTCGTTTGGACATGACAATAGCGAGCTTGAATAAAACATGACAGTGATACAGTGGATAAAGATACTGTCCCCCTGAAAACTGTTTAGAAAAGTTGCCTAGGAGACTTAGTGAGATGAACTCACCCTGATTCTCTGTAGGACTCCTGACACCGCTCAGTTTTAGTGCAGTGAAATTAATCACTGAAATTAACCACTGACACCTGCCTACTACATCCATAGGTGCATCAATCTTGATTGTTTCCTACTCACTTGGTTTTATGTGAAGACTGACTCAGACTATTGTCTCATTTGCATTGACTCTTAGTTCTCATTACAAAAAACAGGTGCAAAGCATACCCCAAATGTTCTGAAATGTACTTTTAAGTATAAATAAATAATATATATATAAATATCCTGTATAAAGGGATAGCATATCTTCAGGATTTACCTGGAAGATAGGTTAACACTGTGATGGATGTGAGGAAAGGATTAATATGAAAAAAAATTCTATGTAAATAGAAGCTAAGGCTGAATCTATTATGCATGTCCAGAAAGCTATGAACAAGTCCAAAACTGCTATCTTGATAGATTGTACATGTTACATTTTATAACCATCTGTAAAAGAGATTTTAATAATTCCAAGGAAAGGAAATAAAAATGCTTATATTTACTGTGAAGTTTGTGATACAGACTAACTGAAGTAATTAAGCAGCACAGTTTATGTTGTACTCTGGGGCTAATAGTATCATCTGTGTAGCAACTGAATTGACAAGGGATTTTTTAGTGCTGGTACTGAGGTAGCATATGTCCTACAATAGGTATTTTTGTATCACCTAAAAAGGAAGAGCTTTCTTCATCTATCTTTCCCTCAGCATCTGGCAAATGAATTTTGGAGCTTAAGGAAATAAAACCCACTTTTCAGTATCATCATCAGTCAACACCAAGCAAGATGGCTGCTCTCGCTTCGTAAAGCTGAATCATTACTAAAGGCCCAACAGCAGGCCTTTTTCTGTACACATTTTGTGTTACTTTCCTCCACCTTGTTGTCTTTGGCTCCTCTTTTCCACTTCAAGCTCCATTATGCCGTTATCTTTTCATGGCTCACCACCAACATATACATTACCCATTCTTTTTCAATGTCTCCTGTCAAGCTCCACTGCAAATTCATTCTTTCCTCTTTGATGCCTTCCTAGCTACCCAGCTCTATCTTAACTGAATCCTAGGCCCACAGCCCCAGATTACTTTTTACCACTTTTAACTCATTTCTCAAGTGCCCGCCTTTTCCTGCCTTTACTTTTCTTTCCGCCAGAATTTTGCTTTTCTTCCAAGAAAGCGCAGGCAACACAAGTCATGACCTTCCTTCCTCACCTTGGCATGCATCTCCATTTTCCTCCTCCTTTTACAGATCTTGCACTATTTTCTGTCATAGACATTGACATTTCTCCTTTGCTCTCTCCTCCAAATCGCATCCACATGCCCCAGTGACCCTGTTCTATTCCAGCTCCTCACGTCCTTTGTTCCCACACACAGCCGCTCTCTTACTCTTCTCCTTAACCTCACACTCTACTTTGACTTTCCCCTCATGGTACAATATGCTTTAGATGCTTCAGTCCTAGAAAACATCACCTTTGACCTTTCTTTCCTCTCCAAGTACAGCCTTAACTCCCTTCTCCATTTCATTTTAAATTCATCAAATAGCTTGTTTACAATAAGAATCGGTAATTCTCCTCCTCCCTTTCCAACCCATACCCTCTCCAACACACCTTTTTGCCCCCTGCCCTCTATGGAAACTGTTCTTGCCAGACACTCTGGAATCCTCTTCCTAGCCATTCTTGTTCTCGTTCTCTTTGATATGTCCACCATCCTTTACATGGCTACCTAGCCTTTTCTTTACATAAGGTTTTCTGCTCCCTTTTCATGATATTGTCTTCTACTAGTCTTATCTGTTCATGCTTTTCTCACATCTTCTATAAATCCATCTCAGATTTCTTCCCCATGCAGGAAGGAGTTACAAAATGGCTCTTCTTCCTTTATATTTATATTACTCATGTAAGAAAATGAACTGCAGGTGTTCAAAGACATACCTTCTCTGACCTAGACCACCTTTTTCACTCCACGAGAAAGTCTGCATTGTGGATTTCTACATGCTTGTGGATCCCTAACTTCTTTGCAAGTTAAAAAGGCTAAACAAGGCCTTTAATTATCTTCTGACAAATAGTCTCCAATAGCACCTTTCTGGATCACTGGATCATATTTTCACCTTCCTGCAGCTGAAATATCTTATAAAAATACCTTTTATAATAACATACTTATTGCAGATCCTATCCAGACTGTGCCTAAGTTTTCTAAGTCTTTTGGCAAAGCATTTTCAAGACGAATTTGTCTGTGTCCTCTCACTCAGTTATTCCCTTCATACACACACATACACACACACAAAGCGAGTCCTTCGTCACGTTCTAGCTAGCTTACTGCAGCAGTTTTCTCCACCATTAATGAACAGTGTTGTGTCGCACTTGGATTGCTGTTGCAAAAACCATCTCCCAGCTCAGTGCTCTCGTAATATTTCCTTTCCTTTTCCTCTTGCCTCTTTCCTTGCTTGCCACAGTAGATATTATAGCAACCTGTGAACACTCTTCACTCTTTCCTTACTTTATAATTTTCAATTTTGTATTGATTATTGGACTCTGATGCACAGCCAGTGTCAGGGCTGGTTGTCCTCTTGTTCCATTTTCAAATAAGCTTTTTCCCCCAAGCTTCCCTTCATGATTGGCTTAACATCTGTAAATACAACTTCTCCTCTACTATTTCTCCATTCCAGAATTCCTCTCTTTTCTGTGATGCCCACAAAAAAGCTTGACAACATATTTTATCATTTTATTACTGGAAATATCATGCTGTTGTTCAAAATAACCACTAAGCTGGCAGGCATAGCATAATCATCTCTTAGTATTCCTCCATCTATGTCCATCTACCTGTAAGTATACACTGATTCTTGTTTTATGGTAAAATTGTATGCTCTTTAGGGCAGGGGCTAGCTCCCTCTTCTGTGTTTGCACATTGCTTAATACAATGATGTCCTGGTTCATGACTCCTGAGTGGACAAGTAAATAATAATGATAATATCTCCACTCTTCCTTCTACAGAGCTCACCCACTGAGCTGACGGCCTAAATGAAACCCAGCGTGATTAATAATGCATCCTTTTACTGACTCTTACACGTTATTATTCTTGTCACCTGTCAGGATCCACTTTGAGGGAAATCTGTTGTTTTCTGATGAAAAAGGGAGTGAAAAAGAGGCAATTTCTTTTGCCCATTTCTTCAGAAAAAAAATTAAAAATGGATGAATCATAGTGACAATCATGAAAGAATTAACCTCCCCCCCTCCTGGAAGGTAGTCCCAGAAGGTGCCAGAGTTTTGAGGGGTTGTCACAACAATCCCTGGACATTATGTTAGGAATACAACTTTCAGCCCTATTCCGGTACTAATTAGTGTTTATTACTGTGTGGACATTTGCCCACTGAAAACTAGACCAAAAGACCATCAACCTATTTCACATAGGCCACTGAACCATAAGTAGATGATAATGAATTTTGGTTCCTACCAACCTGGGCCAGATTTGAAGCAATGACCTAGAGGTGAGAAACTCTACATCTCATTACCATTCCCCTGAGTAAACCAGTTCTCAAATCATGGGATGAAAAGAAGGAGGGAAAAACCAAGCCTTCCTGGTGTGAGTTAAAGGTCTGCATGAACTTTGAATTTCAAAGCTTTTTCTCAATCATTAATTTAATCCAATTTAAGTAGACTTTAAAGTCTTTTATATGACTGAGAATCTCAATAGTCAAAGTAAAGAGATATAAAAACAATTTGAAAAAGAACGTGAGGGTAGTTACTTCCTCTTGCTCCTGTTCACCCATCCCCCTTCCATTTTCCTTTGTCACAACAAGCCCAATGAGGGAGATCAGATTAAATATGATTGCCTACTATTCTGCCTAGCTGACAGCTCACCTACAGTGCTTTCAAAAATAAGTGTTATGGCTGTTTTTGTACGAGCTTCAAACATGTATTTGACCTTTTAATATTTTATTTGGTTTTATTGATTTTTGCTTTAATACTTTAAAGTTTTTGTAGCTGAGGAAAATTGCCAGCATAGTACACTACACAAACGGACTGATTTGCATATGGACGCTTGTAAGATCCTGACCCTGATCTTCTCTAGCATTGGACTGATGGAAAAGTCATGGATAGATTGTAATGTATAAATGCACATTTCAGCTTCTATGAAATGGGCCTTAGGAAAATAAACTGTGAAAAGATTGCAAACTGGTGCCATAGAAATGACAGCTAAAGCATAAACATAATGCAATCAAATTCATTCTCACCAAACTTTAGACCTTTTGCTGTAATTCTTTATATAAAAATCTCAGTTTTTTCTTGACCATTAATACTGATAATTATATCTGTATTTCTTAAGAATATTATGAGTTGCCATTTCTGCATAGTAGCAGATTGAATTTATTCACCTTACGGATATATTATTATCACAGATAATAACTGCAGCATGATAATTATCATTAATTATTCATTTGGATTAAGAAGCAAATAGGCTTGCATTCAAGGGTCTTCCAGAGCAGTGTTCATTGTTCCAGGGCCCTGTGTGCCAGTGTGACTAATTCATACTCCTTTCAGTGCCACTGTTGACATCTGACCGGTCCCATATGTATTTATTTCAAAATATTATAAAAGGAATAAGTGCATCATTTCAGGACATAACCACTAAAATAGACATATGGTTCTTTTCTGCCCTCTGAGTGAGAATACACAATTTTCTATTAGAGGATATGCTCACAGAGTATCATTTCAATAGATCTGTATGTATGCCCTATCTTTGCATTCCTGTGTCATCCTATTTAAGCTTATATAAGCCAATATATTTACATAATAGCTTTTAGCACAAATAATAATGTGTGAAGCTGTACAATTTGTCGTTCACTGAACATAGTATTTAGTCAAACTGATTTTAATCCATTCTGAAGCTGAACTAGGTTTAATGTACAAGGATCTTCTCAGCGCAAGGTTAGAAAAATCCAAGGGGAGGGAAAAAATTAGAAGGAAGGGGGGTATGGCTGATGAAAAAGGGACAATAAATAATATAAATGCTAATTCCTTTATGTGGCTTTCACCCAATACTTATTAGCAAGCCTCTCTCTCTCTCTCTCTCTCTCATTCCCTCTCTAATCTTTGCTTCATAGCTAAAAAAATGTCTTGAAGGTAGTAACACGATCATCTGAGGACCAACATGACAGCTTCAATATGCACAGAGTGATAAATGTCAGTCTGGCTTTTATAGCTCTGAGGCTGCACTTATATATGCCCTCTGTGACTTACCATCTTTGCTTCCACAGATGATTCCTTTTTATTGTTAATATGTCAGTACAGGTCCAATGCTATTCGATATGAATTGCTCTGTAATAGTCTGGAACCCTCCTTCTCTAACTTCAGATTTAGCTTGTTCCACTATTTCTATACTTAATTTTAAGGTCATGTCCCTAGTGTTCTGGAACAAAAGCAGCAGATTCCATGTGGAACAGTATGCACTTTATTGGATATAAACACAGGACAAGGAAAGAAGAAAAAATGCGGAGACAGCAAAAGGAAATAGTGGTATCAAGGCTGCTAAAATATATTATGGAAATGTCAGTTGAAGACTGCAAATTTCAACAAGATAAAACGAAACAATCAGGAAAGGTTGTTATCCTACTAATAATCGTCATCCCTTTTTGCACTCACATGCATCACCAACATATTGTTGGCAGGGAGATGTATGTGGGGTGGAGAAATACATTGGTACTTGGGTCAAAATTGACAACAGGGCACAACAGAAAAAAAATATTTGCAGTGGTACCCTTCAAAATGTGCAGCAAGAGATCAGCACCTAGAAAGAAAGAGAGAAGGCAGCAGGGTTTCACAGCCTGCCTGTATTAGATCATCTACATAGTGACACAGCCACTGTAAAACTGAGAGCGGGTCAGCCAGTACTTAAAAAAAGGAAGGGGGGGGTCTACAGGATTTTGAAATGGAAGCAGAGATAGAGCAGGATCAAGTGAGGGCTGAGGTGGGATGGTTGCAGTGAAGGACTCTCTGTTAACAAGGGAGAGGGAAAGAACTGTTTGCTCAGAAAGGAAAGGGCAATGCAAGTTGGGGGCACAGGGTGAGTAGTCCACAGAAATACAGCATCTACCATTTGTATTGTGGGAAAATCTGGAGACCAGCAACCACGTTGGAGACATTGCCCCAACATTTCATGAGTCTTGGCAGTACAGATGAATTTCTCTTCTGATTAACAAGTGAAAGAGGTCAAATAACATTAGTACACCATGGCATAACTGGTATGTGGCACTGGCAGACAAAATCGCATTCATCAAATCAAGGGGACTGGAGCTCAATGCATTTAGAAAAGTCATGATATTCATAATTTGTTTCCAAACACTTGTTCATTCAGAGGGTAGAGAATAAAGGGGAAGAACTTATAAATTGGTGATAAGTTTTTGGGGAGCCAGGGATAAGGCTCCTAGGCTGGACAGCAAAAACAATACAAAATTATTTAGAATTAATTAATACACAGCAACAAAACATTGGCAAAAATTGTGGTGATGATGCCTGCAGGAATCTTTCAGAAGATGGCAATAGCATCAGACCCAATAATAGCTTTTTTCAGTATAACTTTTGAAGCTTGATATTGAATCCCAACCAATGCGAGGAAGAAAGGAATGTTTTTCTTGAAGCCTCCTATCCTGTACAGAATTTTTAAGCCATAATACTATGAATCTGGAAGGAGAATGATATTACTTCATTAAGTAACTTCATTCTTATAAATAAAGCAACAGCAGTTTTAGTGTCCAAGTTGGTCAAGAACACACGGATGGGTGTGGAAACCTCAGTCTCATACACTCTCATTATATTTTTTTGTTATAGTTCATCATTTGTTACCAAAATAGCTGAGTCCCTGTTGTTTTTCACTTTTCTATAACCACCCAAATTTATGCATATTTCCTTCAGAGGGGTCTATTAAGTCAGAATGGTGGCACGCTCTTTCCTTTTGTGTTAACATTGGTGGCTATCCAAGATGAAGGCGGTGAAGCAGCCAGCACTGATTGCAATGGAGGGTGCAAACCTAAATCTCACTATAAGTCCATGCTAAAGAGAGATACAGGAACAGAAACTTTTCAGTTGTTAAATGATCTAATATATACTAAAAGCAATCTGAAAAATCTTCCAAATATGTCATTATAAGTTTTCAAATGCCCATCACCTAGTCGTCATTGAAGGCTGTCTCCACAGGAGAGCCTTTTTAATTTTTATCACCCTCTACTCACTTTAAAACCCCTTTTGAAAAGCGAAAAAAGATATTTGTCTCTTTTATACTAACTTCCTCATCAGCAACTTCCAGAAAACAAAGTATTTTGTGAATTAAAAAAGAAAGAATTTTCATCCTGATGATTAAAAAACAGGTCATTTCATTCCTTAAAAGAATGAACAGCTAAACTGGAGTTCTTAATGGAAGCAGTTCATAATATTAATTAGCAAGTTCTAAAAAAAGTTTTATATAATAAATTATTTTTTCATCTGTTAGAATGTCAGGGCATTTTACTCTGGGTTTATGAGAAGTCTGGTAGTACTACTGTGTAACCCTCCTCAAAACAAAAGTGATTTTATTTTAAAGGTTGGCATAAATGTCATAATTACATACAGTATTTGTATGAGAAAACAAAGTAGATCAAAGAGTGTGACAGAGAAGAGACAAACAGCCACAGCAACAGAGGTTTCATGCTCAGAAAAGGAGCAAAAATAAATTACATTTGATCTCTGTTAACACTGTTATAATTTCACCAGGAATAATCTCTGGATCTTGTGTATTACTTCTAATCCTCCTCAGGTACTGGGCTGTCTGTAAAAGTCACTTCTTCCGTCTGATGCTGTCATACTTCTGTTCTGCTGCTGCAGCGCTGAACATGTTGCAGGCAAATGCACTCTTGATCTCTCTGTGGATAATTTTAGTCGTATCAAAGTTGGCAGGACACAAGTGAACTAGAACAGATGAATAACAAACTGGGCGTGACTGGACATAATTGAATCTGGAATTTTCTACATCACCAAGCAGAGAACAAAGAAAAGTAGCCAAAAGCTGACTATATCCCAAAGTTACAAATACTGACATTTTGAGAAGCTATCTGCACAGGACTACATTATTGTGTTATTATATTCCCCCCCTACCCCCCCGTATTTTCCGATCAAGCCCATTAGAAGAGGCTGCTTGACTGTTGGGGGTTTTTTTCAATTTATTTATGGAAAGATATTTTTACAGGCTAACCCAGTTAAGCTTGACAGCTTGTTTACAATAGGACCCAGAAGACACATTACTCTATGCGCAACAATATAAATATACATTTGAGATGCACACTTACACTCATAACATTTGTTAAACATCTGAAGTGCACAGTGATCAGGTATCCAGAATGATCTCATTCTCTATTTAAATATTATGAAGGTAGAAAGATTGTTTAGCTTCCTAAGATGAGAACAACACATTATCATAATTAGCATGTGTTTTAGGAAAATTGTATAACATAGCTACTTTCTTAAAAGGTAATGACGATCTGATATAAGAGGTTTAAACTTCATCAGAAAGTCAGAACAGTGTTTTATCTCTGCATAATATTTTTCAATTTGGACATCCAGACTGCCTGAAATTGAAATTAAGTTAGGTTGTTGGCCTTTTCCTTAACTGAGCCTATATCTACCTTATCGATTAGTGTGGACAAATAGGAATGGATTTGTAGATCAAAACAGGTCTTGCTGAGAACCTGAAATCCACTTCATACTCACTCTGGGGGAATGGTTTGTGTTGGACCTGCTTCAGCTGGGTCCTGGGATGCGGAAGCCCAGGAGCAGTCCAAGAGCTCCTCTGGTTTCCTTCCATCCAGAAGAAATCTGGTGTGTGCACCCCAAGACAGCGTCAAGATATGGACCTAACCACCTGGAGATCCCTCCAAAAGAGCTCCCCTGAGCCTGCCAAAAGGGCAGACAGAAACCAGGTCTCAGAGCAGTTAATGTCATCTTTCAGTAAAATTATACTTCTGAATCCAAAAAATGAGGAGTCAATAAGGACAAATACTCAGACAGGCTGCCCTCCATCTGGAAGCTCAGTAGAGATCTGAGAGTAGGATTTTGTATTTCCTTATACCAAATCAAGTTCTCCTTTAAAAAAAACCTATAGATATTGTTAATATCTTGTTTTAAATTACTCCTTTTAAAGACTGCACCGTGCTGTTACAGGTGAATTATTAATCTGCTGCCACACTCAGGGTATTAATACTGGGAAGCACTAACAAACACACTCGGTAGCAGCTCCAAAATGCATGACTCCTCAGTCTTGTTTGCCACTGCATTAGAATACGGTAGTAGTGGAAATATCTCAAAGTTCGTTCTGTAATTAAAAAGGTACTGTCCATTGCCAGAACACAGAGTTATGCTGGAAGTTCATTTTTCTCCATCTGTGCAGCATGAAACTTTAATTGTGAAACAGTTTTTAAAAGTCCTGTGGCATAACCTGAAAGGAAATGAGCTAAAGTGTAGGATGGTGAGCATTTATGTATAACTTTAGAATCTACCCCTAACCTCCAAACATGACGGTTGTGTTAGAGATGGTAAGTTAACATGAGCTTCTACCCGGTCTTATATTTCCTAATGAAACCTTAGTTCCCACTCCTTTCCAGAAGACATAGTCTTCTCCCCGCACTATTGGATAGTGCTTCTGCTATTCCTATTACTGCTTAGTTCCTTTTTTCCTCAGGATGACTTATGTTTAATATAAATGAAGCAGAACAGTTCCAAGGAATACCTGGTTTGTGGGTCAAGTGCACAGTGCACAACTTCTTCAGCTATTTTGTCACAGTTTGCAGTCCTCTCTTCTTTTGTGTTTACTTTCTGCCTACATTTGTGAAATTAAGCTATCCTGGCAAAAATACGTCAAAGAATAGACTTGCATGCTACTTACCTGAATATTCATGGAAGAGGAATTTTAGAGTAGCACAGCTTTGAAATTCAGAGCTTTACATACTCATCCTGTCAGGAAAAAAATTACCATGTGCCTTATGCTGAATCACAATGAATTCAGGCTTTGATTCAAAAAAATGGCACTCAGGTGCATAACCAGCTGGCCTGACGTGTGCAGGGAGTATCTCTAGGTACTCCTGAGCTGCACAGCACTGCAGAGGGGCTCCAGAAGGGCTCCCCCATCTCCACAACACCCTGCAGCTCCACGCACCCACGCTTGTCAGCATCCCCACAAAGTAGCATTAAGTCTTGCACTATGTCAAGACTGTTTCTGCTCAGGGATGGATAGCAGGATTAAAGCTCCACATTGCCACATCTCTCGTGCTTTCTGTCCTAAAATCGTGCCTATTCAGAGAGAGCTCAGCTGTCTTTGCAAAACACTCCGCTGTGTAGTAGACACATACCGCAAGCCACTAGATTTGCATAGGATAGCGCACATGCTTTTCTTAGCCGCAAGTTTGGTTGTCTCTAAACAATCAGGACCCAAAGAAACCTTGGTTATCTTGTTTTATCAGAATGTTCTTCGTGATCAGTTCATAGTGTTTTAAAAGTTCATTAAAAAATTCATTGAATAATTAAGGAAATAGTGATCTCTTTGTGGCTATTTCATGAGCAGAAAGAAAGGTTAAATTCATGGGATAAATTATTCATTGTGAGTTATTCACTCAGCTTTAATAGTTTGTAATTCTATAAAGAGCTTTGCTTAAGAAATGCACTATATAAATCAATCAATAGCACTAATAATATGCAGGAAGGATTTTCTCCTTTGTGATCTGCTTTTCAATAAATTGTACCCCCTTGACACTTCAACTCCCATCATATGACCATTCTTCTCACCTCCACTGCCCCAGCCTGTCTATCACTGGGCCACAGCTGTGACGTTCAGACACCCAGCCTCCTTTCCCCTCGCACCAGCTTAACCCATTGCACATAAGGGTCCATCAGCGCTTGTATGTACCTTTAGCTTCTCCTTTATATCTCTATTTTGTTAAGAATTCAGGCAAACACTCTTACACACACCCTCACACATACATGTTTTGTTAACAGTATAGTTCAGTTGCATCACCAGTGTATCGGAAACTGAGCATCGTGGCACAGGCTTCATGCTATAAAACCTGAACAGCTGTACGTTTGAGATGTTGAAGCACCCCTCATCTAAAGCCCAGAGCCTCCAAATACTTCCATCATGCCTACAGTGGTTTGGGGAACAGTGCTTGGAGGAGATACAGCTACATCTGAGTAAAGCTGCAGCAACACACGCTTCAGGGGACGGCGGCTGCTTGAAGCGCCTGGGTGTTCCGCAGGCTGGTGCACGAAGGACATGCTGCCACAGCCTTAGACACCCTAAGTAGTATCCATTCGATCTAGTTTAAAGCCAGTGTGAATATGTATAGACACACCGAATCACAGCGTGGTCATAGCCTTAGGCACAAACAGCTTTACTCTTGCGGGCAGCCTATTTACTTCTTCTCTGCCGTGCTCCAGCTCTTGTTAATTCACGGGGGCCTGACACTACAGCTCCTGAAATGAATGTCAAAACTCCCATTAACTTGCGTGGGCAGGAGTCCAGCCCATTTTACTTTCAATTAGAGTTCAATCCCCTTCAGATACAGACCCTTTATATTTTTCGCCTCCTCTTTCCTCCCAGTGCGACCCTCCTAGTATCTTCCAGATGCCTCCTTCTTGGCAGCCAGTCCCTCCTGCCCACCCAGAGGTCATCCAGAGGCGGCCCGACTGAGAAACAGGCACCCTCTGAGGCTGCAGTGCTTGGCTGCGTCCACGAGAGTCTTGCTCGTAGAGTGATGTGAGTTGCTGTGTAGGGTTAGGACTCCTGGAGTCCTACTCAGATGGTAGTGCTCAACGGGATGCACTGCTTGCCCAAGGTGGAAAGCAATGTTAATAATTCTTTTGTGTCCTGTTGCCAACCCCTCTCATATGTCCTTTTGGTCTAATCAGTGCAGCCTGACACTCGCTGTGATCCTAAATTTGGCTACGTGGGAATGTTTTTTCCTCTGCTTCATACACATATCACTACTGAGATATGTTGATATATTTATGGTTTTCCAATTAATTCTTTTTCTCCTTAACTGGCTAATTCAAAACTTAATTTTTCCTGAGTGGGATCAAATGGCTAATGTTTCAATAAAACCCTTCAAAAATTATGAATACTGACATAATTTAGATTTTTTAAAGTATAATTATAGATTGGATTAGTTGAACTGGAAATCTCACAAATTTAGATTCTCTTGAAATATTTATTTGACTATTGGTGACCCAAAAAATTTCCTTTGGGGGCACATTTCAACCTTTGTATTTCTGATTCTAAACAGACTCAGAAAGTACAAAGACAAGGGAAAAGTGTGTAACTAACTCATTATTTCTATGTCACTATTTCAGTTTGAAATAATTTTTCTTTACTGTATATAATTTGACCTGTACCAAATAATTCAGATGAGAACCTTTAAATGTTTCCTATGGTGCTTCTAGCAAATTTCCTGCACAGCTAGAAATATCTTGCTTTTTCAAGCCTATTGCCCAATAATCATTCTTTTGTTCACTAATACTCTCAAACTGTATGATTTTCAGTGGATTGTACTCTCATTTTCTGAGCCTCCAGTTTGAAGCTTCTCAGTTCAATTTGTGGCAGTGCTGAGTAGCACCCCTGCATACTGCATAATGTTCAAGCTCTGGATAAAACACAGATGTTAGCCACCTCCATTTGGACACTTAAACTGTTGGATGAGAGATGGAAATAGCACAGAAGAAGTAAGAGTTAGATTCACTTGTTGACCTATGGGGATGCAAGAAAATTTAAAGGAACTGTTTATCCCATACATTAGAAGAGGAAGGTATTCTGTGGAAAAAGATAGGTTCCAGACCATATTACTTAAGACTGTACCATAATGTGTCTCCACCAGAGGGACAGATTTAGATTTCATATGTATAAGTAACCTTAACTGTGTTTCTCTTTCAAGTTCTTCAGTCTTAATCTTAATACTGTTCTTCGCCTGTAAAATTTGCATGTTAATACTAAACCAATCTTGTAAATTTATTTTTTTTTTAAGATACTGCCATTGTGTTCAGGTCTGTAGCAAAGAAATAAATAAAATTATCCATTTTCACTCTATCTCAGCAACCTATCAAACCAGCAGGTAGAAAAGTCACCATATTTTTTTTAAAAGTGTATACAGGAAGATTAGTCAGGGAGATGTATTGCTAGTGAGGGAACAAATCTGACCCCAGAGAGTCTGAGTTTAACCTTTTAAGCATTCTTCCTACTGAAATTTGTGAACACTACCATGCAGAGTGGTTCACCATATATTTGTACTTTTCCTGTATTATATATAGTTTTAATACCCTACAAAATAAAAGTGCTGAACCATGTCTGGTATTTTACTGTGCTCCTAAACTATTATGAGTCAAGTATGACAGATGCCCTCCTCTTCTAACTACAGAAGTTTTTTTTCCCAGCTCAAACACATAGCATTTCCATTAAAAGCTGAAGATCCCATCTCTAACCCTGGCAATACCTTCTCCACATGATTAATTATTTTACACATTCTGTAGTCCATTAGGGAAGTGTCTGATGGCCTCAGGACACAGATATCTGGCCTTTATATGCATTATTTTGCCCACCTCTTTTTCTTCTCTGTCCTTTTGCAGTGAAACAGAAAACAGCATATTACTTTGGTTTTTCATTGTCATGTTTGTTTCTTCTATTTCTAATTAAGATTTTTCATAAAAGTCATTAACTTGCACTTTCAATAATTTACTTTTGTAAAAATTCAGGTATCTTATCCAAAGATAAATACCTTACCAAATATCCTGTAGCTCCAGAAAAATATTTAAGATCGATGAAGTCTGTAGAAATATGTGTATCTCTTATTAGAAGACAGGATCGAATAGTTTCAATAATGACAGTGTAAACTAGAAAAAAATGTGTAGAAATTGAGATCAGTTGCAGCCTAATGGAGAACAGCACTGTGCTTCCAGTCTGTGCTGCGGATGTTCAATAGTCTGTTGTTGTTCTACTTCAGTAGTTCTAGTGGGGAAAAAAAGGATGTACCTGAATTTTATCCGTTGTGGTAATAGTTAACTCTGGCCTGCAAAATACTTTCTTCCATTTTTGCATAAGCTTTTAGTTAAAGGAAGCATGGGGCAAATTCTAAGATATTTCCTATACTGTTCAGTATGCTGCCACATACCAGAACTAGAGGAAACAAATATAATACTGGCTGCAATGAAAAACTCTGCCAAAACTCCCTATACTTTCAAAACCATCCAGATTCCACCCAACACACTGGCTTGAAGACAGAAATGTCACAAAAACTTACTTAACTGGTTTTCTTGCATCAGAAGAGTACATACCTTTCTTTCCTCCAACATTCTGAAAATTGGACCACTTTTTAAATTAGTTGGTTTTGTTTATGATACAAGAGAGCACTAAAATACATCTTATATATTGATTTTTTGGGGTTTTGATTTTACGATTTTGGTATTCTTTTTTCCATCTGTTGTAAAGCAGCTCATCTATCTGAATAATTGCAACAGACCATGAATATAAAAAAACAAAAAATAAAAATTGTTATTTTGATATTGACTTTAACTATACTCAAAAAAAAAATTAAATTTAAACCTGGAAGTTTCAGACAATATAAGATTTATTTTTTGACCTTTATAGGTAAATTACACTTGTCAGAGGTCATGGTTATCAAACTTCAGAGCTCAGGATACTTTCATTCCCGGTTGTAGATAGCAAGACCTGAGGCAAATACACCGCAGAAAAGGACTGGATATAATGATGTTGGTCTTTCCCCAGATGAAGCTATGGTGACTATACACCTCATTTTGGACCCCCATCTAGGTGCCTAAGTTTAGGTGGAATGAAGACAGCTTTCAGCCACATTACTAATTTTTCTTAATATTATTTTCCACAAATTGATTTGATTAAATCCCTTTTAGGAGAGACAAAGAACATCCCCACTGGAAAAACCTTGAAGCCAGAGTTAAAATTCCCCACATAAGTTCTGCTCAGTCTTGCCCCTACTGAACACCTTCAATAAAATTTCTTGTGCTGTAGTAAGTCAAGATCACATCTGTCCTACACCATCATTAAAAAAAAATCAAATTCAGTCTCACAACTTCATCCTCTGACATTCTAAATTATTCTCGACAGTCAGATTCCTAATGTTTTGACCAGTTTGTTTTCAAACGGAGATTTATCTAGGTTAAGTCTAAGCATCTATTAAGTAGACTTCAATATCTGAGTAAGTGATCTTTGATTCTCCTTAAAGTTAGTGAAGAGGTGATGAGGAATACACATTTTTAGACTGAGATTCATCTGGCTTATTCCAGAGATCTACATTAGGATGAAATAAATCATAATCTGTGGGTGACAGTGTCTCTTCGTTGATCACTCTGGGAGTTTAACAGCTACTTTAAATGTAGACATAATAGACATCTACATTTGGTCAGTTAAAACACAGAAGAGTAGAAAATTCTTTTCTGAATTCTGGACGCATCTACAAAATAACTCTGCTTTGGGATTTACTTGTATCAAAACTTCCATTTTCTGTTTTTATATTTACCAGAGCAAATTAGAAATTAAAAAATCAGTGCAAAGACAATTTTGACATTCATTCCACCAAACTGGAATGAAAAGCAAAAGCACTGACTTTCCTTATGGAATTAAAGTTCTTTAATAACGATACGTGGCTCATCACATTTTTTCTCTAAACAATGTAAAATTTTAACATAATATTAAAAATATCTTACTAGAACATAAAATTAAAACTTTTGCCTTCGAAATCAAACAAGGACATTGAAATAATTCATTACAGCAGAAATCTTAAGGTAGACACCTAAAGTAGGACAGACGCATCACATCCTAGGTGTGCTGAGTCCCCTCCACGAGGTACAGCAGACAAGCTCCCATTCAGACGTGCAAAACACAGCCAGCTCCCCATGGTTATGTCTACAACCCCTGTCCCAGAGCGTGCTCTGGAGTTTGACACTGCCAACCATCTCCCCATCGCTCATGGCCGGGCAGGCGGAATGGGAGCCTTTCCCAGCCTGTGCTTGTGCCTCACCAGGCAGGAGGCAGGGACTTTGGGTATCGGAGCTGCTCCCTGAAAGTGGTGGTGGCTGATGCTGGTGGCTCAGAGCCGGGAGTATTTGAGGCTCCCGTGACAGGGATGTGGAGAGAAGCAACAACCACAGGCCAGCCTGCTTTCCCTCACAATTGTCCTCTCTAATTCTCCCTTGGGGGAAACTTCTCTTTGCTTCCTACTGTCTATCCTTTCTTCCTTTCTCCTCTCCTCTTTTTATTCCTGCCCTCTCCATCACATTACATCAATGCCACAGAAAGCTTCTGAACTGCATGCAAATCAGGACACAGAATTTGCACTTAGCTGAGTAAAAGCAGTAGATGCAATTCAAGTGCCTTTCTTGCTTAGGTAAGTTGTTCATCCCCAGATACAGTGTGTTCTGGGAAGGCAAACACCACGCCAGTTAAAAAAAAAAAAAAAAAAAAAAAAAAACCACAAAAACCCCCAACTTAAAAGGGCAAAGGCATTCTTTTTTTCTGAAGGCTGTGTACAGCCATCACCGGCTGTAGCACAGGCTGTGTACGCAACACACCTCTGAAAACTGAGCCAGAACAGTTTTAGTTTCCACTCCGGAACCAGACAAGAAGCTAAATATGTTCCTGACTCACTGAGAGGCCTTCCTGGCTCTTTATTATAGCATGTTGATATTATATCTGGAACTGTTCATTAATACATTTTAAAGACATATTTAGTCTTAGTTATAGCAGATGTGGCATTGCAAATGATCTGCCATTCTACCTCAGCTTCTCTTCACTCTCTGAACACCTATGTTACATTTTCATTCTAACAAGATTTTCACTTTAATTTGATTTTTCAGATATCTGCTAGGTGTTGGGGTTTTTTCTTTTTATTTCTTTTTCTATTGCAGCCAGGTGTATAAGTGATTAGTTTATACAAATTTCAGGGGGTGTTTGGGGTTGGTTTTTTTTAGATCATAGACCTATAGGGAATACGATGTAGCTAATTTAAAATGCTTCACAGATTTACATTAAAAGATGCTCCATAAAAGAATGACACTACAAGTTACATCAAACAAGCAAACATTTGTTATGGGGACAGTAAAATTTACTTTTCACAAAAGGAGCCTACAGTAATAATGCATTCAATTCTATTTCCCAGAATGCTTCTTAAGTATGTTAATAAAGTCTTTATTGTGTCTGCTTATAAAAGTCGCCACCATTTCCCATTAGAAAGTCTCTGTTTATTCATCAAACATTTACTGACAGTGACTGCTGGGAGCAGGCTCAGATTTCCACTCCATTACACGTTTGTGGCATAAAACACATTAATTATAGATATATTACAATATTCAACTCATTGAGGAAAAATTAGATGATCAAGGCTCATTTTCCTTGACAATAAGCAAGTTAATGAAAATACTAATTACCTGATGATGAAGTGGAGCCTTCAGGATTGAACGCTTAGCATCTGTAGAAGAGCTCTGTGAATCTAGCACAGAATATTAAAGCCAGAAGCACTGGAAGTCTAAAGGGTGGTTCATGAGGTCATCATGTGCCCTTTAATCACAGGACAGAGAGTAGTTAGTTCATAACATAAACTTTTATATGCATCTTTGATGGATGTCACAGAAAGCCACATAAGCGTAGTGTTCATTTAAAACTAATTATTTTTGTAAACTGATATTTTTTGAATTGCTAGATACATTGTCAAGCTCAACTGTTTTAAAGGAACTACGGAACCTAGCAATGATGAGTTTTGGTATACAGAGGCATGAGAATATAGAAATGAGGAATAATGAGGGGCACAGCCACAAGACTTCCTTCATTTTCTCTGATTTCAGAAAAAGTCATAATCAAAACTAAAGGCATATGAAGTTAAACCATTTCAAATTCAGGAAATTTGTCCCTTTTTTTTTTTTTATTGCAACCACTTTTGCTTTTGTGCTTATGTAATTCTTTTACCATTTCCAACTTAGACTGTAAATTGGAATCAGTAAACCAATGATGTCATCCTTTGGTTTCTTTTCAAGATCAATTTTACTTCTCATCTGCTTTTGACATTTTACCAATAGGTCCGGGTAACTGTTGGGGGTAGGAGGTTCCCTTCACTCTGGACTGTTCACGCTGTCTGTTAAAGACAGAAGTATCATTTATGTTTGTTCAGTTTAGTTCATTTTTTCCCCAACTACTGTGTATGAGAACAACTTTTTAGCCATTATGTATTGCTAAATGGGATTTTCCTGAACTGCTATATAGTAAATAATAACAAAATATTCCCAAAGTATTGTTTCTTTTCTGAAGATAGTAATAATCATGTTTAATTAGCAAATTCCTTTCTTGAATTTTCTGTAGGCATCAGCACTGTATCACCTGACAAAATAATATTATCCTCTAACCGCCCCAGAACCCTGTTGTAATCATGCATGAAAATATCTTCAATGTGATTTATTCTGTGGGCACCTATTTTTTTAATATATTGTTCTTCTTGTGAAAACATAAAACTATGTAAAGCTGACAACCTCATTCCTAGGAGTAGGATAGTAGGGAGTTTGCAGAACACAAATAACCATATCATTACAGATCTCTACACTGTATGAGAAAGGTTTTGTGGAAACACCATGCAGGTCTTGAGTTCACTTTTCATCTTCAAGCACCTTATATTTAGGCTTGCAACATGCAGTTTATATCCTTGGTGTAGACCATTACTACTCCTTTGTAGCTAGATGTTTCTGTAGTATCATCCTAAAGCAGCCATCCAATACCACTTCCCATGTAAAGGTAAAAATCTCTCTGTAACAATAACCCAACATCTTTCCAAAGCATTTCAAACAGTCAATTATGAAATAATTTGGAATATATTTCTTTAAAATGTTCCATCTGTCCTGCTCCTTGTAATATGTTTTTGTATCACTTCCTCAGAAATCATTGGCAATGGACTTACACTGAAATGAACAGAATGAGCTTTTAACTTGGTAAAACACAGAAAGACATGCATGCAACTCGGGCTTCTCTTGTTATTGATGTTTAGCATGTCTCTATATGTGGAATTGTATTGAAGCTTATATTTTATATCCCTGAGTTTTTGCTGAAATGGGACTCAAACAGCAGGAATACTATGATTACTTTGAAAACACCCAGGAAAAAAGCAGCCACAAATGCTTCCACTGTCTGGGCAGCAGGTAAGATATAGCAGAAGCTTTCCTCAGGATTGTTATCTAACATTAGTTATGTTTCTTTATTTTGCTGACTGGCTAAACCCACTTTATACACTAAAGAGGGCCAAGGGGAATATTTAGACTGAAAAGATGAAAACTGTATTTCTTATATTAGTACTCTCCACCACCTTCTCTTCCACGGACAACTATATCCCATAGGTCTTTTACACCAGGTTTTTTGACAATTCATGGTCTTACAATTCCACAAGTCTATTAGGAACATTTAAAATGGCTGCTTTACTTCAGACATAATACCCATCTATTTTGCCTCCGACAGTTGCCAGCAGTGGCTGCTCAGCACAACAGAAGCAAGGATGCACCTGCATGAGCTTCCTCTCTCAGCTTTCAGAAGTCTACAGGGTGAATGCTGTTCATCTGACACTTCTCCACACAGTTTACATTTCGTTTTCTGTAACTTAGATATGCAACAAAAATGGAAACTAAATCTATGACCTAATCTATTTTTGCAGTCTAAAATTTATGAGCCTCACATTATTCAAAATAGTTTCATTGCAAACTTACAGGCTAAAATGACAAACAAGATAAAAGATCAGCATTACAGTTGTAACTTCTAGCAATCTTACTGCTTATCCAGCGTACAGGAAGAAACAGGTACCTAAAAACATGTCCACATGAACAGGCCACCTACGTCATTGGGAGAGAAAAGTCATGGAGAAAGAGGTAACTTTAAGCTTCTATATTAAGTGCATGTATTCAGACTAGAAAGGAAACACACATCCATATGACATTTATAATCCTGAAGCCAGCTCTGAGTGTAGGTTTCTAGTTAGAGTTAGGTTTTTATTCTGAAGGAAACAGAAGAAGAAGAGATGTTGACTCTTTTTATAGTGTATAAGGTAATGCTCACTTGGGAAACAGGATAGGAGGATTCCAGGCCTTTCCCATCGGATTTAAACCCCGTAAATGTACAGGAGAGGTATTGGCCAGATACTATAGGTAAAACAGAGAGAGGAATATATTAAACTTGTTGGGGTTCAGGCATGAGATAGACGTGTTGTACAGTGTTATCAAGACTTGAGTGGTTCTTCCTGCCGCCTCTGCAAGAATGTAGACAACATGTGCTACACATACATTGCTCAGTATAGCCGGTCCCGGGAATCAACCTGTCCCTTAGGGTGTGTGGTACAGAATGGCTTGCATCCATTCTGCTAAGGAATAACCCCCTTAAGGCCAACTGGCCACCTTCGCAGTGCACAACATTTGATCCTGCAGCTGCCTGGGCTCCATGCACTGCCCTTGTGACCCTGGAACATAATAATTATGCTTTGGGTTTTTTTAAGCTCAGACTGTCCAAATGAGTATGTCTCAGCCCAGCAAGGTGGTGTTTTCATAGCATGATGTGAAAGTATCTGTCGCATACTTTGGATAGGGCTTGAGTTGCCTGAACATGAAAAGCCAGTTGCACTGGAGGACTGTGTAGGGCAGAGGGAACCAAATCTGTATATAGTCTTATCTATATTGTCAGCCAAAGTGAACTATCTCCAGAAAGACTTGCGCGGTTTTTTTCGACAAGGCCTAATTGGTCACTCTGAAAGAGACGTCAGGAGCAAACTGAGACAGCACTCAGTTATTCGACAGCATAGAAAGTATTTTAAAACCACTGAGATCACTCCTGCCATATTCTCTTTCTGCTTTGACCTGTTCTCACTTTGTTTTCACATCATTCTGCCACAGATCAAAGAGCACATCTTCAACACCTCTGTGCTCTGACAACAGCGCAAATTGGAATTGCGAGTAGCCAAGCGTCTAGTCCCTTAGCTCTTTTACTCAGGGCCATGCTTACATACGCTATTGCTTTTTTACATTCTTTCACATTTAATTCATTTTCCCGATTCTTGCAATTCGTTGTAAATATAGCTGTAGCTTTATTCATGTCTTACTGTTTCACAGAGGAACACATCTCCTGAGAAGAATCATATATTGAGGAAGAAACTCTTTGTCTGTGCAAAGAAGAAATATCAAATTGGATTATATGCAATAGCAAGTTTTGATATAGAGAATACAGACACATTTTACACACATGCAGGCACTGGGTTTGTGATGCAAAAAGCCTTCATACCACTCCCATAATCTAAATCTTGGAACTGGTGTTCCCATAGACAGTAGTGTGGCAATAATCATGGAGACAATATCTAGAGTTTCATCTCTGTACAAGAACCATCTTTGATGAGCTAATGTGGATCTGCCCCAGCACCATAAAAGCTTCAGCAGAATTTAACAGGAAAAAATACATTTCTATTGTGTGAAATTGCATTAAATATTTTTAAAAGAAGTTTTGCAAAGCAGTTCCCACTAGTTTCATAGAGTCTATAAAATTGGCCATATTTTACTTGGTTCGATAGTCAGAATTCTCATTTACAGCAACAGGAATTTTAGTAATTCCCTGTCACTGGATCAAGTCAGTATGATGTGATATTTCTGCCTCCTTTTCAGGAGTAAAAAGTTTAATCACAATTGAAAAACAGCATTCAAAATGATGGGTAAAGTAGAAAACAGACACCTATTTTTTTGTGCGTATGTTAAACAGTAGCATAGATTTTAGGAACAGTTTGTCACGGGGATGCCATAGGATATCATGATACCTGATTACATTTCTAACAAAAAATAAGCAAAAAAAGGCAGCTTCAAACAACCTGAAGAGCAACCAGCAAGAACACATAGTCGATATGGAATACAATTTTCTGCACAAGCAAAACAAACTCTCCTCAACTTTGTTTCAGTTATGGTTCAACATCAGCCACTGTTATAATTTGTGGCTTCATAAGCACCGAATTAGTGCAAAATTCAACCTTTGCAATTTAAGTGTGAAACCCAGTCCACCTTTCCAAGGCATACTTATTTCTCATGTCTCTCACATTTTACCAACCATCTCGGACGACTGACTCAGGTGCTGCCAGTGAAGAGATTTAGGCGAGTGCCCTGGGCCATGCTCAGACCTACCTGTGGTAGTTCTCCACAGTTCCTGTTCAACCAGTGGTCACAGATTTCCTTGTCAAACCTTGACGATGAGCAGATGCCACACAACATGGGCACTCTGCCAGATTCAGGACCTCAGAAACACTCTCTGATCTGCAAATGTGAGCAGAGCCATACAAACCAAGTTGTGCTAGACACCTCAGCATGGGGGTCGGTTGCCTGAACATACCCATCTGGTCCCATTTGAAATAACCCAGAGTCTCCCTTCTACTCTTGACCTGCAGTTGCAGGAGGGCATGAGCTTTCTTCAGGTCTTATATCATATCTGGCAATCCTATGGAGTTGTCCCACATATCCTATACCGTCTCTGATGGCACTAAAGACTTCTGTTTTAAAAACTCTCCTAAATTTCTGACTAGTGTGTAAAATTAGGTGAAAAGAATCCCAGCTCTGGTGTACAGTCCCTCCACAGCTCATTGTGCATTTTTAGCCAGACTTTCAGGTGTATTTAGGTGTTTACATGGGAGGATGGGATACCAAAATGATTTTTCTAAAGAGCTAAGCAGCTTAGGTGCCTATTTTCCATTGAGATCAAGAGAAGCTGGGCACCTAACACATTAAGTAGTTTTAAATCTTTTATCTGCATCTCTCAATAATTTATATTTTTAGAAATCCTACCTCCTGCAGTAAAAATGTACTGGTATTAACAGCGTAAGCCTATTCACATTTTCCAGTAAAAGACAAACTAATAGCAGAAATCCTTCAGGTTTCTCCTTTTACACACCAGCTTCAGCTCCTTTTATATTTTACTCCATCCCCCAAAAGCCTGAATAAAAATCCATTTAGTTTTATAGGCTTCAACAGCCTGTATGAATTTCAGGAGAGGGTGGAAACAAATTCCAGTTGTGTGAGTTCTCTGAAAGACCAGTCAGCCATTGATGCTCTCATTCCTGGGGGCTGTTGTATCATCCTGGATATGATTCTCTTTCCTGTGAGCATTAATTACTACAGCAGCAATTACCCTTCCTTCATACTTTTAGGAAAGGGGTCTCCTTCCTTAGAAGACTTTTTTATATTGCTTACATTTCCTGTGTGTATTTTTTTGGATTTTGATCGCAACCCTCAATCCCATGTAAATGAAAATTTACTACGAAGACGACAGTGGAATAATACTGAAAAAAAGTATTAATCTATGAAGTGAGGGAGCAAGGAATAAGGTCCCAGTACAGATTTCCAAGAGAGTGCTAGAAATGTTTGGCTTGGGTACTGATGCTGCCCATTGTCACACGAGTGTTGTGTTGTGTTCTCTTGATTGCTTCAAACCACAGGCACAGCACATGTCCTGCAGTCCTTGCTGAGAAATTTACCACATTCACAGCAGATTTACAATCAGGGAACATTCTAATGATGCCAAATCCTGAATCTTACCAATGGAAAACCAGGGATGCTACATGACACCCACTACATCACCGTTCTCTGTGTAGTTTGTCCTGAATCAGAAACTCAGTAAAAACTTACATCACTCCTCAGTAACACTGCCCAAAAAAACCAAGCTGTCCCTCCTTTGCAGATTTTAAAAAATCATAGCTGTGATTCATATAGGAGACATTTTCCCACTGCTAACATATTAGATATTTCTGAGAGAGGCACATTTTTCTTCACTAGTTTAATCTCTAACATTTTCAAAGTCTTAAGAGGCTTAGTGCCTAGCTCTAGATATTTGTTAATGTGATTTTTCTGACCTGAACATTTTTCTATAATTTTATCCCTCCAGCACAGCATGTTACATCTAAGTTAAAAAGGCTGTGGGGATACAAAGAAGGAATTATTGTGCTAGAGTCTGAAGTTAAATTCTAACATTTACAAAGAACAAGTTGAAAAGAAACCTTAAATGTCCTAATTTGTAAAGAAGTTAATTTTGACAGCTAAAATATAATACTCGCAAAAGAATGAAAGGAAAGAAGGAAAATACTCTTCTTTACCTCTAAAATGCTTTCTTCTTTGTATGTAGCAGGTGCCCCAAGACACATTATACTGCCTGCTTTAATTTGTCTTTAATATCAGATGTGCCTTATTGATTTCTTCTGTGTATGTTTTCATTCTGAATAATTCAGAGGCACAATTTTTTTCCATTATGGTCAATAGCCAGAGAAAATTCTGAAGATAATCAATTGAGCTCTGCCTGACGATTACTAGTGTTGATATCCCCCGAAGTGAGGGAGTCAGAAAGGCCAGGGATAATATGACACAACAGTCAATCAGTGCAATCAGTGGAAGTATCAACACTGGCTGTATGATGAGAGGCAGATCCATGCCGAGGATCCATAAAGGCTCCTAAAAGTTCAGATGCTTGACTTCTTGTCATATGCTACAACAGATGGACTATGTAAGATTAGATTCAAAAAGCCTTCCTGTCTTCTCTCTCCCCCTTTCTAAAACTGATAGGATCATAAAACAGCTGTGTGGTATGATTTACATAACACTCAATTTCTTAATTTTATTTTTTTCTGTTTTAAACTTTCCTAATAACAAATACTTTCAAAGAAATGAGCAGGATGAGTACATGGCCAACAAAGGCTCACAAAAACAGATAGAAAGATAATTCTGATTTACACCTAATGCTGATGGATAATGTCTTTAGCTAGAGACCACATACGACCACCCTAGTAATTCGCATCACATGCTTCCACATAATCAGGGCACCTCACATTCAATTTATAGTAAAAAAAATGTATTTTTTTCAGTGTAGAAATCTAATGAAGTTGCCAATAGTAGCTAACAAATGGTAGTCCTAAGCAATGTGTACCTACAGACTCAAGGTTTGATGCAACTTCAGCTGAAGGCAAGAATCTGATTGACAGTAAGCACACACACACACACATATATACACACTTATATCTCTGCTCAGGTGGATGGCTCCAGCGAGTCTCCTAAGTAAAGCCATTGCCATGCAGGCCAGTGAGCAGTAGCTATGCAGCTCACCACATCTATTACCTAAATTCATAAAATGGCAATATATGGAATTAAATACTAAATAGCTTATAACTAAATAGTTTAATGACAATCCAATGTGTACAAAGTAAAGGAGTAAATTGGCAGCACTAGCTCAGTTTCCCATGGATAACTTATTTATAAATCTCTCTGTGATTTATTATTAATCTCCTTATGCAATAATCACTCATGCATATAAACATGGCTAAGCTTAAAAATTATATTCTGATTCATGTTTCTTTACAAAAGAAATGTTTTGACTATGGAACTCAAATCATCACTATTTTAAAGGTTTTGAAGACATTAAAGTGAAAAATTATGGAAAATATAATTTTCAATAGTTGCAAGTTGCTGTAATATTTCGGTTTTCATCAAGATATTATGGAGGAAATTAGATGAGACTCTTACTCTCAGTTAAACACATCACAGTTAATCTGAAGCAGTTCTTTAAATTAGAATTAGTTTAACTAGAATTGGCATAGTTTATTTTTAAATCAGAGTCCTGGTCCATGAAAAAACCCAAAATATTTTTTTAAATTTATCTCAAAAGTAAAGGTACTTCCTCATAAATATTAATATTCTTTCTATGTTACAAACATATGTGATATGCTCCAATTATTTTCATAAAAGTAGGTCACTATGCATTTTACTCCTGTTTTCCGTATTCCCATGATCACAAAACACGTTATGATTCTTGTTCCACAGTCCTAGAAAACACAACCATAAAAGAAGTTGATGTCTAGAACCAAAACGGCAGATACAGTTGGGTTGAAGTTTTTATACAGTAAATGATCCACTCCACTGCAGCAGTATATGAAGCAATAACCATATGCTACAATTGATTAACACGGGAGTGAAGCTGAGGTACTTAATCAATTGCAAAAGCCACTTATTATGAGTCTATTATAAAGCAATAGGGATTTTTACTATTATTCAATGAGCTAAAATATGAAACAGAAGGAAATAAAAAAAGATAATGTTATTCTTTTCTGTAGAAAAAGGCTAAGTGCCTTTCGGAAAATATACCTCTGACAGATCTAGGAACTGGAGAGCAAAGAAAAGAAATTCAAAGAGGCTGAACATTAAATATTTTCAAGACGTGTTTCTTGTAAGGACAAAACATGTTTTCAGATTCCGAGGCCAGGATTTCTTGCTGTTTATTAAAAGTTAGACATTTTGTTTAAGCTGTGTCCACAGCAAGTGAAGGACAATGGCTACTTGCAGAGAGCAATTCCTCTCATCTATCTAGACATCTTAGACTGGGATGAATTGCCTTCTGATGGCAAAAATGCCTGTTTGTCTCCTGTTATGACATAGTGTCTGCGTGCTTTTGTGTTGATAGCCCTAAAATTAGGCAAATGCCCAAGATCAGTAAAGTTCTCATTTCTTCTTTTCTACTGAAATATTTTATTGGATTCAGCGATGTTTATCTCCCACCCTGAAATAATTTGGCTAGGTAAAAGTATACTTCAAGCATTTCTGGAATACCATTGAGTACACCCTTTTCAAACCACTCCTCCCTTTTCTCTCTGCAATATTCCTGTTCAGCTGCTGGTCTAGATCTGCAGCAGGCAGAGAGCCAGACTTTCCCCCTCCTGTCCCACACAAGTGCTAGAACAGTGGTGAGAAAATTGTGTTGTAGTAACAGGTATTGTTACCTCAGTGATACTTCCAGCCCTTGCGAAGCAAAGGCAGAAGCAAAGCGAACTAGTAGAAGATCTTCTGAACCACAAGTTGTGGAAACCATTGGAACACTGGTGTGCAGCTGGCAAGCCTTTCATGCGCACGAGTAATACACCAAGAGACACCACTGTTTGACTTTAAAGCTTTCCTTGCAGCATCCTTTAAGATGCTTACTTCTTCTGGCTCCAATCAGTTCTAGATGCTTTATGAGTCATTTGGCAGACATATCAACAGCCTTTGGAGTCTTTTTTCTTTACTCCAAAACAGACTTTTGTCAATACAAAGCAGAGCCACATTTGTTTCAGGGATGAGTTTAATTTTGTCAGCTCTCATTTGTTCAGAACCCAGATGTTACAAAAAGAACACAACACTTGATTTTTTACATAGCAATGTTTCTTTATTTCACGGGGAAGAAAAAAATTAGAACTTTTTGGCTCTGAGCCTTTGTCAGAAAAGGGCAACCCAAGGGAATCATTAACAGTGGGATAATCTCTTTTCTCATGGATGTAATATTAATGTAGTTTCTATAGTCTACCTATTAAATGAATTGGAATGAAGATTTTATCAGACCAAGATACTGTGAATAAAATAAATCTTATATAAAATTCACTAATTAAGTATATTACCACCAATAATGTTGCAGTGAGCACATTAGTGGAAGCTGACTTTCAAGATTGATATATTTCATTGAGGTAATGATACTAGTAGGTTTGAATTTGGAGAGCTCGATTTTTTTTTTTTCTCCTTCATGTGAGGCTGATGCTTGGTAAAACCTTACATAAAATATGTAGAAGTACATTAAGGTAAGCAACACTAGACTTTTAATTATCGATATCATTTACTGAGAAGTTGGTACATTACCAAACTTCTGTTACTATTCTGAGAACTATCACATTTTTCTTATGTTAATATTCTCTTTTATTAATACCAAAGGAGACTAAGTGAAAACAGTAATTTCACAGACATTTATACTCATCTGAAATCATTTTAAAATGACATTTATGAATAAAGTCTTACAATCATTTTAGTAATATACTTGATAATCAGATCCAATATGTCTCATTACTTCCCCCTACATACTGGTTTTAAAAAATAATAATGCACTTTCGTAGAATGTTCATTTATTTTTGTACAGTTGTTTAAAACAGTCTATAAAGCTGTCTATAAAAGGAAAACATGCATGCACACCATGCTCACATACTTGTGCTTATATTTCTTAGATCAAGAGATCACAGTAGTCATGGGTTCAAGCTTCATTAGAGGGCACTTTTAACAACATTACATGTAAACTTCATTCTCCTTAAGGTCTCATAGCATATTAAACCTTCACACATATTGTCTGTTTCCCTACTTTTCTTCAGTACGTACAAATACTGCTGCACAATTTTTCCCTATCAATTTGGTCACAAAGCTCCTTTTCTGAACCCCTCTTCTGCCTTGTCCATTTGTTAGTGTATCACATCTAAGGATACATATCATATTTAGCCTCAGCAAACTTGATGTTGCCTGGCACATCAACATTTCTTTCACGTACTCTCACATTAAAACTTGCCTTTTTGCAGTGCTCAGGGCCAAATGCCTTGTCACCATAAAAATGTGCCCATAGTAAATGAAGTAGATTGTACCTAAGATTGCATAGAAGTTACCTTTTTTTCCCCTTACGTCTCCTTGTATTGCAATTGTGTTTGAAATTAATTTTGCACATAGGGGGCACAAATGGATAAATATCTCGGGGGGGGGGGGGGGCGGGTACTGCCACACAGTGATGGACCATATTTAGGGTGACTACTGGCGCAGAGCTGTAGGTGCAGTTGTACATCCTGAGGTGTGGAAACAGTTTAGTGCAGGGGTTATAAGTAACTCCACAGTAGGATCTCTCAAGTGTTGGGGATTTATCTCTTAACGGGACCAGGCTGAAAATAGAAATAATCAAAGCAATCTGCTCCCTTCAGTCTGGTGTTCAGAGTGAGAGCAATGAAGCCGTTGTCTCTCCATTTCTGGCCACCACTGTCTGCGTCCTTACATCTCCTGGCTCTGGGAGCTGATGGGGGCCCTGGCTGGAAGACAGATGTAGCTGGTAGGGCTCAGTGGCAGGTATGAGCTGCTTATAATGGGGGCGATTCACAGTTGTCGACAGCAACAATAAGCTCCAGAGGGGCAAACCATACAGCAAAGTGCAACCCAGGCAGGCAAATCAGTTGGCACACAAGATCCAAGCCAAGGAAACAAAGGGGAACTGAAAGTCAGAACAAGCAGCAGGATAAGTGCCCTGCTCAAGAGGCTTTACAAAATAAAAACAGAGTAATTTTTGACATTTATTAAAACCATGGTTTCACTCTCTGGAGGTTACACTGGATGATTTTACCTTAAAAGTGTATGGCATTAAAGAGCTATGGCAAATTAGGCATGTTCTCCAAACATACATAGAAACAGACATGAACACCATGTGCCTTCAATATACAAAGCATAACTAAAATGTTATTAAGCAATAAAACTTAGCATGGAGGACAATGGTAGTGCATCCTACTGATTTCTTGAGGGAAGTAATCTGAAGTAGACACATCCCATATCCAAAGTGAATTAGGTGGCTTCTATGCACAATTACATCAGTTACCTGTTGCTTTTGTTCTTCTTTACCTCTATTGGACTGTAAATGCTTTGGAGCAGGGATTTTCCTTCTGAGGTATTTGAAGAGGATGTTGTACAGTAGCAGGAGCAAACAAGTAGTACCCTATGTACTAGCGACTGGCCATATGTAGGCTGCCTACTCTATGTACCTGTTTGAGATGCATTTCATTCTGTGACCAGAATCACTGCAGTTACCCAGATGTGATAATAATGTTCTCTAATCTGTTTGCCATAACACTTAAAATGAGAGTAAAACCATAGACTCTAAAGTCTCAGTTCAGATGCCCAAACATAGATGCTAGCTAGTGTTAACTGAGATTCCCACGAGTATTCCAAAATATCCATGTAGGACTGTCAGATAATTCTAATTCTCTATTTTTGTAACCTTTTGTGTTGTCAGAATAAAGTTTGTTTTCCTGTTCAATTTGCTTAGCAAAAAACCTTTAGCTTGATTCAAGCTGCAACTGCTGGTTTGGTATCATCAAGTATCTGACAAAAGAGGGACATTCCCATTTACTCCCGCCATCCTGTGTTTTTTCCGGTTAGACCACAGCGAAGAGGCAACTTAAACTTAGGAAATATCCATGTTTTCATGTACTTCCTTTGTCTTCTCTTTCTTTTTCACCTAAACATTATTGATTTATTCAGCCTTTCTTTAGATCTTAAGTTTCCTAAATGTCATATCATTCTTGTGCTCAGCCGGACTCTTGCATTTTGTCAACATCTTTGTTTAAGTGTTGAGCCCAAAACTAAGGACAGACTTCCCCTGAAGCCTCACCTGCAATGCAAAATAGTTATCTCCCTACCTTATATATGACACTCCTGTTAACACATCTGAGAATAATGTTTACCTCTTTTTCACCAGAGTTAATTGCCACCCCCTTTCTATTTCTGCAGTGCTGCTGCCTGACTAGATATTCCCCATGCTGTTTGTGTGCTCTTGAGCTCTTTTTTGTTGGAGATTCTTACTCAACTCCACTGTGTTGATTTGGGGCCAAATATATTTTTAATATAGCAAGGACATTTTGAATTCTGATCTAATACAATTAGAACCCGTCTCCCTTCTCACTTACAAAAGTGCTAAGTTTAGTGTCATGAACAAAATGTACAAACATAGTTTCACTTCCATCATCTAAGTCATTAATCCAAATCCTGCTCAGTACAGACTTTTGCAGGATCCATTTTGAAATGTTCTCCTCACAATGCAGTTCATAATTATTTTGAGCAAAGTTTTCTACCTCTCACAGACAAGTGTAACAGTGATTTCATTCAACTATTTCTCCAATTTGCTCATAGTAGTCCTACATCAGAGTGTTCAGACTGACCCAAAGTTAAATTATGTCACATACTTATTACCTACCATTACATCAAACCCTGATTTTTTTTCTCTTTTTCAACTAAAAATGAAGTTAGAATGGCTTGCTATTGAAGACAGGCAAACTTGTCTGTATTTCCCTCATTTTTTCCCCCAGTTTAGTCCTAAATGTGTATGCTTACATTACCACTTCAGTTCAAATCAAAGGTATCCCTCTGAAGTAAATCTCCTGGTGGTCCTCATGCTTTAGTTCACACTGAGTTTCCTGAGTTCCTTCTGGATTAAACTAAACTGGAAAACACCCATCAAAAGCCCACCATATATGCTGCATGGGGCCAAATGAAGGACAGTTTGAAGAAAGGCGTTGTGTGGAGTTAGGGTCTTCCACACCAACTCTGCACTACTTGCTGATTTAGACATAGCCTATATGCCCTTCTTCCAATCTCACTTAGCTTCCATTAATTCCCAAAAGTAATAGCTCAGCAGCTGCTTCAGCTAACATCCTATGAATTTGAGGGTGTATTTTGTCAGGCTCTGCTGACATGTTGTGCTAACTCCTTTTAATTTAGTTTTGTTAATTCAGAAGCAGAAAAAAAAGTACAATGTACTTTCTCTGTGCCTTCTTTTATTTACTTTCCTTCCTTCTTCAGTACTGAACTGATACTTTTTCTTGCATTCCCCCTCTTCCCTCCCTAATGTATTTCTAGAACCTTGTCTGGTTGCCTTTCATGTCCCTTGCTAGTTGTAAGTCATTTTGCATTTTAGCCTTCCTGAGTTCATCCCTACATGCTTGTGCTATTATCCTCCACACACATCCTTATTCAGCTGTCCTTGTTTCCACTTTTAATATATCTCCTTTTTTTCGTTCCTTAGTCCTTAAAGAGTTCCTGATTCAGCCACATTGTCTCTTGCTATGCTTCCAAGCTCTCCTTCGCATCAGAATACTTTGCTTTGTGCCTTTAATACAGTCTCTTTCAATAACTGCCAGGTCTCCTGAATTCCTTTATCCTTTACATTATCTTCCCAAGGGACCCTACTTACCAGTTCCCTCAGCTGTTGAAGAGTGCTTTTTTGAAGTCCATTATGCCTACTCTGCTGTTCTCACTCCTCCCTGTTCTCAGTATGATGAACTTGTAATCCCTTTCACCCAAAGTTGTATTCCACCATCAGATTTTCAATCAGCTTTCCCCTGTTAATCAGGGTCCTACCTAAAAAAGCCATTCTTTCTACAGCCTTATCTACAATACCAAACCCTGGCCAAGGTGATGTAACGAATAGCATAATAAAGACATGTGTGATGATAGACTATGCACAGCCCAAATCAGTCCATTTTATTCAGCATTGGTAGCTCTTCAGCTGCATGATGGTGGTCAGCACACTTCAGTGAAAATGCACAACATCTGGAAGGAGTTCAAAGCACAAAGTTGATCAGAGTGCGAGAAAACTGGGACTACAAGAAAAGGTTGACATAATCAGGTTGTTCAGTCTAGAGAAGTCCTGAGAGGCAGTGGGATGACATCTTCTGTGTTTTTAAAAAAAAGTAAAATGATCTGAAAGAGAACACATAATCCATTCTCCACCTCTGTAGTGTTTAGTGGGAAAAGGAATTGGTTTATGTTGTTATCATAAGGTTCAAGTTAGTCATTAGTCCCTTTGCTGATAATAAACAGTAGAATAGATTGCCTAGGGGAGAAGGGATTTAAGAACAAGCTATGCAATTATCTGGCAGGATACTATAAGCACAGTAATCCACCAAAATCTCCCACCAAAAACCAGATCACCCTCTCAGCCACACAAAATAGCAGCAACCTCATGTGTATATGAAGAGCCCACGAACAGGGACTAAAAGGAAGCACACTATGAACAGACGAAAAAATGGAGCATCTGACATCCTTGGCACAATTTAAACAGCAAGCAAATAATGAGTCCCAATTTTATCCATCAAGCATATCCATTCTTACATTTGCTGATGTCCTAATGTACCACACAAATGATGAGACTCCCACTCATGTACAAACTTTTATTCCCTTAAAAAAAGAATTTTTAAGTCACCTCTGCATAACATTAAGTATATAAACTTTGCAAGCTATTTCAGGGACATAGGGTGAGACTGTGTATTCAGGCCGGCAGAACAGAAGAGCATGAACCTCTCTGCTCATCACTTTCCTGGTAGGGAGCAAACTTCATTGCAGTCCTTTTGCTCTTCTTGGTGGGTGATATTTCCATCAGCCTCTATACTACACCTGAGCTGAGGTCCTGGGACACCACGCAGACCAGAGCAATTTTAAGAGAGGTCGTCAAAATTTTCTCTTTTGGCGTGCCTGCAAAGAAACACCCGTCCTTCTGCTAGGCAGGATAGTTGTCACATGAGGTACAGAATGGTGAACCTACCCCAGTAGTATACAAATGTGCTCTTGAGACACCCTGAAGGATGGGGTAAACTGAAAGTTCCCCGCTACGGTCTGCTGGCTGGATTGCCAAAGAGTCGCCACAAGCGGCACTCCGGTCAGCCAAGTACAGAGGAGGGGCAGCCATCGGACTTCACGGTGGCTCCTTCAACCCCGCTGCTAGGGCCTTTGCTGGTGCGGTTGTTTCACAGCAAGTGAGGCAGGCTCACAAGGCTGAAGGGTCTCGGGCTCCAGGTGGGTCTTCCGAGGCCAGGAGAGCCGCCTGCCTTTGGAGCGGAGGACACGCTGCGCCCCGTGTGAGCGGAGTCCATTAGCGTCATTCCCCAGGAGCTTGGGGAGGCAGAGTGCGTGCCTGAGGCACAGCCCCTCCTGCAGCTCCTGCCGAGGCGATGTGCCTCTGCATTATCCCCAATGTGGCGCCATGCCTTCAAGGCACAATTGAGTCCTCAGTGTTTTGTCCAAGCTATTGCTTCAGAGCTTGAATTTATGATATGAACAGAGATAGCACAGCTCTTAACCAAAGTTAATCATCAAATATTTATGTACATTAAATACTACGGTTATTCATAGTCAGAGATAAAAATACTGCTTTTTAGACAAGGCCACCATTTACTGTATGGGTTTTAGTCTTCGACAAATTCCCCAAATCTTTAGTTCTTATCACAAATATACCCTCTTATGGTTCTTCTTATGTTAGAAAAATTACCCATAGTTGCATCTCCAGGCTTGGCCCGCTTACTTTCTGCTCAGTTCATCTCATCCCTTTCCTTTTCTCTCCATGGTGGAGACCATTTCCCTCACAGTTACTACTTTTCAGTTGCTCATATGGTATGGAAAATTTTGTCTATTTATTTAAAAATACTGGGGCAGACAGGGTGACTTTTAGGCACATTTTCTTTCAAATGGATCATCTGAAGATCTGATTTTATGCACTCATAACTCACTGGAGCTAGGATTTCCGGAAGGGCTAGTTTGACTTTGCTAAAATGAATTTGCCTCTACCCAGCATGGAGGACAGATAATAGTAACTTTTGCTACCATAGCTTTTGCATATGTAGGCTTTGCACAATTATGGAGGTTTTTAGCCTGGAATTCACTCAATTTACCTGCTTAGGTCACGGCTTCTGAAGCAATTGGTCTTATCTAACAGCTCCCCCAAAAAGGGGGGAGATGCTCCCAGTCACCGCTTCCTGTTTCTACCTTTCTTCTCCCCTGGTAACAACTACATGCTCCTTTTCTCTCCTTTTGACTAAACCTGGCACTTGTCAGACTGATTCAATTTGGTGACTTACCAGAAGCTAACTACTTGTTGATGTCGTTGTTGTGTTATGACAGGATTGTTTTCAGAGGGTTGATGAGGTTAGTCAAGCTCACTGAAGACCCAGTGAGTATCTGTGGTGGCATAAGGTGAGCAGCAGTATTGCACAGGTAGGAGCAGAAAGAACAGGACTTACCACCAGCAGGGAGCTTAGCCCACAACGCACTCCAACACAGTCTAAGCAGTAAAAACTCAAGTGAAAGGTGCTTCCAACAACAGATAACCCAAAGAGATCTGAACCCGACAGGAAATCTCCTTGGATTTAATACTCTGTACATTGTTAATAAGTAATAGCCTAGTTATTGACTGCTTATGTTTACAGTATAGAGTCCAATACATAAGAAAAGACTTGATAGCCCTATGACATGAAACACTATGATCACAGGAACACAATGCTGAACTAAACTAATTAGCCCTGCAGAGAAGGAAGACTTCTTGTTTAAAGTGCCATAGTGCTCTAAGATGGGTATATTATTTCCAGGACCAAAGCTTGTATTTGTTCTGCATGCTACTGCATCGCTCAGCAGTAGCAGCTGCATTTAGTGGTAGTCAGATAATTCTGATTGCCTAATGCAGGCATGCCTCAAGAAATGTCAAGGTTGGTTTGGGGCTTTCTGATATTAGACAGTATCAAGACCTATTTGCATAACTGTTTCAAGAACAATATCAGTCAGTCAGTATTCTAACAAAATGAAATTCTTCATAATGTGCCTAACATTCAAACTGAGTAAGTTGCAAGTATAGAACAGCCAGTTTTTCAAGCATGCTCTTATTGTCTATACTTCATGGTCACAAATGGTGCTGAGTATAACCCTAAAGCTACACACCTACCAGAGGAGACATTCAGGTCAACCAACACTCTAAATACATTTGGGGTGGGAGGACATCTACAGTCACCACACGCACACTATTTGGGGTGATAAAATACCTAAAGTAAGATCTTACATTTTACAAGAAACCAGCTACAAAATTGTAAGGTATTTTGTACACATGTTAACATACGTTTCCCTTTACGTTTGAAGTAGCTGTGGAGTCAAATTATCACCCTCCAGTTTCAAACGTTGCTATACTCTCTTCAAAATTTGGTGTACAGTAAATGCAGGTTGTGCTTTTATGTACAGTCCAGGCTTAAGGTAAAAAGCTGAATTTAGAAAAACAGATTCTCCAGTATGATTAAACACAGGTGATGAAAAAGAAAAAAAATTTAAAATACTTGAAGCTAAGTTGCCTTTTCTTGAGCAAAGTCCTAAGGGCAAACTCCATATCCTATGGACCTCTTCTGCCTTTTCACTACTGGAGTATCATAAAAGAGGTAAAATGGAACAGAGCCAAAGCCTCCTTTTTCTTAGAGTAAAGCCTGTTTTACAACAAATGGATAGCTTTTAGAGCACCAGTGGGATAGAGTAAGGCCTAAGAATAAGTGGCAGTACATCACATCAAGAGCAATAAGTAGAAAGCTGAAGAACCAACATAATGAATATACACTTTTTAAAGGGTATGGGAAGAGAGGGGTGAAACTGGGTTTCTATGGTCACAGGTAAAGCATCTGGAACTAAGAACCAACACCACACTGGAAGTATTATGTCATCTTAACTAGCCCAGCCATCCCAAGAGAGCTGGTCAATGCCCCTACTTTTATTCTGGGAGCATCAGATCTGTATGGCAAAATCCCCTTAAATGGGAAGGTTCATGATAGTGGATGTTTAACATTTTTTGTCTGCAGGCGCTCTTTTCAAATGCCTATTTTGGGGATTCTCTCTGCATCTGAATTATTTCATAGCTCAGTGCAGAGACTTCTAAATGCCACTGACATTAACAAGTTGTACAGAGATGATAATCTCAGTTGGGCACCACAGATTGAGAACGTGCCGGTTTGTATGAGTTGCACAGACTGCCAGGGATAAGAAATGGAAAGTGCATAAAGCCAAGTGTCATTTTCATAAGAACTCTTATGTTTGAGGAAAAATCTATCAGAAAGGGGTGTCAAGACAGATCCTACAAAATGTGAATCATTCTACAAATGACTGGTTTGAAAACAAAAATGAAGCAAAATAGAACTGGAAAGCTTTTGGGGAGAGTAAGATAACCTTTTCAGACAAAGCACCATTAACAAAATTTGTATTAAAAAATTGTAGAGCTGACTGGAGAACTAAATTGGGCAGAGCAGCTGACATAGAAAAAGTTATTTACTTTGAAGCTGCCTAAGAGATCATATGTTTCCAGGCACTGAAAAAAATTTCTATAGCTACTAGAAAAGGAAACTGGAAGTGGTATTCTTATAAAGGACAACTCTGAACAGTGACCTGAAGTATATTCAGATTAAATGCACAATTCCGATTGTAACCATTGAGAATTGGCTTTACTCAAATCTGGCTATGAAGATTTTCAGATATTTTTATTAAATACCTCAAAGACTGAAGCTGGTCACAAACTCTTGCTAACCATTCCAAGCAGGGTCTGCAGCAGGAATAACTATATTCCAATTTTATCACTAGCATTCAAAAAGGATGAGCACACCTGTGAACTCCAGCAAGTCCTTTTCTTTTTCTTTTTTTTCCTTTTTCTTTCCAATGGTCAATGTATTCAGCAAATTATGGCTGAGTCAGGGTTAAAGAGAGTGAAACTGAAAACAGTATCAACAGTCAGTGTAGAGCACTTTGCAGCTGCCTGATTTTGCAGGGTGGCATAGGCACAGAAATGGATCTTGCAATCTGTGGTCCGTATCACAGTTCCACAATTGAAAAAATTAAACCGTGACCGAGCAGCACATACATTATGGACAAAAGATAGGCGAGCCTCCTCAAAAGTGGGCATACTGTGATCTCATTTATAAAGAGAATAATGATACTTAAATCTAGTCACAAAGGACATATGGGAACATAAAAGAATGGTACAGGGAGTAAGGGAGAGATTCACAAAGGGATTTAGATGACACTTAAGTGTCTAACTACTATTTTATGCATTTAAATCCAAAAGTTATTTCTTTAGGGTCTCTGTTTAAAACCTAGCTGATCCTGAAAGCCCTTCCCACATCATGCTCCCACTTGCTGGCATTCAAGGTTGCCCAAAACCACTAACTTCCTTTTCTTTCCCATTCCAGAAGTAGCCCACTGTTGCACAGTATCCATTTAATGCCTCAAACATATTTAAAAGGTTAGGCTCCCTATGAAATACAGGCAGAAGAATGAGTAATGGTGACTCTTCGTGAAGTGGTTACCCATGTTGTGCAAGACTGACATTCAGTCCCTCTTTTGCCTAGAGGAATTTGAATCCACATCTTCAGGGAGGGTACCACAATCCTCCAACTACTGGGTAGCATGACCTCTCTTTTCTGAAGCTGTGTTACCCTGTATGCAAATGTTTCAGCTAGAAACTCACTGTCACCTGTAATTTCAGCCTAGATGGGGAAGTCTAGAGGCCCTTGGGAAGGTAAAACCTTTGCACTGAAACCTGTTAAAATACTCTTTCAATTTCTCTTATTGACTGCCAGTAGAGGATATCACACTGAGAGCAACACAGTCAGCCCCCACATCACCTAAAGCATCATCCCAGTAACTGCATGGAGATGCAGTTCCTTTGCTGTCTTTCATTAACAGCCTGTCCCTTCTTTTTTATGATAGTGGTTTGTTTCCTGAGTGCCTGGCAAGTTCAGCATTTAAACTAATATGATAATGCGATAAAAACTTTAGGAGGAAAAGAGAAATGAAATGTGTGAGAGTTAACCATAGGGACTGATTGCCAAATAGATATGACTTTGGATGTAATGGTCTTTGGGAGAATTCTGCTATGCCCTCCTCTAGGCACCAACCAGAGTTACTACTTAAGCCAAATCTAAGAAGCACTCATTAGCCGAACGGTCAACTGGCCCAATACATACCACTACAAAATATGAGAGCTAAGGTTGGCTATCGCTTTCACCAAAGTCCTCCGAGACAGCACTTGTGGATATGGGGAAATGTCATGTCAAACTCAGTAGGTTTCTGCAGCTTGTGTAGAAACTAATCAGCATTTACTGAACACCCTCCATGCTGTAAACCAAAGCTGTGCACATGCTGTTTGCTAAAATTGCAGGATGTTTTTCTATCAAGTTGCCTTTCCGTTACATTATGCCCTGTGATTTATATTGTTAGCTCTGCTGGATTGTGAGTATTGCCATGGAGGGATATCTGAAACATGCAATTCATAATTGAAGTTGTGGATGCATGCTATTGTATCTAGGAAGCACTCTTTCCTCGTTCGATTGCTGTATATACAGTGTCACTTAAGAGATGATCTAAACATTTTTGAGGGACCTGTTCAGAGTTATTTCATTAGAAAATTTCTTTTGCAATGCACAAGAAGATTCTGAATAGATCAAAACCAAAATGGAGTTTTGAATATTGTTATACCTATTTGAGATGATAATATTACGCTTTTTATAAATAAAACATTTTGGCTTTATCAAAGTAATTATTTGTAATAAGATTATTTGAAGTAACTGAATAAAAAATGTTTCAGTTTTTCTATGACAGGAAATAATATGAGATTTCAGCATTTCACATATTTTAAAGACAAACACATTCTGAAATGCGAAAATTCCTGTGAAATGGAAACTTCATTTTCCAACCAGTTGTACTAATTGACTTTTTTTAGTACTAAAGAATGCAGTTGTGTTTTTCCAGTGAAATTCTGATGTTTGATTCCAAACACTCATTAACTGTGATTTTCTCATAAACGTTTGTTCCTAGTTTCTTACCCTCTTCTTTCCATACCTTTCCTCCACCACTCTGACTTATGTAGTTATTTGACAAACTATGTGTTAAAGCAGATATTTTAACTCAAGAAAAAAGGTGTCTTGGCAGGTCAAGTCAGCACCACCAAGTGCTCCTGGATATTTAACAGCAGAGAACCCTAAGAAGTGAAGGCAGCAAAAGGGAACAGTGGTCCTTGCAGCCACAGCTATTGCTAGTTATTTTGGAAGACTGAGGACAGCTGCTGGCAGGTCCCAACACAGAAATCCCTATGTAGTCACAAATTGGTCTGAATGGTCAATAATGATGTGAATACCTGCAAAGGAAGTATTGTGTCCTGATGTAGGGGTCTGCAAAGATAACTACTTATCAGCCAGCTGAGAAGCCTCTTTGGTCTTAATTATGATCTAACGTGCAGTCTTCCAGAAAATTTATTCTGGATGAGGCAGTAGCTTGTGTAGTGTCCTCAGGAGATAAGTCATCATAGAGATAAAGATATCCACTTCTACCCCTCCTATAGCTGGCTCTGCAGTCTTGCCATTCTCACACCATATGACGGCATCTTGAAACCTTGCCTGACAAGGGAATTAAGTGAATAACTTTTCTTTTTTCATCACCTATTTTTATATCCCTTCCCCCAGTCTTACATCAGATGAACTGATGCACTTTGGTATAATGAAAATATAATAGGAGTGTGTGATTAGATAAATGAGATTTTTCACTTCAGTTGATGAGACTTTGTGTCTCGCTGCTCTTTATTGTATATATCTGTTTTATACTCAGAGTAGCAAAACAGAGTTCCTCCCAAATGAAATGAGAAAATATTTTCTCAGATTTCCCTCTAAAAAATGGTTTTAAACATTTTTGCAGACTGTGACAAATAACTATTTGGTTGGATTACATGTGACAGAAACAGTTATGACATTTGTGATATGTAATATTCATGCTGTGCAGACACACACAAAAAATTAATTTTCCCTTCCAAATGTTAAAAAATAAACTGTTTCTCACCTGTAAGAAGTAATTAGGATTCCCACTAATTGTAGATTTTTTTGTTTCACTATAGTTCTGCATTGGAAAGGAGCAAAATCAATTTTGTAATGTAATTGCGTTTAAAGGGAGAAAGAGGACAAAAGAGTCAGATTACTAATATACAGGAAATATATGTATGTGTATTCCTTCTTACCATAAATACTGACATTTTATTTATCTGAATTAATCAATGCATAGGAAACCTACCAGGAATCATTAAAGCACTACACAGTAAAGACAAACTAACAACAGAAGGAAAAATTTTTAAAAATCAAGTATCAAATGAAATACTTAGCTAAACAGCACAGAAATAACCATCCTACTCAGAAAGAAATCAATTTCCAGTTAGAGGAGGATGAAAAAAGTAAGAGGGTGACAAACAAAATCAAGAGGGCAAGGCAATGAGCAAGCAAAGGCAGGTGCCTTCAAATAAACTGTGCTCCTCAAGCCATAGGGGTAGATGTAATCAGAGATACACCATCACTTCAGTATTTTTGAAGGTACTACAAATGTGAAACCAGGGGAAATAAACAGAATTGGTTGCGTTCATTTTCATTCTAGTTTGAGTGTTTTCTTGAAAGCTTTGTTTTCTATTGCTCAGTATAAGCAAAGTATGCACTAAATTAAAAGTAATCTCAAAACATCCATTAAAATAATGCACTAAAATCTGAAGGATTCAGATTTAGGATCTCTCCCAAAATGCTTTCTTCAAAAAAGTATTTATTTACTGTTCAAATACAACTGCGTTAATTTTAAAGACTTCATATAGTTTTCTCTCTTTTTTTGTCCACACAAAACAAACACATAAATGTATGGGTCATGTAGTGTTGTATAACTAATATACCATTCATCCCTGTAGCAGCAGAATAGGTCAGAGTGCCTCTGACCGTCCATGCCACTTGATGACTAACACACTCCTGTGCTTCATTTTGGACCACTCCAACCATCTCCTTCACAAAGTAACTTGTTCTAGAGGGCCTCAGCAGTGGCTGTGTAAGGTTAACAAAGCCAGGTATGTGAGCTTCGTACAAGAAGGCCCAACTGATGAGAGTGCTGAAGTACCTCCATACATTTTAGACGTGCATTTAAGTGATTTTCTAGAATGGATGCTTTCCTGAATCTGTACCTGAAGGAATCCAATACGGGTGAAGTTCCTCTCGGCCAGCCTGAGATGTTTTATATGTCAACATTTACATATAAATTAGTTGTCTAGATATTTAGACAATGGAGAGCACTACACATTTGTAGAGTTCAATTTATCTGACATATTTAGACATCTACTTTTGGAAGAGGAGAATCACTCCCCAAAAGCATATTTGTGTTGTTTGTTGCCTGTAAAAGGAGTCTAGGCAATTAGCTCTGATAGAAGCATGCAATACTAATCCCACCCTAATTAACTAAAGATATAAATGTTTCCATTTCCCTTGACCATCATCATTCCCAAAATATTGTAACAGGAATGAGCTGCCTTTTGTCCATTACGTGTCTACAACCTTGGTATAAACTGGTGCATATTTTCTTTTGGGTATAAACCCATTACAGGAAGCAAAAGCAAGGCAGTGTCTTCCACTCAAAAACTTGCAATTAAAACTTAGCTTTACGTACTGGTTTGTTAAAACGTGTCACATTGATCCATCTGTGAGGTGTCAGGTTGACAGTCTCTCTGACATTGAATCCAGTGGATGCGGACTCAGTACCAGCTGTGCCAGGAGTACGGTGGTAATGAGAGTTAAGGAAAGCTATTTTTGCCAGTGAGATGATCTGCAGCAGAGATAAACTTGCACATGGCTTCTGTTGTGGCTGATAACAAAAGAGAAGCAGAAAAAGGGCTCTGAAGGCTCTTAGCAAAAAAAAGTAGCAGACAGATGTGCTGAATCTTCAAGTCCAGTGCAAACGCATTTGGGTCAGGAAAAGTATAAAGAAAAAAAGAGGGAGAAAAGACCTGAAGATCTTCATCAGCAGGTTTATATTTTCTTGAGACTGTAGAAGACAACAGTAGTCCCTAATTTTTCCCTCTAGCTCCATTTGTCCTTACAGTGTTTAGATGGTCAATGCAGCTAATCATATAAGTGTGCACAGAAATAACAAGTATATATTGAAACCACATCTCTTTTTATTCTACCTTGAATTTGCTTTTCTTCCTTTTACTTAGAATAAAGACAGGCTATTATGTACTGTGACGGTACACAGCCTCATACTTCCCAAATTCTACTGCCTGGCTGCTTTTATACCATTTATAGTTTAATTTTCTCCGTGATGATGAACTACAGGACTTGGTTTTGACTCTCAAAACTAAGAGCTTCATTAATGTAGGCTGTGATTCTTTTCACATCTTAGAAATTAAGTCATTTGCTGTTAATTTCACCGCTGTTTTTCATTAATTCTGACTAGTACTTGGCTGGAAGAATTCTGGAAAGATTCTGAGTTGGTGGAGGGCATGGTGATGGCTTTTCAGCAAACATTCCTCTTTTCTCCAAACCAGTGACTTTAAAGGTGTCTAGAAGCAGTGACTGGCTGGCAGAAGCATGTCAAAACCTTTGTGTCCTGGAAACTTCTTATTAAAAATGCCCTGTCAAACTGCAGTTGTCTATACTTCCTCCCTTATATAAAACAGTTTTTTTGGCATTAAGCATGTCTGGAACTTTTCAGTCTTTCAGGAGTGTCTCCAGTGTATCAGGAGCTCTGACTAGGCTATAGTGACTAATGCCTGAAAGTGTTATTAAGCAAAATATCAGAAGAAAAATAAATTCCATGCAGTCCCCAAGATGGACTGTTCGTAGACTTGACTTACTCTTGTATAGATTTAACAGCAAATGGTAAATAATGTCTTTTGGGGCTTTTTAAGATGCTTAGATAGTGTAACAGGCAATTTGTATATATCAAATATGCATGTAACTATATAATATCTAAATGTTCCAGCATGATCCTGATTGAATTCTAACTTGTGTACATGTATTTCATCTACCAAAACCTCTCCTGCAATCTCAGCTCCATGTTCTAATTGATCTATTAACATTTTTGCTCACTGCTTCAAAATTTTTACATCCTGGTTTCTGCTGCCTTCTGCTACAGGGCTGAGGACCATGGAGGTTGTTACTGAGACTCTCTCTTCTGTAATTTAGCAATCATTCCTCCTTTTCTTGTCACTGTAATGTTTTGATGCCAGTGTTCTTTAGGATGCTCAACTTTTCCCTTGACTACATCAGTTCTGAATATTTTGCAGGCAAAATCAGTCATGGAAATGAAAGATTCAGAAAGTAATTTTTCTTAAGGTTCTGCTGCTAAGTGTACTAAGTGCAAGTCACATTCTTTTTTTTTCTTCTTTTTTTCTTTTTTTTTTTTTAACTGGGACAACTTTTTAGAATGCAGCTTTGTGTCTATCAGCACTTCAGAATGCTAATAAGAGAGAGAAGTTCCCAGAAGAACCTGATTTGCTAGAACTGTTCAGTCTGTCCTTTATTCATTTGGGCTCTGCTGAGTATGATACCACTGTGACTCCCAACTATTACACACTAGTCTAGTGCTTAAAGCACTTAAGAAGGTTATACAATAATTCTGGTCTTAAAGTACCCAGCCAGGGCTGGAGCAGCCAGGTTCTAGGTGCACCTCAGCTTGCGGTATCACCCTGAGAAGATCCTCCACTCCATAGGTGTATATTCAGTGTGCGTGTTCACACCTTTCCTTCTGAAGTTGGTCTGAAGGGCACAATTAGGGCACGCATACCTATAAATTCATACCCCCAGACTGATAGGGCTGTGGAATACCTACTTTTCTTCTTCAAGAGCTCTAAATACCCAGTTTTGTCGCTAATTGAAGATCTGATATATCAGTACTCAAGAGAAAGCAGTTCAGATACATATTTTCTTCTTGTTGCCCCTTTCCTACTGGTTGCCATTGATGTCCCAGAAATCAGCATGAATACCTAAATAAGTGTCTAATTATCTTTCTTTGGCAACTCTCCATCCCAGAGCAGGACACCTCACCTAGCCTGCTGAGACTCAAGCATCTTTATTGACTGTCTGTCCTAGTGACACTGCAAAGGATCAGTAGCTCTTCTTTTGGTATTTCTGTCTCTTATGGTGTCACACCTTTCAAACCTGGAAAGAATATCTCAGGTAGGCTGACTGCCAGAAAATGAAACAGAAATGTAGGAACAGAAGTGGTATCTCTGGTTTTTTAAAGTTCATGATGGGTTTTTCTTCCATACAATTGCTTTCGCCATACATATACAGGAACAGTCTGGCATTCGTAAATTACTTTAGAGTCAGGCTTTGCATTGCCAGGTGGGAGACCTGTCTTTTATTGCTTGATTAGAGGAGGACAGCTTAGGGAGGAAAGAGGAATGAGGTCAATAGTAAAATAGTTACGAGCAAAATTATTTGATGAGCTTCCCCATGTTTTCCAAGAATCTTCTGAATTTTAATTAAAATGTGACCTAGCAGCAACCCTGAGTACTTCCCAGTTTAGGGGTTAATTGGAACATGAATCTCAGATGCCATGGCAGAAGCTGAACACCAGCCAAAAAAGTGCCAGCTGCCCCCTCAGTGTGAGCCGTCTGCTTCAGCGCTTCTGACCCACACCAAGGAACCTGCTTGCTTGCTGGTTTCCCATTTCTTCACTTCTCTCTTTTCTTAACACAGCTAAATTTGGAATTATTTAAAATGTCTTCTATACTTTTATTTTTCAGAAAGGCAGGTAGTACAGAAAGCTGCTGGCATGTTGAAGCTAAAAAGGTCATTAGCAGCAGAGTACAGAGGCTTTAGGGAGAATTTCTGTATCTCTTGCCCCACGTCCTATCCACGTCTCCTCCTTAATCTTGCTCTCCTTCAGCCTGGAAGAGTACACACTAGCTCACTGTAGCCTAATAGTTTTGCTTTCTAGTCCCCTCTCTTTCTCCTTTGTGCTTTCAGTAGATTCAAGGATCAAGGCCTAGATATTTCTTTTAGGTTGTTGAACTTTAGTGAATAAGAACAAAAATGAACAAAGCCAACATGTTTTTCATAAGTGATAGCCAACAGAAAACTTCCTCTGGCTGAAGAGTTCAAAGACTGTATTTTCAGAGACAGAGAAACCTAGCTTTCCTACCATGGCTTTCTGGATAAATATTTTGTACTATTGGGAGGGAAAAAAGTAGCTGTGAGTGAGTTTGCAGCCAAATCCTTCATTTAAGGACAATTTTGATGATCATCTTGTGGAAAACAGGCTGGAATGGCGGTGGTCAGTTAGAGGCAAAAGAGTAAAAAAAGGAAGAAAAGAGACAAGAAGGGAAAGAGGGAAGGAATCAAAGAGAAAAGGAAACAGTAAAGGACTAACAGTAGGAAGGAAGGAAAGGGAGAGAGAGAAAGAAAGGAGAAAATACAAAACATGAAAAAGGGGTTATCTCATGTCTACTTTATCTTCATGCAAAAATAAACCTAGTCCCTTCTTTTCCTGAACCAATTCTGCCAGCTTCCTTCTGAAGCAAGAAAAAACAGTTATTCACCTTTCCAGGTAAAAATTTACCTCGATTCCATATTGCAACATTGAAAATATTTGCCGGGTTCGTCTTTTTAAATTCTTATTCAATGCATTCTATAAGCAAATCAATATTTATTTTGCTTTCTTTCTCTCACTGCCTGATGACAGAGGTTTTCAATATCCAACAGGTCTTTTCTTGAGCAGATACAGGTATTTCAGGTCCTGAGTCAGCAAGTTCATAGACCTAACTTAATGCATATGCTCTGATTCACCCCATGCAGCAAAACCCTGAAACTCCCTAGGTCATCCACTGCTGAATCAGAGCCACACATCTCCATGAGGCATACCAGAAGTTCAAATTATTCGCATCAATGTACATAATTTTGTATATGTCAGCATAGAAACATATGTGTTAAAAAAAAAAAAAAAAAAAACAACAACAAAGAAAGAAATGCTCCAGCTTTTTATCAAGAATGCAGATGGTCCTGGAGAGATTTATTTAACCAAATATATACTCTTATATTTCTCCTTTTGAAACCGCATGGGAAAAGTGGGGTATAAAAGACATCCCTGCTGGTATAGTTCTGCCCTTTCTTAAATCCATGGTAAAATCTACCCTGGCTTCAAAAGGAGTTACAGAAGCAATGCAAAATGTCTTTGAGAATTTTACCTGAAAGGACAGATCTGCAAGCGATTTTAGTTAAATGTCACAGCATCTATCCAAAAGGTGTACTTCTGCAGTAGAATCTGCAGTCCTGAGTTAGATGTCTGTTTCCTTACAAATTGTACGGGAAAGCTGGAATCCACAAAGACACGCTGAGCAAGGAAGCACTTCAGGAAATATTGAGATTAAGCATATGCCTTGAACTTTCTCCTTATTCTGCAACTTATTTTTTGATTAGAGGAGATGCCTTCTTCCACTTGGGATCCCTGGTTCTAAAGGCCTGAGTTACCACATTTTACTCCCTAATGAAAGGGGTTTCCTTTTCTAGCTTTTGGATAATAAAGGGCCTGAGAAATGCACATCTAGTTTTCTTTGCCACGTGGAAATACAATCTCCCACCTCCCAGAGGAGTGCTCATTCTCCCCAGCCAGAGCTTTCCTGGATAATTAAGTAATCACTGCAACAGACAGAAAGTGAGAAGTACTTGATAGTCAACCCCCCTCCCCCCGAGAAAGAAGAAGCTGGGTTCCAGTTCGTGAACCAGTGTATGTATTTAATACTAAGTAATCATTACAGCAGTGACTGGAATCCAGATCTCCCTTTTTCCCAGGTGACTGCCTTAAGTACCAGACTCCTTCTGTCTTCTGAGAAGCTTGTTCTTTCACTAGCTTAATGAATATTTAATCACTCTCTGTGAAGTGGAACATCACATCTCGCAAGGAGAGGCTGTGAGCAGCCAACCCCAGAAAATCTACCAGCCTGATGCTTAGAACATTTTGGTGAGAGATGCAGTTTCAAATCCCTAACAAAATAGAATGAATTGAATCAGAATTTTCTACCTTAAATGAAAACAAGTTCAGACTTAGCTTAAAGCATATGCTCTTTTCTACTTTTATGCAACAAATACTGAAGGACTTGGCATCCCCCATTCATCTACAGGGCCACACAACTCATGCAAGGTATATCGGGATTTAAACCTATTCCTATCATATTGCATACACAATAAATGTGCTGGATAAAAATAACTTAAAATCCAAAGATTGCATAGGCATGTGTTATACATCTAGACGATCAGGGTTTAGGCAATTATCATAATGTCCAGAAGCAGATTTTAGACTCTTGGATAATTTTAATAATGAAACACTGGCTGCTTGGGCACAGACTCAGGGAAGTATATCATCTCCTAATTCCTTTTTAGGAGTCAGGAAAATTAAGAACATTAATTAGACAGTCACAGACTGCCTAAATTGGGTGCTTAGGCTTCCTAATTGATTAGTGGAGAGAGCTAAGCACCAAAGAGCAGTCCAGAGAGTTTACCTGCTGGGAGCAGACTCACTTAAAGATGGCTGTTATGAAACATTAGCCACAGAATATAGCTGTATCACTGCCTCCCTCTGAAGTTTAGACACTGACATTAAGAGCTTAATCCAGTTGCCTATACACAGGCATCTAAAGCTGTATGAGATAGTGCAGGGTAGCCCTTCAGCTGCCCTTTAGCTGACACTCCAGAGGAACGAAGGTCTCACTTAGCTGGTGGTCATGTCCACCAGCTTGGCAGACAGGTAAACCCAGGGTACTTGAAATAGCACTAGGGGCTTATGCATGGACAACTGAATCAATCCTTGAGCAAAAGATTCAGCTCCAGACTGTAATAATGTAAATTTAGGAGTCTGTAGCTATGTGTATACTGGTAAGGTAGCTGTTTAAGTGAATGGAGATCATGGGTATGATCTCTACATGAGATGTGGGTGTCCCTTTAGATCTGTGTCATATTCAAGAGCCACCATCTTGAATAAACTAGAGTATCTGAGGTAGCGCTTGGAGCCCACAAGTGGAGAACTGAATCTAGCCTTCAGTCAATACAGACAGCAGAGTCCAGAGAACTATTCAGGTGACCAAACACATCAAGAATCCAGTGTACTTAGCTGAGGATAACCTCTTGAAAGAGCAGGTTTCATGTGACAGTGATGGCTGCAATCAGTTAAAATGGAAAAACATCTCACAACAAAGATTTGTGGGACCAGAGGGAAGGCAGTCCTAAGGAACTGTGTATGACTCAAGCCTGGTGGCTAGGCTTCTCTACTGGAAGTAAGGAAACTAAGTGAACTGGCCAATATTTTTAGGAAAATGTGTGTCCGTGATTATACAAAATAAAACAGAGTGCAATTCATAAACCATACCAAAAGAAGAGATCAGACTCTGAAGAATTCCCAAAAAGCAATCCACCTATGCTAGCATTTCTTTGCACTCCCAGCAACGAATGACTAATGAGTGTCACACAGCTGTCCATCTCTAACAGGAGAGAACACAAGGTCTTTAATCCCTCCTGACCTGATAGTGTAATGAACAGGATATTCCTTGGGATGTAATAGATGAGGTTCGAGTCATCTCAAGCTGCAGCAAGTGCTGAACCCAAATCTTGAACAAGTATCCTAGTGATAAAGCTTTCTTAGAGAAAACAGCAGGATTAGCTCCAATTCTGTTTTCAAAGGCATACTTGACACTGTAAGCCAATAAGGCCCCTTGTTTAGACAATATGGCATCAATACACTGTTGGCTTTGGAGCTGGAGATCTATCAATTTATGATCGTAAATCCTAATTTAGTTACCAAACTTCCCAATGAAATTCACAGGATGAGTAGGAGTTAGAAACTTAAATATTTTGTGGACTTCCTGGGATGAACTGGCAACTGAGCAGAAAATTAGAGCATTAGGTTTTGGACTTGGGTCTCAAAGGTAAAATTCATCTCACCTAACTTTAGTTCTGCAGTTTAAATGCCCATGACTAGGCCAGTCACCCTAGTGACTCCTTTATTATTAACAAAGGCAACTTCAAGTCGTTTCTTCATAAAATCAATATCTAAAGTAGGTCAGCAAGGGACTCCTTTCCTAAACATAGTGTTTAGTGCCAGATATTCCAGATACCACAAGATATCATGCCTGGCCTCAGCTGTAATTTGGTAAGTCAAGTATGCAGTTGCTGTTTGGCACCTGCCTATCCAACACACAATATAGATAACTTGATTACCCTACCACCTCTCCAATGGCACTTGGCACCTCTGTAAGAAAAGTAACCAAGCTCTTTGAGTCTCCTGATCCAATGAACAGAGTCACCTGTCACTATTCTGCCTGAGACTTCCACATCGCCACTTGTGAAAGGCATCTGAAGGTCTGGAATAGCAGCATTTTTAGCAGTACCACTTAGTGTGGCTGAGGAAGGACCATTCATATAAAAAATGAAGTCATCTGTATTTCATCACAAACCATTTTACAGTTAAACATTTAAAAGCTAGTTCTTTAGTCATTTTGAAATATAACTATCCTAGAAAGCTGCTTTAAGAGGGAAACAAAATCATCTGTGTACTCATTAAGTATTAATATTGAAATGTAAACCATAAAAACACATAGTTTTACCTTAAGCCAACAATGTTGTACTTTTTTCATCTTTGTGTTAAATATACTACATTATTATGGATAAACAACTACTATAAATATTTTACTGCAAACTGGTTATAAAATAATAATTTTTAGGTATATTATTTTCTCATACATTTAAAAATAGGTAGAAATAAAAAAGTATATTATACATAAAAGTGATACATAAAGGAACTTTAAGAATAAATAGTTCAAAGTTAAGTTTTATATGTTGTATCTTTCTTGTTTAATATGAATGTTCAGTATATGGGCAAAGTAAGATAAAAGCCATCCCTTATTACTCCTTTCCTTGTTTTTAAGAGCATGGTGTTTACAAATACTGTGATGAGTAGGAACATGTTCTTGTTCTGAAACTTCAACTCCTTTTTAAAGTGTTGGTTTCTGAAGATATTTTCATTGGGTTTGTTGTTAAAACTTTTAATGTCCTTTTTATCCATACACATTAAATATTTTTTACAAATAGTACGATTCAAAGAATAGTCATTAACATTCTTGTTTACAGCAGCAGTCTGTCGGGGGTTAATAAATGCTCACCTATGACTTCCACCCTCTCCAATCTGTCTGTTGCTCCAGAGTCTGAAAACATAGGCTTCCCAGCTTCTAACAGGGTTACTGAACTGGAAATCTTCTCCAACAGAGGAAGCAAATTTTGCCTTTAAATTTTCTCCACTGAAGCTGTTTTGATATTGTTCCTCTCCCAAATGAACCTGTTCGAGACCCTCTGTTGCTTCTGGCTCCCAGAGTCATATGAAGGCACATGTATATATATTGGTGTATGCATAGAGTATGATATGTGTTGTATAATATACTCATGCCTGCTTTTTTTATGGTCAGATGACTACTGAAATCACATAAATATTTTACAGGAGAGAAAGGATTAATTCTCCCTAGCTGTAACCCTCTAAAAATGAAGAGAAATAGGCACCTCCAAGGAGTGATTCATCCATCCTACATGAGATACTTGTTCAGAGGTGGACTGAACTGCCATGAGATGTTTCTCTCTTTACACTGACTCCAAAGAGACCTGAAACAACCACCTTAGGTTCAATGTCTACTTTTTCAATGTCTAAAGCCAGCTGAAGGGAATCGCAGCCTAATTAATTGTTCTGCCTGAAAGGAAGATAGCAGTATAACTGTATCTACACAAAAGAAATTGATGATATCCGTGTAGTATAACTTTGGAGAGTAATACTGCCCTCACACCCACTGTCTGTTGTTGCTTCCTCCCTACCTCTCTGTGAGAGCTACCTGTCGTGACTAACTATCTCAGCTACTTTTACTTTCCTAAATGCATCCATCCCAGGCAATCCCCTCTGACTCTCAGGCCCAAAGGTACAGCACCATCCTGACTGGTACCGGTGTCCTCACACTACATAACACTTAGCCCTGGATGTTACCTAGGACTTCTGCTGGGTTCATGTAGCCTTAACTCAAGTTCTGGACTGAGAAGGGAGAAAGGAAAGGAAGGCAGGCTGTGTTTAAAATATCTGAACTAACATGAGGGATACCCATTGGAGTCATTTTTAAGAGTAGTTGTAAGTAACAAAAATTTAAAAACAGCTAAAGATATAGTCTTACCAAATACATTTTGCTATTGGCTGCAGGGGGAACAGGAGACTTCCTCTTTTTATCCACCTTTTCTTTCCTCTCCTCTTTCCCCTCCCCCTCAAGGCAAAGAAATCAAGCTGGATCTCTGATAAGGCAATGAAAACTTCTAGCACATCAAGCCCAACCTAGCAATCTGCTGTTGTTCCTTTCGCATGAATGACTATAAAGTCATTCTCATGTTCACACATCTGCAGCCAAAACAAATTCCTGAATGACTCCATATATTCCCAAGTTCTTTGAGACACACCTGAATGCCACGTAGACCTGGGCCACAACGGATGAGGTGAGGCTGGTTAACTAGCTGGGGATTTCTGTCTGTGCCAAAGCCAGTGGAAAGGATAGGCAGCTCCAGGGAGCTATTCAGCTCGGCTATCGCAGTCAGCTGTCTTCAGATGAAACAAATCTCCATTCAGAAATGCCTGCCTCTGTATTCATGAACAATAGCAGAAGTCTAACTGTTAGCTCAGACTAGGCAACTTGTCTCTTTTACAGTTAGAGGTAGGCAAGATGAACGGACAGCTCATTGACGGTTTTCTTTGGTCACAAGGTTCACTCCGTGCTGACTGATAAATATACAGCTGCCACCCAGCATGACAGACGTGCATATGAAATCAGTCAACACGTGAATTCCATCAGATTCATGTTTGGGCCATTAATTACAGCATGTACCTTGGGGTCTCCCACCTGCAGATGCCTTAGTAGCAGTGGTAATCACATTTACTCCGATAGTAAGAAACACTTCCCGAGTCATATAGAAAGCGCTGAGCAGAGTAGTGCTCAACCTGAGGGACACAACACAGGATAAAGAGGAACAGTAAAAGATATAGACAAAAGTATATAGGGGATGACAGCAAATGCAATGTTTCCTCTATAAAGAAGTGAGAGGTGGGATAGGAAGAATCACCTGAGGTAAACGGAGTAAGCTACGCAGAAAGACAAGGTTAGGTGAAGGGATTGAAGGTCAGACAGGGTAAGGGGGATGTTGTCTTTATATCATATCTAGACAGTATGACAGAAACCTTTTCCTTGGGATCAGTGGGCATTCCAAGTCCATGTACTGCTTTTAAACTGAATATGGAGGAAAACTTCAGCTTGGTGGTGTTGATTATTGCCCATTAGAGATTGTGTGGAGACCACCAAGCTCATTTCACTTCAGATCATGGAATGAACTAAAATTGAGGTCCTCAAGGTGAAAAGCTAGTTTTTTATCCACTACACTAAAGAAGTAATTTCTTTTTTTCTATTAAGCAACTGTGAAAGGAAAGATTGTGCAATGACTAGAAGTACATTGTAAATATCAGGGTTACCAAAAGTCACAGAGAAACCTTTCAAATAATCTGAAGTGGTGATAGAAAGAGTAATACAGTGAATTTGTATTGATGGAACAATCATTAACCCTACACCTTCACTTTCATTTGCATTAAAGAAGCAACCGACTGTATGTTTGTGACGTTCATTGGTTTTACCCTACCAAAACTGTTTGGTAGGTTGGCTAGTTTACTGTCTGTGCATATACATGTGTGTATGTGTGTCCATTTAAGTGTTTAAGCATGTATGTTGGGAAATATATTTCGTACTTTAAGTTCCTTATGTTACAAAAGAGTGCACATATATTATTCCAATATTTTAAATATGCACTATTAAAGACTACTTAGGATTGCTAAATTATGTGAATCCAGATTCTGCCACTTTAGCAGCTGTTAAAAACTATTACTTTGGGCAGTCCTACTGAAATCTGTAAGATTCTCAGGGAATGAGTTAAACATGCAGAATCTGACCCAAACTGTTATTTCCACAGATCACTGTGAACTACTATTTGTGTTCTCAGTCTTATGCAGAGACTGCTGTCACTCCTGTCTCTCATATATTCTGTGGCTTGTCCTATCCTTTATAGATGAGCCCTTGTAAAGCTAGAGATCGTTGAAATGCCCGACTCCATTATCCACATAAACCAGCAACTATTCACATCATTTTTCAACGACAAAGACTTGAAATCCTATACTGGGCAGGCAATTTTAACTGGAAAACTGGGAAAGGCTATCTAATACTGAAATAAATAATCAGGAAGCAAGTAACCGTGAATCATTAGGATGGTTAAGAAAAAATAAACAGAAAACAAGTAACTGAAAAAGCAAGGATAAAATTAAACAGTAATCATGATTTATAGTAAGATACTCTGAGACATGACAGAAGTCTCAGTACACCAAAAGGAAAATCTTGTTTGCTCAAATTATTTGTTTCTTCTGTCTAATGAATGTAATTCTAATATACAAGTGATAACACTGGCATTTCTTTGAAATGTTGATTCAGTTTAATTATGAAAATCACCAAGGTATTTTCTGGCTGCTGCATCACTCCCTGTACTAAGATTAATCACATCAACATCATTCATTTAATCTTCAAAGAGGAAGCAGTTGTCCACAAAAGCCTTCAAATAGCTTCATTAGTGCAATTTTTCAGACTCAAACACTTAGCTGGCAGCATATGATTGAGAGTAAGGAAGGTCATTATATTCATCTGTTTCCTAATCCAATTTATTTTTTAATGTTTCTACATTTTTTTGTGGATAAGTATAAGCTCCACATTCTTGTCCTTTGTTTTGGACAATCAAACCATACACAGATCCAATACAGACAGAATAGTTGGTGACTTTCATGTTTTACTCAGTTCACTATGGGATGAATTTGAACCAGAATATGCTCCTCTCCCCAGCCCAGCACTGATTTAACATACAGATTGTTTTTGTCACCAGTCACAAGCACAAAGGACCTTAAGATGTGTTTACTTAAACATGCAAACAGGGTTAAAAAGGTGAGACACAGAGCAATGTGCCTAATGTTTTCGATGCCAGACTGAGACCTATTAACAATGTTTTAGAGAATAAAAATAAGTCTAACCTCTCCCCATTATTAATATTTAATTACATGCTAAGAGCATCATTGTCTTCAGTCTCCCATGGATGCTGAAAAGACCTTCCCTTGCTTCATATTACTTAAAAACTTCTCTAGCACAATCCTGTGCATTTTCAGAAAATCACGATACCTGATGTCCAATTAGCTGATATTGTGGCACAGTCTTTGAGCAGTTTAACTTTTTAAAAAAATATAGCATTGCAACCTAACACATTCACACCGAGCGTGGCAGCTCACTACCAAGATCACGGTGACAACCTGGTCAGACACAATTATCCTACCTGCATAGCACTAAAATAGCCACTGATCAAAATGTGCTTAGTTCTATTACTGAAAACCAAAGCCGCCAGGTTTAGTTTTGAAGCTTTAAAAACCAAAGACTTTATTAAAGTTTTTGCTAACATATTTGCCTGCAGCTGTCAGTGGATTGTGCAAAAATCAGTCAATCAGAAAAGGGGAAGCCTTGAGATATCAGGCAGCAAACATAATTTTTTTTTTTTAAATAAACTGTTTAAATTAATTAAAATTTTCCTTCCATTTAATTTTAGGTGAGGACAAAAATCAATGTTATATTCAACAAAAAAACTTGGGCAAAAATTTACAAAAATGGATCCTAAGGCTCTGGTGAATTGCCACGATTGCAAACATGCCAATCATTCAGAGGTTCCCCAAAAGGATGGAAAGATGTGTTTGAACCACGAAGGTGTTTGTTTTATTAAATACTGGATTTAGTTTAGAGAGAGGAGCTTGGGATAGTTCCATAGCTACAAAGCTATATGCTTCAGTTGTCACTGTATCTCACGTAACTATTTTAATTCCTTTCGCTGGCTTATAAACAGTGCCCATGCTCCATCCTTGGTTCACAGTGCTATCTAAAATCAATTGCTATATGAAAGAACAGCATAAAATGTAGGCTCCATGTGGTTCTCAATCTAACCACTCAAACAGTGTATAGGTGAGGCTTTTATAACCACAGGTCCCCTGCACAAGCAAGGATTTTCTTTGTGCTTCTACTTAAAAAAAAAAAAAAAAAGGGAAAATCAATATTCTCAGAAGCAGTTGTATTAGCTAATACCCCACTTGCACCTTTTTGTAGATAAGACTTCCCCAACTCTGGTGCAGGATGAAAAACATAGGCTGGCCCAATATTTATTCATGGCAGAGAAAATTAAGGCATATCACAAGATGAGTTTACATACAGGCTTCAGTCCTTAAGCCCATCTATGAAACTCAGTGGACTATTTCTCTCCTTGTGAGCTCTTTGGCTACGGAAGAGTCATGCTGGGGCACTCCTCACTCCTGACAAGAGATTGAACAATAGTCATGGAAATCATTTTGTTTAGGGCAGAGGTCAGGATGCAATAACGGACCAACATAGTGGGAAAGTCACAGCAGCTGGAAGAGTTACCATAGCTGAAGTGATACAGGAGCCACCAGAGTTTGTCTCCACTGGAATTTGTAAGGCATTTGTCACCTGGATATTCTAAGCCATGTTGATATCCCATCCTTAGTTCAAGGTGTTAGACTCCTTATATACTTATTGCTACCCCAGTATATCAGAACTTTCCTTGCAGGAGCTGAGGGCTTCTGTGAAGGATTTTTCTTAAAAAAACAAAAAAAAAACCAAAAAAAAAAAACCAGCAACTTTGAGGTTGGAGTACTTGCACTTTTTAAAACATTTCCATGAATTGCTCTCAGATCTTGCCACTGGAACTTGGCAGTATGAGGCCACATCATTTCAAGCTGTGAACAACAGAGGGAATGACCAGGCTTATCCTGCAATTTGTCCCACTTCACTGGAATACTTAGAAATTGTTAAGCAAAGTAAGCTTATTTCTGCTTCTACCTTCTCTCTGCAGGACATAGTGGGGAAAAATAACCATTCTACTCTGCACTTTCTAAACAGGAGTCTTTTAAAAAAGAGCAACAGCATATCCCTGGAATCATTCCATCCAGAGAGTCATCTGCCCTCATAGTTCAGTACTATAATCAGTATGGTCCTAATAACTTAGACTTAAAGGGCTACTATACTCCTTGGGTGACATTTAGGCCCTATCCTTCACTCCTCCTTTTTATTCAGATAGTGTTATCCTCGGGAGTCCCAAAGCTTCTTGATCTCAATCAGGCCTTAATAGAAGCAAAAGTCTTCAGAAAGGTCTTGCTGTGACAAATGTAGGTATGATATACTACTGTTCTTTACTGTTCTTCTCAAATCTCAGTTTCTCTAATTACACACTACTCTGAAAACTATGAATTACATAAGGAGTCTAACCAAGACGTATGCTGCAAGTACTGCATCAGTTATTAGGCAAAGATATGAAAATAAAGCTAATCACGGGGAAAACTTTTTCAATTCATCTGCCTCACACTGTCCATTTACAAGGCATTCATTTATGTTGGTTGGTTTTAATCTTAACAGTAAATGAACTTTTGTTGTTAAAGTAGGAACAGATCACTGAGTAAGTGGCAATGTGCAATGGGAATGAAGAATCAAGTAAGGATACATTTACATCAGAAAAGTAAGAGAGAAATAATCTGCAACCCGTAAGGGCAACAATGAATACAAATCTATTTAGATGGCCGCTAAAAACAAATCAGGATTCACCCCTTCAAGGGCCCTGCTCTGCCTTTTTTTATATTAACAATACACAAGTTTTCAATCAAAATTGGTACCAAGTGAAAAACCTTCTTCACAGAGCATGAAGAAGTAGAGACTCACCTTTCTGACCACCTTCTTTCCTGTCTTCTATATATCCTCATAAAATATTTACTCTGCTTCTGAATGACCACTCTGATTATCCTTAGACTCCTTTTCAGATTCCCTGATGATGTCATGGAAATGTTAAACCCATTATGCTAAGCTAGGACCTCCATCTACTGTGACCTCTTGGCACTAGCTTCTAAGGACGGCATGATACTTTTACGTGAAAGTTAGTCTTCCTTCGGGTCATCGATAGATGGACTCGATACACCCGCACTTCAGTCAACACTGGTAAAATTTGAGCAAGGCCACGTAAAAAGCCCAAATCCGTTTTGTGTTTACAGTAAAGTGATTAAAACATCTATTAAGAGCTACAACTGTATTCTATTGGAAAATAAGCATTTGTATTATTTCATGGGTCCACCCCATAGGTAATACATGGCGTTCCTTTTCATTAAGCTATTAGGGAAGTGATTAGTGACTAGCACCCTGCTCTAATTATCTTTAATGTAGTGTTTCAAATTGATCATGCATAATGCAATTAGAAATCATAATTAAATTAATTTATATTGATTTAAGCCTTTATAAGTTGTTAATAACTATGGCCCATTACATTAATTCCTACAAGCCAACATTAATATTTTCAATATGCTGAGATATTTCACTTTTTTCCCCCTGTTCGTGGCATCGGGCGCTTCATTACGGCATCCACAGGGGATGGCTGCCGGGGGACGTGCCCAGCAAGTGTCCCCGGAGCTGGGGGCTCCAGCTCGGTAGCCGTGGCCCTTCATGGTCCAGGGGCGAGTGGGTGCTGGGGGGGACGAACGAACGGACAGCTGACTTTAACACAGCAATAACGACTGTTGCCCAGGCCGACAGCGGCCCTTTGTATTTCCACGGAGATGGAAAGAGCCCAGCAGCCGCCCAAGGGGAAAACTCGGGGCGTGGGAGTCAAAAAAGCGAGTCCTGGGGCTTGCGGGGGCCGGCCTCTCGCCCGACGGGGGGCTCCCAAATCTCTCCCTCCTCTCCTGGCAGTGACCTTATTCCCTCCCATCCCTCGCCCCCATCCACCCCACCCCCCCAACCCAAAAAGCTCTCTTGAAAGTTACTCCCCTCCCCCTTCAACTTGTGCAGCCTGGCCCCCTTTTCAAAAGAATTACGCATAAAAATAAAGGCAGTAAATCCCCCGGCGCGGGCTGTCAGGGACGAGGCAGCGCTGTCAAACGGGTGTGCTTCCACCCCACCCGTGACACCTTTCAATGAGAAACCGGTGGTCTGGGGTCAAAATAAATTTCCCAGGGAGAGGGATGCCCGGCTATAATAAAATCTTACAGCGGGGGGTTAACAAACCACTTAATAAAACAATTTATGCTTAAATAATATTTCTTTTAAAATAAAATCGGGGTGTGCAAATCAGGATTTGATTTGAGAGACATGAATTCTATTATATGTACAATTTAATCACGGGGTATTTAAAATAGACATTTCCATCTAAAATCCAATCAGAAATCAACACAGTACCTCGAGGCATTAAGATGATCATCTCCATTTTGCATTTGTAAACCGGTAGAAATAAATGTGGCTTGTGGATACCAAGAGGTCAAGTACGGCTGCTCAAATATTTTTCTTACAAAATGACGGATTTATTAGACAAATAAGTAGCCCGGCTGATGCAAAACCCCCAGTGATTGAATTTTGACGTTGAGTCAACAACAACTCGAACTACATCAGTGCTCCAAGATTTAGTTATGATGGTAGAGATTACTGAACAAATAGGAGGCAGAAATGAATACAGATTTCCAAGGATCTGCCCCTGGCACCCTCTTCTTGACATTCCCCTCCATATGCTGTCCCTATTCACAGTGTATTCTAATTAAAGGACTGGGCTATGTCTTCTAATTTTACAAGAACTTTTAAATAATTAGTCTAGTGTGTGTTAAAAGGGAAAGCTTCAGACATAAGGGGATTTCAGTCCCTTTAGGATCTCTCCCCGGCTTTGCAGTTATCACAGTCCCTTCCATGAAGAAGGGTGGAAAACGCCTCTGATTTGATTGCAGAAAGACACGAACCCTGACCAAACCGCCGGATGCAAACACAGGCGTCCTCGCTTCATTTCCAGCCCATGCAAAGAGGGCGGTTTGGGGGTTTGGGGGTTGGGATTTTGGTGCGAGATTTTTTTTTTTTTTTTTTTTTTTTCCCCCTCCCAGTGGCAGAGACGTTGAGGGTCCAGCATTCCTGGGAAAAATCTGCCCACGGATCCCAGCCGCCCGTGAAACAAGCTGGGGCTGCAGCCTGCACAACCCCGACAGCGGGATTTTTTCACGCGGAACCTGCCCCCTCCTCCTCCTCCTCCTCGTCCCCTCCCTCCCCGCTCCCCCCAGCCCACAGGTGGATGTTCCCCGGCCCGAGCGCTGCGAGCTGCGGGTGCTGCAGAGCCTGCCTGAGCGGGGGGAAGCGCTTTTATTCCTGCTTCGTTTCTTCAGCGCTTTGGAGCGTTACTTTTACTTGCTAATCACGAAGGGGAGCTTAAATAATTGAGAGTACGTTTAAGCATAAAGCAGTCAGTTTCTAATCTTTTCAGGGGGAAAGGGACTAATCTGCACCTGCTGTGAGAGCCCTTTTTTATTTATTCTGTATATTACTTTCACTCCAAGCTGGACCTGATGGCTCCTATTACAGTTGAGCCTTGCGGAATCCATAACCCTTCCTTTCGCAGCCCCTTTCTCTGCTCCCCTCTTCTCCGCAGGTACAAACTTTTCCTTGGCAGAGAAGAGGGAGCAGGGGGATCTTACCAGTCAACATTTAGCTGAGATTTTTTATTTTTTTTTAGAGAAGCTTTTCAGAATTCCCAAGCTCTCCAAATTTGCCTTCTTTCCATTGCCTCTGCTGTATCGCATGCATATTTGTAGAAAAGGGAAGCACACACTGGCTGCCAAGGTGATCTGGATTATTTTTTAATAGGGGATATCTCGAGAGCAGGATTTTAACGTAGAGTTTATCCTATTTAGCATTTGGGAGGAAATTGTTTAATAAGCCTTTCTCCTACTACCTATTTTCACTGCCGAGTTTTTACATTGGATAGAGGCTTCTCGGAGTCCTGCCAAAGTTAATTCCAGATTTATATTTCTGTAACCTACTTAGGATGCAAAAAGAAAAAAAAAAAAACCTATCAAATTAAAGTGAGTCCTCCTGTCTTGCCTGCTCCCAGCAAATAACTTGCAGCACCTAATAAATCCAGATGGAGTTCCTCATATAGCCCGGTGCAGAAATAATTATTGTCCTGGCTTGTTTCATGTCAGAGGCCTCTTCGGCTCATCTGTCATGAAACCAATTTCACTTTATTTACATCCATTTGCTAGTTTAATTACTGTGCTGATGAATAGCCTGAAGGAATTAAGTTACGAGTCTTTGGAAACCTAAAACGACAGATATATGGGTTACCTTTTAAATAGAGGAAGAAAATGATGGGTGGTGTGTGCGCCAAAATTTAAAGGTAATAAGAGCCTTTCCTTAGCTAGGTGGAAATGCAGAACCAACTGACACTCAGCCCGCGCGGTTACCTCTGTCTCGATGTAAAGCATTGCTTAGAAAGGCTTTCATATTTTTTGCAGGTTAAACGCAATCTGTATTAAAGCAAAGGTTCCAGAAGACGGGTGCCAGCTTTAGATCTAAGCATAGATGCACTCATTATTTTTCCAGCCACCGAAAGAGGAAAAAACATCAGAAAATAAGTCTGTCTTAAAGACCGACTTCGACATAACCTATGCAACGTACCATACAACACAATCAATAGGGTCACTATCCTGCGTCAGCAGTCGCAAAAATTGTCTCAAGCGCTTCTTCCCTCAAACTTGCCTCTCTGCCATGCACTGTACCCACAGAGGGAATTTCAGCCAGCTAGGGGATCTCGGGCTTTTTAGGGAAACCTCCGAAAAGCAGAGTTTATCCTCGTGTTCCGCATCCCTGGTCTAGCCCACGTCCTTGCCCTTTCTCCGGGTGTTTTTCAACCATTCCCATGGCCTGCAGATCAGGGGCGGGGGATCTGCTCCCTCCACCCCGCACCCTCCCCACGCGGGGACCCTGCCGCAGGGTCCCGGCGCACCGGGGGGGGGGCCCGTCCTCGCCTTCCCCCTCCTCCACTCCATAACTTTCCTGAGCCGCTGTAGCACTTTGTCATAACCTGGAATTTCAAAACTTTGTGCGGCATGTGCCTGAGCGGAAGGTCACTCTCTTTAACGTTCCCCCTCATTCGTCATGAAAGAAAAGAAAATTAAAAAAATCCAGGAGTCTGGGAATTAGGCTGGGAGTGTCGCTGTCCCGGGCTGCGCCCCGGCATGTCACCTCCGCACTGGCCAAGAGGGTCCAGGAGGAGCCCGAGTGAGCACGTTCGTCCTAACCCTGCAGGGACAGTGCCCCAAACCGCCCCATCCGCCAAGTAGAGAGCGGCAGCCGGACCCCAGACCCCCGCACCGTCCCGGGCACTAAGCCTGAGCCTCAGCTACATCTTTATTTGCCTGAACCGCAGGAGTTTGGGGGAGCCCGCCGGGCCCCTTTTGACGGCCGCCTGAAAAATTCACTTCCACCAGGGCTTTTCCGCCGCTCTCTTACAGACACTACTTCTTCCCCCGCTCCCGGGGATTTTGTGGATCCGGTACTTTTGTGGACCTCGGGGGTTTAGTCACCGCGGGACAAACCTCCCGCGGAGAAAAGTCGTGCTGCAATAGGTGAGAGGGCACACGGAAAAGCCGTGAGGGCGGTCGGAGGTCCGGCTGCCAGTCGGGAGGTGATTCTAGGAAAAGCCTTCCCCTCAGAGGCACCTCCGCAAGGAGAGGGCTGAAGGGGCGGACGGAGGTCCCCTTTGTCACCCAAGTTGAGCGGCACTTTTCAAACCAAATCCTTTGCCGGGGGGAACGTGCCACGTTTCCCCCCCTCCTCCCTCGAATCTCGCTAGCGGGTGACCTGAGCCGGTTACACGAGGGTATAAAAGAGAGCGGATCAAAAGAGAATTACAGCTGCGTGTTCGAGGTACTCCGGGTCTTTATATCTGAGGGAAATGAAAGGAGAAAGTACACAGCAAAATAGGGTGGGGTAGTAAAAGCCCCCTCCCCCCCCCGCGTCTCCTCTCTCCCTCTCTCCCCCTTTGATTAATAGATCCATGTGGCTAACGGCCTGACATATGGTGTGCGAAGCAGCTTGAGATGGTACCTCGGGCATACCCCACGGCCATTAACATATTACAGGCTTCTGTGCAGACAGACAGCAGCCGGCCGCCCGCGCAGCCCCGCGCAGCCCCGCGCAGCCCCGCCGGAGCTCTCCCCGGTGCTGAAGCGCCGCCGCTGCCGCCCCACCGCCCGCTCCTCCGCGCCCCGCGCAGCCCCGCGCAGCCCCGCCGCCCGCTCCTCCGCGCCCCGCGCAGCCCCGCCGTGATCGAGTTCAAAAAGCGGGCGGGCGCGCACACGGATTTGAAAGTCCCGGATTCGCAGGGGAGGCGATCGACAGCAGCACCGCTCCTCGCCCCTAAAATGGGGATTTCTCGCGCTTTTTTTTTTTTCATCTAAGGAAAAAAAGGGGTTGCTGTATGTAAAACCTTTACTACAGAGAGCACAAAAATTGCCTCCTGCGGAAACCGATCGCACTTAAAAGGCAGTGCCAGCTTGCAGAGCAGAAAAGGCAGATTTCTGCAAATAACCCCAAAGTTGGGAAACTGGCATTTATAGCACCTGGCAGCGGGGCGGGAGGAGGGAGGGGGGACGTTACTGCCAGCCGTGTTGTCTGAAAGCGGGAATTATAGTGCACAATACAGTAGCTGAGAATGCAGCAAAACCTAAGGTTTATTTAATCCATTTCAAGGGTTCTGACGGAAACATAAATCACCCCCTGCACTTTGCCTTTTAGTCTCCTGTAGATAACTGCCCCAGCTCTTTTGAACTTTGTTCTGGCTGTTTTGTTGGGAAATAAAGCTAACACTAGATTAAACGTTTCAGGTAGCTTCATCTTCTGATTTCAGGAAAATAGTGTTAATAAGGAGCTTTGATGTTGTTTTACTTTCAGACTGTATGCCTTAAGGCAGAAAAACGCATAAAGGTAGCTGGGAAAGTAAATTGCCAGAAGCGAAGAGCACCCTCCCTTTCAAAATCCTGTAAGTACTCCTCTCTCCTACATCAAACCGATCCTATGCAGAGCAGCACTAGTGGGTTTGAGATTCCCTGGCTTTTGCAAACATCTTTCATTTCAATGCACACACGCCGATGTGCGCGCCTGTGTTTATGTGTGTGCACTCGAGTACTACCAGATGTTAATGAAACTGAAGATTATAGGGGGAAATTGGGAAGGCTAGTTGCAACTGCCGCTTTTTTTAATTGTTATTTATTTATTTTCTTTTTCCCTAATAAGAATATAAAATCCCCCGGGAAAAAGAATCCTAGAGATTTGCGGTGAGGAGTAAAGCCGATGCAACGTGAGCAGGGAACTGTAGACCTCCACCCCGCCGAAGCAGCCCAGAATAAAAGTTTTGCGTACTGCACATTTGGGGTCTTTCTAGCTATTCCGCCAGTAGCCTCCTCTATCCTTTCGGGAGCCCAGCACATCAGCCTCGCAGATTCCTCGCACACAATCAATACATTTTGCATAACACGAGTCTCCCCCGCACGCTCTCGCCTCTCTTGCTCGCTCTCTATATTTGTTCGCCTCTCGTAGGTGGACGGGGTTTCTACACTGGGCTTTTCTTTTCAGAAATTAGCGCCGACGGTACGGAGTCTCAAAAGCGAGCCGTGCGCGGTAGCTGGTGCTAGTCACTGCTTCCTCGGGTCAGAAATTGCGCTGGAGCCCACCACAGCAACCTTGCAAGCATGCGGTTCGGTCGCAGACAGACACAGCTTGCCTCTCTCCAGTCCCTCGTCTTTAACACTCCCCCCCCTTCCTCTTACAGCAGCGCTTTAATAAAGTCACATAAGTGATTGAAATTAACATAAATCATTATTAGTTATTAGGATTTGCTCTAAATTACTCTGTGAATATAACACCAAACCCCATCTGCCACTCCTGCTCTAGCAGCAATAGATTGCAGATAAAATAAATGTCCTTACCCCATTAGAATGTTCCTGTCTCTGTAGCCAAAAGCCAAACAAAAGCAATAAATACAGAGCTTTTTTCTCTCCACTATTCAGCTGTGACTGTTTTCATCAGCTCTTCCTCTAGAAAAGCTCGATAGCTGCCTGAAAATATTGCATTTTATATCACCAAAGGGCGATTAATATTGCATTAACTGTATTTAACATTTTTTAAGCGCGAGTAATCTGAAATGAGTAAGTTTCTGTTACTAAATACAGGGGATGTCAGAGCTGGTGAAAACAGCTTAAAATATCTGTATAAACAGATTATTTGTTTCATACTTTGTATTTTTATAATGTTATGGTATAGTGTGCTCTGTTTGAAGTAGAAGAAGCCATGCTAATGGTCTGTTTAAAGTATTCTGACACTGTCTGGAGACATCCAAGTCTCTGCCTTCATTAAATGTTTATTGTCAACACTTCAGTGAAAAAAAGTCTTGTGTAAGTGAATTTCCACTGCTGGATGCTGTCAACACTTTGTTTTATTCTGATCCGCGTGTACAAAAGTTTGTATACATTATGCTGAAGTGAAGAGAGGCAGAGATTTAGCGAGCTATAATTAGTTACCAAACAAACTTTTGGTAGTAATTCGGTTTACATAATGACCATAATCAAGGGCTAAGTTACACATATCGGTGCCTTGTCTTCTTTCCACGCAGCCTGCAAAAAGACGTATTCGTGCTGACATGCTATCCCCTTGTCAAGGAATATCTTTCTTTTTTAAAATAAATAATAAAATACATTTTAAAAACCCAACCCAGACCCACAGCTTTTACGTATTTTAGCTCTGGCTCACCCTCGCAAGGGTCGCTTTCTTTTGGGCGGGCGAGGGGCGCACACAAGCCTCTGCCCCTCTCGGCACCCCGGTGCTCGCCGCAGGAGCCCTGTCTGCGCGGCTGGACCCGGCCTCGGGGCGGTGTGTGTCCCTGTGTCCGTGTGTGTCCCCGTGTCCGTGTGTCCCCCCCCACACCCTCCCACGCACTGGGAACCCCTCTGTGCCACAGACTCCACGGGCAAGCGGGAAGGTCCCTCGGCGTTCCCACTGAAGGAGACTGTTGAGAGACTTTTGTGGCTCGGTTGTCAAAACCAATGCCAAGTTACAGTTTATCTTCGACGTACCGGCGCAGTCTGCCTTTCTTTTAATTATTTGTTTAATTTTAAATACTTCAGTCCTCGGAGTCATTAACGTCTTATGATATCCGATTTTTTTTAAGTAGTTCCCCCTTCGCCTCCCGACAGGTATTTTTTTTTAAAAAAGAGGGGTTTCACAACTTTTCCCCCAGAGTTAGAGACGCTTTGGTACACTCGGCTGAGCAGGCTGAGGGAGTTAAAATGCAGTTCAGAGGAGGACTCCCGCTTTCCCAGAGGGGCTCTGACTCCGCCGAAGTCCAGAGACCAATTTGGGAAGCAGGTTTTTGCCTGCGCGGCTGCCCCTTGAGGGTCGGCCACCGCAAGCTGCCGGCCAGGGTTCGGCTGGTGACACGGCCCCCTCTTCCCGCGGAAACACCGCGCTCCCTCCTCCTTAAAGTTGCATCTTAAACCAGCAGGACCAAAGCCGCCCCGCGGGGTGGGGGGGGGTGGGGGGGGGGAAGATGTGGGTAAGCATCCCTCCGCCCCCCGCGGAGGCAGCCCCCCGCGCAGGAGGAGCGGTGGGGACCCCACGGCGACCGCCGCGGCTCTCGGCGGTGCGAAAGCAAAGGCGGAAAGTGCGCTCCTCTGCCCGCGGGGTCCTGCTTGCCCCTGCCTGCCCCTGCCTGCCCTGCCTGCCCCCAGCCCTGCCTGCCCGCCCGGCGGCGGGGCTGGGGCCCGCCGGTTCAGGCTCCCCTTTCTGCTAGTGCTGCTTCTTCAAAGATTTATAGGTGACATCTTATTTTAAATTAACTTTTGAGCCCTGGGTTTCATTCATTCATCCATCCATCCACCCACCCACCCACCCGCCCGCCCGCCCTCCGCCTGCCGATCTGTCTTGCCACGATGCAAAGAGAGTGGGTTGCCGGTTTACCACCTCGGTCCCGTCTCTGGGACCTATATATTCAGCTGACCTATATATTCATGCACCGCTTTTCTGCCAAACTGAGCCTCCTTCAGGTGCGAAGGGGTCGCAAAGGAGGAAAAAGAAAACGCTTCCCAAAAGCGGAAGGGGAAGGAGGGGAAGCGGGGGGTGCAGCACGCCTCCCATCAAGCTGTCTCGACAACAATTACTAAAGTTTTTAATTAGCCTCTTGTTATAATTCATTTTATTAATTTTCCAAATCTCAGCCCATGAATTATTAACGGCGGCTCCGTAATTGTGTTTGCAGCGGCGCACGTGACGGCGGCAGCCCCGCCGCTCTCCCCGCGTGGGTCCCCCCCCGCGACCGCGACCGGGACCGGGACCGGGACCGGGACTGGGGCCGGGGCCGGGGCAGCAGCCGGCTCTGGGATTTTATCAACTCTTAAATAACATAATTACCGATAATCAGACGCTCGCCTGGCAGGTGGAAACAGGTTCCCAAGCGGATTAGAATTCTGCTGCTGATCTTTTAAAAATCAATTAGGCTTTCCTCCGCTTTGGAATCAGCAGGTAAATATAATAAAGCTTTTTTCTTCTTCTTCTTCTTCTTCCCCCTCCCCTCCCTTAAATAAATAAATAAATAAATAGCGCTGGCTGAAAAGCGAGACATAAATAACTGGAGGGATTTAAAATCGTTTGGGAAATGCCGGAATAACACAGGGCAGCAGCGGCCGTATCAAGCTTTATGCGCTCGAGTCCGTCAGAGTTAAAATAATTATCTTTCGACAAATCTTTTTCTCTTCGGAGGAAAGGGGGGACACGGGGGGGCGGGGAGGGAGGCACATAAACCATAAAATCTGTGCTGTAGGACACTTCATTCTCCTTCTGGGGAGCCTTTTTACTTGTTGAACCAGGACCGAATCAGTCTTAATATCACAGGAGAGTAAAAATCAATACGATCGTGGCAGTGGGTGTCTGTTATTCACTTATGATGGCCTAATCTAAGTTGAAAGCAATGGGAGAGCGAGCGTTAAGGAGAAATTCCGTGAGCCGGCCCGGGTCTTGCGGACTCAGGAGTGGAAAATCACCTCAGGAAAGCGGCCAGACCCCTCAGGTGTGGAGAAAAGGCCATTCGAGGGACGGCAGCACCCGAGTGTCCTCGGCAAGGGGCACAGAGGCTGGAGCTGAGGAGCCTTCAGAGGTGGCAGCCGCCACCCGGCAGCGGCCCCGGCCCGTATCATGGGGGGGGAGGAGGGGTGGCGGGGGGGAATCCGTAATTTTTGGTCACAGATTGCAGTTCTGTATGCAGGAGGTTGCATACTGTTGGGGAATAAATGCGAATGCATGGTCTGTCTCTTCGTATTTTCTCTCTTACTTTTTTTCCTCGGATGCAAAAGTTTTAGCAGTCCTTAAGTTAGACCTTACAAACATGAATATAAACACTTTTCTTTCTTTCTTTCTTTCTTTCTTTCTTTCTTTCTTTCTTTCTCTCTTCCTCTCTTTCTATATTTTTAGTGAGGCATTTATTAAAAATGCCTCATGAATATTTCGTGGTTTTCTGAGCTATTCAGATTCATCCGACGGAAAGCAGGACATTCCGGTTTTGCACAGTTTCCTACCATGAAAAATAGGAAACTCTGCAAAGCTTTTATTTTCACCATCTGTTTTATTAACATATTATTTTTTCCTTTGTACTCGATAAGGATTGTACTTATTACAAAACAAACTCCTTAACTTTTCAATACATACATCGGTCATTACTGTATAATACAAATGTGGTATAGTTTGTAACATTTCAATTGCTTGGGGCAGATGAAAAAAACCCCCAACATTTGTAATTATTTTCATTTGTTCATTCCTGACTCTCCAAAAATGATATCCGGTAATACTTTTCTATAAAATAATATTTTTACAAATGCATTTATTAAAAATTCTGATGACATTTCAAGTTAATAACAACAGAAACAAGTCAATTTCCGGTGGACGAGATCTATGGTTTTTTAAAAATACCTTTAGTGCTTATTTTTTAACATCAACAGTTGTTTAAAATCACAGCTTTTTGAACATATTATTCTTTTCTGAACATCACGTGTCTTGATTCACAGATTTACCGGCGAAATTAAAAAGATTTGGCTAAAATATGTCTACAGAAGAAATAATCCCAGCTATTAAGTAACTTTTTACATTTGGCATCTGATCTAGTCACAGGTCATCAGAAAATAGAAAGAGGTTCTTTGATCACTTGAAGCAGTAGGTGGCATCCTATACGTTCCTAATGAACAATTGCATTTACAACATAAGGAGAGATCAGTTTAGGATTTTCATATTTATTAACCCAAAATAAAAATAAAGTATCTTGTTACATAATTAAGTGCAATTAGGCCAGTCAGAACAACATATAAACCTGAAACCACCCAAGCTTTTCTTCTTTATACATATTTTGTAGGTGCATAATCCTTTCCAGCAAACTGAAAAGAAATACTTCAGAAGTCTTTCTTAAAATTTTACTTTGATTTATATTCTGCAGTTATAGAATAAACTTCAAGAAACACACGCAGCTAATATATAGGTAATTTTATTCAGAGCACCGATTTTCACATAAGAGCTATCTCAAAGTAATGATTTCTGGATTTAGCAGAAAAATACATCTCTCACTATTTTCTTTTTGGTAGAATTAATCTTATGGTCTAACGGCCATACCTTGAATTTACCAGCCGTGTCTCAGAAATATTTTTTTTCTTTTTTCTTTTTTTTTTAAATGCACCCAATAATAATAACTATTCTGTTTTCACGTTTGTTTTATTTGTAAGTATGCTGGGACGCATCTCCCTGTTGTATTTTGGCGTACAGAAATATTTCTGATAGAAATAAAAGTAATAGAGTAAAGACACAACCAAGGAGAAAGCTCAGCAAACATACATGGACAGGTAGATTATTCAGTGAGACATTTCAGGATCCACACGTGGTTGCAGTTTGTAGCTTTTTTTTTTTTTTTTTGTGCATTAAAGAAAATATTTACAATCGTCTTCTCTTTTTTTCCCCTCTTTTTTTTCTCTTTTAAATCTAAATACAAGAACGTGACAAGAATGTTTGTGTTTTCAGTGAAAACAGGCAGTTAAACTGTGAAATTACACCATCCACAAAAGATTCTACCAGAAGCTAGTCTATTTAGTGCTCAGTTTCAAAATGCATAGAATGTTTGCGCTGCAAACAATGATACACCAAATAATAATCATAATAATAGCAATAATAATAAAATAAAAAGATAAATAAATAAATAAATAGATAAATAAATAAATAAATAAATAATATCGAGACTTTACCACGGATCTTTCTATGCCTTTTTTTTTTCCCTTTTCTTTTCTTTTTTTTTTTTTTTTAGGTCATGCATAATTTCAGTCTATTGTTTGTTTTGATTTTAACGGAAGGGTGTTTTCTTTTCAGAAATTCCTTGCTACTTGAAAGCCCTAACAGGCGTTCGGTAACAGCCGGAGCCAGCAATGGCTTCTGCACGTAGCCGGCGCTTTTACCTAACGAGCTCTGATAATTTTTTTCTTTTTTTTTCTTTTTGTCAATCCGCGAGACATATAATGCACCTTGACGATTATTAGTAGTACCAGCATCGTTATTACGGAATATCATCATCGCTTCCAATCCGGGAGACTGCGATAGTGCAAATTGAACCCCCCCACACGCACACACTCCCCCCCCCCCAGCCATCCTCTACCTAACGTTTATTATTTACAATAAACGACTTTGAAGCCCGAGTGGGGTTTTGGCGTGTTTGTTCCCACCACGCAGACCCCCGCAGAACCCAAACCCCTTTCAGCTCCCACGCTGGTGATCCCCCTCGCGTGGGGTGTGCGGTACCCCCAGCCCCGGAGGAGGCCGGGGCAGCACTTTGTCCCCGCCGCAGTCCGCTGCTAACCCAAAGCCGGCAGATTTGGTAGGGATGCCGGGGGAGGGGGGGGGTTCACGGTGGGGGGGAGAGCAGGAGAGGGAGGGGAGAGGACATAGTTAACCAGGAGCCTTAATGAACCTGACCGTGTTCTTTGGGAGCGCGTCCCTGCCCGGGCAGGTTTGGTATCTGCAGAGACAGAGAGGGACCTGTCTGCGGCCACGCGTGGAAAAAAGGCAAACCGCGCTGGCCAGGGAAGAGAAACAAAGGGGCTGGGGAGTAACTGGTTGGTTTGTTTGTTTTCCTTGAGCTAGCTAGGATTCCCGAGGCGGGAGCGGAGAGGAAAGGGACCGCTCCCGAGCCTCGGGAGCTCCGGCTGTGTCCCGCCGGGCTGCGGCCGCCGGCCCCGGCCCCGCTCGCACCGCTCCCCCGGCACAGACAAGACCCATCGCCAAAGCCTCGCGAAAAACCGCATTCGAGGGGAAAAAAAAACCAAAACAAAAACAACAAACCAACAACAAACCAAAACCAAACCAAAATACAGAAACCCAACCCAAAATAAAACAAAAAAAACCCAAGCCAAGCAAAGAAAAAGACACACCCCACTCCCCCCCGCAAACCACCGCCGTCCTCATTCATTACCAAGCCAGGGAAAAGAAAGAAAACCAGAAAAGTAATGAAAAGAGACCCAAACCAAACGTAGCATCGTCACCGACAGTTTCGCCTTCCGGGTTTGTTGGTCGGTTTTGTTTTCCTTCGGAAAGTTGTGACAGGTTTCTCGGTTTGTGGTTGCTGCTGTCACGGTATTTATTGGTGTGTGTCTGGGTGTGTTTACGCTTTAAGTTGCTCTTTCTCCCGCTTTCTGTCGTGGTGGGGGGGCAGAGGGGGGCTGGGGCCGCAGAAGTGACCCCCGCGGCTTTCGAGAGCGTTTTTCCCTCCGCCCTCCCGCTGCTTCTCGTTGGCGTCCCGGTGTCTCTTTCTCTTAATAATTGATAGCGCACCCCACCGCCTCCCGCACGCCCCCCCCCCCCCCCCGAGGAGTCCTCCTTTTCAATTCCGCATCGTCCCTTGGTCCCCAGGAGCTTCCCGAGGCGTCTCGGGCGACGGCGGCGGTGCGTGGGCGTCCCCCGCGGCCCCGGCCCGGCCCCCCCCTCCCGGTGCCCCCGGTGCCAGGGCCGCCCCTCCCGCCCGCCCCTAGTAGGTGGCGGAAAATTTCATCCGTTTCTGCTTCTGTCTCTGGTTGCAAAACCAAACCCGCACCACGTTCTTTTTGAGGTCCAATTTCTCGGCGATGGCGGCGATCTTCTCGGAGGAGGGCCGGGGCTGGACGGCGAAGTACGCCTCGAGGGAGCGCTTCTCCGGGGCGGCGATGGAAGTCCGCTTGCGCTTCTTCTCCCCCCCGTTGAAGAGCTCGGGCTTGTTCATTTTTTCCCGCTGGGCGCCCTCGGCCTCCTCCAGCCAGGCCTGCAGGATGGGCTTGAGGGCGATCATGTTGTTGTGGGAGAGGGTGAGGGACTCGAAGCGGCAGATGGTGCTCTGGCTGAGGGAGCCCACGCCCGGGATCTTCAGGTTGGCCAGCGCCGAGCCCACGTCGGCCTGGGTCACCCCCAGCTTGATGCGGCGCTGCTTGAAGCGCTCGGCGAAGGCCTCCAGCTCCCGCGGGTCCGTGTCCGAGTCGCAGATGGAGGCCAAGCCGGCCGCCCCCACCACCGCCGCCGCCGAGGCCACCTGCCCCGCGGCCCCGTGGTGCGCGGCCACCAGCCCCGGGTGCGGCAGCCCCGACGGCATGTTCATGGCGGCCGGGTGCGAGAGGTGGCCCAGGCCGTGCATGTGCGAGTGCGGGTGGGCCGAGGTGGAGATGAGGCCGCCGCCGCCCCCGCCGCCGCCGCCGCCGCCCCCGCCGCCGCCGGCCCCGCCGCCGCCGCCGCCCGCCCCGTCGTGGCCGCCGCCGCCGCCGCCGCCGCCGCCGCCTCCGCCGGGCATGAGCGCCAGGGAGGGCGAGGTGATGTGGTCGAGGAGGTCGCCGGGCTCCAGCGCCTGGTGGTGGTGGTGGTGGTGGTGGTGGTGGTGCGCCAGCGGCACGGTGGAGGTGGAGGTGCAGGGGACGCTGTTCATGGTGTGGTACGTAGCGTCCGGCTTGAACGGGTGGCTCTTGCCCTGCGAGACGGCGATGTCGACGGCGGCCAGAGCCTCGGCCCGCGCCAGCAGGGTCTCATCGAGGCTGGCGAAGATATTGCTCTGCAGCTGCAAGGGACACAAAACAGAGCGGGGTGCGGGGAGAGGAGGGCAGCGGGGCGCAGCGCGGAGAGGCGAGGGGGCGGCGGGAGGGGAGCCCGGGAGGGCAGAGGGGAGGTGGGCGAAGTCGGGGTGACCGGGCGGGGGGGGCAGAATGCACGTGTGAAGGGGTACGGGGGGAAGAGCCGAGTGAATGGAGGAAGCGGGTCGTAGCAGCAGACGGCGCGGGGAAGGGAAGGGAAAGAGGGGATGGGGTAGAATAATGGGGGGCGGGGGGGGGAGGAAGCGAGGAGGGGGAGCAAAAGAGGAAAAGAAAAAGCGAAGAGTAGAAAGGGCAGGAAGCCGGGGGGGGGGGATCCGAAAAAGAGAGGACGAGGGCGTGAAGGGAACAAATAAATTAAAAAAAAAAAAAAAAGGAACGAAAGAAGAAGAGAAAGGAGGAGAAGAAATGGATCTGTAACTCTCAGCTGGGGAATTGTGTCAAACACAAGAGCACATAAAGCGCATTCCTTTTCAGAGGCCGAGTCATAAAAATTAATACAGAAAGTGGATGAAGTCGGAGACTCGTGTGAACACCGCTTTCAAAAAAGATCACAGGCGCTCAGATGATTGCAGAGGACGACATGAAAAAAACATTAAGCGCCGCTTGTCAAAATGTGCCTCGCAGCGGTTTTTTTATTAATGCACATACACATACATGCAGTATACAGAAAAGAGAGAGAGGAAGAAAGAGTGTGTGCGTGTGTGCAACAGAGAGAGAGAAAGAAAGAAAAGAAAAGAAAGAAAGGAAAGAAAGGAAGGAAGGAAGGAAAGAAAGAAAGAGGAGAGCTGCAGCTGCCTGTCCCTTACCGGTGGAGTTGGTAGGCATGCTCTTCTTATTGCTTCCGAGCTGGAGTGTAGAGAGGGGTATTTGTGCTCAGGTAGGGTGGGATGCATGGCAAAATGCGGCTGCTTGCTGTTCATGGACATCATCTTGAAGGCTTGGCATGTAAATCCACAAACACTCCTAAAGTCGGGGAAAAGTGCTCTCCGGGCGCTCTCCTCCCGCCGGGGGAAGCCGCCGACGGCGGCGGGTGGCGGTGGCGGAGCCGGTGGCGGCGGTGCCGCGGCGGACCCTGCCCCCGCCGCCGCCGCTGCCGCGGTGGCCGGGGCTGGGGTGGGTGGGTGAGCGGGCGGCGAGGCTCCCTCCGGCCCCCGCCGTCTCACTCCTCTGCCTGCCGCTGCCCGGCGCCGGGCGCGCTGCGCTGCGCTCTGCCCGCACCTGAGCCCCGCATCCCGTGGCTACCGCCGGGCGGGCTCTCGCGAGAGCGCGGCGGCTCCGGCTTTGACAGGCATCAGCTGTCTCCCCCCCTTCCTCCTCCTCCTCCTCTCTTTCCTCCTCCTCCTCCTCCTCCTCCTCCTCCTTTTCCTCCCGCCGCCCCCGGTCCCTGCCTCCCCGCGCCTTGTTGCATCTCCCGCAGCCCTCGCCCGTCTCGCCGGGGCGGCGGCGCCGGGGCCGCTCTTATAGCGAGCGAGCGGCGCCGAGCACCGGGCGGCTGCCGCACCTGTAGCTGCCACACGTGCGCGCTGCGCGGCCGCCGGCGCGGCCCGGGGCGCCCCGACGGGGCGGGGATGGGCGGCGGGGCGCGGAGGCGGCGGGCGCCCCCGGGGCGGGGCCGGCCGGGCTGCGGGCGGGCGCCCCTTCCCTGCCCCGCGGAGCGGCGGCGGGCGCCGGAACGCGGCGGCGCTGGGCCCCGGCCGCGGCCGAGGGGAGAGAGAGGCGAGTCCGCGCCGGGGACCCTCTGCCGCGGGCGGGGGGCGTCCCCCCCCGCCGCGTCCGAGAGCTGCACTTCGGCGCCCGGAGAGGGAACCGCGGCGGCGGGCGCGTGTTCCAAGCCTTCGGGGGCTGCCGCCGTCCCGGCGGTCGACCGCGGCTCCCCCCGCCCCGGGTAGTTTTGTTGCGAGTACGGCTGTGTCGGGCACCGCGGGTGACGGCCGCCGCCTCGCCCGCCGGGAGCGTGGGCTGCCCGCACGGGAAGCGCCGCCGAGCTGGGGTTGCGCGCTCCCTCCCGGCTTCCAAGCCCGGCTTCCCTCGCTCCCTCTCTGTGGGAAAACCCAGCTCTCACTGGCGTGGTCTGGGGCAGAAAACAATCCCCAACAGAACATACATTTCTTTTTCTTTCCTTCCTTCTTTCTTTCCTTCTTTCCTTCTTCTCTTTCTTTCTTTCTTTCTTTCTTTCTTTCTTTCTTTCTTTCTTTCTTTCCTTCTTTCTTTCTTTCTTTCCTTCTTTCTTTCTTTCTTTCCTTCTTTCCTTCTTTTCTTTCTTTCCTTCTTTCCTTCTTTTCTTTCTTTCCTTCTTTCCTTCTTTTCTTTCTTCTTTCCTTCTTTCCTTCTTTTCTTCTTTCTTTCTTTCTTTCTTTTCTTTCCTTTCTCCCTTTCTTGCTTTCTTCTTTCTTCCCTTCTTTCTTCCCTTCTTTCTTCCCTTCTTTCTTCCCTTCTTTCTTTCTTTTCTCTTTCTTCCCTTCTTTCTTCCCTTCTTTCTTCCCTTCTTTCTTCCCTTCTTTCTTTCTTTTCTCTTTCTTTCTTTCTTTTCTTTCTTCCTTTCTTGCTTTTTTCTTTCCTTCTTTCCTTCTTTCTTTCCTTCTTCCCTTCCTTCTTTCCTTCTCTTTATTCTCTTTCTTTCTGTCTTTTTCTTTCTCTCCTTCTTTCTTCCCTTTCTTTCTTTTCTTTCTTTTCTTTCTTTCTTCTCTGTCTTCCTCTCTTTTCTCTCTCTCTCCATTCTGTCTTTCTGTCTTTCTTTTTCTTTCTCTTTCTGTCCTTTCCGTCCCGTCCCCCGTCCCCCCCCCCCTTGCTACCCAGGTACTTTTTATGCAAGAAACTAGTCTATTCCACCTTATACAGCCTGAAATAAAAAAAAAAAAGTAAAATAAAAGTAGCCTGGAGAAACGATTATTTTCTTTTTCTTTCATTCCTCCATTCTTTCCTCTTTCTTTCTTTCTTTCTTTCTTTCTTTCTTTCTGCCTCTCTTACTCCTTTCTCTCTCGCTTTTCTGTGGTTTATTCCTTGACTACTCTTGCCTTTGAATGAAACGGCTAAGGAGTGACACTAGGGTTAATAACGCGCGGTTGTTTTTACGGGTGCTTCGGGGTTACTGTCCCGTTTTAGAGCAGATTTTTTTTCTTTCAGCTGCTTATGAAGTTGGAGGCAAAACTGTGGAAGGAGTGACTCTGCTGCTGCGCCCGTGGGATTAGCGTGACTCCCTAGGGCACGGCCCCCGCTGAATCCCGTCTCCCGGGGCACGCCGGAGCCGGCCCTCGGTGCCCGACCAGATGCTCCCTTGTTTGTTTCAGCAGGGCTGCGGGCAGGCAGCGGGGTGTTTGCATCAGGGATGTGACAGCCTCGGAGTGCATCGGAATTGCTGTCTTTCTCCCGAACGCCTCTTATTTATGCGCATAAACACAGCCGAGAGGGCACACAGGCGCGCACGCACACACACAGCACACACCGCAACCCCAGGTAAAGTCCACATTTGTCTTCATAAGCCCTTCCCCGGCTCCCCAGCCAGGCCGGGAGGAAGGAGGGAACGGCTGCCAATTACTCGTGCGAAGGGGAGCCGGGTCTCCATCCATTACCGCGTCCCCTGGGGTGGCGGCATGCAACTTCATCTCTGAGGGGGGTGAGCTTGAAACTGAAAGCCGCCGGTCTGAAGCGGGGTCGGGCTCTCCTTGTGTATCGAAATCATTGCATCAGAAGAGCCAAATCATACTTTATGTGGATTTCTTTCTTTCTTCCTTCCTTTCTTTTTTTATTAAGTCATATCACTTATTATAGCTATTTGCAAGCTACCATGCCTCGTGAACAGAAAGCCTCCTGGGCAAGGGATGTAGGGGAGGAGGAAAGTGGGAGACACCACCACCGCTTTTCGCCCAGTTGCTGAGAAGCGGCCAGCTCCAGGAGGAGGGCCCGAGCCGCCTGCCTTTCCTTCCCGGCGGCGAAAAGCCAGCCGGCGGCACACACCGTGGGGCTCCTCGGCCGATCCCGGGCCGGGGGCGGGCGGAGGGAAGCCGGGCTGCCTTCCTCGCCCGCTGGAGGAAGGCGTGGGATGCTGCCCGGCCTGGGATGCGGGGGTGTTGGTCCCCGCCGCCCCCGCTCGCCAGGACGCGGTCAGGTCAAGTTCGTCAGGTTTCCCGGAGGGAAGCGCTCAGAGACAGGGAAAACGGTGCGAGCGGCGACAAAGGCGGCCCGGGGGGGGGTGGGTTTCTAGCCGCAGCGGCGACCGGCCTTCCTCCCCACATGCCACCTGGCCTGCTCGGCCTCTGCGGCCGGGGTCTCTAACCTCGGGGCTGGCGGGGCTGGGGCGCGTCTGCAGGAGCGGGGGCAGCCCGGGCCCCGGCCCTGCCCGCACCGCCGGGAGCGGGGACGGGCGGCCCGGGCAGGGGCCGGTGGGCGAGACCTTCTCCTTGGGCGGAGGAAGAGCAAACTCTCCAGCGCCTTTCAAAGGACCCCTTCTGCTCCCGCGCTCGGTTTTTCGGCCAGAAAGAGCGGAACATTCAGCCCCCCTCCCACCTCCGCCCCGAGCGCCGGCCGGAGGCTGAGGGGGTGAGTGAGGATCTCTAGATGTTCTAAGGGTCTTCTGTCCCACCGCCCCGGGGGCTCCTGGAGGCAGGGGTGGTGGTCGGCACGTTGTCTCTGCAGCTCGCCGTGTGCACCCTGCTGGATTCCCCTCGGTTTGGCAAACGGAGGGGGGAGGCAGCCCCGCCCGGCTGGAGAGACACCCCCTGCCCGGTGCTACTCGCTCCTTCATTAAAATCGTCCGGGGGGTGGACACGCGGGACACCACCGCGGCAGCCTGAGGCCCGGGGGTGACTGCGTGGGGTGGGGGGGGGCAGAACAGCCTCCGGACCCTGGGGAGGCGTCGCGCTGCCGGCTCCCGCCCGGTCCCTCCTGCTGCCCCCGGAGGCCGCAGCTGTGATGGGGAGTCGCAGCCAACTTTTCCCTCTGCCTCATCTTTGAGAGGTGCGGAGAGGACAGGGGAGGAGGAGGAGGGGATTTATTTCAGGCAGGGTTTGGTCTGTCGCTTATCAAGGCCGAGAGGAAAAACTTTCCTTCGCAGTCCTTGGGACACTTTTTTTTTTTTTTTGGAAGAGGGAAAGCGCTAACTTCAAAGCAACGCTTAAAATTACAGGCCCTGCAGATGCTGCCCCGACCGTAACGCCCGCTGCGGTGCTGCGGCCGGTCCCCACGCCGCAGCCCCCTCTGCTCCCCCTGCCCCACCGAGAGCGGGGGCTGCTGCCCGGGGCGGTTCCCCGGGGCTCGCCGGGGACCCCCGCCACCAGCCCCGCAGCCCCCCCGGCTTTCCCCGCCACACGCAGCCGGCTCCCCAGGAAGACGGCTTGAGCCAGGCTCAGCATCGCACGGGCCTGGTAACAGATTTTATCTTAATGTTCGCTGTTATTTCTATTCCTCGTGGGTACGTCCAGGCTCATGAATACTGATGGCAATAAACTCGAAGGCTTTGAGGGGCGAGTTCATTGGAGATACGACCATGCTGCAGCCCTACTTTTATGGCCCAAGATGCTCAATAAAGGGAAGGAGGTATATATATATATATATATAAAACGCATTTACTTGTCTCCCGTAGATTTCTCCAGCTTCAAATGCAAGAAATAGGCAGATTTCCTTAATTGACTGAACTGCCTATCTCGAGAAAGTAATAAAGTAACCCCTTATTCCCACAGTGAAACGATTTATAAATTAATTACTGTAACCCATTGTATTTGATTTCTCTTTTTAGGATTCCCCAAAGATGACTCTACTAAAGCTTGGGATATTAAGTATTAACGTCTGATCACAGTTTGCTGTATATTCCGACTTAAAAAATAATAAAAAAAGTTGTTGTGGATCTTACAGAACCGCTCCCTCTAAATCTTCTGGCTATTTTTACTTCACCAAACGTTAGCTTAACATTTTTGAGTCGCGGTGTTTGTCCTGCCCCGAATGTCAGTGAGAGTGCACTGAGAGAAAACCTACAGTACATGTGTTATTTGGTGAAGTTCACAGAAAGTCAATATCCCATTTAGTGTAAAAGCTATTTTCCCTTTAGATGATAAAAAACAACCTTCAGAAGAAAAAAAAATAAACACCAAAACCAACAAAAAACCAACAACCAACCCTTTGGGTGAATGCATAAAAAGTATTTCCATGTCCTGATGAGGACTTTCCTTACATCAGCAAAGACCTGCTAATTACTGATGTACAAGCCGCAATAACTGCTTTTGCAGCCAAAGTGTAGAATGTTGTCATATTAAAAATTGAAGCGCTTGATGGTGATTTAAGTCCCAAGGTAGTTCACAACGTCCCCTTTCGGGAAAGTAAGGAGACCGGAGGAGCCGGGCAGAGGTCCGGCGGAGAACACGGCAGGTCCTCCCTCCGGTCAAGTTTCTCGCTCTTTCTTTCAAGTGTTGCGGAGGAATGAAAAAAGCACACCGAGAAGCCCCTCCAGCAAAACACCTTGCAGACCGCGCTCGCTTCCCACACCGACCGGTTGGCTGCCGGCTCCCACCCGCGATCGCTCACGCTCCCGGGACGCCACATGGGACGGGGTAGCCGAAACCCGCTGCCTGCCCGCCCGCCGACAGCCCCGGCCAGGGGCTCGGAGGGGCCGGGGGTCGGTCGCCAGCCGGGGGTCGCCGAGCTCCGGGGTGCGCTCGGCTGCCAAAACCGGGAGCGGAGCGCTCGGCTCCCACTCCCCCCTCCCCCAGCCCCGCGCGAATCAAAGCACCTTCCGAGGGGCTGGGAAGTAGTTGCCTTGTCATGTAACACATTGCCCTGATTTATTATAAAATTTTAACGAAATCATGCATATTTTAACAGCCTTTAATCACTGCATGAAAATTTAATTCATGAACTGTAGCGCGTTTAAATAAATGAAGTGTTAATTCATTAGGATTAATTAATTTGTTAAAGGATTGTGTGCAAGGTTAAGGTGGAAGAAAAACTCTTTGTTAGTTTCGCGTCTTAATCACCAGGTTTTGTTAACAGTGAAGGGGGGGGACACCCCGCGACTAGGCTTCGCGTGGGCCGGGGGAGCCCGGGGAAGGAGCGAGGCTGCCGCCGGAGCGGGAGGGAAACCTCGGCCTCCCCCGGCCTTTTCTGCGGGGCTGGGGTCGGGCAGGCCGGCGGCGGGGCCCGGGCCGGTTAATTAAGTTAATCCTAGCCCAGGAGGTGGAGGCGGGTGCCGAGGAGCCCCGGGCGGGAGGGGATGGCGGCAGCCGGGTCCCCTCACCACCCTCCGGGCCGGGGAGAAGGGCTCTTGCCTGCGCCAGCACTTCTCTCCCCAAAATTTGGAGACGGAAAGAAAAAAAAAAAAAAATATCCCTGACACCGTGAAGCCGCCCGGCCCTCGGAGGTGCTTGAAGGGCAGAGCGAGCCGGGAAAGGGACAGGGACCTCTCTCGTCCCTGCCCGGCCCCCGGGATTCCCCGACACGTTTTGGCAGCCTGAAACCGGCACCCGGTGACCCGCTGAGCATCAGGTACGAGTGGCAGCTGCCCAGTGGATTTTGACATTGCCCGCCTGGCTTCCCCGAAAAACAGCAGACGGCTCCCACACAGCCTGTAAGAGCACTGGAGAGGAGACAATGCTTTCTACTGAGAAAAGCTGAAAAAAACTGAAAAAAACCCCGGAATACTAAACTTCATTTGTTTTTCAGCCCAGTTTCATCCTCCCCTGCTATCTCCCGCTACATTCATGAGTGTCAAAGCACACGCAAGCTTTCCCCTTTGCCAAATGTCCTTTTCCCTCCATCCTTCAGCTAATGAAGATGGCTTTTCCAGTTAGAGCTAAGGGACACTGAGGCCAATAGCTCGATGTTGGGGCACGAAGGCAGGACAGACAGGCTACCCCTTTAGTCCAGACCTGACATGCTGGTGGCTCATCACAGTGGTACAGGACTGCTGCGAGGGAGCAAGGCACAGGAAGGGCCAGACCTGGATTAGTAGCCAGAGGGGATTGCTTATCACCTCTCACTGTGGGCAGTCCTTGGGATGACCGTAAAACCCCCACATCAAGGTACCTTTGAGATTCTTTTCCTCTCATCCAAACCTGGGATGAGGAAGGGAGAAGCCTTGGTCTGTTCACACATGCCAAAAGCAGCAAGGAAGGAGCATCATCTTGATAGTTCACAAAACATTTACCCAAACTACAGTATAGAAAAGGTGTGTGAGGAGGTGTGTTTTTCAAGCCTATGGCTGCTGGGAGTCAGAGGCAGGACCGTGATGCTACACAAGAATTAGTATCAGACTTAGTTGAACTGCCTTTAAATGGCATTATTTGGTGAGGGGAACAGTTGTGAAATGAAGGGGGAAGGGAGACACAAGTAAGCACTCCTTGTATTGCATATACAAGCTATGCATTGTCCCCTCTGCCCCCCCTTTTAAAAGATATTTTAAGAACAGACAATAAAGCACATTCAAAACCAAACACAGCCAAAGTCAGTAGCTGGTGTTGGTAGGTAGAGCTGTTCCAGCAGCCTTTCATCTGAGGAAGCAATAGCAAGCAGAAGTAGACTCTCACATGGCCTTCAGGGCATCATGGAGAAGCAGGTCACTTGCCAGACTGCATGTAGCTAAAACTGCCAGTAACAAAGTAAAAACCGGACCTTGGCATTCTTGCTCTAAGGTATAACCCAACAGATTTCACTGGCAGCAAACTGAGGCCGGTAGCAATCTCACTCTCCCATGTTACCAATACTCCCGGAGAACACTCTCCTGTGTTAAAACCTGCAAGTTGCCTCATATTTAGTACAGTAAGCATTATTAGATGAAGTAAAAACTTTACGAGCTATTAAATATCATAAGACATCATAGATCTCATCTCTGCATCACCCTGAAACATCTATTGTCTTAATCAAAATTGTAATAGTTAAGTTTTAGATCTTGTGTATTACAGTTCTACATTACTACAGAACTAGGTAACTGTCATAAAAAATTAACAGCAATGAACTCTCATTTAGGCCCTTTTACTCAGAGAGCATGGTAAGTGCAGCAAGAGATTAAGCAAGCACAGCATTGACAGAATGCAGCCTGGAGAACTGAAACCCCATGTATGGCCAACAAATTTCTAACTGAAGAAACCCTAGTCATTACGTATAGCTTAAATTTTTGAGTTGATAACTGCACCAATCACTGTCAAAATTTAAGCCAAAAGGAATACAATTTACATTAACCAAATCAGATACAGAACTTAAGTGTGGTAGTTGTTTAAAACCACTCCATTACCCCCCCAAAAAACCAAAACAAAACAAAACAAAACAAAACCAAAACACAACAACCACAACCAAACCCCAAATCAAACCCCAGCCAAACAAAACAAGACTGATCTGATCTGTTTCAGCTTTACAACTTGTGAAACATAAAATGCTCCTACTTACAGCACTGGATGCAATCAAAATCTGCTCACTGTATCTGCAGCTGAGATCTGAGGGTACAAGAGAGCTTGGAAATCAAGTAATTATGGATAACCATGGTAACTTTCTTCCCACAATGTACGAAGTTACCAGCCTGGAGCCGGGAGGCTACAGGTGACAATGTACATGCTCCCACAAATGTTCCAAGCGAAAAGCCAGTACTTGACCTGAAATGCCTCACTCTGTCCCCACTTGAGAGTAAGATATGAAGTTTATGACCTTGATCTTCAGCATTTTTTTAACCTAAGGCTTGGCTCTTCTATCCATTCAAGTTGCATAACATGTAAAGTCAAAATATCCATATTGAAGAGCAAGTCCATAAGCAGTGTTCCTGTCCAAAGGACTAGAAAGTAGCATGAAAAAAACCCCAACATCTTCCTTTTTTCTAGTTTGATTTCAGGTATGATACCAGCTTTATTCATGTTTCCATCACTGAAAATTAGTTGAGTATCAGAAGTATACTGGAGTATAAAATGAAGTCCATAAATGCACCCCCCCTCAAACTCACAATGAAACAAAACAATGACCTTAACACTTACTTACTGCATATTTGCAATTGCTTTGCAATACAAGGATGTTTTAAGGAAGTAATAGAGATGTATATTGAGAAGCCCTTGCCTCTTCTCCCAAAGAGTCACATCATGGGAGCATTTTTTGACTTATTAGTAGAACTAGTCAAATCAAGTAGCAGCTCATGTCCAGATGGTTTTGCCAGCTCCCTGATTTCTGAAAAGTATGTTAAAATTGAACAACTAGATTTTTCTGTGAAGATTAAAATTCAAGCAGTATACTGAAAGCAGTGTATGAAAGCACAATGCCATCCTGCCTGTCACCAGGAAAGGGTCCTTGCATGTATGGTTTGCATGATGATTTTTTGGTAAAGCAGTTTCTCAAAAAGCAAAGTCCCAGTTTAGGATGAACACACTCAATCGCATGAATGCAAGCACATATTACAATGTCAAATGTAGTTCTTGTTCAAACCACTTACAGGACTTAACTTTACTAAAGATGAGCCAGCCTATTGAAATTTTCCAAGTGGCTATCCCTCTTTTCAAAGGGACAAAAGGCAGCATATAGATTTTTCGTATCATAGGTATTGATGAAGCGAGGAAGTCTGTTTGTACGAAATGCCGTCAGAGGCCTATATAGAAAGAAAAACCTGCATCTTGCAATTAAATATGCCCTTAAAAAAACTTAAACACAATAATGCAAAGAAACCAATTTTGCTCTGCTGCTTAATTAGGTCTCCTGCCTGTAGTAGGCCATCACATTATGTTGACCTATGCAATACTTTATGGAAGAGTCACCTCCAGAGAGGCCGAAAGCCATTTCCATCAACTGTATCGATGCTGACACTAGAATGGTAATATGTCTAACAAGGAGGAGGAAGGGAGATTTGCTTTTTTTTTTTTGTAAATAAGCTCACATTTATGTTTTACAAAACTTAGGTATTTTCCAAATTACGAAAAAAAAAAGAAGTTTCCCCATTCTCTTTTTGCTAATTCAATATTTGAGGCGACATCAAGGATTACAGTGCTTATAACATGTTTTATTCAATTCACATAGAAAAGCATGCAGTATTAATGTAAAATGGTACAGTATTAATGTAAAATGTTCAGTGCACATTAGGTAAACAAGACATTAGCATACAAACCCATTTTTATGGTCTATACAGGCATACTGAACACGTTTAGAATAACAATGCTTTTTGGGAACTAAATTAAAAATTGTGCTTAACTTCAAAAAATACAATCCATGTTTGCAGTGTTAAAGAGGAGATGTTTTCTAACTGAAGTGCTGTAACCCTGAAAAGAAAGAGGCTGCTACCTTACACCCACTTAAAACAAGAGTTTCAATACAGTACAGTGCTATGAAACAGTCCAAGCAGCAACATTTCCTCTGCGAGGCAAGTTTTATGGCAAAACTGACACTGTTTTATAGCAATTTCATGAATCCATAGGATATATAGCCAGTAGCTGCCTTACACGCACAGAATGTAATCTTTAGGAATGGGAAACGTAACCTTTAAAACAAATTCTTACATAAATGACTGATTTGACAAGACCACTTAAAACTGTCCTGTTGAAGGGAGTCATTCGCTGTGCTCACAACTGGAAGATCATGTAACCCGAAAACTTAAAAAAACCACCCAAAACCCCCAAGTAAATAAAATGCCCAGCCAAAAGAAAAGAATCTGGAATGGTTCTTCCCTAGGAAAGAGCTTGTAATGGGCAAGGGAACATTCAGTCTTCACCTAGTCAAAAAAGGCAGGATCAGATTGCATGGAAGTCATTAAAAATTAAGTTCACCTGTAAATATTAAACATTTGCAGGTTGACGACTTTGAGTCATGTTTGATTTCCAAGTAGAGTCAGTTTTTGGTGGTTTTTGATGGACTAGCACTGGAGAGGCTGCTTTGAATTTTCCTCTTGGTCGACTGACTGACATTTTTATTTTTCCTTTCAGTTATAAAGGAAGACACCCAAGGAGGACTAAGCTGATTGTGCAGGTCAGGTGACATCTTTAAAAAGCAGGAACCGAACTTCTGTTCCTCAAACAACCTTTGTGAGTTACTGAATAGCAAACTCTGGGAAAAGTCTCTTTGAAATAAACAGTTTGGAGGTTTGATATCATTAGTCACTATGTTTTGGCCTGTAAACAGTGGAAAGTGGTCATTCATATCTAGCTCAGATGGGGAGAGGATGGAAAACATAGCAGGTTTCCAGCCAGCTCTGTCAACTGCTGGATCGCTTGTCTCTGGACACTTCATATTCTGTTCCTCATTCATCTCTTCCAGTTTCTTCTCAGTTTCATTCAGAAGCTTAGAGCACTCTGTTGACTTTGAAGAATGATCAAGATCGGAGGACTTGAAATTATAGCAGGGACTCTTGCTGTTGTCTGATTCGGACATCATTGAGTCCAACTCAGAAATTTTATCGAGGTAGGCAGCATCCATAGATGCCTCACTGGAGGTTCTTGTGCGATTCATTTCAGAAGAGCAAAGAGTATGTAACCTTTTAGGTAAGCAAGAACTTGTTTTATCACTGGACTTTGCTGATGTCTCATCTGACTGACCAGCTACTGAATTTTGTTCTGATTCATCAAAATCTAAGTTCTCGGCAAAATTTGTTGGGCAGGTCCCCCAAAAACCTGATTTTCCTGTAGTAAAACAGTTCAGCTTCTTTTCGCTATTACAGCTGCTTGTGCTGTGTTCTGGAGAATCTTTGCTACAGTCATTTGAAGTGTCACAAAACTCTTCAAATTTCAGTTTTCTCAGGAATGTTGATGGTTTCCTTGCATTTTCTTTTCCATCAGGAGTGTTCAACTGAAGACGACTGAGAGACAGAAAAGGAGTGCACGGTGGTGGAAGATCATAAAGCTCTTCATCTTTATATGGGGTACATTCTTCAATTTTATTCCACTGCTCTTCTAAGCAGGCATCCATATTTGTAGCATTTTCATCCAGGAGAACCCCATGACATCCTGGAAATAATTCTTTCTTTGGGGCACATTGGGTATTTGAGCCATTTGAACCATCTTGACTAGAAGAGCTTAAACAAGTTCCACCACTTGTCAGCTGTTCAAGACTGTCAGGACTTTGACTGGTAGTCAAAGCTTTTTTCTCCTCAACTTGGGTTTTCAAACATGCTGTATCTTCACTGCTCTCAGCTCCTTTAGCATCTGTGGAAAGCGCTCTCTCACTAACAGCACTCACCGTCTGGGTTCCTTCGCCTGCATTCTTCAGCTGTAAAAGCTGACACTCCATTTCTTCTATGTATTTATCACTTCTTTCCAGTGCCTTTTTTAGACGGTTCATTTCACGTTCACTTTGTTCTACTTTGGACTGAAGTGCAGCTACTGTAAACCTACCAAACCTGCAAGAAGTTTAAAAAAAAAAAAAAGAAAATATTAAGCTTGAAAAAGACATTTTCATGGTTCTTTACAAGCTTATTTCAAGAAAGAACAAAGCTATTAAACATTGTGTTGATTTGAAAACAAAAGTCAGAACTTTTCTCTGCTAATTATGAAAAAAAATCCTCATGTATAATGTACATGTGGAGTGAACACCTGAAAAGCTGAAATTAAACTATTAGTGGTAGTAAGGCAATAACAAGCAGATTACCCTTCCAGGGGCTGGTTCTATCAATTCAACTCAAATATGCATGAAGAATTATCCCCTAAAACAATGGCAAAGATTTATGGTAACATTTGAACAGTGGTCCACATCTTGAAATATTTACATTCAATCATTTTCCTACAGTACAGCAGTGTTTTACAATACATTTCTTACACAATGTCACCTTGCCAAATATAAAATGCCAATATGAAATTCAGAAATTGCAATAGTCCTTTGAGGTGGTTTAAATACTTATATAGACCATTTCAATTATGCTCCTGTTAGATATACAGCTTTTCCTTGGCCATCGAGTAGATGGTACTTCCACTTACTTCAGAGTTACTTGTTTTTTTTGAGCCTTACAACTAGAACAATCTAATTTCCTCCTTGACTCCAATATAAAAAACCTGCTGCTTGTGGTTTGTGAAAGTTGGGTGTTTGTGGGGCTTCCAGCTTGGGCACATTTTCAACTGCCAAGATACAGACTTGCCTTCCCCCCATACTCCACCAGTTTTCAAGACTGACCTTCCCCAGAGGGCAGGTGAAGGTTTCAGCTATATGCCCCGACTAATTCTAACCTGTCACTGACAGGTAGGCACCAGGGAATTCCCTGCTCCATTCGAGGCTTTCAATTTACAGAAAGGAAAAACAATTAAAGTTCTGGTATTATTAGGAAGGAGGGAAGCACCTGCAGCCACCCTACAACTCTGACACGTAAGGTTTTCTACCACAAAGAAATGACAATTGTGTACGTGGGCTTACACTAACCTCTGCTTTCCATCTTGCAGCTCCATGTTACAGCACAAGTTTATATTTGCTCTTCCAGCACAAACATTGCCTGGAATTTCCATCCTGTTTCTTTGTCTGTCTGTCCCTCCTTCTGCATCTTTCAGAGTCACAGGGAATTCCCATTCCATTTTCCCCATTCCATCCCCTCACTACTTTGCAAAATGCTCCCACTGCAACCCTTAGACCAGTGAGGTCTGAAGGTGGTCTTCAACTCCTGAGGCCAAAGCAGTAGGAAACTGCTCTATGCTGACAACTGCAATACCGTTAAGCGAGCAGTCTGGGAAAGGAATAAGAGGTATCACAAGCCCCAGACAAGTTGGGCACGAGCAACCACATCTACTGACATACTCATCGTTCAACTGCTTCTGCACATTTAAAGGACTTTTGAAGATTTTGGTGTAGATGGTTCAGTGGTGGGGAAGACTCACACAACAGTCTAAGCTAGTTCTTTCACAGAACTGCTACTAGACTACTTTTTAAATCAGATAAGCCTAAGCTCTGCACAGTTTTGGTATGTGCCACACACTGCTTTGTAGACATGAAATGGCAAGGTAGTAGTTTTCTATTTAGAATAGGAGTGTTCACTTAGTAAGATTTTTTTTTCCCCCTGAAAGAAGCTGGCTGGATTGGAACTCTATCGAGGCAAGCACCCTCCCACCTCTGCATTACCTCTACCCAATTACCTTTGTCTTCATAAAAATGAAGACAGACCATTTTTCATTTGCTTACTCTATAGGTAACAAGTTTTCTCAACTGATTATAGCAGTTTCTCCATTTCTGGTTGCATGCAAGAGGGAAATGTGAGGAAAGGTGCACAAGACTTCCTCCCTCTCCCCTATGAAACTAGATAAAAGCAGAATCACAGACAGCTCAGGAATGTTTCAATTATATTTTCAGGTGAAGGGGGTTACAATGAAATAAGCATCCTCATATACAACACATTTTGGCTTATTCCCTCCTTCAGTAAAAGGAACCCAGATTTTGGTTTAAAATACTGAAGGAGCCACTGCAGTACAGCAGAGCCCAAGCAACACCCTTCCTGCTTCCTTGGGTGATCCAAAAGTACTTATTTTGCCTCTCTGTAACAGACCTGTTCACACAGCCTTACAGGAGTGAACCCTACGCTACTTAATAAAGGACATAAAAATGATGCAAAAATACGATTTAGCTTAATAGCCAAGTGAGAGATGGGGAAAAATGCTTATGTAAAATAAGCAAGATTTTCTGGGGTCTGCTGTGACAGACACTTTGACATAAAAATTAAACATGTTTACATTTATATGCATACCTGGCAATTCCTTTTTAATGGAAGAATGCTGTAATATGTTTATTTAATGCAAATAGCATTAGTGACAGCCTGAGATTTGCTTATGAGGAAGAACCACTGTATTCTCAGGTGCAACTTTTGTAACAAGTGTCCTCAGGTTAAGAAAAAATACAGTGTGTCGTTCAAAGCCAAATAGCATCACTAATATGTTAATTGTTGTAGAGGGAAGTGGTTAGGAATTTTGGTTTTCAGAAATGGAGCATATGACATGCTGCCTACTAACAGTTACCTCTGCAGTTAAGCACCAGAACAGTGGTTGCTTTCTGTTCCTGCTTTGAGACTTGCATGCATTTATTTCCCAGATTTTCAAGGACATGGATTTTTAAGACAGACGTATTACAACGCACTTATTTAAACCAATTACTCCAGACCACAGCATGACATAGGTGGTTTAGTAACTGATCCGGCAGGTCAGCAAACAGTTTAAAAGACATGCATATTTTGGTTAAAGAAGCCAAAACCCTCCCCACCTCCCCAAACCAAACCACCCTCCTAAGAGATTTCCTCTTCTTTTCCCTTCAGATGTACAGTGAGCTGTGCCATAGCCAAAAACGTACAGTCTGGTGATGATAATAATAAAATGCAGTACAGTTAGATGAAAATAAATTAAAGTTTGGCCTGACACTCTAGATAAATTATTTTTCCTGAAGTATTTGACCCATTTCACACTCGGTAACAAGTTGATACATACTTCATTAGAAATTAAGGTATTCAGTATACATGTGGTAAAGAGCACTTTTCATATCCTCACACATGGGCAAAGTCTTTTCAGTGTTAGGTTCTTGTTCTCTAGTTGTATCACTTAAAAATGCGTTTGTATCACTACATTTGTTTCAAGTACATCCTTTCTATAGAAAACTGAAAGGCCAGAGAAACTAGTGGTCACTCTTAAAGTGAATAGAAAAGACATTCAGGTGGGATTTGGATCCTTCAATACAGAGACCTAGTGACATTTTAGATGGTCTAAGGTCTTTTACATGACTGCTGGCCTCCAGCTATCACTCTGGAAGGATATAGGTGCCCTATAGGTCCTATATCACAGCTGCCAGCCCCAGGCAGATGTACTGGATATGCTACAGTGTCTGAGGTGATACTGCATGTCTAGATAAGCACTTGAACCCTGTATTTCAGGACCTTTCTTCAGTCAGAGTCCTTGTCCCAGCATGATTCTAACTTGACACCAAACAGAAAGTTGCAGTCAGCTCTCACCTACAGTGAGCAAGAAGAACTAACATTATAGCTATAATGTTTGAGTAACCCTCTTTCACATTATCCCACAACCACTCCCTCAGTTATGTTTAAGTACTCCTGAAGAAGCTTGGGAAGTTTAATAGGCTCTCACCTACAAGAGAAAAACTTCTTCAGTTGTTTCTTGTCTTCTTACCTATCAGTTCTGCAAATTCAGCTTTAAGGTTTTATTTTCACACTTCAGTGACCACTGACTGTAGCAGATCGGTCAACTCAGTTTAAAACCACACAACCTCAAACAAACGTTTCTCTTTGTGGGTAGTAAGCAGCTGCAGCAAGTAGTTTTCCTATATAACCATTTACAGAAGACTGGGGCTGCAAGGATGCCATGGAAGATGACTCTTCAGTTCTGATCACCTGATGGCCCAGACTGGGGACTGCTCTGTGGCTTAGTTACATGAGCATGATCCATCGTCCAAAGGACACCAAGGGTGAGAAGTGGGAAATGACAAGGCACAGTCAGGCCTTGTCACAACTGGAGATCAGGGCAATGCCAGTGTGCACAAGCAAACCCAGTCCCATCATTTAGATACACATTTTTCACTTGTGTTCTGCAGTTAGATGGGAAAAAAGGGATAGGAAACCCAAGAACAAAACAGCTGAAAGCCCCACTAGTTTCTACAGCCCTTCTGTGGTATCATGTACTAGACGCAGCTGGACAAAAACAAGTTCTGCAACCATCCTCTACATCCACTATGAAAGGTGATACGCAGCAACATCTTGACAATATCCCAGGTTATATACAATCGCCTTAAAAGTGAGTCATATTTGCATAGGCATTTTTAAGAAGAAAACCCAGTTACTGTCAGATGGGGACCTTTTCCTATCAAGCAAAAAAAAAAAAAAAAAAAAAAAAAGGTCAAGAGATATACCTCTATACCTCAAGCCTGTTGCTCTATTTAAGATCTGAAGCCAGAAAAAAGAAAAAAAAAAATCAGTAATGGAATTTGGTTCCACTGAAGAGGTAGGCCTGGGTATAGCCTACTACTGCTTTCCATTCTGCAGACCAGGCTGGCTGACAGAAGAGAGCATACAACTGTTGCTTCTTGAAGGAAGTAGTAGAAACACTTGCTATAGCTAATTTTCTAAGTTTGTAAAAGAACAAGTTACTTTCAATATGAGCAAATACTGGGCAGTAAATCCCTTCCATCGCACGATTCAGAGAGTACAAATCAATCTGAAGACACACGGCTTTCCTCATGAAATCTCTCCTGAACATCGGGGAAATGCACTTCCTTCACATCACATGAGTAAGGCTAAGCTTTACTGTTTGTTGGATGACCGTAGAGCAGCAGGATTTGAAGAAAAGAATAGTCAAGCTATGTTCTTCGAAAAGAGCTTCTCCTTTCACTTAGGGAATTGGGTGAGTTCAGACAAATGTGCAAAGGCTCTCCAAACATTTAACATCTTTCACTGAAGCAGCACTGGTCTTCCAGATTATACCTGAGGTCAGTGAACTGCATAAGTCAGAAAGGATTAACACAGAATTACTACAAAAAAACCCACCAGAAAACCCACAAAACCAAGCAGTGAGATCTGAATGTCCTTACCCATCTGCTTAAGGATTAGATCTTCACATCTGGAGTGGGTGCTTCCTTAGGATTTAATGCTATGACTCAAGAACTCAAAGCTGTTTTGAAGGCTACTAAATAGCATTTTCTCCTATTTACTTTTAAGGCCACACTGCAGCTGGTCTTTGAAAGTGTCACTCCTCTGAGACAGCAAGCTTGCAGGGAGCTGAGAAAGAAACCCCGTTTTCTATCAAGGAAGACAGCAGCATTCTTACCCTCTGCACCCTGAACACAGGCTACTAGAAGTCTATTTGTAGGCTCAGTGAAATGCAGACTGAATTAAATAGTCTGGCATAAGTGGAAATATTTGAGTTAGATAAAAATAGGATGTTGTATAGAATTACCTAAAAAATCAGCAGCCTTAGATTTCAGTGTGCAGGTACCTGAAGTCACAAATCTAGACAAGATAAACAGTTAAACAGGAGAAAGGGGGAAAAAATCCCCAACAAAACAATAAAACAACTCACAAAACCAGAGAAAAGAGATAACACAACAATTTTCTGCATGTTACAGATAGTTTTTCAGACTGGGATTTTAACTGGCAGAAGAAATTAAATATTTAGGGAAAAGACTCCTAGGAAGCCTAGAAGTCTGGTTCAAGCTAATTTGAATCTAACCATTCATAAAATACACTATACCCTGGAGTAGATGGACTTGTTAGTTATTTTCCTTCAGGTAAAAAGCAAACATCCCTTTGCCAAAAATGCTTTTAGATCCATTGTGCCTTGCCAATAGACCTAACAGTTTTCTATTTTAAGTAGAGCTGGAAGTAATAGGGCTTTATCATCCTGCAAAACTTAAGTTTTGGAAGTTTTCCTGTTCTGTATCAGAAAAACAGAAGCCACTGAAAATCACTCAAGAGAAAGACCAAAGAGCAAGCAACAACCGCCAAACAATCGGTCTGATTTGCCTAACAAAGGGGAGACTAATGCAGGTCTTTGGTAAGGAAGAAACTTACTCCACTTGCTTTTCAGAACTATGTCCCAACTATGTGATTGTATGGTATTCTGGTGAAGGTCTACTCTCAAAAATGTTTCGGGGAAAAAAAAAAAAAGAAAAAAGAAAAAATCTAATCAATCAGCATCATCAACTAAAAAATTGTGTAAAAATCCCTGGCACGGCTGCGATGTCAATTTTATTGACATAAATAACATTTTTCAGCAGGTTTTAATGGATACGAACACAGAAAAAACAAGTCAAGACTATGATAAAAGGGAAGTTTTTTATTGACCACTGAAGAAGGCTAATTATATTTTTCCTGTGATGTCAAAGGTAGAGTCTGTGTTACAAAGGGATCACTCACCTGCTATCAGTGTTTCCTTTGCTATAAAGGAAAGCTTACTAAAATAATTTAGGGTGTGGTATTTAGCCCCAGTATCATGCAAAAATTGAACTATATTTGGGATAAGGGGACTGAATACTGACAAATCCTTTCAAAACCAATTTGATACAAGTTTTAGTTAGTTATCTAGCCAGTTGTTTAAGCACAAATCCATAGTTGACAATCCGAAGCTAAAAAATACATGACAAATGAAACAATCCTGCTGACACTAAGTTCCAAAGATCCAATCCAGCAGCTGTATTAAATTGCACTAGAGAGCCATTCAGAAACTTTTTACAAAAATTACCTTCTCAACAATTCTGAATAGAGTGAAACAACTGTACTGGCAAAGCAGCGTACCTTCACAGAAAAGTTTAATTATAGCAACATTGTCAGGCTCTGATGCCTTCAATTCTCATTTCATATGCAAGGTAAGAAAACAGTTACTGCAACCCCCGCTCAGTGTGTGAAGCCTAGTTGAAAGACTTTTTAGATATTGTCAAAGTTTGTCATCAGAACTGAAAAAACATTTAAAAACTGTCTTGATGTTAGGGCTGGTCTAAATATTGACCAGACTAATGACTACAAGTGTGAAAGTTAATTTATAAAGTCTGCCAGCAACGCTAAGACGGAATAGACTTCCTACCACCTGAAGGATGTTACTGGAATTCAAAAGAATTGTTTTAAGTTTGACATGTGTATCAAAACATCAGCCTGAAGAAAGCCAATTAATGGGTAAAGTCCCACACTTTGCAAGGGGACATTAGCAGCACAAATGCAAAATGAGGTAGGAAGGTAACTTTCTAAGTAGCTATTTAGCAGAACTGGTACGGGCCACTTGTGCTAGTAGTGCCAGGTGAAAGGAAGCAACGAAAAGTGTATTGCAAGGTATCAATATAAGATGTAGCAAGACACAAGACAAGTTTTTCTGTTCAACGTAGTGCTCCTGAGGCTTCACTTGGAATCTAGTACCCAGTTCCAAGCATTATTGCTTCAGAAAACCATAGACATCGGAGAGCCACAAGAGTACAGCAAAACCAAGTACATCAGAAGTTTACTTAAGTCACACTTATCTAGAAGAACTGGGCACACTAAAGTCTAGAAGACATGACTAGGACTGAATGGGTATAGGTAGGGTGAATTAAAATTGCTAAATTTAAGGTGTGGAAGGATTTCTTCCAGGGCAAATTTTTCTTTGCATATATTTAAATTCTTGTAGTACACAACTGGTCTCAAAGTAAAACCAAAGCTGAAGATAGCAAAAGCAGGGTACAGACGTGCAATTGTCTACCCTCCTGAAGTGTCTGAATTGTTCCTGGGCCAGTTTAAGCCTGATTCAACGCACGTACTCAATTCCCATGCACAGTTCTAGAGTTATCATGGGCCAAAAGATCATTCCCAACAGGGAGGTAGGATGTTACGATTTGTTTTGGAGACTTTAAAAAAAATTAAAAAAATAAAAAAAGTTTAATAGTAGAGACACAGACAGGCCAATCTAGCTGGCATCTGGGTTGCAAAACGGGCCTCGACACTGGCCAATTTCTAATAACATTTGGCTATATCTGTGCTTCTAAAGAAGAAAGTGACCAGCTATTGTTTTAGGCCACACTGGGAAAAGATGGGAAAATAATCAGCTTGCAACAAAAACTAGTTCTTCATGACTCCGCCCCTCTGGTATCTAATTTTTCCTGACCAACAGGATGGTAAAGCATGCACAAGCTAGAAGAAATGGGAATTCTCTCCACTGGGGAGTTTACCTGACATCAGTAAAGTAAAAATCAAGTTAGATTACCTGGTCTCTTCTAGCTCTTCTTTTCTAGGATTTATTTAGTTATAACTACTTATTTTTCAAGTTTGCTATCCTTGCCAACTCACTCTTGAATCTTATGGGAAAAGATATTCCATGCCATTAAAGCCCTCTCCATTGCCAAGACCTTAAACAGGGCTCTATCTCCCTTATTAGGGGACTTCAGGGTGGAATGTACTTTTATGCACTTAACAGCATAGCACAAGGATCATGCATCTTCTTTCCTGTAGTCTTGAATGACAAACAGTCTGGCAAGCAAGCTCTCTATAAGGATGAATTCAATCTTCCAGCAAGTGAGTTGTGAACTAGAATAAAATCCAGAGAGCTCTCTTCTCACATTTCACAGGAGCCCCCCAACCCCCTGCCTCAAAAGCACCGTATAAACCTTCAGCCAATGCTGCTCTTAGCTTTCTAAGTTCTAAACCAATGAGAGAAGAAAGGTAGAAAACCAATGAAAGAAAGGAACACAACTTTAAAAATATGAACATGTTGCTTCACAAAGTACTTCCAAGGAGAGGTACCTTAGCACACAGCTGTAATTAGTATGGCAAAGCTTTTGCTTTTTGAGGTCATTGTTGTTGATGTTTTAACTGTTTAAACAGAGTACTAAACACGGGTGTCAGTTCTGGGAATGATGTTCTCATGCTGCAGAAGCTCAATTCTACGTATCTTGCCAGACAAAGCTATCAGGGACTTTCTTGAACAAGGAGCCTAAGTCCACAGAACAAACCCCGAAGGCAGCAAAAGGAAGAACAAAACAAAACCAAATACAAACAACTAGAACATCTGCACTCAGTAACAGACCTTCTACTCTGACCATATACCAGATACAGAAATTTCCAAATTACAAAAGTAAGTTAACTGTAGAATTCAACTAATAAGTCCAGTCCCTCAATATTGGCCAGATAACGCAAGGAATAGCACTTGTAGTCATGTCACATTCCTTCACTGTACACTTGCTGCTATTCTGTAAGTTCATTTGTCACCCAAGTCTATGAGGATAAAAATTCTAAAGTCTACCTGAAGACTCATACGCAACACCATGTACACCACCACAGTTTTAGGTTAAAGTTCTACAACAGTTAAACAGTTCATAAATAAAATATGGTAGCTTTTAAAATATTCACATACTTTTGGGGTGATCTACTATCAACTTCAGCTTTTAGTCGCAAATTCTCTCTTAAAAGGCTATTGTTTTCCATGCTCAGTTTCTTATTTGCCTAAGGAAAAGAGAAGGACAAAAAATAAGTATACAGTAAACCAGAAATGACTTCTAAAATTTATAGGACAAGCTGTTTCTCCTTTTTAAAGAGACAGAACTAGAAATCTGAAGGCAGGAAACAGCCTTCAGACAGGGACATCACTTAAAAATCACCATGGGAAATGGCTTGCAAAACTGAATAGCAAACAGACATTTTTTATTTATATTCCCAAAATACATCGCAAGTGGCCTATCTAGGGAAATAAACACAGCTATGTTAGTTAGCACAGAAAGTCATTAAGGAGATGTACTAATGGCAATTCCATGTTTTTTTTTTCCACATGACTAAATATGTTAAGTACATTAACATTACAATGTGCAGGTATCAGCAAAACTAATGTTGAACAGCTTCCCCCATTCCAAATTAGAATAAGATTACTTTGGGTTTTTTGGCTTGTTTTTAAAGCATAGTTATCCTGAGGATGTAAATCCATTATGACAAGCTATTTGCAGTCTTTCTTCACTTTCTTCCAGGATGCTGTGATTAGGACTCCTGATTCACAACCCTTCTTACTCCTTGAATTGAGGTCAATTCCTTCTTCTCAGTTCAGCAGACACCCTTGTTAACAAGATACTTCATATAAAGAGAAGCTTTCCTGCCGCTGTGTTTCAGAACAATGAATGCCACTATCCTAACAAGTAGAAAATACTCTGCACTTCATAGTCTGCTCAATCTCCGTACACTGAAAACGGCACCACTAGTCCAGGACTTGTAATTCACAGTCTCAAACAGATGATACTTTGACTGCATAATAGAAGTATGATCTAGAGTTAGATCCAAAGAAGGAGCTATGCAACTGGGCTCAGGAGTGAAATGTACTTTTTCAGAAGCATCAAACAGTGCAAGAAGAGAGGCAGAAAACTCTAAATGCTTACAGAAATATCCCCAGCAACTTCTCCAGGTGAGGCTAAGACAGTGGGGGATAGGGGGAATGGAGCAGGAAAATAAAAAAAAAACCAAACACCATCCTCCCCCCACCAAAACCATAATATTCCTAGGGGCAGAAAGAGTAAATAGACACTAATAGAGACTTCCAGTAAAGAAGGAATGGCAAGGGTGAGCCCAGGGCTTGCGTGCCTGAGTGTCAACTATTTGGTGTTTACAAAAATAAAAGCACAAAAAACTATCCTGAAAGCAATGAGTAAGAATCCAGGACACCTCACATCCAAAGGAGCATCAAACCATTTGACAACATGGCCGAGACCTTTCTCTCCTTCCAGAGACATGGTTCCCCCAGCCAAACAATCACATAGGAAATTGCATGACTTGCGTAGAGTTGGTAGGTAGGGCATCCATCTGGCATGGGGCAAGGCAGGACTGAACCTCTTTGGTGTCCTCCTTCCAGACAGTGCTCTATCCTCCAAGCCAGTAATCTGCAAGGGATCCCCACTTGCAGCACGTCTAGATTAATGAGTTCATATAACCCCATTATTAATAAGCGTACTTTGTCTAGTACTTCTACTACTGGTCTTATTCCATACTTGTTACAACTGCACTCAAAGTAATAATGCCTACTTTGGGAGTCTCTGCTCTAGGACATTAAAAGATAAATGATAAAGGTGGCTGCTATTTCCTGACTGAGTCTGGTTTTAAAAAGAAAGTGATGGCAACCACGTTTTCTGAGGGACCCCGTGCCACTGGGAAGTGATGGGTGGTTGAAGCTCCTGGGTCAGGTACTTATAGAAGTACCTTCTTACAGAAGGTTTCTGGTTCCAGAGTAAGTGTACATGGAAAGAGGTCTTGCTGTTCAGACTGAACAGCTCTTGCCGTTGAGACTGGGGTTCGTCAGTGCACACTCAGAAGTGAAACAAGGTCTAAAAGAAGAGCCAAGTGACTTAGGTACTTCTGGAACTGAACAGTTGTTGAACAGGGAACAGATGGGAATAGCGTGTTTGACTATGATCTTAAAGGTCTTTTCCAACCCTAAATGATTCTATGGTCACAGTTTAAGACTTGGCCCCTAAAACCCATCTAAACCTCTATTCATATCTAACCCTTAACTAAATTCAGAGGCTCCATAAACTTAAAAACTTTTTCTTGCTAAGGCTGAAGTTGTACTGAAAAAAACCCAAACACACCCCTTCCTCAGGCCCTGCTATATTCTTCTTTTTACTTACCCAGGGAAAAAATTAAAAACCTTAGTCACCACAATTGAAAAAAAAAAAAAAAAAAAAAAAAAAGGCACTACAGTTTAACTTCATGGAAAAAAAAATACAAAAAAAATTACGCAGACAAGAACTCTTTGTTGAGACTCCCCTTTCACCAACTACAAGTGACTCTGAAGCTCCTGGGATCCTCTTAGGAGGGCAGAAGATGTGTCCCAGCCTGTAAAGTTTAAGTCTGTTTTGGAAACTCAGTTTATTTCTTTTAGTGTTTATCACACAGTCCAATCAGAGCCAGAATTTGCTGTAGACTACACAGAGGCAAATCTAGAAGTGTTGCATTAACAACAACAGAATGGCAGAACAGTATAATGCGGGCCTCTGAGTCTGTAGCACAGGAAAAGTGTAAACACTATTAATGCTTACAAAGGAAAAAAAAAAAAGTCCTAAACATGTAACACTTCGGTTTTGCAGGAGGCAACCCAGGACTGTTAATAGAAGAAATAAAGGCAGCATTTTGAATAAATGCAAGTCCAGTTCTTTCCACCTTGCCTTTCTAATTAATCTCGAAATTTCACTCTTCTTCAATGTTTGAGGTGATCCTTCTTGTGCCTGCAGGTAGATTTTGCAAGATATTTTTATTTAGATGTATTTTCACATGACTGTCTCCTGCATCCCTCCTTCTGCAGTACCAGGTTTTCTTTTATATTACATTCAAGATGTATAAAAATGCTGCAGGTTTCCAGTAAAGGATCTTCTGGTCATAAAATGCTGAAGCTTGTCTATTTTCGGTCAAGGGGTCAAGTTACTCTGTCTCAGCAAATTGCACCAAAAATATCGGCTAGCAGGGAGGGCAATAGTGCAAAATCTGCCTCAGCCAACTGTACTGTGTTTGGCCACTGAATGTTGTAAAATAGATATATTATATAGATTATTGCAAGCCTGAAAAATCTGGTCATCAATACTGGTGACAAGTGCTGCTATAATCCAATTACCTAGCCATAGAGTGACAGAGGAGTTGAGGAAGAGTCACATGCAAGACTCACTGGAACAAGCAATAACATCTGACACTTGCAAATGCTATATGGAAATACTATGATACACCAACAGTCACTGGAATTCAATTTCTTCCTCTTTCTTCTGGATCTATGAAGTACCCAGAGGTCATGCTAGCTCTCACTCCCGTTTAACTAACATGAAACAGTTATACTACAAGATAGAGGAAGAAATGTATTTATTACCTCCTTTAGCTTTTCCACATTATCCATCACTTTTTCATATATATCATTGGCAGCTTTCAGCTTTTTGCTCCATTCCTCTGGGGTTTCTGGGCCACTGGTACTTGCTTCATTTGCTGATTGGCTAGTTGCCTCATTTTGGCAAGACAAAGCTGATGCTGTAGGATCCAGAAGAGATTTCAGCTGTGTCTGTAAACTGAGATTTTTACCTCTCAGGTCTTCCACTTCTTTTTGCAGGGATTCTATTTCATCCTAAAGGTGTCAGAAATTCAGGAATTAAAATAATGCATGAGATTAATTAAATAATACTGGCAGGTTCCCATAGCACTTTAGAAACATGGGTTCTGGCAAGCCCAGATGCATGCCTTCGCTTACATATATATCTAAGTATGCTCATGTATTGTGCTCTAGGCAGGATTTTAATCAACCTGCACACTCAAGCATAGTCAAGGTTTTAGTGAAGGGAATCCCTTGACTACATAAAGGACCCTGAACAAACTGGCGGGCAGACCAAAAGCTTCAAAGCATTCAGCAACATGAATCTATTATTAGGGCACTCTGTGGGAGGATTCCTGTATCAAGAGTGTTCTTAAGGTCGTCCTCTGCTGACTCACTTGCTGTTACTTGAGAATGTTTTTCTCATAATCATTCTGAAACATCACACGTTCGGATGCTGAAAGTCTCAAGATTCAAAATGGACAGAACACTGCCTGGAAGAGGCTGCTCCAGCTACACGAAAGTAGCAACATCTTAGGAAAGACTCAAAATGCAAAGAACAAAGCTCTTGGCTGTATCGGTCTGAAGCCACAGAGAAGCAAAAACCTTCAAAAGCCTATAGTTAAAGGGATAAAAGAAATAATTTTTCCTGAAAACATGTCTTCTACATTGTTCACCAACTTAAATACTTGAGTTGCTCAAGGTCAGATTACTAAAAAGAGGCCATATATGCCATTTACATAAACCCAAGGCATATTTGCATGAATGATCAAGCTACCCCCACCCCCAGCATGAGAACAACCATTTTAAATTTAGTTTTTTGAAGAGATTTGTGTTATCCTATGCCTATCTGTGTGATTTTGGAGTTGACTGAATAGAAAGGCAAGGAACCTCCTTTTCCTGACTCCTCCTTTCACAGAGGATGAAAGAAGCTGAGCTACAGGCAAGCTTGTCATAAAAGACAGCCCTTACTTCCCCAGTGTTAAGGATATACACAGTGCCCGTTTCCTTTCTCTCATTCTCTTCCCTGAGACAGGTTTTCTTGCAAAATATGTGATGTCTTCACACTGCTGCTACTAAGGAAACAACAGCTGAGAAAACAAGCTAAGCATATTCCTTATTAACATCTTTTCACCTTCTTCCTAAGAGAATATTTTTCCAGCAGGAGAGTGGAGATAAACTTCCAAGCATTCACTTTCAGAAAACAATAAAGCAACAGTGATAAGAATTAACCTATGCCAGAAGGTTACAGTGGGCAATATTCTTTAAGAAGGAATTTAGTTTCCCTGAGCAACAAGGGAATTACTTCACAAATGCAAACATTTTCTATCAAAGACAAAGCAAAAAGCCCCCTAACACCCAATATGCACAAAGAAAACCCTCCCATACCACCTGGGGGTGGAATTCCCACAAAACTATAGAATTGGCTGTACTTGGCTACCTGTAGTACTGAGAGAATATCACCGTGACTTCAGCTGGACCACTTCAAGCACCAGCAAATGCTCTTTTGTAACCTTAGCCAGAAGGTGGGATTTTAACACAGCTGAGTTTCATATAGATCCAGTATAATCCTTTACTCAAATTAAAAATGGGACTCAAAGCAAAAGGACCAGTTGTATGCAGTAATTTAACAGCTGCAGTTCATCTGGAAAGTCACAACACTCCTCATGTCCTTACCTCATATTCTTTGTGGAGCAATTCAAGCCTTGTTTTACGTAGGTGTTTTCTGACTGTTGGACTAAATATAGGATCACTTTCACTCGTTCCTCCTAAAGCAGCACAGGATGAAAGAAACACTAACATTGCTTCTTTTTCAGTCAATTCAATACTAGTAATCCACCTTACAGTGCTTTTCATATTATCAACTACAAATACAGCTAATATTAGACCAATCTACTACCATGGGAGATTTAAAGTCCTGTCATTTTCAGAACACGTTAAACATGAGTATCTAGTGATGTTTAGAAGTCAAAATCCCGCCTCACAGCAGGAAGACAACTTTTTGATTATTCAACTTTGTGTTTTCCTTGACAGAATCCTATCTTATTTAAGATCATACTATTAAAACAGAGTTGGGAGGGGGGGGCAGGAACTAAGCATACATTTAATTCATACAAGATAGTGTAAGTTTCTGAAGTAAGATTGTTCAGTTATATTTTTTTCTCAGAACCAAATGGTAGAGCTGATGTTTTATGTCAAATAAGGATCACGGTATTTCCTAGCTCTGCAGAAGTTCAGATCCACATTCAGGTGTTATAGCTCTATGCTAAGAGACATTTTCTTAAAAATAAAGCAAAAGAGAGGAAATGATGAACAAAACAAAACAAACAAGCAAAATAAAAAGAAAAAAGACCGCATACATTCAAGATTCTAGATTTAAGTACACTATTTCTCAGGTAAATGCTGTTGTCTTAGGTCAAGAGGTTTTAATGCATAGGTAGAGTACTTCAAGTGAGATGCATTTTTTTCAGTTAAAGGCACCATCCAAGCAGGATTTAAAAAACAATCATTAGAGCCACGGGGTACTTGCTGCCTTTGATTAATCTAGCCATTAATACACACATCATCTTTGGAATTTTTACCTTATAGCTATTATGTATGTTTCTGGAAAGATTTAAAGTCAGAATTTCCTTAGACACTAGTAAAAAACACATAGAGGAAAAAATATCCAGACATCTTTGGACTCAAAAGAATCTCCTCCAGCAGCAAATACCAGAAAGTTATTTCAAAACCTAAAGTTGTCCTTACCTATAATTTCCTTGCAAGGATTTTCAGGTGTGATGGGAATCCTGCAAGCTGGACACTGATTATTGTTCTTCAGCCACACTTCAATACAAATGGAACAGAAGACATGGTTGTTGACACAGATGACCGGGTGACGGACCTTTTAGTATTAAGGGGAAAAAAAAGAAATTAAAAGAAAGCAAACAGAAAGACACTATGAATACTTAAAAACTCTTTCAGGTAACAGGGTATGAAAATACACTACTCCATCTCTCAGTGCAAGTCTGGTCTTGCAGGAAAGAGACACTTGTTTCACGGGGCTAGCTAGGAGTAACGTCCTCACTCACAACACCAGACTCCCCTATTATTGAAGGCACCTTATAACCATTTTTGCAAAACTAGGGTCCTCGATTCCAAGAGCTTATTAATACACAGTGTGGCAGGCACCCTTCCTTCACCCCACAACCTCCAAGAACTGCAGCCAACCACTCCGGTGAAACGCATTTGTGTCCCTAGGTAGGAGACCAAAAGACACGCATTAACTGATTTCCAAAAGCGAGGGAATGAGGGATCGCTCCTGGCAACAACCAACACTTTGCCTTAGAAGAAGTGTCGATGAGATGGACGGTGTTGCAGATTAACTCTAGCCTGCACATAATCGGCTTCATGGAAATCAGATTTGAAAAGGATAAGGGCCAAAACCACAGAGCAGAAACATGAACCAGCAATCACTAATTCAAGCCGCCTGCTAGATATGCATTGCTACTAAATAAGTCATTACCCAAGAACAGAGCAGCTAACTGAAGGATTAAATATTCTAATCAGACACAGATCCTTTCAAGAAGCTTTTGCTCCCCTTCCAAAACTGCAGGGTAAACAAACTTTTAGAAAATACTAATGACAATGCATTATTCTCTTGTCATTTAACTATAAACCCTGTTCAAAAGTAAGTGTGCACACAGGGACCAAATAGGATATGGAAGTAAAAGACCTTCCCCTATATCTATGCCTTACTGCAGCTTCTGTTACAGCTTACTGTAATACACACTCTCAAATCTCTTAAGACTTAACATTAGTGTCTGTGTTAGGGGTCTTAGAAATAATTATTTTGCCCAAGAAACACGTTTTGAGACACAGAGGTATCAGTATCTATTACTGTAGTTTCTACTATGTGGCACTTAAAACCCAAGTTCAGGAAAATCCTTTCAACTTTAAATGAAGTCCTCATCATCCCCAAGATCTTCCTCTTTCATTCTATTACTAAAGTAGTGAAACTAAAAAGGAAAAATGAAACGTTGACAGGGAGAAGCAAGCAACTGCAAAGGACAGCCAATAACCACTTGGGAAAACAGTTTAGATCTGTCCTGTAGTAATCATATCCACACAATCAGTCTTGCACAAGCTAAAACCCAAGCATTTTACCACTGAAATACACATGGATCTGAATTAAGGCCCAGAGCTGTCACAGCTTCTTTTCCCATTTACTATCTATGTCTCTGTCACATTACAGGATTCACAGTATTTTTAAAATCTCCCATATGACAGTCCTGGGAAGCAAAGGATTTACCTATACACAGACAGAAACTCGAGTTACTGAAGGAGTGAATAGAGAGAGACTGAGCAATTTCTCCAAGTGTCTGCACACTTTCACCTCTAATTAAGGAGGCTTTTTTTGAGATTAATGCAAGCATTAGCACACCAATGCTTTATTTAAACATTACAATTTCAATTACTAAAAAAAAAATAATCTTGTTATTCACTGCTTTTTACCAGAAAAAGCACTTTCTCCAGCTTTCCCACCAGCAACTAGAAGAAAAAAACCCCAACTTTTTCACTAGTTTTACTCCTTTCTTACTCAGAGAACAGTTATATGGATGGCGATGATAGGATACAGAGCAGAATAACATAAAATAATCCAAACAGGAAAAGACATTTCAGGAGTGCAGGTCTCCCCCCTGGGGAGCAAGAGACCCTCAGTTACCCCAAACCTGACATGGAAGCGCACTTCTTGCAAGTGAATGATTACTCCATATCTCTAGCAAAATAGTAAGTCACATTTATTACTCTCCAGGGTACAGTGCTTCTGATTTACACACCTTTACAAGTTTCATTTCAGGGCTGAGGTTTATACTTTTGTTGGCTCAGGATCCACACAAAGCAATCCACGGGGCCGCTATTGAAATGCCACACAATGGCTGGGGCTGCTGCCGCCTTCACCGAGTCCCTGAGCCACCGACAAGCCTGGGGGGTGGGGGATCGTGACATACTCATTACTGAAAAACGCACTTCACTTGAATTACAGCACAGTTTCGGTTCCTTAATCGACCATAATGTCTAGAAAGACTACAGCTTAAGACGGCTTGATCAGCTAGATGATTTTAAGCAATTTTCTAATTTTGCCCCCACACATAATGTGATACTCAGGCAGATCAAAATCAAATCCTGTACACGTCTATGTCACTTTGAAGGCACTTCTGGACCTTCAAGCAGTATTAACAGAGGAGCAGGCACATGGAAGAGCACGCACACTGATAGCAGTGAACGAATCCCCAGACATCCTAGGGGGTTTCAACACACACAGAATTGTGTGCCAGTGCCCAAGCAAACTGTCAACACCAAAACCAAGAGGAGAGACAGAGACCTTCAGTCGTTCTAGGACAAGTAAACCTAACAGCCTGGTGCAGATAGCTTCTGATCTACTTACTAATTATGAATACAGATGTTAGAAGATAGCCCAGACTGTGTTAAAAGAACATTCAGGTGACAAACATGAAATTTATCAAGCAATTAACTCTTACTATAAATGGTTATTTGCACGTCTTGCCAATATACTTTACGACACTGTTCACCCTAACAAAATGGGCTAACATGTCCTGTCCTTGCGCCAAGATTTTTGCTTCACTAAAAACAATGATTGGTTGACATTATTGAGTAAGTTTCTCTTCAATGTCTCTTTTTATCTCCTCACCATCATGCACAGCGAATAGTTGCTATTTTTGCAGTCAGTCCTTTGCAAATTTTGCAGAGATAGAAAGAGGTACATTCTGATTGTAGGGTAGGCTTTCTACTCAATTTGAAGCCTACACTACAAATCACAGAAGTATTAGAATATGTCAACCCTCCATGACACTTTCTGCTCCCCCCCCCAAGACAGGACAAAACTGGCAAGATTTTTCTCTTAATTTAAACTAAGTAACTTTTTCTTCCTCTAACCTTACTCTTGAGAAGAGCTTTTTCTGATGAAGTTTTTCAATGAAGTTCCAAGCTAGAGACAAAGATAGGTATCAAAAAAAGGACAGCCAGAGCTGTCAACTTTGGCAAAATTTAAACAGCTTCACGCATCTAAAAAGGAAAGCATTCAAATACCTTTATTACAGATATCACCAGTAGATTCACTTACATAATGCTAATATATAACCTCAATGCAAGATACCAAGCAAGAAGAGCATGGAAATCTCTTCCAGTACAAACTCAGGCACATCACCTCCTGACCAACTAAAAGAAGTGGAAGTATGAAACAGTGGCTTGAAATAAGCCAGTGGCATTATAGCAAAATATCAGTGAATACCTAATGAATCTACCAAGTGTTTATATTAGAAAGTCACTAGGGTCAGATTCAAATAGCAAATACCTTGTCAGTTTGATCTCGCTCTCCTCTTTTTCAAGAGTATCCACTGTGCATTACAGACACAGTAAATATGTGTTCTCCTCCATTTTCATTAAACAGATAAATAGAAAAGGAGAGGTAACAGGACCACAGCCAGGAAGTCTTGCTTGGCTTCCACAGAAAAGTCAAGAAATGAGTAAACATGGCTGCTAAAAGCATCACTTTGTCAGAGTTAAGAGATTTGAGAAAAGGGAGACGTCTGACTACTTTCACTGCCAGCACTACACCTACTTTATACATCAAACGCGCCTGTTCTTTTGTTATCACTCCAGCAGAAACTGTCTCCGAGTAAAGGCCATGTGAGGTAGAAAGAAACCGGACAGTAAATGCCAAACATAAAAGGCCATTTCTTCCCTTGTAATTACTGTTGTGCTTTAAGAGGTTTGTTTTGTTTTGGAGCGCAAGGAAACGAGCAAAAAAATAGTGGGGAATGAGCAAAGAATGTGAGAGGCAATTAGTGACAGCTATGAAATTAGCTCTGGGGCTTTCAGGGAAGAATAGACTAGCAAGAGCGCTCTGCTTCCCGAGGGAGAAGAGAAAGGGACTGAGAAAGGGTCAGAAAGAGGAAACGGAAACTTTTTCTCCAGACTGCTGCAGTTTTGCTCCGTACTTTTAAAATCCACTTGGTTACGCATCCCCGCTTTGTTCCACTTGTCCTCTAGGACACAGCACCACGCTCAAAGACAAACTCACCTCGTGTTTTAAAGCAGATTATCCTACTGATAGCGGAAGAAAAAACCCCAAACCTCAAAACCTTCACCCTGCGACCCATACGTACACCCACGTTTCGGCGCGGGGGCGACCTCGGGGCCTGTGGCCCCCAGCCCCCTCTAAAGGCCCCCGGGAGGCTCCCGCCGGGGGTGTGGGGGGCTCACGGTCCCCCCCCCCCCGCCAACGGTGGCAACAAACCTCGTCCGCAGCCGGGGGACGGGACCCCTCACCCCCCCCTCGGGGAAGGGACCCCACGCCCCAACTTTCTTCCCAGCGCGGAGCCGCCGTCCCTTAAAACAGACAAACCCGGTGGGGTCAGGGCTGCGGGCCGCGGCGGGGCCCCCCGAGCAGCCGCCGGCCGGAGCGGAGCGGGCCGGGCCTCCCCCCCTCCCCACACCCGCTGCCGGGCTGAGGGGGAAGGGCAGCGGCGACGCCGTTACCTTCCCCAGGCAGATGTGGCAGGTGATGGGCAGCGTGAGGGACAGCGTGACGCTCGGCCCGTGCTGCGCCATCGCGGCCCGGCCCCGCCAGCGCGGAAGTCCCACCGGCGGGCGGCGGCAGCCCCCTGCCAGCCCCGCTACGGCAAGCCGGCGAGGCCAAGCCGCCGCCCGGCGGAGGGAAGGCGGCGCGCGCTTTTGCAGCGCTCCCCTGGAGGGCGGGCGGGAGCCGTCGGCCCCTCACGGGTCTGCCCGCCGGCGGCAGCTGCGTGTCCCCGCCGCGAAAGGCCCGGCCTCGGGGATGGCGGGAGCTCGCCCGGGCAAGGCCAGGCCGGGCCGGGCCGGGCTAGGCGCCGCCGGCCTCGAGGGGGCGGCCCGTGGAGTTGTTGGCCTACGCGCGGCCTTCGTGAGGGGAAACGCAGCGCCGTGGGGAGCGCTTGGTAAAGGGTCCTCGCCGGGGGGAGGCCGACGAGCTTACAAGGGCCTTCTTTTCCCCGTATAAACCTATCCCTCGCTCAGGTTTCATTGTGCTGAATTAAATAAACCGGGCGCTTTAACCCTCTTCATTCCCCTGAGTCTTCCTCTGCGCTTTTCCTCACGTCCCCTCCAGAATAGGATACAGCAAAAGGGAACATGTTCCAGGGGAAACTCCCCGGGGCACGAGCCCCCCTTCCCCACCGCCTCGGTCCAGCTGCAGCAGCCCGTACCGGCAGCGGTCTTGAGCCCAGCATCACCCCTCGGCTCCCACGCTGCCCTTCTGCTGCACAGGCGGCTTGGCTGAAACCCCTTGCTTCTTGGCTGAAAGCGTTGCCTGTCAGCTCAGGTGGGATCTTCACAGCCCACACGCCCGCAGCTCTGAGGGCGACAAGGAAATGAGGACCACGATAAGCCCCCAAGCCCTGTGAGTTCCGTGCATGGTGGCACTTGCCTAACGATGCCTGATGGAAGATACTGCCGCGAACCATGGAAACTGAGGGGCCAAATCCACAGATGAAAATTCACACCTGCTGCCTGGCTTGCACCAACGACTCTCCAAATTGCAGAGCCTTGGTGTTGCGCTTTCTGGGCTGCTGGAGAGCGGCTGGGAAGCACTGCTGGCGGGACAGGAGGCTCCTAGGAGTCTGCTCGCTTGACCTCAGTCCCAGGATTCCTGTACTTTCTTGTAAACGTGCCACAGCATGCTGAAAATTATAGACCTGAGTGAGTTAACATTGCGCACATGATAAATGCTTGGAATGCTGAGCAGCTAATTCAAACAAGCGTAAAGTTGTGGATGCAATGATTAACAAGGAAAGTATCTTAGGCCGACATAGCAGAGTTGCACGGATGCATTTCAATTTGATATAGGTAAGTCACTGCAAATAAAGTGAGCAGACTAATCCATGGTGACATTCCAGCATAGATGAGGCCTAGCAGCTTTGATGGTAACGTATCCTTAGGTGGGAAAGGACAGGTTTGAATAAGGTGTGCTTGATAAAGATTGAATATTCATGTGTTAAAACACAGCACTTTTTAGTAAACTTCATGTCGTGGTTTAACCCCAGCCAGCAGCTAAGCACCACGCAGCTGCTCACTCACTCCCCCCTACCCAGTGGGATGGGGGAGAAAATCGGGAAAAGAAATAAAACTCGTGGGTTGAGATAAGAACGGTTTAATAGAATATAAAAAGAAGAAACAAATAATGATAATGATAACACTAATAAAATGACAATAGTAATAATAAAAGGATTAGAATATACAAGCGATGCACAATGCAATTGCTCACCACTCACCACCTGATGCCCAGTTAGTCCCCAAGCAGCGATCCACCCCTAGGCCAACTCCCCCCAGTTTATATACTGGGCATGACATCACATAGTATGGAATACCCCTTTGGCCAGTTTGGGTCAGCTGCCCTGGCTGTGTCCCCTCCCAACTTCTTGTGCCCCTCCAGCCTTCTTGCTGGCTGGGCATGAGAAGCTGAAAAATCCTTGACTTAGTCTAAACGCTACTTTGCAACAACTGAAAACATCAGTGTGTTACCAGCATTCTTCTCATACTGAACCCAAAACATAGCACTAAACCAGCTACTAGGAAGACAATTAACTCTACCCCAGCTGAAACCAGGACACTTCAGAAAAAAATGATATAATGTCAAGTAAAAAAAGAACAAATTAGCAACATAATGGACATACTGTTAATTATCATAAGCTGGAGTGAGTGGACATCAACTGTGAGGAGATGCTTTGAGTCCCAGCATGACTGACCTGCCACTTAGGTAAGAGGGTGCTCAGAGAATTTTTGCAAGAGAAATATAAAATTATTGGGGTTTGAGCTTTAAAGAGAACCACTGGAACCTGAAATTCGTTGAGTGAGTTTATCGTGCAGCCAGTGGACTGCACAGGAATGCGGTGGATCCCTGTTATTTATCTTTCTTAGCTTTATTTTTATATTGATTTTTATTGAAAAAATGTGAATAGACAATACAAAGAGCAAAAGGGTAAACGTATGAAAGAGAAATCAAAAGCAAGGAAATGCATCTTACAGTTGACATGTGAAACTCTTTTAAATGAATCTGGGATAAAGCAGGAACCCTTTCAAAGGCATGACTTCCACTGCTTCAAAAAAGTATATGTAACTGGAAAGTGACCTGTTAGAGAACAAGCTCTGTTGGGATGAATATATTTTCTCTCAACCAAAAATAGCTTGTAAAGGAGCTTATTTTTCTGAATCAGCTGCTAAAAGGAATATGTTTTCTGTGTAAGGAGGTTAAAATTATTTGTTCAGCAGATTTCTGCTGAAGTTGGATGCCTAGTCAGTGAACGAATACTTCAAAAATTATTTGTGATCTCGTAGCGCCTGAGGTTTAGTTGAAATTTATGGGATGAAGTTACCAACTCTTCAGGGGCATGGAAAATATTTAATTCTGTAGTGCTGAGAGAGAGAAAGAGAGACCACAGAGAGCGAGGAGAAGGGAACTGGAGGAGTAACAATCTGCTGCAGCTAAGGGGAGCTGAGAAATATGATTTTGACTGCAAGAGGTAACTAATCTTTAAAAGGTCCAGGCTGCCTAACACAGTAGTCCCTGTAGCGTGGAGGGTGCTTTTGCAGTAGGGCTGGAGCCAGGATGAAACCGATAAAAAGCTTCCTGGAATGCCTGGCATGCCTCTGTGGAGGCACTGGAGCATAACAGGCAGGCAGGAGTTGGGTATCTGGCCACTGCTGTTACTAAATCTACAGAGAAAGGATGGTTAAAAGGGTGGGTTAAAAGTCAAGAACCTAAATATGAATGACCTCCCAGGATTAGGGCTTTATTTGTGAAATGCTTCTGCCACTTCACTACCTGCTCTTGAAATCTCAGAAACCTTGAGCTGGTCCATAGTGAAAATATAGAACATTATCCATCACAAAAATGAAAAGTTCTTTGATGAGAGCTTGAAAAGAACTGATATAGGACAAGATCAACTGGTCAAAGTACTAAACTGAGCCCATTAAGTCTTTTTAACTTGAGACTTACATTGTCTGATTCATAAAACCGAATAAAGTTACCATATTTTTGGCTTAAAGTGCCTAAGTTGCCTATATTTTGGACCTGTGTGTGTTTCCCAGCAGCACATTGTGCAGAGAGAGTGAGGGGCAGGTGAAGGTGTGAGCAGTGAAATTCATGTCTTCTTGGCTGATTAGCCCAGCTGATAAGTGATAAGTAACTAGTGCAGTTGCATCATTTCTAATAATTTGGGTATGTTTGGATGTGTGGCTTTGTGCCATGAAAACTTAACTTGAACATCATTGTTTACACCTGCACAAATAGATGTAAAACACTGATTTTTTTGTTTTTCTTTTTCTTGTTCTGCTGAGGTAGAAATGACTGGAAGCTGCCAGGCAGTGCCAAGCCAGGCTGTCTGCTCTCAGTGTCCACTTCTGCGACAGTGAAGTCTGTTTGAGTTTGCCTTGAAGAGTTTCCTCTTCAAGAAACAAGGCTGGATCTTTAGCTTTTAAGAAGGGTTTCCCAGGTGGTTTTACATGGTTTAGGGGAATGTAGAGTGAAATTTGCCTAAAACCGAGAGTAAAGAAGTGTGGGATTCTGGATGCCTAATTTCAAACCTGTGCTCCTTAAAATATACTCCTTTTGGAAAGGGTGAAAACAGGTTCTCCCTGTGCAGGATTTTACTGTTGATGAGTCCTGCAGAGTGATGGCCTCGCTGGCTCCTGTTGTGAGGCACCAGCTCTGGGATTCACTGGCTGCCGAATCCTTCTTCTTGATGCCATTCAGAGGCCATTCAGCGGAAATACGTAGCTTTCAGATACTCCCTGTCTATGCTGCCTGAGCACCATAGGCTGCTCTTGCTACTTGCTCTTTGGGAGTTCCCATGTGACTTTCTTATTAAAATGAAGGCAAATTTCATCTCTCTCTTTAAAACAATGTTTTGGGTTCTGGCTCTGGAGAAAATGTTGTACCACCAGAAAGGAAATGAAATGAATGCTAGAGGCCAGAAGGTAAATCTCTGGCCGTTGGGTAAGTGAGCTGGGGGCAGAGTAAGAGCATAGCTTTGGCGATTTAATAATGTTTGAGTCTGGCAGTCTTGTGTAAGCTTGGTGCAGTTAGTCTTCTTCACGCGAAATAGTAAGAGATGAGAAATTGCTTTTGCAGATGCAGTTTTCGTTTTGAGTTTAACCATAGTAACTTTATCTCCTCTTAAAGTAGAATATACCTGCTCTCAGGCTCTGCAGTCCACAAACGAATTCAAAGTGACTAGCTCAGACCTAGACATCTTACTTTTAGCCGTTGAAAGTTCAGTGAGAAAACCCCCATTCTTTATGACCTTTTAAATTTTTTTTTGATCTTGCCCTTCTGATACTTTCCATTTTTCTTGCCATGTGTTAGCAAGGAGCCAAACAAGTAAATAGAAAAGCTTGGTTATAGCTGAAGTTTGTGCAGTTTGCATGCCTAGGACATTAGGCTATGCCCCTTTTCCTTTTCGAGGGTCATGCAAGAGGCTGATTTCCCATCAGACCCTTTTCAGGAGAATATTTTATCCAAGCAAACTGAATTATACTAGAATGACATCTGAGGGCAGGAAGAAGCTCCAGAAGTATTATGCTGTGCAGGCACTCTCTAACCCACCTGTAATGGTATGTCTCAGGCTAAGGATATCTCCATGGGCTTTTCAGGAGACTGTTTGAGGGAAGGCTGTTTATTGCAACCAGAGCCACAGATGTACCAGGCGGTGTCCTGACTGTCAAAAGTTACGGATAAACAGTCTGTGCTTTGTGTTCTGTGCTTATTTTATTTGCAAGTATATACAGAGCCTTTGTGAAGTAGGCAATATAACAGAGAAGAGGGGTGAATTTTAGCTACTTTTTATGCATAGAAGATCTCTCTCTAAGCCTTCCATCTGCAGAGATTTAACTGTCTTCAGGAGAATGGTGCTTCTATCTAGCCATACAGGGAACATCTTCAAGTTTGGGCCATTATTCTGCAAGTTTTGGCTGCTGCTTAACCTCTGATGCTCCTCCTTACACCAGTTTGAACCATGGAGTACGTTACTGACAAAATACACACGCGGGTGCAACAGGCCTTAGTTTAAACTGTAATTATGATGGCCTTTCAGTACACCTTATGGTGCCTGCTACCAGCTGAGGATCTGTCCCCAGGATGTAGCAAGGAACAAGGCAAAGTGCTGCAACACACCAGAAAAGTTAAAAAAAGTTACAGAGATCACAGAGATCATGTACTTTCTTTTCCTTTTTCTTTTGTTTTTGGAAGCGAGGGGAGGCTGGAATTAACAGTGTAAAATCTTAATGAGTAGATTGTGCTGAGCAGTGCGGTTCACCTCTGTTATTCTCCCAGTCTCAAATGTTTACCAGCCAATCAGAGCATTCCTTAAAACCGGAGATTTATAGTGAAAAGTCAGCCCTAATTGAATTTCTTCATTAAGAACACCATCAAACAGATACAGAACACCTTACACCACCTTGTTTAAATTAGATTCATTTTTCTGATTAATTATTAAAAGGAAAGTTTAAAAAATCATAAAATCTTAAGTGCTATTAAAAATTGATTAGGAATGCATTTTTTCATTGACCCAGTTTGTATTTTTTTTAATTTTTTTTTTCGTCAAAGCTAATACATTTGAGTAGCTGCCTCAGACAGAAGTTTGTAATCATTTGGTCATCACTCAATTAATCACAGCTTCATAAATATTGATCTCAGATTACATTTATTCTTCATTCTTGAAAGATAGTTTTTTATTAATTTAAGCTCACTCACATACATTGTGGTTTACACTGAAATTATTTTTAAAAGTTCTATTAAAATTTAATTTGAGCAGCCAGCCAACAATGCAGCCACTGCACATTGTGCCACCTTTCGGCCGGTTTATCCCTTCCTCCTGAAAGGTCGTGAGTACCCACAGCTCATACCGTAGGCCTTGCTGACTGGCATCTGTCACCTATAAAATCTCTTTAGCTGGAAGTTGCAGGCCACTGTCATCCCAGGCAGAAGGAATAATTTGAGAGTAAGTGTGGATTTCTCTGAGGGGAGGAAAGAGGTGTTTCCCGTCTCACCTTCAGTGGCTGTGTCCTGATTCCTGGTAGTGCATCACAGATGGTGCTGCCTTCCTGATAGCTGTACAGTGCTCTGGCTGCTCTTTGGCCTCTCCCAAGCATCAGACAAGCTGTGTGAGGGTGTGTGTTTGTGGGTACATCTGTTGAATGTCCCCAGCCCTGCTGTAGTCCCTGTCATGGAGGTCATATGTGAGGTGATGACCCATCCCAGGATGGTGAGGGTACCTAGGAGTGCTCTTGCAGGGCCTGCCTCTGCATCTCTCGTGCCTGGGAGTAAACCCACTACTTACTTTTGCAGGAGTTGCATTTATAAACAGAAACTCTAAGGATTTTTAAAGAGAGACCCTGTAAGGAAAATCGTGGGCTCTTTGGTCCCAAGCATCTGGAGTGGACACCATCCTTTTCATAGCATGTTCACCACACCTGAAGCAGTACTGAAGCAATGTAAGCAATATTTATTAACATTCCCAGTCCAGTTGCAGCTAATAATCTCCATCTTGACAATTAAATCTTCTTTTTTATTTTTTTGCTTTATGCTTGCTCTTATAGTTTAAGAAACACAGGTATGGACATATCAGGGGTAAGAGCACACAGCTGAAGAGTGACCTGAAGCATTCATGGAGCAGGATGAATCCTTTCCCACCCTATACTTTGTGTTTTACTTTGTAATGCTGTGCTTCACGGTGAGAATGACAAATTTCTCCAGGCCAGGAAGAACTGAATGGCAGACTTGCTACAGCTGCTGCAGTACATTTGGGTTCTCTGTCCTATTCTCTGGTAAAAAAGCATGTTAAAATAAGTCACTGTTCTCTAAAATCCCACTTGTCTGAGGACTTCAGAGTAATGGGATCACGTAGCAACCATTATCTTTTACATCTCTGAAAAATCCCATGCCTCATCTTTAATGTCTGAAATCAAAACTGGTTGCCCATTGTTGTCACTCCAAAACCGTGTTTATTCTGGCACAGCACTTCTGAGAGGCTCTGAAATACAGCTTCAAATTATGGGCAACAGAGCTTCCTGGTGTGCTCCTCAGCATCAGTATGGAGTCATGTGAACCCCTGTCGGCATTCCTTATTTTTGCTGACATTGGATGTGTGTAATATGGACAATGGATCATTTTTGTGACTATCCACGTACCTAAGATTGAAAAAAACCCTATTTAATATCAGAGTCCTGTTCTCCAATCAACGTGTACTACTCATTTACCATATATTCTGCTGAAATGTAACATCCTCATATACATTTGGCATATCCACAGCACCGATTTTTCCTGTAAAAAATTAAATCACACTACAGCAAGTTCTCGGACCTCTTCCTTTAAATCTCAGTCACACACAGTGCTTTTATGCCCTTTCAGAAAAGTAGTCTTATAAGGATCATGTCAGAGACAGCATGTGCAGAGGGCATCCAGATAACCCATTTGTTTTACAAATAGCTGTGATGGTTGAAGATCTTACCACCTCTGAGCTGTTTGCTACCCCTGTTCTCCTTATCTTCCAAGTCAAACTCATTTTTCGCTTTCATTGTCCATGGGCTGTCAAGATGCTGCACAAAATTTGTTTGTTTTGCATTATGGCAAATCAAGAAGGGTATTGTCTGCTACAGAGACAGTCATTTCCAGCAGAGAAGTGCTAGCAAGCGTATGTAACGGGGGATGTGTTAAGTTACTCCAGTTATATCCTTAAAGAGATGCCTGTCTATTCTCTGCATGTTGTGTAATCAGAAGTGGATTCTGAGTCCAGTTGCAGCTGACATCTTCAAATGGGGGGAATGCTAAGGAGATCTAGTAAATATATCACCCTCTGAGCATTTCTTTGCAATAGTCTGGTGGTGGGAGCCAGCTGTCTCTTTATCCAGTGATTTGACAGATGCCAGTGTGAATGTGAGCAGTGTGTTAAGTTTTGTACTGAGCTCGGTAATCCTGGACAGTCTTTCCTGGCATAAAAGAAGAAAAGGAAAAGCTGCAAAGCCATAGAGAGAGATGACTGTAACAGTGCCCCAGCTCTTCCTGGCTTTTTGCTGCAGACACCTGCAAAATGGCCCAATTGGAGTTTTCCCACTGAAGTATTGTGTCACTAACTCACTGTTCAACAACTTCAGCACTTCTGAGAATGAATCTGGTAGCTGAATATGAGCTACTAGTTTATGGAAATGCATTTTTTTTTTTTTTAATTCAGTTTCTCCCTAAACACACAGAGTTCTTTCAGTCCAGAATATACAAAGCTGTGTATTTTAATGAAATTGTTTTAACTTCATAATAATGTAAGAGAAAAATAATCTCTCCTGCAAGTATATGCAGTAGGTAATTCTGTCTCTCTAAATTTTGCATTATTTGGATTTAGTTGATTTAATAAATTCAGCTGATATTTGAAAGGCTTTCTAATGGATTTCTTGTTAAAAATGTAAGAAAGTGTTGTTTTGCATTTTGTTAACATGTGTGTTTATCCTTGGCTCAAAATCAGAGACCTCTCGAGTGCAGCGGCAACAGGGGTATTGTATACAGCTCCTTGCAGGACCAGGCATTCGCCAGCAAGATACATAAGATGCTACAGATCCAAATCGGTCCCAGGTCTTTCATGCTTGACTTACCTCTGAAATCTATAGTCCCATTTTCTCTGTCTTTTCATTACAATAATGTTTAGCAAAGATGTTCAGTATTCAAGTAATTTTTCTTGTTGTTTCTTACAGAAACATCCCACCCCATTTTTAATAGTTGGTGACAGCTTATCAAACACAACATCAGAGACTTCAGAGTGCTCCTGGGACACCGCAGCTCAGGTAAATGTAGACTTAGCCTCTGAGGCTAGTTTCAGGAAAAACAGTTAAGAAACAGACTGCTGTACAGATCTTAAATTGACAAGAGAGGAGGGGAGGGAAGGATATAACATATATCCAGGAACTGTTGGAGTTTTATAAGCTTTGTGTTATTGTTTTTTAAATCTATCCAGGGGGGTTATGTTAGGAGGGAAATGGAGAAATGGAAAAGCAAAGATAGAAGCAATTGGAGCGAACAGCCAATAAGTGGAGAGAGGGGCCAACGTGAAAACTGCAGAGATATTCTGATGATGTTATCAATATCCATCAATTCTGGCTTGAACGGCAGCTGCAGCTGTTCTGCCAGCTTTGTTCCTTGGCAAGATTGTCTCTGCAGCTCCCTCACCCTTCCACGCTCGTGGGGGTGAAGGAGAAGGAGACCCTGATTGAGTCCTGGTGGCCACAAAAGGTGGCTTTGCCAGTGTTCATGCACTCTTCAAGGAACCCATAAAGAGCCCTTTGAAGGGCGTGCAGGGTATCCGGCTTTCATCTTGGGTGTCTGAAAAATGAGTGAGAATTTTTTTGTAGATTCCTCTTCACCCAATGAAAAGATGTCGGTATCTACATGTGAGCAAATCTCACCAAACACATCTGGGAGTTGCAGAGAAACAGAGCTTTCTAGGATATGATGCATCATATCTTCAGATAAACATCCTGAATAGATTTGATGAATTGTATTCTACAAGTGCCTTGTTTTTCTCCAATGCCTACAAAAGGGACCCTGGGGTGAGTAGACTAGACACTGTAGATGTGTCTTAAGACTGATGAGGTGAATCCCATGATCTGTATTGAGAAGCTGGGATGAAGAAACATGGGTGTTTCAATTCTGTATGGTTGGCAAACTAAAGATCTTGATTTCAGTGACATTTCTGTAATCATATCCTAAGTGCAGTGGGTTTTAGATCCAGCTGTTTCTTGTCTGGGGGGAGACTAAGCCAGACTTGCTTACAACTCTGCTTTTCCTGAAAGCAGCCAGAGTCTTGCTTACTGATAAGTCTATAAATGAACCATTCTGCCAGATATACTGCACCAATAGCTTTCATTGTGAGTCTCACTTGCTACAAAACATCCTTTGAAAAGGATTGCACTCTGGCAATAAAATTTGTCTTTTGGAACTTTTTTCTACATAGTTTATTTACATTTTTTTTCCTTTTCCATTTCTCAATTTCTGTTATTCAGAAAATAAGTTTTGGTAACTTTAAAGAGGATAATAAAGAATACATAAATTTATTGAGAGCGCTTGTAGGAAGGCTGGACTGCTGTATCATCTGTGCTGAAATATATGGGTAATTAATTTGCTAAGTGCAATCAAGAAAAATCAAGGACTATTTTTGTCTGGCCTTGGATTTGATTTACTTGTTAAAGCTCATTATAGAAAGTCAAGTAAAAACTTTGACCTTACAATGTTCTCCTGAAAACCACCCAAATTTCACTGGATTTGAAGACTGAGGTGGCAGCCTCCATTGTCTGTGCCCAAAGGCCTCTGCGCTCAGAGCTGCTACTGACTTCAGTGGGAATTTTGCCTGAGTACAAAGAGATGAACAGGAACCTAGAGTAGGAGCAGAGGCCATGTTGCAGCTTCACTTGAAAATGAAGCTTATAAGGGCCATAAAATGTTGTGGGTTTTTTTTTTTTCCCCTGTAATAGGCTACAGGTATTTTAGATTCAAATTGGACACCTTTAAACTGGAAGGAAAACTGTACTCACACTGATAACTTAATAGCACACCTAAATGTCTTTTAAAAGACTTCAATTTACCTATTAAGACCAAATAGACTCTCTGTTAATTTGACAGAATATCCATGTTCCCTGAACTTAGGGCTATAAAAATTGTTCATCTGCTCAGTCACAGGCCATTTAATTTTGGATGCATCATTGCCAGTTGGTTACAGTAATTAGCATTCTCTGTATTGTAGCAGCTTCCCTGAAGCTATGCTAAGTAGGGTTACACTTCTGTATGGAAACATAAGCAGCCTTGTGCAAATGAGCCTGGCCACCCATCTTAGAGACAGAAGCCCTAGCTACAGCTTCTTGGCTCAGGGTGCCCTATATGCCCACCTGCAGATCTTATTTACTGGTTATTAATGACATGAAGTGTAGGCAGCTGTGAAAGGCACAGCATGGCAGCTTAAAACCTCCACTCCAAACTATTCTCTCAGCCTTGTCATTTCTTTGAGTGACACTTGATTAAATTTTTTTCTTTTTTTTTTTTAAATCTTCCCCTTTATACTGTCTTTTAATGAAGTTATTTGACAGAAATGAATTTTCTGGATGTAAACTGTGCATATCTGTATATATATAAAAACCTGTGAAATGAGGCACAGCATTTGCTAATGCAGTTACTTGCCACTTAAAACACAGGGGTTCTCAAATAAAAATGTTTTGATAAATCCTTCCTTATTATGAACATATGCTGCAGATATTTTGGTTGGGTATGTTTTTCCATATCTCCTAGTGCCTAAAGTAGTATTTTTATTGTATTTTTAATAGAAATACCAACTGCCAGTACCGGAATATGAGCAGTGCTGGAATTGTTCTTTTGTAAAGTCTAGAATAAACAGCACAATAGCTAAAACCATAAATAAATTTTAAAAAGGCCAAGATTTTTTGCCATTTGTTCTGCAGCCTATGCACATTTTCTTATTCTCTGTTGAATGTCTGTGCTTCCTTTTCGTTTCCTGGGAAACAAGTGAGGGGTTGTATGCACTGCAAGACATACACTAAGAATAATTCTTCCCATTTAATCCACTCTGATTTTTACTTCTTAATATACTGGAAGGTAACTAATATTTAATACCATGAAATGTATCTGTGCATGTTTAATGATTCAATTAATCAGAGAGAAACCTTCTTTATAATTAAATATGGATAGGCTATAGTCTTTTCTTCTCATTGACTGATGCTACTGAGAATAAGGGATAAGAATAATTTTATACTATTATTCTGTGTGCCTTTTATTAGAACTCTGAACTGTTTGGGTGAGTAAAATCAACCATAAAAGTACATTTTTTCTTAGAGTTATGCACTCTGCAGTTTCTGTATTCCATGAAAGTCAAACCATATGAATTTAGATACCAATCCTACAAAGACTTACACATGTGTTTAAGCAAAAGAAAAGTTCAACTGATGCTAGTGTGACTACTCACATTAAGTTTAAAGCCTGTGCTTGAGCCTTTGTTGGACTGGCTTTTTCAATTTCTGGAAGGAGCCTGATGTGAGCTTGGAAGAGATCATATATATGCTGCACTGTGATTGTGATTTGCAGCCATAGCTCATTTCTTTATATTTTATTAATCTGGGTGTGGACCTCTCTTGACTTGGTTACTTACTTAAACAAAGGCTACAGACCATCACTACAACTTGTTTTTCTGCAGCTCCATACAAAATTCTATAAGTATAGGCTACAAAAAACCAACTGTTTTCAATACAGTATGCAGGCAGGGTGTATATGTTGGCAAGTTAATAAAATAAAGTAATGATGTACATGCAGGCAGATTTAAATATGGAAATGGAGATTTCCTGCTTCTTGACTTCGTATAAATTGTTGAATATATTTGTTTAATGATTTATACAGAGCCTCAAGCCATAGCAACTAGGTGCTGTTTACAAAAGTTAAAACACAAATTACATGCACAGCCTACAATGGGCTTCATTAAATGACCACTTCTGCTGCCAAGGATACCATATATTAATAGTCATGTTGTGAGACCATACCTATCAGTTGAAATGCCTTTCCATATCTGCTTACCTATCTACCATCAGATACAGGTACCACTATATGGTGTTGTAGGTGCAATACTGTTACATTTTAAGTCATGTGTTACTTCTAATTTAAATATTTTAAAATGACTGTGCTTTTAAGTTGGTGTGCACACAGCTGAATATACTGAAGTACTTGGAAATGAATGCTTATGGTTGGCTGTGTTTCCACAATGTCTTTTGTATATTAAATCCATATGGGCTAGTGAGCTGAGATAGCAATCCCAAGCTTGATTGACTGACCTTTCCACTGAAGGTACAAAACCTTCCATTTTCAAGTTTTTCACTGCTCACATTTCATGTAGTCATATTTTTCAACATATGTACCTACCTTTTTAATGAGAGGATATTTTTCATTATCATTGTAACAGGGAAATAATTTGCAAAAAAAAATCAAATGCCAGAATTTCCCTGTATAAATAGGTTACACTTCCAATGGGTAATATGGGGCCAGGAGATGCCTAGTCTGAAGAATAAAGACGTGATTATACTATTTCTATAGCACCTCAGTCAAGAAAGGCTGATTAATTTGTTTTTAGGATGACGTTATGCCAGAAAAATGAGTGTTTTGCTCAGTTAGGGCGCAGGCGTCTGGTGCAGAGCTCACACGTATTATTTGAAACATTTCTGTTGAGACCTTAGAAACTATGGAAAAAACCCTGAAATCCATGCGTTTTCACTGAGACTAGGTTTTCTTTCTTAGGGGCAGTAGCATGCTGCAGTCAGGTGTTTGTTAAGAAGGTCATATTCAGTAAAAAGAAAAACAATAGCCTTCTCTGGATAAATGATCCAGTCAGTATGTAAGTAGGAACTGATGCCATTCATGTAGGCTGGCTATCACGTTTAGAACATTTTAGTGCCTCAATATATCTATTTTAGAGATCAGTGCTAATGTTCCCTTCATTGCTGATATTCCATTTTCTTTAACTGTAGTGAACAACTGAAATAATGTTGTGTCATTAGAGAGTGAAAAGCTGTTGATGGTGAGCCAATGTGCCACAGGTGAGGAAGCCAACGACTACATCTGTCCTGAAGGGAGTTCTTCTGTCAGCCCTTATCTATACAAACTGCAGGATGATATGGTGGGGAGTTTTATCAGCATGTGTTTAGTGTAGGTGCAGAGTCAGCAGGTAGCAAAACCTCAAATAAACTATGCAGGTCATCTGCAAATGAATGCCAATGACAGGTTTGGACCATGCCAAGCAGTCACACATTGCGAAAGAGTTTAAGTAAAGGTATTTTAAGGGAACTTACTATTTTAGAGAGTTGTAAGCAATGTTATTTGCAGTATGTCTGCAGCTTCTCCCCTTGTGAAGCCACCTTGGGTAGCTCTACTTCCATGAATATGTATCATTGCACGATTTTAAAGTATGTTACCTCATCACACTACAGGGTGAGAAATGTGTGAAATGTTCCCTTTGAAAGCCAAGGTTCTCCTTCTCTTAAAATGCCCATTTCTAGCACAAGCAGGTTGGGAAATGACACCTAAGAACCTAACACTTGTATGTATAAAAAGGTTATCACTTTAAGATGAATTTTGCACACTTGACACGTGGACATTTGCAATTGTGAGTAGAACTCCATTTCTGGTGAGAACAAATTATTTTAAGTGCAAATTTAACATGACTGACTATTGCCCATTGGGAATGTTACACTTAGTCATATGGATATTGGTTGCATAGCGGAGACAAATATTCCTAAAACCATAGTTATCACATGGTTGTGAGAGTTAATATTGCCATATATGTGACATAGGCTATACAAATATCTCTTGTTCATAAGTATGAAAAAAAATGTGAAGAATAACCAGGCTGATTTCTTGCTGGGTCCCAGCCTCAGGGTATCTCATGACTAAAGTTTTCTGAAAAAAAATAGAGTTGAGAGTAATGGGGTACAGTGGAAAGATGAAGAAAATAGAGATCTAATATCAGATAACACTGACTGTGAGATCTATTGGGCTGTGGAAAAGTCCCTGAAAGAAGCCTAACTACTAAGTTCCATTTTAATCTAGACTGGGCAAAGCACTAAAAATACCTGGTAGGGAATGATACTATGTTGGCAGGGAGATGGGAGAGATGATGCAACACACCTTACCTACCTCTTCTTTCCATAACTCTGTATACTCAGTATAAGGTATTCTTTATATGTAAATGCAGCATGTGGTATAGACTATATTGAATAAATAATGCAGGCACATTGTGGGGCTTTTGTTGTTGCTGTTGTTGTCTCTGGGATCTTAAAATGCTTTATGCTGAGCTAATGTGTGATCACTGATAGATAACCACCCTTGTATCACAGCTGCTGGCATCACTTTCACAGCAACACTTATAATTTTTATTAATGTATCTATTTAGATTTATTGCATGTATCGATTATTCCTGGTGCTGAAGAGTAGATAAGTATGGAACACAAATACATTAGAAAAGTAGTTCCCCACCCTCGCCCCCAAACAAGTCTTTAAGGAAAGCAGATACTCCATGGTCCCTTCTATTTCAATAAAGAATATGAACATATGGATACCATGTAAAAATAATCACAGGAATTTTCATTGGGTATTAGAGTGCATACATTCGGGCTCAGCATTGACAGCAGCATCATTACTTGCCCGCTCACAAATATCTGTCCCAGGAAAAACCTGAAAAAGCTGATGATTCTTCTCAGGCCAACAGAGATGACCAGGTAGGTGTTCAAGAAGAATGAGAGGATGTGTAAGGAGAGAAGAAAGAGTTGCAGTGGTGTTTCCCTCACTTGACATTTCTGGTCCAGAAGCTTCCTTTCTGAACAAAAGTGTGGAGGGGTGCGAAGGATATGACATGAGCCTTGGCCTCTTAGATGACAGGAACTGTTGCACGTAGGACTTGGCACTCCCTCAGCAGCATCATTTGTTCACCTCAGTGTATACAGGAACGTTCATACCCTGATCATGCAGACTAGGGAGTAGTTTGGATCCAACTGCATCCTGCCCAGGCAGCAGTCTGGGTTTCCTTATATTGAACTCAAAGTAATAATAGCAGCATAAAAAAGTATGAGGCTGCTGCAGGCAGTGGCCTAGTGCTCCCAGTGTGTAGCTGAGATATGGCCAGAACATGTCCCTGGACCTTAATAATGGGCAATGCTATTACTGATACTGATTTCTTGCTGTTAAGTTCTGGCTTAAGCAGTGTAAGGCAAACAACCTGAGCATGCTTTTTTCTGTGACACCAACTCCCTTATGCTACTTGCTGTCTTTGCACACTGCTTTGTAAGGGGTTCTAAAGCATGGAAATTGAAATTGAAAACCACACAGCACTTACACTTTCTCCTGTAGTTCATGAATCCCAGTGGCTCCCTTTCAGATCTGGCATTTTCCCAGTAGCAGAACTTCACACATATTTTGAACTTGATGCTTCAGCCATTAAGTCTAGGCTTTGAATTTTGGACTTCTGGATTAATGAGCCTGGTATCACAGCTTTTAAATTCTGCCTAGGTTGTCCCATGGTTGCTCAAGGCTCTTTCTGGATGTGACTCTGTAGCCATGGTTCCCTAACATTTCCTCCACCATAGGAGCACTGTTCCATACCTGAAGAGAACAGCTCTGGTTTGAATTCATGGCTTCTGTAAACTCAGGTGTTTGGATCAGCCTTCTGTGCACTAGAATGTTTTTTTTTAAATGACTTGCTTGGGAGTAGCCACTGTTCTAGTTGTATCTCTCAGACAAGGAAGTAAGTTGCCCCCCTCATTCTCCCCCTTCCACATCTGAGATTTTTCTTATTCTTGAATTACTGTTGTATGAGTTGCATTCTTATGTTTCCTGTTTGGACAGACTTATATTTTTATTTCTGTGCAATGTTATTAGTTTTGGCCCTCCAGTGAATGACATTTCCATCACTAGCTTCTCCCCTCCCTTCGGCCCTACAGAAGTAAATTAGACTTGCCCCCAAGAGCTTTCTGAGACAGAGGTAATCTTCTGGTGTATTTCGAAGTGAGGTTCTTGTATCTGATGGAAGGCTTTAGTTATGACAGCAAAACAAATAGTGAATAAATATGCTTTTAGGTTTGTAAGTGGATGTCAAGGAAAGCAACTGAGAAGCAAAATGACCTGCCCTGGCACTGTCGCTTTCACTTCCACTGGGAGTCGGGGAATCGGAGAGGGGAGAGTCTGGGTAGCAGAAAAGAGAGCTGAGCCTCTGTAAAGACTTGCATCTGTGTTAACAGCTTGCCAAGGAAAACTGATGCCTGTACATTAATCTGAATTATCACAGTCAGTTTTCCTTTTGTAACCAGCTCAGTCACAGCATCATGATCTCTTTCTTGAACAGGAGGTGAATTGAGCCCAGCATGGTGACAGCACCAGGAAACCTAGAGAAGGAGAGAATAAAATTAACCGATACTAGACAATTCAGAAACAGAAAAGACACTGAGACCTGGCACAACTTTCTTTTCATCTAGTTATTGACATCATAATCCTGCTTTCTTTCAATACTCCTAGTTCTCTTCTTTTTTCCAAACAAAATTCTCTTCAACCTTTAAGGTCTGTCTCTGTTATGTCAGTTTTTCCTAGCAATTTATACTTACTTTCCTCTTTGTGGAGGGATTTCTTTTAAGGTCTTATCAGTAACTTTCTAACTTTAGAAAAATAACGTTATTTTAAAGCCCATTTATTAATTTTAGAAGCCCATCCTATTGCTTATCATGCTTCATTCCTCATGGTGTTATAAGTGTTACTGCTTACTTCCAAAACTCTTGTTCCCACACAGAAGCAAACTGGTAGGGACTGAATCAAAACTCATTAAAATCCAATGACTGTTGGGTTTTGAATCAGACTTTCAGTGAACTGTAGTCTGTCAGTTTTTACTCTTCCCTCCCTCTCCCTTTATTTCATACCCTTGACAGAAGTGCAATATACCATGACAAGGGGTCCACCCAGTTTATGCTGCATTTCAGATGTTGCTTGACTATTTTCTCATATAAGACCTACTCTTCTTTTTTTCATTTATTTGAAAATCTCAGGTATCATAGGGAAATATTTTGTTTTCCTTTTGCAGTCAGGGTTTCAGTGGTTCCTCCATAGCAATTCACAAATCCTATTTTTCTAGTCATGCCTCTAAATGGTGTGTTGTCTTCATATTCACTTGACGGGTTAGCAGTTCCCAAGCTCTGGGATAAGCATCATAACAGAGATTTGGAGGGTTTTCAGAGTCATCCAAAGGTTTGTGAGAGGACAGGAGAATATTTGACAGTGCAGAGACTGAAGACATTAATTGTATTTTGTTCAGGTTTTTTTTGTTTGTTTTAATCTGCCAAGCACTCAGTGGTTGGTCCAGATCTCTCTCCAGAATAACAGGGAACAAAGCTTTTACCTTTTCAGGATGAATACATAGTTGTCTACTACTTCCTTTCTAAGGAAACATGGGAAGCTAGCTACCACCAGAGTAGCAACTAGATTTGTTAGACAATTATGTTGTGTGGCTGATCTTAGGTGCCGAAGGCCCATTGCAGTGAGAAAAGTAACAGATACCCAATTCTTTCTCTCTTGGTGGAGGGTAGAAATACTTATTCCCACTTTCGGAAATGCTTGTTTTAATTTTGTCTTTCTGTTTGGGGGAATGGTCTGATCTCCTTTCCTTAGGTGGACACCCACCATAATCTTCAGCATCAGGTCTGTGGTAGTGGCTGCGGCATACCCAATCCCATGTGCACGGGAGGCTTGAGCAGTAGGTTCCCTTTGTTGCAGGGCTGTTGGATAACTCTTGGCTGCATACATACATGTCTTGCTTTGCTTTTGCTTTTGTCAATGTCCTGAGGTATTGTGCTGAGAGCTGACCTCCTCCTGCAGGGGTGAGCCAGCTTCTCAGCAGCATCTGCAGTTGGAACTGTTTGGGTTGGTTGCAAATATTTTCTGCTGACGTGAGCCAAGGGAGTTTGGAAAGCACAGAAAAGTACTTGCAAACTGAGCACATAACACAGGTGGTTGGGATTTTGCAAAGATCTGGCGCTGGATTTTTAAAGGCACTTGGCACGTCTCATGCCTAGAGGGATTTTCCAAACCTACTTGAAGTAATAGAAACAGGCCATTTGTTTTACCTAACTTTTGTTTCCTAATCAGCTAGCTGACTAGACTCTCTCTGCAGAGAGACAAGAACTTCCAGATTTCATGCCATGCAAAAATAGTTGCCTAAGGTAAATGGGTTAGGCCAGTCTCTCTCATCCCACTGGGTGAAGAAATTAAGAGAAGATTAATTTGCAAAAAGCCCACTTGTATTCCTACCATCAAGACAAAACCGTGGAATCATGTAATTATGTAATTTGGAGATTATGGGAGGGCTACAGTTGTAGAAATGTAGAAAAATACGTTTTCTGCTAGACAGTGTTGTTTTTGTTTCTAATGACCTTGGCCTCCTGTCCTCCTCATACTGCTTATCAACCAAAATAGTATTGCCATGCCTAATACCTCTAAGCAGATCAAGTTGAAGGAAAATGCAAATTCAGGTAAATCCAAATTATATGTTCTTTCTGTGTTGGATTCATAAAACTGTTTCAGGCATAAAGCAACCACATTTTTTTAAGCTAGCATACACTCCTGTTACATTTTGTGAAAAATCATTTTGGTTTTTTTATGTCACAATGACATTTCATATCACACATTATTTATTTTTAAGTGTTTGAACCAGCAAATAAAGTATAAATGTTTCAGAGAGATCTATAACCCAGTTATAGACTACTTTTTTTAACTGCTTACCGTAGCTTTGCAGGATGGTAACTATTTTTATGGCTTTATGGTGGTCTCACTAACCTAAGCAATTTCCATAAATTTATTTCAAATACAAGGAAAATGTGTTCATGCTACATCTATACTGGTAAGTAGCATTGGCAATCTTTCTGCCCCTGGTTTTGACCCATGCTGAGCAATGCTTTCCCAAGCTGCTCCTGGGGACGATTTATGAAGGGCACTGCTGATACCCAGTGGGCAGCTTGGATAAGGCCACCCTGTATGCAGAGTAGAAGGGCTTGAGTTTAATTGCTGTCATCTGGGTTGTGCAGTGCAGGTTGGCCAGGGAGTGCACTACAGAATGTTTGCTTTACCGATGGAGCTGTGTTAACAAGCAGTAAGAGGTAACACAGGTAAGAAAACAAAGAAAGTGTTCCACCTCGAACTTATATTCATTCTTGTAAGAACATAGATGAATCTGGTAGCAAGGTTATATACCTAACTCAGCCACAGTGACAGTAACCAGGCTTCCTACTCATTCTGTGGCAAGAAGAGGGATTTATTTGTTCATTTTGACTGGGACATCCTATTACACATGACAAAATGCAGAGAGACAGGCTAGACACCTGTATCCAAAGCTGCACTACGTGAGAACTTCTCCTAAAGGTTAGTGCCTTGGACTCTGAAAGCCCCTTCTTTCTGGAGAGTCACGTTCTTCAGTTACAGTAGTTTTGTGAGGGGACATTGTTCAAGTCTGTCCAAATAGGCTTTGGCAGTGATTCCTTCTTTCTCTTGCATCCACATGGAATATTCTCTACTCTGTTTAATCTTGGCCCAGTAGTTGCAATATGTATTTTATTTTGTTTTCATTTTCTCCTAATTTTAAATTCTCCAGTGTCTCCAATTAAGCTCCACTTGGCTGGCAGACTTAAAGAATGATCTCATTCATGTGCCAGACACACAGGGTCTCTCACAAGTCCACCCAGTGTTAAGTAATGACTTCCACTTTCAGACAACAAATCAAACTCTTTAACTTGCTACTGTACATATCCTTCATGAGCCATTATTGAGCTAAACATGTTCTTGTTCCTTCTAGGTGGCTTGAAGAAATGAGGCAAAGGAGATGAAAGCTGATTTTGGAGAAGAAAAAAATTACGTATTTAGGTACACACACATAGGTATGTGAAAAGTACTTATAAATTAACAGTCTTGTTTTTATTACTTGTATAAAGAACAACTCCATGTGGGTTAGTGAGCAGTAGGAAAGGAGGAGGAAGATAGTGATTGCATTGAAACTTGCCCTGCTGGGAGCAGCCCCTGTCTCTGGGTCTCTTCCATGCTTGTGTCCTCTGAGCCTGAAGCAGCTCTCTTCCGGTCTGTTAGCTTTCCACAGTCGTTTTCACTCCACCTCATACCGGTTTATGGTTACACACATCTGCTCTATCCAAATGGCATTAGATAAAGGGATGTATAACTCTCTTTGATGGATGCTATATTCTGAACTCATTCAGACAGGAGAGTTAAGGCTTTCGGTTTGGGTACTGGTTTAGTACCAAAGATTTTTCCACCTTGAGTACACCTGTAAAATCCATGGGGTTATTGTGAGGTGAAATACCATGCATTTGAGTGGGAATATGTCTTCTAGCAGGAAAGGAAAATAAAATGAAATCTTGTTTTAGTGTTAATTAGGGTTAAAATGGTAAATAATGTTTTGTCCTACTTTGACAACACTGTTTTGAAAATACAGCCTCTGACCCATGACTGTTACACACACATTTTTCCTTTCTTTACAGAAGACGGCTTATATTTTTTGAGAATCTATAAAAACATGGGACTTGTTCTGAGCTCTGTGATGCTGGTGTTCCTCTTATGTACATCTGTTTGAATGAAATCAGAAGAAAGACCTTGGATTCTTGAGTTCAAATTGAGTTTGAAACTGAAGAGCAAAAGCATATATTTGGTCTTTGATCTTATACATGTGCCTTCCAACCACCTTTTCCATTTACTGCATTATTTGATTTAAAGTCATGCTTTTTTTTTTCTTGGAAAGTTCACTGAGCCAATTGCATGGCTTTCACAGTGATGGGCGTTTACTTCCCAATTAGTCCCACTGAGCCAGCAAGACTATTTGCCTGAGAGCCCTCATCGCTGTGGAAAAAACCCAACCACCCAACACAAAACAATGAGGATCACAATCTGGCCCTTTGCAATTAGTGCAACACTGTCAGGGTTTCACTTTTTTTACTTAGATCCTGTAATGAGCAGCCATCGGAAGAGGAGGTAAATAAAGCTGTCATGCATATTGACAGTAATACAATATCACTGCTCATTCTTTTCCCCAAAGTTAGAATTGCAGAATTAGTGTGGCACACGATGTTCTCCCCTCTCCAGCAAAACACGTACCAGCTGCAGTCTTTTAAAGTCTCCTATCATTTTGTTAGCACAATGACTGCCTACGTGAGCAAAAAAACATGGAAACTGCATCCTACCACAGTTGACAAGATTTTTTATTTTCATGATTACTTCCCTGCCTTTTTTTATTTTGCCTGCAGGCAAAGGTTGGCATACATGTCAAGAGAACATTCTCCAGCTGGGGCCTGCAGTATAGAGAATTGTATACTCCAGAGGGCTCATGGGACCTTAGGCAGATTATTATGGTAATATTCGAGACTGCTGTCCTTTCCCTCCTACAGCTGGGCCGCCTCTCTCATTGTAAGTATTGAAGCAATATGTTTTGCAAATTATACATTGGGAACAACAGGGACCTGGGAAAGTGAGGGAGAAAGAGAAACATGGCAAAATGTTGCCTTTAATATGATATTTTTCTTGTTCATCAAGCAAAAATAAATTAAAGCTTTAATTTTTTTTAATTAAATGAGGATCATATATTGGGAAAAAACAGCAATAATAGTAAAAAACTTAATATTGATTTTATTGAGTGAGAGTTTTAAGAAAATATGGTTTATTATAGGGAAATTTCACACAGTAACCTGATGCAAGAGAACCAGAGTAAGATTACATAATAGCTTTTATTACAGATTTCAAAAATCCTTTTGAGTCCAATGAAGCTGGATTAACAAAAACTGCACAAAAAATATCATTTTAATTAGTGCTAATGTGATCTCGTCATGGTCCAGCTGTTTCACACAGGATGAAAATCTGTGTTGCTTTATTAGCAATTCACCCTCCAAAATAATGTCACTTCTGATTTTTTACATTTCTTATTGATGTATATTTTAATAAAATATCCAAATGATTTGGTGAGTACTGTCATAAGGAAACTGAGGGGTTTTTTTGCTTGCTTGTTTTTAAATAAAGAGACAGCATATATGGCTTAAAAGCATCACTGGTAGATAAATATTTCATTTTTTGACCTTTTTCAGAAACATTAGCATAAAAGTCTGATTAAGATTTATATGGTGGCATCTTAAAGGTGATTTTGTATTTATAAAACTGAGAAGGAAACTAACTTGGTAACAAGTTGAAATGATCGCTTACATGGGCCAGATACTTCTCCTTAAAGACTGGGTTTTATCTGCTTTTTAGTAAGCGTGGGCTTCAAATCACAGTCTTTAGCCAATATTCCACTATTCCGTTAGCCAACAGTCATTTTAAATTTAGATCTCCATTCATTTTTGACAGAACTATTTCACAACTCAATTCCATTTGGAGCTAAACTTCAATTTTAATCTAAATTAATTTCAAGTTACTGAAACTTACTGCTTCATTTATACATGAAACTGTAGTATATTGCCTTAGACACCTGCCTGAATTCTACATTAAAAATAAGCAAATGTAGAAAATCTCAATGCTCACAACTCAATTTTCTTCTCCATTATTTTTATATGCTTTAATACAGTGGAGACCCCTTGCATGTACCACTGTAGAAAAAGACATTTATTTTTAATAACTTTATTCCTTTTCCCTATGTTACTTAAAAGATTTCATTATGCACTATTGGTGCTGTGCTAATATATTTATCAGCTCTCTAATTTAGCTCAGACTTTGCTAATGTATTCCAGGATGATGACCAATGCTTATGCTTTTTCTTAAACATTGTATGGTTTCTTTTCCAATTCTTAGACAGTGATTTTATCATAAACATTTAGTACAGGGAAACAGTTTACAATCCAGTGCCAACTGTTGTAAATTAAAGTGGGATTAATCTATACCATATGGTGTGTTTTTGACTATCATTTTAAATTATAATAATATAAGAGGTTACTAAAGAAAACAACAGAAGAATGGTATTTATTGCACTATATTGGTTTATTGCTTTGTAGAGTCTTGAAAAAACCCTGATGATACAATGGCAGTATTTCTCTCCATTTCTTCTCTGTGGTCTGTAACAGCATTAGAGAAGCCACCCTTTGTAAAGAGGAAAGAGCCCCCAAATAACAATGAGTTGGTTCCATGTGTCACCATGAAGCCACACATTTGCTACTCATGAGCTGACATGAAGATGTGTATTTCACATTTGATACAAGATTGCACTCAGCAGAATGAGGTGAAAAGGAAATGGTAAGGGTAAAGGGTATTGTTTTGTGAGATAGAGAAGCCAGTGCTGTGGTGCATTTTCTCTTTGTTTCTCCTGGAAGACAGAGGACTCCCAGTCCTGAGCTACCTTCCTCCTTCCCTTCCTCTCCCTACCCTGAATTCCTCCTTCCAGACACCACATATTGGCTCTCATCATTCTGAATTGTGATAAGTCATTGTTTGAGGTAGATTGCCCCTTTAAGTTGCAGCATTCTCTATTTTCATCATTATCCTGGTGTCACGTAGTTTTGCCACATATTCTTGAGGTTCCTCAGCTGCTTTCAACTACTGTTCTTGATTTCAGCGTTGCTAATGACAGACCACATTTTGCAACCCAGTATGCACAGTTTGCCTAATACTTACCTTCCTAACACAAAAATTTTTCTGGATTTGTCACATGTGGGTAAGGTGTGACATTTAGAAAGACAAACCAATCTATCTGGCTTTTTCCTATCTTGTCTACAATGAAAAATCCCAGTGGAATGAAGAATTGAAGAAATTCTGCATTTCTCCCTTGGGGCTAGTGTCTAAGGCTAAATCTACACTGCCTGATGAATCTGCCTTAGGGAATGATCCTTAGCCCGTGGGAAAAGTGGTGCACACTTACTTGTTCATGTTGTTCAGTGTAGCAGGACAGTGCAGGGTTGAGGGAGTCAACTTTGGATCAGTCTGCTCTGTACTGTCTTTTAGCAGTGGTCCCCACAGTGAACTACCCCCCAGACTCCACTTGATTTCTGTTTTGAAAGGCATTAGATGGTTTCTTCCTAAAGAGGTCCCAGTAGCAAAGTAGCGTTTTTGCAGTGTGGGTGCTCAGAGGACTCTGGACCCTGTAGTGAGCAGGAGAGGTCAGTTACCCAGCTGTGTAGGTGTGCTGTAATACTCCAGCATTTTCTCCTGTGAAATCATGACAGCAAAAGAGAGACTAGCAGGAGGAATCTTCCAAGCAGTGGTACTATTTGTGAGTCCCCACACCAGCTACACTGCCTTGATGTGAAATGTATCAGTGGGTGATGCTGGTTAATGTCATGTCAGGTTTCTTTTCTTAGCAGGTGAGAAGGACTTGGCTCCTGAGCTGTGTTGGGTCTTGCCAGCTTGTGGCCCTGGGAACTTATTGTTTGCAAGCAGCCTTATCAAAGTAAGATAAGACTGATAAGGAAGATAAGTAAGATACCCATGCACTAACTCTTGAGGCACAGTTTCTTCCCAAAAATGGACTTTGGTATTGTTTTGATATTTTTGAGGGAGAGCTTGCCTCCATCCTGCTGAAGCATGATGTGTCACAGGGGATCCATGTCCACATTTGTAATACAGGGACTAAAGCAAGAGTTGTGTCTTTCCTGAGGTGGAAAACTGATTTGAAAGGCCTTGTAGACTTGGTGACTATTGGCAAACAGCTATACCAAGAAGGGACTTCAAATATGCGTGCGGGTCTGCTCTTGAAGATGCTAATGGGGCAGACAGAGTGGGCATGATTCAGGTTCAGATGCTGAGTAAATAGGTCTTGATTCCTTTTTCCTAAATATAGTGTTTAGGGACATTTAAAAAGCCCTGGGCAACATAGCTGTCCTGCCTGGCTTCCTGCCACTGGTCCAGAAGGGTTCAGGTTTCCCACAGGTCTCAAGTCAGATCTGCCAATGACATTCAGGTATCTCAGATGTCCCACAACATCTCAAATGGCACTAATTGAGACCCTGCATTTGGGGACGGGATTCATCTTCAAAGTGGACGCCTAAATGTGAGTGTCTAAGTTGAGTTGTATGCCTAGCTGCGTGGTAGGTGTTAAGCCAATTTTAGCCAATGGAGACTGGTTAGTTAATAGAGTCAGCAAAGCCTGCAGAGCTACCTAGCTCACCCTAACCTACATTTAGTCAGCTAATAGCTCTTTAGGTTCCACTGGGACGGATTTGCGTGGACTATGACGACAGCTTAGGCACCTAGGGTGGGATACAGTGTCCATCTGAGATATCCTAGAGTATCCCACCTGGCCTAAATAAGGGAACCGAGATCTCAGAAGTCTGGTGTCATATCTGGTCAGTCCTGTGCTAGTGTTTCAAATGGCCCTATATACTTATGCTAGAGCAATTAAATCCTGCCCCTTACAGATACCCTTACAGATATCTTTATTTAGTTTGGAGCTGATACCAACCCTCTTAACTTTACTTCTGCTCATTTTTTTGGTGTTTTTCCTGGTATCTGGAGCTTTTGTACTTGTGGCTTTTACATCATGCTAGCTACAGTCTTTTGTCTATCCAGCAGATTCAGTGCTGGGTTTTTTTGTACCCTTCTTACAAATTTATGGTCATAGACCATGTAGCTCATATCAGCTGAAAATAAGGAATCCTTCATGTGACCAACAGTAGCCACCTGTGACTTGTAGTGTTTCAGCTAATTTGGAGGAAAGTTTTGGTATCTTCCCTTTCTCTTATAGAGCAAATCTATCAGATTAATAGATGGAAGGGTATATGGAAGAAAATTGTTCTTTGATCTTGTTTTTCTCCCTTTTGTGATGATCGTTTTTCAGCTTTCCTAGCGAAAGAGTGAAAGCCAGCATTTTGTGAATCCATCCTTTCAAAAATACATCCTTAAGCACACTTAAAATGGATTTTTTTCCCCTTCATGATCTGGGTAATAATGAAGCAATGCACAACCTGTGAGAAGCAAGCATTTTTGAGTAAATTACCAAATGATTATTAAGCACACTTGTTGGATATAATACAAGGGACTTTATTATTGTCAAGTGTTACGCTAAAAAGGCAAAATGGAAATAATTACTTTAAGGATGATATTAAACTATGTTGGGGAGTGAAGGAAATCCTGTAGATTTCAGCAGACCCCATGATTTAAACATATTGAGAAATTAATTGGTGTGTAACTCTTCCCTTTGTCAAAGTGTCAGGACTTAACCAATATAAAATGAGAAATCCCTCTGCATAATACCAAAGTCCTGATTTGTATTTCCATCCAGGTTTTAAGTGGTGAAATCCTGACTCTCTTCAGGTGAACAGGATCTTTCTTTCATGTATTTGGCTCAGAGACAAGTCTTGGTGAATTCTCTGGAGAGGTTCACTAGACAGTGAAGGATATGCATCCCTTTCTGCTAAGTGGTGTCCAATGCATGTTCAGTATTTGTTGCAACTGCTTTCTCCCTTGAATCCCTTTGTTGTTAGAGGCAACCAGGCCCTGGCCAGCCTGGTATTATGGGGAAGACTCATCACAATACACTGTAGCTTGCCTAGGTTGCCATGCGAACCTCCTAAAGTTTAACAAGGCCAAGTGCATGGTCCTGCACATGGGTTGGGGCAATCCCAAGCACAAATACAGGCTGGGCTATGAGTGGATTGAGAGCAGCCCTGTGGAGAAGGACTTGAGGGTACTGGTGGATGAAAAGCCAGACATAAGTTGGCACTGTGCACTCACAGTCCACAAGGCCAACCGTATCCTGGGCTGTATGAAAAGAAGCATGACCAGCAGGTCGAGGGAGGTGATTGTCCCCCTCTACTCCACTCTTGTGAGACCCCACCTGAGTACTGCGTTCAGCTCTGGGGCCCCCAACATAAGAAGGACATGGACCTGTTGGAGCAAGTCCAGAGAAGGGCCACAAGGATGATCAGAGGGCTGGAGCACCTCTCCTGTGAAGACAGGCTGCGAGAGTTGGGGTTGTTCAGCCTGGAGAAGAGAAGGCTCTGGGGAGACCTTACAGCAGCCTTCCAGTACCTAAAGGGGGCCTACAGGAAAGCCAGAGAGAGACTTTTTGCAAGGGCATGTAGTGATAGGACAAGGGGGTAATGGCTTTAAACTGAAAGAGGGTGGATTTAGATTAGATGTAAGGAAGAAGTTCTTCACTGTGAGGGTGGTGAGGCACTGGAACAGGTTGCCCAGAGGTTGTGGATGCCCCATCCCTGGAAGTGGTCAAGCCCAGGTTGGATGGGGCTTTGAGCAACCTGGTCTAGTAGAATGTTTCCCTGCCCAGGGCAGGGGAGTTGGAACTAGATTATCTTTAAGGTCCCTTCCAATCCAAACCATTCTATGATTCTATAGTGAAGGGTGAATGTTACAACAGATGTGTCAGACATTGTCTTAAAAATGAGTGACATAAATGCCAAGAAGTTTCATTCTTGCTGTCACATGTTTGAGCTCCAGTCTTCTTGCATATATGAACACACATAAGCCTTCCTTTTGGTAGTCTTTCTTTACAAGGGAAGGGTGGTTTGGTGTCCATTCCTCTCTTTTATTCTATGACTTTAAATAACATGCTGGTATTAGTTTTGTACTGTATTATCTTCCTTACTTTCTCCACGTTTTGGTGGGGAATACATACTTTTTTTTACTGCGATATTTTTATTCTTCTACAGCTGAAGTACCATGGAACAACTCTGTGCCTCTGACCTTTTAATCTCTTAGGAAATTAGAGGTATCAAACTTATTAGCATGTGAGAAGCTGAGGTACACAAAAGCTTTGAAAGCAGATCTTGAGATGTCATCATCATCAAAATTTGAAGGGACACTGTATCTAACTTCTGTGAGCTGTTATGTATTGCATTCTTCAGTTCATTAAGAAGGCACAGGAGCAAATGTGTGATGGACAGTTATGGCAGAACCATTTGTTCTGGAACAGGGTTGTCTTTCCTGTCCACATTAGCTTTGTGATAAATTTATTTCCAAATTCTCTTCCACTCAAACAAAGGTAATGGAGAACTTGAAAGCTGCTGTCCCATAGATAGCTAACCTCATAGGAGGTAGTAAGCACCTCCAGTAAGGAACTTCTTCCATTGTCAGGTGGACTTTTCCTCTGAAATCTGTTTCTTTAGTTCTGAAATTTTGTAAAGGTCTCTCTAAGAAGACTGATCACTTTCTTCTGATATGATTCACAGCCTTACTTATTTAGAATAACTATATTAGATTGGGGATGCTCTTTGTATTTGAGGGCAAATTATTGGGATAATCTAAGGTTAAAAACATCAAACCAGCAACGTGAACCCGTTTAGCGGGTGTTGCCTTCTGGTAGGATGTGGCTTCACACTTCTTGCCTTTCAGTCCCCAGTGTAGGGGCTGGTCATTTTTCTGCTTGTTTATGCTGGTTTATTTGGTTAATTATATTTAAAATGTAGATCTGGAAGCTGTTGTTACCCTTCTGCATTTTGAAAGTGGATACTAGTAGCCTATCTTCTTCAACCAATAGTCTATATTAAGGATTTCACCAACAAATATGAAGACATACTAAATCAAACAAGAAAACGCTGCTGTTGGTAATTTGCTTAAATTTCTTGTATGTAGATTGGAGCCTCCACTGGAATACCTATGAGGGATTTTCAGTACAGTAAAAGGGCTGGAAACTGCTGCCTTAGAAAACCTCATTCTCTAGACATTAATCTTTAAATTAGAGACAGACCCATCTGTGTGCATCACTAAATTGGAATTGGGGGATATAATTCAAGAGTAGGCCTCATGATACTCCTTCTCAAAAGTGTAAATTTCACTTGATTCCACATTGTGAAAACAATATTTTGAACATTAAGGGAAAAAAGTGCTTTGTTCTTTTGAAAGTTGAAAACTTTACAAGGTACTAAATAAAATAGAAGTCAAAATACTGTGTTTGGAGACTTTAGTAACTTTAACATTCCAGCTGCCTTATTTTAAATAATAATTGGCATAAAATATGTGCTAATTTTAATATCCATAGGAAAATACTTAAAATTGCATTAGTTGATAAATAAGTGAATAGTCACTTGCTATAAATCTTGTATTCCTGGACAAAGTAAATGTAAATTTCCAAAGACAGTTCATCTCAATCACCTTGGACATCTACTTTACTAAGGAATGAATATCCTTTGAAGGTGCCTGTATTTCTCCACTGATAACAGACCAGAGCCTGGGAAAGCAATTTAGACTAAATGCCTGTTTTAGGTGAGATTAATTCTAGTCTGTTGCTAAGGGCTCAAGTCAGTCATCCATAGGTAGGTGCCTTAGGCCATCGTAAATGCCCTAAAGTATCTCAAACTTGTACATGGGGCTGGCAGATAGAACACAAGAGTTATGGGAGACCGGTGACATTCTATAGTAGCAGCAGAAGTGCAGGTAGGATGCCCTAGGGCATCTCAAATGGCTTTAGGTGCCTATGGAAGGTAACTGAATCAAACCAAAGGGATCATCTCCATTTTAATAATGTAAACTGATGACTGGCCATCCCCTGAACTCCTGAACAAACAGAGGTACTTTCTGAAATTCTGAGAGTGCCAGTATTGTGGTTCACTGGTTCTTCAAGTTACTCCTCTCTGGCATGCAATAAAACAGATTATATATTTAGGCATTTAGGCTTCTTATAGGTGATTCTAAATGTGATAGTAAGCACCATCCCTGTATTCCCTATCATCCTGTGCTTGTGCCAGCACCAATGACTCTAATGTCTGCATTCAGTCTTATGGGCAATGTCTCTTAACTGACAATTTGCAACCTAACCAACACAACAGTATGGTATAACAACACTACAACTCCTCTGTAAGGCTGTGGAGTATGTCTGAGTAAGCACTTGCTTAGAAACCAAAATACATCGTAGAACAGGTCTTGCTAAAGATTCTGACATGCTCTTTAACACAATTTTACTGATGCTGCATCTGAGCTAATGATGCTTTATAAGCAGTGCCCATCATTAAGTTTCTTCTTCTGGGAAAAATCTGAAACTGTTTCATATCAGCCTACCTTGTAATTGCAGAAGAAAGTGAATTCTTGTGTTTCCTGCTTCTGAGGCTTGGAGGTCTTGGAGGCAAGCTGGGAAGCAACTTTCACAGTGCAGCTGCCAGCAATATGGCAGAAATCACAGAGACATAGGATCTTTATCATGGATAATGAGGGAGTCTTCATACTGTATGGAGTCAAGTTCCCTCTCCTGCTAACTAGCAGATTTTTTTGCAAGACCTTACATTTGCTAAGTGTCAGAAATAGCAGACATACTCAGCTCTGCTCACCTAGCATTATTGTGAGAGTGTTTTTAAACATCTGTGTGTTTAAATTTGCAGCTTTAACGTTAAGTTCATGTTGCACTTCATTATGGATGCAGCAATGACTGAGGAAACAGAAAGGAAACTGTGAAGAGGCCACGCTTCTTGGTAGCAGCCTAGGAATTAAGATGACAGCATTAATTATTTATGCTGTAGAATGTCTTCATTGGCAGGTGGTGGTGTGAGGAAAGGGAGGAGGTCAAAAACCACATCTACTTATATTTTTATGGTGAAACATCAGAAGAAACAAGAAGCAAGCTGTTAACCATGACATGTATTTGAAATCAAGGAATGGAGTTGCAAATTGGTTACTGCAGAGTTTGCTTGTCCCACACATCAGAAAGTACTGTGATTGTAAATTTAAAATTATTGTGTTTGAGGACAACTTTTAAGACAGAAACAAAAAAGCCTAATAAGGACCTCCAGGGAACAGCTTAGTATTTAATAGATAGAAAAGACAGGACATCACTGGAGATGGCTGGAGTTCCACAGATAATCCGGGTATTGCTTTAGTCCTTTGAATACAGACTGCCATAATCCTTCAAGCAGGATGGAACGATGCCATGAAGATGGATGCTTCAAAATGTCCTGTGAAATAATGGTGAAAATACATGCAGATAAGTCACTCCATCTGTTAATACAGCTTTTGTTTCTTTGTTTGGAGGGGAGCCTTTGCTTTGAAAAAACAATTGGAAATGTGACAATTACAGATGTGACTTAAAAATAAGACAATGAAAAGATATTTGTGAGACATTCAGATACATCCTTGATAGATAGATAGGTAGGTAGCTAGCTAGACAGACAGAGAGATAGATAGATAGAAAGAAAATAGCATATTAGATAGAGGCAATAAAAATGTAGACTGCCAATGCTGATGGGAACTTTGCATTTTAGGGGAAGAATTATAATGTTATAAGAAGCTTGTGAGTAATATCTAGTTTAAGGAATAACCAGGTAAAATTGAAATGCTTTAGAATACTGTTATTTGCTCATTGTGTCACAACAGAATGTAGTGGTCCTAACTGGAGAGACCATATTGTACCAGATGTTGCGTAATACAGACAAAAGATAATCTCTTCCCAGAAAAGTTAGATTTCAAGCAGACAGGCTAGAAATAGGTGGGAGGATATGCAGCTTGTCTGGGATCACACAGCAGCAATTCCTTAATGCTGTGGTCTAGTAGCCCATTCATAAAATTACATTGCCAACAAGTTGTACATATCTGAGCTGTCCCAGTCTCAGTGTTGTGTGCAATGACATGTAAACATTTTTTGTGCTGAAAAAAAGCTATTCTTTTTCTTAGCGGCAGAGGAGTTGACCGTTGAATTATCTAGTAGTTATTTTCATAGAATCATAGAATCATTTGGGTTGGAAGGGGCCTTTGAAGGTCATCTAGTCAAGCAACACTGCCATGGGGAGGGATGTCTTTCACTAGACCAGGTTGCTCAAAGCCCCATCGAACCTGACCTTGAACAATTCCAATAATGGGGCATCCACAGCTTCCCTGGGCAACCTGTTCCAGTGCCTCACCACTCTCATCATAAAAAATGTCTTCCTTATGTCCAATCTAAATCTACCCTCTTTCAGCTTAAAACTCTTGCTCCTTATCCTGTCACTGCAGGCCTTGGTAAAAACTCTTTCTCCATCTTTCTTGTAACCCCCCTTTAGGTACTGAAAGGCTGCAACAGGGTCCCCCCAGAGCCTTCTCCAGGCTAAACAAACCCAACTCTCTCAGCCTGTCTTAATAGGAGAGGTGTTCTATCTCTCTGATCATTTTTGTGACCCTCCTCTGGACTCGCTCCAACAGGTCCATGTCTTTCTTATGTTGGGGGCCCCAGAGCTGAACGCAGTACTCCAGGTGGGGTCTCACAAGAGTGGAGAAGAGGGGGAGAATCCCCTCCCTCGACCTGCTGGCTATGCTGCTTTTGATGCAGCCCAGGATACGGTTGGCTTTCTGGACTGTGAGCGCACATTGCCAGCTCATGTCCAGCTTTTCATCCACCAGTACCCCCAAGTCCTTCTCTGCAGGGCTGCTCTCAATCAATTAATCCCCCAGTCTGTATAGATATGGGGATTTCCCTGGCCCATGTGCAGGACCTTGCACTTGGCCTTGTTGAACTTCACAAGGTTCACTCAGGCCCACCTCTCAAACCTGTCAAGGTCCCTCTAGAAGGCATCCCTTCCCTCTAGTGAATCAGCTGCACCACTCAGCTTAGTATGCCTGAGGGAACTTTTTCTGAGCTTTGAGTTCTTTTCTGAACTTTAGCTCCTACATTTGTAGGAAATAGTTGATGTAGTCTGTTGCTGGCTGCTAAAATGTTTGAGCCATAATACTTTGTGAGATTCTACAATCTAGGATCTTTTTGAATGAAACACAAATCTTTGAGCAATGGAGATTTCATTCCAGCGCTTCTTCCATGTGTTAACAACCTCCTTGGGAGAGTCTTGTGGCAGTCCTGTGCCAGCTGACTGCAGGGATTTCTCTTCTTGAGCCTCCAGGTACCTCCCATCAACACCTATCAGCAATTCTCTCAGATTAGGCTTTAAAAAATAATTTCTCTTTTTAAAATGAAGGCATAAAGTTTGCCTTCTCAAGAAGCAGTTATACTGTATTTTAAATGATTTTTCACAGTGGAGGCTTATAACTCCTAATTATGATAATGGCAGTATAATTATTTCTTTGAAATGTTATAGATATAGTGTGTATGCATGTATAAATATATACATATACACCTATAAAGTTATAGACAAACTCTAATAAACACTAAGCTTGCATGCGGTAGTTAAGAAATAACTATACATTATACCTAAGAAAAAGAATGAAAAATGAAAGAAAATTGACGTATCTGGCTGCCTAGTTAACAGTGAGTTGTTGAACCCCCAATTGGGTTGCTGTGAATTTCTTTCTGTTGATTCTGTCAGGACTCAGGTACACTTGGATTTTGGTTTTCTCGATGTGCTGCTGCGGGGCTCCTCTGATTCTACCCTGGCTAGTCATCTGGTCTGCCAAGAGAGAGAAAAGAGCCTTGTCAGAGAGTGATCGATAGCACTCTAAACCAGGGCTTTGTGTTGGGTGTTTATGGCAAGGTGCTGGCAGTGGGGGGGCTGCAGGGGTGGTTTTTGTGAGAAGACACCAGAAGCTGCCCCCAGTGTTGGACAGAGCCAGTTCCAGCTGGCTCCAAGGCGGACCCGCTTCTGGCCAAAGCTGAGCCAGTCATTTGGTAGCACCTCTGTGATAACATATTTAAGAAAAGGTAAAAAAGGCTGTACGACAGCAGCTGGGAGAGAGGAGTGAGAAAATGTGAAACAAGTAGGCAGACACCAAGGTCATGGAAGAAGGAGGGGGAGGAGGTGCTCCATGGTGGGGCAAATATCCACCGCAGCCTGTAGGGAGGACCATGGTGGACCAGATACCACGCTGCAGTGTATGGAGACCCCATGCCAGAGCAGGTTCCTGGCAAGAGCTGCAGCCCATCGAGCAGAGCCCAGGCAGGAGCAGGTTTTCTGTCAGAACTTGTGCCCCATGGGACCCACACTGGAGCAGCCTGTTCTTGAAGGACTGTACCGCATAGGAAGGATTCATGCTGGAGCAGTTCTTGAAGGACTGCAGCCTGAAGGAAGGACCCACACTGGAGCAGGGGAAAGGTGTGAGGAAGGAGCAGCAGAGAGGAGCTGTTATTGGTTGACCACAACCCACATTCCCAATCCCCCTGCGCTGCTTGGAGGCAGGGATGGTGGAGGAGTTGGGAGTGAAGGGGAAGGAGCAGGGGGAAGGTGTTTTCATTTTTGTCCTTGTTTTTCATCATCCAACTCCATTTTAATTTTAATTTTCCCCTAATTGAGTCTGTTTTGCCTATGATGGTAAGTGATCTCCCTGTCTTTATCTCGACCCATGACGTTTCTCATCCTGTTTTCTCCCCTTGTCCTGTTGAGGAGGGAGAGCGAGAGAGAGGCTGGGTGGATGTTTGGCAGCTGACCAAGGTCAACTCACCACAGTGTTGAAGACACAGGTGCAGTTGGAATAGGAAACTGAATCCACTTTTGATGATGTTCATCTCTCCATCCGCTGTGTTGCTAAGGTATTCTCAGGCAGTATGTAAAATCCAGTTTTATATGGTGGTTCTAATTTACTAGTGAATCCACCTGAGACATGAAAAATAGTTAAATAAATTTCTTTTAAAAAATATTTTGAAAACTCTTCCCCTTTGTGCACAATTGGAAGTATATGTGTTCATGCATATGTATGTGTGAATTTAATCTGCTTCCTTATCAATATGTCTACTGTGTATGTGCACCCTCATCTGCATACACACCTACAAAGAGGTCTTCCCAGTTCACATAGCAGCTAACAGTCATGCAGAGATAACCAGAAGCAGCAATGTGTTTTCCTTGTTTAAAGAAAAGCTCAGCCCATAATGATTCTGGAAATGATTTACTCAGGCTTGAGTTGTATTGGCCTCTTCTCCATCTGAATAGATTTCCATTCCATAGAAACTACTGCTGGTATGTCAAACTGTACAGTTTACAGGTCCTGTAACAACTTGTAAATGCCTTGTTTTCTAAGAAATAGCTGTACTTAATTTCTTTTTTTGCCCAGTTGTACTGTTTGTGCACAATTGCCCATATAGAGAACATTTCAAACGCATTTGTCCATAGCATAAGCTACTTTCTAACTGGCAAAGTAATAATTAATTTTTCCATTTTATCATCACTATAAAAAGTGGTATCATATTGTCTCATTTTGCAAATGAGAATTAATAGCCCATTACTCACAGTCATTCTAATACTCTCACACTCCCTATCTTTAGAGAGGAGTGAGCTCTAAGGAGAAAAGTTTTACCTCTTATTCACTCCCCTGGGAGCTGGAACGCCACTCTTACCCTTGCTGTTGCAGGGAATCCTCCAATAGCTCCAACTGTGCTTCTCTTCTGTGCCAGTGATGCTGTGCAGAGTAAGGTGCTTGCCCTCTTAGTTTTAGTCAGGTCAACTGCACCTTCACCAGTGAACTGAACAGGGCCAAATCACAGGCTCCAACACTGGCATATGCTGAGCCCTGCAATTAATCATTGATTAATACATGTAATTTTGGAGCGGTGCAAACTAGCCCTCTGCAAGCTAGCCCTCTGCCAGATGGTGGCTGGGTGTTGTTCAGGAGACAGACTGAGCCAGGAATGGTTCTTAGTAGGTGTTTTGGAAGGAGGAAAAAGATGAGTTTTGGTATACAGGTACTCACTGCACTTTGCCATTTCAATCATGACCAGAAAACAGGCACTGGCCCACTTAATTTTCTAGAGTAGGTATAACCTTAGCCAATCCTGCTGTCTAGTGCTAGACTGGGGCTAGCAGTGGGTATCCCAACCTTTCAAATACCATGCCTCAAAAGGGAGAGATGGACAACATGGTGTCAGTCTTCTTCTTGGATATAATGCAATTCAATAATATCAAGAGATAGACTGTCCATTCAAAAATTTTTAGAAGGGTACTATGAAAATTTTGTCAAAGAGAGGGGCTGTAGTATTGTCCTGGTTTCAGCTGGGATAGAGTTAATTGTCTTCCTAGTAGCTGGTATAGTGCTATGCTTTTGATTTAGGTACGAGAAGAATGTTGATAACACACTGATGTTTTCAGTTGTTGCTAAGTAGTGTTTAATCTAAAGTCAAGGATTTTTCAGCTTCTCATGCCCAGCCAGCAAGAAGGCTGGAGGGGCACAAGAAGTTGGGAGGGGACACAGCCAGGGCAGCTGACCCAAACTGGCCAAAGGGCTATTCCATACCATGTGATGTCATGCCCAGTATATAAACTGGGGGTGGGGTGGGGTGGGTGGGAATCACCCCTCGGGGACCAACTGGGCGTCAGTTGGTGGGTGGTGAGCAGTTGCATTGCGCATCATTTGTATATTCCAATCCTATTACTATTGTTATTTTATTAGTGTTATCATTATCATTATTAGTGTCTTCTTTTCTATTCTATTAAACCATTCTTATCTTAAACCACAAGTTTTACTTCTTTTCCTGATTTTATCCCTCATCCCACTGGGTGTGGGGGGAAGCGAGTGAGTGGGTGCGTGGTGCTTAGTTGCTGGCTGGGGTTATACCGTGACAAGTATAAAACCAAGGAAATAGAAAAGACTGTTACCCACATAGTGGTCAGTGGGTTCAATCATCTTACAAGCCTGAGTTGCACTACCATTCAAATCAGGGTGCAAAGGAAATGCATAATTCAAGAGGCATTTGAGATGCTTGCTATTTTTGTAAAGAGGATTGAACTACCTAACCTAGGAGACTTTCTTTGCAATAAACAATTTGGAAGCCATCTAGCTACACTCTGCCTGGATCACATGCTAGAAATTAATCCAAGCCATACAAAGATGTTAAGTTAGCTTTAAAGGGCAGGATGAGATCTTCAAATGTAGGTACAATTCTTCTGCCTCCTGTGTACAGTCTGAATGTTTTAGAGTCTTCTATGGCAAAATAAGTTTTTCTTTCTCAAGAAGGTGACAATAACAGGTGGGGCTCTTTTTTTTTTTTCCCTATTCCTAATAATAGGGATGTCATAAAATGCTAATAGACACACATTGCAATACTTTGTAGAGCTGCCATTCATATTACCCAAAGGGCAAGTTATTATCTGGAATAAGAAAGTCATGCCTGCAAAACCATGTATGATTAGGTCAATAAGCTATGGAAGATGAATTTTGAAGTCCTTGAAATATGGCAATTTCAAGTAGAAAGGATGTGTGGAAGAACAAGTTGCTGAACAATTTTGTAATTTGTGTGTCAAATGCCTGTCTAAATAACAAGACAGAATCAAGTAAAATAGCAGTATTTCAGAAATCATGGAGCTAAATAAAAATAAATGAGTGTTGAAGTATGGCAGAAAGACTGGAAGGGTAATAGAGTAGGAGAAATGAAAGAGGATAGAGCTTGTTACACAAACAGGTTGTTGAAAGAAGAGGAGAAAAGGAAGAAAAATAATCAAAAGATTCATAGGGTAAGTAGAGTAGAAGCAAGAAAGCAGACAATAATAATTTACTTACTGAGAAAAACCAAATGAGTAAAAAAATATGTTAATTGATTTGGGAGATGGCTAGTATGGACAGAATGGTTTTGGACTGGAAAGCAGAAAAAAAAAGGAATAGTTGTGACAGTATGGAATGTGAGGTAAAAGAATTTAGAGGGACAGAACTCAAGATGAAAAAAAGAGAGGTACATTAAGGGGATGGAAATTAAGTGACACAAACCTGCCGAACCTGTGAGAGAGTCAAGATACTTAAGTTAGAAGTTATTCTAGGAAATTTAATTCTCTGTACATTGTAACTGCAGTCAATGTATGAAGCGTGAAGCTTGCTAAGAAATCTAAGCCAAGGGTATTTTCTCAGTCATTATGGATGATGTAACTACTGCACCACTGGTACAGTACCAGTTTCTATTCTGCAGTGCACTGCTAATCACTCGATGCTCGGTTGGCAGACTGAATGAACCAGCTGCCAAAGAGACATCTTTGCATCCCCTGTGCTTCCTGAGCAATGGTAGAGAGGGGAGTTTCTCCAGTGCAGGAGCTATTTAACCCAAGCACTCTCAGTACTGGTAAACTTTGGATAAAACAAATTGAGAGCTAGGAATTAGAAGCTGAGGTTGCTAAATATGCTGGCAGTTATGTTAACAGCCGTTTCCTCAGCTGGTTTTTAAACATTTTTAAAGGAAGGCATAAAAAAGAGCTTGTTTTTACTGCCATCAGGTGTGCAAGAATGCAAATAAAGGCTGTTCTCACCTGCAGCCTTGTGAAGTCTATGGCAAGATTCCCTTTGCTCCTGGGGCGGCTTGGCCAAGGCCCATTGGCTGTTACCTAATGTGTTTTGTCCGTGCATTATACAGCCAGCCTTCTCCTCAGGAAATCCTACAGAAATGGGTGGACAAAGCAGAATAATCCCACTAAATACCTGTTGCATCCCATATGCTACATATAACCAACAGACGTGTTTCAGTTTTCACTCCCATGGTGTCGTAGCACATAGGTGAATTGATTTTTAATCGGGAAAATTATAATAGGAGGAAGGATGACCACACATTTGTGGAATTCATGTGTTCCAAGGGTGCTGAACTTTGCTGGGTGACACTGACAATAATATCTTAGAAAGAAAATGGTACAGGTGTATCTTCAGAAAGGAGCGTGAAATGTCATACCAATCTCAGGACTGATAACTAGACTTCTTCTGGTGCAAGGTGGCCAAGCTTGAAAAATATCTTTTGTTCCTAAAGCTTCTAACAACCCTGGGCAGTGGCATCCCTTAAAAGATTGATTTTATGTTTGCATGTATTTCACTGTATTGGCTATGTCAGTAATACTAAGATTGTTGAATCTTCCATAAGTAACATAAGAAGAGAGCAGCAGTATTAATGTCGGTGAGGCCTCTCTCTTGCATTTGCTTCCAGTGATGCACAATAAAAAGGCTTGATAAATTAGAAGCTTTTGTGAACAAGCCATAAACAATACTGAAGCCTATATGCTTATTAAAAGATCTAAATATACTTGAACAGATTATTTTTGTCAGAATAACATTTGACAAAGCACACCTCCTAAACAATTCCATTCTGGGTAGCTGATGGAGAAAAAATAATTGTTTCTATAAACTAAATAAATCTGTTCTTGTGCCAAAGCTATAGAAGACAAATCTTTATTCAAATATGTAGTGAAGTAATAAACCTGTTTAAGAGACAAATTTAATGTTTTTTGTGACTATATATTTGCAATAATTGTTTATATTTTTATTTTAGTTGCAGTTTTACTAGAAAGAAGTTTGTTCCTTACAAAGATCTTGTTAATTCCAGCAATGGTGTAAAGAATTACAGTAGTGTTCCTTGTGGAACTGTTCTTCATAGATTTGTTTTTGTTTCAGAATCAAGAACAAAACAGCATGAAATTATGCAGCAATGACTACAAGCAGAAAAAGAAAGGGAAGAACTATTTAATTTTATTCAGGCATAAATTTCTAGAAGTAATGGTAAGAGCCACACCATTTGCTGGCTTTTGTAAAAAGAGAATCAGGGCTCTCCTATTATGTTATCTTTGTACTGCATTGAACACAATAACAGCTTGATTAATAGCTGGCTCTTGTAGGCACAGTGACAATGCAATTTAGCATGCAACATATTATTATTAACTTTCAAAAGTACTTAGCCACCTTAATCCCAGTTTGAAAAAATGACTTTGGTGGTTGAACTGTCAAACATTCATACTGTAACTTGTGTTCTCTGAACCACCACACACTCTGTGTCTGAAAAACGAACACAGGCTGTTAATTCTAGACGTTTGGAACCCCATCTGGTTGGATGCTTTATATGCCTGAAGTAGATTGTCCTGGACTGACAACTGAATTCCTTCAGGAGCCTTGCTGGGCACTTAAGGTAGAAGCATCATTCTTTGCTTCTTCTGCAGACAGTAGGAAAGGGTGGGAACCAACAGCAGATAGCCTTTTAGATAATGAAGGGCGTACCTCGTCTTTTGAAGGTAAATATGAACTTGTTCTTCTTGTATGCCATGCCAAACTGAAATCTGCTAATCAAAAGCATGTTAGCTCATGGCTTCTCTTCTTCTAGAGCAAGCGCATATCAAACCATGTTATAAATCACTGAGCTTATGGATTTTTATCTCGTCACCAAATCTGGCACTAAATTTCATATGTATTGGTGTATTTGAACATTTTCAGTATTCAAGTTTTGTAGCTTGAATTATGGTGAGCTAGTGAAGTGATGGCAAACCCCTTCAAGCAGCCACAGTTATATAGCAGTTTTTATGGCAGTATGGCTTATGCTATATTAAAAAAACCAAACCAAAACCCATTAGGGTAAAGGGTCTTCTGACAGGTATAACTCTGCTACACTTCTGTTCACCAGCTTAGTTAAAAAGAAAATAAAACAACCTTTTTTTTTTTAATGTTGTTTCACACCTAAACAACATCTGATCAAATATAAACTTGCATTTTAGATCTCTGTATCTGAGCAATCACTATGAGAAAAAAGGAAAAGTGCTTCTATGGAGCAGTTCATTTAGCCAAGTGTATATGCTTCAGGATAAGATGAACACAGAATAACAATGCCTATTGCTCTCTGTTGACTAAACAAGCACTTCAGCAACTGCATCTGCTGGAAGATGCCTGCATTGTATCTGAGGAATATCATGCTAGTTATGTAGAAATTGTGTAAACCATCATCTAGGCTCTCTGTAATCAATGAGGAGAGACAATCACCTCCAAATGTAGTTCTCAGCTTCCTCATCTCAAAGAAAAGAAGAAAGGAGAGAAAAAAAGGAAAAAAAAAGAAAGAAGAAAGAATGAAGAAATGAAAGAAGGAAAAGGTTGCTCAGGGCTGTGTCCAGTTGGGTTTTGAGTATCACCACTCCTCTCAGTTTTTTTATCATCCACGAATGCACTTAGGGTGCAGTCTGTCCCATCATCCAGGTCATTAATGAGGATGTTGAACAGTATTGACTTCACTACGGACCCTGGTGCCACTAGTGACTGGCCTTCAGTTGGTCTTTGTGCCATTGATCGCAACCCCTTGAACCCAGCAGTTCATCTGGTTTTTGATCCCCCTCAGTGTCTACTTATCAAGCCTGTACTTCATTAGGTTGAGGATGTTATGGGAGATAGTGTCAGAAGCCTTGCTAAGATCAAGATAATGAATAGCCACTGCTCTGCTCTCACCCACTGAAACAGTCATCTCTTTGTAGAAGGCTATGAGTTTGGTCAGGCATGATTTCCTCTTCATAAATCCATGCTGATTGATCCAAATCACCTTCCTGTCCTTCATGTTTTTGGAGGTAGTTTCCAGGTAGATCTGCTCCATCATCTTCAAAGGGAAGGAGTTGAGTCTGATCAGCCTGTTGTTCCCCAGATCCTCCTTCTTGAGGTTAGAAGAAACATTTTCTCTCTCTGAGTTGTCACGAATCTCCCGCGATTGCCATGACCTTTCCAGGTAGGTCAAGGAGGTAGGTCAGCTCCTTCAGCACTCATGAGTGTATCCCATCAGGTCTGATGGACTTGTGTATGTCCAGTTTGTTTAAATGTTCCCTAACCTGATCCTCCTCCAGCAAGGGTAAGTCTTCCTTTCTCCAGACTTTCCCAGTGGCCTCATGGACCTGGGAGTGCTAAAGGCAAGTAAAGATTGAAGAAAAGAAGGTATTGAATACCTCACCCTTTTCTACATCCTTTGCCATCAGATCCCCTGCCCTGTTCAGCAGTGGGCCCACATTTTTCCTGGTGTTTCTTTTGCAACTAATATCCCTGAAGAACCTCTTTCGTATCACTTGCCAGATTCAGTTCCAGGTTGGCTTTGGCTCTCCTAATTCCATTCCTCCTTGCCACCCTGGCCTGTCATTCCTAAAGAACTTTTATCCATCCATTGCAGCACTCCAGCTATGTGTGCTATCCCACCATATCTGTATATGACGAAGATTGTTACTCTACAACTGCACACATAACTCTTCTTCCTCCAGTTTGTTCTTCATGCTGTGCACACTGCGTGCACATACTTCAGAAACACCCAGCTGTACTGAATTCCCAGAAGAGGTGTGAGAACTTCTCCCATGATACTGTCCTGTAGTCACTCCCTTATCCATGTACATATGGTTGAAGAGGTCACCCTTCAGCCCTGTTTTGATGATTGTGATGTCTCTTCTGCCCACATGACACCCTTTGCTTGCCATCCCAGTCCACGCCTTCCTCACCTGATTGTTAGTTGTCTTCTCCCATCTGCATTGTTCCTAGTTTAAAGTTCTCAGCAGGCTGGCCAGCATACTGGCAAAGATGCTTTTCCCCTGCTTGTTCAGGTAGATACCCTCCCTTACTAGAGATCCTCAGGTTGGGTTCCTTGGTCCTCAGAGAAGGTCCCGTGGTCATAAAAGCAGAATCCCCTGTTGTGAATACCAGTTGTGCAACAAGTTGTTGATCCACAAAATCCATTCACTCCTTCTCCAGCACTTCACCCTCACTGGCAGAAAGGAGCAGAAAAACCACCTGAGCTCCCATGCTTTTGGACTGTAATAGTCCAAGGGTCAGATGAGCCTGAGAGGTTTCTCCACAATGTCCCAGATCTAGAACTTCCTGGAAGTCACAGCATCCTGTAGTTATCCTCATGGGGCAGAATCAGCACCCTGACACTCCTTGAAGGGTTCCCAGGAATCCCCCAATGACGTCAGATAAGTTTCCAGAAGAACTAGAAGATCTCAAAACAGAGCCCAGAAGCTGCTGCCTCTCTTGGTGGTGCTCTAGGTCACGGATTCCAGGCCAGCTCCTCCATTTTGAGGATAATTCAAAACTCCTTTTCAGACTAACTTTTAAATCTGTTTGCTTTTATTAAAGAAGGGGTTCACATGACAGATTGATTTTTTTTTAACTTGTCAAAAATTCAAAAGAATTTTTTTTTTTTGTCATTTCACAATGAATCAAAAAATTCTTCACTCCAACAGCATCAGAAGAAAAAAGAAAACACAACCCCCCACAGTTGCGTATGTGGCATCATCTGGAAATGATCTTTTGGTAACTCCCTTTCCCCTCCCTCCCTTTCCTCCCCTTGCAATCCTTTCCTCCCATTTCCCACCCTCTGACCCCTTCCCCCTTCCTTTTGTCCTCTCTTCCTTTATCATATCTGAACTTTGCCTGTAAGTATTAGAGCCACTTTGTAGCTGAGCAATATGCAGTCTGAATTCTTACCTGAACATTTTTTCTTTTTGTCCTGGAGGGGAAATCATCAAAACAATGCTTCTTTGGCTAACATGGGAAAAGACTTGAGACAATCATGCTAATATGCATGGGGAGAACAGCACTGCTGTCAGCATTAGGAACTGAAACATGTGGGGATTCAACGACCTCCCAGTTCTCCAAATATTTAGTGCAGGGAGCTCCCCCAAGTCAACCGGTACTCCACAGGCAAGGAAGCGAATGGCTGTTCCTTGAAATTACAAATGCAGTTGATTAATGCCATAGATTTTTGATTGAAACTGATTCAGTAACTCGTGAGAAAAGCAAATTGCTTCCTTGGTGGTACTTGCATGCATAAAGCTGTAGATAGCACAATATCTGAGTAATAGGCACCAGAAACAGATATCACTGATGGCATAATTATGCATTTACTGTAGTTTCAGATTTATCAGTACATAAAGTACATGGATTACTGTATGTTCCACAGTGTTAACACAGTTAGGGCAATTTGATTTCATCTAAACATATTAAAATCAATGCTCAATGTTTGCTTTAATTTCAAGCATAAATACTACCAAGAGTTTTCAAGATGTGGAAAGCAGTTTCTTAGTGAAATGCATATTTCATAGCATGTGTCACTTGTCCATTATTTGGCTGCAGAATGATATATCAATTGAGAAAGCTGGTAATGAACCACAAGTCACTCAATGAAGCATCAAATAACAGTAAATGAGAATTTTTTGCTGTCAATTCAAATTCAATCAAAAGCACCTCACTTTATTATTTTATACAAAGTTATGAAAATGCATTTGGAATTTATTCTCTTTCCTATGACCTTTTGTGGTTTTTTTTTTTTTTTAAATGTAAATGCAGCTTCCAGTTTCAGGAGTATTTAACTGAAGACTACTACTCCAGCTACATCAGAAGTGGTTTTTTTTTTTTTTTTTTTTTTTAGTGCAAATGCTTAATATATTCTGTGATTATGGCATTTAAATCAAGTTCTGTCTATTGCAGATCTTTCCTGTTCTGGTTTCTGCTATTTCTGCAACAACTAAATTTTTTTCTCTCTAGTGTTTCTAATTACTCTTCTGGTAATCTCCATGCCTTTCTTCTATTTTTATCCTCTTCAGCTCTTATGTGCTTTTTCTCACTGTTGACTGATCTTACCTTCTGTCTTTTGTGTCACTATCAGTGCACATACTATCCATCTGCTCCTTGAAACAGTTGCAATGACATATATTCCTGCCTGCTTAAATATTGCGTGTGCATAAAACCCATTATTTTACAAGTTCCTCATCTACTGCATCACTCTGGCTCATGTATGTGTGACTTACATGCATCCTTTTTATATTGTCTCACATGAAGATCTATATATGATAAGTATGACTGCACTTCCACTGTATGTAATGTGAAAAAGCAGAATAAGTGCACAATGTTCCTACTGTTAGTAGAACCAGAGGGAGTTCTGATACCTAAAAAGAGTTGAAACTGGGTGAGTAACAGATGGTGGAGAAGAGAATATAGATGTTTGGCATTAGGTCACATATTTATGATATTTAACCCTTTATAAAAGAATTGTTATGTAAAAAGCATCTTCTTCAAAACATTTTCACATCTAGAAGCCTTTGATGACTATGGCTGCTGTGACTTGGAAATGATTGATGATCTTTGGTATTAAAAATACTTCAAGCAAATGCCATTTGAGTACATCAGAGCAAGTAGAACAAAACTACTGTATATAGCAGTTTAAAACCTTATGTTGTAATGATTGGTTTAGCATTCATTAAGATACTCTATTTAAGCAGAAAGGAAATTTAACAGTTGTTTTGAAGCTTTGATGCAATTTACATTTGTTCTCTAAATGAAGTTTAAAGTGATTAATGAAAAAAATGTCAGTGGTAGGAGTTGCATGGACAGAAGTACTGTAAAGAACTGATGACACCAATGCACCACCTCGAGTTTAAAACATGGGAAACAGGAATGTACAGGTCATGGTTTGAGCACTTTCTGAAATGTGCTGTGGTCTTAGGTCTGGAATATGTCATTATATTCTTTAACTTCTTTCTGCTCACAGAGTGGTAGCATAATCCAAGTTGGTGGGGATACTCTGATCTAACTCCCTACTCAGTGCAGTTCAGCTACAGCAGGCTGCTTGGGGTCATGTCCACCCAGCCTGAACAAACTGTGTCAGCCTTCTTTTTGTATTGTGAACTCCAAGACCCCAACTATCTTGCTGGCCCCTCACTGGACTTGGTCCAGTATGTTGTCCTGGTTTCAGCTGGGATAGAGTTAATTTTCTTCCTAGTAGCTGGTACAGTGCTATGTTTTGAGTTCAGTGTGAGAAGAATGTTGATAACACACTGATGTTTTCAGTTGTTGCTAAGTAGTGCTTAGTCTAAAGTCAAGGATTTTTCAGCTTCTCATGCCCAGCCAGCGAGAAGGCTGGAGGGGCACAAGAAGTTGGCACAGGACACAGCCAGGGCAGCTGACCCAAAGTGGCCAACGGGCTATTCCATACCATGTGATGTCATGTCCAGTATATAAACTGGGGGGAGTGGGGGCGGGGAATTGCTGCTCGGGGACTAGCTCCGTGTCGGTTGGCGGGTGGTGAGCAATTGCCCTGCGCATCATTTGTGCATTCCAGTCCTTTTATTATTACTGTTGTCATTTTATTAGTGTTATCATTATCATTATTAGTTTCTTCTTTTCTGTTCTATTAAACCGTTCTTATCTCAACCCACAGGTTTTGCTTCTTTTCCCTATTTTCTCCCCCATCCCACTGGATGGGGGGGAAGTGAGCGACTGGCTGCATGGTGCTTAGTTGCTGCTGGGGTTAAACCACAACATATGTCAATATCTTTATTTTGCTGGGTAGTCCAAAACTGAACATTACTCCAGCTGCAGTCAGACAGGTGTCTAATAGTTAGGAATAATGATATCCTTTGACTTGCTGGCTACAGCTTTACCAACACAGCTCAGCAGGCAGCTGGTCTTCATCTCTTCAAGAGCATGGTGCTGACAAATGCTCAACTTATTGTCCACCAGAATCACTAGGTTATCTTTTCCAAAGCTGCTTTCTAGCCTGTCAGCCCTTTATACAGATCCATAGAGTTATTCTGTCACGGGTACGGGACTTTGCAGTTTTCTTTACTGAACTTTGTGCGCGATTTCTTTCAGCCCCTTTCTCTAGCCTGCTGAGACCCCTCTGAATTGCTGCCCTCCAGCACATTGACTGTGCTTCCCGTTTTGAGATCATTCATGAACTTGCAGAGGATGTCTTCCACCTCATTGTCTGGGATGCTAATCAAGATGTTAGTGGGCCTAGCATGAAGCCTTAAGGAATGCTACTTATAACCAGATACCTCTTGGATATTGTGCTGCTGGTCATTACTCTGGCCACACTTTAATATCCAGTCATATTTTTGTGACCTAGGTGAGTAACATGTCCAGCATACTTCACACTTCTGATTCGAAAATCTTGGCATACAGCACTAGGAATGTGTAGGCTTTAGGCTGGGATTCTCCAAAGCTCTCACATAACAAAAAAATATGCATATATCACTAGCAGGCCCAAATCAGAATAAAGCCAATTCACTGTATGGTGCTGGAGCTGTGGTGTAATTCCAATGACTGGCCATGCTGTGGGGGAATTAAAGAAGAAAAAGTATTTTGTTTGCATTTCTGCCATAATATTCTGTGCATCACAACTGTCGTTTTCTGTGCATTAGTATTGATAAAGTTGTCACTGCTTTTACTACACTGAAAATGAATGTCTGATTTTTCTTTATTTGTGCAAAGCTTCTCTGAAAATGGTGTTAATGTTAGCAGAAACACTTCCTATAACTCTATAACATTGAGCTGTTTTCTGCATGGGAACTGTTTACAGCATTTGAGCTTTCTTGCTTATTTCTGATGTAGTAAGTAGCAATATTTATAGGGTTTGTGTCAATGAATGAATTTTTTATCTTATTTTTTCAGTTTGACTATGTACATATATTGTAGTTTTTCAGTCTACATGGTTTTAACTACAGATTTGTTAAAATCAGGCAAAAAACCCCCAACAAACCCAGAACAAAAAATTACCGTAAGACAAGGAACTAAGGGACTTACACAGCAGTGTCATGCTGAGCACCAGGATAGCCCTCTGAGCTCTCTCTCAAGCCAGGTTTGCAGCACATTCAGGCAGCGCATCTGGGAGCACGGTGCTGAACCCAGGTGTGGAGCACAGACGATTCTCCTGCCTACACAGGCGCAGCAGCTTGGGAGAGGGTAAGGCACAAGTGGCTGTTTTGAGGCTCTGCCTGCTGAGGGGTTGTGGGGAGCATCCAGTTCGTTGCTGTGCTTGAGAGTCCCTATGGATGGCTCTATAGCAAAGGTCGGTAGCAGAAGCTTGAAACTGCAGTGGCCTCATAGTTGTTCCTTGCAGATGGTGGAGATTGTCTTCTACCTTTAATATGCAATGTACAGAAAATAAAAGTGGTATTATATCTTTTCAGTTACAGAGCTTCATACTCTGTTTATTTATTCTTCAGTGTGCAACTGTTCACACCCTGCCAGGGATGTAATGGCTAAATACTTTAAAACTAACCCATTTTATGGAGACTTTTCCTTTCAAGCTAATGAGGAAAACAACAGCAAGATCTAGATTCTACCATTTTAAAGCACTCGTACTTAGAAGACGAAGTACATCTACGGTGTATTATTTATTAAATTATATTTTATGATTCTTTGGTGCGAACAAATCAAAATTGACTGTTTTGCCAATATTAATTCCCCACTGGTGCATCTCACAGTGCAGTCTCTTCCAGGGACAGGTCCAGTTCCTCAGGGAAGTAAATAACTCAATGATTTACTGATAAAGCCACCCAGTATATATATCACCCATGTCTCATACATCACTGTCACAGGCAACAGCTTGCCTTGCTAAGTGATTCTGTGTTGCTCTTTTTGGACTTCTTTCTCCCGTAATCAGTTCATCTGACAAAACCCACATAATTTTGCCCCAGTTTATATGAATGGATTTAGTTTTAAAATGCAATTCTATAAACGTGAATAGAATGGCTGTCTTTGTGTATTTATGGACAGATTACCATTGAAAAAAATGTTGATAACTGTCAGTAAGTGTGCTGTGGATTCTCCTCATGCATTTCAGGATGGTTCTCCGAATCCCTTAGAACCTTTTAAGGTTAATGATAAGACATTTCCAAAGTCAAGGAGTACTACGTACATTTTAAAGATTAGGAATAAAGCATGGATAATCTAAGGCAATAGCTAAACTGCTAAATAAAAAAGTGTCAGGGATTTCAAGCACATAAGCTGCTCCAGTTTTGAGACTACCCTCTTGAAAAACTCCCTGCGCTAGCTAGAGATTGCCATCTTGTCAATAGCTCTTGCAGCAAAAGTTATGATCAAGTTCAGAGATATTTCCAGATTATTTATAGTTCAGAATTGCTTCAAAGAAATGTTGCCCTAAATTTGAGAGGGATTACAATTGCTGATCTCAGCAATAAGCCTTGGATTCATAACACCTGAAGGCGACGCATTGACCTACAGCGAGAACAACCTAATCAAAATCCAGGATCTGAGTCTACTTTTCTTGAATCCTGCCCTCTGAAAACAGCAGGGTTGAAGGGAGAGTGTTTTCTACTTAATTGAATGCATCCAGTGTTCTTAATTCATTGCATTCAGGAAAGGTAGTTTGTCTGTATCCCACCTAACTTCAGATATTCCCTTTTAATGCCTCAACTGAAATTATAGTCAGAAGCTTTTTACACTGTCAGTGGGGAGATGAGCCCCTCCAGGAGGCAATCCAGATCATCTGAATACAGGCTCAGTCCTGGTTTATGGCTATGGCCTTCTGAGGCTTAGGAGCGCTGGGATAAATGCCTCTTCAAGACTTGCACACTCTCGTTTCCACTGGGAATAGGAGTATCGGGATTGCCTAAATCAATTTGGATTTGTTTTTTACAGCCCCAAGGGACAGTTCTGGTAATCTAGGAGGGATGGTACAAAGGGCGGTTCAGACCCTGAGTCTTTTCAATTAAACACATCAAGCATACTAAATAATCTGTGCTGTGTTTACCTGAGTTTGCCTCTTGTTATATAGCATTGCTTACAACTCGAAGAGGGAAAGATTTACTTTTATACTGTAGTAGATCCTTTATGCTGCCTCTCTCATCCCTTGAGGAACGCCCCTAACAAAACAAAACTGCTTGATAGTTCTCCTCAGCTGCCTATATCCTAGGGTTACCCTATTTCTTTGACACCAGGGTTTTTGGCACCTCTGGGTATCATTACATTCGGAAGCATAAAAAATAAGTGAAGGCTAGGAAACCAGGCTGAGTGCAGTGCCCCACTTGTCCACCCCACTGAATTGCTAGCATGTTCCCTAGATGTATTTTGGGGTCCTTGGGTGAGCTCTCCCCAGACATGTCTGCTTGAAGATGCTAGGTGTGAGCACTGTTGGCTGGAGTCAGTTAGTGCCATTTGACCTTGGACCAGGGATTGCTCCTTGGCCTTTTTTTTAGCCGTATAAACAATATATGCTTAGTTACTTATGACCACAACACATTACACATACGTGAAATTCAAGCTTTTTTCCCTCCCTAGCCCCAATAAGCATGTTCAGAATGGGAACTCTTTATCCACACCTGCATCAATGGGCTTTCTTTATTGGGGGATATTTAGCATGTAACTGACCTCGCATGTGCTGTGCTGGCTAAAAGCCGCCTCTGGGGTTGGTTGACCAGGTAGACCTTCAGTAGAAGAACATCTCCATGAAGCTGGTGTCATCAGAAAAGAAAAAGAGGACATTTGGTGGAGAATATATTTGTCCTTAAGTTGACATTTAACCTGCTTGTAAGAAGGAAATGCCTGGTTTTATTATTTTTAAAAGATAATCAGCTAAAAAGCAGTGATTGCTACAGTGTGGCAGACCTTTTCTGAGTGTACCTTGTATGCTGAATGTTATTACAGTCTTTTATTAAACTGTTTGGGACCCATTTGTGGTGCCTTTTCTCGTGCAGGGTCCCTTTCTCCACAGATGGTTTCACTGATGTCAGAGTGAAATAAGGTGCAAGTGAGAGCAAATAACACAGCAGCATTTGGCTCTGGTCAGAAACTTTACCTCTACAGACTCTGCTGTCTAAACCCAATGATACCTCTAAATCAACAACAATGAAAAAAAGGGAGCAAAACAGATTTGTTGCTTTGTTGAAGATTACATAGAGCAAGTAGTAAACCCTGAAGGGATGCTTCCCCTTTGACTGACTGATAGATAAAGAGAGAGCTTTCAGTCTTCATTAAAAAAAAAAAAAAAAAGAAAATCTAAAAAGCCCCAGACAGTTTCAGCTGAGTGGGTGAGTACAGCTTGGTGTTAGATGTAAGCTGATACTGGAAATGTGTTTGGAAGGACAAACAGAAGGGCACAACTCTTCAAATAGAGGAGCTAAAGTTTGTGTTTTTTAAAAAGATATTTTTAAAACAGAATCTAGAGATGCTTTAAAAATATATTTGTAGTTTGAGTTCATGTAAATTCCATTCTTAAATATCTCTGAAAATATATTTTATATTAGGTACGTATCTTTCAGACAGGAATTCTGTTTGCAGCATATTTTTCTTTAAAGGGTTTTGCATTTCTGCATAAAAAGCTTATTAATTATTTGTAACTGCTTGTCATCATATTCTGATAATAGAGGCCTGGTTAAGGATAATAACTACCACATCCCTATTTTGGGTCATATAGATAATATATATGTATATATACATATATACATACACCATTCTTGGTGCAATATTACCCAAAGCATCTCCTTTCTCCCTGTACACAGGACCAAAAGTGCAGGCACATCATTTATTGATAAGACAAAAAGAATGTAATGAAATTATCAATGTTCTTGAATTAATTATGAACATGATTAAGAAAGCTAAAATCTCAGGAGCCAGGATCTCATTACCCATTCAGTCTTAGGGATTGCTTTCATTCAGCAAGGCAAAAAGGCTTTGAGCAGTCCCACAATTGCCTTAGTCTCATTTATTTGTGGTAGTATTAAGGTTTATTTGTTTTCTGGTTTGCACTTCTTCTGAAATTATTTCTCTTAGTTTATTCATTTAACAAAATGTTCCTTCCTGTGCCACAGAAGAAAGTGCCTATAAGGCCTACATAGGTTCTTCAGTCTGCAAACCTCCCTTTGAGAACATTTCTTTCAACTCACATTGCTGGAGCTCCTAAATATCTTTCAAGGTAAGTCTGAGAATGTAGCCAAAAAAGTTCTTTCAGATTTATGTCTGCAGCTGTACTACAGTACTGTCTGATTCCCATTCAGCTCGGAGCCTTAATGACATCATTATTACGCTGTCTGAACCAGATTTAACTTGGAGCCTGCACTATATTGTTGCTTATCTTCCTTCCTATGTGGGAGATTCAATATTACTTTGTTTAAAAAATAATAATGAGCAGGCGATGGTATTGCAATGTTTCAGGTTCTAAACTTTCAAAAGCTGGGGAGACTGAATTAGCATTGGATACATGCAAGCATGTCTATTCTAAATTCATTTCTGAGTCTAAGAAATTACAGTCGGGTGATGCTTTTCTTGCACAATTGTCCGAATGAGGAGTGTGGTGTGCAGCTGCCTTATTTACAGAGTCATAATGCACTGTATTACTTAACAATTTTGACTTTTCCTCTTTACAAGGCCCTTCTGGATTTCTTGTTATTGCAGGGTTTGCCCCCAAATGAATGTCTGAATGATGGGGCATAATGATTAAATTCTGGAAGTAGTAGCCCTGCAGAAATAATGCACTTACAATTTTCAAAAATGGAAATAAAATCTTGTTAGCTCAAGAAGCAGAGATCTAACAGACTGCAGGTTTTTTTGGTGGTTTTTTTTGGTTGTTCTTCTATTAATAGAAGTTTGTTATGTCTTTTTTTTTTTTAATTTTTTTAGTGTTTCTGGGTTTTATGTTCAAAAAGAAGAGAGGAATCTGTAGCCCTATATTTGGTACAAGCTATTATCTACCAGAATAGACCAAGGACAGCTAAGAACATATTTTAGATTTAAATAAGTGCTGTCTGTGACAAATGAGAAAGATTGATTCCAGTTGTTTTCTCCATAATGCTTTGATATAGTATTTTACTGCCTTTCCTAATCTCAGTTAATAAATATAAACAAAATGCAAAGCAATTAATTTGCTCAGAGTATGTACATCACCTAAATGGGACAATCAGACTGAAAAAACAATGATAATGCCTTTCCTCCCTCTTGGTAACCTTGAAATGTAGGATTACATTTACAGCCTGGAACAAAAAGCATGTACAAATACAGTAGTTCATCTGTTCCTGTAAGTCTGCAGACCTACCAAATGACAGTGTGTTTAAAGAAATAAATTTAGAGTAACTTTTGTTAAAACTGACGTGTGAAAGTCATTCATACTACTAGCATATACATCCCATGGCAATTAGAAAACAATATTCCTGTGGTTTTTTTAAGATTCAGGGATGTGAGTTCTTTAAATTTATGTCTAAATGAAAGATTTTACCCTCAATACAATTCTTTGCTGTCTGCTTCAAGATTTCATATTTTATTTAAAAAATGGCTATTGAAGATAATTTGACATAGTCATAAAAACTGTACTTCATTGCTCTGGGCCTGGTTTTAGCTTTCATTTTGATGGCAACTTTGCAAGTGTTAAAGCCATATACGATATAAAAAGCATAAATTCTATTCCTGTATCAGATAGAAGAAAAATACTCTCCTTTTTAAGATTTTTTTTGAAAAGGCACAGAAGGTAAAGCTTTTTAATTTCATTTCTTTCTGCAGAACTGAAAATACCTCTGCCTGTTTTGATATTTCTCTCCCATACCGGCCCTAAAAAGCAAGAAATTGATCAAGTTACAAAGCAGTTTCCAGTTTTATCAAGAGAGAGAAGTTCATCAGCATATTTTTAGGTGCCATCTCCCCCTTTAGCCCTTGGATATTTTCTTATGCTCAAGCGAAATAGTTTGGAGGATCAAATATATTATCTAATAAGAAATATGTATCTACCCATAAAGGCAGGAGTAAATAAATAGATTGTCACCTGTATGGTATGAACCTTGAAAATAAACGTATTTCTTTAAACTATATTATCATAAGAAAATACACTGTTTTGTTTTATTAATGTTGCAATATATTTCTAATACAAAATTCATGCTGATTTTGTTATCTCAAAGAGTTCACGTTTGCGTAAAGTACTGTGAAAGCACTTACTGAACTAAAATTACACAGTTTAATAGGAAATGTCTAAATCAAAGAATCAGTAAGAGTGTAACCTTTTGGATTTGTGGAGAATACTAAATTGCACTAATTAAAATAGTTCAAATGTGTAAGAGTCGTCATTTGGTCTGTGAACCTTTGTAATGAAGACAGAAACAGAAATGCTGACTTTTTGCATGTGATTACCCTGTCCAAGATTTTTCTTGATTTCTGGCATGGGAATGGATTTAGACTGAAGGTGGGAAAGTACGTGCATAGTTCGGGTCACCAGGGAAGGGTTATGGAAGGATTACAAGGTCAGGCTCTAAACGAGCTCTGAGAAAATTGCTCTTTAGAATGAGAAACAAGCTGCTTGTTTACTAGAATCTGAATTTCTTTTTTCTTCTTACTATTCAGAGGAATAGTCCAGAAATAAAGGCAATGTCTCCAAAATAAGTCATGAGGGAATCCAAGAAGTTTGAGATCCTCAAATTACGCATGCTGATTGTATGTCGCTTCGATCCCATTAACTCCTAAGACACAAGGGAGCGACTGTTACAATCAATAATTTAACTCAAACTGGTGTTTGGAAAGAGCAGGATCAGGCCCAAGATAATTATGAACGTGACCATTTAGTACAAATGCTTGAGCTGAAGTTAGTAGTGAGAGGGTGTTCTCAATGCATATTGTTTATGCACTCTTCTAATCTCTGGAAGTGCCGTGTTTATCTGGTGGGCCTCTCCTGGCTGGGAGCCGATTGACATTTCACAGCTGTGTCAAACTGAGTGCAGTAGGTTTTTTTGTCTTTCTAAACACAATCAAAAGGTAATGCTTAGAGACCTCTGTTACCTAATTACTGGCAAAATTAGCAAATCATCAGGTAAATAAATTATGTTTCCAATGTTTTAAAAATGTATTTAAATCCCTTCATATGAAAAAATATAAATTACACTTTTAAAGGATTTTTTATTTAAAGTTGGGAGGGAATCTCCATTGATACAAAGTAAGTCAATATACTAAGAATTTAAATAGCTGTGGCTCACTAAACTGCTGACTGATAATGTAGTATTTTCATTTTACTTTTGGAAGTTCAAGAAAAGTTACAATTACATTTTCCACTGCAAAGAATAAAAATATCTTTATAAGCAAATAAAAGCTGAAGACTGTCTTCCAATAAGTGTTTTGCCAGAAAATTTCAGTGGATAGTATTTAGATAATGACTTTTTAAAAAAATAGATTTTCAGACAAATTGACAGCAAGCTGATTTTAGACAGGCTCAGTTCAATTCCTCCTGCAAATAGTGTCCTAGTTTAGTTCAAATCAGTATTTTCAAGAATATTAAATTTTACTATTGCAAAGTATTGCATCTTTACAGAGTAACAAGCTTTTAGCATAAGGGATGTTTCCTGGGGGGGGACTTAACAATGTTGTGGTGTTTCCTCCTCATTTCTGCTGCTGCTGCTCAGATTCAATGTGTATCACATCTAGTAGCACAGAAATAGTTTGCATTACTTTCAGAAGGAATTATTTTGCAAGGAGGTCAGCTTTGTTCTGAATGGGTTAAACAGAACTACCTGCTTTAGATTGATTTAAATCAGTAATGAATCTGCTCATAAAGCTGCTGTTACTAGATATTACACTGCTATCTTAATCCTTTGATAGCCCCGATAAGAAGTGCTTACCACAGAGGATGCTCCTAAAGGACAGATATTGTTTCCTGTACCTCAGGGAGTAAAATGCCATACTGCTGGATCAGGAACTTTTACTAACAGCAAGTAAATTCAGGCCTTATCAAGTTACAGCACAAACTGCACTCATGTTTTATTATTCTCATTAGAGATTTAAGGACTAATTCCAGTTGTTAGCGCTTAGCAGTTTAATGTTTTCCATAGATAAGAATTAAGATTCTTCTGGGGGATTTTTTTATTTGCTAAAGCTTGCAAAATATAATGTGGTAATGCACTTACTTTGATGTAATACAACTGGATTTCCTAAATGTTTTTAAGGGATAGGGTTTTAAAAATTTAAATCTAATAACTGAATTTTTCAACTCCAAAATACAGTCCTTTTCAATCAAGTAGGGGTTTTAGAGCTAAAAAAAGGCAGATTTTGCTTTGAAAAAAGCATGATACCAATATTGTTAGTCCTTGAGGTTTTCTCTGCATTACTAATACTTTCAGATAGATGCAGATCAACAAAGGTAAGTTAAGAATTTCAGCATGCAGAAAATTATTAATTGAACCAACTTATTACAAACCCTTCTTTGCAAGCAATGGTGTCGATCCATTTCTGAGTCCGAAAAGGAGGAAATATGGATTAACTATGTTCCTAATGAAATGACATATTCAGAGAGATAGTAAATCTTAATAATTTTTCCATCCATTCATTTCTCAAGAGATTAATGAAGACATGAAATCGAATGATGTGGAACAAATAATAATATATTTGCTTTAGGCACATGAAGGTAATGCTGTCAGAGGAATGAATCTGTGTTTTCGTATGATAAGGTGACTTGAAACTGAAGCTGGGGCTTCATTACTTCAGCTTTCTAAGTTTAACTTGCTTTGAGAAACTAAGATTCGGGATCTTGCAGGTGGGTTTCAGAGCTGCGGCAGTGCCACTAATCCCAGCTATAGTTATGGCAAACACTTTTGGTCACAAAACTCTGATGCATCTGGTCAGCTTTTGGAAATTAAGCATTGGCTCCCCCATGACTTGTCAATCTTCATGTCTCCAAGTCATTCTCTCAGGTCACAGACATTGCAGATATTGGAGGCTTAGTTAGAATGATCTTGCATCTTATGAAGTTCAGTTTGGGTTATTAAGTCTACTTATCTAAATAATTAATATCATTTACTATAATCCACCTGGATGCAATAATCATAATTTCCAGCCCTTACATGTTATAAAATTTTGTTGTGTGTTGTTACAGTTGTTGTACTCTGTATGGGCATGTTTCTGTTTGATTCCTCTTTATATTTTCTCTCTGACTCATTGGATGCATCTTATTTGAAATGTTTTCCTTGGTAATATTACCTCATAAAGGCAGGCCCTGTAAGAGCATCACAGCTAATCAATAATAATTGTTGTTAGTAATGATTATTGATTAGCTATGACATTGCATTTGGAAGATATTTTTCACGGAGTAGCAATACCAGGAATAATGGGATAAATCCCATTGACTCAGAGATACGTTTCTAGAAAAGCCTTTAAATAGGTGTATTTGAGTATCGGTTTTAAGTTGGGCTGTACAACAGCTAGTTCCTTGGGTAGTTTACTCTTTATAACAGCTGAGGTTGCTACTAGTATACTTCACTTCCACGCAAGATTGTTTTCCTCTGATATTTTCCTTTTGAAGTTTAAGGTTGTACTTCTTGCAGTCACGTTATTGGGTGTAATCCTCCCCCCTATAAAAAATAAATTTATTATGAGGATCTCCCCCTAGATATCTTGGAAAACTTACATATAGCTGTTCTGTGTCCAAAATGCTGTTCAGTAGATTTTCCAAAGCACCCAGGTAACAGCTGGTGCAGGCCATGTGCCAGCCTTGACAGCCCATATGCTCTCTTTAGTGCTGTAATTATCTCAACACAAAACTCTGATAACCCAGTCTACAGGGTCCAGTTTCACTAGGTTAAATTGACTCAGTGGCTTTGTTAGTAAGTTCCTTTGGCACAGTAAGAACTTCATCAAGACTTTAAGTATTGTGGCAGGCTTGGAAAACCAATATGACTGCTAGTTTCAAGACAGGTGTCTTATTAACCCTAGGAGATTGTAGGTTTCTGTTCATTATAGTGGCACCCAGCAGCACTACTACAGTTAAAGGTCTGTCATTGTTTCCATTATATGCCCTCCTTTTCCAGAAGACTTTCTGATTCCTTTGGTTTAGCCTGCTTTGGGCTATACTTTGGCATATGACTCTTCAGCCTGGAGGCATATTTCTTCTCTTTCAACAAAATTTGATCAAAATTGCTTTAGCTGTGGGTTGTGGGGGGTTTTTTGTTTGTTTTTGGTTTTGTTTTAATTAGGATTAGAGGAAAAAATAACACTTTGCTTAGTGTTTATGCTGCTTCTAGCTTGAAAAAGTTATGAATATTTTTCTTTCTAAAATAAACACTTTGAGTGTCATGACTTTGTGCAAGGCTCTTAGGTAAAAAAATAGCATAAATAGAATAAATTGGGATCTACTGTATTCCACATTGTGAGCAGCAGGAAGAAAATTGAGTGAAGGTCAATACTTCAACATTTTTTTCAATGACTCTGCATGGACCAGAAAAGCACATGTTCAGTTGTGTGAGTTTATCCAAAGTTTCTTCTGATACCTTTGCAATGCCTGAGCCAAAGTCCAGTGAAGAGAAAAAAAATAGACCTTTGATATATGTCTGACTTGTGTGCTGCTAGTATTGGTTCAATTCCTTGTGGACAGGTACTCGTGTCACTGCTGGATGCTTGGGTAGTCCCCTTGTAGTGGCTGATGCACATGGCTCTCATCCAAAGCCAAAAGGAGTCAATGAAATCTTTCGGTTAGGCTTTTGGTTAGGCATTTAGTGGATGTGAATTAACTAGGGGTGGTTTCTGTGATTCAGACTGATGGGGGGCGAGCACGAAGAAAGCTAAACTATTGCCTGCATAGTGCAAGGCTAAGCCAAAAGCTGCTTGCCTTGTTTAATCAGAGTCCTTACTGATTCTTTCAGGGAGAATCTTCTTCTTTACTCGGGTGAGGTAAATTACAGCTCACCACTTGGTGGGTGGTGGCTGTCCACAGCCCTCTGCTTGACAAGCTGACCTTTTCCATTAGTGCAGGATGTAAAGGACAACTTTTAAAGCTCTGTGAATCTTTTGCTACCAGTTGCTGAAATGAGGTGGTTGCAGTCTGGAAGTGAGCGAACTCCAGCTTCTCTCTGCTGGAGAAGAAACACAAGGACTTTTGTTATCTAGCTGTCTTCCACAGGTAGTCATGCAACTAAAGTCATCATTTATATGTTGTCAGGAGTACTCACCAAATTTATTGACTTGCACATTATTCTCTGCAAATAAGTTCTAGCTGCTCTCTTCATATTATAATTAAAACGGCAAGGACTTTAATCATTTATGAAATTTTAAACTACATACTGAATATAAATGTATCATTCAATGTGATAGAATGAATTAAATTCATCATTGTCAAATAAATGTATGAAGGATGAAATATCTCTCATCCCACATCATTATCCAATAAAATGTCTGTTTTCCAAGTGCTGTAGTGTAGCATGTGGTTTGTACCATCTTTAGGACATTTCCAGCAAATGAAAGACTTTCAAAATACCTTTTAAAAGGTACATTTTTCAAGGATTGTGTTTTTAATAACAGCTAGCTTAGACCTAAACCTTATTATTGAAATCTGACCATAGAAGGAAGCACTTGCTCTTCATTAGTGCTGGGAGGGGTGTCAGCTATCTTGCAGGTTGGGTAGACCCTTTCATTACCTAATGAAGAGGCCTCTGACATGTCTTTTAAGTACAAAAGAGACAGGCTGTTATTTACCTTTCACTCTGCTGTCCCACTGAAACTGGCCCACTACAGAAACTATGAAGCTGCTGCAAGTACAAGACAAGTTTGGCTTGAGGGGGGCTCCAGCAGCAGTGATGGAAAAGAGGTCCTGGCACGGCAGGTCCCAGGTCCCAGTGCTGCGACACTGGGCAAGACATTCGTCTCCAACGGAAGCCTCGTTTGCTTTGTGTTGATTTCGTGTGGCTGTGGGTTTTGGAGTTGAGTCTACAGATCATTCCATGAGCTCAGGCTTTCTTCAGGAAGAATCAATCTGGGGAATAAAATATAGCAAAAATCTCAAGAATTTGTCTTCCTTATAAGACCCTACCTCATCTTATGGATCTGTCCCTGCAGAAAACCTCATCCAGCTTCTATTTGCCCTTCCATGGTTTCACAAAAACAGCTGAAGACCAAAACACAGGAAAACTCTTGCTAAAGACATGACTGATACCTATTCTTTGTGAAAATCTCATCCTTTCCTGGGACATTTTCTTTCTCAACACCTTTCATCCATCTTTTTTCTTGGAATCAGTTTATTATTCTGTATCTGACTCCTGTAAACTCCTGTGAGTGCTGCCTGTTTTCTCTGGTTTCCCACTGACTCCTGCAAATTGTCATGTCATTACTGATAAAAAAGTGGTGAATTTCATTCTTGCAAACTAAAGCAGCAGTTCTGGAGTCTTGTGCTCAAAACCCATATCAAGTACTGATGTCAGAGGGCATCCTTCAATGGATGGGCAGTTCTCTTGAGTAGATGAAGTGTGACAGAGTCATGTTTTTTCACTCAATTACTTGCAGATTAAAGCTTTTGCATGCTGGACACCTATCTTTATAGAGGAGCTCATGCCATATAGATCACTGAACAATCATCAGATGGTGTATTTTGGACTCCTGCTTGAAACCCTACATATGCCAAAATGATTCTGCAGAGGGGGTTGGATCCAGCTTCAGATCATTACTGATGTAGATTGTATTCAAATCACTGACCTACAATTTATTCTGGGTTGACAAATACTTAAATTAATGAAGCAATCACTGTCTTGAATAACACCGACAATATATTTTGAATTCATAGTTAATATGCCAGTAGAAAGAAATTAAGAAAATAGAATGTATTTAATGTTTCTCATTGGCGTTAGATACATCACCTTCCTTTTTCACATGTAGCATAAATTAGATGGTTTTCACTGTATGTATTATTTGTACAGCGTTTGGCATATATCAGAATGAAATACAGTTCTCTAATTAGGTCCTTCCAAGTACTTACAGTTACCCCAGGCTGGTGATCACCCAAATGTGGCCCTGGCAATTGTTTGTACATGCAAGTGGACAGCCATGGTAAAAATCTTTGTAAGGCTTTCTTGTGGCTCACAACCACAGTATGAGCAGTAATTGTCTGAGACAGTTCACAGGGATCAGGCAGTTTGCTTGTTATGGGGAAGCACGTATCATGAAAGAAGACATTTGAGGTTTAATGATATCTTTCTAATAGCTTTATGATAGAGTTCCTTTATACTGAAGGATTTTATTAGGTTGGAAATATAATTTTCATGAAGTCTCAAAATAAAAAAGAGTAGAACTAAAGTACATTTGCTAAAACCTTTCAATTCTTTTTCTCTTGCTTCCCACTGTTGTTTCAAAGACTAGAAGGTGATGCTGTATTCCTTGGTGTGCTGTTTAAAGTCAGGAGCGGCAATATTTAGCACATGCTTGGGCAGCCGTGTTTGAAATCCATGCTTCCTCTCTCTGGTGTTCTGATGTGCCTTTAGGGGATGCTTGCCTGTTTGTAGTTTGTTTTCTTTTGTTTAAGGTTTCAGCTACTGCATTGACTAATGATTATATAGCAGTAAACTCTCGTCCCTGCTAAATTCAGAGGTAATGCCTCAAAAGCATTTTTCCCCTGTGTGACATAAAACAATAAAAGAACTAGACAATCCCCTTTTGAGGAAGAATAATCCTTTGTTTAAAGAAAAAAAAAAAAAAAAAAAAAGGCAAGCGTCTCCTTGATGCCAGAGGGTGTAGAATTCAAATCAAAGATTAAGCTAATTGATAAAAATAAAACAAATGTCTCATAGTATAAACCTCTTTAGGCAGACCTAACGTTTTTCGCATTAACAAGTCTCCAGTATTAATCACCTATGCTGTCTTAGTATTATATTGCACTTGCTTCTGAACTGTGCAATATCTATTCGATACAGAAATAACATGGGACATACTGAATCTGAATTTCATCTCACTTACAACTCTGAAGTAAATTTTTTTCCTTCAGTAATGTCACCTCAGTAGAGAACTGATGGGACCTTGGAATTCGGAGATGAACATCAACTCATTGCTAATATAATTTACGTATATATATTTCCTATATTTATTAATATAAGAAATATGTATTTATAATTTTAATGAGCTTTTGGAAAAATTCTTACATATTCTCACTGAGGCATTCATCTCTACATTCAGCTGTCCTATTGAAGAATTTACAAAAAAGTTCTAAATGTTTTGATCAGCCAGTCACTTAAAGAAAAAAAGAAAAGAAAGAAAGATGTCAACATACTGTTTAATTACATACTGCCAGGATCTTCTGAGCCTTTCTATAACATGTGATAAATTCAGTGCTGACAATTTAGGGCAGTTGTTTGCCTAAAATATTAACAGCTAACGATAAATGAGAAGTTAGTTCAATTTGGAAGAAAAGCTTACAGCTAAGAAGAGTAAGTGTGACATGGTTAAACTATCATTTCAGCCAGTCTGCAGTTGATCATGTTTCTAGTAGACTGTTTTTCATTAGTAGAAGTTTCAGAGCAATAATTATCCATAGCTTCCCTTTTCCATCTTCCTTTTTTCTATCTATCCATAACTAAGTAATGCCAAAGCTATCAGAGACAAGTTTTGTATTTAGATTTCAGTAGGGTTTTTTTTCTTTCTGTTTCTATTTTTTTCTTCTTGCCTGCACTTCTGAGCTTGCAGTCAATTACTAACATAAAACTGAAGGGGCAATTAGCCTCTGATGCAAATGCTATTGCTGACATGTCTAAATAAATAGAGTAATTATAGACTAGATATCCAGGACTGCAGTCTGTCACACCTTTCTTCTTCAACTTGACTTGTGGAAGTGGCATCACTGCCACTGTGGTAAACATGCACCGTAATAAAAACTAGACAGTTGCCGTTTGCTGACTAGAGCCTTAACACTAGTCTGTTCTTTTGCAATTGATTGTGTCCTGAGCTGACAATGAACATAAATACAATGACTGGGTTGAGTCTCATGAAAATTTGAGCCATTACATGAGTTGAATCCAACAGACAGACCAGAAACCAGTCAAAACTGGGCACCAAAAGCAGATGTTCCTATTTTGAGCATCACGTTCAGCCTTGTTCACAGAGAAACAAGATAACTGCTTCAGACACAGGTGCAAAATTACGACACTGCTATGGGCAAGAGCAGTGTTTGCAGCCTGAAACCATGGCATCCCCTGGCCGTTTTCAGCTTATAAACCCTACTCTCAATGGGAGCACCTGTGTCAGGACCAATGAGGAAAACGGATGCATGTTGCAAACACCTTCTGCTGTTTGTTGCTTGCTAGGAGCGTCACCCAGATTGACACAAACATGCAAGAATGACTGACCATAAAGTTACTTGAGAACAATTGCCTTATGTCCATTAGCCTAATGTTTTGTGGGGAGACTGAAGTCTGTAAAAATGTTCATATTCATAAAAATTAAGCATCAAAGATGCCACTACATTTTCTCTGCAATGAGTTTTTAACTTTTTGGAGGCTCGTCCTTTTGCAAAACCACTTACTCCACAAAGGTATAAAATATAGCACTTAATGGAGATAGTACATTTACTCAAGTGCATTAGACAGTTCTTCCTTCTCCTTCTCTTCCTGCTTGATTGGCAGCCAGAGATCCTAGATGTAACGCTATAGGAGATATTGTTTATAGCCGAAGCAGCAGGATCTGGCACCAGAGAGGACTCCACAGGCACTTGTATTGATGGTGGCTTTGCAGTTGCCTCTGGGTCTTTCATGTGGCTGGGCTGATGAAAGCTATCTGGGCAGTTATATGCTCTTGGAAACCATTTCTTTTTCCATTGACATTTTAAATGGTTGTGGTGATTAACTGTTTGTATGCAGAGAATTTTAAATCCTGCACCACAGTAAGTCTCTGCAGAGGCTACTGGCACATGGTGTGCATCTATATTTCTCTTTTCTGCCTAAAATCCCTTTCCTGTATTGGTGCAAATGTTTGTTTAACTGCATTTGTGCATGTTTGCACTGCTCCAACTCACAGGAAGGAAATCTGAGGCTCTAGGTACAGCATGACGTGAGGTTTTAGTCCTGGCTTTAGGTCTCCTTCCCTGAAATAGCTTGGGGACTCCATTCTGCACATCTCAAGATGAAAAAAAAAAATGTAGTAGGAGACCATCCAGGAAGTTGGTTGTACCTTTTGGCGCAGATAAGTAAAGTTGTGGATAGGCCCTGGTCTTTTTTGCTCAGCTTCTGCTTGTCTCTTGCGACACATGCAGCTGAGTAAGGGGGAGAAAAGGGTAGTTCCTTGGCCCACAGTGGTTTTGTACTGGGTAGTCCATCAAAACAGCTGGCACACGCTGCTTCTTGGTGGTTTTGGAGATTGTCTGCAGAGTCAGGCACATGCATTGTCTTAGGTAAAAAACACAAGGGATACACACTTTTGGAAGAAAAAAACCCCAGACCCAGAGCTTTTATTACTCTTCAAAGCAGAAGGAGTTCCAGACTGTGTTGTACTTTTGATCTCAATGAATGTATTTTGCTGCTTAAATGTTAACATAGGCTTAAGTTTGTGTAGGATTGAAGAGTATATCTGTTAAATAAAACTGTCAGCCAGTAAAGCAACATCACATAAAACAAATGTTTTGCTCTTCATTAGACAAAAATCTGTTTTCTTTGTGATTGTATTTTAGAAGGTAGATTCAATAATTTACATATTCCAGGACTGTAAAAGAAAGAGTTACTGAATCTCTGCTCCACAGTATCTCTTGAAGTAAATATTTAGCTGATGGAAAAATGCTGGGCTTTTTCATGTTGGATTTTACATTTATGTGGGCAGAACTATTAGAGCAATATTTAGCTGTATTTTCTCATTTTGCCCAAGTAGCATCAAAACTATCAGACACAAGTATTTAGTCTTCAAGAGCCTAGAAGTTTTCTTATGTAAGTTTTGTTTTGAAAGTCTGTTATTTTACGTTTTACTGGTAACTTATTTAACAGAGTGTGGTTTCACTAGGAACATGTTGTAGGCCTAAATCATGTCAAAAGGATCCATAAAACAGACTCTACTTGTCAGTGATGGAGGTACTTTTAAAGTGGATAACCTGGAATTTTCTTTAAAAGTAAAGATCCTGCAATAAAACTGAGAAAAGAATTAAAAAAAAAAAAAAAGAAAAAAAAAGAAAGGGGAGTTCCATGTACTTGTGAACGACTGTTCCTCCATTAAAATCACCATAGGGTGTTCAAGACAAATGTTTCACTGTATGTTGCAGGCTTGCATTGGCTCTGAATAATCCTGGAAAAAATCCTGGTTTGCTGTATGTGGTAGATGGTTTATGGCAAGCATCCTGAATTCTTCCTGTGGACCTGCTGCTATCCTTCTATTTCACTGGAAACCAAGGCTGCTTCATCTCCGTTACAAGTGATATAATGGAAGGAAAGGGAGGGTGAAACATTGGCAGGCAAACACATTGAGAAGAAAATACCGGAAAAACACATTTAATTATATAATTATTTCTCCATACAGAATGACATTTTGCTGGGGCAGGTTTCTTTGAGCTTTCATATGAGCAGACTTAAATGCAGCTAAAGTGCATGTAATACACTGTTCTACAAAGGGAGGACTGGAGATTTGCAGGGGACAGATTTATTTTGCAAATATAGTAGTCATTTAGCTTGCTGGCATTTTGCTAATTTCCCTCACCATTATTCTTTTTAAAAAGTGCTTCCTTTCAAACTGAGCAGCTTCTCTACCTCTTAAGCATTATGATGACATTTAACAGCAACAAACCAAGTAACAATTTGTTTTATTAGGACCCTTTTGCAAATGCCATTAAATCATTAAAACTTCAGTAAGTTGGATCAGGCTTCTTGCCTCAATTTGAACAGAGCTCCTGCTAGCTTCAGTGGGAATTCTGCCTGAGAAAAGTCTTGGACTTTGGCTTAATTACTTACTAAAACTCAGTCAATAACTTATAAATTATCCTGATACCAAAACATCAACAGTATGACTGCCATGAAGGAACTATAGGAGAGAATAAGCTTGCTGAAAAAATTCTGGATTCATCAAACTGTTCTGTAGAAGTATATTGGTTCCAGTGACATCTTGTTTTGAAAAACAGTAGGAATTATTTCATTTAAAAAAAAATCAGCAAGGTCTATTTTGGTTTTACCTGAAATATAGTCTTTATTTTTTGTTTGTTTCCAAACTTAATATTTGTTTCAAAAGATGTTGCATTTTATATTTTACTGTTATTTTCTATTGCATTGTGTTCTCTTAACATTTTTCTATTTTATTTTGCTATTCCAATTATTCTTAAATAATATAAACTATATTAAATTATGCTTTTCAAAACATAAGCTGTCAAAACTTGTACAATTTCCCACCTCTCTCACAGTGGAAATTCCTGGGAAAATCAAAGCTCAATCTTCTCTTATGGTTTGAAGCTTTCTTTTTAAACTGCTAAGTTTAAGTTTAGTTTAGTTTAAGTTAAGTTTAAACTTTTAAATTTAAAGTTCAGAGTTTCAATCAGGTATATTTTTATCTGAGATATGATGTCAATCCACCTAGACAGCATAATCTATCATGGAAGAGGAGAGACACAAAAAAAGCACTAAGACTTCTGAGCATTTCTTCAGCTGTCTGAGACATAAAAAATAGCTCTTCTTATTTATATACTCTTTTGACTTTGCCTTCAGTTTTCCTTTGGTGGTAACAGAGTCTAACTCCAAGCAAACTTCCACCGTCCATCCAAACTATGACTTCTTGATTTTAAGTGGAACCCTTCATGCTGAGGAAATTAAGGTGAATTTTATTTTCTGTACTATGGAATATTTTGTTGGTATAACTCCATTTAAAGGTGATGGATGTCTGAAAACTTTTGTATGTTTTTACTAGTTTCTACTGAATTAAGTTAAAGAATTTCTCATTGTTTGCAAATATGTGCTGTGAGTGGCTTTTCATGCTTCATGCAGATTCAAACATGTTTTTGAAGCTCTGTGTTCCATCAAATACAGTGATACTGAAATTCAGCTATATATACATTTATTCTTTCTCCAGGAAGACAGTGACCTCTGAGAGGTTTGGATCCAGACAGGCTAGAGATATTGCTAAGTAATTCTTTAATGGCACTCGTGTGCTCCCTTAGTATATACCTGATTTTTTTGAAACTTCAAATTTTAGCATCAGATGTTCCAAACCTACCTAGAATTTGTCAAACTCTACTTTTGTATAAGTCAATGGAATGTGGTCAAATCTTGCGTATAGCCTTAGTTTAAGTGCTTCCTGCTGTCATGGAAACTGTGACTGTATACAAGCTGCATAATATGTATTGCGTGAGTACGTCTGGGCAAAATGTGTATTGGGTATACATGGAAATATGATAACTCTTATTAGTAAAAAAATCACAGAATCACAGAATCAGATAATGGTTGAGGTCGGAATGGACCTCTGGAGGTCATCTGATCCAACAACCCCTGCTGAAACCGGGTGCCCAGGACCATGTCCATATGGCTTATGAGTATCTCCAAGGACTGGGGACTCCACAACCTCTGTGGACAACCTGTGCTAGTGCTCAGTCACCCTTAGAGTAAAAAAGTGTTTCCTGATGTTCAGAGGGAACCTCCTGTGTTTTCATTTGTGCCCATTGCCTCTTGTCCTGCCACTGGGCACCACCGAAAAGAGCCTGGCTCCATTCTCGTTGCACCCTCCCTTCAGATATTTATATACACTGATGAGATCCCCCCTGAGCCTTCTCTGCTCCAGACTGAATGATCCCACTCTCTCAGCTTGTCCTCACAGCAGAGATGCTCCAGGCCCTTCATCATCCCTGTGGCCCCCCGTTCAACCCTCTCCAGTATGTCCACATCTCTCCTTGACTGAGGAGCCCAGAACTGGACATAGCACTTCAGGTATGGTCCCACCAGTGCTGAATAAAGGGGAAAGACCTGCTGGTAATACTTTTTCTAATGCAGCTGAGGATACCATTTGCCTTCTTTGCAGCAAGGGCACATTGCTGGCTCGTGTTCAACCTGTTGTCCGCAAGGACCCCCGGGTCCTTTTTCTGCCCAGCAGCTTTCCAGCAGCTATGTCTTATATGGTATAGAAAGATAGGTAATAACTCTTTTTTGGTGGAAATGCATTGTTTCCAAAGGCACCATAGAATATTAGGCTTGCAGTTTGTTCTTAGTGAGTTCCTTACAAGTTTAGAATTAAGGACATACCTTGCTTCTTTCACTTGAAGTTTTGAAGATGTTTTTCAGCTGTGATGCAGTTCAATTCTTCTGATATTCCAAATGAAGGGAATAATGTCAGAAAATGTGAGTCACCTCAAAATCCTAAAAACAAAAAACCCCAAACCCTCCACACCTAGAACATCATAGAAAGGTCAGGTATCATTACAGCTGATATGGTTAAACATGTTATCATTGGTCTGTAGTTAAGTAGGCTCCTGTTATAGACCAGTTATTTCAAAGTGGTCCACTTGTGGTGTACATGCAAGGCACTATCCAGATCTACTTTTGTAAGTTCATCACTTATTAGTCATGACTAGTGAGCCATTTTATTTGAGAGTTACAAAGAGCATTTCTGATCATGATTTCATCTATAGTTGATGAAAAGACATAGTCACCAGCTTAATTTGAGAGCCAACAATAAGCAGTCTCAGTGCAGACATTCACTGATGTAATATAGCTCATTAGAACTGGCCTGCTGAACCGGGTAGATCTTTTTACGTTCATGAGTATTCTGGTCATGGGTAGGGACTGTAAAGAGGTTATCATAAATAGGGTAGAAGACAAAGCAATGTGAATTTATTGTGTACTGATTTAAAATTCTTAGGATGCATTCAGTTAAAAAACAAGGGTGAGCTGACTGGATCTAACCACATGGGTCTGAACTCGTTTGCCTCATCTCTAAATTGAGGTTCATATGCTTACTTAATGAAATCTACCTAAAAATGACTTTAAAGACATTATTGCACATTTACCCCTTGTTTAGAGGGTTGAAACCTAATTCTGAAAAGCGTGTTGTCATCCCAGTTGGAGTTAATTAAGCTATATCATATTTTGAGATGTTCCTGTCTAGATAACACCAAATGTATGAATGCACTTCTTTAAAATAAACTTCTAACCACATCGTGAATATTGTTCTCAGAAACCCCCGGGAACACCATTCAGCTGGTGGTCCTGTGCCCTGAGCAGTGGTTGTTCTTCCACTCTGCTGTCTCTCCTTTCAGTGTTGGTTCTGACACTATTTGTACCTGTTGAACCAAATCTTACCATTAGGGACAATAAAGTGGGATGTCAATGTGCGAGACAAGAAGACTAGGGCTTTGTTTAGGCTTTTCAATACACACACTTACCGCTGCAGTGTCCAAACAGCCAAATGGTCACAGAGGTAGAACTCATTTTGTGTGGCTTTAGCCATCTAAAATTGGTACGTCTAAGGCTGATCTCATCATTCTGGGCTTTATGGCTTGCCAATAAGGAGAAACAACACCTTCAGAGAACAGTAAACCTCATCCTACGTGGCAAACCTGAGCTGTCTGGGTGTGCCTTTGGAAGTGCATTCATCTTTCCCTGATGACTCTAAAGTACCATACAACACTGGCTCAGACTTAAATATTCAACTTGTAGACATCAAAACTGAGGGCAGATGAATCCTGCCTGAAAAGTTCAGCAGAAGTAGTTTTACTGTATGTGTCATGCTCACAACTATGTATATATATTCAGCATAACATATCATTCAGTTTTGGGCCCCTCACTACAGGAAAGACATTGAGTTGCTGGAGTGTGTCCAGGGAAGGGCAACGAAGCTGGTGAAGGGTCTAGAGCACAAGTCTTATGAGGAGCCGCTGAAGGAACTGGTGTTGGAGAAAGCCCAGAGAAAAGGAGTCTGAGGGGAGACCTTATCGCTCTCTACATCTACCTGACAGGAGGTCGTAGCAAGGTGAGTGTTGGTCTCTTCTCCCAAGTAACAAGCACTAGGACGAGAGGAAATGGTCTCAAGTTGCGCCAGGGGAGGTTTAGATTGGCTATTAGGAAAAATTTATTCACTGAAAGGTTTATCAAGCTGCCCAGGGAAGTGGTTGAGTCACCATCCCTGGAGGTATTTAAAATATGTGTAGATGTGGCACTTAGGGACATGGTTTAGTGGTGTTGGACTTGGTGGTGTTAGGTTTACAGTTGGACTCAATGATCTTGAAGGTTTTTTACAACCTAAACGATTCTATGAACTTTGCTCCTGTGGTGTCTGTACATGCTAACTTTTAGGCTACAGCAGCTTTAGGGACAAGGCATCTAGAGTCTATGTCCATACTAGTAAGCTCACTGGGTCAGGGACTATTCTCTGATCGTTTGACCAAGTGACATGGCACAGTTAGGTCCCCCCTAAACATAGTGGCCTAATCCATGCCAGGTAAAGAGAGCAGTCGTTTGCCAGTGCCATTCCCTGAATTGTGTCCAGGCATTGCAGTGGTGGGCCCATGCAATGGCTATGCCACAGAACACGACAACATTTGTACAGTACCAGTGTTTGAGTTAATGACACTTACAATTTTATGGTACATAGGCTCTGTTTTTTCCCAGATAGACCTTGTTGCATATAGGCTCTGTTGTTTTTCCAGTAACTTGAAATTTCCTGAAATTTTGAAGGTCTAAACATTTCACAGGAGAGATTAAGGCAGAAGTGTCCTTAATCTTCTTTCACAAGACTGAGGTTGGCCACTTCTTTCATATTCTCCAGTTGCACATAGAAGAGCTGTAAGTCCCCAGATCCTCAGCCAAGCTGTAGGTGTTTCAGCTGTGCTCATTCCTGATGCTCTAATGGGGTTTGATTTCTCAGCTGAGAACAGGAATGATTGGTTGCCTTCCTCTATGTTCCTTCTTTAAGTTAAGTACAACCTGCTGAAACTGTCTCCTGGTTCTTCAAACCCTCAGTATTTTAAAGTGGTTGGTATGGCCCTTTCAGAGAGGAAGAAAATACTCTGGTTGCCAGCCACCTAGCAGGTCTTGCCTCTCTTTCTTCTGTTTTAATATCATGGTGCCTTGGCTCTTCAAGCCTGTGCAAAATAGCCCAGCTGTAGCGGTGTTCACTCAATAATTATGCGATCACGTCACTCTCTCACCTTTCTTTCTTTTGCAAGCTTCTCTCTGTTCATGCAAATACTGGTTTCAATACCCAGAGCTGTTGTTTGGCTGTGCTGATTTCCAGTTTCTAATTTATTTGTCTCTTTCTCTTTGCCTCTCACCATCTCAAGTATGCTCTTATTCCCTCCGCCCTGACTATTTCTCTAAGTCTTGCTTCTCCTGATTTTATTCTTCTGACGCAGTATAATTTTGCTTTGGCTGATTTTATTCTGGGGTTGCAAAGTTAAAGGTTCTTTACTGCTGTCTCTATTCATATCCCACCTTTAGAGGGCTTTTGATGCTGTTGAATAATTAATAATTGCTAAAGTCCACATTGGAAATGCTGAAAAAAAGGTTAAAATATGTTAATAAACCCAGGAAAAATACAGAGGAAATCATACTTAAATGAGCTATGCTAAAATGCTATCCATATATCATTGAGTACTCTCCTAAAAAAAAAAAAAAAGATATAAGTGGAGATAGATGCATAAAATTGATTGTCAGTTTTATGCTTAAATATTCTGTGATTGAACCTCCTGATTTATCCCAGTTTAAAGATATGCTATAAGTTTTCTAAGAAGGTGTACAATAGATTACAAACTATTTTTGAATGCTGTTTTTATTAGATTTAGTGATTTATCCCTAAGTGAATAGGATTATATTCTTCAGTAGGAATAAAATTAAATTCTTATACTGTATTCTGGTGATGCAGATGGTGACTTCATCTACCAGTATTTTGGTAATTAAATAGTTTTACACAGTTAAGCCAGCACTTTCTATCTTTTATAAAACCATTTTTTAATCTATTTCTTTCCATTTCCAGTTCAGGCACAGTTTGCTAAAATACTGCCAGAACCTGTGGTCTGTATGACTGATTAAAGGAGCTTCCTAAATATAATTTAAGGCATTAATGATAAATGAGTACTATTTCTATCTGCTCTTTCAGAATTTTGAGTTGTTTTAAACAAGGTACCTAAAAAGTCTACCTGGATCCTCCTGGGATAAAGATATTTAGAGAACAGGCTCTAAATCAAGTGAGTTTTCCATTTCTTACATTGCATATATTCTAATGATCTTTCCTGAGTTTTTCTTACTAATTTCTCTCTAAAAGACAGAATCTTTCTCAGAACATTTAAATATGAATAGAAAGCCATCAAACAACATCTGTGTTTTATCAAAAGCTACGTCCCTTGTCATTTTTCAAGTGTTAAGGTCTTTATGCTGTCCTTAATCACAGATTCTCACCTATATTAACAGGCATTATGGATTGGATTTGGGATTGCGCTGTTCCCTTGTATAAAGTTTCACCGTGAAATGAGAATAGAGGGAAGCATGTCATTTTTTTACAAAACCATGATTTAAGGAAATTGTTTGCCACCTCCTTCTGTGGCAAAATCCTTTAGCTTTTGCCTCCTGTTTACTAAAAGCATCTTCTCAGCCAGTAACAACTTGACTAACATCTACTTTTTAATTAAGTTGTAGCATTTAGGAAGATGCATGCTAATCTGGGCGGCAGATCTGCAGCCCTCAGCTTTACAAGATGCTGCTCCAGCAGAGGCTGTAAAGCTCTCGATAAGAGGGGTAAGGAGCAAGGTGCAGGTCCCACAGCGATAACCTCCTGACTCCGACATTATAGGTCTTTCTGCCGGAATTGAGTTCTACATCTTCCTTGATTGGTTATTGTCACAAATGAGTAATGGATGCACCCTGCCTGCGTCCCCAGGTACACGAGCCAGTCCATCAGGCCATCGGGAAGCCCAGCTGCCGGCCGCGGGAGCTGGCAGATAACGGGCAGACCCCCCGAGAGCCGTTAAAGGCGCCGCGACCACCGGCGCGCGAGCCGAGTCCCTGCCACTCTGCTGAATAACTGCCTGCCTGCCGCCGCTCCTTGTACCGCTTAGGGTGGGCATTAATCAAGCTGTTCCCTGGGATCGTGAGGGAGACCAGATAAAGCGGCACAAACAAATCAAAAGCCAGGGGGCGGTTGGAAAATGCACAGCATTCTGGCCGTGCTCAGGTTGTTTTATTTTGGTTTATTTTTCAGGGTGGGGGACACACACACACACACGTTCAGAATGCCCTGTTCACACTGGGGATCACTGTCAGAAATATACATACATACGTGCATACATATATATATATATATAACACGTATAGAGAGAAGCCTTGCAAAATTGTCTTGTTACCAGCTAAGCAGCAAAATGCACTTGTCAGTTCTTTTGCTGTCAGTGATGATAACAAAAAAAAAAGTGGTATTTTAGTAAACCTGTCAGGGAATTGGCTCATGCTGACTGAGAAGTGAGTAAGTAGGTAAATAAGACTGTTTTAATTTATTAAGCATGTTCCTTTGAAAGGGGTGTGATTTGCATTGCTATCGCTAGTGTAAAGGCTTGACTGGAGGTTTTCTAGAGCATACATGATAAAGTGAGTTTCTGTTTAACATCTCGGGTAAATTTGAAGGTCAGCTCAGTTTCTAAATGTATCTTAGACAAATGGTCTACGTGTCCCTCCAGAGGAGGACTTTTGTAGTATTACAGTGCCTAACATAATAGCATCATTAACTGTATTTTAGGAAATGCCATTTTGTTGTCATGTTAATTCTTGGAAAAATAATGATTTGTAATGCAAAGCTCAAGAAATATCTTTTCAAAAGTGTATAACTAGAATCCACATTGAGGCCATATTTTCTAAAAAACATAACTTGTCACTAATCAACTCAATAGGTGTTGGTCAAGTTTCCAAAACTGATCAGAAGCCAGAGTCTCAGAGAAAAGCAATAAGAGCTGTGGTGTACCGAGCTCCTTTAAGATATAGTCATAGCTATTACTGTGTCTATAAGTGTAACTATATCTGCAATACTATATTTCTGTAGGATTTGATTTGTCCTATTTGTCAATGTCTGAACTTAATAGAAGGCACTGTACAACAGAGAAGAAGGTGGCTACGTTATATGGCAGGAAACACATCTGGTATTCCTCTGGATGAAAATTGCAAAGGGATTTTTGGAATATGACGAGGAAACTCCCAAACTGTCAGGGTTTGGTACACGTCACCCATCTAGCAGCTATGTATTCTGTGGGAAAGAAGGGGGAATGAGAGAGCAGATGGAAGAACAACCGAAAAAGTAAAAATTCCATAGTACTTGAATGTTACTACTTAAAATTTCAGAATTGCAAAATAGTTTATTTATGTCTTTTTTCCTGTTGTGGCTCAGAGCTATTCTGCACTCAGATATTTCCTTTAACCATCGTTTCAGGATAGCCAAATAAAAAGAAATTTTAAAAGCTCCGTAGTTCTTTCAAAGCAGTGTATTTACAATAGTTTGAGGTGGAGCTTTCATGAACATATAGGTTAAGTTCTGTGCTATTTTCCCCTTTAAGACTCTTTTCTCAGTTGTTTTTAACTCTGTTGCTCTTTGACTATTTGGACTGTAATTTTATGTGCTATGTTTTTGCCTGAAACAAAATTATTTTATAAAAAAATAATCAGAAAAGATTGTTCAGCATTTTTGGACTAGGTTCGATCATAAAAGAGAGTATTTTGCTAGAAATGATATTTGTACAACCTCTTATTTAAAAGGTCTAGCATCTCAGAAAAGAGCGATGTTGCTGAAACTATAAATAATGCTTTTTCACCATCCCTATTCTAAACTCCCCAAACTCATCCAAGTTATAAATCCATGGGTTTCTTTCTTTTCACTTGCTTAGTAGAGATTTGCTGGGCATGGCAGAATTGCTGGGCAAGGAGACTGATGTTTGGGGTCAGTGCTAAGGGCTGTCTCTCTATAGGTCTATAGCCCCCTCATATAGGAGCTCTAGGTCCTCCTCACTACGAGGACCTATAGCAGGCACACAGACAAGCTTTGCCTCCCCAGAGCTCCCTGAGTCTGTTAACAAAGCTTTTCCATTTTATCTGTCTGCCCATGGTGCCAGCCAAGCAAACATGGAGAAGCTTCTCACATTTGTTCTCATCCTTTTCCCTAGAGATGCCAAGATTGCATGAAAAGAGGAAGGAGCAGTTGGTGTTGGACTACGAGTGAGGAGGAGGTAGTTGTCCATGGAGCCAGGTGGGATTTTAGAAAAGGGACTGGATATAGGCTGTAGGAAGACAGAAACACAAAGGACGAATATAGAAGAAAGGAAACTGTTGCAACATACCAAAGGACAAGCATATAAGCTCCGATTAACTTGAGGTTCCACGTAGGAGTGCCAAGTGCAAACCTGAATTCATACGCTATGGTGATATTGTATATAGATCATACTGAATTAATGGGCCTTCTCACCTTATAAATTTCCCTTTGTTAAGCACCTCAGTGCATCAAGCCCCAGGCACGTTGAGGTGAGCAACCTGAAACAAGGAATTGATAGTTACCCTCAGAGATGCCCATCTCCCCACTAGTTCACCTGCAGTGACTGTGCTTCTATTCAAGGTACCTACTGAAAAAGCGAGAATCACAGCAGAAATACATTCTGAGGTATGGTCGGCATTTCTGTGGCAGAAGTAGAGAGAGAACCCAGCCCTCTGGGGTGCTGCTCCTCTGTACCAACTGTGACACCATAAGCCCCTTCCTACCATCACTTGATCCACTTGCTGCGTATGTCCCTTCCCGCTTCTGCAGTAGGAGACACAGGATCTCTGCAAACAGCACCATCCTTCATTGCACATTCATTTTTCTGAGCACCAGCTGTTGTTGGGTGTTGAAAAGTCTGGCTCATCAGACCAGGCTATGTAAAATAGCCTCAGATTTTGTGTATCAAGTTTAGCTTAACTCAAATTTTAGGCTGTTTATTGTTATCAGAATGCTGTTGGGTGCTCTTCATCCTGGCCCTTGTCCCCAGTAAGTCACAACACTGGGGAAAATAAGACCAACTCTGTTCTGTATGTAGTCTTGGGGTTTGATCCTGCTCCCAGTGGAGTCAACAGGAATATTAATTTAAAACTAGTAGGCTGATACTCAAAGTACAGAAAGAAAAAGAGAGCATGGTAAATTGTGATTTTAGGATGGGGTAATGATTTAGGAGGACACTTACTATTTTGAAAGAGTAGTTATGCGCGTTTAAGAGAAAAGGTCTTACAAAACACCAGAAATAAATAAAGGGGAGAGTGAATCATGACAAACCCAGCTTTATTTTCCAGGAGCCGTATGATCATACTGAGATTGATCCAAAATTTTCTAAGGGTCTTTCCCTTAATTCAGCTATTTTAATATATCTGTGCTTTAAACAAACAAACAAACAAACAAACAAATCCTTCTGAAATCGATCTAGTGAACTGAGTCTTGGAAAACAAACCCCAGAAAAACAGCAGCAGGCCTTACAAAACTTGGAGAACTTTTCATCGTTTCCAAACAGCTTACTTGACCTAAGAGGTAATTTGTGGCTAAGGCTTAGATCTTCTGGAAAATGTTACCCTTGGAACTGAAGGGAAAACAAGCACAAGGGGAAGTCACAGAACGTACCCTGTTTTGCATGGATTTTTGTTGATCATGCTGCCTTCCTCATTGGAAACGTATTAAACGGCTGAAACATTGTTTTCTGCAGGAGGCTTTATAGGGTATTCTTAGTGCTAAATGCTTTTTCTGAGCATACGGAATTGTTGTTCTGTGTATTGTCTCTGCAAAGTGTGTTTGTTTTCATGTTTGACATATGCGAAATTCAGCTTTGGTGGTTATATTACAATCTTAAAATAATAATAATGTTTACCCCTACCATGAATTCACTTTTTAGAATTTGCTTTTGCCTGGGTACTAACCTCTCTGCTGTGCTTGAAGTGCAGCCGCAAAGAAAGTTCTTGTTAGAATTTAAGATGTGAGGATCCATTTCTGCCTAACAATCTCCTACTCCTGCATTCCCTGAAGTGTATCCCATCTGCTTTTGGGAGCTCTCATTGCAATATGCAGTGATTGCAGGATAAGCACACCATTTTCCTGTCAATACTTTCCTATTAGCCTCCTGGATCCATACATCATCGTCTTGCTGGCCTGCAGTTTGCTTATCTTTGTCTCTGAGGCTGCCTTTGATTTATCTAACACCCAGGTTAATGAGGCATGGAGCCCAGGGTGGCTCCAAGGATAATGCACTCCTGTATAAAAATGCTTAAGGAAGGATCAAGTGATAATCCATCCTAGACTAAAAGGCCTAGCTCTTCAACAAATGTTGTGTATCTTAATCGCTAAGCTAAGACTATAATAGCTCCCTGTTAAGCTACTGCCATCAGTAAAATTATACATGCTAACTATATGAAATTTACAAAAGAACTGAAAATTAGATTTTAATTTGTGTTCCAAAAAAGGCAAAAAAAAGTTCATTTCTTAGGAACAGTTATCACCATTATTTGACAGTGTTCTTATGCAAAAATAAGTTAGCTTTAATATTTAATTTACAGTAATAGTTTTATATTCCCTCACTGGGACCTATGTTTTTCTAAAGACAAAAATAACAGAAGCTAGAATGTTACTGTGGCAAGGATAAATCAAACTAGCTATTTCAATAATGGAGGTAATTACAAAGTGTATATATCTGAGATGTACTGAGTGGTTAGGGGTTGTTTAATTAACATAAAAATTTCAATATCATCAGCAAGTGTGTTGGTATCACAAAAGCATTGTTAAAAATGCATCTTAAAATAGTTATGCCTTTCTCTGTTCCTAGCTAGTACATAAGGCTAATATACTTTTACTTCCCATTTCTGCTAATTACCATTTTACACAGAAACATTTTAATGAAAGCAAGGTGAAGCTCCAAGTGAGCTTTCAAAGCCATATTTATTTGTTTATTTTTAAAGCTCTCTACTGCATATTACTCTGATGTCTGTTTTGGCTTTTTTTTTTTTGGTTGTTGTTTTGTTTTGTTATGCTTGGTTGACCTTCATATTACGAATCTGCTACAGGATCCTGAAATAGGTGTGATGTATAACCATTTAGAAAATGACATAGCACCAAATAACAGGATCATTCCTATGGGATGCCATGCTCATATTTTGGAGTAAAAGCCACACACAAGCAAGGCTTTCACCGGTTGGCCCACCACAACCCCCAAGGACTTGACCCAAGTAATAAGTCCTTTACTGGTCACTAACCTACATTATTGAGATTTAGTTTGGATTTTGCTGACATGACATTGTTAAGGGTTGTTATTGAGATGTAAATGATCTTCCGTTGGGTTATTTAAGACACATGAAGGACCTAGTTTAGAATGAAAATGAGTTATTGATTATTCCAGCAATTAACAAAACAAATTTTAGCCCCTATATTAACATTTTCAGAAGTCTTAAATTATTTTTTGCTCAGACTGACCCAAGCAGCTAGACTGATTCCTTAGGAATCTTTAAGATGTTTTGAAAGAGGAAAACAAAGGTAAGCAAACATTGCTGCATTCTTTGTGGTCTTCTGTTTTAAAAGTAATTTTTCCTCTTGTATCTATTATGGATTATCTTAGTATGTGATGTAGTTGTCTATATTGTTGCACACTGTGCTCCATAGATTCTTTAGTATTAAAGAGAAGATTGGAACACATATAAAAGTAAAATCTTCATCCTGTTTGTTCCATCTTCTTTTTGAAACATCTATCATTAGATTAACATAATTTGTCAATTATAGAGTTCATTTTCTCTACTTGCTTTTCTTTCCTTTGTACTTTGAGTCTACTGGCTTAAAAATGTCCTGAGATAGGAGGCAGTCCTTTCAGATGCCCATTGTAATTTATAAGCACCTCTTAATGGTATTGATAGCACAAATATTAAAATAATAAGTTTCCCTATGTGACCTAAAGTGGAGAGTGTATTAGTTTATCCCTAGATATTTTAACTAGAAAGTGTGTTTCTTGCATTTTTCACATGGAATATTGTTGAGAAATCTTTAGAAGCTGTTACACACACCCAAAAGGTCACACAGCTCTGCTATGTACTCAGTTTTTTGGCAAAAATCAGAGAACTTGTGATACAAATATGTTTTATAACTAACTCAGCTTAGTCCTCTCTTTTTCTCTTTCTATGCTACAAGCTCCAGCCAATGAAGAGTGTTAGGCACTAAACAGAGATGCATGCTTTCTAGTTATAATTTCACTGTTTGGGTCCCAGTGATACTTCAATATATAAAATATTTAGGTAGGGAAATGGCACAAGCAGTTTGACTGGACTGCTAGAACTCATTACTTAATGTGTTGTCTGTAGACGGTACTGAACTCACTGAAACTAATACTGCAGCCATGTGCTGTCTTTTGTGTTTCTCTGTCGTGTCAGGATCCTCCACACCTCAGATAACATTACATGGAAAACTAGCTGCCTACCCACTGCAGCTTGAACGTGGCTCTCAGAAAACTCTTCCACACAGTGATATTTCAGTTTAAAAGTCCCTTTTAAAATTAGCAGCTAATAGCAGAGGGTCGGCATTTTCTAACATTGACTTTCCTTGAACAATTCTCTCTGTCTTATTACATACTTTTTTTCCTGCTCTCTCAATCCTTTGCTGTTTGGATACAGGCAAAATGCCCACTGATTTAAATGAGTTTTATATCCTTTTCTTATGAATCCTTGTCATCAGTTCAATGTTGGAATCATCAGGAGGGATACTTCTCTTTCAAGACATGAGAGACTGCGTTGCCTCTGACCTTAGAGGAGGATTTCATGAGTGGGTATTTACAGCAGCTTTCACATCAGTCTCTACATCCATTAAACATATGCTGCCAGCTCTGTTGTTTTTCTTTTGTATGGGTTTTTGTTTGCTGAACAATCTAGCAAGACATAAGCAGCAACTCCTGGTGTATGAATTTTTTTAGTTTTTCTAACAGAGGTGTTAAATGTTAGCTCCCATTGTTAGTATTTTGAAACATAGAGAAAATCTAATGGTGTCAATATATGCCGAGATCTAACAATAATCAAAATACAAGCATAAAAACTTTGCCCTTATCAGACTTAAAGAATAGTTGTTTTTTAGATCCAAAAGCAAGACATATCTGCCAAAACACACTAACAGCTGTTCACCATTAAAAAAAAAGTCTTTAAAGAATTAAAAACATAAACCAGCTATAACTCCTATGAATAACTAGGCAATAAAAAGAAAACAAATATCTTCTATTTTGTCTGTACATCATCCAGTAACTATTGATTTCTTCAGATGTTCTCCTTCAAACAAAGCTCTTCCAGTATATCTTCGGAACAGCAGCAGAGCTGTTGTTTGATTCAGATTCAACCCAACTACCTGTGAACTTTCCAGTAGAGCACCTGGGTTAGGAGTAATCACCTGTATGGTAAGTGCAGAGACACATGCAGCTTAAGACGTAAATGATCCTCTGGAACTGCCTTTTTTTTTGCCCATTAGGTAGGAGGAGTAACTACTCCTAGGTACTAATGTAAGGGTGAGATTTCTGAGCCTTTCACATGATCTTCCCAGCAAGCCCATTCCTGCTTTACTTAAAGAGGTTCCAGCTCAAATGCCTGTGCCAAGTGCAACTAGGGCACTACCCTGCAGAAATAAAACCCTCAAACCACATGCAGTTAACTAAAAAAGAAGAAGAAAAAAAAAAGGTGTCCAAATACATTTTATAACATCTTCAGCAAGACAGTGGCAGTTCAAATTCACCGGCCTTGCTTCCCAAATGTCACTGTAGCTGGGGTCACATTTCCAAAGCGCATATCGTTTTGAGGGTGATGTTTTTCCATGGACGTTGTCTCCTGTTTTAGAACTTACATTTCTCTAGACAGATTTTCTAAAGAGCTCAGCACTTCACTGTTCCATAGGCAGCACAACACCCCAGCTCCACCAGACTCCCTTTCTTTCCAGATGTGCTATACCAGCACCAGCAGTGCATATATCCAGTCTTCAAAAGCACACTCCAGCATGTTTTCTGACCTCTGATTGCACGTAAAGATTATTCCCCTCAGACGTTCCCATAATGGGGATGTGTATGATGTGCTGTTTGCATATAGAAAAGCAAGAAGCTGGAGATAGGAATATGTGAGTAAATGCAATTTTGTGGCACTGGAGGCAGGGCTCTGTGGAATGGAGTCTATAGATGAGCACATGTTATGAAATATAGGTATGCATCCAGCTCTTTATTGAGATACCAACCTGTGGACTGTGAGGAAAACATGATCTCTCTCCCTTTCTTGAAATAGCATCTGTTAAACAAAACAATTGCACCTGCAAATATCACCTGATACAACAATTTTAAGAGAGATTCGTGTATCTTGCATTAATAATAAATGTGAAGCAAAGACTGATATTTTATTTTATAAAAATAAAACACAACAGTGTATACTCAAGAAACATTCATAATAAATGTCAGTTTTAGGAAAAAAAAATCCCTAATATTGTTTAAAGTATTAAAGGAGTGTTTTGTTTTAATAACGGCAAAAAAATTCAAACTACTTTCAATCCATGGTTCCTCTTTGTGAGCATTCTTAACTTAAACTGTAGCAATTCTACAGAATTTACTCTATGCTTTACTGCTGACTAAGATTACCGATAAGATTTGGATAACTGGCTGTCATACCAAAGACATCCAGGGAACTGGCTATGGAGAAAAGTGACAGAGTAGATCTGAGTGGCTCAGGTGCCTCAGGCCATTTGGGTGACTTTTCCTTGCTGTGCCACAAGAAGAGCTCGGATGCAGAAACCGTGGCTTCTTGTGGGCAGTCACTCAGATGGCTACACAGGCCAGTAATTAATATACATGTGACTCTCATCTTTCTTATCTTACTGATCCTTAAGCAGCGAGAGAAGACACTGACATTGCTTACATTGCTCTATTCTTATGTGTTTTGTGTGTAACACATTCATAAAACTTCATTAGTGGTATCTATTTTTTCATTATAACTGTGCAGATTTATATAAAATATTGTCAGTGAGTAATTACGTGTTTATATATTTATTCCACAGTGTGCAAGCAAACGAGATTCATGCCAAGCAGTGAAATGCAATGCGCAATCTAGTGTTTAATTAGAATTTGGCCTAAATTAAATAGACTGAGAATAACAGACTTAAATCCCTATGAGAAGAGAGAATATCTAGTGGTAATCTAATACAACTTCTTGTTGCTCTTATTGCTCCATTTATAAAGTAGTTTCAAAGCAACGGCACCACTTGGAAAAGAAGAAAGTAATTTAAGAAGTCCAGATCTTTAGTAGACCATTTGGATGAGAAGTTGCCTAGTTCTCTAGGTAGCCCAAGTCCTGCTTTAAGGGAAGATTGCTGAACTCCACTTTGGCAGCTGTCATACACTGGAATTGCCCCCGATGCTGTATTCCAGCAAACCCATAGCTTAGCAAGTTCCTAGGCAGACACAGTTAAAGGCAAAATGTCCACCATGCAGACATAAAGGATGAAGAATTTGCCTTTCCCTCACTAGCAAGTAAAGCCCATGGGATCACAAAAGAGGAAGAGGGGAGCAGCTATACCCCCAAGCTATACTTGGGTCTGTATTTGTCTTGTCTGACAACACAGCAAGCAGTGCTCTGGTGAGAAAAGGGTTAAGGAGATGCTTTTGCTAATGAGAATAAAGACATTTGCCAGCAATTCTGACTTCTACAGCTGAGGTCTGCAAAGGGAAATGTTAGTCTAAATGATGGGGTTTGGATGAGCACACAGATTTTGTAGTAGAATGACAATTTCTGAAGTGAGAATTTGGTTTTTTTTGTGAGTTCTTCTTCCTTGGAAAATGCAGTAACTTTCTGATATGTGACTGTTCTTTTCTCAACTTTTCTTTTTCCATCTGTCTGGTTTAGCCCTTCTTTTGCCATGGTTATCTGCACCTGCAGGACAGAAGGGTGGGAGGCACTGAGTTAGAGAAGTCCTGAGTTCTCCACCAACTACACAGAAGAACACATAAATCTAAATTACTGAAAAATACACTTTAGCCAATAGGGTAAAGTCACATAACTGATGAAAACCCAAAACCTTTATTCAGTCCTTTCTCAAAAACAACCATCATGCAAGAGATTTCACTGAGTTATGACTTACATTTGGTGATCAAGGTTGTTTTGTTTGAGCAAGATGAGGGGGAAGAGAATAGTAGGAAGAGAAAAGCTTGGTCACTTTTCTCATTCCCTTTAATCAGTTAAAACTGACATGTAAACAGAACAGCTGAACTGCAAGAGTTGCAAATCTCTTTCATTGTAATGCAAGCAGCTGGGTTTCACAAAGGAATGATGTTTGAAATTATTTTTCTTTTTCTAGCTGAAACAAGAATGAACATAGGCATTTTTGTTAAATGGAAGTTATATACAAGAGCTTCAGGTGTTTGGTCATAAAATAGATTTTGTATTTTTATTTTATTTTCTCTTTCTTGCCCTTCTTCATTGACAAAATCAAAAGCAAGGTAGAATGATGAGATTGCAGGGATGAGGAGAGAATGAGAACAAAACCATAAAATCTTTTACAGTTACTTTGTTCATCAGAAATATTCTCCCAAAATTTTCAGCTGAAAGCAATTTGATCACATCTTTTATTTACTAGCAGAAAGTTTTACATGTACATGATAGGGCCCCTTTCCAGAGGTCTTAAGACTGAAATAGAAAACGTGTAGTCAAAACACTAGGGAACATTTTTTTTGTCCTGCTGAGTACCCTATGCCCCTGCTTGCTAAGGATACACCCAATGTATATAAAAAAAGGGTTTCCTAAGCCCACAAAAGCATACTGATGTGGCTTGCTGCTTCTCTGGTTCTGAATCTTTCTCTTCAAGTACTAGAGTGCTCCTAAGTGTTTCCTGCCTTCAGCTCTGTAATGATATGGATTCACATTAATGTAGTTTCTGTGAGCCAGAGGACTAAGCCCCCAATGTGTAGTCTGTGGGTTCAAACCCTGACTCTGCCACGGAGGGATGCTGGGCAGCTGTGTTAGTCCTGTGGCCGGGGGTCTGACCAGTCAGATGAAAATACTGTTGTAGAAAAGGCTGGGTTCAGCAGATGTAAGAGAATATTATGTGAAAGGCAAAGCATTTCCCTGATTCTGATAAAGCTGATTTCTTCCTCACCAGTGTCAGAGGAAAAAACTTAAAATTTCAATTTTTGCCCAGTTTGAGAGTGCCTGGCTTCCCCAAAACAACTTTTGGACAGAGAAACTGGACAACAGCATTGAAATGCTGTGCTGAAAAAAGTCTCTTTGTTTTGTTTCCCTTTTTCCCTAATCACGTTGCAAAGCACCCGTAAATGGGTGTGCTCTTCCTTGTTCCTTTCTGGTCCTTTTCTCTATGTTCTTTATAAAAATTTAGAACAGGTATAATTTTTAACGGTGATATTATTCTGTCTTTGGTTATTAAAAACAAAAAAAAAAGGACAGATCTAATTTATCTTTTTTTAGACTTTTCTAACCAATTTACATATTGTTTCTTTCAGCTATAAGTAGATCTACACAGCAAAATTTGCACTCAGAGCTGTTTTTTTTTTTTCCTAGGAGCTATTTGGACCCAAAATGTTAAGATCCACAGTAGGCATAAATTGAAATAACAAAATCTGTGTCTAGATTAAATGGGCTGCCTCCTGGCAAAGTTTATAATCAGAACAGGTTAGGAGATGGAGCCATTATGCAGAAATACAAGTGCGAAGCTAACAACGCAATGGATGTTATCTGCAGCACTGTATTACCTTAATATTCCCGCCCGGTTAAGATATCCATCTGATTAGTCTGAAGGTGTCACATTATCTAGTAATGCCAAATATACATTAAAATGGGGGAAGCTATGGGCGTGATTGAACAGTGATAACATATGGTTTGTACAGTCATTGGCCTCTTAAGAACTTAACTTCCAGCTGGGGTCTGTGTAACAGAAGAAACAGGGATATCACATTTCCCCCATCTCTGCTTCTGGCAGGTGTGTGCTAGAGACTGACTGCTAAATACTTTGTAATTAGTATGCCTTCGAGCAGTCACTGTCATCTTACATCTGTAACTGGAGTGAGGGCACTGTTAGCATGACTGTGTTCATTTCTTTAGCGTCCCAAGCCTATAGACCTATACAAGGCAGCCTGAAGGATCGGTGTTTGATGCATGAACCATAGGCAGACCTCAGAAATGTATCTAATTATATCAGTATCTGACTGCACTATTGTAGCAAGATGTATTATTCATAGACAAAAATGAACTCCTATTCAAGGATAGAAAATCTTATATATTCTGCCAGTTCTAAAGTTCAATGTCTAATTGAAGATTAAATAGTTTGAGACAATCAGTAGCTGTGTTTTAGATTTTCAAAATTATTCCTGCACTACATGAACTATTGTCATATTTCCCAGTGTACAATAAAACATTGGTATCATCTCTCAAAGTGTGTGAGAAAGAGACAGAGAGAGAAAGGTAAATTTACTCTGAAGATACAAAGTTAACTAATATTCTGGAAATGCGTAGCAGTACCTGCAACCTTTGCATTCTTTACTAGATCTCAGGCTTTTCTAGAAGCAATATGTGGGTGTTGCTCATAATGTTTTCATTTATTTAAAAAACATAGTTCTCCCTTGTGGGGGGAGTACAACTGAAAGTCACAATAATTCCTTTTTGACAAATTGATAGGCTTTGTTTTCTCTTGGTTTAAGCCACAGTACCTATTTTAAAACCACCCATACCGATCAGAAGCCATATGCCCCAAATATGAATGAGCATTTAGGCAGCAGCCATCCCTCGTGCAAAATCCAGAGGAAGGCTCCCCACCCGCAGCAGCCGGAGCTCCGGTCATGAGGGGAAGTAGGTTCATTTGGAGCTCATGGTGTCTACAGGTAGTTGTTTTTAAAACAGAGAGGATTTAGTTTCCATTTTGGAGTCAGTCATGTAGAAAGAGGATCTTGGAAGCAAATGGGTCCTATTGAGTGCTTCAAATACAGCTTGAATTTTACTCTGAAATCAACTGGCAGCACCTAAGAGCTGATATTGTGTGACTTGACAAGATACACATCTTAGCAGGTAGATCAGCACTTTCTTCACTTCTCTTCACAAATGGTTTACATCCAGATGAAGGTGCATCTTGTGTCATCTACTAATCACCACCAGACATGGAAATTCACCTTGGGATCCTTCCATCACACCTTATAGCTGAGGTTATGCCTTTTACAGTCACCTCTAGCCAAAGAATTCAGTCCTCAGCTCATTTTTCCAGTGGCTAATGAAACTGTTATCTGTAGCTGTTATCTAGGAGTTAATCCAACTGATAAAAATAAATGCTTCTGAGGAGATCTTGTCTACCTAATTTTTCCTTAAACGTTTTGGTGTTTAATAAAGCAGCCTTTGTAAATTAAATTCTTACATATACACTAAAAAAAAAAAAAAAAAAAGGACTGATGTTTCTCAGAAAATCTGAAGGACTCTCCAAATGGTTCCTAAAAAGTAATCACCTTATTTAGACTTGAAACCACCTCAATTAGGTATCTAACTTAGATGGATAGTATTCTTTTTTTGAAGCAGGATCTATCACGTAGGATCAGTTTCCTTTAGGAGGATCAGTTTGCTAGATATCTCATATATGATCACTGGAGCACTATACATGCAATTCCTGGACTTTAGTTAGTTAAATAGATCAGATCCTGCTTATATTCCTGAACATACCTACCTCTAGGTCTGGGAAACATACATATAAAGAACTTGCTATCAGAAGTCTTTTCCCTATGCTTGCACTTTTCTACATGTCAAATAACTTCACCTTGATAAACTACATAGAGGGAGTATCTTTGGTCTCCAGGGCAGGCTTTCCAGGCCCTGAATGCCTGCTGCTGAGACGAGATAAATGCTTTCACATTGGGAGTTGGAAATTCTCACCATCTCGAGAGGTAGCCTTTATCAAAAAGATACCTTTAATGTTTCTTAAATGTTTCAGAACTCAGAGTTCTTCAATCTTAAGAGGAGCTGGCATATGTGCCTGTATATTTAAAGAATGCTTTGCATTAAATAGTCAATATTTATGTAAATGTCTGAGACAATGTCTGATGGCAAGCTGACTGTTCTTAGGCAGATAAAATTGAGATGGATGCCAGAGTTCTTTTGAAGTTCTGAAAGAAACATCTAGTAAACACAACAAATGAGAAACTAGTTCAAAGCAATCTCTGAATCTAATGTGTAATATCCTTCAAATGATTCCTGATCGTGGCAAGTGGGATAGAGAAGGATAAAAGCAAACAGGGTTTTACCCACAACAATTTTTACAGTACAGCTGCTTGAAGACATTTTCCAGAGAGGAAAGGCACTGTCTCTCCTCCAGTCTGGACTGAATTTGCTATTCAAAGGTCTGGCTTAGGAAAGTATTCACACAAGTTCAAGGGAAAGGTGTAAGTGTCAGAGGAGGAACCTGACTTAAGATATTCTACATTGCCCTCTCAGGAACCTTGACTGCATTGGCTATAGAAATAAGCTATGGAGATGGGTCTGCTCTGCATAATCACCTAGAAGAGGTGTTCCTCTGATACATTATTGGATAGGCTGGTGATTTACCACCAGCCTATGTAAAGGACATTGCAGAGGTGCACTGCTTGAGGCTACACTGTGAAAGACATTGCATCCAGCAAGGTGAATCCCTCTCATCTTCCCTAGCTGTGTGAGTGAGGTGCTATCCCAGCCTGGATTCATCCCAGGTAATTGAGGGGGGCAGCTATGTTTACCTCTAGCCATCCCTCTGTACTCCATGGCAGGAGGCAGACATCGCTGGAGATGATGTAGAACTTGTCTCTGTCCCAGGAGAACAGAATGACTTGCTCCTAGTCTATCTGCCTCAGCTAAGTTCGGGTCGTGCTCTGAACAACCTTCTCAAGGAGATCAGTTTGGTGAAGTAGCATCAAAGCAGCTGATACAACACAGAATAACAAACGCTGAAGTGCTATAAGGCAATAATTGCAAATTGTCAGAGCCACGTTTCCATTCAGCTACTGACACCTTCACTGTTTGTGAACTACTGGTGTGTCTGATCCCCAAATCAATCCTATTATTTAGCTAGGAAAAAAATCTCTTCTAGTGCATGGGATACACAAATCCTTAAAGAAAACTATCTTATGTAGTAAGAAAAGGTTTATTGGTAATATCACATTCAGTCTTCTCTTTATTGATGATAGAATATTATGCTTCCCAGGTGACATTTTCGTCTGGGGGGATAAATGATAAGATAGCACCTGACTAAGTTCATATTATTTATTCTTTCATTTCTTCTTTCTCATTTCTTGCTATTACTTTCTTCTTTCCTTGCTTGTAGCTCCTGCTTTTAAACTGTCTTTAATTCCTGACACTCCATGCTCATGGGAGTCCCTACACTTTGAGAATACTTGACATTCAGGAAAATACACTTTATATGTTAAAAATCAATGGTGACACAATATTTACAGCCCAAAGGCCAAACATTTGTGTTTCTTTATAGAGAGTAAGTGCTTGGAGACCAGCTTTGTGCTGCTAAGCTATAGACATCAAAGAATAATAATACCGCAGTTTTAAACTCAATGGCTTGAGTGGGTTCCAGCACAGTTAAGTAAGGGACTAGCTGATTTTATGGATACTGATTTTATGGATACTCTTAATACAGGGATAGATACAAGCATCATTATTTTTTTCCTGAACTGTGAACCAACTCTGTCTAAAAGAAAGTCTTCTCTTCTGAGCTAAAATATCCATATAAAGTTTGAAATTATAGGACAATACTTTCTCCTTCTCATGGAAAATGATGGATTCTTAGAAAAGGTATTTTTGTTGAAGTCACAATTAATTCCTTGCAAAAAGAGGCCGTAATGTGATACTACTTTTCTCTTTCTCGCTATTTATGTAATAAATATATACCACTTCTGAAGGTTTGATTTTTTAACCAAGAACTGAAATAAAAGCTATGTAGAGATTCAGCCTCTCTAACACAAGAGGTAGTTAGTCATTTTAGCACTGTTTATAGAGATTTTGTTTTATATTCCAGGCAAGATTTATAATGTTTTCAATTGGCATATTTTACTCTAATAGGCTTAATTTTGGTGGGTGAGACAAAAACACTGCAAGGCATTTATTACATCATTAAAAACTGGACTATGTATCTAGGGAATGCAGTGTCATTTGGTTTGTACGTTTGACCCCTGCTTGTTATTAGGTGCACTTTACTAAATCAGCAGGAGGAGATAGGTCACTAACGACTATTACCAAGCTAATAATAATTAGAAGGGAAAAAACCTGTTATTGATGTTTCAGACATCATTTCATATATGCTGTTTCTCAGACACTGATTTGTGATTTACATATTAGGAATGAACTTTCTTTGACCTGTCATTTAACATAAGTTAGACTGTTTGGCCTGATAGTTACATACTATCCTTTCTAATGATGAAATTATTGTATTTAACTCTTTGAATGCATTTTTGAAGTATTTTGGTTTCACAGTAGTTCTAAAATAAATTAAAAACAGAGGAGATAAATTAGAAATAGTGCATATGAGAAAAAAACTTGATAGGAAATAGGGGCACTGATAGAATTTGGACCATATTTTGAACCATTGAAAAGTTATGTTACTTCTGAGCAATACACATCACAAGAGTTTTATCATAGTCTCACTCTCACTCTGAATATAACATGAACGTGTAAGCGTACAAGGAAATACAATGACTTCAGCAGGGCTTGTACCTTAAGTTAAATTCTCTGACCTGTGCAACTAGTGGCTGTTTTTCTGATTGTGGTGGTCTCAGTAAAGCTGGTTAGCCAGAATTGTGTGGAAAGAAATAGGTCGGGTAGGTTCATATGTACAAAGTTGTTTGGTTCTACTGTTCTGTTCTACCTTGTGGTACTATTCAGTCAATGAAAGAGCATCTTTCCTGAAAGGTCTTTGCAGTATGTACTTTTTTGCTTAGTTTTGCTCCATCTGGAAAGACCTAAACTCTCAGTCAGGGGTCAGTCCATCAGGTTTGTGATATGGGACATAAGTGAAGCAGAAGGTTTCTATTTGCCAGATGCAATAATGTGAAATTGCAGCTCAGAATACAGATGCTCACTGGGAAAAACATCACATCATTTATCTCCGACATGCAGTGAAATCTCACCAGATCAATGCAATCTTTCCAAAGTGACAGTGATCTTAGCGGTCCATAAACGAGGAACGACATGGCTGCTGGGACCCCTCAACAACAGGGACCTGTGGCCTGTGAACCCAGGAGGGAGGAACAAACCAGCCTTCCCTCAGTTTCTCACCCACGTACACCACATTTACATATTTATCCCAAGCATCCTCTTCCAGACTCTGCAGTTCGGAGTCCATTCCAGACTCTGCAGTTTGGGGTGCAGGCCCAACTGTTAGCATCATTGTGGTGGCTGTGGTTGCTCTGTTGGGTGGTGGCCGAGGCTCCACAAGCCTGGCCGTGTGCTGGTATGGGGCTGGTGTGCAGATGAGGGGCCTGTGCTTGCCCCAACCGGCCATTTCCAGCCCCACCAAAGAAGGTGGGGCCAAAGGGTAGGAGCCCAAAGGGTAGGATGCTGTTCGAGATAGTCAGTAAATCACCTTTCTTTAGTCACTACCAGTTTTGGTAAAAAACCCCAGTGTTTTCCTTTATTAATAATCTATATGAAACATTAAAGCAAAATTAATTATAAATTAGTGAATTGGAGGGGAGGGGAGGCAGCTCACTGGTACTACTAGTACCAGTAGCAGATATGATTACTTAGACTGGAAATGCTTCAGCCTAGAAAATAGATCACCTAAAGGTTATAAAATCATAGTGTTATGGAGAAGACAAATATGTTTATATGTTTATCAACTCTAACAGAAGAATGAGGAAGCATCAACAAAACTAGCAAATAGTAGGTTCAAAACACAGAAAAGAGGTGCTTATTAGCTGTGGAACTTGTCAGAGAATGTTGTATATGCTAAAAATGTTACTGGTTTAAAAAAAATGGATGAAAGAATAGAAGAAAAATCTACCCAGGACCATCAGATAGGCCTCCATTTGGGAAATCATTGGTGACTGAGAGACTGTTCTGGAGAAGTTCTATCAGCTGTTGATCCTGTTGTATCATGGTTATATGCTTCTTAGACAACGACTACTGGCCATTTTTGGAGGCAAGATACTGCGCTAATTGGGACTTTGATCCAGTTGATACTGCAGTTCTCCTGTTCTTGTGATGATCTGCACCATAAAATAAAAGCTTACAAAGCTTATTTTTTTCTATAACTTTTCAAATTTCCATTTTGTTCATTTCTTCCTTCTCTCTCTTCTCCCCACCCCCCTGTTTCTTGAAGTGCATCTGTGCCTTTCATTCTGGTGTGACACTACGTGGAAGTATATATTTCTGAATATATCATGCTGGTTTCTCACAGTTTGTCTTCTCTAGGAAAAAAGCAGGCAAGCAGGTTTTTTTTCCACTTTTATAGTTGTGAGAGTCCAGCTACAATGAATGAGATTTCAGAAAGCAGCAGTATTTCTGTTGCCATACCGGGAAAAAAAGATGTATTCTCAGCATGTTAGTGAATATGTGGTAAAATCCTAGGGAGACGAAGGCAAATCTCAGCAGAATTGAAGTAACAACTGTATTCCTGTTCAATACTTTACATGCTAACACATTTTCAATCCAGAGATGACTGTGGATTTTACAACATTTCAACAGACGTATGATGAGAAGATGGAGGAATGCAGGCCTGGTCTAAAGATAAGGGATCTCCACAAAGCTGTGACTTGCCATGCTGGATATAAAACATAATGCATATAAAAAAATACAATGCACAACACCAGCTGATGGCAACTAGGGATGGAGGAAGAGAAATGCCAGCACTGACTGAAATCTCACTCCATTTACACAGCAAAACTCCACAGATAGGTATCATTTTTTACTTGTTTTATATCATCATCCTAGATTTGATATTGCTCTCCATGACAGGTTACATCATTATAGTGTGCCTGTAAGGCTCACGTCAGAGGGAGCAAGTAAAAATGAAGATTGCTATCTGCATTTCACATACACAGCAGATTTTTTTTCATTCTTATGTGTGAAAAATACACCTCACTGGTGAGAGGAGAGGCAAAAGGAAGCATGAGTTGGTTTAATTAAAGATCTAATATATTTTGTTTTCAGCAGAGTAAGAGTTTCCCCTGGAAAGAAAAGAGTTTGCAAAGGTTCGAAGGACATTGGACAAGTACTTTGAAAAAGAAATAAACTGATGTTTACTAGAGAGATGGAATCCCAGGTGATTTCAGGAAGTCCCATAGCTGGAAGCAGTTGGAGACCAGGAGAGGGCTACGGAAGGACCCTGTATGTTCTTACACTTTGTCCTTACAATCTTTCTCAGGCATGCATTTTTGGACACTACTAGAGTCCAGAAATGTAGTGTTCACAAGCTACAGGATGTGGCCCTGGGTTGGCCCCTTCAGGCCTTTTGCATGAGGTCCTGCCCCTACCAGGGGACACTTCAGGACCTGGGGAAGAGTGCAAGAAACATTTTAATTAGTAGCCACACAAGGGAAAGAACAAAGTAGTTTTAAGAACAGGGTCAACTTCTGAATGGTGCCCTAGGAGCAGAATTTGCAAGACTGACCTCAGCATATGAGCTTTGCACCCAGTGAAAGGAGGAAGATTTCAGGAAGATGCTGACGTGAATCCACTGGATAAAGATCCACTAGAGATGGGGCAGGCCATAGTGAGAGGCACGCATGCCAGATCCCACCTGTCTCCTGTGTGACATTCCTGTGAAAGTGGGATTTGAAACTTGAAACAGGTTTGTGAAATGAAGTGACCAGGTGGGATGGGGAGTCCTCCAGGGGTTAATTCCAAGGCACCATGTGAAATACACACCCACTCCTGAGGGCACGGACCAACACTTCAGCTCTGCTGGCTCTCAGGTGAGCGTGCTGCCACCGAGGCAGAGCACTGCACACTCCTTTGCTCGCTTTCCGTCCGACCTCCTGCCATTTCCATGCAGTGACCTTCCCTCCCCACGGTTGATTAAGGAGCAGAAAATAGTCTCCCTAGAAATACGCTAGCACTCTCTGCCCATGGGACTTCTCTGCACTGGGGCCATGTAGGATTGCAGCCGCCTCAAGCTACAGCCCGGGTGTCCTCTTTCTGGCAGGAGACCTCTAACCACTAGGCTATTATGCAAAATGGGGCTATACCACAGTAATGATACTGTGTGAGTTAAAAATGGTTGATGCAAGCCTAGCGAGTGAGATTTCCCCAGAGGTGTGAGTACTGCAGTGCCTGCTTTCTTGTTCTGAAGGACCTACAGGCAGGACGTAGATGGATACCTCCCTTAGTCATCCTAGAGAAAAGGACACTCCTCAGCAGTTGAGGAGAGTCAGGTGCCCAGGGTATCTCAGGTGAGGTAAGAATTACCCAAATACCTCTCCTCTGTTTAAACATTATCAAATGATTAGTTGTTTGTTGCCAGAAACAATTTAGCTTGTGGCTTAGGGTGTTTCCTCCTCTTGACAGATTTTTTTTTTTCCTTTTTTTTTTTCCTTAATCCTACCTGGTGTTCACTCTCCTTTCTGGTGCATACTGATGTTATCTCTCTTCCTTCAGTTAATTTGGGGCCCAAGTGCCTCATTTCTGAACCTCGGCTTCTCTTTCCTCCCCACAGCAAATGCACAGGAGCTGACTGGGGCGTGGAGTATACCAGAACTGAGACTTGGCTGATGTGCAATTAACGCTGAGAGCCTGATTAAAATTCACAAGAGCCAGGGGCACACAAGACCAACTCTTCAACTGCCTCCAAGCCAGCTTCTGAATTCACCCACATGTTTGACTTCATATTTACAAGGTGAAAAGGAATTTGTGCACAATGGCCAGACAGATGCAGAATTAAGAAAACTGTTATCAATTATATAGTTAATATATTCCTTTACCAAAGTTGTTTTGCCTATTGTTGATCACAGACTTATTCTGCTCTGGCTTATACATAAAATCCCTCTCCCAAGCACGCACACACTTACATACGAGTATTTTCTGTAATAGAAAACTTAGCACTCTGCTTCTTAATGAGTGGTGCTGATGGGAAATGACCCCTGCTTTCCTAAACACACAGCAATCTAATTTGAACCTGTGTGCCAATTACTGGCCTCTGTGGAGCACTTTGCTGTGAAACAATCAAGTCACAATAGGATTAGAAAGCGTTGCAGGGAGACCACAAGGGAAAGCAAACACAGGCGTAACTGCAGGTTTATTCCTTTAAATTGTCTGTAAATAGCACTGATAGCCTCCTCAGTGCCACCTAGGTATTGTTTCTATAAATCCTCTGTAGGTACAATCTAAAATGAATACAGACAATGAGTCTTTTATAGCATACCAACCTTACTCACTGAGCTGGTCTGTCCTTATAAAGATTGTGGGTGTTTACCTAAGCATCCTCAGAAGATAAAAGTAGACAAAGCAGGACAGATATCTTGACTGCCTCAAAAGAATTTTTTCTTTTTTTTTTTTTAAATTCAGACAATGCCTTTTAATATTTTTGTTGCTAAATGATATCTGTCATTCCTGTGAGAGCAGCCATACTTATTTGTGGATGTGCATGGACAGATCTGGCAGATAGACAAGACACTTTCAGTTGGACTGAATTAATACCTTTGTTCCAATCCTGAATGAACAGAATAGTTTAGTATGTGGCCAAGCCCGTGTACTTCAGCAGAGGCAATGCCCTGCCCAGTATCATGAATGTGCTGACTTATCTTGCTAAAATGGGATCTTCATCTATAGTTATGTCCTTCAAGTTTTCTCCTTATCATCTTTCAGTCCTGTCTGTCTTCTGGTTGCTCATTCCAAAATAGAAAACGTTTTGCTGTTTCTTCTGTACAAGACATTATTTATCCTGAACAGGACTTGCAGCCACAATCATAATGACATCAACAACAAAGAGAAAACACTGGATCTACTGCATTCGCCGATCTGGAGACTCGCAGTTTTCAAGGCAGAGTGATGGATTGCTTTTTTTTTTTTTTCTTTTAATTTGAGGATAACTGTGTGGAAAGAGATTTAGTGAGAACTCAAAAATGCTGCTTCTTAAGTAGGGAAGAGGCTGCCAAGCACCTAACCTCTTGGCTCTTGACTTTGTGGCAGGAGGCTTCTCATGACTGGAACCTGCTGTATCCACATGCACCTCCCCAGATGCCATGTCCCTCAGCTTGCTCACTGCACCAGCTCTTCCATGTACCATGCAATATTTGCGGCCATATATAGGTGGCTGATGCCTGCACCAGTCAAAATGAAATTCAACTGTCTTTGTGAAGGCAACATATTGAAGGAGATTTTGAGGGGCTAAGGGAAAGTGGAAAGAATCCCGGTGGGATGGGGAGGAGAACTGGAAAAAAAGTAGAACTTGTGGGTTGAGATAAGAACAGTTTAATAATAAAATATAATAATTATAATAATAATAATAGTAGTAGTAATGAAAAGGAATATAACGAAAAGAGAGAGAAATAAAACCCAAGAAAAAACAAGTGATGCACAATGCAATTGCTCACTACCCACTGTGCGACGCCCGAGCAGCAATCTGCCCCTCCTGGCCAACTCTCCCAGTTTATATACTGAGCATGATGTTCTGTGGTATGGAACATCCCTTTGGCTAGTTTGGGTCAACTGTCCTGGCCGTGCTCCCTCCCAGCTTCTTGTACAGCTGCTTGCTGGCAGAGCACGGGAAACTGAAAAATCCTTAACTTGGGATAAGCACTACTTAGCAACAACTAAAAACATCAGTGTGTTATCAACATTGTTCTCATAGTAAATTCAAAACACAACCCTATACCAGCTACTAGGAAGAAAAACTGACTCTATCCCAGCTGAAACCAGGACAGTATCCACCCCTTATTCTACACCATTTATGTCATGCCCAGGTCCCACACTTTCTAGTACATCCCAGTTAGTCACCATCACCTTTCCTGTCTTTTGAGATATATATATATACACATATATATACACACACACAGAGATATAATTTCCTTAGTCCATGGATCATCCCAATAAAAAGTCTGTTGAGTTTATTCAGACCATGACTTTGGGCTCCATCTGTTGTAACAGTCTTTCTGGGCCTGTGTGATGGTGTGAAATCTCTCAGTTGCAGAGCAGGATCGAGCTTTGGTGTGGTACAGCAGGCAGGTGACATTGGGCACAGCAGGAGGATGGTACGTAGTGTCAGATTGTTGCATGCTAAAGTCAGTTCTGGTTCCATCACCACTGTGCTTAGCTCAGGTTTATCAAAGTTCATACTTCATTAATCTAAGTGATTATTACTCTAATATCATTGACATGGCATATAACAACTATAGTAGTGATGACATACAGTGGCAGGGTTATATAGCAATTCACATCATACAATTTCATTCATTGGCTATTCTTGCCTAAAATCAAATCCCCTTGAGGCACACATCGGACTTCCCCCTCTTCCTGCATCACCCACCAAGTGCACCCAGGCCCTTGAGCAAAAGCAATCTCATGAATGGGTTTGCCTTTGCCTGAGGCAGGACTAAGCCAGACTGTCTTCCCTACCATATTTTTTATGTGCACTACAGGGACTTTATCCCCTTCTACAGTACGTAAAAGTTCTGACTGGGCAGGGCCACGCCGATTGGCAGATCCTCTGGTGTTGACTAATCAGATGGCTTTTGATAAATGTGTATCCCAATGTTTGAAGGTTCCACCCCCCATTGCTCTCAGTGTAGTCTTTAACAGTCCATTGTATCGTTCCATTTTCCCAGAGGCTGGTGCATGCTGGGGGATGTGATATACCCACTCAATGCCATGCTCTTTGGCCCAGGTGTCTATGAGGTCGTTTCAGAAGTGAGTCCCGTTGTTTGACTCAATTCTTTCTGGGGTGCCGTGTTGCCATAAGGCTTGCTTTTCAAGGCCCAGGATAGTGTTCTGGGCAGTGGCATAGGGCATGGGATATGTTTCCAGCCATCTGGTGGTTGCTTTCACTGTTGTAAGCACATGGTGCTTTCCTTGGCAAGTTTGTGGGAGTTTGATATAGTCAGTCTGACAGGCCTCCACATATTTATATTTCAGCCATCATCCTCCATACCACAGACGCTTTAACTGCTTAGCTTGCTTGATTGCAGCACACGTTTCACATTCATGGATAACCTGCGTGATAGTGTCCATGCTCAAGTCCACCCCTCAGTCATGAGCCCATCTATATGTTGCATCTCTTCCCTGATGGCCTGAGGTGTCATGGGCCCACCGAGCTATAAATAATTCACCCTTATGTTGGCAATTCAGATCCACCTAAGCCACTTCAATCTTAGCAGCCTAATTCACCTGTTGGTTGTTTTGATGTTCTTCAGAGGCCCAACTCTTGGGTACGTGAGCATCTACATGACATGCTTTCACAACCAGGTTCTCTAGCCAGGCAGCAATATCTTGCCACAGTATGGCAGCCCGTATGGGTTTACCTCTGCGCTGCCAGTTACTCTGCTTCCATTGCTGCAATCACCCCCACAGAGCATTTGCCACCATCCATGAGTCAGTATAGAGATAGACCACTGGCCATCTTTCTCATTCAGAAGTGTCTAAAGCCGGCTGGATGGCTTTCACCTCTGCAAACTGACTTGATTCACCTTCACCTTCAGCAGTTTCTGCAACTTGTCATATAGGACTCCATACAGCAGCCTTCCACCTCCGATGCTTTCCTACAATGCGACAGGACCCATCAGTAAACAGGGCATATTATGCCTCATTTTCAAGATCAAAATATGACTAGCCAGTGAAGCTACATCCCACTCTTGTGATGTGCATGTGTTCCTTGTTGCTACTTCTCTTCTACAGTTACCTCACACTTACTTTCTATAGAGACTTTTTACTCTGAAATATTTGTGCTAACAAACTGAAATGTACCCACATAACATGACTTACAGTTATTTCTAAATAGCCTCTGTAGGTGAGGCCACCTGTCATGGATACCTAACTTAACTCTACAGACCAGTCAGAGAATCAGATTAAGCAGACTGTAGCTGTCAATATTGTCAATGAGTAGTAATAATTGTGATATAGGTAACACAAGCTGCGACTGTCTCTGTCTTCTGTGGGAAGGTTTCTCCAGTCCAGATATGCATAACTGGCTGTGTTAGAATATGTCATGTTTGGAGTACCCATACTTTCTGACTGGATACGTGCCGAAATAATGATAACGTGGCCCTGGACTTATCTTTCCCTACCCTTCTACCATTGCACATTGGGTGTTACACTCAACCACTTTCTACGGTGCATCCATGGCAGCTACCTTTTGAGCTCTCATAGCTCTTCTGTGTTTAGTCAGAAGCACAGACTGTAGCCCTGGTTGAATCTTGTGAAGAAGCTTTCCAGTGCCAGGTGGGTCAGGTAAGGGAGCTAAAACTCTGACAGATCCAGCAACTAAATATTGGGTGTTGACTTCCAAAACCTACAAGGATGCCATCAAGAAGACAGAGCAAAACTCTTCATGGTGTTGCATGATGAAGGAGAGAACAAAATGCAATGGGCGTAAGTTGAAAAAAGAGCTGCTCAGACTTCATATAAGACAAAACTTGTATTGCATGAGGAGTGTCAGGCAGTGGAGCAGGTTTCCCAGAGAGGCTGTGCAGTCTTTGTCCTTGGAGATTTTTAATATATGACTGGACACAGCCCTGAGCAGCCTGGTCTGACCTCAGAGCTGCTCCTGTTTTGAGCAGGAGGTTGGAATAAAAACCTCCTGAGGTCCTTTCCAACCTGAATGGGTCTGTGATTCTGTGACTGGTACTTGTTATTTTGACCGGCTGTAAAGTAGTGAATGTGGCTTACTCTGTGATTCCATATTTCTCTTTCTAGAACAGATTAATTCCATATTTCAGACAGAAGTATTGAAGTCTTTACAGCACACAGTATCTGGATGGTCTGGAGATAATTCTTCTGCCTTAGTACAGATGTTTAAATGCTCTTGGCTATCTGGCCTTGTCACCAGCTGCTACCACAGAAGCGCATAAGTAGTACCTATGTCACGTCTTCCACCAAACATCTTGGATACACCAGGGTGTCTGAAAGACAGCAAGTGCTTGTGTTTAGCCATCCAGATCACTCTGACAGTAACTTCAGCCAGCCCAGTGACATCGCAGTATTTAGGGGACAATAACAGCCTGCAGCACCATTTTAGCTCCAAGGCCATTGTTAATCTATACTATTTAAATGTTTATAATATGTATATATCAATACCAGACTGAACCTTAATTAACCTATCTGTTCAGAGTGGTATGTACTACTTTCCTGTCTATCTTTGCAAATCATAACATTACTGAAATACAGACAGTTCAGTTTGGAAAAAAAATCAGCACAAAATTGATCATACACAAAAAGTGGTCTTGCTGGGTCGTCTTCTAAAACGATGAATATTTGATCTCTTAATGGTAGCTGTGCCTTGAATGACATTTAAAAACCTCTGATTTTATTAAGTTTCATCTTAATAATTTAATTAGATAAAACCAAGATAAGAGGTTTAGTAACATACATTTTGAAATTAATGAGCTGAGTGCCAGAGGATGAACTATATTACCCACTTCAAGTGCACATACAACACTAATTAATGTAGTCTAGCTTTGTTTTAAGTGCATTTGATAATCTGCTATGTGTGGTACTTACTAACAGTTTAAAAAGAGAAGCCAGAAAAAGAAATAAAGAAGTCAAGTTCATGCAGTCAGTGTAGGAAATAATTTTTTTTTAATAAACATTTCAAGAACTGACAGAATATAAGCCTCAGAAGTTTAGAAGTAATTTTATTTTTAACCAGAGAGGTAAGTTAAGGTTAATACTTTCCTTTGGAATATCAGTCTTCATTGAGGGGAGACACAGTAGTGGCACCTACAAAGGAAAACTGGAGGAAAGGCATTTTTGTGATAGGTAAGAAACAAATATTTCAAAATGTTTAACAATAAAATAATAAGAACGGAGATGATAAAGGCAATTTAAATGAAAGAAAATGTAGTACTGAACATTTGGGTAACCTTTTTAGAAAAGCTAATGGAAATATCTGTATTTCATCAGCATTTTATGCTGTGAACAATTAGTTACATCTTTATGACAGCTACTTTTTGCCTAAAAACCTTTATAGAAGCCTGTATGATCCTCTATTTTTTACTGAAATCTACCACATGCAAGTTTCTAGGTTTATTCCTGCTATCAGTAGTAGCTGTGTTAGTAGGAATTGTTACAGTACTGTTTTAAGTTAAGTAACATAGATAGGGGATAATGGAAAGTGCAAGGCCTGTAATTCTGTCATGCAGTTCAGGAGATGTTGTGAATACTGGAGAAAAGGGTTGTGGGTTTACTGTAATCCTGAAATGGACTGACAGCCTGTATAGTGAATATTGCTTATCTCTAATACATGGATCTTTTAAAAGGTATTTATTCCTCTTTATAAATAGATATACACTACATATAGGCACACGTGCCTATTTTTATAGATCTATATATGTATGTACACACACAAATACTTCCCTGAAGACTGTTTTGCAGTGGTTTTCTGGATACTACTGGTGTCATTGATAAATAGTAGCAACATCATTCTTAACTCAGGTGAGAAACTTGGCTGGAAAGAGTATAGTTGGAATCTTTTTCTCAGAAATATGGTAACAGTGGGAACAATAAGGCTCTGTTCAGTTGAAACTGGGGTAATCCTTCCACCAAAGCAGACAAGGAGCCAGGAAGCTGGAGTCAGGATCCAGTTAATGAGGAAGTTTGTGAACGCTCACACAGAGCCTGTTTGAACCCTCCTTGCCTTTCTCAACTTGCATCCAGTGAGTGCAGGTTTTGCTGTTCATCTCATAATCTTTGTCCCACAAATAAGCAAAAAAGAATGGCTTTCTTAACAGAACAATAACACTTGAATGCTCAAAATTAGTGCCAGTATTATGTAAACCGTGACCTTCGTTCCTCTCCTTTTTTGGTATTATTATGATCTGACTTGTCGATCCAAGCCATCTATCAGCGTGCCACCACTATTCAGTAAGCTGACCCCAGAAGAGGAAGGAGCGTAGATGTATCAATGCAGTGAAGGGTCCAAACTCATTAAGAGAGTCACAGTTGCTTAGCCTAAGCCCCCACATGTGTGGAGATGTGGCTACACAGCTTGTGGGCCCTGGCACATATCTGCACAAGTGCCCACTGTGTACCTGCACATCTATCTGGGATCTCTGGATTGGCATCCCGTTGTGCCATGTGTATACAGCCTTTGATTTTATGCTCCACAGAGTACAGATGTCTCTTTTTTGTGTTCTCAGTGAAGGACTAAAAATGCTTGTGGGTGCCTTGAAATCAATATTTATGATGGTAATATTGTATGAAGTCCACAAGTTTGAAAACTGAGCCCTGGATTGCATGAATAATACATCACTTTATAACAACAACACTGAAACTGGAGATGATACAACAACCAAATGTTAAAAACCTTCAGATGAATAGCCAATGTGATGCAGATGTTGGCAAACTGTGGGGCAAGAGTGAGGAATCCAGAGGGAAGACATGAGACATTCTGAAATGGTATATCACCCAGACATCACGGGTGTCCAGTAACAGGGGAAATGAAAATAAGCAACTGCTCTGCATGGCATGAACCTTCTGAGGCCATACAGAAACATCTCATTTTCTGATAGAAAAGTGTGTTCAGAGGTCATATAGTGACAGTCCCTTTTTAGCCCCCACACTCCCTGCATTATGACCAGGAACTCAAAGTGGTTCCTTGATTTGCACCATTCCTAGCAGGATCTGAAAAATACACCAGATCTCTGATTCTAATATGGACAGTAGTAATAGTAATGCCCAGTAGTTAATAGTTAAGAACAGCCTGTCATTTGCTTACAAGCAGCTCCCGTGGCATGATATTCCAGTAGTCAATCTGTTTACTTTTTATTGCTTTGCATACTTATGAGAGAAGCATTTCATTGCACAATTTGGCACATGTTCTTCAAACCCTCCAGCATATGATACATGAGATCTTCTCTCTAATTGAGTACGATAGACAAAAGGAAGGCAAACTTATATTTTTCCTTCAGACTGGTTGAACAATAGGAAAACACCTCAGTGATGTGAATTTCAAGATGAGGGGAAAAACCCTTGTTAAAGGCTGTTAATATAAAATTACTGTGCATTGTTCCAAGTTAGCACCATGCTATCACTTTTTTAACTTGGTTTTGGATGGAAAAGATGGAACAAGCAATGAACAAACTCACGACCTATTTCAAATATGAGGAATACCAGTTTTCAGCTGGACCGCAATGCAACATTTGCTCCTCTGCAAGTAATGAGGTCTTTAAAATAGTAAAATTAACTTATATAGAAATTTGTAATAATAATAATAATAATAATAATAATAATAATAACAACAACAACAACAATAATACAGAAACAATAATGCATAATAATATTGAAAAAAAAAGCTAATCCAAAAAAATGTATGCTACATTTTATAAATTTTTACAACAGTTTTGAAACCTGGAAAAGCTGGGCTTATAATGGAAATGCTGGCAGACCTGTAACTGTACTGGTGTGAATGGGGCTGCTATAATGAGAGAAACTATTGCTTGGAACGAGGACAAGTATATTCTTCTCTGAGCTTCTACAGTCCCTACACCCCTGGAGTACCATTCGAGACAATGATGAACTGTGGTCTCAATTCCCTTATTAGCTGTAAGACCTAAAAATTATATGTGCAATTAAAAGGCAAAATGCTGATATTACTCATAAGAAGCACTTTGTACATTAGCAAGGTACAAAAGTCTGCTGACACTTTGCAACAGAGAGAGTCAGCAGGGCAGAAGATTAATAGAGCCTCATAAATTTGCAGGGTGAAAACAGTAGATGGGGCAGAATAAGCATGTTGTGTTAGAGATAAATAAAGGGCATGGCCATCATGACAAAATATTTAACAAGGAATACGTTCCCTTCTTTTAGACAATTTGCTGGGCTAGCATTAGGCTGCTTTATGTAACTACATATAATTACCTCACAGCAGTTCCAGCTAGTATCACAAAGACCTTCCAGTGTTTCAGGCAGAATAATGTTGGGAAGAAGCCTTTAAAAATGAAATGGGTTGCCTCATTTTTTCTTTTTCTTTTCTACAAAACATTCCTGTCACCTCTTTCCGGCCACAGGCTTATCCAAGGAAATGCCAGTTCTTCCAGATCTTTCTCACTGTTTGGAGCTAAGAGTCTTCTTGGCTTTGCATGTGCAAAATGACAAAACAAGCAGCTTCTATTAATTAGTGTGCACGCTGTATGTCTCCTTGAGTCCAAGAAGGGCTCTTCATTTTATTTTGAGAGAAATGCCAGACTTAGAAATCTGTGACACAATTTTATCTTGAGCTATCCTGCTCTCCTTCCCAGAAATGGAGGGACAGTGTTCATTTCAGGAAGCTGTAAATTTTCAGAAATGAGCACAACGGGAATTAAAAACCAAACCATGAACCAAGTGCAAGTAGTCTGCCAAACTTTGTTTTGTCAAAAATATGTTCTGTGTTCTGGTGGCAGCTCAAGCTGAAAATGTTCAAAATTATGTGAAATATCCAAAATATGATATTTCCAGTGCTTTTTGCTTTCAGACTGACTGAACTGCAGAGTTGAATATATGCATAAAAATGAGAAAACAACAGGGGAGAGGTGTTAAACAAACCAGATTAAATATAAAAACATAGGCAAATACAATAATAAATAAAGATTGTGTTGCAGTGACAGATGCATCCCCGAAGTGATGGAGGGCTGGTTGTTGGAAGAGGAAGGGATGTGCGGCTGGTGTGACTGTGAACATGAGTTGATTTTTCTGCACCAGTCATTCTGATGGGGAAGGAGAGCAAGTGCCCCTTGTTCTTTTGGTAGATTGCTGTAAGTGGGATAAACCACGGGGAGATTTTTTTTCTTCCTTTTTCTTTTTCTTTTTTTTAAGCATGGATGCAGTTTGCCCATTCCTTATGTGTTGCTACAAACCTAGAGCTAAAATGAAAAAGGCATAATGAAAAAGAGAGACTATCTGATTTTTCTCATGTTTTCATATGTATAGATTGTATTTTCTAACAACACACACATTTGTATAATGACTGTCTCATTCTGGCCAATACTATCCTTGACAGCAAGATGTTTCACACCGAAATCTGATATACATGTAGGTGTCAGCTATGCTTTTTATGGTATCAAGAAGTGATAGGAGACTTACGTATCACAAAGGCGATGACGTTTCCATACTTTAGGTGTTAAAAGGGTACTTTATAAAACTGTAATTCTGGTCTAATCCAAATGAAATTCCAATTTTTCATTTCACCTGCCTACTTCCTTGTGAGGGACCGTGGTTTTTTACTAACTCTATGAGAAAGAGAAGGTCACACACAGGGTAGGACATCAGGGGTAGGAAGTCATCAACAGGATTGTGTGATCACCAGCTGAACTCACTTCCCTAATGTTTGTTCACATTTTCAGGAAAAACATCTTGATGGATTATGTGGATAACCTGTCTTGATGGGTTATGGTGGGGGGTAAGAGAAAAGTTGGAACTGCTTGAATTGCATTTGAAATTTGAAGGAAGTTGTGAAACTGAGTCCAATGGTCTCTGTAAAATGAAGAGTGGTCTAATATTGGCAATTTCATCCTTGAAGAAGGGATTCTATTGGTAATTAGTAAGATAAGTTTGTCTAGATTTCATCAATGATGGGGTAGAATTTGACCTCAGAAAAGTGTATTGAGGTTCTTAAGGGAATCTGCAGTCTCATGGAGAATTTGCAAAGCCCTCCCATACAAGGAGTATGATAAGCACAGTTCATTGTAGCAAAATGCCTATTTTGGAAAGCTTAAAGAAATGAAAAGTGCTCTCCCAAACCAAGAGAATAGGGCACATCTTTATTGTAAGATAGTTTTTGTTCCTCAGTCATACTGTCTTTCTGAGGGTTTTGAGGAAGCAGCCAAAATAGTCTAGCACTCCTCTTTCAGGGAGGTTTTGCCTTAAGAGATGTTTAATATTATGCATCCCCTCTACAAATACCTAGGGAGTAGAGCATTGTGTTTTGCTTTGTAATCAAATTGCATGTGTATTGTATTTGCTGACATGGTCACCTGCTAAATGCATAGAGCAAGCAGAGGTTCTGTGACGTGATGATGTCTGTCTGGTCTTAGGTCTTTGATGTGATTTCTTTAAAAGAGGGAAAAAAAGTGAAACTTTTACAAGAAATTTTGAAATCACCAAAATAAAAATACACTCATCTAACCAAGCCAGAAAAAACTTCCTGTTTTGTAACTTTGTTCTGAACCTGTATTTACCATTATTTGTAATCAGTAAACATTTTTAAAAGTCTTTTTTTAAATTTATGAACTAAATAATGCACCCTTACTTGGGGAATTAATGCAGTGTAGATTTATTACAAGTGACATTAAAGAATAACTATAACCATTTACATTTTAAATAAGGTTGTTATGCTAAACATAATTAGAGCATGTGTTGATCTACTTGTTCTAAATACTGCCGGCAAAAAGCCTCCCTGCAAAATAATATGACATTCCATTTGTAGACAACCGAATGCTTTCTTTTCAGAGAGCGGATGCTATTCAGGCAAAAAGTCCAGCACTAAGTCTCCTGAGATGCTTTGAATTTAATTGTTTTGATAAAGCACTTGAAGAAGTAGGTGATGCTTTCTGGAAGTTTACAACTAGGAAACTAGGAAGCATCACTAGGAAACTTCCTAGCCTCGTACAACCCTCAGACTATTACCCATCAGTGCTCTTCCATGTGGGTAGTGATGAAGCCGCAATGCACAGTCCAAGGGCAATCGAAAGATACTTCAGGGCCTTGGGACAGTAGGTAAGGGAATCTGGAACACAGGTTATTTTTTCCTCTATCCTTCCAGTTGCAGGCAGTGACATTGGAAGAAACAGATACACCCAGTCTATTAATACATGGCTCTGTGGCTGGTGTCACTGCCACAGTTTTGGATTTTTCAATAATGGGATGGCCTACATGGCATTAGGCTTGCTGGCATCAGATGGGATTCACCTTTCTCAAAGGGGGAAGACGGTCTTTGCTGATGAGCTAGTGGGGCTGATTGACAAAGCTTTAAACTAGACCTGAAGTGGGAGGGGGATAATATCAGGCTTGCCTGTGACAAGCTGTGGGATGACACACCAAGGTTAGAGGGACAGGGTGCTAGTGAGGGCCCTTAGCCTGTTGCTCTGAGATGTACTGGCTACACTGAAGCACACCTGAAGTCTTATGGAGATGATCCAGGGGCTCCTAAGGTAATAGGAGCCAACAGGGAAACACCAGTGAAATACCTCAAAGGAATTAAGGGGTGTTCCTCTAAGAGGGTGACACAGCCGACAGCCCAGCTGAAGTGCCTCTACACCAATGCACACAGCATGGTCAAGAAACAGGAGGAGCTGGAATCCACCATGATGCTAGAAAGCTATTACCTAGTTGCCGTTACTGAAGCATGGTGGGACAAATCCCATGACTGGAGTGCGGCTATCGATGGCTACAGGCTGTTCAGAAGGGACAAGTGAGGAAGAAGGGGCAAAGGGGTTGCCCTCTATGTCAAGAAATGGATAGAGTGTGAAGAGTTGTCTCTGAAGAACAGCCACAAGCAGGTTGAGAGCTTATGGGTAAGAATTAGAGACCAAGGCAACAAAGGGAACCTTGTGGTTGGTGTCCACTACAGGCTGCCTGATCAATGGGAGGCTACTGATGAAACCTTCTTACTCCAGCAACAGGAGGCATTGCACTCACAGGCTCTTGTCCTGCTGGGGGACTTCAACCACCCCAACATCTGCTGGAAAAGTAGCACGGTGAGCTGTAGGCAATCCAGGAGACTCCCAGAATGCGTTGTGGATAACTTCTTAAGCCAGGTAATAGACAACCCCACCAGAGGGGTTGTGATACTGGACCTAATGGACACCAATGAAAGCGAGCTAATTGGTGACGTCAAGATTGGAGGCAGCCTGGGCTGCAGTGATCATGCACTGGTGGAGTTTGCAGTCCTGAGGGATATGGGTCAGGAGAAGAGTAAATTTAGGACCCTGAATTTTAGGAAAGCAAGTTCAAGGAATTAGTTGTTTGAGGAACTAGTCAATAAGACCCTTTGGGAAACTGCCCTCAGGGACAAGGGAGCAGAACAGAGCTGGAAGATCTTTAAGGATGCTTTTCATAGAATGCAAGAGCTCTCAATCCCCAGGTGTAAGAAATCAGGAAAGGAAGGCAAGAGACCAGCATGACTGAGTCAAGACCTGCTAGTCAAACTAAAGGGCAAGAAGGAAATGCACAGGCAGTGGAAGCAGGGACAGGTATCCTGGGAAGAGTATAGGGACGTTGCCTGGTTATGTAGGGATAGGGTCAGGAAGGCCAACGCGCAGAGGGAGCTGAACTTGGCAATGAATGCAAAGAATAATAAGAAGGGCTTCTACAGGTATGTCAGGCAGAAAAGGAAGGTCAAAGAAAGTGTACCCGCCCTGATGAGCAAGACTGACAAACTGGTAACAAGGGACAAGGAGAAGGCTGAGGTACTCCACAACTTTTTTGTCTTGGTCTTCATGGGCCATGTCTCTTCCCACACCTCTTTTGAGTGGATGGACTGCAAGGCAGGGACTGGGGGAGCAAAGTCCTTCCCACTGTAAGATAAGATCAGGTTCATGACCACCTGAGGAACCTGAATATACCTGAATATCTATGGGACCTGACGAGATGCATCCCAGAGTCCTGAGGGAATCAGCTGATGTGGCTTCCAAGCCACTCTCCATGATATTTGAAAAGTAATGGCAGTCAGGTAAAGTCCCCGGAGACAGGAAAAAGAGAAACATTGCACCCATTCTTAAAAAGGGTAGAAAGGAGGACCCTGGGAACTACTGACCTGTCAGCCTCACCTCTGTGCCTGGGAAGATCACGGAACAGATCCTCCTAGAAGCTATGCTAAGGCACATGGAGGACAGGGAAGTGATTTGAGACAGCCAGCATGTCTTCACCAAGGGTGAGTCTTGCCTGACCAACCTAGTGGCCTTGTATGATGGAGTGACTACATCAGCGGACAAGGGAAGAGCTACAGATGTCATCTATCTGGACTTCTGTAAGGCCTTTGGCACAGTCCCCCACAACATCCTTCTCTCTAAATTGGAGAGATATGGATTTGATGGATGGACTGTTCAGTGGATGAGGAATTGGTTGGATGGTCGCATCCAGAGGGTAGTGGTCAATGGCTCAATGTCCAGATGGAGACTGGTGACAAGTGGTGCCCCTCAGGGGTCCGTATAGGGACCAGTACTGTTTAATATCTTCATCAGTGATCTAGAGAGTGGGATTGAATGCACCCTCAGCAAATTTGCAGATGAAACCAAGCGGAGTGGTGTGGTTGACATGTCTGAGGGATGGGATGCCATCCAGAGGGACCTGGACAAGCTCCAAAAGTGGGCCTATGTGAACCTCATGAGGTTCAACAAGGCCAAGTGCAAGGTCCTGCACATGAACCAGGCAATCCCTGGTGTCAATACAAGCTGCAGGATGAAGGGATTGAGAGCAGCCCTAGCCAGAAGGACTTGGGTGTACTGGTGGATGAAAAGCTGGACATGAGTCGGCAATGTGCACTCACAGTCCCGAAAGCCAACCATATCCTGGGCTGTATCGAAAGAAGAGTGACCAGCAGGTCCAGGGAGGTGATTCTCCCCCTCTACTCCACTCTCGTGAGACCCCACCTGCAGTACTGCATTCAGCTCTGGGGCCCCCAACATAAGAAAGACATGGACCTGTTGGAGCGAGTCCAGAGGAGGGCCACGAGAATGATCAGAGGATGGAACATCTCTCCTATGAAGAAAGGCTGGGAGAGTTGGTTTTGTTCAGCCTGGAGAAGAGAAGGCTCTGGGGAGATCTTATTGCGGCCTTCCAGTACTTAAAGGGGTCCTATAAGAAAGATGGGGACAAATTTTTAGCAGGCCCTGTTGGGATAGAACAAGGGGTAATGGTTTTAAATTAAAGAGGGTAGATTCAGACTAGATATAAGGCAGAAATTTTTTGCAATGAGGGTGGTGAACCACTGGCACAGGTTGCCCAGAGACGTGGTAGATGCCCCATCCCTGGAAATGTTCAAGGTCAGGTTGGACGGGGCTCTGAGCAACCTGATCTAGTTGAAGATGGCCCTGCTCATTGCAGGGGGGTTGGACTAGATGATCTTTAAAGGTTCCTTCCAACCCAAACTATTCTATGGTTCTGTAATTCTGTGATTCTAACTAAAGATCAAAGTTAAGCGCCACCTTCACTACGGTGATTTCCAGCATTGTGGAATTAAACAACAGGTCAATGCTGGCTGTACCTGAGTTATCATAAAAAAGATGGATTCTCAGGTTTTCAAGTGTTTGAGAATGCTTTTAGTGTTTAAAGGCCCTGAGTTGTAAAGTGTAGATTCAGACCCAAATTTCATGAAAGATGTCAAATCTCAGGGTTTCTGTAGAATCTAATCTCTGAAATGACATCTGAGCATTAGTTTTTTTACAGGGCTGAAATGTTTTTAGTTTGTCAGCTTCTCAACCAAAATACAATTGGTCTTGAAGCAAAAGCATGTCTTTTAGGTATTAATGATGCTACAGTTAGGAAGAAAATTTAGACTTCTTTTCCTGGGATTTTTTTTCTTAAGAGCTTTGGGGCCTGTTGAGTACATCCTGGCACCAGAAAGACACAGGACAGAGTCTGGCTCTGAAGTGCAGTTTCTGGGAGGAGCTGCCTGACTATTTTGACAGTACTATCAGATTGCTGTATTTTAAATTATATCATTGTTGGATAAAGGATAAAAATCCAAAAAGTAGGACAAAACCCTCTATTCCTTTAACATTTCCTCTACTTTTTAACTTAGTCTCATCCTAGCTCCTATAAAAATACTAAGATTGTGGAAATCATATAAATAAACCAATACAGCCTATCGCTGAAGAAAGGGAAAAGTTTTTCACTAAAGATAATAAAATATTTGTTATTAAAAAATGTAGTTGATAAGCATTTTCTCTTGAATAAATTATTTGTGAATATATTTTTTAATTCAGCTACTGCCAAATAACTAAGTTTGGTCATTTCTTTTGCTCCTTATCAAACACACTATTCAAATACATTACTATTATTTGATCAGCTCTAACTGTGAGCACTTTGAGCAAACTCGCACATAAGAGATTTGGGCTAATAATTTGAGTAAATAAGTCTCATTGCTGAAAGGACTACAGAAAAATAAAATAGATAATTTTTCATTCTAGCAGAGAAAAAAATCTGTTTATGTCACACACTCAGCTCTGCAACAAGCATTTCCTCTGATGCTAGGGAGAATTAACTTTGCACTCTAACTATGATTGTCTGAAGTTGCTGCGGAGACCTCACTTCAGGAGAGTGTTTCTTTTTAGGGAAGCACAAATTTACATGCACTGGGCCATAATCACAGGAGCAAGTTCAGACCTAAATGGCAGGATTTCAGGATTTTCTGGATTTTCTCTTAGGTTTGGAAGAAACCCCAAACTATCCTGTAGGCCAATGTATAAGCTCTGTCAGCATTGATGGATAGGAGCAGCAAACATGAGCACAACCACTGCTGGGCATGGCTTTCTGATCTTTCCTGCAGACCAATTTTACCTTTGAATGAAGCAGGAATAACTGTTATTAATTTCAGTGGAAGCTATTCCAGGTTACGCTAGGGCTGTAACTTGATCTCTGCCATGATCTGAAGTAATGGGACACAATTTACTTTTCCAGTTTACACTTTTTGCCAAATCAACAGAAGTTATATGATTTAAATGCTCTTTTTACCAGCTACCAATACCATTTACAAGATTGCTATGTTTGCCACAGTGACTGCTAAACCTTCCCTTTTGGGTCAGTTTTCATTCATCTGCATTTACGGAACAAGGTAAAAATAGTAGTTACTTTACTATTTATTTACATATAGATTTATTTATTGATTTGCCAGAGGTAGCTGACAGGAAGCAATCTCACTGACAGATAAATTGAATTAGTCCTCTGTAGCTCAACCATACAGACTTTTTGTTTAGCAGGTGTTACCACTTTAAGCAGTTAGGGTTTTTATTTCCTCTTCCCATAATTTGCAGATTTCTTATATTCCAGTAGTTTATCCTTTACTGCATGGACAAAGCCTTCATAGTATATCATCAAATTATATTAAGATAATACTAAAGCATGATAACTACAGTAGAAAAAAGAAATGTAGCATTTACATTTGCAGCCTGGTTAGCAAAACCTTAATAATACCCAATTACAAGATATCCCCTGTACAATCACTGGGCCAAATTCCAATATGTGCATCCTTTTCTAGGTTAAGTTCTCATTGAATGAAGTGTATTTTCCTCGAAAATGTCTGAACAAGAACTTTGGGATATGGTCCCTTATGGCTAATTGATTCAGTGCTTTCTAGTAGGTGATCAAGGGCTGCCAAATTGGTTCCAAAGAAATGAACGGCTAATCTTCATTGGGAAAAAAATCTCTCTCTTTCTGTGTCTTGTTCTCTGTTGTAAATAACTAAGCTCAATTAGTAAATGGGAAAAAGGTGGAGCATTTGAAGATACTAGAAAGCAGTAATTGATACCAGTGTCATGTTAGAGATGCAGAAAAAGATGTATACATTGAAAGATGAAATATCTGAATATCTGCCCCCCCAACTGTATTTTGAATCTCTCCCTGTCTTCTTTTTTTTTTTTTTTTATTTTCTTTTAAGAAATAAGTGCTGCTGCTTGTAGGAAGCAACTTGTTTTCTCAACCCATGAATTTTAGCAGTCATTAGGTGATGATATTTGCACTGCTAGTTTTCCAGAACATGATGACCATGACTACAGTAAATGTAAATAAAATTCAGGATATAGTTGTACTATGGTTGTACTAAATATCTGTTTCCGCAGCTCTCTTCTGCATGTTTGTGGTGCTAGTTAAACAGTGAACCACAGCTTTCTACAGCTAAGGCCTAAAAGTGAACCAGGTGTGCAAAGCTGATAGTTCTTGTTGATAAGACTTCATGGGCAAGTCTTGATGTACAAACTCCCTTATGTGGCTGTCTGCTAAAAACCGAGGTCTAAATTTCCTTTACTTGCATCCAGGCCTAAAGCAGGTGTAACACACTGATGGCTGGAAATAAAAGATAGAAAATGTGTATTGACGGTTAGGGTTTAAAGTAAAAAACATGGAAAAAAGCTTTGTTGCACATGTATTTAATGATTTATCCACCATCATTTACTTATTAACTTTCGCGGCCATTCAATGTGAAGAATTTTCACAGGGGCAAAAGACACAGAGCAGAAGTCAGACTATGCAGGTGTGCTTTCAGGTGGTTTCTAAGGGAAAGGAGCAACAGAAGTGTTTCATGAGACTACTAGCTTTGGAGAGTGAGACAAGAATTAGCTAAACTCTGTGACTGCTCAGGGATACGTTTATGTCAATGTTTCGTCAAGGTGAACTGAGGCAGCAAATTTGGAGTCAACATTACTTTTTACAAATCAGAATTTGATGTAACTTCTTATGGCTGTACCTGCTGTTTAAGAACGCAACACTTACATGGGAATGACAGTTTTTATTCTTTTGTAGGATGTATATTTTGTTCGTCTGAAATATCCCTGATTTTACTGTTGAAATGGTAGAGAGTGGAGTGGGGTTGGCTTAAACCCTGGCAAAAGAAAGGGAGCCCCTGGCCAGCCAGGTACCCCTCCTCCTGCTCATTTCCCCAACCTTCAGTGCAGGTGCCCAGACCCCCACCAGTCACAGGCCTGGTGGTACCAGCCGCGTCTCGCACTTGCCAGGTACCACTTCCCAAGTTGTCTGGGCAGGTGGTGGATACCACTGGTGCTGTAAAATAACCATGATAAAACCATAAAACATGCTTGTACATCTACAAAGGTCAGCAGGTGGTTCCGGGCATGAATACAAAGGGTAGAAAAATGCCAGGATCAGATGAGATGGAAGTCCATACTGTCCAGTTTCTGGTTCCCAGTTACAATGCTTAGGGAGAGCATACAAACAGCATGAGAAAGTACCTACACTTTATACAGAATGCGATCTCAGACTTCAGCACACTGCAATTCAGGTTCTTCGTGAAAACTGTATCTGAAAGTACTTTACTTTTGGTTTTTGGGTTTTTTTTTTGTTTTTTTTTTTTTTTGCAGGATAGCCCACTGACCTGATTAACTTGTTCCCTACCCAAGTACAAAAGAGTGTGCTCACTGCCAGAGCCCAAACTACAAAACTCAAGGGTCTGTGTTTAAATTAAGAGAGATACTTGCTTTGTGGTGAAACCGATAGTCCTGATTCACCATTCATCAAAATCAGATTGCTGTTTGGAACATACTGCAGCTCCTATGCAAAGTCATTCCCCTGGGACCTGGCAATTTGGAGACATTGTCAGGACCATTACACTGGACTTGGTCATAGGCATTGCCATCTCCATCCTCATGTTTTGAGAAACAGACCCAATCTCACTTCTTTTGGGACCTTCTTTAGTCTACACCTGTGGGGGGTCACCCAAAGCTCAATGAAGCTGATGAAAATAATGTAGTAACTTTACCCAGCTTTATGTTAAACCTTTCAAGCTGACATCTGTTCAACTTTTCAAGGTCAGAGACAGTTGTGATCATGTGTCCGAAGTCAGAGATAGATTGATTTGAATTTACTAGAGCTAGAAATTACTGGTAAGAACGAGAGGCAAAAACTAGAAAGTCCTGAATTCACTCAAAAAAATGAACAGCTTTCATAGTTTATAAAAAAGTGTTTAAAAAGAAGTAGATATCTGTTTTTAATGGCCCAGTGAATTTCAAAAAGAGACCAGTTATTCTTGCAGACAGAAATGCCCACAGAGTGTGTGAGTTAACAGTGTAGAAGTAACCAAAGTGTGTCCCAACTTTGGGAAGAGGATATGAATCCCACATCCCAAGGAATCAACCCAAGGAATTCTCATCACCAGGATTTTGGCTTTTCTAAAGTAGGACTCGCTAATCTCCTTTGATAAAGTTGCTCTCCTTTGTAAAACTAATGAACTGTTTGTTAAAGCATAGGCTTCAACGCTGGTCTCCCATATCCCAGATGAGTTCTGTAAATGCTGGGTTACAGAGTCAATTTCTCCCTCATGCTTTGGCTCAATTAATTTTTAATTATTTTTTAAACAAAACAAACCATTTTGCAACAAATGATCAAACTGACTATTTGCAATACTTTCATAAAAATTTTCATATTGCTCTTACTGATCCGAAGAGTCAGTTAGAGAATAAGCTGTATTTTTTGGTTGTTTTGGGGAGGATTCTAAGCAAAGAAACTCAAGTTTTTAATAAGCTCCTTTTACAACGGCATTTATACCTAGCGAAATGCTGCTAATAACATTTAGGCTTCAATCCTGCAAAGACCTGGCTCTTTGCCAAGACCTGAAGACATGAAACGGGGCTTGTATGCAAGAAAGTCTGTCTGTTTTTTCCAATTATATCTGCCGATCTAATGAAAGATATGACTTCTCATTACAAACTTTTCCTTGTTTAACTCTAGGCTTTGAAAGTAGTCTCCTTGGGTTTAATTACAGCATGTAAATTTGAGCACACATATCGCTCTTCACAGGATCAGGGCCTCGGCAATTATCAGGGCAGGTCAGGTATTAAAAATTGTCGTAATGCCTTAGCACAGCTCTGAAAATGGGTTGATCTGCTCTGTCGTATTTTCATGTACAGGTATCGAACATCTTGCACAAAAAGGAAGTACCCTTCTTAGATGGATTAATGGAGAAGCAGGGAAATTAAGCCCAGGCTGACACAGTAGGCAGTGGACTATAGGTATGGGATTGCCAGTTGGGAGCCCCATCCACTGTGGGTGGATGTTGCTTTTTCAGACCCATCCTCTGCTCCTCTGATCTTCATTCGGAAACACTGGCAGTTCTCAGACTCAGCCCTAAATGTAGGCTTTCAACAGCTGGCACTTCTCCAGTTTAGCACTCTTTTTCACACAACAACTCTCATTTTTAAGTATTGACGTGCAGAGTTAGCCTCTCTGGTGCCAGTTCAATTCCTACTCAATTCCTGCTATTGTATTTAAAGCTTTGATTATTGTCAAGTGCTATTGAGGGTTTCCGGTGAACCTGTAAAAATCCTCTTAATCAATCTGCTCTGGCTGTACATTGTTCACAGCTCTGATTAAATGCATTGCATGTGTACTGTATGAGTATGCAACTACCAATCCATTTATCTACCTATAATGTATACAGGTAATTGTATTTTTACATCTCTGTGTGGACATACATGACACGAAAGCATATGAAGGCATGCTTATGTCCTCAGAGAAGATCACCATATTGCAAAAGAAGTAACAGTGTGTAACTCGTTGTGTTAAACCAGTCTTAACCACACTGTTTGGTCATCAGAAATAACCTGATTGTTCCATTCTATTTCTGTTGAATAATTGTCTAATAATAGGATGTATCCAAATCATTTGTCAGACTACTGGCCCAATTCCAGTGCTACTAGCAGCCATCATTCTGTGTTAGGACACATTTGAAATAGTTTGCAGACGGTCAATACTTCCTTTATATGATTTTAAATTGTGATAATTTCATTTTGGACTCGCTTGCAGATCTTGCAGTGCAGATCAATATATTTGACCATTGTTTCTCATCAAAGCACTCTAATTCCTTTCTACCTTGGAGACACTAAAATGAACAATTAGCAAAAGATAGTCCAGCTAATATTATATATACTATTTTGAGGTTAGGGTTGCTTCATATTGAAAAGTTCAGACATTTTAGGCCAGGAAGAGCGCAAAGAAATTGAAATTAGAGCTTCCAATTTCTCAGTTGTTGCATCTCAGGTAAATACGTTTGTACAAGTCTTTCTCTTATATTGTGGATTTTTCTTTCACAGAAGGATAGGGAGGACATAATGTGTTTTACACTGGCACTTATTAGAATAATGGGGCAGAATTTAAATGCCTTGAACACACAGCAGAATAATTTCAGCTGGATTTCTTCTCCGTGGATGTCTCCATTTTTGCCTCCACATCTCCTTGTCTCACTACTCTGGGTCGGGATGGGACACAAACTGTTAGACTGGCACCTGCCAAAGGAGATCACCAGTAAAACTGCTGTTGCTTTCAGCCATGTGAGGTTGACTGTAATGACATCATCAACTGATAATACTTTATGAAGCCCTCTGATAATCTGACTTATGGCGCCTCTCACAATTATTTCTAGTCAGTCATTTACTCTGCAGAAAACACCCAGGTTCAAAAATGCCTTTTTGGTAACCAATTAAATTTCAATTAAGAATATTTTAAAAATATTTTGCTGCTATAATTTTTATAGATGTATAAAATATTATATTTATAATTTATAGTAAAATGTAAACATCTTATATATACTTATTGTAAAATTATTATGTTTATTCTATGAAACATATAAATTCAAAAATATATATTATTCATGTTACAGACAATGTGTTTTGGCCAATATAGTATAATGAAGCATACTTTACAAACAGATTATGGAACCCTTATCTGAGATTTCAAAGCTTATTGTTCACTTGCTAGTAAAAGACATTGAACTTTGTACAAGGCAGGCTTTTCCTGAGAGTTGATGGGTTGAAGATTTTAAGCCTTTTCCAGTTATTGATTCTTACTGATAACTGGACTCAGTAGGATTTTTCCCTGAATAAGGAGTATAGGATAGGGCTTTTACTCCTACAGCGTAGGTGTACAACTCACAGGTTGCCACCACAGAAAACGTGCACTTAAAAACAACTATATGTGAACTGTTGCATTTTGATGGCATAGTTGTGCACACGTGTGGGAAAACACACCTTCTGCTGTAGAGTTTGCAGTTCATTATTTGGATGATCATTTTAGAGTGATACAAAGTATCTCAATTTCACATTAGGCTGCTATTATTGAACCATTATTTGGCACGATGTTAATAGCTTCCATTTTCTTAATAGCTTTTAGCAATCCAGTAAGCTCTTAGCGGCAATATTTTGTCCTTCAGTTTGCAGCCCTATGGTTTTGTTGTCATCATGTAAAAACATGAAAGATTAAGTCTGAGAGGTGTCATTCTTGCTCTTTTAAATGTCTGTTTCTTCCCTGCAGTTTGTTGCCTGCCCTGCTTGCAGTCGTGCAGTCCGTCAGGGCAGGCTGCTGGCAGCTGTGGGGCGGGCTGTAAGGCACCACCATCCCCTCTGCGTTTGAACTGGGAAGGCTCGCACCATCTCCACTCCGTAGGTCCCTCTGTAGCCAGTGGCACACTCTTTTCAGCTGTCCTGCAGGCCTGCTTAACGATCAGATGAATGTTTCCTTGGAAGAACTTAAATCACTTCGCTGGCCAGGATGACAGGCTTGACTTTGACAATGACCTCTGAGATGCCCAGGTTAAGTTAGCCAAATCCTACTATTAGCACTTAAAACTTCACTGGAATTACCACTGGAATATGACCCAGTTCCTCTTCAATACTGCCTTTAAATTGAGGGTAGCATGGTGAAAATTCCATGGATGTTATTAAGTGAAGTTAATTAGGTCTGACAAAATGTTCTAACAGTCATTTCTGGCCTAAAATTTAGTGTAAGGCTGATTACTAAATCAGAAATTTCGTGTTGAATCACAATTTTGTTTATGACTCTCTCTTCCTTGAAGTCAGGGGTATGTCCCTCTGCAGATGTTAGTGGTACATCAAAGAGGCTCCAGTGAAAATTCCGGTGAAGCATTGATTTTCAACAAGGTCGAAGAAGAGCCAGTTATGTAGGCAAACCCCCCAGTTTTGTTCCATGTTCCATTATCATCAGTGTATTTCTTGATTCTCTGTTTGCTAACTGTACTTTCATGAAACACCTGTTATTCATGCTGATGTTATTCATGCATATGTGCAGTAAATGACCTTTGTATCTTGGCAAATTAGGATTATTTTTTTTTTTAATATGCTGTTTGAGATGTAGTTCCATAATTTATTTTAAATCTCTCTATTAACAGAATTCATATTCTGGATAAAAATTTTAGAATGTTAGTGGGTTAGAACTGAAGACCCAAGTGAAAATGCAGTGGCTTTCACTTTGGTTAATTATTTTTCTTTCCAAAAAGTTAGGCAGGAAAATGTTAGTTACACAGGAATACTGGACAAGTCTTAATTTGACAGTGTTTAGTGAGGGAAGATCTTAGAATCAGATTGTGCGTGTGTGTTCATTTTTTCTTTTCCTATATTTTAACATATCTTAAAGCAGAGGCAGGGAGTTAGGCACACAACATCCTCAGGTGAATATTGAAGGCGAGAGGCATGGTAAGAATATTAATATTTTTCAATGTTTGTTACAGTTCTGGAAATTGCCTTCATAGAGGTAGTATTTTCTCAGTAGAGTCTTGCAGTCTGTGTAGTCTCAGAGATATATTTGTTTAATTCACTGAATAAAAATAGTTTAAACAGTTTTATTTCCTCCCTCCCTGTTAGCAATTCAGATTCAAAATCCCAAGGATCACAGTTTAACTTGCAGATTCCAGATTAAATGTACACGTTTGGCTGCCACAAAACTGTCTCTGTACTTTCAGAAAGAACAGAAATTATCTCTCTAGGATCACCAGAAATTAGTACTCATTATCTCTTTTGAATTTACTTTTCAAGTTATCATGGAGCTGATACAGTTGTAGGATATAATCTTCAGCATAATATATTAGTTTCTGTTAATTTCATTGCTAAAATTATTAACTATTGGCCTCAGAACTCCAAACTTGTCTTTTAATCTTTTGATTTTGCTTTCAAATTTAAGATAACAGTGGAAGATACTGGAATTCCTTGGGTTTCAGTAGATGGCGAAGGATATCTAGCAGAGCATGAATTTCTTTTAAAACTAAGAAATTTTTTGTATCCTCCACAATTGTAGGTGCTGATTTTTTTCGGACTGAGGTCATGTTTTTTCAATTAAAATATCAGTGGAGTGGAATTTCAGAAGTGCTTCAGTGGATGTGCATGTTACACTTATCTGCCATTTCTACTTGTGCTAAAATAAAAATTATTAGTTTTAGAAAATTGTGATTAGGAAGAATGACCTAATTTCTTTTGTGAGGGATAATTCCTGTACAATGATTTCCCTGCTAGACACCATGAAGCTTATTCAGCTGAACTGCAGAGCATCAAAATCCAAGATGTAAATTTTAAGGGCTGTACTCATCACTTTCATTTGTGAAGACAGTTGTACCCTATCGCATGGTTTCACAGCATGTTTTTTAAAACTCCTAATCACCTAAAATCCTAACACTTTCCACTGCTCCCACGTTCCTATGAGCTTAGATTGGGCACCCAAACACTGACCATCCAAAGATCAAAATTCTACTAGGGCATCCTTCCAAAACTGATCCTTAGCAGGTCCTTCTTACATGAGTCTCAAATGCCTACAGCAACCTGCCATAGCTAGTTTTTTATCTCCTGAGAGCTGATGTGTAGGAGAAAAGTGAATTATTGTCATGAGAACAATTCATATATCTGTGCCAACTAAGTCAACAGCAAGGATTAGGTTAATCTCTTTCACTTGATGAAAATATGAAAGGGTCAGTGGAAGTGCCTGTCCATACAGAGACTCCTGCTCCTCTGCTGTGTTTTGAAGTTCAACAACACAATTGCCAAGCAGCTGGATGAAGAAAAACAGACTAAAATGACACAGGAACAGACTGGACAATTTTCATATTTTAAGGTGTGTACCCAAGACATATCATCAGTTGATGGAATATCTGTACCCACAAATGGGAAAAGCCACTTTGCTGTGTTCACAGGGTCCTTGCATACTCTGAACTAAATCTGGCCATGAGGTTGCACTTCGTCTCTGCAGAGGATGTGATTTTTACAACACATTGTGATGCTTTTCTGGTCTAAAATGTGTCTGAACAGTTCAAATGGTTAGAAAAATCTGTGCCTTGAAGAAATTTCCACTGGTGTTGACCACAATAATGCATGTCCTCAGAGATACAGAGCCCTCACTAAGAAAGTGAGGAGCAAGTTGTGCCTGGAACATGCTGTGCTTACCCTCCTGAAGAATAATTTTTATATTCAAGCTTTTGTTTCTCATTTTCAAAGTTTGTAATGCTCTGACTGCAAGCATTTCACACTTGAAGCACAGTAAGAAGCTTCTATGACACTGCTTGGCACATTGGGATTGTCTACAAACGTCAGTGTAAAAGTCTAAGATTTTTCAATTTCTTGCTTTCTGTTCCAAATACAAAATATTTTTTAAAAAAATCTTCTTTTCTATATTAAATGCACACAGTGCATCATATTTACCGAGGAATGTGATATATCCTTGTATGCAACCTTCAAAGCAGGAGTAGATATCTTGCTAAAAAAAAAGCTACAACTTAGCTTGCTAGGTTTACTGGAGGAATCAGTGTGTTGTGCAGGAGGTCACATTAGATGATTATAATAGTCTCCTGTGTACTTAAAAATCTATGAATCTAAAAATATACAAATATAAATAATATATACACATATGTATGTAAATAATTTGCAATATTTTTTCCACAGAGGAAAGGAATGAAGAAATAATTACACATAAGAGATACTTGCAATGTTGTGTAGCAGATCACCAAGATACCATGGCATTCATAAGCCATAGTGAGGATTGTGGCATATGTTCTCAGTGTGACAGAGTAATAAATGACTATCGTAATTATGAAACAGATAAAATGAAAAGAACAAATCAAAAGGTCTTTAAAATAAACAGTGCTTCTTACTCATGTTAAAAGAAAAATTTAATCTAAGGAAATCATATGGATTTTTTTTTTTTTTTAAGTTAAGCAGTGTTGTGTAATGAGCTTTGTACATGTTATAGAAATTTTTGTTTCTTGCAACAGCTTCCCTGCAGGAAGACTACAGGATACAATAGACCTGTGGACTAATTTGCTATTGCAAATCCTGGGTTCCTGAAGGGGAAAAAATGCCACTTATTTTAACAGGAAACAGAAAACTAGTCAGAAATAGACCTTGAGACGAAGTTTCTCATGCTCCTTTATATGCACTTGAGAATTTGATTCTTCAGCATTTTCACAGGAGAGGTATTAGTAACAAAAATTATCTTCAGCATTCATTTTCACCTCATGATTTTCATACATGAACTCATTGTAGCTAACAAAAAGACCATTTTTGTAAATACAATCAATTTAGTATCTTTACGTTATCCATGGCTATTGACGGAATACAAGTTACTGTTTTCCATCCAAGTATTTCTGAGGAAGATTTTTCCTTATAATTTCCAGTGGCATGAAGTTGCTGTTATTAGTGTTCGGTGACCTTGTGCAGCAGTGGCTCTGCTTTTTGAAGAGTGCAATAGATTTTCCTAATTGTGGCATATGGAGCTCCAGAGTGTGCCCCTTGACACAGCGTCTGGTAACTTGATACAGCGTAGAGGCACTGGAGAATGCTGAAGCTGCAGCAACATCAGGAGCATCAGAATAAGCAGGTTGCAGGATGCAGAGGTGAGCGCTCATCCTGTGAAACAAAATGTTTCTTCTTTGCCATTCACAGATGCACCTGGACTGTGAGACTCAAACTAGAAGAAGGGGCTAGGTGTAAAATCTTGTGGTATTTTCTTAATGGGTCTTTTTTTTTTTTCTTCTGCAATAGGAAGTTTGCCAATGTCTTTAGCCCTCTGCTATAGCTGAAATCAGACACTAATATTACTATATCCATCTCCATTCTATTTATTGAGACTGCTATTATTATTATTTTTACCGGAAGGGTTGTTCTGTTTAAAATAAATCATTTTATCCTCTAACAAAACATCTCAAAATAAATGGCACAAGTGAAAATTCTGAAAAGAATCCTTTAGAAGTAATTTATGATCATTGTCAGTGGGATTTCTAAAATGGAAGTAATAATTTTTTTCAGAAGTTCCTCAGTGGCTTCTGATATTGGATGGTGCCTACAACAGTGAGTTAGGAGCTGTGGTTCCTGTGCTTGAAGGTGCTCAGAAGCTTCTCACATTTAATGGGAGTCAGTCAGTTAATCCTGTGCATTTGGGAAAAAATTGGTTGTGTTTGAGTCTTACATTTGTAATTGTAGTTGATACACCTCCCCAAATCTTTAAATGAAGTAGCTAGGATGTGTAATGAAGTTTCTCTGCAAATGATTGTCTCTTTCTCTCTTTCTCCCTCTCCGTGATGGCAGTAGACACAGTTTAGCCTAAAATTGATGACTCCTGGAGGGCTAAATTTAGGTCAAGGTGGATACTACCCTGCCAGCATCTGACCCTGTGACTAAAACACTTCTGAACCAGCATGTGTAACTCCCATGGACTCACCAGGAGTTACTAATACTTGCCCACAAACAAAATGTAGCCTTGATGTACCAAATGCCTCTCACATTTTGTCTTAAAGAAACATCCTAGACTTTCTCCTAGGCTTTCTCCTCGGCTTTCTCTCAATACATAATAGATCTAAGTCTTGCTTTGAGCTCCCCAGATCCTGCAGAGCTTTCATTTTCACTTTAAGTCTGATGAGTTTTCTCACTAAGGGAAGTTCCCTCTGACTTTCAAGCTGTTAACACTTTTTTTGCATGTATATCCGCACTTAACTGAATTCTTAATTTATAGATTTGTCCTTGTTTAGGGTTCACCATTTTCTAAGTCTCTCTTTCTTGACCATTTGAAGAGTGGTATTTTAGTTCATTTTCCTTTGTTTCATTTCAAGCAATTTTGCTTCATTAAAGGGGAAGGTTGGATTTTTCAAAAGCAACAGCATGGACCTTAATTACCATTCCTATTTCTAATAATATATTAGATCAAAGATTGAGGTTCATCTTGTCTATCTTGTCTGTCCCCATGCTACTCAGGAAGGTGTATACTAATTGGATACACTCCTTTTATAGTCAGTGAAGAAAAATATGAGCTTCTAGACAATCTAAAGATAGGTGGAATGAATCATAAAACATTAAATGCTATCTATCTTAAACACCTATTTTAGGCTGGAAAGACTGAGAAGTCTCTCTCCCCTGGTTATAGAGGAACCCTAGATCCAGCTAGGTTAACATGAATAGGTTTTAGATGGCTAAAGTTAGATGAGATGAATCACACAAGGTATTTGTGACCTGTTTGGAAATGTACTAAGAAAAAAACCCCAACCAAAAGCAGAAATTTTTCCTCAGTAACTTTGTTTTCATTCATTTCTCTTTATATTCTAGCTCTGCAAATTACAGGAACCTTTGGACTTATGCTGTTACATTAAGATGGTGTGCAGGTCAGCTCTTCTCAGACAGACTTGCTGAACAAAAAGATGCCCCTGTCTCGAGGACAATTACAAGGATTTTTTATTATTATTTAGAAACTAGACATCTGAAGAAATAAAAAAGACAAGCAATGTTCCAAATGGTGCAAAAATGGCTGTGTGCAACACTGTGCTTGAGTTTAGAGGATAGAATTCTAAATTATGACTTGAAAAGTAGAGATTTGGTTATTTTTCGTTATGAAAGCCAGTATCTGAGTACCTAGAAATTGGTAGGCTTTAGATCAGACGAGTTCCTAGGAGTTCCCACTGAATTCCTTATTGAATGTGGATTTTAATGCGTATCCTGAAACACAGGTTTTTAAAGTGTTTCATTTAAGTTTCAGAGTACTTCAGTTCAATGGAGCAAAACAGTGATGCATGGAGGGGACCAATAAGAAGAACTTCAGCTACAAGCTGTGAGTTCACCACATGTGAGAGACTGAAAATAAAGATCCGCGTGTGCTGCTGACCGATCACTCAATGCCTGTGAGTCACCAGCTGGCCATAGCTGGGGCAAAGCCAAGCAAGTATGTGGCAGAGATATTCCCCACAGGGGAAAACAACTAATGGGGCGTCTGTACAAGATACTCATGAGAGAAATGAAATATTAAATGCAATTCTGGTTCCCCCAGTTTTAAGAAAGAAGAACCCAAGCAGATAGAGGTGCAAAGGAGTCTGTTAGTGTAATCAGGGCAATAAAGAAAGGAAATATGAGCAAAGACTAGGAAAGTAAAAGGGGAAAGTATTGGTTTTGGTACATGAGGAGGGCTGGTATGTTGGGTAAGGGAGCTGTGTCCAGTGCAAAAGATAAAGTGTTTGATAAAGAACATGTGCATTTAGAGTTGCTGAGACTGAACAGACTGAAAATCAGAAGAAAGTTCACACATTAAAACAGGACATTGGCACAGTTTTTCAGCACAAATACTGATGGGAAAAGCCTCAGTAGTTTTAAAATAGCAATCTGATCCATTTATCAAAAGGCTCGTATCACACAAGTATCTGTAGTGACCCAGGAGGTCTCCCTTTCCTACCTATTTCCTATATCCCTCTCAGTTGAGCTTACATATGTCAGCTGTTTACCCTCCTGGCGTTTTATGGTTGGTTTCTATGCTTTTCTTGTCTGCTGGTTTTTTGTTGTTTTTTTTTTCAGTCTAACCTTTTATTTTTGGAATACTGGTCCTGTCCCATTTGGGACATATATACGTATTTGAATTATGGAAGCATTTTTGTAGTGTTCTTAGTTTTATTAATTTTCCTTGTAATTTCCTTGCCTTGTAATTAAAGCAGTATTTTAATTAAAGAAAGCTGTCACAGTTTTAAACACAGGTCTTAAAAATGCCAAGAAACACTCTCCATCCCAGAGAAAATGCTAAACTGCAGCTTATGAAAAAGTCTAAGTAGTGGGGTGAATACAGAAGGCTACAGAAACTGTCTCAGCTAGGAGCTTTATCAGATGTGTGCATCCTTGTAGCTGGAAATTACTAGGTCTTGTCCTAACAGAACAAACATTATTTTTCAAGAATTCACACAAGGTATCAAATAACATGTGTTATATGACTGCCACCTCTAATTTGAATTAGTATAATTTTAGTGGTAATTAAACTGTGATAAATTAATGTAACTTGAAGAACTGAATTAGGTCTCTAGAAAATAGCTAATTTGTCTGTATTGAAAGATTGTCATTGCATCTGCAATAATGGCTAACCCTCAAGGGGTGTCGAAGCTCTAGGGATAAACACTACTTTTAGATCAGTGTATGTTTCTCAGCAAAGCCTTTTCTCTCACCAAGACAAAAAGGCTGTATTGCTGCGTGTCTCTCTCTCACATAATTTTTTTAAGAATGTGAATAATATCAAATGAACGTATTAAATACTTTTTGGCAGACTAACAGCAGGCCGCTTGTTGACCTTTCACCTCGTATTGATTTGTCCTTCAGTCATTTTTCTTGGTGATTTCTACTTTTCCTTCATGCCTTTTAGTTCAGAAGAGGGAAACCCTGTCATTCCTGCTGAAAAGCACACTATTTGTACTAAACAGTAGAGAATATATTGTATGAGATTATTTCATTCCCTTTCAGGACTTTGTTGGTTGAGGATTCTCCCATGGAATAGAAACTTTTTTCTGCTCCCCACAGACACATATACTGCTCAGTTCCTCCTTCCTCTGATAGATAAGTTCCTAGGAGGATATCTTTAACCTAAAGAAACACAAAAATATGCTCCCAAGATGTTAAACATGCCAGAAAGCCTCTTGACTAGATAGCAAGGATTTCCCTGTCTAATCAGCTGGAAGGGCTCGGCATAAAAAGAAGCATCTTGCCATATTATCTAAATATCTTAATAGGATTTGTACTTAAATAGGTCTCTGGAGAGGGCAGGTTCCTGACACGAGAGAGCGGTGCCGATGAGCGTGCCCTACCTCCAGCGCCCACGGGCAGCCTCTGGCGAGGTGCTGTGCCCTGCGCCCCAGGGCGGTGGAGGTCCTCCCCTTCCTGGTGGGGTGCTGCAGAGCACCGCTGCTGTGGGACGGGCCTGAGGGATTTGGACCTGTTCCTTGCCTGTTCACAGCCCCAGATGCTTGGGGGGGACGAATACAAAGTCGTGTCTTTACTGTTAAATAAGCAGTCTCTCTGGTTTCCTTCTTGAAGTAGTAAGCTTTATTAACCAGGTAAAAAGAACAGTTATGATGATACACTCCCACCCCCACCCCCCCCAGTTAGCCTACAAGAGGCCCTTGAAAAAGTACATTAGTTGTCTGCCTTTCTGGTACGATCCCAACTTTGCCTTTTAACTGCTGCTACGTGTAAAGTACGTACTTGTCAAAGGGGACTTGTCCTTTAATCATCATTGCTAGCTCCAATGTCCTAGTGGCCTTCTACTTTGGGCAATTATGTTCTGACTGAGTCAAACCAATCTCTGGTTTAATAACACAGGAAAATCTTCACTCCCTAACATGTCCAGTTATGTTCCTAGCTGCTATCTATCCCCAGATATATTCTGCAAAAACAATTGCCTGTTTAGAACGAGCGGCCTATTTACATGGTCAGTAGTGTGCGGGAAAGGTTTTGATGTACCTCCGAAGGAAGCATTATGTATTGTCCAGCATGGACAAAAATAACATTAGAGGAGAGGTGTTAAACTTTAAATATGATTTTATGTGAATATCACAAATCTGAGGTGTATAAAGAAATTCAAATTGCAGTCCATTTTTATTTGAAATGTAGATATTCAAACCTGAAGTGATTTAATTTTTTAAAGCTGTCATAGTTGGGTTTTGTTTGACAAACCCAAACTGATTAGGGTTTATAGAACTTGAGAAATTTGGACAAATACATTTCTGAAGGCCTTCATTTATTAGAAAGGAGGAACGTTGGAAACCCCACAGAGTGAATTACTCCACCTTGCTGACCATGCTTTCTTTTCACATTGCTAAAGGTCTAAAAGGCTGTATCTTTTACAAAATTGTGCCAAATAAACCGCTTTAATAACAGTGTACTAGCACTTAGCAAGTGCCCATCTGAGAGAGTGATTCCAGGTGGCTATTTCTAGATTCATAGTAGTATAATCAGAGTGCAGCAGAATCTATGAACAAGCCCTAGGGGGTTTGTTGAGCTGGTGCTACAGCTGATATCTCGGGCCATTTTTTAATTAAGCCTGCTAATTATGCAGAGTAATGATCTCTCCTTCTCATGCTTTTTTTCATAATGCAAACTACACGAGGCCAGTCTGAGACCACTATCTCATGACCTATCATAGATTGTGTCTCAGAGCCTGCTAATGTGTATAGAAATCATTACTTTCAAATTAGTGTTATAGTAATTACATCATTACTTTTTTAAAAGCCAAAACAAAAACAAGAGAAAGAAAAATTATAAAGCAAGCAAAGGATGGTAGATGGTGAAGATAATTAGTCAAGTCAGCTATGTCAAGTGGTGCAGGGCACATCAATTATTTTATTTTGCTTGCCAACTGATTTGCATCTAATTCATCAAAACATGGAAAATATTGTTTTTCTTTAAGCGTTCTGCGGTGCTGGACTGAGCCCTGTCCTACTGCCCTTCTCTGCTGGAAGACAAAAACCTCTGATTAGGAATGACAGATACTTTCAGTGAAGCAGTTTTTTAAATAGCTCCCTTTCCTCAGTCAGAGCTGGTATAATTTCAGGGTATTTTATTTCTCCATTCACAGAGTCAGTAAGAACAGGAAGAAATATCAAGTTACGCAGCAGCCAAAGGGACAGATCTGTTTACTTGACAAAGCTAATTGATTATGCTGAGTTCACTCCAATACAGGGTCATTGAATAGTTCTCTTATTGATGAAATGATACTGTCTACTGAGGATATTAACCTTTTTAGCTTTCTACATTAGTGTTGCTGTAAGGTCTTGCTTCAACATAATACAAATTCCTTGTGCTAAAGAGGTATGCAACCAAAAAATTTAATTATCCTATATAAGCCTAGACCCTCATGTACTGATGTACATGTATACATACATACATATCTATATCCAGAAGATGCTACTGGACATTAGGAGCTGAGTTGCTTGGGCTGACAGACTCAATATAGCCTATGGAGATAACATTTCAGTTATCAGATTTTCCACATTTTCCATACTTTTGTCAATTTTTTTTCTTTCTTTTCCTTAAACTGGTCTTCGAATATTACAATTAGATGAGCAGACACTATACTTTCACTGTGAGAGTACTAATTAACCTTCTCAGCACTACTCAAATTTATCAGCTATCTAATTTTCAGAATCCTATATGAAGAACTCTTTCCTTTTATGGTACCAGTTTTAAACATTGCCAAATTTCTGCCTCATAAATGTCCAATATATTCTAGAGTTTATAAAGCTAGTCTAAACATTCAGTGTAAGCAAATGATTTAGGTGTCTACATTTATTGCTACTTAATGTTAGATATAAACAAGAGCAGGCAGTTATTTTTGCAGGAAATTGCTCTATTTAAAAATACTGAAATTCGGTTAGAAAATTATACTCTATTTCAGTATCATGTGTCCTGTAAAAATTAAAAAATAATAAAATGCAGTAAAGTTGTCAAAAGAAACTAAAAAATGCCAGTGTTATCTTAATTATTGAGAGGCTCATATGAAGGCTGAAGTTAGTCTTCTTCAAAACCGTTTAATTGCCTTTAATTTTGCAATTGGAAAGAAATTATCTTTCAAATAAAATGCATGAGATAAATTCAAAAGCAGAACAAGAACAAAATGGTCTACCTCCGGAAATAAAGTATTTCCATTCATGCACATTGAATTACTAGGATGAGATGTTCTCATCTAACTTGAGCCTTTAACAGTTCCAGTTTATGTTAGTCACCAAATCTCCTTCTGTAGGCAACAGAGAAAAATGGGCAACTCCAAAGGCAGTTCAAGATAATATGTGGGCTAAATTGCCCTCTGACACGTGCAGAAGGAAATTCATTTCTGCTGCTATCTCAGGTGGGATAAATTTTCCAAGAAGATGCTGGCGTCTCTCCATTTTCTAAAGAAGGTTTGCAGACAATTTAACATTGAGACCCACGAGGTGGATGTATTCACAATAAGGGTTTGTGCAGTATACTCTGAATTCACACCCTCCTCTGCTGAGCTTTTTTCCCATGCTGAGGTGCTTTGGGCCTGACACAGAACCATGTACAGATACTCAGGCAGTGGAAATTGTGTGGTTTATTCGGAATATGGATTCAGGCTGTTTGGTGTGGTAATGAAAGCCAGAACAGTGTATGAATGAGGAAAAAATACCTCGTATTTTGTTTCTGATGTTGCTTGTTCCAGTTTTAAAATATTGAACGACTATAGTAATTATGCCTGAAAGCTGCCCCAGAAAATCTCTACGACTTGTGGAATCCCTCACAGACTCCTGCAAAATGTATCCAGGGCATTGGGTTTGCTTTTCTTTTTCAGCTATAATTCTATTTCAGTAATTATAATTTTAAAATATATCTTTTATTTTTCTATATCTATTTGTATGTGTTTTTTCCTAATTTTGCTTTTGGGTCTTCTTCCTTGTCCCATCTATATTAGAGATGTAATACAAAGGAAAGTTAGAGATGTTTATTTCTTAGCCCTGTGATGTGGATGTTAACTGTGTGCATTCCCAACCAGACTTTCTGGCTGATAGTGATACAGTTTTACTGTCAGGACCAGGAAAAGAAGAAGGAAAAAAAGGAAAAAAGTGAATGTACTGATAGCGTCTGGTGTGCATGGGCTTTGACCTCCTTTTATGGAGTCCATTTGAAACCCAGGACCATTATCATGCCACAGGAGTTACTAACTCATTATCACATTTTTACCAGCGCTGCTGCATGTCACACGCATACTGCATTGTGTTGTGATTATTCTCCTCTCCTTGCATACAGAACTACTCACTGCTGCATGTTTACCCTTTGTCATTATGCTGTGCTGTGCATATATAATTGGGCACACTTCCATCCTTTATGGGTGCAAGCCATGTCTTTGGCAAAGCACATTTTTTGCTACCATCTGCATCGGAAATTACACCAGATTTGGGGCCAAGTTCCCTGTGGAGAATAAGCAAGAGTAGCCCTGTGCTTTTTCCCCAGAGACTCCAGCCATGTGACAAGAAGAGCTCCAGTATGTGAGTGAGCATGAAGAGCTGATTTCGTTTTCTTAATCTCCTCAGCCCCAGGCAGATTTCTCATTCAGAATATGCCTTGGAGTTACTTTTGGCTAGTCTGTAAGCAGCTGCTTATACGTGGACAGGGACTTTCTTCTTGGCCCAACAGGGGACCATGCTAGAGCAATTGGTGGTGGTGTAAGCTGCACAAGAGCCAGGCAAGGAGGCTAAAGGACTGAAGAGAAATGATGTCTGTTGTCTTTGTACAGGTTTTCCCTCCCCTTTTTCTCATCCTGCAACCTTGACTGCAAGGATTTTCTCTTTGTCCAGTGTCACAGATGATAAAGGCCAAAATCCAAATTCCTGAGACTGAGGCAGAAGGTGGTTGCTGAAATTGTCCGCAAGAAAATCCACCCATAACTGGTAGAGTGAGTGCTATTAATGTATTTTAAACTTTTATTCCATTTGCAAATTAATGACCAAGCAGAGCTAAATTGAACCACTACCTCAAGTTCAGAACTATCAGGAATATCTCGTGGCAAAAGCAGCTCCTACAAAGCTCTTGCTAGCTGAACTTGTCCTAGAGAGAGACTAATACACAGTAAATGTTTTGACATACTATATCTGTCAGAATAGTCAAGTCCTGGGATTATTCTGTATGTGACAGATTAGTTCTGCCTGGCATCGTGTTGTTCAGACATAAAATTCAGTAATGCCCAGTTTTCTGATTGTGCAGGGTAGGTGCAGCTACTTGAAATGGACTGGCGAGGGCAAAATTCTAACGACATTTAATAGTTGTGTGCATAGGAAAATCAGTGTACTGCATTGTAATAGGGTGCTGTACTCACTTAAATCTAACCAGAAGTACTCATTGCATGACTGTCCTTTTCCCTTCTGAAACACAGCATTAGTGAAATGTCACTTTGTGTTAGGATCATTGGTGGCCTTTGCTATGTACATTCTTCCATGTTTCTGCACAAAGATAGTGAAGCACACCGGAGTCTCAGCTCTAGAGATCGATTTCTCTTCATGTCTGATATTAACTCACATCGCCAGGGCCAGGGTGGGTGTGAAAGAGGTGGGCAGAAATGGTGTTTACTCACTGAACCTTGAGGTAGAACTTTAGCAAATGGCTGAGCTGCTTTGAGTTGCTGAAATGACTGCAGTTTTGGTACCTTTTTAGGGTTTGCAATGATAAGAGCAGATCTCTAAGGAGTTGAATGTCTGAGTGATCTAAAACCAGGGCAGTCAAGCTGAAGAGGATGTGTGCACTAACCTGTTTGCACTGAATAGTCTCCATAAATAATTTACAACTATGACTGCTAGCTATTATTACAAAAATACCGGATTGCATTTTGACACATGCAGCCAGCTTGTAAGTCAATAGATACATTTCACCTAGTGTATGCAGACCACAGTTTCAGCCATCCATCCATGTGTGTTTTACAACAATGCAATCTACCGTTCCAAAACAAGACTGAGAAGACCTTTCAAAATACATTTAAAAAATCAGAACAGTGATCAGATTGTTGGATCTTTTATTGTATTGGTCCTTAATAGGGTTTTGTCCCCTCCCTGCATACAGCTTTCAGTTTTAAACGCTTATGATATTTTATTTAAGGGTCCTACTCTGTGGGCAGTGCTGTAGAGTCACTCAGGATCTACTGCAAGATTTCAGGAAAGAAAAAATTAAAGGAGGCATGCCTGACATTTCCTTTACTGTGTTTTCCTTTGAGACTTGTTTGAGTCACCAAGAAAGTATTTCATTATAGCTTGATTTAACCAGAAAGAGTGTCAGTGGGTTTTGCCTCAGTCTTAGAGATTAGCAGGGCAGGAGAAATAGAGGAAAAGTACAGTTTCCTGTAATAATCAAGTGAAAAGATGCATAACATTGATTTAATTAACCTTAGCAAAGTGGGAACCAGAAAAGTTGTTGTTTTTTTTTTTTGTAATCTAATAAAAATCTCCAATGCCTTAGGTGTTAGCCTACTTAACATGTACTTGGGTTTGTAAAGAAAATTATCTTCCCTAGACCTTATTTCATAAGAGAGGGGAAAAAAGCCATATATTATAATTTCTTTATTACTGAAGAATAACAAAATTTAGTGTGTGTGTTCAAAATGTACTTTTATATGAAATCAAGGATCATGTGTATGTATATTTGAAAAGTATTTTCATTGTGGAAGCTCAGGATAGAAATAAGAAAATGTGAAACAACAACTAAAATACAAACATCAGCTGTAGTGATATTGCAATAGAAAATATATTTTCCTCTGTAAAAGGCTAGACAAGAGCTGAAGGGTGGGCTTTCTGAGACAGTTGAAATAACGTATTGATTAGAACCTGAGTGGGAATAGTGATAATCCAAAGATTCAATCTGATTAGCTGGCTACTTGTGTTTGATACCACGGTCATGAATTCAGATTCTAGTTTGCACATACCAGAAATTTTCCATTAATGAAAGCCTTTTTCTTTCTTCCTCATTACCTCTCTACACCAATTGTGTCATGTAGTTATACAGCAAAATATAGCAGGGGGAGCCTGGGAGGGTGGGACAGAAGAGAGGATAGTGGTGGGGAGAGAAAGCTAGAAGACGAGATGTTCCCATTTTACTGTGTTTCTATGTAGAACAAGTCCAGTCTGGTTACAGCATGAAGCAGGGACTGCTTACACAAGAAGGGGTCACGTCAAGCTAAATGGTTTAACTGAACATCAGCTGCAACAGGTGGATTTTAAGCAGCAGGCCTCAGTTTCATTAATTCAAAGTTCTTCATGCCCACCCCCTCTCTCATTCCAAGCATTTAATACATCCAGTGTAGGTTAACTCTGCCGCTTGGGTAGACAGTCTTTGCTTCATTGCTGATCACTTCACTGGCTTCACTGTTTAGAGTTAGGAAACAGAGAAGCTTGAGGGGCAGGACCCAGCTCACAGATTAAGACACCTAAATTAAGGTTTATAATGTAGATGTCTGTGTGTCTGTCTGTCTAGGTGTCTAAGTTCCCACTGTACTCAATGGTGATTTAATCAGTACAGTCAATGGAGTTAAAGAAGCTCTTCGGCTTACCCAAAGTAAACTTATGTAAAATCAGTTGAACAGCTAATTAAAGCTATTAAATTACCAAAATATAGGTGTTTACTGCCTTTACAGATGCCCTAGTATGTCTCTTTTGGCCTCCGGATGACTTTCCAGACTATGTGTTTCTCGGTAGGTCCTGTTCAATATCTGCCAACTCCAGGTGGTTGTTTCATATGCACTCAGGTGCACCTAAAATAGTAATGTTGCGTCTGTATTTGGGCAGCTGAATTGAAATCTCTGCTTGCATGCACACCTAGATGTAAACATTTACATTTTCATTCTCATTTTGTAAGGTACATTCAACCTTGAGTTTCCTTTTTTCACTTCATTTTCTTCTGGAAATTAGTTCTTTCAGTCTTTCAGAGCCTGCAAACAGCTACAAGCTAATATTTTAAGGTATCTAGTATTAATTTGGGAAAAAGTTATTGCCATTGACTGCAGTCCACCTTCCTGAAGTCCTAATTAATGTGAGAAACTAGTGGAGTTCATCGACCTATATCTTGACAGTGTGCTTCTGTGTGACAGCCCTTTGCTTTAGGCCCTCTACTCAGCTGCCCAACCTTACAGAAATTTGAGACCTCTATACTGCTGTCAAAGTGATTAAAAATTTGTGCCAGAGATACGACAGATGCAAGCAGTACGTGCACATGAGTTTTGTTGCATTAGGAACCCAACAGATTTCTTGCTAGTTTAGTTCAATAGGAAAAATCCCATCCTAATTTGTCATGAAGGATGCTGTTGCCTGGAATAACTAGTTGGGGCAAGAGGTTTCTGAAAACCCTGTTCAGTACACCCCAACATTCATGCTGGCTGAAAATTAAGAAAAAATTTCACTCTGCCATTTCCACTGCTTTCTCCAGACTTTCAGTACTACTTCAATTCTTTTACTTATCTTTTTCTGCATAGGTAACTAGACCCCACTTCATCTGAAGTCCCAAACCAGGCACTTAGCAATTTGGGGCCAGGTTTTCACTTCTGCCTAGATCCCTTTGCACAGTCAAGGTGATGTAAATGACAACCAGATCTATAGTAAAGAATAGTGTCAACTTACTGGAGGTAAGGCAGCAAATGCAGTCATGCTTTTATGCCTAAGTGACCATAGGACCCGTATGAAAAAAATCTGAAGTCCTCAACCTTGCTCATGAACTCCTAGTATGCTGCACTCCAGTAGCTGCATATAAGTGAGACTAAACTAGTATAATTCTCCTCAGCTGCTCAGAAGAGAGAAGTATAACAAGAACAGCATCTACCACAGGAGATTAAAATGTAAAGGTAGAATTTGCTCTATACCTTTGGTCATACTGAAACTTCCTTCCTACGCTTTGGCATGCAAACAAATTGCAGCAGCATTTTCTTATTCTCACAAGTAAATATATCTAAATTTTTCTAAAGAGTGTACAGTGTTGTAAGGAAGAGTAATTTAAACTAGTTAGTACATTCTAGTTCTAAATTTGGGTCACAAAAATGTCTTTGTTTTTTCTTGGAATGAACAACTATATTTTACATATTTGGTAAATTATTGCAAATAACAATATATAAGGAACTGTAAACTGAGGCAACCAAGGAAAAAACCCTTCTGTGTCTTAAAACTCTGCTATTACCGCCCACAACCTGGCCAGAGACTCATGAGTATTTGAAATTTGAGTTGCATGCATCCTAAGAGTATTGGTTTGCAGGGCTGATGAGGGGATTTTATAGAAGAAAAGTTTCAGGAAAAGACACTTTTACAGTATCACTGTTTGCTTCTGTAAAGGTGGTTTCCTGAACCAGCTCTGCAGCCTCTCAGTTCCCAATCAAAACAACATTGCTTGGCTCTAAGTAAAATTGCACAGTACTATGAAGAACAGATCCTAGAGTATCTCATTTGCTTTTGGCTTCTGAGTGGTCTTTTTCAAGTCCAGCCTTCAGCATGAGTAGGCTGGAAGGGGTTCAATAACCTATAATAATCAGGAAATCATTCAGGTTCCTTGATTCTCTCTGAGTGGTGTAACAAGGCTCTGTAGCTGGCAGAGATCCAAACTTAATTGGTATAAGAATGGATCACAGACAAGGCCATGGTCATCCATAGGCATATGTGATGGATAACTACTAGTGCAGCATTTTCAGTCATCAATCTTTAGAGGAAAAAGACTGTGATAGCTGGATAAAACATGTCTTGCATCAGCAAAAATGACTACATGGTAAGGATGGAGAGAATGATTCAGTCTGTAACCTGAGAGCTTTCTTCTGATTTCTGATTAACTTTACCTTAGTTTTAAACTCAGTCCAGTACATGAATAATAAAGTGAAAAAAACTGTAGAAATGATTTTATTGAGATGCTGTGCAAAGGGAAAAAACCCCTACCCGATATATTACAACTGATACATGACAGAGAGAACGTAGTGATAAACTTTTACTATATTTCAGAGAGAATATTCCAAATATTATTAGCCTTCTTAATAAAATACTTTCTCTCACTAAAGGTCTTTTATTTTTATTTCTGATTATTTTTACCTACAGTTCTCATTATTACTTCAGTGTGTGTGATCACTTAGACTGAAACACAAAGGAAACTTTTTTTCTTTAAAGAGGGTTTTTTAACTCCTCCATTTCCATCCATCAAAAAATACCGCATGACTGACACATGTTCTGTGGTTATCTTTGGACACACAAAGTAAGCACGTCAAATTCTGGTGCTTTGTCAGTGAGGAGTGACTGCTGAAAGTTATAAGGAACAAGCCCATATTTTAAAATAGATGTATTCTAATACACTATTTTGATTGCTCTTGCACAACGAAAATTTACGTTAAACTCTGTTCTGGATACAAAAGAAATGCAAGAATAGATCCTTTGCTGTTTTAGGACAGCCATTCAGCTAATTTTCACTGCTGCCAGGACACAAACTTATACATACACTGGTGACCTAAATGGTTTTCCTTTATTATATCATCATTACTACTATTATTCTTCAGTGAACTGACAACATCTCTTGGGAGATGTTCTAGTATGCTTGTCAAGAATTGGCAGGAGATGAAGATAATTTTCAGGTTATTACTGTCATGAGATGTCAAAACTGGGAAAGACAGATAATAGAAAAGGTCAGCTAGGGAAGCTTTTTGTCCATGTTAGGGTCAGAGTCGCTCTTACTCTGCCACTATAAAAGGTTTGGAGTATGGAACAGTAAAATCTTAAATCGGTGTATTGCATTTTTGATATTATAGTGCCTTTCTAAACCAAGTGTCTATAACTCCTTGATGAAATGTAGTTGTTTTTTTTTTAATTATACATACAGGGACCTGATTCTGCACTACTTCTAATAGCAGGACTCCCATTCAAATAAACGGTGTCAACTCTAAAAACTGTATGCGGAGCAGACATTATTTTATAGGATAAAATGTTTCCAGAGCTGAAAAATACAGTGTGCAACAGTTGACCTGATCATTATTTGTGCATTGGCTTCAATTAAAAACTAAAATACATGACCACATGACATCGTATCGTAATATGAACACATTCATGATGCCACATGACCGTGAGTGTACTTCCAAATCCCTGTCACTCTGTGATTAAGTTCCACATTTAAGAACTTCTGAGAACCTTCAGAATACACTGTTCAGCTCAAATTATTTTGATTACATACCTAGCTCAGCAAATTCCTGCTCTTCTTTACTGTAGTGAGTATGGCTTAAAAAGTCAAAGAGAGTACTGATGTTATGTCCTGGTGAACTGGGAATTGCTAGTATTGCCAACAGTGATGGAGAAGGTTTTGCAAATAAACAATAATTTCTTGCCAATCCTAAATTAATGTTATGGTAAGGCATTCAAAAAAGGAGGGGAAAGGTCTGCTTGCGGATAGATGTGGCCTGTTAAATACAAGGTCTAATAGTGAAAAAGAGGCAGGGACCTGAGAATGGCATCTGGGATAGTTATGGGAAATGGGAACGGGTAATCTGATCAAGAGGGAGAGAACTAAGAAGGATGAAGCCCAAGGAAGGACAAAATTTCTTAGTGCTTATCATGTTCTTGGTGCTACTACTCTTTTAGAGGAATCAGATTGAGGACAATGGAAGAGCAATGCAGGAACCTGCAATAGGAAGTTGTGCATTGGGTATCCTATGACTACATAGACAAACAAAAATGGAAAGACTGTGGTAGCTGGAGAGAGATAAACAGAATACAAGAGTAGTTTTCAGCCTAATTTCCCAAGGACAGTGGATGACTCTGCTGTGTGTACCTGTCTTTGCCTTTCTGTGCTACCTAACAATTTTGGTGAATTTTAATCAAAGTTTAAACTGAAGACTGCTTTCTTGTATACCCGTCTCTCAAGCTCAAGACTCAAATTCCTAAGAAACCTGTCTTCCATCACTTTGGTGCTTACACAACCTCTAGTTCATAGATGTGAAGCTTAGGAGATGATACTTACGATAGGACAAGATCCACTTAAAACAATTAGTTAAAAAGAGGATGAAAGTAGAGAGAAGAAGATGAAGAGTAGCTTTAAGAACTATACAGAGGTTAAAAGAAGAAAGCAAGTAGGAAGAATTTGCCCTGCTGTTGAAAAGAGAGGAACAAGGAAAAAGCAGCAAAGTGAGAGGAGATTAGGAAGAGACAAAGTGTGACATAATACTTTAGATGTTCTCTAAAAGGCTTAGTATGACCCATGCAGAAATGATAGACAGTTTTGTAAAGTAGAGGTGACCTTTGGCAAACATATGGCACAGTCCAAGGAGGATGGAGAAATAAATACGGCCTGCTTTGAAAGATGGTGAATCAGAAGGAGAAAAGCCAAAAATGTAATGATAAAAGACTCCACATGGTTATGTGGTTTTTACCCACAGCACTCAGCAGTGTGGGAGCAGGAGCACAGGAAGTGAATATTAGGCGAGATGTACATTATATGGAGTTTCCCTTATGAAAATGAAAACATTTCTATTGCTCTCTGGAAACAGACTGTAGAATTTAATAGAAAACTATATTCCAGCTACAGCATTTTGCTGGATGTTTCATATGAACTATAAAAAGCTTATTATTTGCTATTAGGGTTCTTTCTGTGTAAGGGTTTATGTAGAATCCATTTAGTCGAATCCTAAATTCCATAGGATTTTTCCATGAAAGATCACTAAAGCATCTTCAGTAGAGACACTCATGCAAACATTGCATTTACTGCTCTCCCACCCTCAGCTGGGCTGCTCTCTTAGGTCTGTTACGTGAAATAATATTTTGTGTGCCTCTTATTTATATTGTTTACTGCATGATCTGTTACCTGCTTTCATGAAATGTAGCCTAGTTGCATGAACTTGCCAAATGCCAGCTGAAACTAAAATATATAGCATTATTTACTCCATTCAGAAATGGATTTAAAATGGAGGAGTCAGGGGTATAATAAAATAAATGACAGCAAGAAATGTATCCTATTTAATGTGGAGATTGACAACAAACTGCTTCTTAGGTATTTTTGTCAGAATAACAATACTTTTTTCTCCTCTTCTCTAAATAAACCTACCTAAGACAGTGTCCCTGATACATAATAAGATATAAGTGGGGTTTATTCTATTGACTTTTTAAAACAATTCTTAATATTGCTTATAAAATTCTGCCAGAAAGTACTCATTTTAATCATCAGTCAGCATTTTTATTATATTATAATCCTTAATTGATTGACGTTTAATCACAGTCTTTGTATTTTACTATCCCTTGTCTCATAAGAGGCAATTTTCTCTTTACTGTAGTTTAACAGCTGATGAAAAAGATTTAAGGAAACCTATAAACTTAAGATTGGTTAATGGTCCCTTATAAAAGAATATTACACTTCTAGGATCCATTGCACAGATGTGATACTCAATTGTAGAAATGTGCATGGGGTTTATTAAATTACAGCACAAATCTTCAGTCTTCTGAATTATTGTTCATGTTGGTATTGTTAGGCAAATGGGGAGACACATTATTGCTTCCAGTTGTTCGCATTACTGTGGTGTAATACAGTCAGAGACAGCTGGCACATTGCTCTAGGCAAATGCAGAGCTAGAGCAGCTGCAGAGTTCTGGGCCCCAAGTGAAGGTCCAGCACCGCTGAGTCAGTACTGGGTGGCTCATCAAAAGATGTCCAGAAATTAAAAGAAAAAGGTGCTTTTTCTCAGAGCTAGCGTGCTGAATTCTGTGCAACTAATTGAAATGACCTTTTGCAGATATTGTTGGCTTTACTTATGAAGGCACAGAAGAAGACGAGAAGTTCTCAGCTGTGGCATGAAGAGTTAATGTTTTGCAAGTTTTGAGTTCTACTAAATGATGTTTAAAAATTAATACACAAGTGTAGGTTGCATCTGACCATGTGAAAATGTTGTGTTAAAATAAAAGATTTTATGATTTAGGTCATAGATATTAGATTGTTAGATAATACATCCATTCTTCATGGGTTTAAAGATCACAAAAAAAATCATTCAAATAACTAAAATAATCTACTGTGAATTCTTGCATGGCCCAGCCTGCTGTATTTCATCCAGCACATCCAAATTCCAGCCCAATAACTTTGATTAAACATATCTTCCAGGAAGACAATGAAGATTTCCATTGTTCCATAATTTCACAAGTTCTTTAGTAATTTGTTAAAATGGTTATTGTTAAAAATATTAATTTTATTCCACTTTGAGCTACTGTCAACTCCAGCCTTTGTGTGTCATTGTGGAATGGAAAGAGCTATAGGAAACTCGGAGAGTTTTGTTCATTTTTAGGCTACTAACAGGAGCGCATTTGTTTTCTGAGAGAGGAATCCGCAACTTTAACTTTAAAGATAAAATTCTAGCCCTACTACAGATGAGGAGAAAACTGCCATCAGAGCCATTCAGGGTGCTGGACCAGAGGCAGCACCTTAGAGCCTTCCATTTCCAACCTGGAATTCCTTCTCCTGGACCACAAATTAGAGTTGGAGGAGGCATAAACTCTTGCCTGCACTTCCTCAAACAGCATGGACATGTTTTAATTCATGCACTGTATGCTCTAATTTTGACCCAGATCTGTTCTCATACGACGATTATTGCTAAAAGTCCACACAAATGTGCGTGTTCTTAATTTTCAACTGGTCCACATCTTGTAAGTCATTTGGTTATTTTGCTATACTCCATAATTTCATTTAGAAACACATGATATTTGATTGATTTTCTGCCTAATTCGGATTATGTAGGCAAACATCTAGAATGGCAGCTTGGAAAAAAAGCACTGCTAAAAAGATCTTGCCAAATTAGATAAGATGCAGATAATGATGGTGCACTCAAGAAGGGGCAAGGAACAATTCCTTACGAGATATCTGTGTGCCTTTGTTTCCATTTAGGATCTGAATTTAAGTGGGTGGTTGGATCCTCCACCAAAATTTTTGACAATCAGAGTGTATAGCAAATTTGCCAATCCTTTCTGTCAGCTGCGTCTAGCTAAGAGACTGCAACTTTTTCTTTTGACTGATAATCTTGAGATTATTATCTGTGTTTTGGATGCTCTGAGAGCCTTTTGTTGCCATCTGGTTTACACTGTGTTACACCTTAAACCCATGTGAAGTCTAAAGTCAGGACAGCTTCAGAGGCAAAATGTAGCAGGTAGTTTTCTGGGTAGGGCTTCTCACTAAAACTATATCGGCACCCTGGAGTTTCATGGTCATCCACTGACCTCTGTAGCTTAACATGTTTGTTAAGAATTGCCATGCCTCTAGAACCTGAAACTAGCTTGAATATGAATGAAATGTTTTTTTTTTTTTTCTGTGTGTACTAGGGTTGTTATCTCTGGTCAGCAGTTGATGCCCAAGTTGAATTCTCTCTTGTTCCACAACAGAGGGATAATTGGGTGCTTTCTAGGGATCCCTGAGACTTTAAAGCTTCAGCCCCCTTTTTGGCACAAAATAGCCCTATACAGTTGTCTCCAAATGACACCTGTTTAATAGCATTCTTTAACAGGGCTGAAGGTATGTTTCCCACAACGATAAAAGGTTGGAAAGGAGTCTCTGTAGGATGCTGCTTGGCTGAGTTCCTGTCGGTATGATTATTTTCATTCTTCTGGGATTTTATTGTATTATTAATGATATGTGAGGGAGGTTAGAGCCTTAGACAGGCATCTTTTTATTTATTTTAATCTAAATGAATTAATTGTGGCTACCCTTAGAAAACCTTGTCAGCTTATTACAAGCTTACATGTTGCAAAAGCCTTTACCCAGTTCTCATTCAAATCTTTTCCAAACTTTACATTTTTTCGACAATGTCCACAAGAAATCCAGAATCATAAGAATAAAATAAGATAGGCTAGGCTATCTGCGGAGCCCTCTCTTCTCTGTATTTCAGCCCGTAAAGTCAAGGCAGGAATTGTCTGTTTTGGTGTCTTTTAGGTCAATAGGTCAGATTATCACCACTTGGGATAGTAAGGTATTACCCCATTGTTAGTATAAGTTTTATATACTCAGGTCATGCTCTCAGTGAATATTCATATCTATTTGCTGCAGAGCAAACGTGAGCAGCTCCAAAATGTTGCTGAAGCAAGTCTGCAGATTTTATTCATGCAAATGTTCGCAAATACCCCTTGCCCCTGTGCTCTACTCCCTACCCTGCAACAAAACATTCAAAACTCTGTGAACAAAGACAAAGAGCCAGAGCAGTTCAGTTGGTATTTGGCATGCGTGCTATTCAGCAGGTGCGTCCTAAATTGCATTAGACTTAACACCAGGAATCAGATCACTAATTGGGCACCAATGTGAAGATTTTTTCTCATTTGGGACCTGAATTGCAACACTTATATCCCTTTAGGCAAGACATCACAACATTCCTATCCCAAAGCAACAGCGCTACCGCTTGAGCTAAAGGAGAATCTCCATTAGCTAACAGTAGTAGCACTTACTGTATATCCTGTTTCTGGGCTGCAAGCCACAATAGGGGAAAATCATTATAATCCCTTAGTGATTTATAATCATTGTGATTTTAGGGCTCTGGTTTTTCCTAACTTTTCATTTATTTTTAATTCTGTGTGAGAACTTTTGGACGAAATGAGCAAAGAATGCACTGGCTCTCAAAATTCAGACAAAAGAGATTTTCACTTTTTAAGGAGGCTGGAGAAATTAAGCATGTTTAATACTTTTGTCTCTCCTCATTTCTTAGCTCCCTTACTCCTACTATTTCAAACCCATGAAATCTTTTCTCACTGTCCCTCTTTTACAAGCCACACAAGGTTGTAAAAAGAACCTAAAGTTACATTTGTAAGAACTGAAAAATGGCAGGTTTTCCCCACAGTGCCTGGGGGTGCAGTTCTTTCTCAAGCTTGTCTATGATGGGTCCTAGGCATAGTACTTAGGTCCAAGTAGAAGCATTCGGCTTCTTATGAAATCAAACCACCTAGCTGTCCACATCTGAAAGACTGCCTGACTTGAAGCACACACAGCTGAAGGACTTCATCTGTTGCACCTCAGCTGTGAGAAGTAGATGGTTATAGACTCCTCCAACCTGCTGAGAGTTAAGTGTCCTGAGCCTCAAATCAGATGTGCTTCTCAAGTGCTTTGTGATCCGTGGACAACAGGAGTGCATACATGCATATTATTAAAATCACCCATATTTCTATTCGATCACAGTGCTAGACATAACGTTTCTCTTTTCACATAGCCTGTTGGTACTATTACGGGCACTTCCATATAGTGCTCATATTTCAATTTCTAAAGGCAACTTGTCATGTGGGACTGTTTCAATACCCCCCCACCTCTCTCTCTAAAATTACTTCATTCCTATTAAATTAATATTTTTTTGCTAGGTTAGTTGTTTTCTTTCTTTAGATACTTCCACAATAGGAATTATATGCTATTGTCCTTACATTAGCCAGAACGTAAGGTAACACTTCAGATAGGAGGGTCTTTATTTAATTAAGGAAGTGTGCATATTCTTAATTTAACATGCTCCAAGAGGATCCCAAGCATGAATCCAAGTGCTCTGTTGAAACAAGACCATAGAAAGCAGCAGGGATAGATAATTTTATGATGACTGACTATTTCCTCATCAACTAGATTTTGTATTCAAAATAAATTTTATTTTTACTAGTTCTTTCCCTCACGAGAAATTCTTCTTGCTCTGAAACACCTTCTGATCTAATTCCTAAGAAGTCCTGTCAGTCAGCAGTAACAGTTGAAATTACAGAGTTATCCTGTAAGGAATTATTATATTTCAGTTTCCTTCTCTTTCCAACTCAAATGAAAAGATGGAATTTAAATAATTTCCTAGGAAATCACACACTCAGGAAAATATAATCTGAAATTCTATGGAAAGATATAATTTGAAAGTCAAAATGATAGAGATCAAAATGAAGTGATTTTGCTCTGTTGAAGCAAGTGGTTTAATTAGCCCACTTCCAGGAAGGGTTTTTGAGGGGTAGGGGCATGGTTGAGGTTTTTTTGCCTCAGGCAACTAGTTCTTTATGATCGAAAACTCTTCTATCAGGGATGATTTTTTTCATATTGGTGGTTCTAACTATATTGCCCAGGACGAGGGAAGAAATGAATGCGCAGAACCAGAACACAAGTCTCTTTCAAAGCTAAACCCATCTTCACCTGCCCGAGACACTACTCCCCTGCTGATCCATTTCCACAGTTTCAGAGAATTTCAGTGGGGTTTACTTGTCACTCACTGGCAGCCAAAAATTGACACCTGTTCCAGAGAAGAAAATCAGAAGAGATTCGGTTAAAAAAATGTGTGGGGTGGTATTATTCCCTCCTGGTGACCGCAAAGTCCTTCACAGAAACTTCCCTAGCTCTGAATGCCCAGCTATTCCTCCTTGCAACACATTCATCATCAAACGCTGTTGCATAAACAGAACATAGAGTCATTCTCTGAATACATCATTTCTCCCACTCATTATTGATGAGTTAAAGGTTATCAATAACTCAAGGAAATACAATAAATCATCTATCTTTTGTCAGACTATTATATATTCTTTGTATGTCCTGTAGTTATAACTAATTTTTGAAGCTTGCTTGCTATGATTTTAACTTCTGTTATAACTTGTTACATACAGCGAATTGAAGCAAAAGACTACAAACAAACCAGCTTTGGCCTAGTCATGTCATTCTTCAGAAAAAATAGCCAAGCCCACAATGGCTTTTGATTTTAAAAAAATAAACCTGAACTCCCATTTTTGCCAGACTAATAAACTGAGATTACTTAATTCATTTAATGTATAGATGCCTATAGTGGATACTTATATATGAGCACATCAGTGGAAGGAAATATGCACTCCTAAACTGCAGTTTCTCTGTGCTACTATATATATCTGTATTAAAAGGAGAGAAATCTTCTTAATACAGGATTATTAAGAAGACCAAGCCCGGGGTACTGGGAGGTCTGGCTTGCAGCGGTCCATGTCTGGTGAGATGAATCCCAGACCTGCAGACAGTGCAAGCTGTAGCTGGAAGGAAAAAGAATCACCCCTTACAGCAGGCACATGTGTTTCGGTTAGTATAACTTTTGCTAAATCACTTTCAGTAAAATAAAACCTGACACATATTGTGAAGAACTACTCAGTATTTATTTTCTGTTGCTCTTTTTCTGTGATATTAGGTGAAATAAGTTCTTCCCAGAGACACTCATCTCATTCCTTGTTAGCAGAATGATTTCTAGTTACTGTAAATGTCTTTCTTTTCAAATCGCTCCTTCTTCAGTACTTTGATATCAGAAGAGGATGGCAGTAGATGCTCTTTGAATGATGAAAAATGAGGATGTGGTTTTATAACAGCCTATGTTCATTACAACGCGAAAAACCTGGACGCATCTAACATATGCGTTGACTGCTCCTGATAGTTGTACTCTACTAAGAGCCTGCTTAAGTGCAGACAGAGCGGTAACCCTGCGCAAGGTGAACCTGTGTGCTTTGCCCTGCACATCTGTCCCAGTGCTTTGCTGGATTAGGGACACAACATGTACTTTCAGCTGCTGACATGCTGAGTTGAAAACACTAACCACCTTAGACTTTTTGTTCCTGTGCCTCTTAACAGAGAAGAAAAGAAGCATTTAAATCAAGGAGTAGGCACATGCAGTAAGGAGATGCATGTATTACAGAGGTGGCACTGAGACAGAGTAAAATCCCGCTGTGCTTGTCCTTTTTGTGGTACACGTGGAGAAGCAATGTTAAATCAGTAGAGTGAGGAATAATTAATGCTAGTTTGTAGGGGATAACTAAAGCAATATCACTGCAATCTCAAATTGCACAGAAAGCCAACTGTGTAGTTGGGAGATAAATGAATGTCTTCCTATGCTCTTCTCAAAGAATAGAGCAGTTTTGACAACTCATCTTCACTTTCAAATGTCACTAATTATTTAGGAGGAGGGAATGTTTGTTTTTTATTGCCCAAGAAGAGCTGTTTTGCAAGGCTTGGATGCTGGAAGCATTGTAAAAATGTGAATCCCACTTTATAATACATCAAAACATCCCTTCCAAAACATCACTTCTCATATTTGTGCGGGGGTCTGTATCACATACATAATAATGGTGTTTTCTGAATTTCTCAGAAGAAATTGTACATCATAATTTCTGTCCCTGAAGTTATTTTATATGTCTGTTTGTTGTATACATTTGAATGCTTCCCTTCCACGGCAAAGACAATTTTGTCTGATGAGTATCTTCTTGTATTTTGCCTCAGTCAAAGCCTTTCCTCCTAAAACCAACTGTGTACTGTCAAAAATGTTAATGTGAAAGTCAGCAGTATTACACAAAAGTCATTGTTTCACAAGAGAAAGGAAAGATTAACTTTAATAATTTAAGACAGTCTCTAAATTAACAAAGAGGAAGTGGACAATGTAGCCATACTGTACCTAGATGGATGCCCTTTTCTTTTTTTTTCTTTTTTTTTTCCCCCAGATTCATAGTGGTGTCACTCAAGTTTCAAAATTCAACATTACCAATTGCTATCATTACATATAGCCTCATGTGCCCAGAGCAAGATGTTCAAGTCCACAGCTGAAGCTTTGAGGATGAAGAGCATTTGTGTCAGACTACATTAGATAACTGGAGATACCCCTGTACAATGCAGATCAAAACCAGCCATTTAGAAACTAATACTGTTTTAACCAGGAGTCTTGTGGTCAAGGAGGGATGGAGGTGATTACCAAGCACTGAATCCAATAACGGTTTTTTTTCCTAAAGAGACAAAGGAATAAAGAAGACCATGGGCAGATGAGAATTTTCTGAGTGTGTGTGAGCCTGTTCTTAACCCTCGACCTTCAATAACTTGCATGGCCCTACCCATAACTCCAGAACTTCTCCAGTCTGCGGTGGAGGTGTACGGGGCTGGGAAGTTAAAAAACATAACAGGGATCTCAGAACCATCCTGAGTTTTCTTTTTCATTGCCTAATCCATACATCTGTGAAGGAGTAGCTTTTCCTATTAGTTGAGAAAGACATGGGTACTATTGAGTATAAGTAAGTCACACGTACAAGTCAAAATTAATCCTCCTTGCAAATAATGCTGTTGTACTGACAAGAATTTGGCATTCCTTATTGATTGACAACATGCCATCAAATTAGAGGTTCTTTACCTAAGCTTAGCACAGACTGCCTGGTGCCAGCTTGGAATATTTTGCCAAGAGATCAGGTCATAGGGATACAATTATAATGGCTTAGGAGAAAAGGAAGTATTGCCCCTTGTTCAAAAATATTATGGCCAGAGATTTGTTGTTAGAGAGGAAGATATGAATGGCTCAGTTTTAGGGGAGCTAGCCATATCCCCACTTTCTGAAACGGAGGCTCAATGGTGACTCGCTGTCTGCACCGAGCAGACAAAGTTAGGAAAATAGCAGGCAGGATGGCAGCCTTCCGCGCTAGTTTTCTGCTCTTCAAGGACATGTACTTGGAAACTCTGAGGCAGAGAGCCAGTTTTCCATTTCGGCTTTATGTGCTGCTTGCTCAGTGCACATACAGTTTTTAAATGCAGGTCTCCACCTTGTCTGAAGGGCAGTAATTAAGTGGGGTTTTGGTTGCCCCAGGCAGCCAGGTAATAGGAACTTTCCTATCTTGATGAGTGGTCCCAGAGGATCTGTGCTTTTGGTACCTCCTGATTCGACTGCTGCAGTGCACTTGATATGGGGCAACCTTGAAAACTGCTCAGAAACGCCAGCTTCTGTGGCAGGTGGTGATCTGCTTGCTGAGCCATGTACCACGTGCAGGGGATTTCTAGCTGCTTTTGGTGTGAGTTGTTCAAGTGACTACCTTTGTCCCAGCAGCAGCAACTGGTTAAGGATGTTCCTAACAATCTTCAGATTTGGATTTAGAGGAGATGGTAAGAGGCAGAGAAAGCACATCTCTGTTGAGAGCTGGATTTTGGCTGCTCCAGAGGTGCAAGACATCATCTGTTGCATAAGGATCATTGCTTCAGTGGCTCAATAATTTCTTCATTAGGATAATGTATTATCTCCAGCTTTCTAGGAGCAAGTTGTTTGGCAACTATACATTTGCAAGGAGCAATTATTTTCCATATTGATTGTTCTCATTTTTCATTATGTTAAATTGTGTTAATTAACATGGGGATTATGAGATTATACTAATTGCACAGTGTATACATAGATACTAAATAAAATTTCTAGTGAAAAAACTAACAGACAGCACAGCTTGAAAAACTGGCCAGCCAATTCTGAGGAAGCAGCCTCAGAAAGAGGATCTGGTGACTTATGACGCTTAAATTAGTTTAACTTTGCAATGCATGGGGATCTTGCCCAAACATCTGAAGACAAAAAGAATAGGTAAAATAGTAATTTTTAAAATTAATTCTTCCTTGGCTTACTTAATCCTGTCTCTATGCAAGTGACTGGACCTGATGATCTCCTGAGGTCTCTTCCAGCCTCCACAGTCATATACTCTCATGGTTCAGACAAATGTGGTCTGAGAACTGAGTCTGAATATCTTTGGCCCAGCATCAGATGTTAAACAAAACGTCATCTGCTATCAAGATCTTCATCCCTCTCACGCTGTTGTTCTGACATAAAGAGTAGGGCAATGAGAGGAGAGAGACCTGTCAATATTGACACAATTTTACTTCTGATTAGGTTACGAATCTAGTTCATTTTCTGGCAATAAAGACAAAATAGCATCTACGTAGTCAGAAGTTTGCCAGTGAGCCCAGAGTTACACATCTGCATAGCTGATAATTAAATGCTATCAACATGGATTGTAGTGAATTTGGAGATGCTGCTGCAAGACATTATCAGTCCTGATATTTATTCATCGAAACATTTTAAAAACCTGTTTCACTGAAGCCCGAACATTTCAGAGAAATTTTTGTCCAATAAGTTCAGTAATGGTGTTTCTCAGCAGCAGTCTGGATTTTGTATTAAAACAGAAGAGAGAGAAGAAACCTGAATTTTCCAGGGGACAGAGACAGGAAAGTCTCAGTTCAGTTCATTCCTCAACTTCATTTAGTTAATCTGGTTTCTTATCTGTTTTTTTTCTCCTCTTTTTTAAAAAAAATAAAAAATGTCCAATTGCTTTCACTTCACAGTTTGAGCCCTCAAGATTTATTCACAAAGCACAAGAAATGTTTTCCACATGGAGTTGCTTGAGCGATTGATTATAGGGAAAAAAAATGGTACTTTACTGCAATTAAGCCAAGCAGAGCTGAAGATAAAGGACTTCTGAATATCCGACTTAGTGCCCCATACTTTTAAACAGTCCCTCTCAACAGGCTGTAGAGAAGAAAAAAACCCACTTTACAAGGTATAAATGATGTAAGATTTTGTCAAATTGAGTGAGTGAGATAGAGGTCCGAAAGTACACAGCTCACTTGGGCTCTTACGTCATGTAGGAGCACTCGTGCTTTTTTTCTGAAGGGCTCATATGGAAGCCGTTACAATTTCAAAACAAATTTCAGACTGATTTTTGCATATTTAAAAACAAGTAATATTTATCTTTTTCTTTTTTAGATCTCTAATAGATCCAGTAGCTGTGAAAATAAGTGTGTAAAACAATTTTGTAAGGCAATTTTTAAATACCTTTAGGTCAATATCTGTATGTGATTATGAACACTTTAACCTGATTTAAGATCTAAAGTAAATCATCTGTGTTTTCACCTGTTTCTCTTTCCAAGGTTAAGTTTTATTAATCTTATTAGTTTTGTATTTGAGGCTATATGAAGTGTAGAAGTAATTTTTTCTGATACAGCATAAATTTAATTGCCACATAATTTGATGGATATGTTAGCTAAAATGTCAGCATTTAAATTTAAAATTAAGCCATGTGTTTTTAGTTTAGCAACATGAAAAAAATGGTGATAAAAGCTCTAATTAATTTGCTTCCCCCCCACTTTTGACAACTGCAGAAAAGAAAGCCATACTAGAAATTCTCAGAAACATCTACTAAATGGTTTGTGTTTGTTTTAGGATTGGGGTTTTTTTAAGAGGAGGCTTTTGGTTCCCATGTTCCTAAACAAAACTGGAAGATTCAGGGCAGCCCAAAAGCTGGTGAAATGTGATTCAGATTCCCAGTATAAACCCTTTCAAGCACTGTGTGTTTGGTTATTGTCTATGATAGCAGTCTTGGTCTGTGTCGAGTCTGTACAGGTAACTGACAGCAATACTAGTGACCATTGCCTGTGCTCCCTGCTACCTGAGTAGAGAAATAGCAAAGCAGATGTTCCTCTAAACCCTCTTCGATAACTTTCTCTCGTCGCGATGAACAGCAATAGTTGATCACAATTTTTCCTATGTTTGAAGGCATTTCGGTCCAAGACTTGGCTCTGTGCTGAACTGAGTGTAGGGAAGTCCTCCAGCAGCACCTATGCAGGTCTTATTTTGAAGCCAGGGAGGCTGCAGAACAACACCGGGCCCCTGAGCTTCGCCCCCTGAGCTGCCTCTCCTCTAACTCTTTTAATGGACTTTTTTTTTAAAAAAAGGGAAAATCTAGAGGAATGATCCAAACTGCCTGTTGTGGTTTAACCCCAGCCTGCAACTAAGCCCCACACAGCCACTTGCTCACACCCCCGCCAGTGGGATGGGGGAAAGAATCAGAAAGGTAAAGGTGAGAAAACTCGTGGGCTGAGACAAAAACAGTTTAATAGGTAAAGTAAAAGCTGCACATGCAAGCAAAGCAAAAAAAGGAATTCATTCACCACTTCCCATGGGCAGGCAGGTGTTCAGCCATCTCCAGGAAAGCAGGGCTTCATCATGTGTAACAGTTACTTGGGAAGACAAACGCTATCACTCCGGATGTTCCCCCTTCCTCCTCCCCCCCCCCCCCTCTTTTTTATCGCTGAGCATGACATCATATGGTCTGGAATATCCCTTGGGTCAGTTGGGGTCAGCTGTCCCAGCTGTGTCCCCTCCCAACTTTTTGTGCCCCCCCAGCCTCCTCACTGGTGGGGTGGGGGGAGAAGCAGAAAAGGCCTTGGCTCTGTGTAAGCCCTGCTCAGCAATAACACAAACATCCCTGTGTTATCAATTCTGTTTACAGCACAAATCCAAAACATAGCCCCATACTAGCTACTGTGAAGAACACTAACTCTACCCTAGCCTAAACCATCACACACCCTTGCTGTAGATTAACTCTGTAACTGCATTATCGTGTTGCATTCTCATTCCTTTCAGAAGCGCTGTAGTAAAGCATACACGCTTATCAAATCACAGAAGTGGAATTACAGAAATCAAATTCACAGACAAAATGAAGTAGCCTTTCCCTGCACTGTTTCTCCTACACAGAGGTAATCAAAAATTTCATTGAAAGGCAATTTAAGCAGTAAATTAAAAGATTGCTATTTCTATAGAAAATAGGGTGGGCCATTGAGCAGTCAACTCAATTTGTTTTTAAATAGCACCCTTCATGCAAAACTTCCAAAGGTAAGTGAAGACCTAGCTATGGATGCATTCTTACATAGCAGTCAGCACAGGAAGAAATCAGGGAAACAGGTGAATGCAACCGATGATAAGTTTTATGAATCAGTCCTGACATTTTCTGGGAACTCTTGAGATGTGAGAAAGGTGACAGCTGTGTTACCCTGAAGTGACACCTCTTAGTTTAACAGGATAACACAGTCTGTATACAACAGCATGGCAGCTCCCTTACAAAATATCCCTATATTTGAAGTCTACAAAATGGAATAAATTGATAGCAAGTGGCTCTAGGTCTGCATCTAACCACTTAGACGACAGTTACGCAAAATTCCCACTGACTTCAGGGGTCTAGGATCAGGTCCATGACTAAAAGATAGCATGACTTTTTTAGCAATGAAAGACAATGTTGATTATTTTCCTCTGGGAGAAAAAAAAACAAAATCACTAACCTAAGTCCTAGAAACGAAGGAAAAAATAACACAATGCATTCAAGCATTAATACTGTAACCCAAATGTATGGTACTGCAAAAGCTGCATAAAGCCAAGAAGTGACTTTCATGGCGACGTAACAAGGAACCACCAGAAAAGGCAGGACTATGACCAGCAGGTCCGAGCGTCTGTAACCCGAGAACAGCGATCACATCTTCTCTTGCAAATAAAACTGCTTTTCGTGCTCAGCGGCGAAGCTGACAGGCCTCAATCAATGTAGAGATCATGCCACCTTCTGGTCGTCACACAGATGGCAGCTCCTTCTATTTGTGGACCGATTCGTTCATCAACAGTTTATGCAAAACTTGCTTTGTAGGCATGAAAAGACTTGCCACAAGTGTTATGCTCTTTCCTTTTTCCTTTTCATAAATGTCCTTTAGTGACCACTTCCAACCAAATGCCTTATATCACTGCAACATAGCAGATAATACAATGTAAGGCACTGTATTTTTTAGGAGGGACAAAGAAATGGGATTTTTTTGTTGTTTGTTTGTTTTAGTTCCACTGCTATATTGCTAATTCCCATGAAATTCTTAACTTAGGGGATGCTTACTCAACTGAACGTTGGCATAGCATCTGTTTCTTACATTCAAGTCAACTAAACTGGAAGAACTTGCTATGACTCTGCAAAACATGGCAATACTGCTCTGCCAATCCCTGAACAACTGTTAAATATACAATTCTCCTCGAATTCCAAGTTGCGTAAACTCCATCTTAGCTGTCTATTTTTCGATAACTATTCCCTAAGTCAACTAATAAGTATTGTTTGGTAGAAACAGCAGGAAAGAACAGATGATGCATTTTTTTCCTAGAAATACAAGCTTTTTTTTTTTGCCAAGGCAAATTACTTTAAAAAAATCACCTCAGTTTGAATTATGTGTTCTGCTAAGTAACCATAAGGCACAGTAGGCTGTGGTACAGATTTCCCTCCCAAAGCAGAAATTCTAAGGCTGAATCATTTGGAAAACTTCTTAGGAACAAACATTTTCTTCTGATTTCAGTCTAGTGGAGCACATGACAGGAGAGGTTCTTTATGCATCCTTTCAAATAGAAGCCAGGTCAGACCTTCAACGGAAAGCCCTGTGGGTCTTCCTTTCTCTTTATTTCCTTTTTCCATGCTGCCAGGCTCCTCAAATTCTATCTATTCTTATGCTTGTATCAACCAGTCAGTTTAAAAAAGTTCCTCTGTCGGTCCTGATCACCTTTTCTGCTATCATAGCTGCTTTTTGAGATGTTAGGACCCCCTAGGGAAACACTGTACCTATGCATGTTACCACTAATTGACTTCCACATCGCTTTCTAGAACTGCTGCCTTCAGCCCTCTACTCTTATGGGTAGGGACTGCGTGAATGGATTGTTATTAACTCTCCTCCTAGCCAATACAGGCAGGAGATCTAAATAAAACTCAAATATTTAAATCCACTTGGGTAATTTGGATTGCATACCCTCAATGTAAGTTCCCAAAACACATCTTTACGGTACTTATTTCCCATTTATTTACCATCCTTCTTCTTCGGACCTTAATAATGTAAGACAAACCATTGGTCTGATTTGTACAGTTCTGAAACATAGTCATTGTTTTCAATTATTTTTCACGTTATAGTCTCTGATCATTTATTTTTTATGCTCTAGTTATGCTAATTATGTTAAAAGCCTCTAGTTGTAAGCAGTATTTTTCTTTCACAGTGTTTGAAAGTTATTTTATATGGGATGTGACAATCCATGTGTTTATAAATTAAGAGGATATAATATTCTAAAAGGTCTAGCCAGTGGAGAATAAAACAATAATGGTAGGTATTTTTAAAATTGCTTTTCAGTGGAAAAAAATCCTGTAAGTACAGAATGGAATTTGCATATCTGGCAATTAATGAATTATTTGAGTAGCAAACTAAATACTGAAAAGATGTTTAAGTAACACATTTATCACTTTCATTAGACTTTTAAAATTGTTCTCACTGAATCACATAGTCACATGAATGACTCTTTCAGCCATTGTTCCAGAAAATACAGCAATGAAGAAATAATTCTAGCTTTTAACATAATTTAGGTGAAATTTGCACACAAAAAGATATTTCCTGCTCAGGAAAAAATTGAATCCTATAGAGAAGATAGTGAATTGTAAATGGATTGTTAACATATGATTACATATGAATGATGGTAACCCAGTGTTATGCATTTTTTCTGTGTCCTTAGCCAAGCTAGAGAGGTTTGCTGAGGTAACTGGAAATTGTAGCATAGGTGTATGCAATCCTAAATTTTATTTAGAGCTCAGCCTTACTTAGTACAAAGCCAAGTCACTTGAAGATCTGCCTAGAATTTGCTTGAAACAAGAGATAGTCTCCAAGGTCATTTAAGATGAAGAATCATAACAAAAGGCAGAAGTTGCCAGCGAATACACTTTTGTTATGATTTTGAATACAGGATCAGGCTCTGCAGACTTGCCCTGAAGTGCTTTATTTCCAGTTACCTGATTCCAACAAAACATTGAGAGGTCTATAGTTATCTTAAACCCACCAGTATCACGAATCATAACATGCCTATTTTCAAGAACACATAATCAAAATGAAATGCAAAGAATAAAAAGATACACACAGGGATACGAAACGTCAGTTCTGCTCACCATAGTGTGTAAGTGCTGCCATTTAGTATGAGGTGAAAAATTAGATCAGATACGTTCACTTAACCTCATGTTCTTTGATCTGATATTTTAATGGCAAAATGACGCCTAACTGCATCTTAAAAATGGCAGCGAAGTCCTGGTCTCCCAAAAAGGAAGGAGCAAAATAGATTAAATGAATTTTTTCAAGAATTTTTCTTCTGCTGTCCCCAGATTGCGCAGTCTCAGGCACTGCGTACCTCTCAGGGTGGTGGTGCCTGTGACGCCAACTTTCATTTCCATTGATACATCTTTCCTTGTGTGGGGAGGGTTCGCTTTTTTCTCTATACATACTTTGAAGTCAAAGTGTCCCTAAGTGAAACTTACTGTGCCAAGTGATTTAGAAGGTAGTGCACGGTTACTGGAACTGAGAGAAGGCTACTCAGTGATGTCTACGACGTTGGGAGCAGGCCTTCATCAATCTGCCTAAAGAATAGCTACAGGATGCATCTTTGAGCATCATGCAGGACTTCTTAAGGTAAAAGAGAAAATTTTCAGGAGGGAAAGGTGGAATCACCTCAGGAATCTTAGGTCATTGGGATTGCCACTGGAGGTAGCAAAAGAACTCAGTACTCTAGACTTAGTGAGTCTTGTATTTGTTACGGTTAAAAAAATACACAGGGGAAAACCAAATAGAAAATCCCCAGCATGACAAAATACTTTATTGTCAGTTTTCCGTCATAAGTGAGCTAACATGGTGCAATGCTATACAAAGGTAAAGCATGCCCACATTGATTATCTTAGTTTTATCTCATCTTTTTTTTCTTAAAACTGAAATAATTCTTTTTTTTTCACATTAAAGAAAAAAAAAATGCTCTGTCATGATTTTTAGATTTCCAGGTGATCCATGACATTTGATGGAGCACCGTAAGGAAAGGCCAGAAAGCACACAGGGATTAATGACACTTTTGCCAAGTGATGAATTCTACAGGTCTAGAAACATGGCATTTTGCATTCTGTCAAGATCAGAGCCATTCTTAGGCTGTTTAAGTTGTGATTATTTTCTCACATCTGTTTCCTTGAAAACTAATTGTAGATCTGAAGTTACGGTTTTTAAATAATTCATAAAAACATAAATCCAGAGGAAAGTGGCAAAGGTATACAGGAACCCAGTGAAGTACAAAGAAAAGGGTCAAGTCAGCTATAGTTATCTGAGGCTTCTCCTACTCCTGAAGTACTTAATTAGGCCTGTCTGACTGTTTGGCCCTGGGTTGATTTTTTCTTTCAAGAGAGCTGTTGACCTGATGGTATATTAAAACACACTCAGCTGTAGCTTCAAAATGGTTACTGAAAACATTTGTAAATGTTGTTGTTTTGGCAATAGGGGGGAAAAAAAAAAGTAGACTAGCTAGCGAAACTCATACATTTATAATTTTTTTTCATGTTACTGAATAGCCTTTTAGCTCTACCAATTACACAAATCAGCTAGACAACATCATTTAATGTAGGCAACAAAATGCCCAGAAGATCGTTATCTATGAAAACAAGAGCTTCCACAAGTTTTGGAGGGTCTCCCAACCAAGCAATTAATTGAACTAATTCAACTAAGCCTTTACAAAGTTTATAGCTTCTGGAATTATTGCTGAGCTTACAGAAGTGTTTTAAAGATTACATCCTCAAAACTTCTAGATCAATTATTTTACAGTAGGAATAGATCTCTTGTTTTAAAATGCCTCTTTGTGCTGATCTATCATTTTTCCTAATATAGGCTATTTTTGCAGAACTAATTAGTAACTTAGGCCCTGGAGAAAATTCTGTCTGTTGGTTTGTCCTCTTCTTGGAAAAAAGAGTTTTTACACTTTTATTCACAGGAAGAAACTCATCTTCTGTGAAGATAAGACATTAGAAGGAAGAATTAAAAGGAAAAAAACAACCAACCCAGCCTCAGCAGAGCTGCGGCTGCAGCTGTTTTGAGAGGGGAAAGGGTTTTATCTTTTGCTTGTTTGCTAGTCCAAGGCTTTCCCACTAAGAGCTGTTCAAACGAGCATTCCTATGATTATTAACGCTGCCCTCCTCTTAATAATTCGGATGTGACTTCTCCCCTCTCCCCCTCAGCATGGTACCAAGCAGGCTCCTGTTTTATATTTTGTTGTTGAAAGGAAGGCTGTCAGGGTTGACATTCTGAAATATCCATCTGGCTCCTTAAATGCTATCATGTCTCTTTTGTTTTCCCAAGTCTCCGATGAGAAGATGTTTGTCACTTAATTGCTGCTGAGGATCACAGATGATGGTTTATAGGTTTAGGCAAATTGCAGGCAGCACTTTGTTAACAAACGGTAGAGCACAATGGTACTTCATAATTATCCTATAGAGCTCAATTGGCCCTTAACGGCACCTGCATGTACAGCATCAGGGAGCCTTGTTTCAACACAAAAGCTCCTTCTTGTTAATTAACCTGTGTGCACTTGTTACAAATGAAACCTATTTGTTTCCACTTAATATATTTGCAGCTAGTTTAAATATTCATTTATTATTATGCTTGTTAAGTGAGGAGTGGAGAAGAATAGTTTGGATCACTTTCATTAGTATGCATTGAGCTTAAAAGAGGTAGCAAATAGACCAATATGTCAAGTGTGTTCCTTTGTGTTTTCCTTCTTCTTGCTCTGTAGGCCCCCAAATTAGGCTAACAAAGATGTGTATCCATTGCTGATTGAAATAATACAAAAGGAATGAGAAGTATAGGAGCCTCTGCAAAAAATCAACAATTTCTCTGAAAAAGGCTTTGTGCAAAATGACAAATACAACTCACTCTAGGTGAAAAATGCCTTTTATTGCATATTTAAAATGAGTATGTACACATGCACACAGATTTTATCTGTATGTAAAAAGCTGTGAAATAAAATTGAATCCAGTGTATTTCAATGTTATGCCTTTATTCATGCTGTTCTTGCACAGATGCCCTTTAATCTTTAATCAAAGAAGTTAGTTCTATTTTAGCCTTATGAGCAAAGCAACCTTTGTGCTTTAACTGATGGAAATTAGATAGAAACTGACAGAAATTATTGTGTCTTTATTAGAGACTATAAGTACATATAAAGGGCCATTAATTCAACTGCATAAAGAGATTAATGAACAATGTTTGTTGTTGTTGCCTTGCATTTTACTGAAGAATATTCTAAATGCTTTCATTCCTGATACTGGGAAAACAAAACCTCTCTCAAGTATTGATTTTGATTATTTGTTCCTTTTTGAGTAGCTTTGTGGCCTGAAGATTTTTCAAAGAGTTTCTTGTTAATGTGAGTAGTCCCACAAATGGTATAGATTGCAGTGCAGATGTAGCTAGGCAGTGAGAAAAAGCTCATTTCCTCCTGCTTTTTGCTTGACTTTTGGAAGTTATTTCTAAAGTATATCACTGCAAGGGAATCTTATCCAACACAGCAAGAGTTCTTCTGAAAGAAAGCACAAAGTTTGATTGTCGTCTCTTGATTAGCCAGTGTGAATCCTGAATAATCCCCTTTCCTTCTAAGTGATTTACACCGTCAGCACTGACAGTAGGATCGAGTCCAGAGAATTTGCCCCTTCACACCTCAGTATTAGCAGATAAACATATTAAAGCTAGATGGAGAAAGGGGAAGCAAAATTTAGGCTGCAGATGGGTTCTTGTAACAGCACACTGAAAACTGTCGAAAATACACTTACATATTGATGCAAGATGCATTCCAACAGCTGCTAATCAATTGCTGTGATTCTTCTGCTTTAAAATTGGTCCAATAATGCATTTTAGAATAGGTCAATACTGCCTCCTACATAGAGTAATACATCTAATTTGTTTCAATTCATCATGATCATATATTCTGGCCATTTTATTTAAAATTTCAACTTGCCAAGGGGAATTACTAACACACTAAATTGTAAGTTACTTGTATGATGCACACTTAGAAGAGATAGAAGTCAATATGGCTCAATAATGCAACAATTAAATGGGGAAAGGAAAACTATACAGTTAAGTTTTGTGTGTGTTTGTGTGTCATCATTTTATATGTGTGTATATATATATATATATATATATATATTTTAGAAGGGAATTCAGTGTTTATGTGACCTGCCAGGTTGAGAATCAGAGTGGTATAAATATTCTCTAGTCACAGCATAAGTGTGATGGATTTTGTAGCAGAGGAAACTTCAGCATATCATCCTTCTGAAACACCTTGCCTTTTCCGTAGTGAGAATATCATTAAGAATCATGTTACTATTCTCTTCCCTCTTTTCATTGCTGAGGCTTCCAATATGTAAGTGTAGAAATGGTCCCTACAATGTATACGTATCTTCTAGGCTATAAATGGCACTAAGTCAGCAGCTGCTTTTGGTTATTACTGATTCACAGCGGATTTCAATAGTTATTTGGAAGTGAAAGTGCTTATCGGGTCAATGAACATTCACAGCCCTAATGAACTCTCATTAAAATATCTTTTGTCTTCCAGGACCCCAAATCGTTGCAAGTCTCTAGGATGAGTTCTTCAGTTATTTCCAAAGCAGGTGGGATACCGAGCCATTATTTTTGCTGCTTCTCTGTTTTTGTGATAGTCTCATGCCTCCTGGCAGTTTGCACAGTTACAAAAACATAGAAGACCCCATTGCAACCAGGATATATGGCATCTGTTTCTCTCTCGGGTCCACAATAGAATCTGAAAGAAGCGAAAGAGTACAACTTCCAGCAGTCCAGACTATGGCTATCACTATAATAGTGAGCTATATTTTAGGCCCTTTTTATCTCTCCCAAATGAATTCTGTTAGTGAGAGGTTTCACAGCCCCTCTTTAGATATACTTGCACAGTCCCTAGACTAGATCACTGGGCTACAGCCCTCTGTTTTTCACCTGTGAAAAAGCAGCAAATCCAGCTGTATTTGGTGCCTGCAAGGCCGCTTCTTCAAAACAGAGCATTATTTATTCATTGCAGAGTACACAGCATTCTGAGAAGGGAGATAAAACAGCAGAAGACCTATTTCTGAATCTTGCTTATTCCTGTGAGTTTTGTTAACTTTTTTTTGGAGTGGACACCCCTTTCCTAGCCTGGGAGATACAGGCAGTTGCTGCTCCCCCTACTTTCACTGCCTCCCTGCAGCATTTTCTTATAACTAAATACTCCCCACACCACCCTTCTTTAGCCAGGGATTTATTTCTTTTCTAAACAATTTAATTTTCTTTTTCTCTGAGGCTTTGGTCAGGGAAAACACACCTGTTAGCCTGACTGGAGACAAGCAGGTGCCTGTCTTGCAGTTAATAGCTCCCTGCCTTCTTCCCCGTCGCTTGGCATTTCTCTGGAGATAGCTCGTCTCTGTCGTTGTTTTGTTTCTAGCTTGGTTTTTCCCTAGCAGCCTCTTTGATTTAATTCTCTGTAGTCAGGTGGAATAATATCAAGCTAGAAAATGTAGGTACATACTGCATTCAGAGAAAATAATACTGCTATCTCCCTCATTAGCCTCAGAGGAGTTTATGACTCAGAAGATAAAAGAAATGGGAAGCACTTACAATAAAGACTGTGTTCCAGAAGGAGATTGTAAGGCAGGATTTTTGTCAAGACGGGGACCTGCTATAAGACCAGAGTCTTCTTTTTCATCTCCCTCTTGCTTCGGATTCTGCACTTCTGCACCCATCCTCAAATGTCCATACCAAGCTGTTCTCTACAGCCATGAGTAGTATTTTGCTCACTTTGGCTCCTTGGTTTCACACCTTCAGCATGTGAAGCTGTTTCCATCATGCTCACTGCTACAACCAGTGACAAAACCTGTCTAGATGCCTATTCTGCCATGACCAACCCCACTGTGTCCACAGTCTCCTCTATCTGCTTCCTCTGTCCACAAACCTTCCTTTCATGTTAGGAAAGGTATATACTGCACTGCATCTGTTTTTAAGCATTTTCCAGCCTCTTTCCTGTAAGGGCTTCTCAGCTGATACTGACCAAGGAGGAATCTCATGACAGGTGGTGATGCTACGGCGGTGAGTCACTGAGAGGCTGGAAGAGTGCCAAAATGCTGTATAACTTGTTATGCACCAGCTTTTTTATGACATGCACAACCCCTAGTCTCATTTGCTGCTGCATGTATTCAGGAACCAAGTGCCTATTGTACCAGTATACTGCGGCCACTGAGCTGTGCAGTCACGAAGGTTAAAATTTGCCTGGACAGTGGAAAGTGTGCTCCATCTTCTTGCAGAACTACTTGGCATCACTAACCAATGGGTGGGAAAAGTACCCCTTCTTTTCCTTCTACCTACCCAATGAACACAAACACAATCCTATCATTAATCATCTTGACCTGCTCCAGATGGACCCCTGAAGAGAAATACTTTCTTTACTACCCTACTTAAATATAGGTCTTGGTTCTTAAAATCTGTATATATTGTGTTGGTATGGGGCTGCCCCTATCAACACAATATATACAGAGAAAAGTGAGTGCTTCCGTAACTGAGTTCACTGCTGGTGATCTTTCCCATAGTATATAAATAATTTTGGATATGTAAAATTCAGAAATATAAAAGCTTGAAGTGAAATCCAGAAAGCTGTGTTCTGGATTTAAACCCCTCCCAGAGTACCTGAACAATGTTAGATACTTCATATTGATAGTGAGATCAGAACAACAATCAGCAGAGCCAGTTTACTGGGGGTCACATTGCCCTGGCTAGCTAATCTGAAATGTGTAGGAGATGAATGTGTTTTATATCCGAGCAGTTCAGGGTCCATGCTCAATGAAGAGCCAACATCAGCCTGAATTCACACCCTGAACTCATCTTTCCAGATTCAGATAACTGCATTATATCCCTTTCAAAAAGCAGTATTCCTTGCAAAATGTCTTCACAGTGCAGCTTTCCTTTTCAGTGGCTAGAAGACCCACTTTAAAGAAGACATGGATTTAATTCCCCTTCCATTGGCAGAGGTTCAAACCCACCATTCCCACCTCTCAAGGGACATCCTAATCAATGAGCAACCATCTGTTCTGGGTAAGGGGGGAGGGCTTGCTCCACTTCCCTTACTGGTGTCCTCCCACTATGCAGGAAGAAGATGTCATGACTAATTGGACTCAGTAGCTAAATCACTCACCTGAGAATGGGTGAGATTCTGATTCCTACTCCTGGTTCAAAGGCTGCTTCTGCAGTAAGTAAAATGCACTTCATGTAAATAAGTTTTCACACCTTTAGGTACATTAATAGCTGTAAGCATGGTGAACTCTAGGTGGACATCTACAGATACAGATTAACACATGTAAGTGCATGTGTGTACGTATATTTATGCATGTGAAATTAACACCCTGAAATACTTTTACTATATTGACAATAGAACTGGTAGACAATAATCCAATTAAAAAAATCCTAGTAAAAAACTTTTTTTGACCGCCAAAATTCCACTTGTTTCTTTAAAGAAATCATGTTTGCACAAAAAAAACCCAAAAAACAAAAAAAACAAAAAAAAACAAACACAGAAAAGAAAATGTCACATTTTTATTACTAAGAACTGAAACAAGGTATTGTTTTTCAATTGACAAGACAAAAAGCACTAAAATATTGTGTAAAAGTAAATAAAAGAATATTTTATAGGGAAAAAGTGTGTATGAATGCAGGCTATGGTTTTTTTTAGAAATAGCATTACTTATTCAAGCTGGTGACAGAAAATTAACTGTGGTGTATCTTACAGGAATGTGGGAAATGTGACATGCTAAAAGCTGGGACACATTTTTCTCTGCAAGAGACAACTGCTGAGTTGACATTCTGCCTATAAAGTCCCATAGATAAAACACTGGGAGCTGGTCAGTATAGGCTTTAAGCCATGATATGTGACTCACTCTGTTGTATAATTTGGTAACGTCCTCCCAGAAAGACACTGGAGTTGAAGTCCTTCATTTTGAAAGAATTAGACGTATTTCAACTGAAAAAAACGGTTCTAACTGTTCTAGGTTCTCTTGGTGATCGCATACCTCATTTCTGTGTATTAACCTACCATAATGAGGTTTTGTTAACCCTTTGGACAGCTGTGTGCCATGACTTTTTAGACATCAGCTTGGACTGTCACATGGTTGACTTAGCACCACTGAGCACTTCACAACCACAGATTCATTTTCCTCAATTTGTTAAGTGGCTAATTATAAAGGTTCACAAAAGAATTGACACAAGGGAAGGAGACAGCCACACTTCTATCAGCAGCCCCATGAGGCCTGTACAAGTGTCGTTCATAAAACAGAGCACAAATTAAACAATGGCTATAATAAGATCTAGGGGCTAGTGGATAATGAAAGAAAACTTCCTGTGTAGATGCAAAACAGGCACTAAATGGGTTGTTTTTATGTTTGACAACAGGGCCCTTATGTAACTCTTCATGAATTCAGAGTCTGCTGTTAAGGTAATATTCTTGGACTAGACTAGGTGGTAACAAGCTAAATAAAATGACTGCTATTTATTTTGTGTCCGTGGCTGTGATTTCCAATTTCATTTCCATACTGTAGTATATCAATAAGATTTTTTAAAACAGAGTATGGTACACGCACTGTTTCCCAAATAAGAAGATATTTAGGAATTTTCTGGTAGATATAACTGCAAAATGAGCAGTGTTTTATTTTAAGAACAAATGCAATCGACATGTTAACAAATCATTTGTTCTATCTGTAGTCGTCAACTCCTTATTATGAATAGCTGAATTTAAACTAAAGAATAAATTTAAGCAGCAGCCTTTTCCTTGCCTGCGAGATTTATAAACAGCAAATTGGACTTTATTTTGTCGGTTTAAGTATTTAATGAAATTGAATGAAAGTCTTTTTTGTGCATGTGCTGTTTCTTCCTTTCACCATAATACAGCTACTCTCTATGCATAGTGTTTGCATCATTATGTAAGACATTTGCAAATATGTATGATGTGTTTGCCTATGGGAAAACCCTCTCTTCTAATGTATTCATGAAAGATGAATTAACAGTGCTTTAGGTATGATAAAGAGATTCATAGTATAGTCTATTATAATGCCGATATTAAAAAGCAAGCTCATCATTTAATAAGAAAAATGTTAATCTTTTACAATCATGGCAATATGTTTTATTTCTGAGAATGTCCTTCTTCCACCATTGTCTTCTTATCGGTTATAATTTTAATTTATCAGTAGTATTAGGCTGATATCTAGATAATAGTCAGGACACCATTGTGCTGACATTGTACAAAGACAGCATCCCTATCAGAAAGATTTTTCTGTCTATTTTCTTTCTTCTTGTAAGTTTCTTTCTTCCCTTGATGTTCCCCTTTTCTCCGTAGTATAGATCTCAAGCATATCTCCTCCAGGGTGCTGATAGGATACTTTTGCCACAATAAAAAACCCCCAACAACAAGTATGAAGCAATTTTCTGCAAGATGATGCAGTCCCTGATTTTCCCCAGATCCCTGTATTTCAGGTGACAAAATTTAGGTGTTCTCTGGCCACCTGGTCAGATATGCTAGCAACCTGCCCGCAGGAAGCTGTGCTTTGCAGTTACATTCTCCATCTATGCTTTGCTGGCAGTTATACTGGTTTCTTTGGCTCTGTCTATGCTGTTATAGCAGCTGAGGTTTCAAAGTTGCACTGTAGCCCAAACTATCCAATTGTCCCCCCCATGTTGATTCCCATGCTGACCCTAGTCCATAGCAGAGCAACTGCCCTCCCTAGCGAGGATGGTCAGACACAAGCTGGCAAGTGACTACATTCAAACACAATCACATAGGCAACCCAGTAGCAATTAGCTTGAGCTACTTCACTCTGAAGAGCAGAAACCCAATTTAGCAGAGCTACCAGACTGCAACTCCTGTTGCATTTCATGGAGATATGCAGTGGGGAAGGGAAAAGGACTATGAAAGAGGATTATACTGGGCAAGGACAGACAGAAACCCAAGAGATTGAATCCTTTGTCTGTTCTCAGAAATGTAGGGTCCTTGTCTATTTATCCTTCCTTTTCTGTGTGTATCTCACTGTCATCTTCTGAAGGCTTGCTGCTACCACATCCCTATAGCCATTCTTTCTCATGCTAGCACTCCCAATTTCTCGTTCACTTATTTGTAATTTCTTGTAATCTGCACCAATTTCCTGCACATAATCCCCCGGGTCATGTACAACAGTCAGCAAGAACATCCTCTGTGAAAGTACCCTGCAGTTAAATACATATTCTTATTGAAATAGAAGGATTTTGCAGAAACCGTTGATATCCGTGACATTTTTGTCATTAGTAGATTTGGATTCACAGTCTGTAGTTGAGGAGATACCCAGATTCAAGACTCTGTACAGATGTAGTCAAAGCAAAATTTTTCATCCCACAGGTTTTTGAGACAGCCTACCAAAGGGCCTAAGGTTTCTTGTAGCAAACCAGTGCACTAGCCAGTGGATTATCACACATTATTACACATCCTGACCTGGGAGCTGTAGTCTCAGGCTTTCTCATTTCATAAATTTCTGAAACGTGAAGAACTTTAACTTCTTTTGTCTAAGATCCTGAACACTTTTGTAAGTGTGTTTTCTTCCTGCATTAATTTCACTTATGGCTGCTGTTTCGGAAAAGGGACTGCATTGTGCTTCATAAACACATTGGCCCCAAACACACTTGTTAAAGAAAATACAGAAAGAAATAACAGAGGGTCATTCACTGCATTACTTTCTTCATCTTCATGTTTTCCTATTCAGTACCTGTTTCCCGCGTCTTCTGCTGGTTCCTGTTACTCAACTGTCTCAGACACATCATTATGTTGTCAATAACAGTCCTGGGTAATAAAGATAGAAAATCCTTTGAGTTTGCCTTTTGGTGCCTTATCCTATCACCTTTTCTGACGGCCATACCCATGGCTTTTTGGACTTGCTTGGCAGACCTTCCTCACTTGTCAAGGAAGGATTCAGTGGTAAAAATCTGAGCATCCTGATGGGTGGGTCTGTCTTCTAAGGACCCAAGTCATCTTACCTCCTGCTAAAGCATGTTTATTTTAGGTGAAGGTCATTTTTCCCTTGGAAGACATGGTCAACATGATACCCCAGCCTGGGTTTAGACATAGCTGACAAAGTTTACAAGTTTGTTTGGGTACACTGGAAAGGTTTTTCACTTGATCTTTTGTCAAATATTGAAAGGGAGCTATTGGAACTAATGGAATTACTGACATAACCTAGTGTGGCCAATCTTTCTTTTTATGCTAAGGCAAGAAGGGCCTAAGGAGAGTAGAATGATATCAAGTCTTGATTAAAAGCCTACACTAACAAGACTTGCAGACTTATTCTGCAAATTAAGGTAAGGATCAGTAACTGTTTTACAGAAAAAGGCACTAATCTCCCGCTTCCTAATTTTTTGATATAGATTAGTAATAAATGAAATCTTAAAAAAACCTGTATAGATGGATAGATATAGATGTAGATTGCATGTAAATATATAGGCTATATATTATATGTATATGTGGCCTGATTCATGTGATTAAAATGTTTGTCACAGAGGAAAGACAAAATTTTTACCATGCAGTAAAATCTATATAATAAAGCCCACATTTACCTTTAAAAAACTCTTTAAATATGATTTGGCATATAAACTGGACTCCAGTGAGGCTGAGAGCGCAATGTACAGAACCACAAGGGGAAGTGCCTGGTATGCCAATGCTATCAAAGAAAGTAATTCACAATTGCATACACAACCTTGCTGTCACAGTTTCATGAGTCTATCTGATATGTGAAGTCAGTTTGATATCTGCCTAACCATTTATAAGTGCAGTTACAACACCAGTGTGCATGATCATTGTAAACGGATGCACAAGTTTGACAAATAATTGCACAATCACTTCTGTACATTGTCCTGAGCCTCTATAACATTAGGAATTGGGACCATGAGTTTTTCGTCTAAGTGAATATTCACTGCCCTAAGTTACATGGATTCATTTCAGTTTTGTATATATATTCAAAATAAATGAATTTGCATTTTTAAATGGTAAAATATTTACCATCCAAATTAATAAATCTTTCATTAAAAATAAATTCTAAATATTCTCTGGGTAGCATTTGAAACCATCATTAATGGATTCTGTTTCAGTTTTGATTTTTTTTTTGTTTGTAATGTCTATCTTATCCATTTTAAATTTTAAGCATAACAATGTTTCCCCCACTATTTGAACCAAGCTATTATTAAGGGATTGAAGTTTTCTGGTGAATGAAGCAGCCCAACTGCTTCTCATGACAAAGTTGGTAATTAGAAGGCCAATTTAATGGTGAATCAGGCAGAAATATTCAAACCATGACAAATGACTTTAATAATACAGCTTGCAATGCTTGAACAGAAATAAATTTCACTTCCGAAACTCTCGCCTTTTTCTGCCTGCCTGGAAGATAAAACTGTCCAGGAGGTATTTTGTACCCTTTATTCAGTAAAGCTTTTACTAGAACTTAAGCAGGCCAAATAGCTTGCAAATGCAAAAACATCATTCAAGTTCTTATGATTTTTTTTTTTTCCGGAAGGTAGGCTGTGTTGAGAATTCTGTATAAGTCAAAGATTTATTTTTTTACACCCTGCTTAACCACTGCAATAGTGTTTTATTGTTTTAACTCTGACTTGAAGCATTAGCAATAGTCTACATTGGCTTCAAAACTGAAAGCTAATTTCAGTGTTTGTCATAAGTTTGTTAAGACCACATGCATTCCACAGTTTGAAAAATTTCATTATTCTGTCCATGCTGGGGCTTCGTAATTGGATAGTAAGGATGTTCAAAGACTAATTTAGTGAATTGCACAATATTTTAAATGGAATTATGCAGGTTTATGGGGCCTCAGGGGATTGAGCTAGGAGCCTCTTGAGAAAATCTGTTTATCAGTAAATGATATTAGCAGCTTTCACCTAGCTTTTGTCTTCATTAAATTGCTGCTCTTCCAATTGAGGGTCACATCTGAGGACTGCTTTGATAATTTGTCATTATTGTCTTGTTTATTGGAGCATAAAGTTGATACGGCAAAGGTTGTGCAGTTTATATACAATGTGCAAAGAAGTTTTTCCTACCAGCCCTGCCAACCCTTTATCATAGCAAAACATGTCAGGACACAAGAAATTGTAACTTGTCCAATATTCTAACATATGCTAAATCAGCACACCCCTGTGTGTTAATTTCCTAATATTTTCTAATTGAATGTAACATTTTATACTCCAGGTTACATCAGATTGTGTTTTCTTTCCTTTTATAATTTTCAACTGCTAGTCTGAAATATTTCTTTTTTTAAAATTGAAGTAATTTTTTTTTTCTGTTAGTATGCCCCTTTCCCAAACATATTCTGGATTTATCCTAGTGTAAATGTGACCAGAGTTTGTCCCAATCTATTGAAATAAATTTTGCATAAAATAGTGCATGTAGCAGACTCAATCTATATTTTAAATTACCAAGGCCACATTTACATTATTGTTTACAGTATAGAATTTCAGTAAAATGATATCTCAATGCTCGTATTTATGGGAAGAATAATTGTAAATATAGACAGTCTGCATCATCCAGTTATTTGTTTCCTTTCATGTTATCAGCACCATAGAAAAATTTTTATTTCTCTAACAGAAACTATAGGTGCGAAGCACCAATACTACAATGTCTATATAGATTGAGAGACTGTTGACCAACTTTTAGACATGCCTTCTTCAGGCCTCCTGTCTGTGAATTATGTACCCTTTCAAACTTTCTTTAGGTGTAGAGATCATACACTTTTTATAACACATATGAATTAGGCTTATTTAAACCAATTGTAAAGGCTTGGCAGTATTGCTACATTTTTTTAATGCTTAAATTATCCTGCAGACTAACATAGGAGTAAAAGAACATTCTTCTTGTTATATTTTATACCAGTTTTCCAAGAAAAACTGAAACTTCTGAACTGAAAACTATGCAGGTTTCTCTCTAAAATATTTAAATGTGGGACATTATCTGGTTTGTTTGTTTGTTTCTAAGAACCTGCCATTTTTAAAAAAATTCTGAAACAAATACATATTTTTATTTTTTTTTTTAAATAAAAAGAAAGTATGTCTTGGACAAGCACTAATCCTCAATATTAGTTGCCTACAAGCATGTTATCTGGAACCCTTCTCACAGAAATGTTTTCCTTCACAGGAAAATGTGCCTGGAAGGTGATTTCAATAACAAAACAGATTTTATTGTTTTATGAGATTTCCCTGTTTAAAGCAAGAGACTTCAGTTTCAGTTCTATGTTGTTGTGAAGAGGATTTAGGTGCCAAAAGAAACTCAGGACAAAACCCCAGTCCCTACTCATGATCAAAGTAGATCCTTCAGCCTGAAAAATTAAGCCAGACTGGTCTGGAGACGTGTGACAAAAAGTCCTATGAAGTTGCATACTTTCCTAGCAGAGCGTCCCAAACTACCACTCCAGCCTGTAGGTCACACTTCGTTATCATACACAAATGCCTCATTCACCTTGGCCACAAGCCCCAGCTCACCCTTCCATCCTTCCTCTTTTCCTCTCCTTTGTACATGCACTGTTCTTCCCTGCAGGATAGCTGTTCTCTTCCTTGACACACTAGCATTTTATAACCCCATTTATCTTCTCAAATTACCTCAACAACTTTTCCTAGCTTAATTTATTTTACCTCTCAACCCTCTGTTATCTTTGCTGTATCAGTTCCCTCTTCCTACCTACTCTGGACATTGCCCAAAACCCCGACAATTTCAGTGGAGTCAATGTGCAACTTTTAATAGAGCCATAAAGGTGAAGATTGCAGCTACAAGCCTTGTGCCTGGGTGATATCAGTAGTTCAATGAATATTTTTAGTTGTTCTATATGCTCCTGTGCACAATTTTCTGTCTTAAACATTTGAGGATCTTGACTCCTTGCTTGATGTTTCCATGTCATGTTCTCAAACTGCTGCAGAGCCTGTCTAAGCAACAGAGGGATCAAGTTAAACTTCAATTCTGTCTCTGTTACAACATGAATCTTACTTATTTTGATTGGGAAACCTCTTGTTATTAACAGCTCAGGATGTAAACAGCAAGAACATTGTGGACGTGGGATTCTAGGGATGTAATCTGGTACAGATTCTATTAAAAAATTTATGGGAAAATACAATGGTACCATTATTCCTTTATTTGGAGCAGACTAAAACCAGTCCAGGTGGTTCACACTCTTGGGTATTTTCAAAGAGAACTCTCTCTCTCCAGTGACTATAAGAGGAACTACAATACGTGCGCTTCACTAACTAGTAGTTACAAAACATTTAGTAAGGGGTTAGCTGGGCCAGATCCTATCCATTGTTTCTGCAGCTTTTCCTTTCCTCTGAGATCAGGAGAGCTGCTTTATTTTTCTCTCTTGGTGAGGTACCAACTTTAGAAAGGGAGCAAACAAAATGGGCCTCTCTTGCCCAGTGACTGTTTATATGATATGTATCAAGATTCATTGTATAAACAGCTGCAGGCATGGTAGCCTAGAGAAATGTAATCTTCTCCCCCCATTTTACTTTGATGTTGTTTTCACCGGTGACAGATTTATGCCGCCTCACATCTGAGCTCAGATTGACAACCATTTAAAATGTTTCTGAATCTTGCACACTTGGCTACACTGAGTAGCACCATCTGTAGGAGCTAAGTACTGGTCAGGAGCTGAAGAGAACCTGTCTGGGGTGAGTGCCCCAACCATCATAGGTTGAAGGTTCCTCCAGTTTCCTCTTAGAAGAACAAAGCCAGCCAGCTATTGTTCCCCTAAGGGTCTTATGCAATTTGGGGTAAGGAGTAAGACAGTGGTCCCAGGTGCCCTCAATCACTTCTTGGTATAGGTGCCTAACTCCAAGAAAGGACAGGATTTCAAATATTTCTTTCCCTTTCATGCTTTCCCTTGGCTATTTTAGGCATTGAACTCTTCCCCACTTTTTTTCCACTTAACTTACCAATATGCTGCTGTTGTGAGTCCTAATCTTAGACACTGAACATTTCCCATCCCATTCTGGAAAAACTTCAGAGCATAACTTGGTTTTGTGAGTATTATGCAAGGAGCTATCATATGAAAAGTAGACATGGCATCACTGAGCATCATGGCATTGCAATCCTTTTCAGATCTGGTCCTCACTGAACATGGCATGGCAGTGACTCCTATAGATTCAGAAACTATGAGTCAAATCCTTGTTACCACAAGGGGTGTTGTCATCTATGACCCTTTAAATGGCACCTAAGGCATGTCTATACCATAACAAAAATTACTACTGAAGTTACTGTAGGAGCTCCCTGAGTTGGCTTTGGGACACCTGGCTCTTTTGCCAGGAGTCATGGAGTTACGACAGAAGGGAGTCCAAATCAACCTTGGGCAAATTCCTAGCATTTAGGTTGTCCTGAGCTCTGCGCTGCTGCAGTCATCACTGTGATCACACCAGCTCAGGTATCGATACAAGTATAGGCACGAGGCTGGCATGTATACATATGGTTGCAGTGCCATCATAGCAAAGCTAGCTGCCAGGGTCCCATTGACGTGGCAATAGCATCAGCAGCTGAGACAGACCTAAAAACTTTACTGATGCTGCGAACTTCTCCCTGGAGCTCAAATGGAATGAGTGTGTGGCTAAGATTATATCTGCATAATGTTTCATTTCAGTGAAACATAAGGGATTTTGTGGAACCAAAATATACAAAGGATTGTATTGGCCTTGTACCATCTTTCTGCTACTGTCTTCTCTGGAAATGAATTAGTGTGATAGTAGTTGGTACGTGAGGAATGATGGTAGAAATAGTCCTCAATGGGTAACTTTATCCACAATGAATTTAAAAGCAGACAAAATATCTAGTTAGATTACATATCTAATTTTTACATGGCCATAAAAGAGGTAAAAGAAATTTTACTCAGTGTCATGTACTGTTTCAAATAAAAAGCTGGATCTCAGACAAACCTGAAATGAAGCCTGTCTACTTTGTCTGCAACTTTTATGAGAAGATACTTGTGTAAGTTTGATACTGCATATGCCAGCATGACTTGTAATGGTCAGTAATACATATCTGGGGCTTCAGTGCAAATAATTCTGTTGTCTTATTACAACTTAGCTAAACTATACATTATATATGTTTTACATGTGTGAAAACCATTTTGACATGTGGAATAAATAAATTTACAAAAAAGGAAAAAAATATTAGACTATCTGCAAATATTCTGAACACCTGAATGTGAGGGGACATAGTCATAGGTTAGAAAGGAATGTAGAGCTCCAACTCTTGCTTTGAGAGAAAATTAAAATATTAAATAATTTAAATATGAAAGTGAGATTATCATGGGGGCCAATGCAAAAGTATAAACTTAGGGCTCCCAGCTGCAGTGGGGGCAGCTCAGCCATTGTGAATACAAGGACACACGCTCGTTCTCCGTGTTAATCTGCTCTGTGTTTATATATGTATTTTTCAATTCTCAGGAGACATCAAAATGGTAATGATTTCCTATTTTTGTAAACAAATGGAAATACAGCCTTTCGTGACAGCTGTTACTTCAAAAATGATCTAAAATATTTATGCAAATTACAGCTTTTAAAATCTTTTCACTGACGGGGTTTTCCCTTTTTGAGAAAGACTGTGACAATTAAAAATAAAAACAAAAAAGCATCAGAACCATGCCTGTTACTGTTTAGTCCATAACAAAGACAGCTGTACGTACCCTTATTGTAAGTCTCTTTTATCCAAGCAACCTTGCTTAGTAAAATTGGACAATTTATCACCCCCGTGCCTGCAGCAGTATGCACTACATGCAAGTGATTAGTTTGCCACTTCAGCTACCAGCTTTGATACACCTCTGAGAAACCTGTAGTTTGAATGAAAAGGTCAGTGTGGAGCTTAGACTAACTCCTGGGGACCAGATGGCCCAGGGGACTAATAGTGGCCTATAACGTCTTCTGCCCATCTCAGCAGTAGCCGAGACCTGGTAACATCTGAAGGTTGTTTCTCGCCACAGCCCAGAAGGGGGTTCTGGTGCGCTCTAACACAGAAGGTAGAAGATGTGATGTTAGGTGTGTGAGATGTCCAGATGCCCCGCATGGTCAACAGAGGCAGGCAGGGTGACTGCCTATGGCCTCCTGCAGTTGCCTGTCTTCCCCTCCTGTAACTGTGCGGGCTAACAAGAAGAGCTGTCTCTAAGTTAGACGCTTAATACTGGAAAGAATTAATGTGAGCTTCTGGCTGTGATTTCTGCACTTAATCTCCCAAAACCCAGGAATTTGCCGGATCTGAAGACCACAGTCTCTTTTGAGTCCTGCAGCAGGCCTCTCCTGAGGCCCACCACTCCGGCTAGCTGGGCAAACTCGCACTTCCAACACTCGTTTCGTGAATACATAAGCAAAAGATTTCAATCTCCAAGGCTTTCACAACCACCAAATTCAATTACACAATGCAAAACAGTGTATAAATAACAACAGTAATTTTTAGGATGCACCCGGCCTTATTTGAGCTGAATAAATTCTTCACAAGTCATTGTACGTTTCGAAGCACAAGAAAAAGTTCTAAGAATGCTTTGCTCTGCGGGAATATGAAAAAATAACTGGAATAATAATTCTGGCTGCCTTTGAGGGGTAGCAGTGGAAGGTCTCCTTGAATCCAATAGCACCAGTAGTTCGACTGTACACGGTGGAAAGAAAAGAAAGAAAAAAAAGGGAATTTTGATCTCTAGCTTCTAAATAACTGGAAATGAAAACCAGTGCTACTGTAATTTGACCAGTGAGTCAATAGTGGAAAAGGGGAACCTTACTTTATCTGAAGCGGCAATAGGCTTAGAGTTAATAGTCATTTAATCTCATTTAAAAAAAGCAAAAGAGAAAATTTGGGGTGTAACTTGTCATAAATACTTCACTCTAGATCTGCCCCAAACTAGAGATTTCTTAAGAGCTTTTATAAATATGAGAGCCAGTAGCAAAGTGCATTAGCAGAAAGTGATTTCAGACTTGTGAATGCATGGGGGACCCAGGCAGCCAGGGATGGAGATCTGATTTCTACCCAAATTTTATGTTTAGCAAATCAAAATCATTAACACAATTGCTTAAGCCACTTTATAATCTGTTGAGAAACCTAAGTACCTAGTATATGTAAATGAAGCAGATCTCTCTCTGAAGACTACTCCTTGATTTTATAGAGGGATTCAACAATTATTATATGTTCTATAGGTAAAGGGATAAAGGCGGCTGTCTTGGAAAGCCTGTGGTGAAAGATCCTGGGTACCTATCTGACGTGCTGTATTCAAGCCCCTGCTTCACTGGCAGCATAGGAAACTTGGGCTTGGACCTTCAGACGGTTCTGCCAGGCTCCTCGTGTCTAGGCACTGCTCAGGTGTCTGCCTGGGGTGGCTGCATCCTGCGCCAGTTTCCTGCTTGGTCATCAGCGGGTGCTCTGAGTTTCACAGCACCTTTCTTACAGATACAGTTTCAGTGAGGGGGGTTCCTAGCTGCTCATTGCAAGCTGCTTTGCAGCTTAGATTTCTATTTGTAGGGGCACTCCTTTCTGTTTTGGTGTGTGTATATACTGCATGCATTACTTAATTTAATTTCCTCTCATAACCACTGCCTGGGTAATTTTTGGATAGTCAGCTGATTTCACAGGTTTGAACTTAACCAGAACATTATGATACACTGAAAGATGTATATCTTTTTTTTTTTTTTTTTTTTTGGCATCCTAAACAACAAATCTTATAACAAATTTCCTTAGATCCAAAGTTTCTTTGGGAGACATTGTATATAAAATACTTAATTCTGTTGTAGATCTTTAACGTTTCCATATTTAATTTCATTACAGGAGGAAATTTCTTTTGAATTCTGCTCTTTAGAAAAAGGAAGTTTTAGCCCCTCAAAGACCCAATAAATTACTAAAACAGGGCAATTTATGATCATCCATGCATCTCTGCAAAGAAAATTCTCCCTGCAGGTAGACTCAGTCTGTCTAAGATTCAAAGATATTAGAGGCAATTTTATGAAAGGGATCATTAATTATAAGACATGAAATTTTAATAGGAGGCTTCTTTTTCCTGATATCTTGCATGAGCCAAGATCAAAGTAACTCCCATATGTTGACCTAGTAAGCATGTTAACTCAGAAGATCAGCTTCACCATCCCTCCTTTTTAACCTCAGATAAATCACAGAAGTGATGCATTTTAGGAGAATGTTTATTTCAGTGTCACATATGTAATCATATGAGATGGATAAACGCTGCTTCTTGTTCATGACCGGAGAGAACTGGGTTCCACCAGTGATGGTGACGCATATATGTCACAGTCAGAACAAGGGTTCCTGATGCCTTAGAAAAGATGACCAAGACTTGCATGTTGCATGCTCAGCTTGCCTGCAGCTTGACACGATGCCTAGTTCTACCTACTCCTTTGTAACAGGGTCATATGAACTGTTTTCCTTCCATATAACATGAGCCACAAATGATGCTCCAGTCATTAATTATCCCCATTGTGATAATACAAATCTGACTGCTTTTTCTGCATGCTTGTGCTTAAGTACACACCATTTTCTTGCATTAAGATTGAGACCAGAAGGGATTCATATCACTCTGCGTCAATGGTCTTTCCTCTTCATTATTGGCTGCTCCCTCTATCTTTCTGTCATCTGAAAACTTTATTAGTGATGATTTTATAGTTTATTCCAGGTCATTGATAAAAATGTTAAATAGAACTAAACCCACTGGAACTTAGCTGGAAATGTACCCAGTCAACAATGATTAGTCATTTACAATTACGTCTGGAGACCTATCAATTAGCCCATTTTTAATCTATTTAATTGGTGCTATGTAATATATTGTTCTAATTTCATAATCAAAATGTCATGAGTCACCAAGTCAAATGCCTCACAGGAGTTTTAGTGTATTATGTTCACACAATTACCTTTAGTAACTAAACTTCTAATCACATTACAGTATCAAGACCAAATTTCCAAGAACCCATATTGATTGGCATTAATTATATTATTGTGCTTTAATTCTTTGTTAATGAAGTTACATATAATCTGTTATTTTGCACAGGACAATAAGTCTATTATTATCTCAGCCATTTACTTTAGGTTTTCCTCTATGAATTTTGAGCTTCAAAGTAGTTTAAGAGCTATTGAAAAGACAGTACCTGTGGCCCAGGAAGCTGCTCTTTTAGAAACCTATTAAATTTCTTGCATGCAAGTCACCTGTTGATTTATTGTTGATTAATTCTGGTATCTCTGGTTTAACTGAATTGCTTTTGGACTGGAATGTGTTTCATCATTCTCTAAAGAGACTATACCATGTGGCTTTTTCTCATCTGTAAAATGACTTGCTTATTGAATGTTTCTGCCTTTGCTGTGTTACTACTCACATTGTATAGTACCATGCAACTACTTTTGTTAGGATTTCTTTTGTTGATTCACTTAAAAAAATTCCTTTCTGTTATCTTTAATTCTACTTGTCACAGATTTCCATTGTGTCCTTTTGCTTCCCTTATCAATTTCCTTCACTTCCTAGATCTTCATGTATATTCAGTTCATATCAACTTCTTTTCACTTGTGTTATATATATAATCTGTACTTTGAAGCTCATATAACTCACAAGCACCTAGTCCTTTGATACTAGTAAACAAATAAGATTATGGAGAAACAGTAGCTTATCCATATTTAAAATTGCAATTCTTTTCCAGTGTGCATGTCTGATTTTGGTCCTCATCTTCAAATGTAAGTTAAATATACATATATATTATATATATATCTGCTTCATAGTGTCATATGAGGTCTGAATCTGAGGTAGAATTTCCCACCAGATTTGAAGGAAATTAAACAAATTGTTAATAAGTTATGAGATCTTGAATGTGTATGTCTTCATCAGAATAATAAAAAAAAAAGGTTAAGATTTGTTTTTGCTGAGCAGAAAAGAAATGGGAAAGAGAGAGAGAGAAAATACTTTGTAGGATGCATATGTATGAGATCAATGCACAACACTGTGTTTCTCTGAGGAGATGCTGACTTGTCCTGCTTTACGTTGACAGTTCACCAGGACACAGAAGTCCTCACTCAGTGAGGTCTGCATAAGGTGAAGGAAATAAAAACACTAAAGGCAGTACTTCAGGGATCCATCTGTTTTGCAATGAATGAGTACCTGGAATGAGAGTCTGGAGATGGGATTGGGCAGGCCGAGACGCATCTTGGGGAGGGCTAGAAGGGATCAAGGAGCTCAGTCCTAGAGACTGAAGAACACTTTTCTTCTGCATCACAATCTGGCTTTACCCCAGTACTGGTCAGGGCAGCTGCTGTCACTCACATGATACCATATTCCAGATGGCAATAAGGGGGCAGACAAAAACAAGGACCCTTCGATCCACTTTATTTATCTACCTCTGAAAGTTATTTATTTCTTCAACAATGGTGATCTCCCAAATAAAAACATCTAATTATAATATCAAGCTAAAACCAGAAATCAGCTCATAGACAAGAAGTTACTCATGTCAGAACTGCCCCAGTTTGCCCAGCCGGATAACTTGCTCTTGCTTAGTCTAATGGGGATAAAGGGAGTAGGTATTACATCTTCTGGGAAGCCCATCCTCCGAGAGGATGAAATAACCCACCGCACTTCCAAGGGGAGTGCTTAAGCAACAGTATCATGTTCTCACTGTTACTTTCTTCCTCCTTCCCCATTATTCCTTTTCTACAAAACACTGAAAACTTTTCTGCAGAGTGGGATAGTTTCAACAGTGCAACTGAAGATGACCTGTGCTGTCCCTTCTCTGTACATCCCACGCATACAGGATACGAGGCTGCGCACCGTAAAGCCAAGCTCCGGTTAAACCAGTATCTCCAGGTTTCTGAACTAGTACTGTTAAGAATTCTTTTATTATCTGAAAGGGAGAAATGCATATTTTATAAGAGTGGTTGTGACTGCAGATTTCAGGGTTGCTACTGTGTATCAGATGTGAACCAGCATCGAACATGTCAAGCCCAGTAAGGGACTTAGGTGGAGGAAACTCAACTGGTGAAGTCTCAATGGCTTTATGATGCCTGGGTGCTCAGCCGTGCCCAGGCAACAGACCTTAGTCCCCCAAATAAATTTTATGGCCAAACCACAAGCATGCTTAGTGTCTCAGATGCTCCTGTGGTTTCTGCAGGCTTTTCTAGATCACTCTCCACTTCTGGGACCAGGCACCCAAGTCTTTTGCTGAATTTGTCTTCTGGTGTCGATAATAGTGTATCCCCGGCTGCACTGAGCATTGGGTCTGACAGAAAAGCTGCCAGCAATTGCTCAGCAGACACTTTTGCTGAGCTTGCAGTTAACTGAGTCCTCCAGAGTATTGTACAGTTTTTCTCAATGTAATAATTAGGATTCTTTGGACCAGTAGGACAAGCTGATTGCCATTAGCAGTGCCTTTTTCTCCCTGTTACCACATGTGCACTAGTGTTTGTTTTCGTTATTGTAAAAGTAAAGTATGATTGCATATTCCTCCTCTTCTTTTGATTCTAATGCTCAGCTTGCCCCTGAATTTTGATATCCCCCTACATTTCATAGTGTTTGATCTAGCTATCTAAAATTAGGGAACACCTAGGATCACAGCATCCAGAGCTTCATGTTAAGAAATTAATTTGAAGAGCAAAGACTTCCTCCTTCCCTCAGTTTTATCACTTCAGCAGAAAGACAAGTGAATTCACAGTGAAGGACGTGATTCAAGTTTCTATGACTCCTTATGATACCTTTCTGTGAGCTGTGCTTTTGTCCAGCCTTGTGCTGAATTTCCATCCCTTGGAAGTGAAGGTGCAAATAAGGCTGCTGTAGATCCTTCAGCTTCATCTTGATATACAGCAGTGCTCCATAGCCAGGTATACAGGAAAAATACTTGGGAACCAAGTCTTGCAACCCTTACCATAGGCATAATCTCACCCCAGCTTTAGAAACCCTATACTTTCATGAGATCTTCATTTATACACAAATCACACAGGAACTAGAACAAAAGATTACTCTGTAATATTCTCATCTGACTGACAGCATGGTGTGCAGTTCATCACCACAGCAGCATCCTCCTGTTGCCCTGTTCTGTGTTTGCAAAATGCTTAAAGGACTTTCATTCCTAGATGACTTAATATGATATTGATCTCTGACTTTTCATACAGCTCACTAAACTGATTGTTGTTTTTCTTTGTCAGTGTTATTAGCAACAGCAAGGGATTTTATTACCTGCTGGCTACTGTCAGTCATCAGGCAGAGAAAATAAGCTATTCACACTTACTTCTTGTAAAGCATGACATATGTTAACAATATTTGGCAAAAATGTTCTATTTTTTTCTGGTTTCATTTCTGTTCTATATTTACCAGAAAGTCCCACCCTTTTTATTACTGCATCTTCCTCGTGACTCTTTTTTTACAGCAGATGAGTACTTTATAATCAGAAGAACTTGCATCAAATCAAAAGAGAAACTGCTATGAAGTTCCTATTCTAATGAAACCCTGAAATCAACACTTTACTAAACAAAAGAGGAACAGGTAAACAGATAATTTTGTTAGCTGGTCAGAAAGATACTTTTAGTAAGCACTAGGGAAAGCACAATTGGAGATTTCTCTAGACACCATTGCAGAGAGCTCAATAAAGAGATTTTCTTCATATACTGAAAATAAAAAAGTGGATGCATTTAATATGTTAATAAGTGCAAGATTAACCTTATATAAACCTTAAATGATGACATAGTTATCTCATTTCCAAAGATATGGTTGTCACTGTATTGATACTTTTCTCATATGAATATGTCTCAATGAGCAGCAAAATTAACATCAAAGAGCTTTTGTCTCATGGGCATCTAATGTAAGGGTGATTCCTCCAACCCAATGATGAACTGAGCAAAGGTTTAAATACAATATAGAAATCAGGGCCTTCTGACTTTGTCTGGTGTGTGGGCAGAAAATGGAGACTAGGGCAGCCTAAATACACAGTTTACAGGGAATTCACATAACCTAACATGCTGGAGACTTCTACACTGGAGCTTGCTGTCTGACCTTGCTTTTCTGTTCCTGGAAAGGAAGAGGCACTTCTAAGGAGAGAATGATTCATGTCACCACAAAGTAGGCCATGAAAATAGATGAGAGAAATCACATCCCAAACAAGTCTGTTTCTCTCTATTAACTACACGAGCCCACCATGACTAAGGCAGATACAGACATCTCTGTGGCAGACATACAGAGATAGTGGACCTTCATGCTCTGCTTGTTTAGGGAAGGGTAACGCTGCTGATTTCTTAAGGAAACCAGGTGTATGCCCACGTGTGTTCCTTTGATTGTATATTTCTCACTTGCAGGTAGTTTCTGAATCTATTTACCAATTTCTATGATTCTGTGTTGCTAGTTTCAACATAATGTGGCAAAGAACAATGGTCTGAAAGACGTTTGGATTCTCAAGCAGTTGAAAATTGTTATAATTCTTTACTTTGGGATTATTCTCCCCCTGTCCCCAGAGACTACTGCTATAAAAGTAAAGATTTCCTAACTGAAACTGCTATGAATGATGCTCAGAGTTGCCTAGTAGAAAAGCATGCTTATGCGCTGTTCTTCTAATTCTCATTTGGGATACGTCCCTGACCTTTTTGAAGATACCCACTCCTCTGCTTTACCTTTAGCTGGCACACAGGTCAGCTTATGCTTCTACAGTTCATAGGACAGAATTCATCCTGCAAAATTTCAGTGGTGTCTATTTTACTTACTATTTTTTAGTTTAATTTCCTGCCTGTTGTTCCCCTTGACTGTTGATATTTCAGGTAGATGAGTAGCAACATTGACTGGAAAAACTGAATTGTGAAGTAGAGAGAAAAATGAGGAGACACATAGTAATATTTTTAAACTGTATAAAAGATGTTGAAAGAGGTCAGGATTAATGGCTTAAATTAATGAGATTCCAGTTAGACATCTGGGAAACATTTCCAGAAGTAAAGTGGTAGATTAAGTTGCCTAGGGAGGCTGTAAGAGCTCCATCAATGGAAGTTTTAAGAACAGGTTGAACAAACCTCTTCCAGGATTGGTGCACTTATAACTGATCCTGCCCTGAGGAGTCTATTAAATTTGCGTGAATTATGGTCCCCATTCACAGAAGTTATATTAATACCACAAGAGTGTCATGATGCAAAAGACACACAGCAGAAGGCAATAGAGGCTTATCAGGAGGTAACACTACTGCACTGCTGAAGTTATGCCTTGCTTTCTGCTCTTTGTCTTCCACCTGGCTCCTCTCTTTCCCCAACAAAATATGGGAATGCAGTGCAGCCCCTGAGAGCGTGGGATCAGAGAGGAGGGATGTGCCCTGCACAGGGAAGGAAGAAGATGAGACTTTTTGGTGTGTTACAGATATGTTTCCTTGGTGACTTCTTCCTTCCCCACTATTTACTCTAGCTGTATCTTAATCATGAGGCTTGGTAAACTAGTCATTTCCCAGATCTGGATGCTTACTCCAGCCAAGTCCTTTATTCACTGCCAGGACAAGAGCCTTTTCCTTCTCTGCCCCAAGAAACTTGAGCCTCAGGTCAGCAAGAAAGACTGAGTCTGCCAACAAGTTCCTCTCTCTGAACACAAATGGTGCCAGGACCATGGTACCTTTCAGTAGGATTCTTTCTTCTTGTTCACTTCTCCTTCCCATCTGATTTGCATTCTTTCAGGTCTTTATCCTGATCCACTTCTTATTCCTCTCCTTCTTTTTCTTAGTTACCTCCTCATTTGCCAGTTATAATTTTTCTTGCCCCATTTTCCCTCTCTTTGAATATCTCCTTCTATCCAAAGCCAGTTTGCTTCCTAGTTATATATTTCTTCTTTCAGAACTAAATCCCCTCATTCCAAATTAGACTAGTTCAGGATAATTGAATTAAAGTAAGATCTATGTAAATACAGAGAACTGTGGAGGTTCACTGTTATTTATTACAATAATTAGAAAAACCTGTGCCTTTGATTGAATTAGGTAAGTTTCATTGCCTGAATCCTCTTCCCTCTGCAGCCTGCCATGGTCCACCATGCAACCCTCTGACAAAATTATCATATTTTGTGTTTGTTTGTATCATTTTGAAACAAGTTGTAAGGCTGTTCTGTTTTCTTCCTGGAAAAGTTTTGCTCTCAGACCCAAAGTAAGCAGCATACTTAGGCCAATATTTACCACCTCTTATATGGACTAATTATTTTATAATCAGAACATGCATATCTCAGCCAAAAATCTTAATTCTCTAAATACATTTTTTGGTAGAAAATATCCTACTCCATTGCTCTGTAAATTATTTCACAAAATATGAAAGTAGTGACACACAGCTATACACATAAATTTATATAAACTTTGTTTAATAAACATATATGTAACTCAAGGACTAATTAGGAGAGACAGAAGAAAAAATAAAGGTAAACATATATTGAGAGAAAACACAGCAAGGTGGTCAGCTATCACTGGAACTGTAAAATTTAGAGAAGGGGTAAATTAAATAGTGTCGAACCTGGGGATACTTATTAAGCCATCAGCAGGGAGCAAGATGATGATGTCACACCTAGCAGAGGGAGGAAGACTCATGTAAAGTTGGATGAGATCCAGTTTGTGCTGTAGATTTATGCAGTTAATTTTGTCCCTTGACTGCATTCAGATGAGCATTTCTCCTCGACATACACCAAGAAAATTGCTGCATTATAGCTGTGTTAATGGTAATCAGCATGCTAATGAGCACCAGAAGGTCGTTACAGAAAAGAGAGGTTCAAAGATGTATAACCTAGAGGAGAAGATGAAGTAAATCTTTAGGGAATGCAAGTGCCTTGTTTGTAGGTCATATATTATTTGTTTTGGTCATTGTAGAGCACAGGGAGTTTAATTTAAGGACAGAAAAAGATTAAGCTTTTTGAATTTTAGGAGCAGCATAACTTAATTAAATATATGCCTATGAAGTAGACAGCAAACAGACCTCGATTGTTTTTATTCTATTCTAATGTGTTCCTTGATAGAAATTATGCAAGTGTAGTTTATGTCTTTCATGACATGAATCTAACACTTATTCATGCTTAATATAAAATCAGAATATAACTACATTTACAGCATTTTGTATTTTGCTAATGACAGAGTAAAAGAGGAAAGGTTTTGCAGAAAGAAAATCAGAGCAAGCATGTCAAAATATAAAGTGAACATTAAAAGGGAGTAAAATCAGAGGAAAACAAAAATCTATCAATGTGTTAGAGATGTCAGTGAGATAAAAGAAACCATGCAAAATAGTAGTTATAAAATTAGTAAAAAGTTGAATATCAGTTACATAAATATCATAGGGAGCATGCAAAATGCTAAATTGGTAAATATCTTCCTATTTAATTCAAGTTTCTATTTCTGTTTCAAAAGGTTAATGTGCTCCCTGTTACTCAGAAAAGAACATGTGTATGCATTTGGATGGTTTTCTCAGAGAGAAAATGAGACTGAATAAGGACTACATATGTTTTAGGGGAAGCCCTTGGGGAGGGGAAGACCTTACAAAAATACAAAGAGAATAAGTTTACAGGAGGTGTAACACCTCCTATAATCTAGGCAGACCAGATTTGGATGTAGATCTTCCAAAAAAACCAACGCCCCATATTGGCAGTAGCTGAAGTAGTTGAAGTTGAAAGGTGAACTGTACCTCCGAGATCCAGCAGGAAAAATAGGAACACAGGTTTTAAAAGGACATTTGCATTTAGGTGGTTGAACAGGCCACACCAAACTTTTCTGGAACTGTCTGAGGTACAAACGAGGTGGTAATACAGGAGTGTGTTTCAGCTATTGTACCTCATCCTGCAGAATAAAGGCGAAGGTTGAGATGATGGAAGTCTGCCAGAGAACGCATAAGGCCTAGGAGGAACAGATCAAAGAGCATCTTATGAAGCTGAACCACAAACATAAAAAGGGGATAAGTTAAATAGGTTGCATAGGTTGCACACATACTGACTATGTGGAGCACCCCAAGTATTAGTGCTCCCAACATAGGTGTTTGAGTGAAGTGTCCACATTTATGTTTTTCTCTTTTTTTATGTTCTGAACATAGGCAGACCTAACAAAGGAAGCTGAAAGAACTGAAGCACAGCATTTGAAGGTCTCTGCCAGTCACCTGAAAAGCCAAGGGACTGAATTATTTCTTTAACAACATTCTTGGATAATTTTGCTTTTTTACCTATAGCATGTCCCTGAAGGAAAGCGTGAATTAGGAACGTTTCTGCTTCCTTGTACAGAAGGAATATTGACTGAGTTGTTAAGGTTTACTTTCTATGGGAAATTAGACATGCTGGTAGGATTTGGCAGTTTTCCACAGACATAGGAAAAACTAATGCTACCTTTTAACAGCTGCCTTTTGGAATATAAGCTAATCAGCTCCTCAGGTATTTCATCATACACTGAATGCCTTATTAAGATGTCTCCCAGGAAAGGAATTATTAAAGGGCATAGTATTTGTGGCAGGCAAAGTACTATTCCATGAGCGATCATAGTGAATACTACACAGTGTAAATAGGAGGCCAAAAGAACATTAAAGTGTGCAACTTATTTTCACAGAACTCTCTAATCCATTATGGATAAGAAATTAAAAATGTTAATACAAATTTCAAAATTCAGACTTTTTTTCCCACTAGTCCCGAAAGAATAAGATAATAACTTTGAGCTAACAACGTAAGTATTTTTATTTAAACGGAAATGATGTAGCTATGAGAAACACTCTACAAAAATGCCGAAACCTGACAAATCTAAAATTCAGGGCCAGTCAAAAAAGCTGAAGGATACACTGAGTTTTAAAACAGACAAGTATATTGAAACACTGAAAAGTTATGAATCTTAATGGACTGTAAAAATATTTCCTAGAAGAAATATTTTCTTCCAGATTAGGCATATCAAAGCAATAATTGTTTCTCATGATATACAAGGATGAAAATAGAAACAAAACCCTTCAAGAATAGGCTGCCACTGGACACTGCCAAAACATTAATAATAGGATGAAATATCTCTAGATACAAATTTTTCATCTAGACAGTGCATACTATGTATTATGAGATACTGTTTAAAGTAATTATTAAAGCATTTCATGCTTCCCACAAAGAATAATGTTCCCCATTGCGATCATCACTATATTTTGATCAATTTCTCACAAAGTGTGTATGGTCATGGTTTCCTGTCTTTATAGTCATAAAGAGAAGGAAGCAGAAGATTATCATTTCTGATGGCAAAAAATTAGCAGTATGGTGTGCTGAGAAGAAAAGCACATTGGAAGGAAATTAAATTAAACCAGTCAGAATTTACCTGATTTTAAATTAGGGGTGGGATTCTGGGCCTAATTTAGTTGTCAATACATTGACCTCCAATGATGTTTGAAAGACCTGGTGTTTTCCACCTCACCTCAAGCTGCTACTCCAGAGGAGGACACATCTCTTGTAGATTTTATGTCATATCTGCCAGCACTGTGTGGATGTGTGAGTTTTTTTATGGCATCTGAAATGTAGATAGTTTCCTATGTGTTGGCAGCTGGTTTGAACCTCTATATTTCTGATTCAGTTGCTTAAACAGGGACATCTATGGGCATTTGAGGTGCCCCAACGTACCCTATCCAACTTCCCAGTTGTTGCATGGGCATCCCATACCTCCTGGGTCAAATCTATCAGCCCCATGTAGACAGGATGTTTCTGGTAGCAGCAGAAGTGTAGCACCTTAGAAAAGGTTCAGAAATGACCTTTTGATGATAAAAACTCCGAAAAAACTGTGAAGATGTAAATTCTTCTTTAGAGAAGATTAGACTATATGTTAAATAAAGAAAGGTAGAGAGAAAGAATGTGGGCCATATCTATTTGCCCTATATCATAATGCCAGAGCCAGACGATGGTCAGTTAGAATTAATAGGGACAGATCCTAATCTGACAGGAGGAGATGTTTTCAAGCACTGTATAATTACAGGCAGGAAGACTTGTAGAATTATTTATTATTCTTCTCCTTCATTGGACACACTGCCCATGCCCCTTTGCACAATTGTTATCTGGCAGTTTAAGGTCAGCAGTTAACTCTTTTATCACACTCCTCAGGGAGGGTCATTTGACATATTTTAAATGCTTACTTTAGATTAAATGAATGTTGTCTTGGAAGAGTTTTATTCTTTCCATTAATTGTAAAGGCATCCTAAATCAACTAACTCATATGTAGACTTCTGAGCAGACGAATCCTGGAGGGCCCATAATGTGCTGTGTTGTTCTGTACCATGACCTACAGGCCAGCAAGCTGGGGACAACTCTACCACTAGTAGGAGCCAGCATGGGAGCTTGTGTTAGAAACAGCTTAGTCTACATTTGGCACACAGCCACAATCACATTTCTTCCTTTATTGGCCATTCTTATAGGCACTAAGTACGGGAATAGGTGAGCATTTAGTCTCATAGTAAGTAGAAGTGACTGTAATAAGCTGTTTGTATTTGGTATAATGTCTAGAAGTAGTACGTGTGTACACATACATATGTGTGTGTGTATCATTATATACCACTATATATTGCTATGTGTTGTTATATGTAGTAAATTAGATATAAATATAGCATATTGCCTAGTAATGACATTATTATTGACTAAATATCTAGCTTCAGCAGAAATGTTGGTCTATGCTGCAGATTGTGTAGTGAAACATTTGCTTGCCTGTTCTGATGCATAAGAACAGTTTCCATGCAAGCTTTAACAGTTTTTTGTAAGCACAAAGTAATGCATATACAGCATTACTATATTCAGTTTCCAAGTTTCCTGGAAACTTAGCAACAAATGTGTTCTCTGGTAAGATTTATGTGTAACATGGGAAAAACTGCAGTTCTCCCAAGAAATATAACCTTTACCTTTACTTTTGTGCACTTCTTTTATGCATTGTGGAAGTATGAACATACAGAAGAAAAGAAAATTATGGGCCCACTTCTGGAATTTTAACCTTCATTTACTACTTGTTTTCGATCTTGCGATGAAAATAATACAGTTCATCAGCGAATCCTAATTCAGAAAAGCACTTATGTATGTGTAATAGTCCTCTCCTGCTTCAGGCAAATACCTAACCTAAGAATTGAGAAAGCATTGTGGAATATAGCCCAGAATTGGAATATAAGCTTTCTCCATCTAGCAAATGGTGCCAGGTTTTCTCTCTTGTTTTGGTTCCAGCCTTTTTCTCTAAAAATACAATTTATCCATTTTTTTGATCAAACCTCCCCAAGAATTCCAGGGACATCACAGACTTTATTTCTACATGACTACAAAGAGCACAATGTTCTAGTTTACTGCAAATCCAAGAAAATAAAGTATAACCAGCAGCATTTTTCTCTCTTCTTATTCTTTCATTGTGGTGAAGCTGAGTGCAATGCCCTTAGGTTTTTTTCACTATATATGTAGATGTGGAGAGAAAATCAGCTACTTTTGTACAGGTTCAGAGACCGGTTAAATTAAAATGGTTAAAGATAATTTGTTGATCTTTTTTACATAGTATTTCTATACTAGAAGCATCACCTCAGATCAGTTATTTTAACATAATGTCATTCTACAAAATATTGGTTTATTCACAAAGAAATTCTATAGAAGGAAGCATATTGGATAAAGTATTGCTCATGGTGTAATTTTAATTCTGAAATATCTTGCTAAGAGGGCTTATTTAAATAGGTTCTCTCTGAGATGAATATTTAGAAAAAATTCCTACAGGATGATTTATAGAAAAATTATATGAACAGAATGAAGGACAGAAGAATTTTATTAGAAAAGAGACTCATTTCCACAAAATATAAATTATAGCTTTTAGAAAATATATTGAATTTTATTAATATTCCGCAGACAGCCTGCAGTGTTAATCTCCACCCCTACCTATAAGATTTTCATTATGAGGTACAAGGTGTATTTACCCTTTAACCAAATAATTTTTGAGTAGTTCAGTGCAGCCTTGACTGCAGTTTACATATCTTACAAAATATTTTCCTTTTGGAGGCACAGCTTATTTTATGGCAATATGCTATATAAAATGCTTGGTGAAACATTTACATGTAAATGAACATATATACGCAGTTGCACATATGCATAAGTATCTATGTGAATGTATGTTTTATACATATCAGTATCCAATTTATACATATCTCATGTTTCCACTAGAAGTATAAACCTTACCATTTGTACATTGTACATGGGATATTGATCTTTACCACTTGTGTTTACATTTTCTGACCTCAATTACTTAACCAGCCTGGCTGACACTGAATTAATTTCTGCCTATTTGGGAGTCAGTATAGAGAGAAACATACTAACAGGATATTAAGTAGAGAGATTTGGATAATCAATAATTTGCTTACAATTATTTCCTATTATTATTTTTTCCACAGGACTCCTCCCTCCTTTGAAGCTCAGGAAATTAATTACAATTGTTTTTTGGGTGAATGAAGCTGCTCTCTGCTGGAACTCTGCCTCAATCATTCCAGAAATATGAAGATGGGTTGTTTGTAAGAAGAAAAAGGGGTAGGGAGTCTCCAGTAACATGTGCTGAGAGTAGATTTCTTAGGAAGAGTTCTGTGATCTACACCTATAACCATGTGAATCGTAAAAGGCAGTGCCAACTCCACAGAAGTTGGAAGCTTTACATTTTTGAACAGGCAATATATCTTTCTTCTAAAAAACAAATACTTAAAACTCATCTTAATCACAATTCTCTTAACTAGGACTAATTTGCAAAACTCCAGAATTCTAAAAATAAAATTTTAATGGTGTATGAAAACTTAAATCAAACCTCAAATGAACCAGAAATTATTTTATTTTGTCTAAATAATATATCTGAGTTTGCCTAATAAAATCTTTCTCTTAGAAACTTAGAAAGTTGCTAAATTTTTCTGCACAATGACATACATAAATTATTTTCCTGCCCTCTTCAAAATATATATTTCATTGTAACGTACACAATCAACCCATTACATCAACACATTTGCATTGATTTTCTGTACTTTATAACTGGCTTCTAGCTCACCAGAACTGCTTTATCCTATTGTGTTGAAGAAATTTATTTAGTTTTGTATGCTGTTAGTCATAAATGTATGACTAACTTAGTATTACTCCTGGAAAGAGAATCCTTGAAATAAAACATGAATCATTTAATAGCACTGTTTATTGTACAATGGGGATCTGATTCTGGCCTCAGTGCCAAGCTTGAGTAAATCAGATTTACTCCAGGGAGCTCTGCAGACAACAGAGCACTACAGAATTGTCCTTTCCTAGACCATGAATTGCTTGGAAGTCTCAATTAGTCCTTAGAACAGCAAGAGTTTATGTGGCTGTTGACCTACATGCTCCATGTGGTTTGCTCTGAAGATGTTCATCATCACAAATCAGCTAGCAATGTCAAACACAGTGTGAGGGATTTTATTCCAGTCCCCCTGGAAGTTAGCTCTATACTACATAAAAGCTGCAATTTCCCCCTTGCCATGTTGTCCCTGTATTGCAATCCCATGGCCATTGAGACTGTTCACAGCTAGGGAGGTGGATGCAGTGTTTTTCTGCAGTAAAATCAACTGGCTAATATTGTCCTCATATTTTCTTGTCATCCTTGACATCACAGTCTAACAGTTCCTCCAACAAATCTAATTGCAGTTGAAGGAAATTATTGTTGAAGGTCTCTTCCAACCGTAATATTCTATTCTATGCTAATTGGTTCCCTTCCCTTTCTAAACTCATAGACTTAGTTTTTCCAACTTAGAAGCCCTGAGCTAGGGTCTAACAGTGATTGTAGTCAGGGGCTGTTGACCCTAAAATGGGAAAGTGACTTCATGTTTCTTGCAAAGGCTCATTCTTTGTTAACAGAAAATTTGCCAGTGTCTAACTGTTCACTCTAAACAGGTTTGTAAGCCGTGAACATATTTAGGCTGAGCTCAGAGGTTTTTGCCCCCCCCCCCCTTTTTTCTTTCTTTCTTTCTTTCTTTCTTTCTTTCTTTCTTTCTTTCTTTCTTTCTTTCTCTTTCTTTCTTTCTTTCTTTCTTTCTTTCTTGTGAAGGTTTTAAGAGTTTCTAAGAGCAAAGCTAGGAAAGATAATGTTGTTAGGCAATGTTAATGAGACTTTGGTGCTCCACATGAACATCTGTTCTCATCTGGACATTTATAAACTTTCGGAAAGCTGCAGTAGCAATTCCCAGCTCAGACCTCTTCAGAGTTTGTTTGAGAACTTCCTAGCAGCACAGCAAGCTCTACTAATCTGCACAAAGCAAAGAAAGCAAGAGTTATAGGGAGTTGCTTTACAAAGAGACTTGTTTAAGAGCTGGATGGCTGAAGCTAAGCCTGTTCAGGCAAGACATCTAGAACATTTAGAGGAAACTGAAGTGTTGAAACAAAGGGAGGTGGGTAAACAGGTTGGCCAAATGCTGGAGGCAGAGGAAAACTGGTAAATCAGGGAGAATGAGCACAACTAAAGGTGGGGGGGAAGCTTCTGAGAAGCAGCAGCACTCAAATGGAGAGCTAGACCTGGCTGGGGAAAGTGACAGCTGTAAGAAACTGAGGAAGGGACAAGAGAACCTGATGCCAATGATTGGGTGAAAATCTGAAGGAGAAGTAGAAGGTGCTGGAGTAAGGAAAGGAGGAAAGGAAAGAAGCCTGGTCTGAATAATAGCTGATTATTCATAGATACAATCAAATATCACTGTGATTAGAAAGTACAGCATGGTAAGATGCTAAATGTTTGAAAGCAGATCCTAGGCATCTCAGATTATTGGACACTTTAATCAGTTCTCCCTTGGTAAAACATCTCTCCATTCAGAGAACAATTACAAATACAAATTAATGCATTTCCAGAGTATGCTACCATGTGTGGATGAGCAACATAAGAAAGCCCACAAGAAAACTTGGAATTCTATCTTCTGAGCCATGGATGTGGTATAAGGATAAGAAAAAGCACCAAATAGCTCTTCATTAGTGGAGCAATATTGCACTATGCACAGAATGAGGCTGGGCTTCTTGGAAAAGGTAGTAAGTGATCATATCCTTAAGCTCTACTTCTTAAAATATATGCACAAGAGGTTTAAATGAAATAGTGCAGGCCAATACCTCCCAGGTTCTTGCTAGCTCTATCAAGTTTTATTTTATGATATTCATAATAAGGAAGGTTTTTCCATATAATCATACTTTATTTTTATCTGTGGTAACCTGACAGAACCCTGCTCATGGCTCTTAACCCCAATATAACAGACAAGGTGTAAGCAAAATTGAGAGATTCCCACCCGCCCTGGCCCTCCTGTCAAACTTATTTCGTGCTTAACACAGAAAACAAATATTCGTATAAAAAGGGAAATCACATAACTTACCCTTCATAAATTAAATGCATGGATTTGGTTCTGCATCGCATGTAAAGGTATGTTTGGATCTACACGTACCAAAGAGATGTTACAGGACAAAAAGGCGATGAAGAATGAGGCGAGAAGTAAAACTGAAAAAATAGAACACAAATACCGATTCATGAAAGAAAGCAATAGAATTGTTTTGGAAATTTGAATGTTCAAGATAGACAAGCCCTCAGGCAGGGCTGACTTGCATAATCAACCGTTACTGGATTTGGCAGATAGAGAAACTAAGTGTGACAGTGCTAGACGTAGGAGTTTTACCAGGCTGAATTGTTCTTCAGCAGTCACTACGGTATACTGAACTAGGCACAAACAAGTGTTCCTCCAGCCTCCAATGAGCATGTTTCTGTTATTAGCCAGTATTTCTGTCTCTCAGGCGTGGAAATGGATGTTATTGATTTTGGCAACTGAGGATCCTCTGTGTGTTTCTTTCCAGACCCCTCAAAAGTATGTGCTGGCATTATCAGAAGATCAAAGGAAAACAAGATTTATCTTGTCAAAGAAGACAGTTATTTAGTGCAATCTAATTTGAAGAATTTCTTTACTATACTTCAGAACTAACTGGCAGTTTTTCATCATGTCATGAATATTTTTATTAGGTGTTTGAAAACATTTGAGTGCAGCTTCTTCGTTAATCATGTCCATGTGGTCTAACTGACCTTTGAGCTTCTTCATTCTTTTATTGTTGTATTTAGCACCATTTTTTATTTGGCTACTTTTTGTAAGGAAATTTAGGACCTCAGTTATGATTTTATTCTATTCATTTTTTAAATAAGGTGAGTTATGAGCTTGAAAGTGGATTGTAATTTTGAATCATATGGCCTGTATCTTGGTAGATGAAACCAGTAATAAAGACAGGCCAATTAGATACTTCTTCTTTAGTTAGCTGGTCTAAATAGTTTCATAATTGTTAAAGTTCTTTTTGCAAACATTGTGACACTGCATCTAAGAAAGGAAAAGCTATACCGTGCTTTAATACTAATTATCAAGTAAACTTTCTAAATGCTTGGCATACCCCATACTGATAATAGATTCCTTATCTAATGTGATAAAAACAAACTACAGAGCAGAGGTCAGAGGACTTTTATGAAGAAATAATCTGATCTTCTCACTAAATATGGTTTCCCCTCAGCTATGCAATTTTCACATGCATTTGTAAACTAAATCCATTGATTAAGTACTTCAGAACATCCTTAGTATACCTATATGTTGGTTATCATGGGAATCATAACACTCTCAAGGACTAACTTGACAAATATCTTGGAAAATTCAGTGTGGCTTCACTAATATAAGGGCAGTTTATATGAGAAGTTTTTTTGCTATCTAGGTTCTGAACATTTCAAGCCTAACTGTACTACATAGTTTATTGCTTTTACTGCCCTATTAACAGTAGTGGTTTTTTTTAATTCTAATGAGTCTTGACATGTTTATTTCATTCTTATGCCCAAGTTCCAGGTAATCTTGTATCTACAAGAGATGCAATCAAAACTTTCAATAGGCCTCTACAAGACTTCTCTTGTTATATGTCATTGCAAATGCCACCGTATAAATAACAAATATCCCAATATAATCAACAAGCCTATTTTTTCCTACTTCTCCCAGTTTTTTCCTACATTTAACAAAGGGTTAGAGCTGTCAAATGCTAATCGTGACATTTTACTTTTTCCTTTTGGCCCTGGTGGAGTTTAAAGCTCAGTAGTGATGTTCTGAACTCTGGCCCCAAGGCACCTTCCATTACTACATGCAGAAAGCCCAAAGCATTAAGTTCTGTCAGGGACCCTTTGTGCTAAGCCGTTTATAAGGTGGAAAAAAAGCAGCTGAACTGATTTTGTCCCTACTGTGGAGATCTGACCAGTTGCTGGTCTTTTGTACTACATGAGTACATGAATGGCATAATGAAACAACCTTTTGAAAGCAGCAATTTAAAGCTGTTTAGAGAAAATGTTTTTTACAGACAAAACACAAAACTGCACTGTTCTTCGACACTGTGTACCATTTAAGCTACGATCTAGAAAAGAAAACATTCAACATTGACATCTCTTGGAAATATTTAATTTTAATGGTAATGAAGTAAAACAAAACAAAACAAAATAGAATTTAGAGAATGTTTGAAAATGTTACAAGTCCTTATTTTCATTGTTTATGGCACCTGACAATCAGGTTATTCTCTCTTCCAAGTTCCCCCCCCCCCCTTTCCTCTCAAATACACACCAAGAAGAACTTAGAGCTTGATTCAATTGTCTAAATATAGAAATCTATTGCCACTTCACACAGCCTAAAGTATCAAACCTTGAGTCATCTGCATGGAGGTAGTAAACCTGATACAGAACTCATGGGAGACCCTGGCATTTGCCAAGTGGAGGCTGGAGATCAAATAGGATATCCTGGGCCACCTCCAGTGGAGTCCAGCTTGAAACATCTTTATTTAGACACCTATATTGAAGCAGCTGAATTAGGTCTGAGGGGCAAGATTCAGGCTGAAATTAAGACCTCTGCATTTAGGAGTCTGCGTGGGGGTGAATGTATGTGAGCTAAGCATGGAGATCTAGGCTATGCAGCTGATAAAGTCTGGAGAGAGAGTCTGCAGATCAAGCGCAGATTGTTACTTTGGGTGGGCTGAAGCTCTGCAGACTGGTCTGACTTCTTGGCTGGGGGTCAGTTCTGCTGGCCTCATACAGGCACGCGCTGTCAGCTGCCGTGCCCCAGGGCATGGCCTTCAGCTGCTGCTCCAGAAAGTCACAAAACTGCCGTAGACCCGTCACCTAACTGCCCCGCCTGTAAATGTCTGTGTTCAGGCAACTGAATCAAGCTCTGGATGTCCTTGGACTGTGATGGGAGTCAGCCATTTAACTCACAGGCAAATGCCTTCACATAGGCACCTAAACTCAGGCATCTTAAACCAGAGCTGAATCCCAGGCCTCGTGGCAAAAGAGTGAATTGCACCAATCATCGGATGGTACAATTTGTATGATTCAGGAGACGGGATGCCTAGGTAGTCTGAATAATGTTGTTCCTGTAGTAGAAGCTAGCACTCAGAACTCAAACAGGGGTTGGTAGTTATCATTGCGCCCAGCCTGCAGAAGAAAGAAGAGTGAATTCTTGCTCTATTTCAGTATTTAACCCAACTTTTTCTTTTTTTCCCCTCCCTGTCTTGTGCACAAAAAAAGCAATCTCCTTTCAGTAAAGTTGCATTGAATATATAACTAAAGGAAATAATCAAAATTATTTCAAAGCTGTAAACCATGAAACTCAGCTAGATTTGACTTTCTCCATAGATGCAAACTGCTGAGGAAAAGGGACCTTCTGAACACGAGTTTATGTCTGGAGAACTCTCCTCAAGCAAGTAAGTTTAAAACCTTCAGATAATGTACATAAAATTCAACCTTTTTTTTTTTTTACTGTTTACCTATCAAAGCTATTAGAAACTTAAATTACATTTTACAAATGCTGGTCGTTTCCTTTAATCCCAGATTGTCTGGCTCAGTGACTCTTAAAAATGTGTATATATAAAAGTTTCTTTTAAAACAAATACTGAAGAAATGGGGCTGGATGAGGACTCTTAGGTCACTGAGTCCCATTACTAGGTATCAATGACATCAAACAATCCTTTTTTACAGCTTCTACCCACTATACTTTTGCAGCCATATGCTTGTCTTTTCATGAATGTGCTATTCTTTTCTATCTCTATGAAATGTTTTAGGAGTACAAATTCATTACAAGCTATTATCTGTCATAATGGTGATAATGGAATAAATTTGGATAAGCTCTGGCTGGTAATGGAGGGACTTCAGCATAAGAGAGGTTAGGATTCCCTGATTGGGAAGTAATATGGATCTTGAAGCAAGTAATATTGTTGCTCTTAAGATATGGGACAACTACATTGAGAGCTGGACCTGGGGGTAAGGTGAAGACATTGGCATTACCACCTCTCACCGGAACCTCACTTAAAGGAGTGGGGGTAGAAACTTTTCCCTCCCAGCCAGGGCTGGAATTCTTCTCTCTCATCCACTTTTTCTTTGTTGAAATTATGGTAATGATACTTTTTTGAAAATGTTATACTTTCATTTAAAAAGTGTTTGTTAACCTCTGATGAACCCCAGAGTTAATACGAAATAGACACCCCATTCATCTGTAGCAGTAACTCTTTGCTGTACCTCTTCCAGTTTGAACTTGCTTTTTCCAGAAAATGAATAATCAAAGCAGTCCAGGCTATTGCAGACAAACTTTTGCTTCCCTTTTGTACAAAGGCATTGACACTCTTTTATCTTTGTGGAGGAATACCACAACAGACATACCTAAGGATTGCATTTTTTTTTCCATGGCCACATCACCTTTGCGGCTCATAGTTCCCTCAGATGAAATTAATCTCACACAGATGTATCTAAGTAGTCAACCTAGGGTTCCTTTATGGTCGATTTAGAGAAACAGGCACTAAGGAATCACTAATCTTGCCAAATATCTATTTCAGGATGAAATGGACTATGCCATAAAAGTGCTGCCTATTTCTCCCAGTTGACTGTAATGGCATACATCTGTCTTTGGTCAAATGAGTTTCTTTTCTTGCAGTCAGTGAATAGGTCTTTCCCATCTCTGTCATACCTAACCAATAAGCTCTAGGAAAAATTCTCTTTATATATCTTGAGTCTGTGTGATTAAATTTAATCTGATTTTTTTTCTGCAGCTCTCAATGTCACCTCATTCTCCCTTTGTGATATCTTAGTTCATCTTCTTGGAATATACCGCACTAATTTATGTTAAAAACAAATCTTGTTCACAGTCTTTATTTTCAGAGCCATGTCAAAAATGAAGTTAAGATCCTTCCAAACTGACCCTCGAAAAAACTAGGCATAACTTGAAAACAAAAGGTTCCATATCTAAACAACTTAAGTAATTCATTAATTCCTAAATTAAGTAATTAAGAAATTGCATGTAAGTAATTTCCATGAGACAGTTACCGTTACCTCTGCCAGTTTTCGCAGCCATTTATGTTCCTTCTCCTAGTCATCTTTACTGCTGCTTCAGTCAGTCATCCTCATTACTTTCTCCTATCCCTTACCCTTGAAGGAGAAATGAAGGATGTGCATTTCACAAACCGTCTCTTTGACCTGCTATACAAACTCTCCTGTTTTCTATGCTCTGGTCACTGAGATTGGACTAATTTGACTCTATGTTGATATAAATGATGCAGAAGTCTATACCAGAGCTTATCACTGTCAGCTTCTTGCCTAGCCTGTTGAGAGAAATAGGCGTTTCTTAATTTCTCTTTAAAAGTTCCAACATTTTTAAGTGTAGGTGAGAGTCATTGCAGTGAGTGATTAAACTAAATTTTTTCCTGTATCTGTCTATTTTTATTTGTCAGGTAACTGTCCACTAATAAAGGATGGAAGTTGAGATTCCCCATCAGAAATTTAAGTCAAAACCTCTCTCTCATTTCCAACACAGCCATGGATTGACCTTTGAAAATTAAAAATTGTAATCAAATGAAGTGCCAAAACAAATTCAGCCATCCTCAGTTGAAACCTTTATATCCAGGGAAATATATATCCAGGAAAACGATGCTGACACCAACTGCTTGAAAATTCTCTTTCAAAATGTGTAACTTTTTAACAAAAATAGTTTTTTGCACCTTTGTCAGAAAATTGTTTTACATAGTTTTCCCCCTACATCTCCCTTGATGTACTATATTCTTTTTCAAAAAAGAAATGCACTGTGCATCACTGATTACATAATCATCCGCCACAGCCCAAAAGAAACAAAAAAAAGAAGCATAACACACCCAAAGAATAATTCTCATCTTCAGGAGAGTTGTTTTCATCTTGGCAATGATCTCAGAAATAAATGTTGCAGTTTTCAAAAATTGGAATGAAATTAAATTCATAAAGTAAACCAACTGGAAATTCCACTTTTGCCCAATTTCAGTCAGGACATATGAGACAACATCTTTTTTGTGTTTAAAAAGGTATAAATCCTAACATTTGGAACCTTATATTTAGATATCATTGAAAAGCATAGCTATATGCTATATCCTTACACATCCCAGTGGCAACAGATTGAGAAAGAATTATTTGGTCTTGTTGAAGTCAAGGCATGTTTAATGAAGTGTTCCTTAGTCAGTAAAACACCTAAATTTGTCATCACTTACCTTTAAACAAGTGATTATTCCCTAAGTCTTGAATAAGTGTATTAGCTTTTTGCTGTATCAGGAACAACATGCACAATATATTGCAAACTGAACTCTCAATCAATTATAAAATACTTCTGTGGCATTTCATTTTTTCTTGAATTTCTTTTACAAAGAAAAACCAGGATCAGTATTATTTAACTTATATTTGATTAGACAACACCCAAAAATCATATAAAGAAATTACATGGTTAATGTGTAGCAAACCTTTTCATTATTTACTGAAAAAAATGTTGATTAAGTTGTGATACTAGTTCCCACAGTATATTGTTTGCAAGTGTTTCTTACATCTGAAAATGATAAAGGTTAACCATAAACTACAATGCATTTTGAAACAAAAATTAAAAAATTTTCTTGCTTCTCCAGGAGTATTTTGCTGTCAGGTAAGCTGATGCTGTACTCTTGGACTTAATTTTTTTTCTTTAATGCTGAAAGTACTCTATTGAAAAAATGAGCAAAGATCTCAAAAAAAAAAAAAAAAAAAGGTCTGAATATCGCTGCTATATAAGTCCAAAGGTACAGAATATGAACAGCCATTTTGACTGGTCTGAATCATGTTCATGAGTTCCTCTGATTTATCCTTCCATTGGCCCTTCTAGGAAAGTACTTTTTTTTCCTTTTGCCCCCTGTCTTCTATATTTCATTTCATGTGTCTATCGAGGCTATGAAAGATAAAGCTATCTGCTTTCTCCTGTAGTAAAGAACTATATGGAATCAGTTCACCTGTCTGTCACTCCTCATTAAATTCTTACCCTCTTCATTCACATTCTGATCTTTGCAAATGAACATTTGCTTAATAAATGTTCCCAAGACTAACAGTGCAGAGTGAAAATCCCACACAGCAGTAAATTATTAACTCAGTCACAGGGGGAGTGCCATATATGACTTTTCAGAATGAGTTATTATGTGGATCATCATGTAATTATGAATTTTTCAAGCCATGATAGAGGAAAATTGAATATTTAATATTTTATGGACATATTCTGCACTGAGGACATCTTTCAAAATTTTATGATAATTTTTGGAGTGAGCAAAGAGCAGAACAAAAGTTACAAAATAATTACAAAGTGGAATATTTAATCACCATGGACATTGTTGGCGATTTCTCAAATTGCATAATATAATCAAGGTCGTGAACTTTTAATCACGATGTATTCAAACGGAAAAAATATGTGCATTAAAATTAATCTACAAGTATGTTTTGATTGTTTAAGAAATGAGAATATGTGGCTTCATACTTTATTATACGATAGGTAGAATGATGTAAATATTGATGGCAAGACAATGGGCTTTCAAATGCCTCTGAATAGTCATGGATCGCCCCTACATGGGGCATTTAGAAATACAGAAATGTGAACATAAACCTATGCTGCTTGCTCCAGGAATGCTTGCTGCAAGCAGGGAACATGAGGGGGAGCAATGCAGGCGCCTCAGCATAGTCTTTTAGCACAATTTTAAACATCCTGGGATATTCACAGCATCCGCGTGAGACTGGTAGAGACAACACAAGATCTGTGGGAGACCAGAGCCCTTCTGAAGCAGCAGCTGGATGCCAGGCAAAATATCCTAAGGCATCTAAATGGTATTAGACACTTATGTTTAGGCTTTTGAATCACTCTCTAGGAGCCGAAGCTGAAACCAAGTGTGTTTTAAATGGCACTGAATTCCCACATATGGGCAACAGACTTGAGCTGTGAACTTTGGAAAGCAAGAATCACTAAGGAGAGGAAAAGATTTACTTTTTGTTCTGATAAACAAGAATTTGAACAAAAAAAAAAATATTTCCAAGGCTGTTTCCAGGGAAAAAAAGAAAAAAGAAATTAGCAAGCACTTGATAGTAAGCCAAATCAGATATTGGTTTTGGCACTTTGATAACCAATGAATTTAGTGCAAATCTGCCATGAAAAAACCAAGTAGTGTTCTTTTCCTTAACAGTCATTTACACCTTGCCAGAAAACCTGCTGAAAACCAAGGTAAAGGAAGTATGAAGGCTTGAGAAGCCCATAGATTAAAACAAAGTATATATAGTAAGTACATATTAGTCTGGAACTACTTGTAGGCTCATGCATATTTACAAATTTCTTAATTCTATTTATTTTAATTTATTTGTTTAAATAATTTACTCCATGTCAATTACTAAAAAGTATCTTTATGCCACACATAAAATAGTTCACAGTTAAAATAGAAATTGTGTCCACTGTTTCAGATTCCAAGGCACCAGCCTGACTTTGCCCAGAAGGGTAAATGATGGAAGTTAAAAGATTTAGACCAAAATGACCGTACACTGGCAGTGTGCTCAAGTCTTAGTCATAAAGGGCATACCAAAAAAACACAGCAGAGGAGGGGACCAGTAGGTACCACCCAGATGCTGAGAGGGTCCAAGCTACCCAAATATTGAGAAGAAATGTTTTGCTTCTTTTTGCTGAAAATTCCCACATTGTCTTGATTCATGACTGCCTGCTTCTAGACAAAACTGCCTCATGCCCTTGCAAAGTGACTGGATGAAGGCAGGCCCTGCAATGTGCCGGGCTGAGAAGACCTACTCAAAAAATTTAGTGTAATATATCATCTTAATTTAATAACATTGTCTATATCTCTTGTGGGTTGTGTATGGACCTGTATGTACATTTACATACACTGTGATATATAATTTTCAATATGACATACTACTGAGCATCTACCTGACCACTGCCGTGTTCCTTACTCCAAGGACAGCTCTCAACACCATTCAGAATGAGACACTTGTAAAATTTGAATCATCTTTTGATTTTTGAAACAAAGTTAAAAGGTGTCTAGGTGGAAAAGAAAACATTTTTCTTTTAGGGTATAAATAAATCTAGGTTTTATAAAATGCTAGGAGCCAAGTACTGAATGCCAAGTGTGTGATTACAGTATATAATAATAAGAATTTAATAATAAGAATTATATTTCTTCTTTTTGCAGGAACATCATTGATAAATGACATGGCTCAAATCCTATGATGATGTCAATAATGAATAACAATTCCAGTCCAGGTGATTATAGTTTTTCTACCTGTAAATACACTGGCAGTTTCAAATATGGAGAATACCTTTTGTTGTTTCCAGTTTCAATTATGTGTCTGGGTTACTACATGCTATTAAATAATTGGTTTCTCTGAAAATGACTATCAGAGACAAGTTAAGTGTACAAAAGGCTTGGGAATGAATGACATGTAGAAGTGCGATTACTATTAACATTTTGAAATAGTATACGTTTGCTTAATGTTCACCAAAGAAACTTTTTCATATCTTTGCTCGTGAAATTAAAGAAGTGGTATTAGGGTCAGAAAAGCATGTCATCTGCCTGCTAGCCAGTGCAGGATTTTCATGCCTGTTCTGGTGACATTGCCTAGGCATTTTTATCTTTGTATGGATCTACAAAACAAACATCTTGGCACTCATCTCTGCAATTCCTTTGCAGAAGTGAAGTTACGGGTTTTCTCACTGTCAGTAATCTCTGGCCCTGACGACAGTTTGTGGCATGGACATTTGGTAGGTCACAGTGACATCCTGCCCCATGCATGAGTGTCACAGAGCCACCTCTGCCCCTTCGCTAGCAGTTAAGGGACTTTTATATGCTAATGAGCACTTCTAGCTATAACAGCAGAAGAGCAATCACAAACACCCGGGCAGATTTCCTTGCTTGCCTAGGCATCTCCCTTCATGATTTTATATAGCAAACAACCATGCTGTACTTTTCAGGATGCCTCTGGTGATAAATCTTCTGCAGCCTGTTCAGGAATCTAGATTCCATGAGCTTACTAAGTGTGAAACAGCTCCTACTGAAATGAAAGCCAAAACCTTTACTGGAAATGTAAGCACCAGCACTAGGTCCCTGAGCCAGTCTCAGATCACCAAAGAAATGGTCTCTACTAAATTAAAGAGCAGTGTAGAGTACCATATAGAATACTATAGAAAACTGATATTTTAAGTCAGTGGGGTCTGACTGGGAGTCACTTACTAACAAAGAAAAATGGATGCCCTAATTTTGCAAAGGCACAAGCCCCAGAAGCTTTATTTTTAGTATTAAAAAAACACTGCTCCCAATCACAGTGAACTGAACAAAGTCCTGACTGACAAGGGACATGCACAATACCCCCCACTACATTAGTGTTTTCTTTGAATAGTAAACAAAAGCCATATTTAGCACTTCCATAGCACATTATATGCTCAAAGGACTTCACTAACCATTACTGGCATATCTAGATGCTTCTTATATGCAAATGAATGCAGATATGAGAGTAGGCATTAGGAGGCAGGATATTAGAATACATTAGCAAACGGACAATAGAAAACAGCTGGTTTGATTGACTGTGGAGGATCTGAGTAGGGACTAGCAGATAGCACAATTCACTGCTCAGAATTATGGAAAGAATTGTGCTGATTGCCATCATGGCTTAGAAACTCATCACTTAATTAACAATATAAATATTTTAAAAATTAACATTTTATAAAACCACAATAAGAGGTTCCATTGTGAGAATGGGAAAGGATTAATTCACAGTTGGCTGGACCGATGGCACCCAGCCTTCATTCTCTTGCCTTACAACAACACACTCGGTGAGAATTAATACAACACAATTCATGCCCTGTCATGTCTCATTACTTAATTATGAAATGTCTGTAGTACTTTGGACATTACTGAGCCTGTTTGATTGGCTGTGACTGATGTCATATCCACTTTAATACTAGCTGGTACATGCATAGATAGGCCTGTCCCCCTCCTCACCATTTTCCTTCTTTCTATTCATGAATTCTATTTCATAACAGTAATAATATACTCCAGGCGGTGCATTTCTAGGGAATTATTGCATTTCTCAAGTGGGTAAAGTCATTTGGCCTTTCAGCCTTATGCCTTGCAACACCTTCCTAGGCATGTTATAATTGCCCAGCAATACACTATATCTTGTGTATTGTAATTCTTAGACGCCACTGTTTCTTTTTCACTCGACCAGCCCAAATAGGCTTCAATAGGAAAAGAGAAGTTGTCAGGTGCATTTTTTTCAAATGAGTCTCTCAGATATACTTGCAAAGCTTGGAGTGTCTCATGCACATATAATTTAAATGCATTAATTTACAAATATTAATCATTTAACATCCTGTGTAAAATATAATGGTCACATTCTCACATCCCTTGACAATTCAAGAGCACTGTCTCCTGTGTCTTTAAGGTGACAGCAGCATGAGATGACACACTTGATTTAGTAAGACCGTGGAGCCACATGCAGTGATATAATAGAATGCTTAGATATTTTTAAGTGAGATGCTATAGCAAATGTTTATGAAAGCATAAAAGGAATCATTCTTGTAGAGCAATCTTTGAGTCTAATGATCGAAGAATGTACAAGGCATTCTGCTCAGTTTATGGCAAACTACTGAAGTCAAAACTTACTTTAAGTAGGAAGAGAAAATAATTTAGGCATCAAAAATATCCTCAGGTTTAAACAAGAAAAATTCTCACAAGATATTACTAGTCCCTCCAACACAGAAGTTTGACATACACGCTTATGGCTCAGCAGAGCTGGGCTGAAATCTGAGTCAACTTCATCTCTTCTGAGTTACTAGGGTTCACTTTTGAAGTTATGATTCAGTCTGCCATGAATACTTTGTACTCCTGTAGTAATTTTCAACCAAATATCTCTAATAACGCAATGAGCTTTAATGAATCAAGCCTTCCGGCAAAGTCCAAAAGGAAGGTCAATTAAGTAGAAACTAAATTATGGCAGTTTGCTAAGTTAGCACTTTTTACACCTGTAATTATAAAATGGGAAACCGCTGCCCTACCAGAGTCAAATATTCTTCCAGTAGTTCCATCCTTAGTTTACTTTTTGCTTCCTCTGGAGGTGACACCTCCCATTGCCCGAACTAGAGCTGCCCTAGACTTAACCACAGTAGATGTAAGATTGGAGGATGACTGGGCAGTTAAACACAATACTGTGTCTTAGGGTGCTTCAGTTCTGCCCCCATCCTGGCCTGGACTTCCCATGCCTGTTACAGCCATACTTCAGATGTGAAATGGTACTGCATGCAGTGCCTCCTCTGAAACTCAGCCAGCTAGAGGCGGTGACTTCCTCTCTATTAGAGTGAGCTGGTAAATAAAATGAAGGCCACAGCCAAAAATGAACATATTTCAGCGGCTGGAAAGTGCACACATTTGTGCTATCTATGGCAAAGGGCTGTTAAAGCTCTGAAGAGACTGTTCCTAAACTAACTGGGGCAAGAACAAGATGAAGATTTTAATTTTGCATGATGTGTAATGTCAAGTTTATAAATAAATAACAAATTGGAGCTTCCCATGATTCCCTTCTTCAGTTTTGGTATACCTGCTGTAAACCAACATGGTCCAGAAAACATGGTGTAAGACTAACCAAGTTTACAGCCCCGCTTTGTGGAAAATAAAGCAAGGGGAGGTGAACTAGAACAGATAACTGGGATACATTCTATAAGAAAGGATTTTTCTTCAGAGTGAATGTTTAAGACCTATTAAAAATGTCAATGAGTTGAAGGTGGAGATGAAGATGGGTCCAAACCACATCCCCAAATCCAATATGACTCTTAAAAGAGGGAAAAAGAAAAAAGGAGGTGAACATTAAATTCCAGAATAATTGTGGACTTAGGAAGACTGAGAATTCCCATCATCCATGAGCTCTAACCCGGCAGCTTCTTCTGTAGGTAATGATTTCAACCCCCTTTATCAGAAAAACAGAAAGTCTTAGTCATTGGTGGTGTCTCTTCTCCTCTCATAGGTATTATCTTTGGCTCAGAAACTTGAATGCCTCGATATCCTTTGGGACCAGCTCCTGAGTGATTGGAGCATTAACGGCACTGCATTAAGTTCCCCCCATCTCTGCCCGAGGGACAGCAATCCATGCCTCCTACCTGCATGAAGAATGCCTTCATCAGCAAACAACACTTATTCTGAAGCTGAAAGCTCTCGGTCTTCTTGTTAAGCTGTTTCACTTTGTATAAAACAAACACTCCTTCACACAGAGAGGGAACCAGTACTGCCTTCTACCAGAGTTTCCTAACCACTTGTCTATACATCCATCTTCGTCTACTTTCTGACACAACAGCATCCTTTGCAACAGGGCAGCCCACATCCTGCAAGACTATCCTAATGGCGAAGCTATGAGGGGATAAGGTAGAAAAAATTCCTCCTCCTGTATGTGTGTGTGGAGGGGGCAGAGGCTTAGCTGGCTATTCCTGCACTTCACGCAAGCAAGCTCTTGTTTTATGACTCCCAGAAGGGCCTAAATAAGAGGCCGAAAGAAGGGGACCAATACAGCATAACAGTGCCAAGACTTAGGCAGATGTACACGTCCAGCTACAGAAATTTCAGTTTTCTGTGCTTTTAGGATCAGGCCTGAGTGTCATTGTTGCCAGTATTTTCCCATATTGGACTTAGACAACTTGAAAAGGCATGGGAGTACCTCATTTTCCCTTCAGAATCTGAACCTTAATGTACAGCATATTAAACTGTAAAGCAGCTGGACAAGTATTGGGATTGACATCAGGTAGGTAACAAATATTAGCTCACTGTTTGATGTTGCATACACAGATCCCTGGAATTCAACAGGTACCTGGCACCTCTCACACTCAGTCACTGACAGGCAGGTAACTCTTCGTTACAGTTGTGCAGTACTTGGCTCTAGGATTGTTTTACCATTTTCCTTAAATTCATCAAAAAGGCTTTGAACAAGGTTATGACATCTGGTTTCAAATAGAGGGGGTTTCTAACAATTATTATCAATTAAACCATGGAAAACTACCACATGGCAATAAGAAGAAAAAAAAATCAGTTATCAGGTCGTAGTGGATTATTTTGCCAGTAGCGAATAAGGGTCTGACAGATTAACATAACTATTTTAAATATAAAAAAAAAATCTGTAACCTTGCCAGCCTTCCTCTATGATACAAATTCCTTCTCTCTCTTTAGAAGAATTACACTTACCACTCTTTGCTCTTGTTTATCAGAATAATAGTCTTTCACCTGAGAAAACAAGTGTGTTATCAGTGACTGATCACACAGCAGTATGAATAAATAAGTAATGACAAAATCATAGATGAATAGTTTGTGAAATACTGATGAAATTACAATTGTTTTCAAGACACTTTTAAAGATTCATTACTAGAGGTAAACACTTTTGTAGAATTACAAACTGTTTTGAAACCAGTTGTGTAGAAAGGCAGTGATCAAACATAATTTATCAAATTAATTTTACTTCAAATAATTTATTAATAATTTTAAAGATCTGTAAGAACCTGGAACTCAAGGAGTGACTAAGTACATTGAACTGTTATTGATACTACTACAGGCAAATGAAAAAGTTAAACAGAATAATGAATAGAATAGGACTGCAAAATACATGATATTTTATATCATACATGTTATTTTAAATTATGGATTATCTCCATACTTGTTTTTCAGAATGACCTCATGCATTCACTCTTTCAGCAGGGAGCAAAAGTTTCAGTAGGTTGTGAATTTGAAGATATTCTCATCTTAATCATGACATAATTTACTTTGTTCGGAAAGACCCAAGTGATGTTAAGCAATTACATATATAAGGAATACTGCCATGTAAGTATTAAAACGTGATAGGTATTTTTGCTCTGCAATGATAATAGGGCCGTGAGTGATGTGAATTGATAGGGAATACAATCTATTTCTGTTGAAGACATTTACTTTCACTGTTAGCATATACATTAGCAACATAGTTTATGTTTACCAGGAGAGCTGTCATTCAACTGACAGATGGTTCCAGTGGCTGAACGTAAAGCAACTCACTGAAATTGTTCAGTGATTCCCAAACTACTTTAACAATGTATTCCAAATTCCCATCATTTTATGTGAAACTATAATTTATTTATTGCTGTCACTTCTTATACAGCCCCTATCACTCCAATCTGAGTACCTCCCAGTATTATAAAGCATATATAGAAGATATATTGTTTCTCCCTCTTCCTCTTCTTTCCAGTCAGCAAACATTTTGGAATTGTTTTATTTTACCATATATCTGTATCTCTGTCTATTTGGGAAGAAAGAATAAATCCTGCTTCTCCCTCATGACTTTTACCATATGTGTACACACACAGATACAAAAAATATAAATACTCTTTTTATATATACATATATCGTATGTATACCACATACACATATAAATGGTAAAAGTTGCGATGGGGAAGTGGGATTTTTTCTTTCTTCCCAAATACATAGATTTGATTTTCTGGGGAGACTTAGTCTGCTTTTCTAGCCTCAGTAGCTTCAACGTTTTCCTCCAGAGAAACCACTCTGGGAAGTTTGGGGGTGCCTGTCTGTTCCCCATGTGTGCATAGCAGGATGACTTTGAGAAGTCATACCTTCTCCTCAATACCAGCTCTGCATCTCGAGGCAAGGCACATATAAGCGTTTCACATTTTATTTCCAAACTGCTGAATATGGCCCCAAATTATCTCTTTGTTCTGGAGGTCTCCAATTTCAAATGACTCCAGGCATCAGGGAAGTAATGCTCGGATTATTCTGAAGTTCAAATTCTCACCTCAGCACCCTGGTATCCTTTTCATTGGTGACATTTACTTGGAATATTTAAGCCAGATAAACCTAGACAGGAATTGGTCTATACTTCTTGAGCCCAAGCTCAGTCCTCCCCAGAAGTGAAGATGAGGCTGAAATCTGAGACAACTTTGCAAAATCCTTTTGTAGGAAGAGGTTGAGCATACAGCAGGCAGAGGGATTTCTGATCTGGAAGCACCACACTGCTGGGTTCCCCTTGGGGGCCAGCATCAATGTCCACCCACACACAAAAGGGTCATGCAGCACACCCAGTTATGTTCTCAGTCCAAAACTAGTGCCAAGTGTGTACACTTTGTCCCTTTTCACCTTCAATCAGCTTATCTGTTCATGCCACAGAGAAGAGAGAAGAGAAAGCAAAGAGAAACCCTTGCTCAGAAGGCACCACTGCACACAAAGAAATGTCACGTCCCACTCCAGGATCTGGACTGTCCCAGCTAGCCTGTTGAGCTGCAGGAGCATGTGCCAGTTTTCTGCCAAAACAAGTCAGAAATCAGTAACTGCCAGAGCTGGGAGATGAATAAATGATGTTTGTGTTGTGGGACATGGGCCCAGGAGTGTGTCATGCTCCCTGTTCCCACAGGACAACTGATAATCCTAAATTAATCCAGAAGTCTCTGTACAGTGGTTTTTTCATGTTCATGGACCAGACTAATCACGGCGTGCTACAGGGATTAACTGTATTAGTTAACTGTTGCAACTCAGAGAGAAGGAGAAAGTGCATGTGGAGCAATGGATGAAATGAGGCAGCAAGTTCCTATAAGGAGTTCTACATTCAAATAAAAACTAATCTGTTCAGCATTTCTCAGCCTATGTGCTCTATGGTTTTGCATGTGGCTTTTGGTACTGCTAGAGCTTCTTCGAAACCACAACAGCAGGGTAGGTCAGCTTTTGCAGCAGGGTGGGAGTTTGGGTACACTGCTCAGGCATTAGCTATGGCTGTGTGTGGTAATTGTCTAGGGACACAAATGACATCAGACCATCAGACTACAAATAAATGGGGGCTGGTGATCAAAGCACACTGTGCTTGGTTAGTATGACCATGCATGTGGGAACAGTGACTTCAGTGCACACTGAAATTGTAAGGGACCAGCTGTATCAGCTGAATGTTCACAAGCCCATGGGGCCTGATGGCATTCATCCCAGAGTACTGAAGGAGGTAGCGGATGTTACGGCAGGAGTCTCGATCATCTACCAAAGGTATTGGGAGTCTGGGGAGGTCCCTGCTGACTGGAAGCTGGCCAGTGCTATTCCAATCTACAAAAAGGGTGTGAGGGAAGACCCAGGGAACTACAGACCTGTTAGTCTAACCTCAGTTACTGGAAAAATTATGGAGAAGATCATACTGGGTGCTACTGAAAGCATTTAAAGAATAATAAAATCATCAGGCACAGTCAACACAGGTCCACAAAAGGAAAGTCCCGTTTCACTAATTTGATATCCTTCTATGATAAGGTCACCCTCCTAGTGGATGAAGGGAAGGTGGTAGATGCAGTTTTTCTGGATTTTAGTAAGGCTTTTGATACTGTCCCTCACAGCATCCTTCTGGAAAAGTCCAACTGTAGGATGAGCAGGCTTACGGTGTGCTGGATGAAGAACTGGCTGAAGGGCAGAGCTCAAAGGGTTGTAGTGAATGGGGCTACATCTGGCTGGTGACCGGTCACTAGCGATGTTCCCTATTCTGTTCAATATATTTATCAATAATCTGGATGCAGGAGTTGAATGAACCATTAGCAAGTTTGCTTGTGATACCAAACTGGGAGGTGCTGTTGACTCTCTTGAGGAACAAGAGGCCTTGCAGAGGGATCTGGATAGACTGCAGCATTGGGCAATGATTAATGGGATGAAATTTAACAAGTTGAAATGCCAAATTCTGCACCTAGGACAGAGTAATGCTGGGCACAAGTATACATTGGGAGAGGAGTGGCTGGAGAGCAGCCCTGCAGAAAGGGATCTGGGGGTGCTGGTTGGGGGTAAGCTCATTATGAGTCAGCAGTGTGCCCTGGCAGCCTGGAGGGCAAACCCCATCCTGGGTGCATCAAACACAGCATGACCAGCCAGTCAAGAGTGTTGATTCTCCCGCTGTGTTCAGTGTTGGTGCGGCCTCACCTTGAGTACTGTGTGCAGTTCTGGGCCCCACAGTGTCAAGGTACTTGAATGTGTCCAGAGAAGAGCAACAAAGCTGGTGAAGGGGCTGGGAGGAAGGTCCTGTGAGGAGCAGTGAAGGACTTAGGGATTCTCTAGTTTGGAGAAAAGGAGGCTGAGGGGCAACCTCATTGCTCTCTACAGCTTCCTGAGGAGGGGACGTGGAGAGGGAAGTGCTGATCTTTTCCCCCTGGTATCCAGTGACAGAACGTGGAAATAGTTCAAAGCTGCTCCAGGGGATGTTCAGACTGGAGATTAGGAAGTATTTCTTTACTGAGAGGGTGGTCAAACATTGGAACAGGCTTCCTAGAGAGGTGGTCAATGTCCCAAGCCTGTCAGCATTTGAGAGACATTTGGACAATGCCCTTAACAACATACTTTAACTTTTGATCAGCCCTGAAGTGGTCAGGCAGTTGAACTTGGTGACTGTTGTATGTCCCTTCCAACTGAAATAGTCTCGTCCTCTTCTCTTCTCTTCTCTTCTCTTCTCTTCTCTTCTCTTCTCTTCTCTTCTCTTCTCTTCTCTTCATCTTTTTAAAAAGACACACCAAAGGGTTATGGGTATCTTTATTGGCATGGTGATGTCTTGCCAATAAAGGAAGAGACATAGCCAGAAGTGGGTAATTCAGAGAATCCCTGAGGGCACTTCCAGACTCCTTAGCATTGCAACTGGGGAATGGCATAGCACAGCGCACATTGCAAATGCCAGGACATCCAGACATGGAGAACTGGACTATATAGGTTGTATCAGAGGTCTAGCAGCAGAATAGTGAAACATGTTGTGGCATCAAACCACCAATGTTGCTGTCAGCAATGACTAAGGAGTAGGGAAAGTCTAACAGGAAATGTGACATATTCAAAAAGCATGTAGACAAGGTACTCCAGAACATGGTTTATTGGGCATGGATGATGGTTGGACTCGATGATCTTGAAGGTCTTTTCCAACCTAAATGATTCTATGATTCTATGTTATAGGGTAAAGGAAACAGGGTGAGTGGAAGGATTTCCTAGGATCAGAGCCAAAACCTTTGATGACTTCTGAGGAGAAATATCCATTTGGAATTGATGGATGTATTTGCATGTGGACAAATTGGAACATTTTACCTATTAAATGTCCTGTGTATCAGAAGCTGATGAGGACTTTTTTTAGAGGGAATCTCTTTATATCAAAATTTTGATATCAAATCTTTCAGAAAACAACACTGGTTTACTTAGTGTTTAGGTTTTCTAACAAAACATCTGCTTCTATGTCACATTAGCTATGTAAATATTTGAATTTAAGCCTAAAAGCACTGAAATAATGGCTACCCAGTGAGATAGAGGTTCTTGTCAAAGAATGAAAAACAAAGCCCTACGTACACCTACACAAAACTGAGCTAGAAGAAAACTTTTTTCCTTCACCGTGCAGCATACCATATTCCACATGTCTGCTTCTGAAAGAGAAAAAAGAGAAAAAAACCCTCCTACATTTAACATCCTCACATTAAATTTGTATTTCAGCCAAAGCCCTACAAATTTTATGTCTTCTGCCTGTGTGCTACATCAGCTAGAAGACGTATTACAATTCAGCAAATGCAGACTTTTCACACCAAAGGAGTAGCCAATTCCAAAACTGAGTAGTTCAGGGGAATAAAAAGTTTTGCATGCAATTTTCTCTGATATTCCTCCTGTATAGCCAGGAGAGCACATCTAACATCAGTTATTACTGTTAGTGGCAATAAGGAGGGTGGAGTGGCAGGGGAAAGCAGTTTGCCTAGTACTTTTCTTATCAGAGAGTATATCAATCTCTAGTTGTATGCATGGTGTAAGGAAATGGTTGTTCTCTGTATGCTATGAATCCAAGGTTTATTTTTAAGCTGTCAAGAAAATCTGGCCAATTAGAGTAGTTATTAAAAGAGTTTGCCACTATGCAGCTTGTGGTACTGGTGGTGACTGTGGTACTGATGAGTTTAGGCAGCTGTCATGTGCAGACAGGATCTTCCTCTGGAAGGCTTCAAAAGCATGTTCTTCTTGGACCATACAGGTAACTCAAGCATCTCTTTAAGGATGTCTGCTTCTCTAAGTACTTGCTTATAGACTTGACTCTAAGTCTAGACGATATGCCTGGGTACATCATTGACCCCCATTTAACATAACTCCACATTAAAAGAAGCATTATTTAATGCTATTTAAAACATATGATGGACAAGCAAGAATTTTGTTACTGCCACTCACCAGATGTATGACTTCAGGTAAGCCAGCTTCCTTGGCCTCTGCATACCCATAGAAGCTATGATTTATGACAGAGTCTATTCTTAGGTCAAAAAAGTGTAATGAAAATAGATCACTATTGCAAAACCCTACAGGACAATCAAAAAAGGGAGATTATATAACTGAAACTAAAGCATTCATTTTATTTATAAATTTTTAAATTAAGAATCATACCCTTTTATCAAGTTCAGCAGGATAATCTTCACATGAATTCAAGCCTATATAGGCTGAACTAAGGGAATATTGCTAGACTGCTTCCGTACTCCAAAGACAAATTTATTCTTGCTGCACCTTATATTTGTATTAGAGACGCATCTGCTAAACAGCTGCAATCCAATTTGCCTTTATTTTCAGATCAACACAAACAGCAACAAATTTGGTTTCCACTGACCATTTGTTTAAGAGAGATGCTTTTACTGATCTTGCCAACACTAACATTCATGGCAATGCTTGAATTATTCAGGACCACTTTGCTTAAAAACAATTTATGAAGCTCCATAAATTTATGGAGTTATTAGGAACATATTGTAGTACAGTTTGTCAGACTTCAAGACCTAACCCTATTAAATGAGATCATTAATGACAAAATCAAGTACATAAATACTTAATTTTTGCAGACATGTAAAGTTACCTTGATACTTTTCTGAATATGGGTATTTTCACAAATCAGGATCTCTTTCAGAGGTAGAGTTGGTGGGAAGAATTTTCTCCTCATAAAAAAATCTATACCAAGGGACAGGACTGAAGAAAAAATGTATGGATTTTCTGACAAGAAAATTAACTTGTAAAAAAAAAAAGTTTTGCAAAATATCCTCTTGGTTTGGTTTTCCCTAGCAATTTTTACAGATTTTTTTTAATCCAATCTGCTTTCTGTAAAACCAATTTAAAGATTAATATGTATGTATGTGTTTGTATTACAACCACTAACATTTTAAACTACTGAAAAATGGCTATATAGCAAGAAAGAAATAGACATCAATTTTTCTCATAGGTATTTAGAAGTACGCACCAGTTTGTTACTGGATGAGTGAGCATGAGGAACATCTAATGGTGAGACCTTTACCCTTTGCTGCAGAAGCTGGTGGAGAGTCAGAAAAGATGTTATCAGGAAAGAGTTTGCAGAAATCAAAAAAAGCTGTACAGAATATAGAGACATAGCTAGTGAAGATGATAGGGAAACACTGATTAAAGTTATCATAAACGCATTCCCTTTTTCAGTTAGTTACAAAGGAAAGGTGAAGCTTCCTGTCTTTTACATTGCATCCTAAATAATTCTGATGCATTTCTACCATAATTATCTAACTTCGTTTTCCATGAGGCTTCCACTTGGTCTGCATGCAAGCCTAAATCTTCATGGTATAAATCTACAGTGCAGACTGGCTTTTGCTCTCTCTTTTAACAAGAAATACACGAACAGGTTTGTAGGGTGAAACATCATTGAGACTTTGACATCCATACTACACATTTCAGGGATTACCTCAGACCCCTTTCAAAAATTTTGTTTTCTTTCACCCAAGAAGAACCCAGTTGATGTGCTCCAAGGTTTTTCTGCAAACTGAACCAAAGCATTCTGTGTGGGAATGACTGGAAAATTTGCTCCATAAGTACACTGGCAATCCAGCCTAAAATAATAATATAGACACACCTTTCATCTGTCAGAGGATGGGTGGCCATTTCCTCACTTCTGTGTTGGACAGCATTGTTTGTAAAGAGGAATCCTTTACTAATATGAAAATAAGCCACATGGTTTCTCATGTAGATCCCATACATGAAATGAAAAATGAAATTCTGGAAATTTACTTTTTGGGGAAACAACTTAACCAAGTATTTGCAAACCTTATTATTCCATTGTATCTTAAAAATAACTCAAGGAATTTATTGACTACTTTTGGTAATTTGTTCATGCCAGCCATGACACACATATATACTTGATCATTATCTGCATTTTAAGAATCTGTCCAAAGAAAGAAATTAACTTTTACAATTTGCAGGTAATGATTTGAAAATTATTGGTGAACATAGATTTAACGTTTTCCATAAAAGTTAGGTCTACATTTTAATGTACTTTCCCCCTTTCTTCCTCATAGACAAGAACAGGCTTCTGCAGCTGATCATTTTTCATTTCTTATGAGCACCTTCTCATTTCTTTGCATTTTTTTTTATTAATAATTTCAAATATCATAACAAGGCATTCACCAGCTTAGACCTCTAAATTAATACTTGATCTTTGATCTACTGTACTGTGTATTTCATTAAATGGTTGCATTGTGTCCTCATTGGAAATTTTATTCTTTGTCCTGAAAGACAGTTTTCTATTCTATCTGTTGTGCAAAGCCTAATTTTAGTTTCTGTGCTTTTCAGGGTGTTAAAAAATGAGGAGCAAAATCCATCTTAAGTTCTGTTGCAAGTTATATACAAGTTTTCAGTAATATAAAATAATAATGTAAACATTTCTGGCACCAAAAGAAAGACTTAATCTTTTCCTCAATTAATTTTCTAGACTTCAAGTGTAGTTTTGGCCCTGCTGCTTACAGAATTCTTTGGTTTGGTGACTTAGCAGCTTACATCTTCTAAAACAAGGAAGCATTCAGACATGAATATGTGAGTGGTTCAGGGCATGAGAATGTGCATTGCTGGGAGAATATTAACATGAAGTCATATTTTGAAGCTCTGAACGAAACAGGCACAGAGTTTATAAAAGAATACGTATGAAGTCTGTATGTGATAAATACTACTACACATTGACATCACCAAATTAAACTTTGAGAGACTGAAGAGCTGGCCTATATATATTTAGGCACCCATCACACCCTCAAATAGCACTCAGTCCACAGAGCAGTAGTGAAAATGGAGTTGAACAGTCAGAATGGAGAAGTAGGTCTTGAAAACTTTTTGTTCCTGCTTTTCTAATACCAGGAGATTCTCACTGATGAGAACTGAAATAGGAATTGCAGAACTGATCTTCACCTTAAAATCACCCTCAACAGAAAACTAAACATCCTGTCTTCTTCTCTTGTCAGGGAATTTTATTCATAGTCATTGGCAGAACTGAAAGCCAGAAGCTTTATTAGACCTACAGACTGAAAAATTGACTTATTTTAATTTGTCTTAAAGCCCAGAGCTGTCAGCAAGTACCTCACTGTCTGAAGAGGTAGCCTTAGGACAATTTTTGTCTGGGCAGTTAGTAGGATGTGCATGTAAGAGGAAGAATGTACATGTACCTAAGGAGCACACAGTACACTCCTTATCTTGGATTATATAAATCCTGTTGTTTAAGATGATCTGAGAACTATATGCAGTCTGAATTAGCATCCCTCAGTGAGACAAATTGTCCCTTGCCTAAATTTGCAATAGAAATGTGGGAAGATAATAGAATGCTAAGGCTTTATTTGGAAAAAAATAAAATAAAAAATATAATTTGTAAAGTGTTTCTACCAGTCCCTTTAAATGATAGTTAAAAGATTTTTTTTGAGTTCCAGATGACATTTAGAATTTGCAAGTTTACTACTGGCTCTAAACCTCTCAAGGTTTTTTCAGGTTGCAAAGCACAACCGTTCCCTGAAGATTCCTTTTTTTCTATATGGTTTTCAAGGCATCTGATATAAAATTGTCTACGATTTTCCTTTTCTGACTTTATTTAGAAGAGATGGGAGTGATAGTTTCCTTTCAACTCGGTTTTGAAAGATCTATAAGAATGGTCTTAATTCTGCTGAAACTTAAAGTTTGAAGAACCATCTCCCTTCTCTGTCATATTTGAAGCTTGTCCCCTTCTTCTAAGGAATAAATCTGGTCATAATAATTGTCCTTGTGATTAACAATTAGCAGACATGAGTCTGTAACAAGTTCACAAATCTTAGTTTTGTGACAGGATGCACACTGACTAATAGAAACATCTAGCATAGATCACACACAGCCTGGGAAATCAGAGTACCTAAGCAAGGTGGCTCCATTCCTGTTATGTTGAATAGACTGGGAGAGATGTTTATGGAAAGTGTCCAAGAGACACTCCCTTCTCTCAGTGCTGCTTATGCATTTTACCTGCTGACTCTGCAATGCAAAAAGGAGGATTTAGCCTCTAGCAGGAGAGTGATGTTGCCATCGGGCCACAGAGCCCTGAGATGTCTGCCTCTGACACAACTATTTCCTATGTTCAGACCCTTCTGCTGGGTAGTTTCACTAATGGTACACCATATATAGTATAGCCAATTATAAAATCTATGCATTCAATAATTCCACACGTATTTTCATAACCTACTAATCCATCACAGAAAATGAGGCATTTGCAAAAATATCTTGCAATATATGACAAAAAGATTGGACAGACATATGTATAGACAGAGACTGGAAGGAGGATCTAGGATTTTATGCAAAAACTCTGAATGTTATCTATCTTGGAAAAAATCTGTTCTACTCAAAACTAATTAAAAAATCTCTACTACATGAAATGGCATATTTCATCACCACTCAAATGCAATTCTAGTCTTTGCTTTTAAACTTACACTGACATCTGCTTCCTAGAAACATTTTATGAAAAGTTTTGCAGTATTCTGTAAATTTTCAAAGGACCTAACTTATCCACTACAACTTTAGAGAAGTAATATTAAAAGGCTACACAATAGTTCCTATTTTCTGGTGCAGGATATACTCAGATATACCCCTTAATATTCTGAAAGTGTGAGCTGTTTCATACTTTCAAAATATTTAGCACACCTAGCGACATTCAAAGCGATAGTCCATTGTAAAACTGTGGATCTTTCCTGCAAAAAACATGTCCTAGTTGAAGCAGAGTTCTGAAATAATGTTAGTTCACATTATAACAAGAATCATACCTGAGACTGCCAACATGGAAAAACTCATAGTTACAGAGTTGAGACTCAGTAGAGAGAGTTCTTCCTTAGTATCTAATATGACCTTGTAATCCTTGACTCTGGATTCACAGATTTCAAAACAGATAGTCATCCTTCAGCATCATTAACTGGAAGGAAATATTCCCTAGGCCATAACTGAAATCCTGTATCCTTTAACCTCCCAGTCACAGTTCTTTCTCCTCAATTAGTATCTAAATTTCAGCACAATTTAAGAAAAACAACAACCCTGGGTGTTTTTTTTTAATGTGTGTGTGTATGTCTGTGATTATACATCAATATGTATTATAGGAAAAATACTATTGTAAGATTAACTTTTGTCAGCAATTGTGATGTTTCCCACTTGTGTATTACTTTCAGCAATGCAAAATTTCCTAGTACCTCAACTTCCAGGGAAAAAGATTCTCTCATTTCTAAAAATGTTGAGAACACTGGGCTTTATGCAACACACCTCAACAAACAGCAGATCTGGCCCTTCTTGAGACTGATCTTTCAGGAAGTCTAAAGAGATTTCTTGATGCCATCATTTTTCATCCATCACTTTACATTCATTTTGCTATTGAGGAAAAACTCAGTCTCTTTCTTGCTTGTACCTGGTATATGATGGGTATCCAGGATACCAAGAAATTGTAGGCAAAATCACAGGGTATTTTAATTCTGTTGACCTGTAATTCTTGAGGCATCTTCCCCTTTTTGAGGAATTCCTTGGATTCTCTCATCTAGCCCTTGGGGTTTTTTTCCAGTCAAAGATAAATAACAGAGTGTGACAACGTTCTGCTATCACAAAGTTGCATTTCTGTCAAGACTCATGTATTCGTCTCATCAGTACAGCATACAGGGGACATGGAGAAAAGTTCATCTGAGTAGGGGACTTTGACTTTGAGATTTTTCTTGGAGTGAAATTCAGGTACAAGACAAATTTAACACCCTAAGAGTAGCTGCTTCAGGAGAGAAGAAAATTCTGACTGGGCAGGAGTAGAAAGACAGACCACCCCTATCAGTCTATTCCTATTTGGGAGTGCCCAAATGAATGTCTGTGAGAAGACTGAATATCTATCATGTCTTTGATCAAACTCCATATAAGGTGCTTAGATATGGAGAAATTACTTCGCTAATTTAGAGGTCTCTCTAGTCTCTCTTTATGTAGTATGGTACATATCCTGTGGTACCCTGAAAATATCCTATGAAATAAAAATGGTTTAGAAAACAGAGACCATCAGCAGGTTTTGTTCACACAGCTTCTATGATGTATAAATGACTGTATATGAATCCATAAAAACTATACTCTGAGAATGGACAGATTAATGAGAGAAGACTTCTCTTTCTAAGCCAGGTCCATGCAACTGTGGTTTTCATTTCCTTTCTAACTACTCTATATCTAGAGTTTGGAGGCTAAGGCTGAAGCCTGCAACAAACTTAAAACATTACAAAGTGAAATAAATGGGTCTCTTCCAAATGAATCCCAGATGATGCCAAGCGGAAGAAGATTTATGTATGTGTTGTATAAATATTTAATGATATGGCTAAAAACCTACTGCCACTTAGCAAAAAGACATTTATCACTGCTGTGAAATATGACTTTTTAGCCAATAAGACTAAAGTATGTTAATGACCTCTAGTGAATTGTGTTATTAGTCATTAAACATTTTCTGACTTCTGATTGGCTGAGTCACCTCTGAGATCATAGTCCCACCATCAGCCATAAGTTATTCTGTAACAGCCAAGAAATAGGCCTGAAGCTTTTTTTTTAAAAAAAAAAACAACTATGAAATTTACTGTAGGCATGAAACAGAACAAAGATATCTTGCATGTGAATTTCAGAAGAGCTGTTTTCTTGACATTTTTAACAAAAGCAAAAAATGCTTCATATAGCTATGTGGGAACTTATAGAGAACTTCACAAACACTCTCTGAGACTAAAGTTTGAAGAAAATTCCCATAATCTGTTTGAAGATTCGGGGTTTTGCTGAACTGACCTTAGTCCTTATAACATGTTGAACTGTTGATAAATGTTCTTTCCATAAAGTGTTTGATTTCAATGCCTTTTCAGGTACATTGAAATCTGTGAATAATGGATAAGCCTCTAAATAGGAAAAAATATGGCTATTCAGTTAAATCCATGCTGTTAGAGTGGACATACAATGGACTTTAAACTGCTATTTAGAGCTGAAATTATTGCTAGTAATTCAGCTGGTTCCTTGAAAGCTAAATTATGCCAAGGTCCCATACTTGTACTGACTTTGTTTTATTGGGGTGTATATTCAACACACTTGGCAAAGCAGAGAAAAGGAGTCTCACATTTCCCATCCTCTGAAACAGCGATGCAGACACATCAACCCCAGCATGGCAGAGCACTAGTGGAGACAGCCGGGTGATAATATGTGTTGCTTACATGCTGTGTGGGATTGAGTCCATCAGGTTTGCGACACAGCTTGCTGAACTCAGTGCAGATACACTCGTCTTGTTCAGGATGCTGCGTTCTCCTCCTCACCCGTTTCCACATCCTATATGACAAGACAGCATCAGAAAATTTGGCCCAGGGAAAACCAAGTAATTATTAATAGAGTACTATTGGAATTTCACAGACTTGGATCTTCTCACTCCTGAGCATCAGTTCTTGTTAATTTATTTCTACAATACGGACGTTCATCAAAAGAAGTATTCACTGTAGGTGACACCTTAATATGCCATATGATTTTGTGGTCTGTCCTTCAGAAAGGTCTACTTTCTTCTGTTGCTAACTTTCCAGCTCACTGCCATTCAGACAATAGATTGGCCAGTAAGTTGCCTCAAACACTCGGGACATTAACAAATTCTAATTGGCTATGTAATAGGAGCAGACAGCATGTACAATGTTAAACCACTTCTGAACCACCTATTTTCTGTATGCAAATCAGACAGAAACAAATGTTTGGCCCCAGCTGGGCAAAATGTCCCATTTAGAATTCTTTTCCTCTTCTTTGTTCTTTGATGTTCTGCAAATGAGCTTTAGAACTCCGCTCTTCACACAATTCAATTTTACAGGCCCATTATCTGAGATATAATGTGGAGGTTAAATATATCAGGGCAGCCATTATGTGAAAATAATTAACAGTAATGAATAATGCACTAATTCCACTGATGAGAGATGGTTATATGTGTAATGAAGTGTTGGGGCAGCCCTGACAAATGAAATTAAAATATTTAAACACTGTTTTATGATATTACTTTGCTCATATAATTTCCTTTACCTACAATGAGCCACTTCGATTATCGTCATTATCTTGACAGCTCTGAAGGATGAAATAGTGCAGGTTAATGTGACAGCGATTAGTCAGAGAGAAAATCCATCACATAAAGCAGAACAGAGTGAGGGAGAAAGGTCTCTATACTTTCCCGTTTCAAACATGAGAAGAATGATACTATCAACATCACTTCAATATTAAATGGATAGAATTATCTTGTCATTCATTTACAGCCTCTGAAGAACTACCTATTTGTACCTGCAAAAGAAAGGTCAGCCTTTCTTAATCATCCATAAAAATATGTTGATGGATTCCTTATATCAATAATGGTGGCAGAAACAGAGACAGGAAACAAGCTAGGAAATTTAAAAGGAAAGCACTCTAGGTTTTGTATCCAAATCTTTTCACAGTTTTGTATTTTTAAGTTTTGCTTCACACGCTTGTGTGATCTTCAAAAAATGCACACTATAAAATAAAGTGAGACCACTGGCATACATTTTGTGGAAGTTGCTTCAAACGCTGTTTAAATAGCAAAAGGGACTGTCCATTGCACAGCTACTCCTCATCTGCTTTTTTGGTATGAATTGCCTATAAATATGCACGAAACCTGAAAATATTCATATCTAGATGCCAAAACTTAGGCTAAAGTCAGATTCAACATTATAGTCTCCTTATTTTCAAAAGTACTGAGCACACATTTCTTCCAGGTACGTAGGTAGACCGGCAGACCAGGCTGTCGGAAATAAGTTGAGTTTTATGCATCAGGCAGCCAGGTGGGAAACACATGGGCAGTTAGGTACTCACATCAAGGATCCTCAGAAGAGAAATAAACAGAAAGATACCCAGTCTAACCTGGGGAGAAGTGCAAAGGAGCATGTGGAGATCAGTCACTTAAACTGACAGATCAGAGGCATGAACATCCAGAACACCAAGACACCCAAAAAACCAACTGTTTTTCCTTTCCTAGATTAGTAACAGGTTTGTGACTCCAATGGTTAATGCATTCAGTTGGGATGCTGTTTCACAGTCCTTGTTCAGATAGAGAACAGCAGAGATTTTAATCCCTTATTCTCAAATGAAGCCCGAGATTTAATTTTTCATATGACCCTTTGTAGAAGCACAGAGAAACACCAGCTCTCACTAGTGCTGGCATTTCCCTCAGGTGCAACCCATTCAGATTCAATTTCTTTCTGTAAAACACTTGGGCATCAGTTTCCTGTTTGAGGAGAATTATACTGGTTTGGGAGGTGGGTGGATAGAGAAGGTGTAGCAGGGTACACAGAGGAATCCCTCCTCTGAAGTGCCACATAAGGGTCTCACAGACACCTGCCCCAAAAGCCATTTAAACTGGTAATGGCGTCTTTGGCCGTTGCAGAAAAATTAGTGGTTAGAGCACTCAGGACCCTGTCTGACTAAATGGCATCTGAACAGTGGGTTTTCTTAACAACATGAATGGTGACTTTGACAGTCAGCATATTTTTATTTAGGTGTCTAAATACAGCTTTTATAAGTCTAATTTTTGCCATCTGTCCTGAAAAATGTAAACTTAACTTACAAATAATACAAACAAACAAAAATGTGTAAATTTAGCAAAGGGACACGTTTTCTGTTCACACAAGCCATTATAATTGCAGCTGTTCTTACTATATTATTATTATTGTTCTTAGTATTATTATTAATCATATACTGTGGTAGTGCACACACAAAAAAAGTGAAAGGTGTCCCTTCACTTTCTAAGTGTGTCCAGTGTTTTAAACACTGCACAGATACAGAGCAGCAGGTGCTAATCCATGTGCTAAAGAGCTTGCAATTTAAATAGACAAGGCAGGTAAAAGCTGAGTGTACACCAGTTTTACTCAAGTGGCACGAACAACACTGTGGCAGCAAATGTCATATGTTAGTTCCACAATGCAATGACGGCAGCGGGAGGGAGGTGTTACGCAGGAGTGCAGGATATGCCAATACTGCTCAGCATCGTTGTCCATCTTACAGGGCTGCAATCATGTCTTGAAGGCAGAACCCTTCACCGAGACGCAGTGCCTCAGAAGAAGCTCTTGAAAATGAACTTTGCTTCGTACAGCATAGTGTGGCACCACTGTGTGCACAAAAAGGGCTGAAAGATGAAGTGCACACGACATAACAAATCTGGTGTTTTAATCCAAACACAATGGAAACTTACGTCTCTGTCATACTCAGCTAAGAATCTGACTTTAAGCTACACTGAGAGGGAGAGGTGGTAATTCGTGATTTACTGTTCTCCAGGACAGTCTGCAGTGTCTTTACACAGAACAATTGAACCACTACAGAAAGCAGCTCTAGAAGGTGAGCAAGTCACAAATCCTACTCCCAACTGCAGCCGGTTAAAACAGAACAAGTAAGAGGTTTGAAAACTGAGGCAGACAGGCAATACAAGGAGAATTACATCAACAAATTAAAAAGCTCATTTTCAACATCTTTCTTTGTGCCGAATATCAGCCCCATTGAGCTGAATGAGAGTGCACACTGCGCAAGTCGGGATGAGCGGAGAGGGTGCAGTCCCCCCCCACAGAGGACCACTGACCCCACAGCACCGCTGCTCACAGCACCCAGGTCTGCTTCTGTGTGGTTCAGGTTCATGCTTTTGAGAAGCTAGCATACACAAGCCCAGAATAAAATCTCTTGTTTGCAAACTGGGGTCCATACAGAGGTATGCATAAGGGATGCATAAGGGACCTTTTGAGCTAATACGCTTGTAAAAAACTCATTCAAATTTCAGTGGTTCTTTCATTTTGCTACTTTTAAAATACAATTTACTTCATTTATCGGACAATGAAGTGCCTCTGTAATAAATCTAACATTAAAAAATCATTTCCAGCAAATTACTCCAATAAAATCAATGAAGGTCAGGCTCAGCTGTAGAAACAAATAAATTACCTGCTATTGATAGGGTAGGCAGACTTAATTGTCATTTAGAAAGGCTAAAAGGGATGAGGAAATCTAATAGAAGGAACACATTTATACAGCAAAAATGAGAAAACGGTGAAAGTTTTACCCTGGCAGCTCCCATCCATAGGATTGACTCTGTCCCTGAGCAGCACAGGCAGTTGTTTTAACTCTCAGTAGGACACTGGTATGTGCTTTGGATCTGTCAATATTTACCTGCCTCTGTGTTGCCTTGTGATCTTTTTACCTTTCATATATTGAAACCCCCAAACAGGATTTCTGGTAATAGGAAATGAAGAATTGATAGAATTGAACAATTCCATCCTTAGATATTTTCAGCCAGGTTAAAAGCAGTTTGACCCAATTCAGGCTTTGCAGTACTTCCAACTATTAAAGAAATATAAAGGTGGGCATTTGCTAGTGGGATTTGCCATTCTCTGATAACAAAATGATGATTTTATAGTCAAGATCCTCTCTGTAAAACAACTTTCTATTTATTTATTTTAAAAGCTGTCCAGCTGTTGCTGTGAGGAATATAAAAATGGCATTAACCTGATGTATTCCCACTGCAGCAGTGTACTCTCAGTTTTTGTGTTTATGCCTCCTAACTGGGGAAAATAAAAGAAGACCAAAATGTTGGAAAGTCTATATGTTCAATGTTAAATTGTCCCTGAACTCTTATGGGAGGAAATTTAATTTGATCTTCTTGAAAGTGTGAATCCTGCTCTGGACTGCAGAGCAGTGCTATATCCAATGACATAACTGTATATAAGGGCTTATTCAGCAGGGAAGGCTTTAAACATTCCTGTGATGAGTACAAAATACTCTGTGAACGAGCCATTTCCAAGATTTTGCAGAACTGAATACCTGCTCTCTTGGTTTGGAGACTCTGGTGACCTCAAGAGAGCAGACGACCTTATAGTCATCAATTCTGCATATAGAATCATACAATCATGAGGTTCAGAATTTGCCACTGAAGAGAATGAGAAGGCATTATAAGAATTCCCTGAGACAAAGAAACTTGTTCAGCCTGGAGAAGAGGAGGCTCTGGGGAGACCTTATAGCAGCCTTCCAGTACCTAAAGGGGGCCTACAGGAAAGCTGGAGAGGGACTTTTTAAAAGTGATAGGACAAGAGGTAATGGCTTTAAACTGAAGGAGGGTAGATTCAGATTAGACGTAAGGAAGAAGTTCTTCACTGTGAGGGTGGTGAGGCACTGGAACAGGTTGCCCAGAGAGGTTGTGGCTGCCCCATCCCTGGCAGTGTTCAAGGCCAGGTTGGATGGGGCTTTGAGCAATCTGGTCTAGTGGAAGGTGTTCCTGCCCATGGCAGCGGGGTTGGAACTAAATGAGCTTTAAGGTCCCTTCCAACCCAAACCATTCTGATTTTATGATCTGTGGAGATACTCACAACCCGACTGGACATGGTCCTGGGCAACTCAGTCTAGGTGAGGCTGCCTGAGCAGTGGTTTTGGACTAGATGTTCTTGTGAGCTCCCTTCCAACCTAAATGATTGTGTGATTCTGTGATTCTGCTTCTCAGTAGTGTTTTCAAGGTCAGAGATGGTACCTGGCCAACACTAGTCAGAAAACTTGGCTGGGCTTTTTTCCTCAGAGTTCCCCAGTGTCACCTGCTACAAAGACAAGACTTACTTATATGTGGCCTGAGCTCAGGCTCAGTTTAGGCTGCCTATTCAAGAACTGGAGGAATTCAGGACTGAATTCATGCTGCCTAAATTTATAAGTGACCTTTAGTGACATTTAGAGTCAGCAGTTTAAAAAAGGTACTTTCAGGCCTTTAGACATCAGATAAGTTTTGATGCTGGCATTAGAATAAAATAAAATACACTGATTTATTTCCACATGTGGGAAGCCTACTGTCAGTATCTCATATGTGTGTATCTCTGTGGTAGATATCCACCTCTGGTCAGATGAATCCCATTAATGAGCATGCTTGACCTCATGGTGCTTCCATGACCCTACAGCCTAAATAAAGCCAAGTATAGCCCTAGTGACTAGTTCTGGAAATTGCTGTACTCCGCGTCTTAAGACTAAACCATTGTATGGTCCATCAGCCCATGGAAGCCTGTTCCTCTTGAGTCAATGACTGGGGAGAGGTAGGTGCTGAATGAGCTCTGCAGAAGAGAATGGTAAGAAAAGGTGAAAAGGTGGTAACCAGTCAAATATTCCACAGAGCCCTGTCCCATTGCCCTGCCCATTGTTCCCAGGAGGGCTCTTTGCTATATATTAATCTAAATTTCATCCTTCAAGTGGCCACTGACATTTGAATCTAAGTCCAAATATATAAAAACATGCAAAGAATATGTTGTTTTTCGCACTGCAGCAAAGGAGAGGTAGAAATAATGGAGGAATCCTCCCACAGAGGAACAGGCAAAGCCACACGTACCTTGTTTTTTGGTCAGTGAACAAGCATGAATGTACACTCCAGACAAACAGCTGAGGGTTGCCATCTTCTGCTCTGCAGCAGGGGCTATGAGGCAATTCACAGAGTGCTTTGGTGAGGGCACTGGACACAGTGAGCAACTGAGAGTACTCTAGAGCTGTCATCCTATGAGGGACAGATAAGGTAGTATGGTGAGAGTGTCACCTGGACAGAAGATTATTACAGTAGAAAGGTATAGGGTGCACAGAAAACAATCCAAGGGAAAATAAACTCATTAGTTCCACTATTGACAGAACAATTTGTTTTCTTTTATGTGTGGATGTTTGGAGCAGACACTCTTTGATTTTACCAAAAGTATGTTCTAGTAGAGCAGAAAGTTGCTCCCTCGGTGAATTAGTGTAGCACATTATGAATATGCTTGCCCTATGGGCCCACCAAAAGCATTCGAGTTCACTCCCAGAGGTCAAAATTACCGACAGTGCCATAAAATTTGCTGTACAAGGAGGAATAGTATGTGTATTGATTTGTGCACTCATTGCCAATACCGTTGTGTGATCAGTAAAAACAGCGGACACCTCTTTAGCAACAGGCAAATGCCTTCCACTTACTAAACATGAATAGCCAATACCACTTTAGTCCTGTGACCTACGGTATAATCCCTCTGGCCAGCCGACTCGGTGGTGGAGCCTGTTCTCTAAACAGTGCACTGCTTAAAGAGGAACGAACTACAGGGACTACTGCAGCAAAAGCAAAACACAGGAGGCATCCACTCCTCCTTCCTAAGACAGTGGACTTTTCTTAGTCCCAGCAAACGTTTTCTCTGCAGCTGCTCTTTCTTGCTTTCCTAGAGGTGAATGACTCTGGTGAGAGAAACTGACTGATTTTCCCCTTTTCAGAGTAAAAGATGTAGAAAAACTTTGAATGAAATAAAGATGCTACCAACCCATACGAGCAGAAGGGAGGATATCATTTCCATCTGGGTCTACATGTCTACTATGTAGGTGTCTACAAAGAAATGTCTAAATAATTTATTCTAGGGCATTGCTTATATGACCTAAGCTAGATGTCTACTTTAGGATGAAATGAATCTCACCCTGGAAGCACCTTTTTTATTTCTTTGCATTGGCTCTAGGAAGGACTATTCAGATGTAGACATCTGTCGTTGGTTAGATGAATGCTGTCCACGGTCTTTTGCCAAATTGTACTTGCTGTCTCTCTGTCTGCCTGTCCAACTGTCACTCACCTTCTCTTTCAGCTATTAGCAGATATTAAAAAATAAATAACATTTGGAGAAGGAGTAGTCATTATTCACCACGTGTACCAGTGTCATTTTAGTATTTTCAGTTATTCTTTGCTGTGGTAACTCTTAATAACACTTTCCCATGTAGTTAGGTTAAACAGTCTAGAAACAGAAATTAAACATCAAACATGATTTTTCTTTACAATAGTACTGGAGTAATATTAATGGGGAAAACAGCAAGAATTACACAGATTTGCAAATCTGACAGTCATATTAAAGGTGAAATACATTGTGTGCATAGCTTTAGTCAGAATACTGGACATTTTAATTGTTCTGTCAAAGGTTCCAGATAACAGAATGACAAATTATGCAGATAAGTAGGATCTGATCTTTCACGTATCATACTTGTGCTGGAAAACAGAACCAGAGCAATAAGAGCTATTGTAAAATAGCAATGCTGAGATGAAAGAATTTCTAAAATCTGGAACTAAATCAGTAGGCAAAGTCAATGCATGAAGTTATAAACAGTAGTTTAACTTAATAATTGTGTCTTATTCATATTCAGTAAAATAGCATTGTATTTTCAGTTCTACTGTTAAGGACAAATCTTGATATAAGAGATGAAATTCCTAGGAATTTTACATGAACTGTAGAGATATCTGAAATATGATACCTCTCCTAAACAAGTGCAGAAATCAATAGAAAACAAAAATCATTGTCTGATAGGTGTGATTGCAATAGCATAATTTCTTTTTTGTTGTCATGGATTTCTCTCTTACTCCTTTGCATTTTCAAGGCTGCATTTGTTAGGAAAATAACACTTTTACTGCTTTGCACCAAAGGTCTGAAGTTCCTACCCTAATTCAAACAACGACAAATCAGGTACAAAGTAGGCTTGGATGAATAATTCATTAAAAAAAAAAATGTATACAATGAATTTAACTTTTTTGTTTGTTTGTTTAACCAATGTCCTCAAACATATCACAAATATTTGTGAGTTGATCCAATTTTGAATTTATGTACTACTACTAAAACAGTAATGTGGATTTTTTAGGTGTGATTGGTCAATGAGGAATATAATATTTCTGTACTCTAAGCAAATAAGTCCATTTTAAAGACTGTTTTTTGCAATAAGAGGTAAAAAATAAAACAGGAGTTTTGCTTTGCAAAACTGTATGAGAACAAATTTCTAAAGTGAATGTTTATGAAAGATTTATTTTAAAATTTCTCAAAAGGTGTTAGGCATGTGAGTTTAATTTTCACCATCCTTTAGCACTCATGAGAGATCAACTTTATCATTCAAACATAGAAACACAGAAAAAACAGGTACAAATATGACAAACTAAATGTCTGCTGAATTTAGAATATATATTTTTAGAATATATATTTCAGAATATTATTTATGATATTTATGTAGTGGCTATGGTATTTATGCAGTATGTTATGCAAATGTAACAGATTCTCTCTATATTATTATAAACAATTCAGTTGAGGAAACATGTCAGTATGGGTTTTTTTGACAAAATATGTATTTTTGTAATGTTAAGATAACAGTGTACACAGTTATACAGTTATATAGCAGATATGTATCATTATAATACCACTTCTTATTATGAATAATTTGCACCACAGTTTTAAACTTCCAAGACTATGTCTTGCTTTGTTACTCTGTGACTCCCCACAGCAAAGAACAATTGGTACTCCTGAATACATTTTGTCTTTGTGGTACCTGCAATTTTGTAATATTTTATCCATATAGAGAGTGCATACTCTCTTTTCGTTTAAGGAAATAAGTGTTCGACCAGAGACCTGGCAGTCAGGACAGCACTGCTATTCTTAAAATGTTATTGTCATTCTCATGACAGTTTTTATTAAACCCCCAGTTTCAGAAGTCGTTAGATGGGAATCTTGTTTTTCCTTTTCTAACATAAATTTTCTCCTACTTATACATTTGTATAGAAAAGTTTGAATATGAGACCCATGAAGGTTCAAAAACCAAATAGGCAAAAAAAGAGAAAATATATGCATAATTTTGTTCTGTTTTGTACTAAGTGGGTATTTCAACAAACTTTTTGTTTTAATAAAAGGCATGGGTTAAGATTTTTTTAAACCATTTTTATTCCTTATACTAATGTATGTTATTTTTATTTGGTATATCACATATTGTCAAATTACCCTGTAAATGGTCGCAGTAAAGAGAATAATTATGAAAATCAGATACACGTTAGTATATGAAAAGTATAAGGTATACTTTCTATGTGCAGATATAACAGTGTAGCAAAGGCATACCTTAGAATACAAATGATTTTCCTGTACTTGACTTCTTAAAATTGGTTGTATTTTTGCCACAAACATTTACTTTTGTTTTCCCAATAGTATTAAAATTTGGCGCTAAACTGAGATAAAACTGGAACCAGTGGAGGCTGGTCTCATGATAGAGCTGTGGTTTCCTCTCTGGAGACCTCTTGCGGGTTTCCATGTGGTTTTTCTGAACTAAGTGTTATGTACACCTGTAATGTCAAGGAAACTGTCCTGGTTTCAGCTGGGATAGAGTTAACTGTCTTCCTAGTAGCTGGTGCAGTGCTATGTTTTGAGTTCAGTATGTGAAGAATGTTGATAACACACTGATGTTTTCAGTTGTTGCTCAGTAGTGTTTAGACTATAGTCAAGGATTTTTCAGCTTCTCATGCTCAGCCAGGGCACCTGACCCAAACTGGCCAACAGTGTATTCCATACCATGTGACGTCCCATCTAGTTTAGGAACTGGGAAGGCGGGGGCAGGGATTCGCCGCTCGGGGTCTAGCTGGGTGTCGGTCGGCGGGTGGTGAGCAATTGCCCTGAGCATCATTTGTACATTTCAATCCTTTTATTACTACTGTTGTCATTTTATTAGTGTTATCAGTATCATTATTAGTTTCTTCTTTTCTGTTCTATTAAACCGTTCTTATCTCAACCCACGAGTTTTACTTCTTTTCCTGATTTTCTCCCCCATCCCACTGGATGGGGGGGGAGTGAGTGAGCGGCTGCGTGGTGCTTAGTTGCTGGCTGGGGTTAAACCACGACAGAAAATTACTGGTGTATACTACTTTCAGTAATATGCAATCATATAGTAAACCAAGGATCCCAACAGACTTGTGCACAGAAACACAGTGATCCTTCACAGGCCAAAAAAAAGAGTTAATCAAATGTAAAATATATAAATTCTTCCCTTTATTCACTTAATCACTGCTTCCTCTCTGATTGGCAAATATACTTAAGACTTTCATATCTGAATTTTTTTATCACAATTGAGTGATATGCTTTAATTACATTTTACACCCTTTTCAGAGAAGATATCCTCTCAAATTCCCACTGTTCACACTTCCATTAGGCTTATAATATAACTCAGGAGTTAAAATTAAAAATTAAAATCTTTCTTGAAAGTAATTAATAAGTGTGTTGCAGCCAAAAGCTCCATTAGACACAAACAGCCACACGTATGCAGAAATAAATGGTAGGCAGGATAAGATGAAGCAGGGAGTATTATTGATCCCTTACCAACAGGTATGCATAAACGAGTTAGTTACACCGCAGCTATCGGTATTGCTACATACAATACATTACAAGAGGGCCAGGGAAATTCACCGTGTAATGGAAGATAAGTTAGATGAAGAGGGCAACCATGACATCTAAAGGCTTCACAATGGTTGGAATAAAACAATAACCTGACACATATTTAGTGAAGATGGATATAATAGACTGCAATCTGTGCACCAAGCACAGTTTTCTAAATAGGTACGTTTTATTGCATTTTGCTGTTACATAAGGTTCCCTCTGCAGCAAAAATTTGGAGCTAATTTCATAAGTAAATGTGACTTTGTCTTGGAACACTCTTAAATCTGTTTTCAGTAACTTAAACATCATGAAGTCACAAGCACTACAAACCTTATCCTAGGATTACCTTGATTAAGGCACAAAACGTTAAAAGCAAATTACTATGAAAGTATGAAACAATTTGCCCTTAATGTTTCAGTCATATCTGTAAAAAATATGACTTAAATCTAGTTTTATTAATAATACATATTTTAATTAAACGGCTAGAGGTGCATCTAGCAGGAAAAATTGAATCTTCACTGGATTTCACATACTTGTATGATTCATGGGCAGTAAATATGCAAAGCTTTATGCCCATAAGGCAATCAAACTGCAAAGCTGATATGCATGTTTTTATCTGAAAGAATGAAGTCTAGTAAGGCTTAGAAATAAAAATAATAACAATAATAATAATAACAACAATAAATGCTCTAAAAATTAATCTATTTTTGTAGACCTAATGCATTTCTAGATACAATCCTCATTTTTTGCTAGCTGCATGATGTTGAAAACATATTTATTGTTGTTTCCATTAATCTCATTACACAAGGTTTGCCTGTATGGGTACGTATATACACACATAATATCACAGCTTCAGCAATAAAACCATAGGATAAAAATTATCATGCTACAGTAGCATAGCATGAAATGCTTTCATTGCAAACTGTTTGGGGATTGAACAGTTCTGCAATCTGCTGATCTACTAACAAAGCCTTTCCTCATTTACATCAAGATTGTTTTTAAAGGTCTGACTCTGCATGTTTCATTTGCTTTATTTTCTCTTCAGCTACCACCCCACACTTCATCAAACATTCAGCTCAGTTATATTTAAGGACAACTACGCTGTGCACACCACCAACACCTCTCACCTGGTGGTGTCGAAACACAAAAGCAAACATGAAGTAATTACAATCTAAAACGCTTCTCTGAGGTAACTCTATGGTGCCACATTGCCACCGTTTCTTGAGCCGAGCACAGCAACTGCTCCTAACACCCTGCAATAGCACCAGGCAGTAAATGGATGCATGTTCGGGATATCGAACTTTGCTGAAAGTACTAACAGGGTGAAACTGAGTTTTAAAACTTGCTTTTAGTGTTTCAAACACTTTTCTAAAGATAGAACTATCAATGTCATCAGCTTTTCCCTCACTGCAGGGTTCAAATATTAATGAGTGCCATCTCATAATGTCCATGTAAGAAGACCCCAGTCACATTCCCATTTCAGAGACAGAAAACTGATGAAACAAAAAACTTTAGGTCCAAATTTCTCCTGATTTCAAGGGGCCAATCAGAGAAACACAAGTATTGGATTATTTTTTTTTCTTGAGTGCTTGGCATTTTGATGTTGGATAGGCTCAAAGCAATAGCTCCTATTGTCATAGAAATAACTGGGACTTTCCAGCCTCTCTGCAACCTGTTGCACAGTGGCTCAGACAGGAGGACATTTATGGAAAAAAAAACCCCAACAAACAAGTTATAACTTCACTTGAAATCTATTGTTTAGTGACCACTTACAAAAAGTTTGATCACCACAGTTATGGGCAAGGTTTTGTTCTTCTGAACAGAGATTCCTCCTAGAATTCCTGAGATTTACGTAGACAGCATTTTGGTTCTGAAAAGTTTTCTTGAATTCTGCTCTCTGTCTGAAAAATAATAAAAATAACTTAGGGGCTAACTCTGACATATAGGCATCTATTGGCATTTACACCTGTTGATATTTGAGCTACTGATTTCGACCGCTCTGCTCCAAGTACAAAGAGTTTAAGAGGAAATATGAAGAAGACTGTTGCATGAAAAAGGGAGACGACTAAAATAGTCAAGAAGAAATACTCAAGAGAGGGATGCATCAGTCCTGAAAAATTTATGCTTAATTCTAAGGTGAAGAGAGAGATCTATTTCTATTCCTTATTTATAATCCTGAGCTCTCGATTTGGCTGAGGCACCAAACTGGTCATTTTTGGAAGAAAACTGAGGCGAAAGATGCAGTAATTTTAATCCAAATCCCTCCTTTTCTCTAAGGGACCACTTTACACACTGGTATGGCATATTTTCAGATATTTTCTCTCACCTCATGTTTTACATATGTGTAAGTTCACTGGACTAGGGAGTAGATAACAGATCCTGCAGCTGAGTGTTTGAAACAATAAAATTTATAGAAATAAAAATATGAATCTCCCACATGAGAGCTGCATTTAAAAGCAGTATCTGGAAAATAATGGGTGAACTGGATGATGAGGCAGAACCCACTATGTAAATGGATCTTCAGCCAGCATCCTTGGCACCTCAGGCCTTTTTATCTTCCTTTTACTTTCATGTGTGTGTATTTCAGGTCTTGCTCTTTGGACATAGTGAAGCCCTAGAGCCCATGAATCCTCTCAGATATGTTCATCTCCATTTCATGGAGGGGGAATATTGCCTAATTCTGTTTAAGAGAAACTCTGCCATAACCTATACCATTTCCTTCTTAGTCTGGACCAGTCCAAAGACCTCAGTGATTCCATCCATTAGATCTGAGTCTCCGTTCCCACTTGGGACAAGGCAATGCTGTATCTCTGCTCAAGCTGAACACTTCCATCTGTCTCGGTGACTTTGAGCTGAATAAAAGGGAAGTTTGACTTTGGGTCTTTCAGCTCGTCTCTTCCAATTCACTGAAAAATTTGCATCTCGTGTCACTAACGTGCCAGATGCCAGACATCAGCACAGAAGCGTTGAGTCTTGTGGGCACGCTGAGCCTGAAGTGAGCACACCACCCCACAAGCCTTTAAAGACCTTCTGGTTCTTCTCCTGCCTTGGTTTCACCACCCAGCCTTCAGATGGATTCAACTGTGGTGAGCTACTCACAATATATTAAGTAATGTATTAAGACTCAAATATATTAAGTAATTAATCCAATTGCTTTTCAGTTAAATAGCAACAGCTGTAACATCCACATCAAAAACATTATCTGAAATGTAACAGCTTGACCATGGGGCATGAGCTGCCAGGAGGGTGAAAGGAGAGAATCTTGTGTATTTGCCTTAAACACGAACTTAGCTATTTCAGCCTCATTCTACAATTTGACCAACAGACAACAGCACGGAGCACTTACCTGTATGATTTCCCCAGCAGTTTGGCTCCGGCTGTATTCAGGCTCTTCCTATTGACTCTCAGGAGACCAATAAAACAAACATAAAGGCTATGACATAACATTTTGTTTGGGATGGAAGAAATGTGAATGTACCTGAACTATGTTTAGCTATTTATCAATTGACACAAAAAGTAACACTGCTTTCAACCAGTATTAATTTAGTCACTAATGTCACTAACGTGGCATTATTGTGCTTTTATTTACATCGGAAGAAAATGAATGCTGCATGCCTTCTTGCTTTTAGTGTGATGCTACAAGCCATGTGAATGAATCTTGCAGCACTAGTATTTTAGTGTATCAAGAATTTTTCTTAAACATCTGATTCATTATGATTCTATATTGGCTTGATTTCCAAAGAGCTCAGTAGTAAGCACTCCAAAGTATGAAGTTCATTTTATTAATATATATCTTTATACACTCAGGGAAGTAACAAAATAAACCAATGGCAAGACATAACATTATGAAACAGCACAGACTTCAGGAGATAGCAGATATCATTTATAAATTGAAGTGGTGATAAAAGGACACAGATATCATTATTTTTTAAATTGTTTTGTCATAATGTTTCACAGAGATAGTAGATAGTGTCTTCCCAGAGGAAGAAGGAAAAATGTCATGAAAATCAAGTTCATGAAGAAAGAGTGGAGGAATTTAAATATGTAGGGTACGGTTTTCGAAAGTGCTGAGCTTTGGCTTGAGCTGTCTTTCAAGTGAAGTCAACTGTGAAACTGTTATTGACTTCCACGGGAGCAGAGTCATGCCCGCACTACACAGTCTCAGCAATTCCACCTGTGAAATCTGAAATACATTTAGGTCTCAATGAGCCACATCCAGTAGATCTGACATAAGTGGAAGATAATGAGAGAAAATCTTTGTGATTCTTGCAGACAAGAACCAAAGCGAAACACAGAACTAGCATCTGTGATTAAGACGTGATTCACAATACATAACACTGCAAAATCTGTTGACCCATGGCTGAAATGCTGACTGGGGACACAATGAACATAATCAGTCTTCTCCAATGTCTGCTAGGAATAACCGGACCTTTTCCAGTCATCCACAGTGGTGGGGAGAAGATGAAGGAGGAACACAAGGATTTCTGAGGTCCTTGTCTGTGTTGCCTTCAGAGAGATCTGTTGCTCTGCATGGATTGCAGAGTGGAGGAGAGAAGGAGTGGAGGAGTACCATAGGCTACTGTTAGCCTTCAGGAATAACCTCAGGTTTTCCTTCCAGAATTTCAGGTTTGAGGTGAAGTAATATTCATAATTACCAAATCAACACAGGGTACACTTTTCTGGAAGCATTGAGGGGTTGAGTTCTGGGTTTTGTTTGTAATGGATATGGAAATTATTTCCTTTGCTGGTCAAAGAGCTGCTGGCAGGAGCATAAGGGATCAGGAGCATGGACTGTCAGCAGCCTTGAAATACTGCCTGGGTATGCATCTACTGACAAATAATAGAGGATTGTCAAGTGATCTCAGGCAGTGGGTCTCTGGTCACACTGCTTAACTGTTAACTTGTTCTCTGGCTCTGTTATGGACTCCTCCAACTAGCTCTCACCAAGAGAAAATCTGTAGACGGTCTGGTGGGTAGCTGAACTCAGCGAGAGTTCCCAAGGGTCAGTATGCACCAGGCTTGGCTTCTTTCTCCCCACACAGTTTTCCAGCATTACCCCAGCAGATTTTGCAATCCTAGACTTCCCACATGGTCTCACACCCCACCACAGTCCCAGGACATATAGTTCCACATTCTTTCTGAAACCCTTAACTGAACACCCCCCACCCCCCAAAAAACTCCGCCACTCCACAGAAACAAGGTATTTATATAAGTGAGGATCCCATGGACACCACACAAGTCTGAAGAAGATCCAGGGAAAAACACTGTGTGGTGTGGATGTTCAGCTTAGCTCCAGAGGCAGCTGGCTCTCAGCAGTGGAACAAGAATCAGTCTGTGTTACCTGACATTTGGGTAATATAAACAACCTACACTGCCTGCTTCACTTTCTGCACAAGCAGAATAACAAAATTGCTTTCATATATCCACAAAGCTTGACTTTTTTTTCTAGTCTCTTTCACAAATATGATGTTAACTCCCCAAGCCAAGATTTAGATTACCCACAGTGCAATTTATTTACTGTTAACAAGAGGCAGGGTTTTATTTAGCAGTGGCTAGAATTAATTCCAGCATGGTAAGTCAATGCATTTATAGACCCACAACCATGACTGAAGGCAGGACTGGATGAATTGTACCCAATCCATCCCTTACAGTCATTAGTCCAACTTACTCTTAAAAATTTCAGTGATGGAGATTTCACAAATTCCCCCAAAAGTATATGCCAGTCAACAACTACTCTGGCCCTTCCATACTTTCTAGTGATTTCCTCATCATCAAAACCAACTAGATGCATGAAGCGATTGTGTGGCCTTGAAGGTATCCCTCAAAACCTTACAGCTTTTATAGGATGTAGAAGAACACAAACACTGCGCAACCCACAAAATACCCTGACTTGCCCAAGCAAGTCAGCCTGAAGGAGTTTAAACAGTCAGACATCTATTTTCAAAGACCACCTCAGGTGACATCTCAGCCACTCACCTTAGGAACAAAGGAACTGGCTTTCTCAAGAGTTATTCAAGAGTTTTCTCTAGTGCTTGCACAAAGCCAGAGTATTTATTCCATCATTAATAGAAAGAGGTAGACCAGGTCATAGCTGCTCTGCAGAGATGTTGATACATCTTTCTTTGACAGGAATTGTTTAAGGACATCGGGGTGAGTAAAAATAAGGATTTTCCCTAGCACACATGTAAAACAATGTATTGAAGCACCTTGAAATTGTGCAAATTTGATCTAAATACTAATAAAAGTATTACATCTTAAGAAAATCAGTACTTTTCAAAATAAATTCTATATTAAAATAATATGAAGAAACAAAAACATGTATTTAAACTGATGTGCACAAAAATCTCTGAGGCAACACACTGGAGGTAGGAATAACTATGCCTGTTGTGAACGTTCTTCCACTTCCCTGTAGTATAGAATTCATCTCACTCTTTAAAATCTATTTATTGACATCTAAGCCAATCATATAGGATCCTGTTACAGTCTGTGAAGGGAAATGAGCACCTCTGGGGTTCAGCTCATGCTGCCCATCTTAGAAACCTAAAGTTAGCCAATATTAATTTCATCTTACAGATTAGTCCTATGCTGTTACAACTAAATTTTTTTTTTCTAAATGGTTTAGAAGTGGATTCAGATCTATCTGAGTCGACAGTGAAACTCAAAACTGGGATATATGTCCACCACTGCTCCTTGTAACACCTTTTCTCCTTGCAATTTCCTGCAGAAAAGGGAAAATACACAAACATGTGAATATGGAGAGCCATTACTCTTGTTCTAAGAACGTGGTCTTCAATCTGGTAAGAAATGAATGGATAAAATACCACTTTTAAAACATTCTTCAGATATTGGGTTTCCTGTGAGAATATTAGGAAGGTTGTAAAAAAACCACCACCATTGTTCTTTAGAAAGATTATATGATATGTGGTTAACAACATTTTCATTCAAAGTGGGTTTGAAGGATTTCATAGTAGTATTTAGCAAAACTCATCTATTATGAGGTTTCATTGGCTGTGTTACTGTTTTAGATCAGATCAGGAATGTATTGTTGATGTGAACTCTCTGGTCATCCTCAGTTGCTGTCTTGGTTCACACCATGGTGTGGCCTCAGGGAACCACATCCTTTTCAGATGGAGCTGAACCCCGAACTGTTCTTCAGGAACGACCTACACCCTTCGACACCTGAGATTGGCAACCCTCTGGATGAAACCAGCTTGTCCAAAGTCACCCTCCACCCCAAAATGGAGTAGTGTGGACACTGCTGAAGATAGTTGCTTGCAACAGTTTTCCCTGTAGGTCTGCTCCCATTGTTCCATAACTCTTCTAATGCAGACATAGCCCCAGTGACCCTAAAAAGACAAAGTACTGTCTTATCAAAGTAAATGAAGATGACTGATTTCAAGAGGAATGCAGAAGTTTGCAAGTTTTCAGGAGACTTAACCAGTGTTTCTCTACAGCAGAAATTAGAACACCACTTTGTCTGTTTCCACTGTTTTAACTGTGGATTAGGGCAAATTTTAGCTGTTTTCTTCCATTTGATTTGGGGGTTCGGTCAAAACTCCCGAAGGAGAGTAGATTCAATGCCCACAATAGCAGAATCATGTATGCCTGCTGCTGACAAACAGAATTGCTGAGCTGCTGACAGCTCTAAGTAAATGGGATCATTTAAAAGATCACATATACTCTGTGCATTTCTGCTCTTTATCGTTCTTATCTCACTATGAACAGAGATAGTTACACTGATTCATGGCTAGTGGCACCAGGCCACAAACTCACATCTCACAGAAGTAGAAACAAATCAATAATCCTTCTGTAGGAACTAGAAGAGCACTGCCCACAATCAAATTTACTCCAAGTTTACAGATAGCTTATTAACTACCCAAATCAAGTGCATATTTTAAATAATGCATAGCAATGTGATCAAGATGAGAAGGTTGGTGAAATGATGCCATTTGTTTGCTTCATACAAAAATTAGGTTCCATCAACTTAATGCCTTTTTTCCTCCATCTAAATTTAATATGTTTAATTTCAGAGTGAGTTTTGATCAATGTGTCCAAATGACTTTTAAATGCTTAGATAAGGTTTTATCAGTCTTCATTTTTCTCATTGGAGCCTGGGTAATAAGTTCAGTTATATATAAAAGCTGTAGCTCATTCCTGGTTTTAAAAGAAAGAAAAAAAAGAAAGAATGAATGAAAGAAAAAGAAAGGTTTTATTTAAATTATCTGCTCTTTGTAGATCTAAATGTGCCCTAAATGTAATATAGCATAAACATTCTTTATTTATTTCACTTATGACTAGTTACTAGATTAATCCTCTTACCCATCAGTGTAGTGTTTTCCACTTTATTATGCATTTTTCTTATTGAATAGTCCTTTGTTTCTCAACAGATTGGTTAGATTTTTAATATTGTTAGTGTTGAGAGATAAACGTTTTGGTACATGTTGGAGAGTAATAAATTGTGTTGAACATTGATAAACTAACGCAATTACTAGCAAGGTCACAGAGTCAGCTAATTTAGAAATATCAGTACTCGGATTTTGAGTTGTCCCCTGGAGAACTGCAGCCACTTTATTAAAGCAGGAGGGCGAGGAGAAAATGGTACATTAGGATTGATCTTTTGATCTAATTGTGGACCTCTGCCATTCCTTGTTTGACCAAAAGTGCTTAGCAAGCAAGAGGAAACACAGTTCAACTAATTGTGGAACATCCCTTAAAAGACAAAGGGATTGTGGGAAAAAGAAACAAATTGCGATTTGTACAGTTTTATGGTGTTAGTTATCAATGAAAAGGTGTAAATACTGTACAATTAATCTTTGCTTTTCACATGGGAATTTTTAGGCTTGCAGACATACTGCAATCATACTTCCAGTATCATCAAGGAACTAAATTTCTTGTACTGCTGAAGTCCCAATTAAGCAATATTAAAAATGAGTAATATTTTCTATGTTATTTTGATTTATTTTTAAAGAATTAACATAAGACTCCTGAAATAGCACTCAGTCACTAGACAAAAACATGTACTGTTGGAGAACATATCAGAAATACCATGTGTATGCTCCCATTGCGCAAGAAAAAGGAAGAACGTCCATCTGCTTCAGAGAGCTAAAACGAGGCCCATATTCAAACTTAAATGCATTTTCTTCAGTGAAAGATGCTTTAATTTGTCTTTTTTGATATCTCTACCTGATGTGTATCTGTATATTATACCATACTGAAATCACTAGGATGATACAACTTTAAAAGGTATGTATTAATTAGTGGACTGGCATGCCAGAGCTAAGGGTAACGATAATGGGGGATGTACCATTATCTCTATAGAACTGTTTTAATTTGATTCCAGCCAGTAACAATGGGGAATCATTGCCTTCTGAAAGGCAGTTGATGGCCTAACTGAAATGAATGTAGAAAATTATTTAGTAAAGGACACATGGCAACTCCATCAAAATAATATTATTACCATAGATAGTGCATAATCATCATATTAGTTGGAAAATTTTTTTGGCATTCCCTCTCCCTCTCTGTGTCTCTTTCCTTTGTTCTTCCCTTTCTCTGTCCCTCTCTCCTTCCCTCTTTCCCTCTTGCTTCCTAAGTTGTTTCAGCATAAACAACTGCAGGAACGAAGTGCTCAAACTGATGCTAAAAACTGCAGGAGGAAAATGTTTCAGATATATTTTAGTTTGGAGATTTGGGGCTTTATATCTTTTTCATGTCGACATTATTTCATGGAAAGTCAGAGACATTAGGATGCAGCTGCAGATCTTGACATCTGCATTTAGACACATTTAGGTATCTACAAGGCATGTATTCGATGAGAGTTGGATATCTAAGCTCTTATTGTGGTCAGTTGGGACCAACTCACAGTCAGAGGAGTCTGGAAAGCTATTCAGCTGACCATATGTAGAAGATGAACATTGACTGTACTGACTAGTCCATTGCCCATATGCAGACAGCTAGTGCAGTCTGAAAGTACCTAATACCGTGGCAGCATGGAGCTACGTATAATTTACCCTGCTTCTCAGCCATGTAGTGTATACCTTGGCAGTCTGCAGATTGAATTCTCCTGTCTATGTTGAAATGAAACAGGGTAACTGCTGACTCAGTATTTCTGAAATGTCATTAAAGGATTTAAATATAATTCAATAGAAAAAGAAATACAAATATATATTAAACTCCAAGTAGAATTTCAGGGTTCTTGTATGCACTAGGTACCAGAATCACTTTGAGCTTGTTAGGTTTTGTTCTCTGTGTGATCCTAATGTGCAATGAAATCAGATTTTGAAAGTTTAAATTTCCTGAGGATTTTTTTTGTACTCCTACAATCAATCACTGGCTCCAGTAGAGAGGTGATAGCCAGTCATCCTTTCTGATCAGAGTTCAACACAGTATTACTTCAGGATCTTTGTTGTACCTGTATTGGGGAACTCAGTTTTAGGTCCATCAGTTTTTCAGCTTTGAAAAACATAACCCTTAGTTTAAAACATTCCTATTTAAAGAAGTAGGATTTTGTATTACAGGTTTTAAGAAAATCTCTATGACTTTGGTGTTACTACGACCCTCTCACAGACAGTCCCTTTTACTGCCACAGGCTTGTGCAGAGGTGTGAGCCACCAGGGTCTAATATGCATTCACATGGAAACTCATCTCCTTTCAGCTCCCAGGAGAAACACTTTTGTCCTTACGAAATCTACAGAAAATTCCCAATTTACATTTGTTAATTAGAAAGCTTTATTCTAAATAGACTAATTAATTACAGCCACATTTACATTTTAGATTTAAGTGATTATTTTAGAAGATTTTGTAGACTTCTAATTACAAGTGTTGCTATTCTCATTAGGATTTCAAGTGCTGTCCCAAATGAAAATGGCAATTGATCTACTAAACCCCACAGAGTCATCCAGTTTAACTAGTTCTGTGTATTGCCTAATGCACACAAGCAGACACTGCCATGTGACCCAGTGCATGCCAGTGCCAAATAACTGTGGAAGAATACCTCTTCCTAACAGAATCCAAAAAGATCACCCAAGTTCCTGTAAAAGTGGAGTACAGGTTACCCAGGAGGTAAAAGGAGAACTTGCTTGTCTCGCTGCTCAGCTCGATCAGGAGAAAAGAGATCATAATAAAAAAAGGACTTTTGGCTGATGATCAGGCATATGAAAACTATATCAGGCTATTTAGGGGCTTCTATAGAAGTTATGACTTACATAAGCAAGCTGCCAACAGGAGCACAGCAAGCAGTGATAGTTCTTCTTACATAAAGAATTGGAACAAGATGGTAACAAAATAGGGAAAAATTATACAGTAGCATTAAAGTTAATTTGAAACCTTTTGGCCTTGTATTACTCTTCAGATGCTTATTCCTGAAATGGAATTCAGTTGGTGTAAATATAAAAAATGGTAATAATAGTAATAACAATGACAACAACAATAATAATAATGAATTGATGCAGTCCAATGGAACTTAAAATCACTAATTTTCATAACCTAAGGAATCTGTCACCTATGTACTGGTTGAGGAATGTAAAAATATCATTCACATCCTTTTAAAAGGATAAGTCAAAACCCAGAAAGAAAAGTTTTGCAGAGAGAGGATGTAGTTATCCTGTTTTCCAACACTTTGAAGAATTTGAAAGAATATGAATGAACCTGTCAGCCTAATTCTTGGGATGCCTGTGCAGAAGGTTGGATGCCTCAGCTCCTCCCCAGTGAATGACTAATTAGCCACCAGAACAGAACTGCCTCTGCAGGATCCCCCCATCACAGTAGTTTACAACTTAGTTAATGAGGCCAGGTCACCAGTAACCCACTGGGAATCCCACCTCCTGCTGGAAGTACTGTTTCTGTCCAAGAAGGAGCTGAGGGTGAAAGACCTTCCTTAAAATTACCTAATGCCTTTATTTAGAGATGCATGGACTATTTCAGTTTGAGGAAAACTACAGCAGCAAAGAGGTTCCTCTGGCCAAGAAAAATGGAGTATATATAAATTTGATACAATACAGACCCAAAATAGCATTTTAAATTCCTCATTTTTTTTCTGTAAAACCCAAGAAGCAAAGTTTCATACAGCTCTAACAGCATTGCAACTGTTCCAGGTATTGTGCTTTCCTGCAGCCTTTTGCCTACTGCTGTGCCTTTGAACACTTTGGTTCATAGCAAGGAAGAGACATTCATAAAATAAAGCTGAAAATGCAGAAATGCCTTACTTCTCTTGGGGCAGAGGGAAGAGAGTCAGAACAGAAGAAGAGACTTGACCCCAGAGTCAAGGGCATGGAAATGGACAGTCTCCTCTTTCCTGAACCTTCAGCGTGGGTCTGCCTGAAAAGGAAGCAACACTGGCCAGTTGTGAATGTATCTTCATGGCAGAATTAACTCCAGTGCTACCTTTCTCTTCGTGCCCATTTCACAGCTAATCTATGCAGTTTGGTCATCAGCTAATATTGCAGCTGATTTCCCGTGATTCTGGCCAACTCAGAAGGACTTTGTAATGCAGTTATAGCCGAGGATCTCCTCTTTGAATTCGGACTTGTGAGGGAGCTGATGTCACTGTCCAGAATAGCTCCTTTTGTCGCAAGTCAGTTGGAACTTTGTACATAACATTGCATTAAGGATGAATCTTGACTTTTCTCATTTTAAGAATGTATAAAATACTCATGAGGAGTGATTAGGAACCTAAAAATAGCAGTCTGCTATTTCAAGTGGTCAAGATGGGCACCTAGGCTTTCAGATATGACATAGCACCTACAAGACTAGTATCTGGAGGTCAAGAAAGATACCCTATGTACATAGTATGTCATTGAATACCTATATTTAGGCAACTAAATCCCATTTCAAGAGTCATAAATCCCTGTCATGATCAGGACTTAATTTGTATTGTACATAAACACACTCTCTGAATGAGTTGCAAGCAAAGGTGCTAAGCACTGCAGCAAAGAATAAATCATAATATTATTTGAAACACTGGTCAAAGATGCAGAATAGAAGTTCTTGTAACCTCAAACCCCATCATTATTCACATCCAGAAAAATATTAAAGAGAAAGGGGGAAAAAACTCCCAACCCAAAACCTAACCATTAAGACAGTCCTTCAAAGCATTCATTTGTAACAAGAAACTAATTACCAGCATCCATGCTACATGTTTTGTCTTCATTCTGAGTTTTATTTACCGCTTAATGAAGTTGGTTTTCTGTTTTCTTTCATCAGGCAAATGATGAGGTACAACAAATGACACAAGCAAATTATGAAATAATCCCTGCAAGTTACACAAGGAGACAGAGAATCCATTCCATGTGATCAGAAAGTACGAAGTGATAATAATAGCAGGTTTGATGGAGGTTATGTCTCACAGCTCTTTAGGTCAGATAATAATGTGTTATGTCATTAAGCTGCGGTATCACTTTCCTGACTATTGTAATTGATGGTTCATGATATAGATATACTATAAAGCAAGTAGTATGTTTTGAAATCCCCATCTATAAAATTGAGATGTGTTTTCTGTAAGGTCTGCATTTCTCTTTGCTCTTCCTTAGGCTATTTCTTTGCCTTTCTGAGTCATGAATAATAAACACAAGCACCTTTATTTGACAGTTCAAAGTAATCTAGCAAATTACACACATATGCATGCATATACATCAACACATACATACATAATAGTATGCACATATATGGTATTACTTACATATAGTATTCGACATAGTTATATATATAGGTACACACACATTATCATATACATATATTCAAAGAGAGCAAGAGAGTGAAAGAAAGTGAGGAAGATTGTTTAAATGATTTTGGAAATCTTGACTGATAAACTTTGCCAGTACAGCTAAATAAAAGTCGGCCCAGGAACAGAGGGACAGGGGCACTCTGCTCTAGCTGCCCACACTGTTTAATTGTCACCTGCTTCCCAGAGATGTTTTCAACTACTTAAATTATTTCTCTTCCAAGCACAATTTGGGGAATAGTTTACTCTGGAAATCAACCTCAAAGGACAACTTGGACAAGGCTGGATCTGTTTAATTCCCTTTGTCTTCCTGCCACAGGATCTTAGCAGTCTTTGCGCTTTCAGATACTCCTGTGTATCCCACTTACCCTCATTTTCATGCTCCTCACTTTCCTTTTGTCTGTAGGCTGCAACACAGCCTTCACAGTAACTCTGGTGCTCTGTACTGAAAATAAATCAATACATAAACAAAAACTCTGGTTTATGGCCCAAGGGACATCCTGTGGAGCCAAGGGAAAACACAAGGCTGTATAATGCGGACATGGCCAGTCTGCTCTGGAGGGTGCTAGCTCTGAGCAGCGTGAGTGACATCCGGCTCTGAAATATAGCTCTTGGCAGTGTAAGTGATGTCCAGTTTATGCCACTTGGCTCTAGGGCCAGGGAGAAGTCCTCTTTTTTTAATAGCAGCACAGACAAAACACAAAAAAGACATATAGAGCACTTTTTATTGAATGTGCATCAAAAGAGCCCAGTTCACATCACTACACAAGCAGTATACTCAGTGAAAATGTTCAGACCTGGCTTTCTGTATGTTTCTTGCATATGCATAAGAACCATTTCTGCAAACTTCAACCTCCCTGAGCTGACAGGCATCCCAAAAGTATGTCTACCATAAGTATGGGAAGAAGTGTGTGCCATATATTTTCACACAAGGTCACAAGATTTTACTCTAAATGAACCATCCAGCTTTAGCAGTGGCTACATGTTTTGGATCCTTTTTGGGTGTTGGTTTTGGATACATCTTTTACAATAGTCCTATCTATGACCCACCAAATGAAGACAGCCCTTGACCTTAGAGATTCAGACTAAGATATCCACAGAGTCTCTACTGTGAATTTCGGTAACAGATGACTTAATGATGTATTACTTAGTTTGGTACCTTAGGCCAAATATGCATTATGAGCACTTTGGCAGTGTACAATACCAGGATCCCTACCTGTGAACAGTTGGTCTGTGAATATTATTTATACCAGTGAAACCAGCTTAACAGCACTTTACAGTTTCTCAATAAGAAAGTGAACTATATTAAACCAGAAGTGCAGTTGTGCTGCTAGTGCTACCCTAGAGGTTTTTTGCCAGCAGAGCTGTGCCAGTCTCAGAGCACAATATCCCAAGGCTGCATCATTCATGTGTTCTGGAAAGATATTCCTCCACCTCTCCAAGAGTAATGAATTTCCCATTTCTCAGTCATACCTTGGCTTTCCAGCTAAAGACTACTGTGAGTGTATTAGAATAGGAAGGTTAAAAAGAACAACACTCCTTTTTTCTGATAAAGTTGTAACCCCAGCCTACGGACTATTTGGATCAACATAACCAAATTCCTGTCTCAGGTATTTTAAGGTACTTCTCAACTCACAGGATCTCAAGCTAAGATTCTTACCTGGCTTGAGAGGCCAGGACTTTTAAATCTTTACAAAGTGTTATTATAATTCATGATAAAAAATACCAATGCCAACACATTTTCTGTAGATTTATGGACAACCTCAACAAAACCCCTAACTTTTTAAGAATGACTGACCTTGATAAATGTTATAGACCATCGTATATTTGCATGTATATGTGTCTTTATGTATATGTTATGTATGATTCACCCTATTAAATGTTTCCAACTCTATTTGTAAGCAAGTTATTAGACATTTAAAAGTAAAAATCCAACTTTTAAAACTATTCACTTTAATAATTAGGGTGAACGTAGGAGGCTACAGCAATTGCACAGAACTGGTGCATTTTAAAGAGGAGAAATTGTAAGTGACAGTAACCCTTTATCAATTCATTCCAAGTCAGTTAATTAAACCTGGAATTATTTAAATAAGGTGACAGTCAAAGGAAAAGGTCAATGTTCCCAATGTTTCAATAGGTCTTCCTCATCTCTGGAGTTTAATTAACTCATTTTGAACAGAATGGTCAAAAGTATGCTAAAACTTATAATTTCTTCCCTGTTTTTTAAATGCAAAATGCCTATTCTCCTTAGGCCTGCACAGTGGCTTTTCAAACCACCAGCAAGTGAAGGAAATTCTCTCCACCCTCACTAAACGCACAGACTTATACACCTGGAATCCAAAGCAGCTGAAGTAGTGCCTCACCAGTCCATGGCTAACACATACCACTGCTGCAGGGTCCCCACGGCAGTGGATACGCCAGTCTCTAGGTCAGGAAAACATCTGCACAGCATTTTAGTCAAGCACTGGGGCTAAAGGAGCTGGTGGCCTCTCCATTGACCTGCTCTCACCCTGATATTTTAGGGTCATGAAGACCCATCTTCACTGAAAATAGCTGCTAGAGACAGATTCATGTCACTGATTACTTCTCTCTCTCTCTCATCTGCCCACACTCCATTTCACCAGGCCTGCTCAAGAATTCAATCTCTTGTTGTGTGAAATTGTGCTGGGATTCACATGATGAAACAGACAAGAAGGGGTTGATTCAGAGACTGGAAGAAGCATGCTGAAACAGACCATGCATCCAAAGAGAGTGTGGGAAAACCCTAGGAGAAAAAGCCTACAGAGAAAGCTTTTTGGAAGTTGTTAACCAAAATAAATTTAAAGTTATGAGCTGTGGTTTGCTGTTTCTTTCCACATAGAAAATCAAATGAACGGAATTGCACTAACGAAAAACTTGACTCTAAGATTAAATACCTCCTTACAAGAACAACCGGAAAAGTCCTGAATCTTCACCTGGTTAGTCAGTTTGAAAAGAGCAATGGCAGAAATGCCTCTAGTGTATGTGCATACACATAACAAACCAATAAGAAATGAAATGCTAGGATGCAAATGCTTGTCGATGCACCAGCTACTTCACGGTAACTTTTTGTGTTTGTACCTTTACACTACAGTAAGCACTGCTTAGTGAGCTAAAGGTATAGCACCTCATCACTTACTTCTTATGCAAGTCAATGAGTGTACGCAACCCACGCACCATGGAAAAGCAGGGGTGTTATAATCACATTTACTAACACTGTGATAATTTGTTTTTGTGCTCATACTCTCAAAATTGTAGCAAGGGCAAGGTAAGAACATTAAATAAAAAAAATTAAAAAAAAGTGCCTGAATCCTTCTGTCTACTGCTACTTTCTCTGAGGAAGATCTGTTGGTCTAGAGAAACAGGAATTGGAGAGATCAGATAAGACACCAAGGGTATGCAGAAGGATGGGATGAGAGATCAGGACTCAAGGCACCGTATCTCTCATTATTGCTCTGATTTTCAGAGAATAAAGAATTTTATGCTAATAAAATATTTTTCCTAAGTTGCAGACCATGGACAATTAATAGCAACAGAACATAAGCATTTAATATAAACTTGAAAGGTGTTGCAAAATATTTTGGCAAAAAACTATAAGAGACCTCATACTACTGGCTCTTTTAATAGTTCTGTTGTGAAATGCAATGCAAAATTGTACAATCATGTAGTTTCACAGAACACTTGTGTGATTTTTTAACTGAAAAGCAAATTTACAGCTGGGGTCTTATTTAATGATATGTGCGCAGCTTTCCATAAGATCCTTGTTCCTGTTGCACCTTGGAATCCAACAGTAATCATGAGAGGTAACTATCACATGGAACACTCTATCTTTTGGTTTAAGGAAAAATATCTTCTGTCTTGAGAAAGCTTTAGTGCAATGAAAGATGATTCTGCTGTATAAAGATTTTACCTGGTTAAAAAAGAGTCCTGAGCCCTTTCATCTCTTACAACTGATAACTTATACTTTATTTTTTCCTTGAATTTTTATGTTTTTCCTTTGTTTTCTCTTTAAAACATTTCTTACTCTTTTATTACTCTTTTAATTAACCCAGGAACTGAGTCTTTGTGTCCAGACAAGTTTGCATTTCCTTGTGTTCCTTGCCTTTTTATGTCTTAGCAAATTGTATGCAGTTTCATTAGTAACCCAAACCTTATGCTTCACTGCAGTTTACAATAAAAATTGCAACTGCAGTTTCCTTGAGCCTCTCAGAAAAATGCAGCCACATCTATGAAGCTATGAAATACTATCTGTCAGAGAGGCATTTAAGTGAACAAATGGAGGGCAAAAATTAGGCTGGTGAAAAGAAACCACTTTTAATTTCTTGAAATACAGAAGAAATGACTCAGTTCCTTATTCATTGCCATTTTTAATTTTTTGAGCCTTACAACACTTTACCGTGACCTGAGGGCAAATAAAGCAAGTTGGCTGATTCTTTTCCATCATGGAGTTAGAACAACAAAAATGGTTTATGATTTCTAGCAACAGTGTTAAAATACATCAGTGTCTTTATGTGTTTAGTGTTACCACAAACATAATTTGAAAAATCAAATTGCCTTCAGAGGATATATGAAGATAACCATCTTCACAGTTTATTTTCTCTTACCATGTCTTATCTGGAACATTTAAAAAACCTCGGTAACTACTAGGCAGCTGATCTAGAATTACGAGCACAGTGATCTTCTGGACACACACTGGTAAGACACTGCCCCATCATGTTGATAAGCCCAATGTAAATGATTAGATGGAAACCATGCACAGTTGTAAGATTTAAGAGCACCTGATACACTTTCAGCTTATATGGGTATCAAGCATCATTCAAGTTTTCTACACCACACAGGATCAACAGGTAGAAATGAAATATTAGAAGCACACAGTTCTACAAACTGTATTTACTAGAGAAATCCTAATCACCATAAATTTCTATACAGAGAATATAAGCTTATGCTTTAGTATATCAGGTTTACTTATAGAAGTATTATAACATCAGAGCCTCTTCAGCCAAATCTAAAGTACAGATACCAAAACACCAAAGAGGGTGATGTACATAGATGTCCTTTATACGCTGAACGTATGTGCCCACAGAAAAGGCATAGCTCAGCGAAGAGCTCTGAGCAAACTGACTTTATTTCAGCCGGTAACTTTATCTCAGCTGTTGAGTGCTAATTCATCTGTCCCCAGCAGCTCAAAAGCTGTCCCAGAGGACAACTGAAAAGTTTATTGTTTGTTCCATTTCTTAAAAACAAAGCCCACGACTTCATGTTGATCTAGTTATGCTACTGAAAGAATAAAGTTAACAATTGTGGTTTTACCCTAGCTTTTCTCTGTCCATAAGGGTGCCGAGAGCCCAGATGTGCATTACATAGCCTTGATTAAGGCATTTAGTAACGTGGATAAAAGCTGAATTAGGGAACAGGTCTGAGTTCTGATCCAAGCTCAAAATATAAATTCTTGGCCTCATTGCCTGCTCCCTCCAAAACAACTTTCTGCTGTATTTTCTAGTAAATGAAGATTGCACTGTGAAAATACATATATGAGAAAAGACAGCATGGGAGAAATGTTACATTTACTGGATACCAGCTAACTTACTTAATTCAAATCCAGAAGCCTCACAAAAAAACCCAGAGCTTCTCCTGCTAGGTTTTGTATGAGCTGGCATGTCCTTGTCTTACTGTGTATGTTATCTCATAGGAGACAAATATTTAGATCTGAGATGAAGTAAAAAGGCTAGAAAGAGCTGAGCTCTAGGTCACTTTGATGTGCATTGTTCTAGTTATACTCTTACATTTGCAAGTAACAGAGAAACTAGTTGCGACAATAATCTGTGTGTAATCATTTGATCATTTCCTTCATGTTACTTCTCTTTCCACCATTTGCTTGAGAGAGATTCAAAACTACTAAAGCAGAATCAATTGTTATATGAAAAAAATCTTAGATATACATTTGGGAAGAATTTCTGCAGATCATTTATTACACTGAAAATGCAAGGTCTACAGTTTCATAAAGGTTAAAAGGTAAACAGATTAAATGTTCAAATTATATTACATTTGTTGTATTTTTTCATTTGTATAAAATTAATGCTAAACTAGGTCCTCTCGAGACTCTAGCAAGAGTCGTCTCTGAGTACTTCTGCTGAAATCAATCTAAAAATATTTAGCATTGTGTAAATCCTGTAATAGGAGCATGCATCTTTGTTAGATCTTGCCAATATTAAAGAGATTTACAAAAATCCAGTGTGTTTGGTATAGTACATTCCTCCCACATATTATGATCATTATTAAATTATTTGCAGATCAGAAAATTAATCTGTCCAGCAAATAAAATGAGATAGTTTATTACAAAGTCCTGTGATTGCAGCTGGATTTCTATGGATACATTAAAAAGTATCACTGTTTAGAAGGATGTGCATTCATTTGTGTGTGTATTTATATTTATATGTATATAAATATATTTAAAAACTAAAACTAAAGTGCTTCCTTCCCCTCAAAAAAAGCTCTCTTTTTAGATATTTCAGAAATGGTTGCTTTAACACATTTCCAATGCATTTTCATTAATATTTTATTCCACCATCTTACGAACCCACTTCAAGTCACAAACAATAACAAGCACAGTTAGACTGCCTACAAATGTAGCCTCTTTTCAGTGACTTCCAAATACATGGGGATTTAGTTCAATAAGGCAGTGCACCTGAATGACAAAAGAACTCAAGTGAACCAAACTGAAAAGCACAACAGCTGTAGGCTTATGAGCAGACAAAGTGCCTATGTATTCTGGAAACGGGCTGTACTCGAACTAGACCAAAAGCAACACTTTGCATTCAACTTTTCTTTCACAAAAGTAGGACGCTGAACTTTTCTTGATTGCATATTTTATTTGAGATTTAAGAAGGATTAGTTCTAACTGGCCTGACCATCTCTCTGACTCATTTTTACTCCTTACTATTTTATGGTGCATGCATCTTTTAATCTCTTGCATTTTTTTCTCTTACCAGTGCTACTCCCTACCTAATTTGGCTTCCACATACGAGGTTAGTTCCAATTCTTATTCAGGAATGTCTAGTATCTTTGGTTTCTGACAGAATATACTACCATTTTTCAAAAAGATAATTTATACTACTACATACTACATACTCGAGTTTGGCCCATGAATTATAATTGGTGAAAAGGGCATCAAATATCCTGATTTGCAGTGAAAGAAAATCTGTAGAGATTTTTTTGCAAAGAAGCAGTCTCTTCATTTTAGTAGTCACAAAAAAGAAACATGATAACATGACAAAAGTGTATCAGATGACTTTCCACATGATTCTTGCTATTTGTTGTTATTTAATATCACAGTAAATAACAAAATAATATAGGCAGTGACAGTGAGAAAAGTGAAATCCCCAAAGATGAGTCAGTTCAGAGTAGAGCTGTAGACCACTCCCCCATTGATAATCTCTTTATTCCCTTTGCAAATAGAGCTATTACTTAGGCTGTTAAGTCTTTACATCACTATTGATACATTCCACTTACATGCTTACAGCAGTCAATGCCTTCTAGCTAAAGCAGATAAAAGATTAAACTGGAAGGGCAACCAATGTTGTAGTATTAAAGATTTAGTGTTAAGAGTAATTCTAGTTATATATAGTTCATTGTGTGGACTTTTTGAACACTTCCACTAACATTTTGCTTTTATGTGTGAAAATACGTAATTTTGTTGCAACAGAAAATTTTCCCAAGCATTTAGAAAACTCTCCCCTCTCAACCATTTCTCAATGCATCTCCACCTAAATTATCATTTTCAGTTGAAATATGGCTCTTTCCAGCTATATGTATTAATAAAACCATAACAAGGTTAAACAAATTAAAATTAATTGCCCATTTTTAAATTTCATTGTAAACCAGTTTCCATTACAAACCTAACTGTAGAAATAACAATGCATCTCTGCACCGTGAGGTGTATAAGAAAGGTGGGATGTTATTTTCTTTGCTTTACTCCATCAAGTTTGCCTTAGTTCCTGTTTAGAACTTCATGGTAACAAAAACATCATAGATGGATGTTGTTGCTATTTGCTATAAGCTATAAGCACTTTTCCAGGAAGCCTGGAGCTCTTGAATTCTACAACCATTGTACCTACAATGGTGTAGAGACATGAGGAAAGGAAAGGTTTGTAGGAAGGAAGTAACTGCAGCCTGTGGAAAGCCCATGCTGGAGCAGAGGAAAAGTATTGGAGGGAAGGGTTGGCAGAGAGAAGCTGCTACGTACTGACCACAACCACCCTGCGGTCCCCAGCCCCCTGCATCGCCCAGGGAGGTGGGTAGAGGAGTCAGGAGGGAAGGAGGGAAGTTGAACCTGGGAAAGAGGGGAGGAAAGGTGTTGTTTCACAGAGTCATAGAATCATTTAGGTTGGAAATGACCTTCAAGATCGTGGAGTCCAACTGTCAACCATGCCCACTAAACCATGTCCTGAAGTGCCTTGTCTACGCGCTTTTTGAATACCTCCAGGGACGGTGACTCAACCACTTTCCTGGGCAGCCTATTCCAATGTCTGACAACCCTTTCAGTAAAGAATTTTTTCCTAATGTCCAACCTAAACCTCCCTTGCCACAACTTGAGGCCATTTCCTCTTGTCCTATCTCCAGCCACCTGACAGAAGAGACCAGCACCCACCTCACTACAACCCCCCTTCAGGTAGTTGTAGAGAGCGATAAGGTCTCCCCTCAGCCTCCTTTTCTCCAGACTAAACAGCCCCAGTTCCCTCAGCTGCTCCTCATAAGACTTGTGCTCCAGGCCCCTCACCAACTTGGTTGCCCTTCTCCAGACACACTCCAGCACCTCCATGTCTTTCCTGTAGTGAGGGGCCCAAAACTGAACACAAGACCCGAGGTGCGGCCTCACCAGTGCCCAGTACAGGGGAACAATCACCTCCCTGCTCCTGCTGGCCACACTATTTCTGATACAGGCCAGGATGCCGTTGGCCTTCTTGGCCACCTGGTCACACTGTTGGCTCATATTCAGCCGGCTGTCAACCAGCACCCCCAGGTCTTTCTCTGCCGGGCAGCTTTCCAGCCACTCTTCCCCAAGCCTGTAGTGCTGCATGGGGTTGTTGTGACCCAAGTGAAGGACCTGGCTTTTGGCCTTGTTGAACTTCATAAAATTGGCCTCGGCCCATTGAGCTAGCCTGTCCAGATCCCTCCATAGAGCCTTCACACCCTCCAGCAGATCAACCCTCCCTCCCAACTTGGTGTCACCTGCAAACTTACTGAGGGTGCACTCCATCCCCTCATCCAGATCATTGATAAAGATATTTAACAGAACTGGCCCCAGTACTGAGCCCCAGGGAACACCACTTGTGACCGGCTGTCAACTGGATTTAACTCTGTTCACCACAATCCTCTGGGCTCATCCAGCCAGCCAGTCTTTTACCCAGCAAAGAGTACACTTGTCTAAGCCATGAGCCACCAGCTTCTCAAGGAGTATGCCATGAGAGACAGTGTCAAAGGCCTTGCTGAAGTCCAGGTAGACAACATCCACAGCCTTTCCCTCATCCACTAGGTGGGTCACCTGGTCATAGAAGGAGGTCAGGTTGGTCAAGCAGGACCTGCCTTTCATGAACCCATGCTGGCTGGGCCTGATGCCCTGGTTGTCCTGCACATGCCGTGTGAGCGCACTCAAGATGAACCGCTCCATAATCTTCCCCGGGACCGAGGTCAGGCTGACAAGCCTGTACTTCCCTAGATCCTCTCCGACCCTTCTCGTAAATGGGCATCACATTGGCAAACCTTCAGTCATCTGGGACCTCCCCTGTTGACCAGGACTGCTGATAAATGATGGAGAGTGGCTTGGCAAGATCCTCTGCCAGGTCCCTCAGTACTCTTGGGTAGATCCCATCTGGTCCCATAGACTTGTGAGTGTCCAGATGGTGTAGCAGGTCACTATTTCCTCCTGGATTATGGGTGGTATATTCTGTTCTCCATCCCTGTCTTCCCACTCAGGGCGCTCAGTACCCTGGTGATAACTGGTCTCACTATTAAAGACTGAGGCAAAGAGGGCATTAAGTACCTCAGCCTTTTCCTCATCTCTGGTTTGTCTCTTTGTTTCCCACTACTCAAACACTTTATTTTGCAATAACTTAATTATCCCCAAGTTGAGTCTGTTTTGCCCACAACAGTAATTGGGAAGCAGTCTCCCGTTTTCTAACTCAGTCCACAAGGTTTCTCATCCTATGTTCTCCCCTGTCCAACAGAGGAGGTAGAGTGAGTGAGCAGCTGGGTGGGAGTTTGGCTGTTATCCAAGGTTAACATACCACAAACATCTCTGAAAGAAAAGGCAGGAGTTTTCTGTAGAGAGGAGAGGATGCTAATAAGGAACTAAAATAGCCATCTCCTTTGTTCCCAGGTGGTATTTAGCACTGAAATCTATTTCAGACCTGACGGAGAGCCTCTGTGATGAACAGCTTGCCATTCTTTTTCCTGCTATTGCTGATAAAACAGTAGTATCTGAGTTTTTTTGACAATATCTGTTTCCCCTTTTCCAATCTGCCACAGTGTAAACAAACTCAAAGGCAAAGTATATTTCAAAGTGTATGTGTTTAAATATGTATGTGTGTATCAAGGTGTATTCACAAGTATATATACACCAAGACATTTTTTTTCTTTCTTTTGCAATGTTAAAACTTAAGTTCACACAGATAGCCATGAATCCTTGTGCATTGGTGTGTCTCTGGACACACTGCCTAGAATGGGGTTCAGAGCAAAAGGACTCATGCTCACTGGCATGCCAAGGGCAGCCGATTAGAAACACCAAAGAAATATAATATGTTTCAAAATCTGGGTATGTGATACCTATGTTGCAGATTCAGCTAGGTTTTTTTGGTTGTGAAACTGAGCTCCAAACCCTGAAATTACTTCCTCCACTTTGACAGTCAGATGGTCCTTTCTTGTAACAGCCCAAAGTTTAAGCAGTGTTGTGGTTTAACTCCAGACAGCAATTAAGCACCACACAGCCGCTTTCTTACTCCCCACCCCCACTGCAATGAGATGGGGGAAAGAATTGGGGAAAAAAAAGTAAAACTTGTGGGTTGAGATAAAGGCAGTTTAATAGGATAGAAAGTGAAGGGAAGATAAGAATAATAAAAATAATAGAATATACAAAAGCAGTGATGCACAGTACAATGGCTCACCACCCACTGACCAATGCCTAGCCAATCCCCAAGCCACAGTGCCCCCAAGCCAACTCCCCCCAGTTTATATACTGGGCATGATGTAAGACAGTATGGAATACCCCTTTGGCTCTTTTGGGTCAGCTATCCCTGCTGTGTCCCCTCCCAGCTTCTTGTGCACTCCCAGCCTCCGCTGGCAGGGCAGAATGAGAAGCTGAAAAGTCCTTGACTTAGTATAAACACTGCTTAGCAACAACTGAAACATCAGTGTGTTATCAACATTATTCTCATCCTAAATCCAAAACACAGCACTATACCAGCTACTAACAAGTAATTTAACTTTTTTCCAGCCAAAATCAGGACAAGCAGTCATGCAGAATGGGATGTCTGAAGTTCTTCTACTTCTGAGGTCTTTAGTCCCATAAATAGCCTCCACTTCCAGAAATATGCCCTAGTCACAAGCCTAGAGGGGAGGAGGAGAGAGGGTAAAGCAGAGTTGCTGTTCAGGAATACAGTGTTCATGGACCCAGAATGGAAGAGATCAAGAAGTCTTGATGCAATATTTTTTGATTAAGGCATCAATTGTTTGAGAGTCAGTGTAGGAGAGCGAACCTAAAAGAGAATGAACATGCTTCACTTGTAAGAAATAGGGAAACACCAATTCTTTCTTCTGTAATATCCCATAACAGCTTGAAATGCGGACATCAATAAAATTTATTTTATAATAAATATTTTTTATATATATATATATATATATAATAACAGTCATCAAACTGTTGACAATAATTTTCTTTCTGCTTTAGGCCAGTTCCAAGGTACTCTGCATGAGTTGCTTCAGCTTTTGAAGATTCTTTTCCTGATATTGGAAACCAAGAATGGCCATTGTCCTTCTTATCTAGAAATACAACTTGCATTACTAAAGTAGAAGATGCTCAGGCAGAGTGGTAAGCTCTAGACTTATCCCCAAACTGAGAAATTAATTAAACGTGGTATCTGCTAATTTCTCTAAGCGTTACCTACTTCCCTCTAATCAAAAGTTTAGTGTATGCGGTCCAGTATTAAGAAATAAAAATGGGAAAGATAGATATGAGGTATACTACTTTATGGCCAATGTAATTAACTTTTGCTTTCCACATCTTAGTAGATGCAGTCTGGAAGAGTCTGGGGATCTAACCTGGAGTCAGCAGTTTTCAGTACTGGTAGAAGCTGCACTCAACCTGTAGCCTAGAAGAAGGAAAAAGGAAACTCCATCAGTGTGTTTCTGCATTTCAAAGTCAGGACACATTTATTTCTTGATTTATGTAAGATGAGACAAGACAGTGTGAGAGACCTTGGGAGGGGAGCTAATCAGAAATACTTGTGCAGACTGTAGGACTCAATAAAAACCAGCAACTTTATGAACTGAAAATATTTTTGAAGGTAGGAGGGATTTGCATTCATGCTGACAGCTTCTGTATCAAGTTTAGCCCAGTGGGAATTGAAACCGCTGAGATATTAAACCTTGAAAAGAGGGATTTATAATGGAAAGGCTGACAGAACTTTAATTATACCCAGTAGCACTTTAAGCATACTTAAATGTACTATGTTTTTATAAGGACATTATAAAAACCAAAGGGATAGAGGTCACAAATTAGATTGTGCTGGAGTAACCACTGGAACATCTAAGCCTTTAGGCCACTTTTTTGGCTCATGTTGGCTGACTGAGAGATAAAAAGTCACGTACCTGAGAATTCAGGTAATATTAGACAACAAGAGCTCATGTTTTTAAAATTATTTCACTAACAATATTCACATATCTATTTTTTTTCCTTGGGAATGTGTAATTGGTAGTCTTTTGCCTTATACAAATACATGAAAAAAATCAAGGGTAAAGAATCCTTTCCTTATTCATAGAGTTTTTTGCCCAACCCACCTAGTACATTATTATACTAGCAGGAATATACAATGTCACTAAGATTCTGTTATATCATACCTTTGTGATTTGTTCGTTTTCATAGCTGACATATTTTGAGGCTTCCAGTGTATAATATTGTTAAATACTATAATATATTAACAAATAGCCTGCATATAAACATCTGATTTTTAAAGCAAAAATTTAACACTAGAGAAAGGAGCAAGATTGACATCCCTGGTAAATGAACTTGTTTGTGTACAGAGCCGCACTGTCAAACGTCTCAATCACAGCAGTGAGTTTAGGACACAAGCCCTAAAACCAGAAGCCAGCAAATTTGTCTCCTGAAGAGGTCACAGTGACCAAAGATATCTCATTAGAAAGGATTAATTTCAAATTTCAAATGGACTGAATCACCTTCTGCTCATGAAGGAAATGAAGGACTATAAAAATTAGTTTGGATGAATCAGTATATGTCAACAAATCCAAGTTCCCCAAGTAAGCACCAACAAGGAGTCTTATAAATACAAATGTATTTTATATATTCTGTTACAAAAGTTAAAATACTGTAATACAAGTAATGACTTGTCGATAGGTTCAGCTCTTCTGCTTTAGCAAAGAATACCAGAGGACAGCCGTCCTCTGTGCTCATGTAGCCCTTAAGCAATTAGTTTATGGAAAGTGAGACTGTGAGATAGAAGAAGAATACATTCAGGCTTCACTCTTGGCTCTCTGAAGTTCCATGGTTAAAAAGTAGTTATCAATAGTACCAAGATTTAGCATGTCCCATTTAAAGCAACATGACTCCCCATGACACACAGGTCAGCTCTTTCACAGGCTTGGCTTCTATTCCTAGCCAGGACCAAGCCAAGAGTGAATGAATGGCTTCCCAGCTACCCAATTTGTAAAAGAAAGGGGAGACTACTGACTGGTTCATAGGGAAGCTGTGCAGCTTATTTATAAAAGTAGTGTAGTTAACAAAAAAATTATGTGGTTAACAAAAAGATTTTGTAGAAGAGAGCGTATTCAATAAGAAGAGAGGTTGTTTGATACTCTAATCTCCAGTTATAAATATCTTCAATAAGTCAAAAGGCATATTAGAAAGAAGGAGAACATTCTCCATTTTTCATAGTATCTATTATGTCTCTTTCTTGGCACACTTTAAGGAAAACACAGACTGCATTTTGTCAAATATTTCTAGGATTAATTGCTTAAAATTTTTATACAGAATGAGAACTAGATCTTTTCACAAACATTTTTGAAAAGCACATGAGACCAAGAGTCCTCTGTAATCCAAAGACCTTAAGCTAAGACATGCAAAATCACCGTGGTTTGCCCTGCTTTGACAAATGCAGATTGAGGATTTCATGTAGTCTAGATAAACAATTTACCACTGTTATGAATAGTGATTGATAGCTAACAGTGAGTTATAGCTAATATCACTAATATCAGCTAACCTGCAAGTACTTAGCTACCCTGCAGTCTCAAGCTCCACCTTGGTACCTTTCCAACCAAAGCTATGTCAGAACCACTGTTCCTAAAAATAGTTTTGATTTCAGCAAAAAAAGTATTTTCACATAAAACTCAGCACTTATAAATAAAAAATATTCTGTGCTAAGCAGTTTTAATGTCTCAGCTTCAAAAGACAGGAATGTTAATCAAAAAGACCAAGGTATTCATCACTCTAGTTTGTACTTGGTCTGTGTCTACTATTGTTTCCAACTATTTAGAGATACCGAATAGATAACATAAAAAGCATAGAAATAGAGTCAGGAGACAAGGGATCTAATCAACGATGCATCAAGGACCAATTCTTATTTCTTTATTCATTTGTTTATCCATTATTATTATCTTGGGATGGTTAAAAGACACTCATTTATCAACTCTCCTTATTGCCAGTCAAATTTGAGGTCTTCGCAGTTTGTTCACTGTTAGAAGTGTGGGGAATAGAAAACAGATTTTTCTTTGCTTTGGACTGCAATAACATTTCTAGTACTACCTAACCTCCCTCTTTCTCTGAACATTGTGAGTCAGGCTGACTCACATTCCTGCTTTCTCTAGACCATACCGTGAAAACGCATGCATAGATTTACTGCATTTTGGCAAAAGCTGTGAGCTGAAACCTGTGGGACTTTGTGCAGGGCTGTGTTGCAAGGCTGGGGGAAATGCAAGCTGGACATTTGTAAAAGACTGCAAAATGGAAGAGGGGGAGTACAGTCATGGACCAGCTCCACCAGTGAGGCAAGAGGTAGATCTACATAGGAACATACCACACATACAAGATTTCAAAGGTAAATGTAGATGTGTCTCTTCAGGTGTACCTAAAGGAATCACACAGTTTAACCTTCATATTTCAAAATGTGAAGTTGGCCCTGTCACTTGGGAGAGCAGCCAGTAACTGACTGTATCTGTAGGAGCGTGACATTGCAGAAATTTACTTCATGCTCCTACTGCACTGCTACAGCCAGTTCATATTCTGCAGCCAAATATCCTCTGGAAACAGTACTGCATTTGAACTACTTCTCTCTCTTTTTTCTTTTTTTCTTTTTAAAATATCCATTGACTCCCTTTGCATATATCAAATAGCATTTTATGGCACACGGTTGTGCTGATGTAGATACAGGAAAAGCAGTAAGCATAATGTATAGGCCATGCAGAGTGATTTATTGAACTGGCTGTTTGGTGAAAAACTAAGCAGAGGGCTAACCTGATTTATGGTTCTAATTTTGTTTGGTCACAATATTACTTGCCTTTTTTGTAGTATGAAAAGATTACTATGAACGATAAACTTCAAAGAATCATTACCTCTGGCATTTGTAAGTGTGCTCAAATTGAGAACTTAATTACAAAATCTCAAATGCATGTTTTCTACAACTTTTACCTTATTAGGGCAGAGCTGTTTAAATATCTGCCTCACAGAAATGAGCACAATATTCTAGGACAGCAAGCAAAAATGCAAAATCAACTTGTCCTTTAAAAACTAATTAAAATTATTTGTTATGCACTTTTCAACCTTGTAAAATGTGATGATACTAGAATACAAACAAATGTGTATTCTGCTGACAACAGATAATACTCACCGAGAGCTCACTTAAATCAGGTAACAATTAATTTATTTTCCTGCAAAATTCAACAGCATCTGTTAAGGTTTTTTCATTAAAAAACATTTATAATACCAGCACTCTGAGGGAGGGACTGAGAGAAAAACCATACTACTATTAAAAACACAGTTCTTGGAATTCAATTATATGAGTGACTGAAATTGCAAGGAAGAAACAATGCATTTCATATTTCAATCAGTACTCACTTTGTATTTAAAATACATTTGTTATATCTATGGTTGTGTGTATAATTCACATTAAGTAGGATTAGATCTGCTATATTAAGCTTCCTGCAGTAAACAGTTCCTAAGAAAACTTCTCTCTCTAAGCAATTCATTATTGCAGAATAAACATCAACTCCACTTTTTAATTTCTTTTAACTTTTCATAATTGTGTATCACAATAAACAAGATGACCTGCTATGGGACTAATATTTTTCACCCGCGGATTTAAAATACCTGTATTTGGAGTGAGTAATCAAACACTGCAAGACTACTCCACTGCATCTGTAATCTGTAATTGTATTTATAAATAGAGCAGATAGACCAAGAGAAACAAAGGTTTGTTCCCTGCCACAACTGATCCTAGACCTATCGAGAGATTCCAGCCAGGCTCAAAGTGATCTTGGGAGAATGTGTTCCTGCTCACAGACCTCTGAGGAGCTCTGTCTTCCTTAAACCAATGGGATATTTCACTGATTTGCATCCTTATACATTGCTCTATGTATAACAATAAATGCCACTATAAAAAAGTGTGCCATATGCAAGATATGAGGAGTGCTGCCAGCTGTCAAGGACCAATCTCCTGGTGAAAGAAGAAGTTTCAGTCTCCTTTGCAGGTTCAGCCTTGCCTACAGGAAAACACTTTGCTTGCTTTTTCCTCCATGCCAGCCTTGCATATTTGGCCAAAGAGAAGATCAGGGCACACAAACTTCCTACAGTTTCCCCTAGAAAGTGGAGGACCTATACTGAAATCCAAGAAGGAGAGGCAGTATATGGGTTAAAAGCAGATGAGAGGATAAGGGGGAGAAGGACAGATAAGGGGGAGAAGGACAGATGAGGCGGGGGGGGAGGCTGAAGGAATAAGCAGGAATGGGGCAGAAAACTTATTATAAGCATCCATGAGAGCCTGGAACCAGCAGGCAGCTGGCAAGATCTCCTGTTGGTGTGTTAGACCTCGCGTATTTTAAGTATCAAATAATATTGAATGCATGTGCTAGACACCATTGCTGAGAAATCACTTTTGGCGTCTTCCTCCTTGTTTTTAGTAGGCTTGTAAAACATGAGATCACTACAATTACCAATTCTAGGTCATGACTGCACAAGCAGTTGAACAAGTACTGCTGCATAGGCAATAACTTGTGGCAAGTGGGGGAGAAGAGCAAATAGATTGGCCCTGGAAACTCCCTTGCTACTAGAGAAATCACGAAGCAGAATTGCACCTTCAGTGACTTCCTGATAAGAAGGCTGTGATTTCAGGAAACATACTGACTCTCAGGCAAGACTGAGAAGCAGAATTATGAACCTTATCTGTAAGTCATCACATCGATTACACTGGAAATGAGGGAGAAATCCTAGTGCTATAGGGCTAGAGAAAAGAAAGAAGTGAAGTTGCCTTCTAGAAATTGCGTTTCTAGTTCCCCAGGCTGGTGCATTTCAAAACAGCTTTTGGCTAGGCACAGCTGAACTACAAGGATGACAGCTTGCCTTCAAATATAGCTTACATTACCTTTCATGTGTTGCTCTACTTGTCTCTGGCCAGCCTGTGTAGGAGGCTCACAGGACCACCTCCTGCTTTTGGAAAGGAATTGCATCTTGCAGGCATCGTCAAGTCCCCTTCCAGCAGAGAGCAAATTGCAGTGAATCATCCCATGGCTCAGCAGCCACACAGAGAGCTCTCCATTAGCAATGTTAATAGGAATGAAGCCAGTTTAATACGTTGCAGGCCTGCCCCACAGCGTTCATGTTCTGTTTCAGATGTGCTGCAGCAAGGTGAGGTACCAACTTCTGCACCCTCACAAAGTTGCAATTTTAAAGGCTAACTACAAGTCTGGCAATAAATGATAGGTGAGTTATAGGTTTCCATGATCATCCAGCAGATAGAATCAAACACGACTTTTCATATGCTCTTGACCATCCTTGCTCAGTATTTTGAGGAAGACGAAAGCACTCTACAAAGCTGATCAAAGCAGTCGGGCTGGTCTTTTTTTTTTTTTTGACAAGCAGAACCTAGGAAAGATGGTCACAAACTCCATTGTTTTAACATTTATGGTACCTGGGCTGTCCTTTGAGAAGATGTCTCCCATTTTATCAGGCAGGAGAGGAAGCAACGAGCAGAAAGAGAAACAGTGAAAAGATGAAGGTTGAAGGGAATAAAAAAGCCAAAGGAAAAGAATGGTATATAGGATCAACACAGCCAAAGCAGACTGAGGACATCAAGAAAGGTACAGGGACCCTTTCTGACAAGCAGGTGCACAGGGACTGAAAAGGAAACTAGAAGATGCAGCAAACTTTGTTGATAAAAACATAACTCATTATACTTCTTGCTCATGCCATCAGCAACTCTCTCCGTGACGCTGTGTGAACTAACATTCTCCTTTACAAGTGCTCATTAAAATGGAAACTACTTTCTCATTCTTCAAGGCAGGGCACTATGATAAATGGTAACTATCTCAACTGATACCTTACTCATGTGTTATAAGTTTCCTAGGTAAAAAACCTTATCTAATAAATGGTGCTTTTGTGCCCTGAACAGCAGCATATTGTGTGACTTAGAGGATTGCTCTCTGGAAACTTGTGAGCAAGTAGACTATATTCAGAGCTAGTGTCCTTCCCCTTTATAGTCCTCTGTGGAGCTCAAATGCTAAAGGCTTCTTTAACATGTTGTACATTTTCTCATTTTTTAAAATTGAAATATGCAATTTACAATTCTGTTTTTATGTTCCAATATATATCATAAAATTAATTATTCCTCAATCTGTTTTGAATTCTTCTACTTTGCATATCAAGTGTTTCTCTTATTGGAAAAAAAAAAATCCTTGAATTTTGTTCCAATAAAAACAAAGGAATCCTTAATATTGACTGCTCATACCTTCGCACATTTCAAAGTACCACCTTCCTTTGCAGTGTCTGAAGAGCCTTCCTTTAGGATTTTGCTTTTTAAAATGTTAATGACTTCCTCCTCCTAGGAGATGACTGTTTCTGGGTAAGTTTGTCAATCAGCATTATATTTGTATAGATACAGTATTAAACACTATACATTTACATGGCAAATACAAACCATATCAATCAGTCGGTCTAGAGAGTTCTCAGTAATCTGTGCCTGTACTTTTCATGGCCCGAGGGAATACCATGAAAGAGATTTGCGAATATTCATTCAAATGCAAATCTGAATTTCACATCACCCTTACTAGTGACCCATTTGTTTTTGCTTTCCTTGAACATTAAAGCACTCAAGCAAATACATGAGAAATTGTATCCACCAAAACCTAGACAGAGCCATGTCTGACCTAATCCAGCATTGACCATAGTCCCGCTTGAAGCAAGTTGGCCTAGATGATCTTCCAACCAGCATTTTTATGATTTCATGAGTCTGTGATTCTGAGGCTGATTTCCACACACACAGGCACACACTTCCACATCCACAAAACTGAACACGTTGTAACTCTACACTGCATGCTAGTCAATGATCAAAAACAGCAGCAAGTGAATGTGTGTAACTAAATCATATCTTATCAGAACTGCACGTTCAGTTTGACCACTAGCAAGTCACGGTGAACTGACAAACTACCTAAACAAGCTATGCCATCAAAATGATATTTTTCATGAATCTGTCAAGTTGAAGGAGTTACACTGCCTGAGAGGAGCAAAATAAATTTCTGCATCTTCAGAGGGGAAAATATTGTTGAGTAGCTACTGATTTTTGTATTATGTCCATCTAGGGGAAAATTTGATGAAAGAATAAGTTTTCACAGACACAACAAAAATTGATGTATTTGATGAAATACAGCCAACTCAAGGGATTGTATTACAAGGAGTTTTATTGGACCGGAAGGAGGTTCTTACTAGGCTTTCCTAAAAATCTGAGACCAAACATATTTAACATTTTTATATATGAGTTAGGCAAGCAATATAGCTGTGTTGAAATGACATTTGCTGGTGACATGAAGTTGCATTACACATCAGTAAAAAGGAATGTTGCAATATTTTGTAGAAACAGGTAAATTACTCTGGAGATTACAGTAAAGAAAATGGTTTAAAAATTAATTGTACAAAGTACAAAGTGATGCACTGAGGGATGAATACCCAGAACTGCTTTAACACCTCTAAGATTGCTAGCTAGAAATGGCAGAATAGAGAGACCTGTATGTAGCATTATGACTATGTCCCTCTGTTACCTATAATGCATCAAATGAAGTATTTCTAATTTCTCTCGGTTTTGTTGCTTGTTGGTTTTTTTCATGTAGTTTTAGAGTTTCAATTCACATGACAAAGAAATGACTGTATGAGATTAGGTAAGTAGTCAAAAGTACAATTTAGAAACTGCAGATATTCATAATAAAACAGTTTATTTGACAAAAAATTTTTTTACTACAAACTGAAATCTGCCCCCTGAAAAATGAATAAAATAAAATTTGAAATTAAATAAATAGATGAATATACATGGTATTGGAAAAGTTCTAAGATAGATTTCTAGTTGTAACTTCCCTCAAGAATGTGATCTCGTCTCTCTGAAGAACACTATAGCTGATCTGTGGACAAAATACAACCAGGCAACAATATTTATATTCCAGACTAGGGAATACGAGATATACAGAGCTTTCCCTCACACAGAAAAGTTCCGAAGTCACACAATACTGAGCAACATAGGGTTTTTTACCACACATCTGGGTCTTACTGGGAACTCATCTGTTGGAAAAGACACAGAAAGAGAAGGACCTGAAGGCAGAAATCAGTATTTCCCCAAAATATTTCACCTTCACACTATTTCCACCTGGCAATGCATATTCACTACCTTTCCCAAAGATAAGGAAATTTTGGATGATATGGAGGAGGGAAATGACAGAGCAAATGACAAAATGTGTTATCCTTGTTTCCACAGTGTGCTGCTCTATCCAAGGCCATTGCTAAACACAGGCATCTTGCCTCATTTCAGGCACTGGAGGGTATCTCACCTTGGTGTACAGCTGCAAAAGGCTGTGAGTCTCCCATAAATCCTCTGTCAGAGCTACCAGCCCTGTGCAGATGTTTTTATACCTTGAGGTATCTCATACAGCACCACATGCCTATGTCTGGGCACACTGAACTGTGTCCTACATCTACTTTCTGGTGAATGGCACGGCTCTCTGGGCCTCACTGACTGTCTTGTCTCAAGGTGGGATTCAGCATCTTAAGTTATTCTATGTTATGTGTGATATGGACACCATACTGCCTGATAGGACAGGTGGCCTGGAGGCCAAGTAGGTGCCCAGGACGTCTAAAAATGGCACTGCATTTAGATCATCTATTTCCATTGACTTTAATGGAATACAAACAAGCTTATATACAGATGCCTGTGTTTATATACTGAAGGCTGGGTGCCTACAATCTGGAGATGAATTGCCAGATGGTGAGCAAGATTGCATTGCCTAAACACAGGCACCTACTATCCTTTTAGGCACTGGGGAGTATCTCACTTGGCCTTCACCCTGCCACATGGAGTAGATTTTCTGTAAGCCCTGGGTCTGATGTGTGAGGTCCGTGCAGGTCTGTCTCCAAGGCCATAAGGCAAGTCAAACTGCACTCTTGGCTGTGTGGTTATGAATCGCACCAGGAGTGACAATGCTGTGTAGAGAGACACGTGCTATATCTGCATTAGCAAGTAGTGCAGCCCAAAAAGGAGAGATAGCCAAAGTGAAACAGTTGGTGCTGAGCTCCCAACATTATTATTAAAGCTTTTCATTTTGGATTAGCTCTAGACTGGTCCAGGGCCTGGATGCTCATTAACAACTGGAGCAGACTATGTGCATGCCTGGAGTATGTCTTTCAGACATGTTTCATTCTGAAAAGAAAACTAATTCATGCACACTCATTTCTGTGATCAGATTTCCATTTCTGTGATGGAAAGAAAAGTATGGGAAGTGGGGGCTGCAGGTAGACTTGTTTTGGAAGGATGCTCCTGCTCCCAACTAAAATGTTATTGTGGACACTCCCACGATCTAGCTCAAGTACAAAAAAAGATGTAGTTGCAATAGCCAAAGGCTTTCTGTCTGCTAATTTGTCCCTTCCCTCCAGAGGAAAAAAGGGTGAAAATGAAAAGGAAGAGCTTGTCCTTACTGTGTTGAATTAACAAAAATGAGGTTTTTCATTAAAAGAATGCGTTGTCAGTGCAGCCTTATTTTTCTAGAGGGAAAAACGTATCTTCAACCAGCTTTAGCTATTTGCTATGTTGTCCTTCTCTGCAGCACTGGAACTGAATCATTCCTGGTACCACAGCACTGAACTTCCATAGTGCAATAGTCCAATCCTCTCTGATAAATGCTGTTCTCCACTGTGGTATATAGCGAAATTCTCCCTGCTCTTAATTAGCTGCACATATCTCATTAACGAGCTTTAAATCAAAGCCAGTCAGAAAGTGGCTAGTCTCCTCTTGCAGGAGGGAATATTTCCTCCCTGTTACCCTTAGAGAATCACTAAACAATCAGCAAAGGAGATTTCAGAATAATGTGTCTCCTTGTCCCCTAAAGCTATGCAAATGATCTTTTTTATAACACTTTTCAATCTAATTGACACTTGTAATAAAATTCTGCCTGTACTGATCAATCTTACCTTAGAGTCATCCCACACCATTCCTTTAAGTAGTGCCCTTCAATTAAAACTTCCACAAGGCTGTGAAGACTGTAATAATCCACTTGTAGGGAGTGGGAGTTACTTGTTGCTCTTAGGATTTCATTAGAGATATTTAAAACTACGTATTTTAGGGCAATGGCTTTGTGAAGGGAGCTTTGTGAGCATATGAATTCCACATGCTGTTTAATTATGTCCAGGAGTCCATTGCATGAATTCAATGAAAACCATCCCATGGTTCCAAACAGAATATACCTCCAGCTATCTTTATTTGGAGCTTTCTGCCACTACATATCAAAATAATGACAGAAACCACACACTGTCAATAAATGAAATACTGTTTTAAGCAAATAATCCCAATGACATCATTCTAGATTGATCATCACTTGAAAATGCCAATTAATTATTCTGTGCAAGATGAATCACCACCAGCCACATCCATTCTTGAGAAAACTGGTGAAGTACTAGACGGAGGATTAGAAAGCCCTTCAGATAGCCAAAATAAACTTTACAAGAGAGATAAATAATTCATTTTTATGCACGAACAAGATATCTGCAAAAAGATATAGTAGTTCTCCAGAACGGTGGCATAGTTGTCTATATCATAAAATATTTTATATATCAAATGAACAGTCCTGCACACTTCCAACCTCAATCTCTGTGATCTCTTCCTACAGGGAAACTAGGGGGGGGTAAAACTATTGCCACTTTACTAGTGCTGATGGCAGAACTGAATGAAAAATGAACGTTGTTTTTCACCTTATATTTAAGATAGTTTTAAGACTTTTTACATATTATTGAAAAAATGCAAAGTGTTATTAAAGAAACAAGGAAATAAAAGCTTAGTGTCTCAATTCTTGTGAGAAACAGGAAAAAATAGCACATGATTGTCTAAAATCCTACATATCAAGAGATTGTTATATTTTATTAACTACAAAAAGCAGATTTGGGGATTGTATCTATAAAAATATTGTTACCTTTGTCAGAAATTTGAGAACTTCAATTTTTATTTTTTAACCCTGTGTAGATACATTTCTGATAACACTGCAATATTGTAATTTCTTCTTTCAACTTCAAATGCTAATAAAGCACATTAGAGAGAACTGCTATAATTCATATTACAGGCATACATCATAGCTAAAAGCCACTTCTGTGCAGTGAAGCTTGAATGCTTATTTACACTATGTATTTATTTACTCATTGAGTAACTAAATACCTACAAAACAAATTGGTAATACATTCCTGTCTAGTTTTAGCAGGATTTGTGCTGCTAATGCATGGCAGAATGAAGGAAAATGTATTGCCTTATCATCACAGATTATTCATACATTTCAAGTTCTTTATGGAACCACAAAGGTAGTGATTGGAAAATCAGAAAATTTCACTAAACCTGTCAGACAAATCCAAGCAATAAACAGCAAGAGGAGCTTATGAACTAATTACTCAATTTATTTTTTTACAAAATATCACTTTTTTGCTGAAGTGGCAGGATTGTTCACCTCATGGAGTTGATTTGCTCAAAACCACACATTTCCAAAATGTTATCTATTTGTAGAGTGGAGTAAATGCTGTAATTCATAATCAATGCCTGCTTTTGTATAAATTTACAAGAATCATCAGGGGTATTTTAACCAGAGGCTTTTGTTTCCCATGAAAAATTAAAGGTGTTGGTTTATTAGAAATGTTAGAAAGAATCAAAGAGAGGAAGCTACACTGCAAACTGCTATGAGACAGACCTTTGGGACAGCAGATGTAATTTGTGATTGACCAAAACCATCCACTGAGTTCAATGTAAAAAACCACCTTCAGTTTTGATGGATTTCAAATATGGCACCTATTTCCTGCTTTCCTTATGCTAAGATCCAATTAGCTTATTTGAAAAAAATTGAAATTTTGGGAAGAGAGTAAAAGAATTCCCCCCACAAACACCATTTTCCCTCTCTCATATTATTTTTCCATTGTAAACATTGCCGTAGGTGTACAGGGCATACCACAAAGGAAGAGAGGTCACAGTTTGTCTTCCCAGAGAACTTATGGAAAGCAATGATTTTCAAGTAAAGGTGTTTTGCATCCCTTTCAGAAATTCTGTTGCATTTATTATTCTTATGCAAAGGCATAAGCTTGATTAACACTTATGCTGAAAGCCACACCTAACTGATCCAGAGATGGACGCCTGTTTCAGGTGGCTTCCAGCTGGCTGGATATGATTTTAGTCACTGAATGGCTTTGGTTACAGAAAGTGAGAGGATTTAACTTTGCTACCCACCTAAGCTCAATAAGATATTCAAGCCACCTTGTTTCTAAACTCAAATGTCTTTTATTTAATCAAAATTTTTCCCTAAAACCCACGTACATTTTAATGCATATTTAGCATAACCATTCAACATAACCACGAGAAGAGAGAACTGTGTGTTTTGGCATCTGGACAAGTCAGAAATATGCAGATACCAGTAGACTGCTTTTGGGAAAACTTGCTAAAATATGGACAGCTATGGGAGATAAGAACATGGTCCTGTCCTGTTAATGGTAGCACAAAGAGCAAGGCCAACTGCAGTCTTGGCTTACTCCCTACCTTGTGCAGTCTTGGCTTACTCCCTGCCTTGCAGTTGCCTTGACTGCTAAACTTTAAAAAGCGTAACAAACTTCAGGAGAGTGGGAAGCATAAACAAGTCTATATTCAGCTTAAGCTTTTTCTCGATTGTGTCGGTTACATTGCATGAAAGAAAATGCCAAGTGCCTTCAGCTGCTCAGTGCAGATGTCTGCATCAGGTCAGTGTCCCTGATGGAGAGCAGCAGCCTGTGTGACTGCGTGAGTCAACCTATCATAGGCTGGATATCTAAACTACACCAAAATAAGCGAACTCTAGAAATGAAATATTCTAGAAATAGCAATATGCCTATTTCTCTTTCCATTATCTATAAAGGGAGCCTACAGTGTCTGGCTCAGATGTTGTCATCTACTTGTGAGATATCTAAAATTAGGTTAGATGAATCATGTCCTGTGAGTTTCAGAAAAGAGTTGACACATCCAGCCCTCTGAATATATCTGAAAATCAGTCAGAGCTCACCTCAAGGGCCATGATATTTCCTAGGCACATGATCAAAGTTTGTTACGCATGCTCGGTAATGCCTGCAGCTGGGGACAGTGAACTTCACCTTACAAGGTTTGATTCATTCACTGTAATCAGATTCTGTCTAAATTACTGAAATAGCACTGTGTTGATCTCAGAAAGCATAATCAATGGTAGTGTCCACTTTTCATTCCTATCCAGGGGATTTTCTCAGATTGACTGATTTTTAAACTTTGTTTCTGCATACCAGGAATGTACCTCACTCAAGAGGTTACATACGACTGCATGACAAGAAGAATGTCACCTTATATGGATGCATCTTTATTGTTCCCCCTGATTCTGATTGGTGTGTAGAAAGGCATATGGGATTTACAAAGGCAGATGAGGAGACCAAAACCAGTGAGACTATAGCTTGATAAGCAAGTGACTTCTCCAAGGAGCACTGAGTTGGTCACTTCTATAATCAACTGAAGTAGGAGACACAAGGCTATTTTCCGGAAAGCTTCACTAACTAATAAACTTTGCGTGGAGGAAGGAACCTCCACTCTCCACCCTGAGAGGCATCTGCCCTCAGCTTTCTGCATGCCAGCAAGTGAAAGGGCTTCTAATGAGATGCATTCAGACCATCCTCAGATCTGCCTATGCCTGAAAGTTACCTCCAGGCTGTTCCAGACAGTCTCCTGATTCCCTGAGTTCCTCTACAGAGATGCTTTAGATCCCTCTGTGGTCGATGCAGAGGAGTGGGCTCCTGACCTGCAGTCCCTTAACTGGTTTTCAGAAACATTAGCTCCCTCTTTTAACCGTGGAAGCTACCTAGGCTTTCAATTCTGGAGGTCTTAATCACTCTACAGAGACCAGAAATCCACTCTTAATGTTTGTAACATGGTGGACAGGTCCTTACATAGGCCATTGAAGATGCCCCTCTGCCTCCAACCCAAGGACTTGTTCAATTTCTTTTATACCAAAACTTTGGCACTAATTAGGCATAACTAGGCCAACTGACATGACCAGTCAACAAATTAGAATGATTATTGCTTGTTGTATTTTACAGATATGAAAAAGCAGTAGAGAACACAGCTCCAAATCTGTACATTTCTATAGATATTAGCTTTGGTAAGCCTATGTATTTTAAACCAAAAATTGCATACGGGAGTAAACTGCCCCTCTGGAAGTTCCTGTTCTTCGATTGCTAATGAGAAGAAGGCACAGTCAGGAAATTTCAGAGAGCTTCAGTGGCTGAATATCCCAGAGAAGACACTGAATGTTGCATTCATTTATTTCAGCCCTAAGTTCGGCTCAGATCTAGCTGAGCTGTTGCAGCGCTCAACAGTTTCTTGCCATTTTCGCCACCTACATTAGTGACATTTCCTAAAAGCATGTCCTTGCTAGCTAACACCAGTTTGGTTCCCCTGGGGCTAGCAATAATTTAAAATATATTTATCCACTTAGAAAGAGACAGATCAAAGAGCAGCTGGGTTAGAGGGGGGAAAAAGCAACAGCCAAGACTTGAGGGGATTCTTAGGTTTCAAAATAGAAAAGGTTGCTTTTATACTTTTTTTTGTTGTTTTTACATTATACATTTTTCTAGCATCCCCACAAATATGCTGATAGAACAAATGAATGCATTCTGTATGAAAAAAATCTGTGACAGTTTGAAGGGCACAGAATTCGTCTGTTCCAAGATCTCTCTGTGGATACTGCCCAGAAGTGATGGGAATTCCTAGGCTCCAAGTGCATACCACTTACATTAATTATTGACATAAACTTCATATCAGGTTCAGCATTTTAAAATATATTTATTTGCACAGAAGAAGAAAGAGGTAGGATGCCTCCAATGCTTCTGCCATCTGCTCCTTTGAAAAGAAGACTTATCTCCTTGTCTCTTGGCATAGATAATTTCTTATTTACAGAGCTGAAAAAGCAGCTCCAAAAGCCTGTGTTAAGCTGAGGACTTTGGTATCATAAAACAATGTCTCTCAGTTTTATATTCCATTTTACAGTTCGAAAGTCCTCATCATGTATGTCCATTCTTGAAGATAAGGGTCCCAAACAGCTTAAGGTGAAGCTGACATGGAAAACATGCCCTCCTGGTTTCCCTTCTTTGCTCACCTAACATTCCGTCTAAGGCAGCTGACATCTCAAAGTGCTCGTGCCATATTTAAAGCACAGTTACTGAATTAAAATCAAGTTAAGAGTTAAAACCCACTCATTCTGGTGTTCTAACTGCTCCCTACTCACCACACAAAGCTTTCAAATTCCTCATTTTTGCACATTGCTCTTCAGTAGGTAGTTTTTATACTAGTTCACCTCTAAAGGTAGTTGTTGTGTACCTGGGATTCTGGTGTCATTCCCACAATTAGGAAATTGATTAATTCTCCACCTACAGATTTTCTACCATGTTTAAAGTACAGGCTGACATCTTAAAAACCTAAAGGAATCAAGGTCCAAAAATACAGTATTGGTAAAAAAATCTGCAATCAGTTTATCACCATGTAACTTAATAGCTGCTTCCCACATACTTGTGCTCAAAACCAGTTTGAAAGAAAGTATTGGGAGTTTCATTCAGTGTTCAGCAGGAAATAATTTTCAGTGAGCTAATAATCCCCACCCATGCAGCCCTCAAAACCAGAACACAGTAGCAGCTGGCCTTTTTCTCAGTAGCTGATTGATTTTCCTTTAAAAACTCTGAGATATGAGAGATATCCCATCATGGAGAATATTTTCACAGTGGATCGCCTAGCAACCCTCCCAGAACCAAAAAGGAAGAAAGGAGTTTGCAAGATGTGGGTTTGGAGAAGGTACCAGGAAATCTGTCTGCGAGGAGTCTCACCTCCAATGTAAATGCCTACAAGCTTGTCACTTTATATGCCCTTTATATACATGCCAAGTTTTTTTCACTTGTCCTTTGATTGCTAAGGTTCAGTCTTTCTAAGGCCTTCTACAATGCTGCCTGCCCTTTCAAAGCTCATTCAAGACTTATGAAGACTATGATTGTGTTCAACCTTGATCTCAAAATCCCTTTTGATTCCCTTTCTTCTCATAGACCACTCAAATTCATTTGCTTGCCCCCTGCTACAGACCCTGCATGGTATCAGAGAGGGATCAATGCAGCAGGATGTCCCCCCCTCTGCAAATGAAGCAGTGTCATTTGTTCCTCTTGTTCTGTCTTTCTTTGGTCATTTTGTGATTAGTATTTTGCCTCAACATTTACAGCATCCTGACAATAACTTAGGTCAGTTCAAAATACTATAGTTTCTTTATTTGTTGTGCACTTCTCACCTAAAAACATCAGCAATGTTTGTGAGGAACATGAATTGATTGTAAATCAACTTGGGAGTAACTGTGAACTAATTAGCACAGGGTATTTTAACATAAATTGGATGGATGAAAAAACCTATTCAATTAAACACCTGTTTGTCGAATGAGGTTTGTCCTATTTGATGAATGAGCCTGCAAAGTTAAATAACCACCCAGGTAAATGCTCTTTTATCTACTGAACTCTTCATCGCTGTCTATAAAGTCTCAAACCAGATGTAGAAATTTGGACTTTTTAAGAGCTGTTGTCTTGTGGGTTTGCATTAGAGGAAATAGCCATATGTAAAATGTTGGCAATACCTTTCTGTGGTCACTTTCATTTCTGATTGAGTGACGGACAGACAGCTAAGGAGGAAAAGATATGGTCTCGATTTAAAATGATCGGTTTGGTAGCAAACTGGACCCAGCTGCTGATGCAGAATGCACTGCTGGTGTTTTTTTGGTGAAACTGGGGCAAAACCAGATTCAGAGTGAAGACTGAAAGATCTTTCTTTGGCACAGAAAATAAAATTGTACACTTTTAAAACCAAAAGAGACTATTACAATCATGTAATGTGATCTGGATAATACAGGTTTAAGTGCTTTACTCATTATACTCTATGTAGAGTCCATGACTCCTGTGGGGTACAGCATATCCCTTACAAAGACATCCAGTTCTGATTTTTAAAAGAGGGAGAAAGATGTTAGAAGTAAATTATCTGTTTTGATGCTGACCTCTACTTGGAAAGTGATCTTTTTAAATCTACAGTAATGTTACATTTAATCAGGAGAAGACAGATAAACAAAGGACCTGGGGAGTTACTTGTGACAGATATTCATGAAGCAAAACAAGGGAAAAGACAACTGAAATCAAATACCTATTGTCAGTGCAAGAGCAATACCGATAAAAGCAAACAAAACATTTAGTTTGAAATCAATTCTGCTGAGCCAGAACTAAAAATGGCTGCAATGCTAAGATTCCCTAGAACAATGAGTTTTAAGACTCACGTATATTTTATTTGTTGATTTGATTTCTGACCTGGAGCATTAAATTCCAGGAGGACTTTCCAAAGATTATCTTCTAAAGCCACTTGGTTATTGGTGATATTTTCTTCCCCAAAATAGCCTAAGGTGTTATGATTCTCTTCCTCTGCAAAACAGTATTCTGAAAGATGACTGATCATCAAAATATTTCTAGGATATAATAATAACATGTTCTGAAATAATTCTGCCTCGGTTGTTGCAGTGGGACCTGGTATGCTGGGGTAAAATTATGACCACTGGTGGCACACTTCACAGACAGCAAACAGAGGGAGAAGAATGTAAAACTCAGTGAAGAATCTCTTTAAGAATTTAAAGATAAATAGGCAAAAAGTCTGTGGGGGATCACTCTGAAGTAAAAATCACAGTGGACTCAATCTGTTTGCTAAGCTGCTATGTCTGATATTATATAACATTGTTACAAAGTAGTTTGGCAGCCTTTTACTTTTAAAATCATAATTTGCTTAGCTCTCTTTTCTTTCCATCCCTGAGTTTTGTAAATTGAGGATAGATTTTTTTTGACCACTCAAAAATTACTGCCGTATACAGAAGGCCATACCTTAATCTTACTCATACATGTGCTACCTGAAATAAATTGACTTGGACAGATGAAAACACACAAAAAATTGCAAGGGATTTCCTGTAACACTCAGAGTTTTTCAAATTTCCCCAGCAGTTAGGACCTTGCCTAGAAATGTGCTAGCAAATTTGAATTTTAGCTCTCAGGAAAGGAATTGAGGATGACCAGTACCTCTTCTGAATGAAGTCACACCGAAGTCGCAACAAAGTCCCCTGTAGTACTGCAACAGCAGCAAACTACTGTGTTGCCCATTTAATCTAATTAAGAAGTAGCCTGAGAAATTATCAGTGAAATTGTGCTAGCAGTCTGAGTATTTCAAGCAAGCAAATGAAACTGTAACACAGGCATACAAATCATGAGGGTTTTTCTTACCAAAAGAAAAAAAAGGTGCTTTTTGTTTCCTTCATGGCTTTTTAGCCTTCAGCCTTAGTTCTTCAAGCTTTTCTTTGCAAGCACAATCAGGTAATTAATTTTTAGATTTATTTTAAAGAAAAAGTAATGATCTGACCTATTAGGACTTCTTAAAAAGAAATAGCCAGGTTTACTACAGGATGGGACAGTATGTTTGAATTCAGGTGTTTTTCTAAATGTGACCCATTTTGAAGGTTTTTCGTCACTGTTGAGTGTTGAGGGCATCTCTTCTGTGTGGGGGTTCATGGGTGTTCAGTAAGCCATAAGGTCAAGCTTGACTCAGTCTCAAAGTGTCAATCTCAGGGTTAGTTCGATTTGGGAAACTTTTGCTATGCACAAAGAAAAACTGTGATTTGTCGCGGTAGAGACGGACACGACAAGTAATAGATCATGCAAAATGGCTACTTTATTGTTCTAACACACCTTTTTATACCCTTCTTTTGAGTATGTGTTAGTATATGATTGGTTTGGTTAGTAACTAACAACTCATGATTGGTGAGTTCGTTAGGACGGTTCTTCTTATCACTATCTTGTTTTTGTACTGGTCTTCTCGGATCTTTCCAGACTCTCAAGGATACACTACAAGCTGCTCAAGGTCGCACTGTTCTCGAACTGTCAGGAATTCCATAGGCTCGTTGCATCCCCCGACAGTGATTGTCCTTGCAGAGTAAGACTATAAAGCCAATAGTTACTCAATGCATATGATACAGCTAAGTAGTAGAAGTGATGGGAGAGTGGGAATGAAGATGCTAAATATTGACAGCAGTGGGGTTGGAAGATGTTGGGTCTAATCAAGGTTTTGGTGCTGTCTTGGTAAGAGATGTTAGACCACTGATCCATCTGTTCTTTCATGAATCACCTGGCACCAGGAATAATGGTTAGATGCCTCAGTAGTGCTCATGATGCTTAAGTGGTGTTTGAGTAGTGTTTTAATTGTCTTGCAAAGGCAAGAAAGGGAAAGAAATTTAATTTAGCTAGAATGCTAGACTGGGCTTTCTGCTTAATTGTAGAAACAGGTCTTGGAAGACTGTCCTCAAATGAGAAGGAGAATCAGCAGGTTGCCAGCACAGGTGACATTTGGGTTGACTGAGGTGGGACAGTCTGTAGATGTTAAGGTCCCCTGCTTTTTACTGCATCTAGCATTGACAGCTCCAGAACAGTAGCAGGCATGCTGCAGGAGGCAAAGGATGGGACCTGGTCTCTCTGGCTGAACTGGGTATCCTGATTTGCATCTCAATTGTCCATGCTAAGGGAAGCAGGACTTCAGAGGTGCAGAAGTTCCCTATCTAGTCCGTGAGAAAACACAGGCGAAAGCTCCACAAAGAGAACTTACCTTTGGTGCCCAAGCTAAATGCATATTTATCTAGAAGGCCCCAAATCACCTACTTTTCTCTACTGACTGTACAAGACTTTAGGTACTCTCTTTTGGAGGACAGCAACACTGTGCATCTAATGTACAGATGCAGTTTAGGGGGCTGAATTGAAGGTGATGACTTTCCTGTAGTAAAGAGGAAAATCTTTCTACACGTAGCAGCAGTTCCCTCCCTAACAGGCAGTACTCTCTAGTTTCTCCTGTGGAGAGACTGACTTTAAACAATCTTATCAAATGCAGAAAATCCCTGGGTGGTTAAACTCTAAACTTGTCCCTTCTGAGAACCTAAGCCAGCCGAAACAAGATGACTTGAACTTCTCAGGCTGAAAGTGTCTACTGTATAACATTTCATAAATTATTTCCTTTTGTGATTGCATTTTTAATACAAAAATGTTACCATATTTTCATTCTGTTCAAAATTTGGGGGAGAAACACATTTCTGAACAATTCCTTCAGATCAAAGAGGCCAAACTTATTTTGGGGACGCACAGTTTCAGTTTTAACAAAACCAGTAGCATTTAATCTATTGACCATATCAGCAAGGTGGTGTAAGGTGCTTTTTGCTGCACAGCCATTAAGAAATGACACAAAGAAGACTCTTGATTGCCAGACCTTTTCAGAGAAGAACAACTGTGCAAAGCTGGTTGCTCACAGACACCTCTACTTTTTTCTCTGCATAAATCCATCATCTTGCCACAGACCACTTTAAACAAATAATAAAATTCCTTTATATTATCACATCAGTCACTATACAGCACTTTCAATCGCACAAATTTTTTATTAAACAAATTAAACACTACATATTAACTCTAACTGCAGTAACCCCCCCACTATGTGCCACAAGCAGTTTTACATCTGGTAGTATCTGTACTGAAAGTACCATTCCTTGTTTGCAGTTACAGAAATGGCTTTCTTTGCTCATCAGAGAGAGACAGATTTCTTTTTCTGTTAAAAAGACACATAACTATGCAAAATTAATCATTGTGCTTCAGCAAGCATTCATTCTTACAAAAAGTACCTTGTAGTGTCAGTTTTAAGTGATGGGGATATACTTATTTTTCTCTTGATTTCTTTCTTAAAAGTTTTTCAGGATATGTTCATATAAAAATTGTCAGGTTTAATACAGTGTGGTTTTATTGGCCATCACCACAACTTCATGGGCAGCACCACTGAATGCCCATCCCATACTCCCCACTAACCTAAATATCACATATGCATTTCCATAATTTTCTTGCGTATCCCATTGAAAGGCATGGAGAAATTTCCATCAGTATTTTCAGTTACACTGCCTCAAGCTTCTGGAGTTTCTTTCGGGGTTGCCTGCAGAGAAATGCCTGTTTGTTGCAGTGGGTATGTGGCAAGCTCCATTTTGTCATCATTCTTAAGTGTAACTGTCTGTCTTACACATCTGTTGCATTGTCATTAGCCTGAACGGTGAACTTTTTAGAGCACAAATTGGTTTTTATTAGATTTTGTAGAGGATGTGTTAGATATTGTCATCACAACACGTCCTGTTACAGAGCTGAAGACTTTTGAGCCATAAAATGTGGAGTAGCTCGTGACCTACAAGGGGACGTCACCTGGGAATGAAGTGGTGGCTATTCTAGCACATGCTTCCCACAAGGACTGTCAGCCAAAATCCTAACAACACTCTTACCCACAGTCTCTGCTAGATGGTGAAAATGCACAGACTATTCCTGCAGGATGGGACGAAGTGAAGAAGTCCTTAAAGTCGACCCATACTTGACATTTTGCTGCTTGGAGTGAAATCAGGGCTTTCAGAGCCTGCCGCAGTGATAATGGACCCATGCTGAAGAAGGGCACCCTCTCCTGGCACAGTGCCTGCAGTCTCTGGTTTTAGTTTCTCCTTTCTATCCACTCGGGGCCCCTGTATTTCCTCCAGCAGCAAGTTGAAAGCTATTACATACAGGTTCATTTTTAAAATATGAGCTGAGCAAAATCATCTCCATGTACTATTTTCCAGTTGCTCAGACTGAGGGATGGTGCTTTGTGTGAGAGTCACAGCCCCTGTGATTGAAATTTAACCAAAAAAGTCCTCCTCCGACACTTTGCTGTGCTAGAAATATGCTGAGACCTGATGTGGCTCTCCCTTATTATCTCTGCTGCCTATCCTGGGCCTCAAAATGCTGGGTACTTTTGCTGGTGTGTGAATGAACTTACTGAATGGGGTAAGAGGACAAAAGAACGTGGACCCTTGCATCCCCCACTGCAAACAAAAGGTGTACAGACAGAAGGAACTTGGGAAATAACTCAGCACCTTGCTGCACTAGTCATGTGAATCGGCCACAAAGGAAAAACCTTAGGAAAGTATACGAGGGGATAAGCAGAAGAGCGAAAAGGCATCATGGCCTTCCCAAGTGACGTGATCCCCTGCTCCTTGCAGAATATTCCACTTAAGCAAGAATAATCCACCGCCGCACCCTGCAGTGGCGAGACGCCTCCTCCTCCAACCTGTGTGTTTGTACCGCCTTTCCCTCTGTGCCTGCCTCATCCAAAAAATCATTATTAGTGGAAAGGAAGACACAAGTGAAAGGATTCTGGAGGTACCAAACAGTTTTTGCTGAGCTACAGGACAACATGTTGTAACAGCACTATGGAGGAGAAGACAAGCACTGTGAAAGAAGTGGCACCCTATTTTTCTGCAGACACTGAGGAATTTCTTCATGGATTCAAGTGAAGGGTGGGGAAGTGGTGCAGGCCCTTCTCTTTCAACCAACCTATTTGGTGCCAATATTTTAACTTATAGGCTTCAGGTGCAAACTCCAAGAGCCTGAAAGCATTGCTCAGCATGCAACAGTTCTTTAATCTCGGGACAAAGAGGATCCTTTGGTTGCCTCCAGCCATTAATCAGAAGTTTGGAAATTTTGCTTCTTACGCATCTCTATCCCAAGAGCAAAATTAACTTACACCTCTTTCTCACGGAGATAAAACAGCAGAAAATGTAAATGACGAGCGATGCTGTGCTAGGGGAATAAGGCAAAGGAAATGTTAAAAACTGATAGCTTATTCCCAAAGAAACAATATGAGCTCAGCCAAGCAGAAAAATGTGCAAATACTACTCTTAATTCACTCTAAACAACTTGTCATTTATAATATTTTCTTTAGAGTCTGTGAAATCACAAACTCTGTGGGTAAACCACTGCTATTTCTCTTGTGTAGTTGTTTACCTGGGGAGAAGAATGGGAACATGAGCAGGGGGTTGTAGAGAGCTATTTAAAAATGATCTGGCACCCTAGAAGTTAACACTGAGGTGCTTGTGGTAGCAGTTTCCTCTCATTTGTGTATTCGATTCCTTTTAAAGCTCAAATATATGATGGTTAAATCTCAAAATTTCCTTTTTTTTTCTTTTTCATAATGCTGCTTTAATATTAATTTATTTATAATACATGCAGTATAGAGAAATCTGTACATGCATGTATGTGTAAAAGTAGGAGATTGGAGGGCAATTTACTAAAATGATGAAGTGACATAGACTCTTTAAGTCTTATTGACTTTCAGGGGAGCTATATTTAAAGCTAGTCTTTGCAAGGAAATTGATGGACAAAGTTTTTTTGTGAGGTAATGAAAACTGTGCACATTAGTGTTAACAAATATATGGACAGAAATTTAGGAATAAGTTACCTTAATTTGTGGCTTTGCAAAGCGCTAGCAAAAAATGTAGTTCAACATACAGCATAGCTCCTTGTGAACTTGGCAAATAGCTGCGATGCAAATAAATAGAAAAATGAGGCAGTCAGTAAATAAATTATTGAGTGAGAAGTTTTCATTTCAGTGCTTTTAGTATGAAATATTTTTGGTTTTTAATTTGAATCTTTTGAGTCAAAAATCTTTTCAAGTCTACCTGAAAGGAAATTTCTTGGTTTTGTTTTTTAGCCTGAAGAGAAATAAAAGGTTTTTTATTACCTTGAATCTCTCTTTTTTTTTTTTCATTTATTTGGCAGACTAAAAAAATCTGTCATTTATACTTATCCCATTAATTTTGCTATGATTTCATTTTTTAAACCCCTTCTCTTTTTCCCAATAGTTACACATCCTACGAGGAAACTATAATCACTTCAGCAACACAGTTATTCCAAGTAATTATGCATGCCTGTTTCCTCAAGAAAAATGACCCCTCAGGCACGTGATAGTTAAGTGGGGGCCCTTCAGTTTCATTATGTACTTCTTAAAGTCTTACTGTCAATTTGGAGGTAAAATTCAGAACTGAAACAGATCTCCTAAATCCTAACTACAATACCGAATTTCTTTCCATAGGCAAATCACTTGATCACGCCTCTGATTCTTAATCAAGTAGATATAAAGTATGGCCTCATGAGCTAATAAGAAGCTGAGACTATTTTCCTAATTATTGTTTCACTGCATTTGAAGATAAGAGTTAAGCTCCTAAATCATGTTGGTATCTTGGTAAAATGGTAAATTTATTACAAAACAATCCAATATATTTTTGTGGATAATTGTTAGCAGAAGAAAAAAAATCCACAAGAAAAAGCTATAGTTTCCAATCATAGTTTTAATGGAATTACTTCAATGAGAGCTCTAATGTTACGTTTATTTCAGTGAGCTTTCTCTATAGTCAGTGTTCTCAGTCCTCCACTGAGATCTTAGCTCTCAAAAAGGAACTGTCCTTCAGGGAATTCCCAAAGGTTAATTAGTAAAAATTTCAGGCTTCTTTCAAAATGTTCTTCTGTCTTATGTTTTGATTTCTGTATATTCCCAATATATAGCAGTTGTCACAGAGATGAACACATGAGTTGTGCACCTCTTGTCCCATAGCTACACAATGCAAGGTTTTATCCCTAGTAATTCTGGGTCGAATTGTTTCTTTCCTTTATGCCTAGGTCTGGAAGACATCCATGCATGGACTTTGGCAGAAACCAAGTGGCTGCTCAGGGATGGGCATCTACCAGAAGAGCATTTTACCAGAAGAGGGCTTTTAGTCTCTTGGTTACTTCATGCTACCTGCATTCTTTGTTCAAAGTTTCCTTAAAAAATGGAGGCCTTTGTTACTGATCTGTTCTCCTCTGTATGTGCTACCTAATGTCTTATGATTCAAATGCATGGCAAAAACTTCCTTTCTTGGGGAAGGTTTTTTATCCATCCATTATCCATGGATGTTTTTATCTATTAGAGGCAGGGACATAATCTGATGTGCCTTTTAGAACAAAGTGCAAAAGGATCTCATCTAAAATACCATTATAAGCCTTCTGTCAGTAGACTTTTTCCAGTCACCTTTGACCTGTTCATGCACTTATTGGAAGAGGCACAGAGTGATATTAAACCCTAACACTTAATTTTCACAGTCTGTCTCATGGACTGGTGTTAAGATACTAAAAAGTAGATAGGAAAAGGTCCTAGAGAGTTTATCTTGTCCATTGTGATGTTGCAGTACAGGGTCAGCTCTGTTCACATCGCTCCTGAACTTTTTCTCTAACACTCTGCAATGAGAAAGAATCCTTAACTGATGCACACAGACTATCCCAGTGCTTCAAAATCCCTTACTATTATAAGTTTCTATCGAAAATTTGTTATTGAACATGAATCTATTTTTCCCAATTTCAGAGTATTCCTTCTTCTACTGGTCACATGAATGTGAAAAAAGGTGGGGTTTTTTCCTCTTTGAAAAGAAATTTTTGAGAATAAAATTTATGTGTTTGAAAATTTGTACCATATTCACATTTGAACTACTGTTCTTTAGACTAAGCAATCCCAATTATAAGAGTCAAAAAGCTTTCTAAATCTCTCATGATTCTTGTATCTCACTGGACTTCTTGCTTTAGCCCACATCTGCCTTGAAATACGGTCCTCAGAACAGGACAAAGTTTACAGTGGAGACCTTGTCAATGTTGTCAAGACCAAAAGACATATTCATCTATCTTGAAAGCTATGCTCCTATTAATATATCACATTGTGAAATTTGCCTTTCTAAAAGTGTGATATTTTCAGTCATGTTTAGTTTGTGATCCTTTATAAATCCTAGTTTATAACTAGTTTTCTAGATCCTATATAGAATATTACCCTTATTCATCAAAATCATTCTGACTCCTTACTTTTTCCTGAAAGTCCTTTTCTGCAGCAGAGTCACACACAGAGTCTCATATACCAGGCTACCTTTGGATGCAATTTTTAATGTCCCTTGACAAGTGCAATTGCAGCGTGGGAAGTCCATGTGGTTATGTTAAGCCATCACAACTGTCTCCTCGCTGTTCTAACTGCTCCCTTTGATACATGTATTGCGAGGAGCTCAGCCTGATGGCACATCACTCTCTGCTTTCAAACATGTTTTCAAAGGACCTGTTTTCGCTGTAGCATCCTCGAAGAGACTCGCTTCAGAGTTGTCACAAAGGCTTGTTGCAAGTATGGTCACTGTGAGAAAAGTTAGACAATTGCCTAATGGTAGTTGTGTTAAAAGGGCATGCTGGGCGAGCAAGGCTGCTGCTGAGCTTGTTCCTGTTCTCTTCATCTTTCATCTGATTCAGAAGCATCAACTAAACCTTGCTGGTAATCTGGAAAATAGGGAACATAGTTCACCCTGCTTCAGAGAGCAGTAAACAAGGAATGGCAGAGCCTGCCTCTGCTGCACTTCGTACCAGCTCGAAGAGTGATATGTAGGTTTGGGGGAGCAGCTCCAGCATAGAAAACATACTAGTTTCCCCACTGTTCTTCCTTCAGTTTCACCTCTGCATCACAGAGGTGAAAAGTGGCTCCTGATAATACCGGGGAGAGAAAAAGAAAATAAACCTAGACAAATACAGTTTGGGGGTTTGCCATAGTTTTAAAAACTACAACAATAGGTCAAGCTAAGAGAGAAGTATTCACAGATAGTCAAAAAGTTGAAAAAAATGTAAAGTTCAGTTAAAAAAAAAGTTTCAATTCTGAACATTTTACAAGTTTTAAAGTTAAAAGAAAAGTAAATTTTAGGGTGAAAAATTGTTTTAAGTGCATGGAACTGAACCATTTTAAGCTTTTAGAAACCGAGGAGGATTCCTCTCAAATTAAATCGTTTGTTGAAAATGAGACATACTGCAAAAAACATTAGTGTCTCCAAATTGTCCTTCATCTCCCTCACCCAAATTGCCCATCATAAAACTTCACTCACATCTTATAAAGAAGATAGCAAGTATAAGGAGTTAAACACAATAAGAAGCAGAAATCCTTAGCAAATGGAAAGGAGAATGATGTTTCGAATTTTACTCCCCAAATAAGGAAGAATGTAGAGTCCTTTGGGAAAATGACTAATGTAGAAAGAGCAAAAGTCTCTCTTTCCTGGAATAACAAAAATACACATATATTTTAATCTCTGTTCTGGCTTTCATAATGCAACTACAAGCTTTTGACTCTGTGGTGCTGTCAGCAAAAATTAATTTTAAAAGTAGCACACATGAGTGACTTCAGCCTTTGCCTTAATTTAGTTTTTCACTAAGAGCTGAGATAAGATGTAGCCGTGCTGAAGAAGGATGGACGGCTGTACACTATATTGTAGGAGACGACAGTGCTAAATTAATCATGTTCTATCTGGAATCTGCAATTCTTTCAGAGATGCTCAAGACAATATAAAAAATTTAGTGGTAACAGTGAAAGTAGGCAGGAGGTTGAGAGGCAGAAAGCTTCAGAGGGCACTTTAAATGTGAAAGATGCATTACAGTTTCTCACACATGAACAAGAGAGCACGCCTTACTAAAAATATAATAAATAAGGAGTGTATTCTGCCAGATGCAGCTGTGAAGGGAGCGCTCTCCCAGTCAGATGTACTGAGCATGATTGACACCCCCTTAGCTTTGCTGTGATATGACTAAATATGAAAATGAACAGCCTTGGAACAATGTTTGCATTAGGAACAACGTACCATCCTGTTACTCTCAGAAACCCAGCAAATATATCAGAAGTTTTGGTACAGTTAATAGAGGAGTCAGTCTGTTCCTCAGTCACGATTTCACTTTTCATTCATTTTCCTGCTTCTTCTGGTTTTCTTTTCTTTTTTTCTTTTCATTTTCACTGCATTGTCTTATTGCTCGCTCCTGCTACAAACTTCAGGTGAATGAAGGGAGACGTAAATTATCCTGTTAGTGGCTCACTGCTGATAGTCTGCTGTAATTTGAATAAATCAGTGCATGCCTGGCTGCAGCAGCAACAGGAGGAAGAGACAGAGGTGCAGGTTCTCCCTGCTTGGATACCATTGCCATTGCTGCAAGGGTTTTCAATGCACACACAGGTGTTGTGAGCCTGCAAAGCTCACTACTGCAACAGCAACCCTCTCCTTCCAGAAAGTAAAATGTAAAAGAAAAACTCCCCTTTAAGTTTGGAAATAAATAAGTAACTGGTGAGTTTCCTTTTCCTTGCAAACCTACCTGTCGCAGTCAGTGGATTACAACCAGGTGTTGAAAGTTGCTCTGGGAGTTTCCACAGCCATCAAAGGCTCTTCAGGGTAGCCCCAAAGTCACTCCGTTTCTAAGGGAGGAAAAGATTGTTACTGGCTTGGTCAAGATTAGTGAACAAAAGGCTAAATAAGTTCCTCCTTTCCCATCTGAACACACTATTGATGCTTTGGAGCCAGGGCTCTGCTGAGGGTCTGTATGGGCTTTTGACTGTAGGGAGGGACCTTTCTCTCACGGCACCGGTGTCTTTGCATTTGGGAATGCAGGGAAGTGCAGAAGATGCCAACCTTTCACCAGATAGCCCTCTACAGACCATTTTTAATCTTGACAATGAAGTGGACTGTGGTTACATAGGTGAACGTGAGGCTGTGGGAAAGGCAGGCAAAATTATATGGGAGGAAAACTTCTAGAGTACCTTTCCCAAATACAAAGAATGAGTATACAGTTAAACAGTTTCAACAGGGATGAACACCCAAGGAGCACAGTGAGACAGTGATAGTGACAGTGCAAGTGAGAGATGCCCTACAGTGTAAGGAAGCAGTTTCTGAAATCATTGCCTTGTGGTTTCAATTCTTCTTGCATGTCCAGCAGCATCTTCCCATTTCTGGTTGCAAGACCCTCTTTTGCAATTGAATGTTTCTCTGAGATCACAACAAAAATTAAACCTCACACCTTAGCTCGGGACTCAGTGGTCTTGGAAACAAGTGGTGCCTTAAAGGATAGTTCTGGATCTCCAAATATCATCAACAGAGCATCTGGACTATACCGGCCAGTTAAAAAGTAGCCGTGACGCTACATCAGTGCAAATCAGCCAAAGCGTAAGACTACCTTTAGGCTTCATTTTTCACTACACTATTTGTTCTGGGAGACAATGTTACGAAACAGAAAGGGCTAGGCTGAAAACTGCTATTTTTTCACGTTGACCCCTTCTGGCTCTTTCTACTTTCACCCAGCTGTGCTGCTTTTTGGGAAAGGACCACCTGACACCTCACAGGGGAGTCTTTAATGTGCCAATAGCCCTGTAAACAGCTCATTTAAAGAGCAGAGCCAGGTGGGCTAACGAAACTGCTGGGCAGATAAGTTGAGTGTGTCTCATACTGCTGACTCACTCTAGCAAAATACTTCTATCCAGGTTACAAGACAAGACAATATTTTGTTGAGTTATTTCTCACATCTCAAAAGATTCACTTTTGAGTTATCTGAATCTGGTGATTGTAACCACTTAATGCAGTGGTTATTAATAACCATTTCATTACAATTGACTCATAATTTCTCAAATTCAATTTATGTACAAAATTTCATTTAACTAATGGAATTGATTTAATTATAGAATGTGAGGCATGTATGTTATTCTAAAAAATCTAATCGTTTGTAATGAAGATGGATAAAACTCACAAAACATCTCACTAGATACATTTTCATTACTGTTTAGAAAGTAATAAATCATAAAAATTCTTTAAAATTCTTTCTTTTCTCAAAGTATGCACACTGTCTTGTAAAAACAATCTTGCCTATAAGGTTCTCACCCATTCCAAAAGGGATCCATTTCTGTGCAAAATCAAACATATTCTCAGCTTCTAAGCTGTTATTTGTTTCTCAATAGCTCTGCCTCCCTTCAATTTTTATAAATATTCATTTAGTTTGGAGTATATTAGTATTACTTTATAAGTTTTAGGGCTGTAATAGACACAGTGTGTCCCAACCTAGCCAATTCATGAAGTAGAACAGATGGTGGAAGTTTGTTTAAGCAATTTTTACTGCCTGTTCTATCCTTGTTTTAAATGTCCTTCACATTATTATTTCCTAATTTCATACTATTATTACTAACTATATGATGTTGGGTTGTTGGTTTTTTTTTGCTTAGCAGATAATTCACCTTGACACATGAGCTAATCACTTTTGTTACTGTGAATTGCAGAAGTAATTATTTTTTAAGCTAGAGCCTTTAGGTCTCTCCCTGTACAGTAAATGAAGGTGTGATTGCAGCATGAATAAGCAATAACTATTTATGCTAGCTTTAATCTTGTCAGCAGGAGTAGAGAAGCCATGACTGACTCTACTTAGCATGACCTGTACAAGCACACCAGAGACTCTGGGTTTCTCCTTCTGCACTAAGGTCTCTGCTATCACCATGTTGTTATCATTCTTAAAGACAGTAGTAGAGCACTGTAACACCACTGTGAATGCTAATTAAACCAAGGGTAACTCGGACTTACCAAACTACCAAACCTCTCTTTTCTGTATGGACATGTTAAAAAGAGGAAACAAGGCTCTATGCAAGTTGTCTTGTTATAAAATGACATAAAAGGGTGAGGCTAGCTCCGAAGTCAAGTAATTATGATGGCTGTTCTTGAAAATGCTCCATTGGAAAATAACTTTCCAATACTGCCATCACTTATAAAGAACAGTGGAAAAGTTACCTTTAACCACTGGGGTGGCTGGGAAGGAACAAGTATTAGCTCTTCCCAGTAGGCAATAATTCAGTAATTTAGTGTGATTGCTCATTTTGTGTATGTGTGTGTGAGAGAGATATTTCATATTAAAATAATTTTAGAGGAAAAATATTCTGGTGCAGTGTTAAATCTTGTAGAGAGATATTTTAAAATAAAACTTTGTTCTGACTCATCAATATGTTTCTTTGCAAACTGCCAGAAATTTTTTTCATAGAGGTTAATACCACTTTGTAGGTGGTTGAATTTTTTTCTAAGCATCTCAGTATTTTGGTGTTCCTTCTATAGCAGTCAGTAGTTGAATCACCTCCTTAAGTGAACAATGAAGCACAATCTAAACTCTAGCACTGAAGGAGGTCCTTCTATAATTAAGGTCTTCTTCCCACCATTAGAGTGAGAATATTTTAAATTAAATACTGCAAAGCATGTACATATCATCTGGGCTACAAAAATACATCAGGTGGGCATACATAGCATAAAATGGGGTTTACTGTGGATGGAAATCAGTACATTTTCAAAAACACAGGGTAAGCATTCCCAGCAATTGCTCGTAATACAAATTTGCTTACTAAGTGTTACTAGCTTTCTTCTGTGACTAGGACAGAAGATGTTCCAAGTGGGGAAACAAATTATTAGTGCTCTTTTCTTCTGTGTGAAACTGTGAAAAGCCGTGATGGATTATCACAAGTTAAATTCTTTTCAACACTAGGAAAACATATATTTTTATTCTGTGTTACATAAGATATGATTTGTTTGGGATATGATCTTAGCTTCTCTGGTCTTCTAGAAGATTGAGATAAACCAGCCATATTCCCAAAAAGTTTTATCTGCCAGTCTGTAAAAATGGCAAGCTCTCTTTCTTGTCCTCACTAGGATTTTATGTCATAGTAATTACAATATTTTTGCTAAGTGGAAGTAAAAAGCACATTTTTGTGTTGGTGCACATTAAAACTGAGTTTCTTCCTCTTTCCTGGCATGAGAGAATCTGTAAGAGCTCATACACACCCATGACATTTTCTGTCCTCCCAGTGAAACACCTTTCTGAGCAAGCAGTCCATATATGTGACCTAAAAAAACTATATTGAGCAAAAATTATTTTGACTTTTCAGTTTGGCTGCTGTTCACGTATTATGGCAACATACATTGCTAATTAAATTTTATACAACTTGGAAAAGTCAACCAATAGCCAAAATGTCTTCAGCCAAGGGTGAGAACATTTTAAGCCTTTGAAACCTGGGCTAAGGCAGAAAAAACCCAAAACACCTTTCTGGCTAATTTCTATGTTGGAGTGATACAGGATTTCTACTACTGTATTGGACTGTTCGGCTATTGTTGACAGAGTGGATGAGGAAGAAGCCACTTGGTCCTTAAAGACATTGACCAGAGCTTTACCCCAAACGCTGAAAAGATTTCACTTGGGGCTGGTGTATTTCAGTCTGAAAGAGTCTGAAAACCCTGTTTCCTCTCCCCACCCCCCCAAAGACATCCAATAAAAAGAATTAGTTGAGACAATTCTTGCCCATTTAAAGAGCATGTGAAATGGCTCCAGTGACACGGATATCCAGTCATACACTTCCAGCTGGAACTTCAAACTTTGTCCTGTGCATCCTTGCTTCTCCTAATGATCCTGCTTTCTCACCTCTGCCTGACCAGAAGAAGAGGAATGACACTGGAGGTGACTGTGTCAAACTTGTATAAAAAAATGGTCCCAGAGAAATTGCTGCAAGACTGCTTCCCAGTCTGGTGTCTCAGAGAGCCCTGCTCTTCTGCATATGCAATGCAGAGGCATCAGTGCCCTCAAAAAGCCTTGCCCTCTTCACATCCCTTCCAGTTCCTCCTCTCCTCTACCCCTGCAAAATTTCAGTCATTATGTGCACAGGACTTTCCCCATTGTGATCCCCAAATTGTACCACTTTTCCTGTTTTGCTTCCTTTTTTATGTTACTCTGCTATTTCTTCTCCACCCTTCTTTTACTCATTCTTGGTTTTGCTTCTTGCTTTCATGAAATTGCATATCTTTGCCAACCCTGTCCCGCTGCTGGTTGTACCATCCCCACCCAATTTCTTCTTCCCCAGAATCATCTCCCACGCCTTTATTTTCATCTTTACTTTCTGTTTATGGTCAGTTACCCTCGGCATCCCAGGTGTAGTGCCGCAGGTTCAGTATGTTCTCCACCAAAGCAGTTTCTTCCTCCACATAATTTTGTTTTCTTCTTCTTCATGCCTTCTTTTCTCCTAAACAAGAGATGTCCACTCAGGTAGTCCACAAAGTGATATATACTCTTTGTGAGTTCAGGAGGTTATGATAAGAAGAACTTTGAAACCCTGTTGGAATATCTGACATCCTCTTCTCAAGAGCTTCTACCTTAAACAGGTAATTAGAGACAATTCAATGTCTCTAATTTAAAGGTGGCTGTATGGTAAGAATAATTTTGATTAAAGAAAACTTCATGTTGCCCTTCACCTGCTTTGGAAAATTTCAGTTTTCATATGAGACTACAGTCAATATTGCACTTATCACTATGTCTTTGCAGTCTCTTCTTTTTTGGGAGGTTGGGGGGAAGGTAATTTGCAGAGATTAATATCCATTGAAGATGAGTGATATGCCCAAGGGCATACCTTGTGGAAAAATTCTCCAGCTGAATGCATAAAACATTAAGAGGGGTGGAACAGCAAATAATTAAGAAATGAACCAGAGAGGATTACTAACCTAACAGTTTTGTTCTTGTTCTATACATGCATATATAAAATCTAACATCATAATGGCAAAAGCAGCCAAATGCATGCACTGCAAAAGTGTTTAAGGTCAGTTATTTACTTATTTATTTTTAAATAACTGCCATTGTTTGGCACAGTCACGAGTGCCATCTTGTACTAGCATACCATAAGGCCTAACAGAGGGAATGTTCTTAACAGAGGAAGGATTCAAGGTCCTGAATTTTTAAGTTGTTTTCACATGAAAATATCATATACACTTACATTTAAAACCTAGTAATTTCCTAGTGTTTTATTGTAGACATGGAGAGTGTTTATTACAGCATTGGTCAAAACATGGTGGCAGTTCTGGGCCTTTCTTTTACTGTTGTCCAGAACTCTTTCCACCAGTTTGATTTTTGGCAGATACTCTTTGTGCTTGAATTTGGCCTAAAGAGTAAATGTTTTTTTTGAAAGTTAGAGCAAAAGTGGAACAGCCATGATGACATAGGGATATATTCCAGCCTGCTTCACCTGGGAATGGAGTTTACTTGAGAATAATATCCAACCGAGGTTGTTTGTAGAGCTTATCAAAGGATGCCTTGCTCTTGAGTCGGCATAGCAATCCCTTCTCATGTTAGTTCCCATTACGTCAATGGCAGTGTAACCTTTCCCTTACAATGAGTGGCACAAATGATAGAAACTGTACTTTTTAATTAGGAAATATCATACACGCAGATATAAGTCTGGGCAGGAGCTCTGTTCATGGCTGCTTCCTTTATGCTGCTGCCTCTCATTTCCCATTCTGTTTGCATCTACTCTCTAGGCTTGAGTTGGCCCTGATTTGAGGTATGGGGGGAGGAGAAGTTCTTTGTGGTTACAGGAATAAAAGTTTAGATTAAACTAAGTTTGAAGTTTAATTTAAGTTTTCCATTAAAGAAAAGTGTAGGAACTCAATTTTATGCTGAATACAATAAAATACCTTGATTTTAGGAGCTTAGGAGAAAAACAAGGACACGAAAAGGTAGATTTGCAGAGAAAGAGTCTTTGTCTTTTTTTATGGTAACCTATTGATTAGGGCATGCGTCCAGAGTGTGAGAGATCTGGACACCAGCCTCTTCTCACATTAATATTTAATAGTTATACAAAAGGAAACAGCATCTTAAGAGAAACTAAGAACCTGGTACCATTGCACTGTCAAGCCAGTCCCTGGGGCAATGGGAGACTGATAGTCAAGTATCGTCACACAGAAGAGTGAGCTGAACTTAGGGCTCCTATATCCTGGCATGTCCTAAACGTCAGGTTACTAAGTAAAGGAAGAACATATTTTCTGCCAATATATCCTACAAAGGTTCACTAGCTCTCCTCTCTTTCTTCACCCTTGTTTACTGCAAGGTAATAAGTCAGGAGAATGCTTGAAGAATGAGACCTACATGTCTGAAAAATAACTAATGAAAAAAAATATACAAAGGTTTATAACATTGCCTCTGACCTTGCTCAGCACTGCTGGGGAGTGGTTTCAGAGATATGTGGACATATTATAACAGAAGTAACACAACTGTGATTCAAATTAGTATATTATGTTTTACGGAAAATGAAATCAGGAAATTCAACTGAAAAACTCTTAGCTAAATTTAAGTAAAATAACTCTTTTTAAAAACAAACAACTGAAGAAAACACATGCAAAATAACTACAGGTAGTATGAATTCAGAATTTGGGAATGATGAGCATTCATCCTTCATTCTTTTCTCTTATATAAATATGTGTATGTATATATGTCTATTCCTATTTTATGGCATATATTTATATGTTTTCGGCTATGTTTATTTTCCTTTTCCTGTTAAGTTTGTTACCAATGGAAAACACTTTTAGTTAGAATGTCTTTCTCTTATAGGCAGTATATCCTGTTCTATATTATCAAGCAGAATTGTTACTGAACAAATAAATGTACATATTTAGCCTTGCAAACAAGCAGATGTGATCAATCAGTCTGGGTGTATCCATAATAATCCTTTTCCTACTTTCTACCTCCCCAGACTACATTTGACCCCCTGGCCAGGGTCAGGCACAGAAGACAGAGGCTTCAACAATGAGCAGGAGCAAACTGCTCAGCACCTAATTCGGATCCTGAGGCACTATTAACCTAGACATTACTTAGTTTTCAGGTGCAGAGCAAAGCAGTCCTCTTAGGTAGCTGTTCCCAGTCCACTGGAACAGTTAGGTCCACTGTTTCCTCAGTGGATGTCTTTCAAGGTCTCAAAAAGCAGCAGATTACATCTAAATTTAGATAAATTTAATGTTCTTTCCTTTGGGATCCTTTGAAAGCACCTCCACCCTTCCACTGACTTTATTGGGAAATGAAGTGTCTATGGCTGTAGGAATAAATTGCTCATACTGAGGTTTCAGGCAAAGTTAAGTGTCTGTGTTAAGCAGACAGTTTTCAATACTCTGTTTCTACAAGTTCTGTAGGTAGAGCCTGGGATTCAACTACACACAATTTCATCCCATAATTACTTTTGATTTTGTGGGCTGATAGCTGGAGTCAAAGCAATCTTCATTTTGCTATCAAAATAACCTTTCAGAGGAGACTATAAATAGGCATGAAGATAGTATGAAAATAATCTTCTTTAGGTCAAGTGTTCACCCAAATTACTTGATTTTGAGAAGTTTTCTAAGAAACCCACCATGTAAATTCACTTCTTATATACACGTCCGAGGTTAAAAGTTAGATATGCAAACCAAGGTACATGTTCAGTGTATTTAAAGTGGCGGACTGATCTGCAGTTCTTTATGGGACTTTACAACAAGGTATCCACAAATTTGCGGCCTCCCCTATCTCTTCAAGGAGCAGACATTTAAAGCAAGCTCAGGCAAAAGCAAGGTAAGTTATATTCTTCAGGAAGTACTGCTTTACCTGCAGCAAACCAATATACATGGAGAGGTTTCCGATATCTGTACTCTGCATTTTGCCCGAACATGGGCCAGGAGGAAGTGGACTGGAAAGCATCCCAAAAGCAGGGAATGTGGAGGACAGGTGGTTACTCTTCCAGAGATATGTCCTCTAGCTGGAACAAAAGCTCGGAGGAGTGAACCCCTCTCTTATGCTGGTTGAACTCCTAATTTATGAATCTGTAGAAACTTGGATCCTGCAAATATTTGTGTTCACGCTTGCTTGATTTTAAGCACAAGCAGCACAGCCAAAATCAGACTACCAACATGCCTGGAGTTCAGATTACAGAACATCTTTGCAGAGCTGGACACACTTGCTCACTGTGCCTTTGAAGTGAGCCAGTATATAATGGTGGTGTCAAGGGGGAGGATGTGGGGCACTGGCAGCAGCAAAGGCTGCAAGTAATAAAAAGTGCTTTTCTAATTGGCTGCAATAATGTTTAAATTTTCTAATAAATAACATTCACACACATCACAAATAAGCCCTAGGTGAATGTTCCAATAGCGATATTTATTTGGTATACTGAACAGATTACATTTACAGAGTTATACTGCACAGCAGGGAAATCACTCTACATGGAGTGACAGGGCAACGGCCTTATAGCCATCCAGTCCCTTTTATAGCGAAGCACTTAGGCACGTGAGTATTGATTTCAGTGGAGCAGCTCAAGCTTAGTATTATGGATGTGTATTGCTGAACTGGGTTGCGGAGCGGTGCAGAAACCAAGCAACCTTTAGGAAAATATTTATAGGATCCAGGTGGTGTGTGATAAGCCCAAGTTCAAGTGAAAGAGGAAGACTGACTGCTTGCTTCCTTGTTCTTAATATTATGCCCTTATATTACAGGTATAACTGTCAGAGATCTTATTTTTTAAATGTGTTAAGAATTGCATTCTGCAGAAGCGTAAATGTGCTCTGTCAAGAGAAATATACTCATAACAATTAATTCATTTTTTAATTAAGAGATTTCATACTATTTGGTACCTTAAGCCATGCAGCTGCCAGTGTTTACTGCATCTCTCTGTGTATGTGTGTTTGGCCCTTACTTCCGTCAAAATGTTCTCCTCCGAGAACATTGCTTTTTTTCCTGCTCTGTGCAGGGATGCATGAGGGAACAAGATGAAACCTGACTAATATTGTTTGGTAATATGGTTGTTTGCAGTTTATTTGTTCTCTGGTGGATTTTATTATAGCTGCTGAATTTTTACTCATTAGTTTAATGATGGTTATTTTGCAGATTTCTTTTATCCTGTATTTTTTATTGAATCCTTATTCACAATACCACAGTGATTTGAATATGCTCTTCATGATGCAAAATTTAATTAGATACTAACTAAGTAAGTGGTCCATTAAAATATTATTCAGCTTGTTCAGGGAAATGTTTTGGTAAACATTTTCTTTGGAAGTTGACTTTTTGGTAAGGGAAATGGAAAAAGACAAATGAATGTTGCTGTTTATTTTGTCTCTCAGCATGCAAAGGGTGAGATAGCATGCATCTGAATTACATCTCCATTTGCAGTGGGGGAAAGGACCTTGTCATTAGAGGAATCATAGCATCCATTTATTATGCAGTTCAGGTCTAGACTGGCTATACTGTAGTCCATCAAAAAGTATTTTAGGGGAAATATGCTTATAATGTAGCAGGGAGCTCCACTGTTTGAATGATGATGATGATGATGCACTGCAGTCGCTGAAGCCACAGAATACACATTGCTGGAAAACGTCCCCAAAAAGATTTGAGCTGGAAATAAAGATATACATTGTGTGTATTTAAGTATGGCTCCATTCACTAACAAGAGAGGCTTTAATTATACATGGGTTTTCACAAACAAGCTAGTTCAGAGAGTGTTCAATTCACAAAGGTCTCTTTCTCTATACTCTGGACTCTCAGTTCTAAGCAGTTTTGCAGCTATTGAAACAGCTGCACAATTTCTGATTTGGTCATGGATACTTTTAATGTGCACATAAAATGAAGAGGAGAGAGAGGGAACATCTCTCTGCCAGCTCCATGCAAAAGAGTAAGCCAGCTTGGTATCTGAAGAATATTGAATGGGTCTGTGCTGACCTCGTGGAGCTGGAAATCAGACCTCCCTAAATCACATGCACAGCTTTGATGGTGAGCAGTTTGCCAAGTAGCAGCACATCCTTCGATGGCAAAAGGGAGGGAGAGAGACTTGTTAAGTAGAGAGGTGAATGGGAAGAGAAAAGGTCAACTGTTAGAAGGAAAGAACAGCATGCGAAGCAATGGGACTAGAAGAAATGTCAGAAATACAAGGGAAGACAATTTCTCTCTCAAGACAGTGTACTGAAACCTTTTAGCTAGAGATCTGTGGTCAACGGCTGTCCCTCATCCCCCAAATAAACTATTTGGTTTAGTACCATGAGGCTTCCTTCTGCATTCAAGAACTCCCTGGTGTGAAGCATCAGCTGCTCTCTGCTGAGGTGTGGCCATGGGGAAATATAGTCAACATTTTAGTTGTGGTGTTCATGCAGACACAGAGCGTGGAAACATTTATATCTAGGAAGCATGTTTAAACCAATGCTATGGATAAAGGGAAAATTGAAGTCAGAGGCAGAGCTCCAAACTGGAAGACCTCAGTCAGGAATTATTATTCTTTGATGCTACCATTTGGCAGATCAGTAGTCCTGTTGTGGGAGAAGTTCATCTGGGAGTTGAACTGGAATAAAAGGCAGGGTCTTAGAGGGATATGGAAGAAGTGAGCCCTTCAGCATTGCTAATGGGATTTTTTTCAATGTTAAAGGACATCTTGCTGGTTAAAAAAGAAAGCCAAACCCAAGTAACATTCAGGGTGCTCTGGGTGGGAAAGATAGCCGTGTCCAGGAAAGACAACATGGTCTCAAGATACCTTATAGCCAAGACTGGTTTCTCAAAGAACTAACCTATTGGTTTTCTGGCAGTTCCAAAACCTGGTAGATTTTCCATCAGCAGAGTAGATGATACCTCGTTAACAAATGCGTTTACATCTTCAGGCTCATCTCCCATGTAAATTGTCTGTAGTGTCAGTGCTTTCATTGCAGCCTTTCTCTCCTCTGGGGCAGGAATAGGAACTCCAATTTATTTCTAGAACCACTTAATTCTACAACACTTGCAAAAATGTAGCACCTTATAAAATGGAGTTAAAATTGGGCAACATATCTGAAATTATGGTGAGGATGACAGATACATGTGCATACAGGTATGACAACATATACGTACACAGATGATCACAGAGCACTATCATGTGAGTTTCATATCCTTTGGAAACCAGATAAATTATAGCATTTCAGGCTGAAGAAAATAATTATGTTTGTCTTTTGTTGATCTGAAAGGTTGAGAGTTTGAGGTGTTTGAAGAGTATAAATAAGATTGTAATAAATTTTAAAAAATGCAAATTAATTAGATATTCTAATATTTTCAGGCTTTTTTTTGTCCCAAAGTATTTGCAAGACTACCTTGGTATTGCCAACTTTGTGGTTCTCAGCCCATTCTAAATCTTCAGTAGAAAAATTACATCTAAGTCTGAAAAAAACAACCTTCAAATCCTCCCCCAAAAAGCCTAAAAACCGCCAACTATGGATGCAGGTTTCTAGACAGTTTTTCCTCTCTCCCATGCCATGCTGTAGCAGTTGGAGTCTCTGGGGGATCAGGATGCCTTTCTGCCATAGAGATTTCATACAAGGGCATGCTGCAGGGTCCCTATGTCCTTTTACACAGATGGACAAGACAGCATATTTTCTGGAAAAAAAGGATCTTCTCCATTTCCCTTCTTTACTTTCCCCTAAGTGAGTGTGGAAAAACCCATAGCATCTGTGGGGATTTGTGCCTGATTACTGTGGGAGTCGCTGAAACTGTTAGAGAGATGCTAGAAATCCTGTTTCCTGTGAGAGCCAGATCGGACAGGGAAAGACGAAAAGGCACTGCAGGAGACGAGGGTGGAAGAGGGTGACTATTAAAGCCCCTGTTATGCATCTCAGGCTCCCTCCCTCCCTCATGCAAACATGTTCAGCCAACTGGCACTTTAGCTTGCAAACAGAAAGCAGCAGTTTTCTCTTGTGTGTACTCTTTCAGGTTTCTGCAGTGCTTGAGTAGTGTTGCTTTTAAATGTTTATATTTTATTCAGAAAGCTTAATTGGGAGTTTTTCCTATCCTACTGAAGCTATGGATAGGAAAAGTTAAAAACTGCTAACAAATTACCACTGGCAAGTAATTTTTAAAGCATGAGGCACCACAAATTCTCTTTAGAGGACCAGCAGTCAAGGACCATGCTGAAGGGACAGTGAAGTCGTGTTTTCATTGCACTCGTTATCACAACAGTGTCAGAGACAAGGGATCCCTGGCCTCATCCTACTTTCTTTCTATGTAGTTTAACCAGGTAATATCACTCCTTTTATGTTTTTAAGAGTAATGGAGTAATTGATGACACTAGAGATAGTGTCTATTTTAAGTGTTTTGGGCAGGTCTACCCCAACCTGGGTCTTTGTAAAGCATGTATGATGCTGCAGGTGATGTGCCTGAGATGCCTGCTCATGCTTCATCAATGGCCCAGACACGACTGTGGGATCCCACTTTCTCTCTTCTCCTTTCTGCTTTCTCTTCCTCACTGCCTGGCAAAATTCCTCACTGAAGACACTATATCCACTGTTTCTGGTATCTAGTGCTGCAGACGGGTGTTACTCTGCCAAACTTGCTTGTTACACTGAACTATATAACAAAAGTGCCTTCTTCCTTTGAGCTATGGCTCAAAACAAAGAGGTTTCAAGAAAGGAGGTAGAGATAGGATCAAAAGAGAAACTGTGGAGGACTCAAGGATGTTTCAGTTACAACTGGGCCCCCTCATTAAGTGATTTGGTCAGGTGCATTTCTGGGGGAAAAAAAAAAAAAAAAATTCCTAGTATGCCATTCTGCTTGTACCTATCCCTATACACTTCACCATCAAAATGGTGGTTGTGTGCCAATGATGTATGTTTTCATGAGAGTCTAGAGGAGACAGTTTCTAATGCAGGTTAGCACAAGACTCTTCCACAGAAGCAACAGCTACACAAATTAGGTAGGTCCCTGCTGAGTCTACCTGGCTCATCCTGCGTGAGTAACTTGGGATCCTATCATAAAATACAGTCCCAGTAAGGTCAAGAGATGTTATAGTTACTTCCAAGAAGTAATTTCAATGCTTCTATTCTTTCAGCACTTTCTGTTAACTCCTCCTCCAGAGTTTCTTGTGAGAGATCAAGCTGTTGTAGGGACACTGACAGCAAGCAGTTGATCTGGATACTAATCCAAAACACAGGTCTTTGTATTGAAACTTATACTGACTTATAGGGAAGGTCTTAGAGGGAAAAGAAAGAAGCATGAAACCATTTGCAGAGTTGCTATGCTACATAGCCATTTTCTTCTAACTACTTTTTATCTCAAAAGGTGGACACATGGCAAACTTTTCCTTAAATCAGTAGGTCAGTAGTTTTCTGTGGAGTCAGGAAAAGACATGACGTTGGCATGCAGCCATTTTAGGTTACTGGAAATATGAATGGGCTTCACAAGCTCTTACTAGTGGTGCTGTCTGTGTAAATACTTTAACATACTGCCACTTAGTGATAGGAATGCAGCACGGCAAAAGAAGCTGCACTCGGCTTCCATGAAGGAGTAGACATCTGCCATGATGAGCTCATTTATTTTCACTCTATTAGGTGGGCGTAGGTGGGGGGTGGGGGTGTTGGTTTGGTTTCAACTGGATTTCATTTGTTTTTTACACAAATAGTTTGGAGATAATCTTTTATTTCCAGCCATCAGAGGTTACAAGGCTATTACTGGTTGAAGTCAATGTGCCTCTTAGATTAAAGCTTTTTATTTGTGTATTTACACGTTCTCTTCATCGTTTCAGACATCTCTCTCTCATGCTTTGCCTGCAGCTCATCTTGTATGCAAAGTTGATTTTGGACCTGACATGTAGCTTGTCTGAATCTTACTGAATCCAGTGAAAATTAGCCTCAGAAATAGGGCTGAAGAGTTGAGCTCCTAAATTTTCTCTTGATTGTATCTTGACTCCCAAGCTACATTCTCTAGTTTTTACCCTGTGTGACTTTTCCAAGAGCATAAATATCTCTTGTAGGAGGCACTGCAACTGATGTAAGATTTCCTGTTTGTTGTTATTGTCCTGAGCATGACATAAAATGACTCATCTCAATTTAGTCACAAAAAAAAGTAATATACCCCGACTATAGGCTTTACTTTCGTTATGGAAATTTAGGACTAACAGGGTCTTCCTGATCTTTCAATTCAGTTCAGTATTACCAAGGGTGACTGGGTAGCACACATTGTCTCTGTCATGAATTTGACAAGCTCCACATTGAAGCTGTTCCTTCAGGGGTTTGCCCCCATTTTTCACATGGGAAAGCTTTCTTCTTCCTGCTGTACTCAATAGAATAATCTATCGTCATCTATTGCCTACCTTTATTATGAGCGAAACTTATTTTATGAAACAGCCGAAGCTCTTTTTTTCCCCCAGAAGTTACCCTGATACACTTCCAGAAGGCACTCTTACCCTGCTTTGGTCCTTGCTTTGGTGTCTTCACTTCCTTTCTAAATGTGAGTTTAGACCCTGCCTTATTGTCTCATATTATGATAGAAAAATTATATTATCACTTAGAAGAAGATTGATTTGGAAAGAGAGATTGCTACTACTACAGGTTACATTTATGTTGTCTCACTGGTGAATAAAATGAGATAGGTATCAAGTTTTTGGGCAAGTTCTTCTATCTCTTTGATTAGTTTTAGAAATGATAGTAGTTAAAAGATCTCTTCTCCTGGTGATTGCTTTGTACTTTCCCACCATTTGCAGTAATAATTGCAGAGGCAAGTGGTGGAATGTGAGGTTTTAACCCATATTTTATGGGTCACAAATGGGCTTTAAAAACACTGCAGTCTTGCAATTTCATCTAGAGATAATTATTAGATAATGCCAGTAGTAAATTATTTGCTGCTCATATACTTCCTAATATTCACTACCCACAGGTAATTATTACACCATTTTAAAGAGAATGTACATTTGAAACTATTTGCTAGCACTTTTAAGAATTGTACACACAATGAGCAAACCATTGCGCCAGCATTGCATACTCAAAGTAGCCATATCATTATGCGTGCTGACTAGAATCAGATATGCCGCTGCCAATCCAGACTAAGAGTCCTGGACTTATTGACCTGCACGGAGTTGCCTCCTCACCCCTGATAGATCTCAGTAGAATTGCTCTGGGTTCACACAGGTGGAAGAGAGGCCAGAACCTGCCTTTTTTGTATCATGTTCTAAATGCACCTATATGTCTCCATCAAATACATGGGAAGTTTTTGGTTCAGAAAACCTGTTTTGGTTCGGTTGTCTTGTTCAAATGACTCCTACCCAGTATGGTAAGAACTCATGTAAGACTCTTCTGTCTTAAAGTAGAACTCAAAGGCTGAAAGAGAGGCCATTAAACCATTTTGACAGCACAAGCATAAAGGGTTTAAACTTCCCATTTCTGGGATAACTTTGTAAAAATAAGGAGGATTATCAAGTTGCTTTTTTAGAAAAGCTAACTCACTTGGTGATGGCTGGCATTAACCATTTTACCACAGAATAATCAACCACATGACCACCTATAACTTACATGCAGAGTAAACTGTGCACTATATTTCTAATCAAATCCATATTCTATTTGCTTGTCCATTCCAGAGACCTCAAAACCACCTTTTCTGTTTTAAATTATAATCAATTCAAGCAATCCAGATTGTTTCCACACTACCACAGACCTGGCTGCCTCCCACAAAACAGTTCTCCTATGGTCAAGTAATTTAAATGATAAATTTAATCATAAATTAAATTAATCCAAAACAGACTCTTTACCTCCAAGAAAGCAAGATTGGAAAGAAAAGTATATTGACAGCAATTTCCCTACTAATGTATTGTGCTGAAAGCTCTGCATGAAGTTGGTTCTACCACTATAAAAATAGCTTAGAAATAATCAACAAAAGTACCGAGGTAGCCTTGACTGAAGCATTCAATATCTCTGTGAGTGAAGGTCTTCTGCAGAAGCCTTTAAAATGTCTTATGACTTTTAGTAATGGCATCCGGATTCCCTTGCTAGGCAGACTTTTTTCTGTAAATACATCTACTGCATGATGCCTCACATGGTTTTGTATTAGGATCTGGAACCCCTCTAAAATCCAAAAAATCCTTTAAAAATTCTATTACGTATTGTAAAGCCTCTAAAGAAAAAAACCACCTGCTTCAATTCTGACTACCAATAACACTGGCTGAGTCACACTAATAAAACTATACTCAGTCCTTAAAATTGGGACATAAGGAGCTCCCCTCTACTGAAACCACCAAAAATCGTTCCCTGTTCCGTGTGTTGGGAGCGCACTTCCCATTACTGGGGAGCTGAAGAAAAGGAAATAAGTCCCAAATCCAGGGGAACTCTGTATCAGTATCGGCTTCTTGGTTTGAAGTCCCCCTTTTTCACAAGACTCACTGCTTGAGCAGATGTCCCTTACTAAAACTGCTGCTGGCAGATGGAGGGGACTTGTCAGAACTGTGCCTGGAAGCTCACAAGGCACGCTGGCATGGTATCTGTGTTAGCTAAAGCCATCAGAATCTCTTTCATGAGAACTTAAGTCATCCCAAATTTTTTAAAAGACTTGTCATTGTTTCTCAAGTAGATAAAAGCTTCATTACATTTCAGGCTACCAGTGCCGCCTTCTTCATGAGTTAGGTGATGTTAAACACCACTAAAAATTGATAAAGTATCAAATCGCTGCCTAATTTACAAAATAACAGTCAACTGACACCACATTAAAAGGCTGATCAGCCTTCAAAATTATTGCAGTGTGTTTATTTTTTAGATCATTTTTAGCCTTTGAAATGTCAAACGCAGTGATCCATCTGAGCTGCAAATGTGGATGAACATACACGGGGATGTCATCCGCTTGGAGAAGAGTTGAAAGCAATTGCACATGGATTCATTACAGAACTTATACATGTTCTGCATAAAATTCATGAAGAACAATGTAACCAGCCAGCCTCAGTTCTGCTACTTAATGGGTTTAACTTTTGAGAAGGATGCCCACCTCCTAGGCAGCACGCCATTCAGGCACGCAGGAGAGCCAGGGTCATCGTACCTGCCCCCTCCCGCCCCTTTTGTCGCTGGAACTCACGAACCTACCGTCCCTCATCACTCCTTTCTGATGCAACTCTGAAGCTACGTACGGCGATACACTGTTAAAGCAAGAGCCTAAAGCAAGTCTCCTCAAGCCATACCGAGGCTTCGCAAAAGAGCTGAGCTTCGGCAGCTGGAGGTCTCTATAAATAGGGCATACATACTCACCAATTCTCTGTCCAGACGTAGCTAGGAAACTAATGAATTTCAGGAGTATGCAGCCCAGCATATGGGCTCTGTAGAAATCGTTACTTCTTGTGAATTGCAATGGCATTACATGAGTTTCCACTGACTTTGCAACTTCTGGAAAGGAAAGGAATTTCTTGAAAGACTCTGGTTGTTACTGGTTTTATTGCAGAGGCTCACGCTGTACAGTACTAAACAGGGGAGCTCCTTGACCCCAAGTGATTACTGAACAGTGCATGGGAGAAAACAGAACTAAAATAATACTGGAGTATAAGAGTGGAAGAGTGGTGTACTTCAAAGTCCTACCAGAGCTGAAACTCTCAGTATGGCTGACATCAGGAGGACGTTGTGAAAACATTTTGCCCTGTCACTGCAAACGGTAGGTGCCAACAAAAGAAAAAAACAAGGGAGAGGGTGGTTTTATTTCTGAATAATTTGATTTTTTAAACAGTGTCTGTTGACTTGGGCAAAAACACTTAATTATAAACTCATACTTGACATAGGCTGGTGTGTGGTGAATTTTATATATATATGACTTCATCTAAATTGTAAGGATAGGGTAGAAATTTTTTTCCACAGTTGAATGTCTCGGTGCACTGTGGTTTCATTGAATAAAGTGGTGTAGAAATAATTCATAACAATGTCAACTATTTTATTTAATGGAAAACCAGATCCTCTTTACCTCTGGTATCCCATTTAAACAGTTTTCTGTTATAGATGGTTCAGGGAATTTTAAAATGCTGTAATACAAAATACAATTTGTTTCTTTCAAACTAATCTGAAGAACTACATTTTTGATCAGTCACACAGCGAACAGGTAGAGATTGATTTTAATAAACAATTTCTAAAAACCATGCAAGCAAGACTAGAATTATGTATACAGAATGAGGGATACAGAACTCTGCCTTGCCAGGTCTGAAAACATGCATTCACCATCACTAAAACTTGTTATTAAATGTGGTTGATAGATTGAAAATGCAACATTCGTGATATTGTTAGTGCTAGAAAGAAAGCTTATATTAAGGCTCTTACCAGCAAAGCACTCAAGAATCTGTTTAAATCTTAGAGAAATCAATAGGGGTTAAAATCCACGTATGATGTTAAAGATGTGCCTGCATCCTTTGTTGAATATATATGGACTTGAATATATGCCTTTTGGAACATGGCTATCAATGTGAAACATCATTTCAATTGTTTTTTCAAGAGTCATAATTACATTACAAAACAACAGACTTAGTGGATGTGTAGTTTTGGTCCCAATGTGCTATCATCGATAAAAGTTTACCAGAAGCAATTGTCTCAAGAGACTATAAAGTGAAACATTTTTGGAGGCATCTCCAAATAAAACCGGGTAATTAGTAACCATTATATCAAGTGTCTAGAATAAAAGATTCATTAGCACTGGATTTAAATCAAACAAAAAAAGCACCAGTTTTCTCTCTACATTTAAGGTTTAAATTGATAACTATTTTACACTTAATTTCGAGCTGTTGTCATGTCTTGTGTTTCTAATCTAGAGTGTTTGTACTTTTTCCCACTAGTAGATATTCACATCGGTTTGTTCTGGCAACCCTTGATACCAGTAATTTCTCCATCATGGATTGGATGACTGGTTTTCAGTAAGAACTGGTATATAAACAGGTAAACGCATGTTAAGCTACCTCTCTTTTTTCTAACATTCTTTAGTGATGGAGACACCAGAACCAAGCACAATGTACCAACTGTCACATCACATCCTACAAACTATGGTATGGTGTCTCTGGTTTGAATACACGTCCAGTATGTATGTGACAGGTAGGTGTGTTTCAATGTGGCTAAAACATTGCACTGAAAACTTGCATTCATTACATTATATATCTTAACTCTCAAAACCTTCCACCTTCCTTGTATTTAATGGACGCAATCTCTCTTGCAAGCATGGTCCATGCAGACCTATGCCAAGTCTATGTCTTACTTGTTGTACCCTCAATTTTGACAATTTTTATTAAGAGCAACTGTCCAGTTTCCAACCCATACAACTCTGGCTCTGCATTGATCCTGCAAAGTGCAGGCTTTTTCATCACGTCACCTGATGTATGTACACTTGAGTGCTGCACAGAAACCCAACTGTCACCGCAGTTCAGAAAAACCTTCTCTGAACTTTTGCTCTTGTCAGAAGTGCAACATTGGTGTTATACAATTAGATATATTTTCCAAAAAATCACAACATCTGAAATTAACTTCCATTCGTTATTACTCATGTTCCACCTCAGCCATTCTGCAGGAGAAATCTCAGGCCAAATGGCCTACAGTGATCCAAACTCAACCTGTTTGCTTATCATAACAATTTTTTTTCCTGCACTTGTTTTTATATAGAATCTTTCATGACAAAGCAAAGAACCAAGCATTAATAATTTTTAGAAAAGATAATGAATGAATATTTCAAAATAACTTTAAGTGGTCAGGCTTCTGTCCACATTCTTCTATATACATTCCCTTTGTAAATAAAATAATTGTAAATAAATGAACTCATAATCTTTCTGTTCAAAGTGTGGAGACAATTCAACACCAGTGAATTACAATCCAAGAGATGGTATTAGCTATTGTTTTAAATACATTTCTTAGCTAGGTACATGACAAAACCAGTGTGTTCACATGTATACACATGTGATGATTTTTTGCTTCCACTTCTCTCAAGTTTAGCAGGGATCAATTTCAAAAGAATCAGGCTGCTGCACATTTAAACATTTTTTAAAAAGAGTTAGTTTTCCAGTGTGCAGGAATACAGTTATTTTTGATAAATCCCCAAACTCCGAGAAAGTACAGATAGTGACTGCTTAACAGAGGAAATGAAGGCATTTAACTTTTTTCATAAGAGAATATACTAGTGGGTGCATCATTTTCACCTTAAGAAGTTAGGAATCAGGCATAGGATGTAATTGATGTCAAAGGTCTGCTGACTCAGACTTGCAATAAGCCTGTTCGAACACTTCTTAAACTTCCCTTGTTTTCAGCCTGTTGAACTCTTTCCTCTCCTACCTGTTCTTACCAATATAGGAAGAATGAAAACTCAAAACTTAATGGGGGGAGAAAAAAGGAAGAAACACCCTAGATTTGTCATTTACATTTATAGAAACTGAAGTATAATAGCATGTTTTGGTCTGTGAATTTCCCTGCTACTGTTTCATTATTCTTTGTCAGCTATGTCCCAAATTTAGCATAGTTAGCCCACAAATATGGTGTTTCTTCGTCATAAGTGAGCAGTCGTGCTGAAGCACTGGTTTTCAGGTTTTTGGGTGGCCAGTTCTTTCTGAGAAGCCTTTTCTTGCCACAACTGCCTCAACCAAACTTGCTTCCTTCTTGCAACTCTGAACCATGTCAGGAGCAGTGGTGATAAAAAATGTTCAATGTTTTTGAACTAGAAGTTAGATATTTTCTGAAATGATGAAAACAGCTTCACACTGAAGCTTCCTCATAGCTCAGTTTAAAGTCAATCAACCATGTGACACAGTTCTATTGGAAACTAAGCTTCATTAGTTCTGGTGCTCATGGTACTACTTGTTTTTAATTAAATTACTAAATGAGGGATTACGTGCAGAGACTGCACTGATACTGTAATTACTTCCAGTGATGAAATTCAAATTTCAAGCCGTAAGCTTCTGTAATACAAATAGATCCTTTATCTAGCCAGAATGTAGAGCTGCAGTCAGTTAAAAGTAAAATAATAGCTTTATTCACAACGGAAGGGCCGTTCTGACATTAGCATCATGATTGTTCTGTGACCTTTTCAAATAAACATGCATCTAAACATGCACTCATACTGACGCACAAGTTGTACAGAAACTAGAGCTAAAGTTGTACAACAACAACAGCTGTCAGTTTTCTTCAGTTATAATCTGAGTATGAGACATAAGTATCCGTTTTAACAGATTCAGACTTTGCAAAGGTAGTAAGGAGGGACATGAGCACATCTATTCTGACCCCCATATTAACACCAGCTACAGAACTTCAGTCAGTAGTTTCTGCATCATGTACAGTAATCTATGGTTGAATTACAGCACAGCAGTTAGAAAAGAGTTGCAGGAAGAAGATGCATCCTGCCCTTACAGGTCCTCAGTGCAAAACAGGCAGAGAGGCAGGTTATTCCAAAACTCCAGGCTCAGGAGCTGAAAATGCTTGTGTGCAAGAGTGGAGCATGGATATGGATGCTCACTCAACAGAGAATCAGCTGAGCATTGTTTTTAAGAAGACATCAAATCTTAATTTAAGAACATCACATAAGAGTGAATCATCATCTAAATTACCCTTGTTAAAATTTACCCACAAGGTTTGAAGAGATTTTCTTTACATCAAATGTGCCAAGTCACTACTCCACCTTCTTTTTTTTTTTTACTAAACTAAGAACTGCTTACATCTGTCCGTATAGGACCTATTTTTCAGCCATGAGTGCCATTTCTGTTCACGTGTGTCTGCCCGTGTTGATCTGTGTGGCCGGACAGGTATGTTTATTTATATACATATATTGTACACGTGCATTTCTGCACGTGCCTACTGGGAATACATCCATCCCCAGCCTCGCCACTGGTCGGAGCTGAGCACCTAGAGCTGCAGCAGCCTCGTCTCCATTGGGCTGCCAGATTCTGCAACCCCTACAAACCTGTACTGACATTTCAACATGTGTTTTACAAACATTGAAGGCTTCGGGATTAACTTTGATCTAAAGGCACTATACATACAGAAGTGTAACAGCAGCAACTTTTGTTTTGTTCATTCACATTGAAATGTCCCTTTTTCAATTCCTTTACTAATGCCTGCCTTTCGGCCACGTCTACGTTTGTATTTTAGTTTGAAAAGATATCTGGCAACTTACTCTTTTAGAACAGAAGAACTTCTTTCTCTACACTAGTAAAGTTCATCCGAGTCCAGAGGTACCTTCTGCCAGACAGGTAAGAAATACCGCTGTCGCCTCTGCTGTCCGTCTCTTTACAGCACGGTGGTGGCGTTACCCTGGCACTGCATGTGGAAGGAAAGCTGTTGAAATCAACTGCGCACAGCATATGCAGATCCCACTTTTTTATTATTCGTATTAACCTCAGCTCATTTTCATTTTATGTGAGTATTTTGATTCAGGTATAAGGCAGGTTTTATTATATGTTTTATTATTATTCTTCCACCTTACACCCTTAAAGGTCCCAGCGGCCTCCATTTCTACCATTTGACTATTTGCAGTGTTTCAAAGTAACCATCGGGTGCCTGTCCTTTTTAGCATCTAATTACACATTGTAAGGGCTTGATTACCAAAATGCATTAAACAATAATTAGATAAGGATAATTTACATCCAAACAATAAAGTTGAAAAGAACAATATAACTGGTAATTGGCCTTGACCAAGGTAAATAATGTCCTCTTTTTTATTTACATTTGGTTTTCCCCATAAACTGCCTACTGGGTTGTACAGAAGTAAGAGGCTAGCAAAAATCTGAATCCCCATCCATCAGTATTAATCTCACACTTTACTGAGGCCCCATCCATTTATCTTTCCGACACAAATTAGAAATTCAAGAGTTTTAACAAATGAGCCTGCAAATGTAAACTTATTAGGCCATATATTTTTACTACACACTGTGCAGTGCCCTCCACAAAGCTGTCCCTTCAGAGAGTGTTTTCCTATTTTGTGTTATTGATGGCAGCTAACTAATCACATTTTTAATGTTGTCTTTGGGGAGGGCTGTTTGAGTGAATGTGCAAACTAAACTACCCAGAATAAATCTACCTTATTAAATGCTTGAAATTATGTGTCTTTTACGATAAAGAAACTCTCGAGCATTGTTACATTTGCTAACCTTCTTTTTGCAGAAATCAAAAGACTGGGATTAATTAAAATAATACATCAAAACAGAGGTTTGTAGAGAACATGTCTGCGCATGAGAGAAAGGCCAAGAAAAATTGGTTAATTGGTCTCTTCATCCCTGCTCTCTTTCCCTACATTGAAATATCTTTAAAAATTGCTTTTAAACTAACCTTTTTTAGCTAAATGTTGTAATTATCTACGCTCTTAGAGAATTTACTAGTGAATGGATCAAAACGCAAACCTTGAGACACAGCCCTCCTCCTGCACTTGTCACAAGAGTTTGTCAAAGCTTCGGCATAGCAGGAAGACTCTCTGAACAAAGCATTTCAGATTTTACAAAATCAGGTTATTTTACTGATAACTAATTCCTGAAAGTTTCTGTTAAGTGATGTATTTAGTTCTCTATCTGCTTTTTTTAAAGGCATGGTTGTTTGTATAAGTACATGTCTAAATTTGTATCATTTTTAGAGAAGACTGGGAAAAGAAGGGACTGATCTGAATGGCATAGGCTTTTCTACAAGATCATGTTTAAAAGCTTTTAATATGCACAGATAAACACCTTTGACCAATGACATCCATGCTGTTTTATCTCATCATTCTTAGTGTTTAACAAAATGATGTAATTACTTCAAGGATCTTTATTACTTTGCTAAAAGGCGGGTTAAATCATTTTAACCAATGATCAGTAGAAATGCTAATTGCCCTTTTATTGCTCCCTTCCCAGCAGCAAATACAAACAAATCTGAATTCTTATCTTTAAAAATCAGGCATATTAATTGTTTCCAAGACTTGAGCAGTGAAGCTGGTTTGGTTTGGTCAGGACCTTTAGGACTGTTCAATGTAGTAAATTTCATTAGTGACTCCTATAGAAAAGGCAGAGAACATTTTCTGGTTTTCAGATAGGTAGGAAATGAAACTTAAGGACTAATGATTTTATTATTTTTTTTAAAGGGAAATATTAATTTTAAATATACTTCCTCATATAAAGGAAGGGTGAGAGTTTTACAAAGCAAGGTAGGGGATGAAGGTCAGTTTATTTACATGTGTAACAGTGCAGATGTCTGCTTCTGCACACTATTTAAAATCAGTTTCCATTTGTAGCAGTTGTTTATAACAGTGGTTCCACAAAAATGAAAATCAAGCACCATAGTTCTTGATATCAGTCCAAAGGAAAAACAGCTTTAGCACAGGACAAGAGTAAGCCTTGTGAAAGGTACACAAATTTTGTCTTATTTTTCTATATTCTTGCTAAAATACTCCAGTTAGTCATTATTTCATTTCTTAATTAGACTTCAGATTCTTGTATCAGCTGTATTTTTACATTAAATATATGGTTTTGCAGCTGTTGTCCCAAGCAATCTGCTTGTTAGATGTAGTCACATTTTTAGTAAATTACTTGAAATTCTGTTTGAATTTTTTTAATATTATTAATATGTACCAACTGAGAATCCTGTAGATACCACTACAGTGGTAAAATTATCTAGCAGAATTTCAGAGCAATGAATATTCTGCCATTTCAATACAATATATATCCTATAAATAGCACTCTAATGCATATGAAATTACTAATACTGTTATGTTGTCGAAACCCTATGGCTTGTGCTATAGAGGAGGTCAGGCAAGATGATCATAATGGTCCCATTTGGCCTTACGATCTATGAATTTCCAGGAGTTATAGGTATAGTTTAAGTGCACCCTCAGCATGAGTTGCCTTATTATTTAGCAGAAAAGGGGAAAAAGTAACCTTGTTCATGCTTATACTGTAATGCAGTAGGTCAACACACATTTTACCCATAGGGTGAATAAGTCTTCTTTCTTATATAAAAAGAACAGGCAATTTAACATATGTCTGTCTTGGCATATATCCACAGACCACGCGGATGTGTATGTGTAACCTCCTAATCCTTTCTGTGTGTGCTTATTCTTTTGCATTTAGCTATAGTCAAGAGCTAAGCTCATGGGAAAGGGGTCAGCTTTGTATAATAAAATACATTGGGAGAGATGAAGCAGTTGTCTCTCTTACATGCTGATGAAGTTACTTGCAATCTAAAGCAAAACAAAAAGCAAATTAATGGAAGTTTGTTTATTCTAACATCCAACCTAAGAGACTGAGCTGAGGAGAAACCTTTATTTACCCAAGCAGACCTGGGAAAATGAGAAAATTCCCATGAATTGCACAAAGGTACTTACAGAAACAGGGGAGATTGTTTTTAATCAAACATCAATAGATATCTAGTTGAAGGATAAATGGAAAGTGTACATTTTATTAGAGCTGAGGGAATACGGCAAAACATTTTCCATTAGTACTTGTGTTCAAAATTTTAAACACATTTCTTGTCCTCACTCTGTTGTGTTTCTCTGACTTGCCTAGCAAAACATTTTATGGATAAGATTATCAAAGGCTATAGAACTTGAAGAAATTTTGCAATGTAGTTTCTGAAATTATAAATCAGGCATTTACATCAAGAACTCAATTTGGAGAACTGCATGTTCACATTTACTTAGGAGACAGATGAACTCAATGAAGAAAGTTTAGAATCTAATTTTCTTTTTACAAACTGCCTTTAAGTCCTACTGTCACAAGTATTTTGACTGCAAAACTTACCCTGAGAGCTGATACTTTGCTTTGTGGCTGTTACAGTTGTTCTCTTCCATTCTCCTTTTCTTGCACTAATTCAGAATAAATCTAACAATACGCATAACTAAGTTCAGAGAGAGGTAAAGGAGGTAAAACAAGGGATGAGGATTATTTTTTTAATGAATGAAAAAATTCCAGGATTTAACAATAAAATTTCCACATTCTAATAAGTTAAATTAGAAACAAAACAAGACATTGTCTGTTTTCTTGTTAAAATCCGAGAAAAAGCAGGGGACAGAATCTTATCCAATAAGCATAGTTCTTCCCAAGACCAATATGGTGCACAAGCCTACATATTTAATTCAGTTCTACCAATTTTAACATATCTGTGAGATTTTCAGACCAAATTATTACATGGTAAGAAGAGATAACAGTTTATGAATAGGTATTAACCCTACTGTTGAAGAATGGGGTAACTAAGGAATTTTTATTGTTCTCTTTATATGAAGAAAATGGGTTTTGAAAATGGTACCTATTTTCTTTAGCAGACAAATCTTCTGCCTCTTTGATCACAAAGATATCTCAGGACATTTCAGCTATCAGGACGTATTTTGCAAGTGGGAGAAGCTGGGAGGCAATATTATATTCACTATGGAACATCCTGCTGAAGGTTACTCAGAGTAACCTAAAAGATGTAATAACATTTATTTTTTTTTTTACAACCTTACCAGAAAAACGGATGAAAACATCCTACAGTTTTTAAGATACATCTTGATCAGTTTATGAAAGGGATTACGCCATATTACTACCACTGTTATCAGTGAACTCTACTTGACATGAAGGTCACTTCAGGGACTCTCCCCTCTTCACCAACAGAATGAAATTAAATTAAAAAGGATTTTAAGCAAAATGTTTTCAATTTTATTTGTTAACAATATTTCAGTCATATCTGTTGACAAATTATTTTCTTCATTTGAAAACAATTATTTTGATATTTTAGAACTGCTAGAAAAATACCAATTGCTTGTATACATCTAAACACCAGCTTTTCTTATCAGGTTGTTTTTAGAAGCTTTCAATGGTCTTTATAGATTTGTATCCACGATGTCCACGTTATCACCCACCTTCTTAAATTACAATAGTTATGGGCACTCATAGTATAACCAATACCGATAACAAAGGCATGGATGATTTGGATATGTAGATGATTTGGTTTGCATTTTTGTATAGATAATCATTTGGCTGAACCTCCTCTCCCCTCACAAAAAAGCAACATGACATTCAAATGTTTTAATTGGTGATGTTTTGGTACACACTATAAGAAGTGATGTGTAAATCATACAGATAAGAAAAGGTGATCTGAAATAGAAGCATGACAGCAGTTGTAAGTACATTTGGAAAGCTATGTAAAAACCCAGAATTTTGAAAAATCACAATAATTTGAACAATACTTCATCCATGACCTTTCAATGCCAGTTCAAAAATGGATCTTAATTTCAAATGAATACAGCACCTCCGTAATAGGCTGCCATGAAGTACTCAGAAATAAGGATGTGTTTTTATTTACTATTCCCTTTTGAGAAAAAAATCTTAGTCTTCATTTTGAAATAATATATGTTCCTCCTATATATAATCAGAAGCAAAGACATTTTCAGGGTTTACAGGAGGACAAGATAAAATGGCAAAATGCAAAGGCATATACCAGTAATAGACTGCAAAATCAATTTAAGAAGTGCAACTGCAGTTGTCTTTCCCAGGTTTTTAATTATGTGTTTGTTTGCCATGGTGGCCTAATTTAGTCAAGTAGATGAGCCAACATTAAAAGCTGGTAGGAGAGGTAAGTAATCCCCAGGGTGGGCTGCTTGTGTAGAGAGTTTAAAAGCTACATGTACAGAAGCAGAAGCCAAGGCAAATTTGAGAAGGGGGTCCACATGATAAACAGTGAAAAGCCAGCAAATCAAATTTTTCACAATTAGTTGAACAACAACTGTGACAGGTTCAGCGCTTAGCATTTTCATTTGTGTGCTCAAATTTGGTTATCCGTCCTCTTTTATGCAAATGTGATGTGACAGGAGAAGCTGGGAGCACTCAAGCAGGCCGATCACTCACAACAGGAGCTAGGTCTGTACAGCTGAGAGGCCTGGATTAAATGGACTGAGTGCTGATGGATAAATGACATAAGCCAGGCTGAAAGCCTCATGAAGTGATTTAGAACTTCCACAAGATGATGCCCAGAACATAAATTGTACTCTTATCCTCAAATGTAAAAATAGAGGGGAGAAAAACATCAGCTTCTGCTAGTAAATAACCATGCTTATAATCTCACTAAATCCAACATGCCTACTAGAATACAAAAGTTGGGAAAACTACCTCTAATAATCACTTATGCACCAACATGTAACTGTACAACTCACTGCAGTGTTTTTGTGCCTGCATGGGAGACCCAGAAAGCTGATTAGACAATTAAAGCATTCACTCTACTTTGACGGATTGGAGCGTGGCTGATGAAATACGTGTACAGGCACAGAAAATATTTTCACAATGTATGTGCAAGTAATTTGGCAACAAAAATTATCTGGTCAGAGAATTCTATCCTGCTGCAGAAGGCATAATAATTAAGGTGATATATTGTGCTAGAAAGCATACTTACACATGAAGGGCTAAAGGACGAACTGTCTGTGTATAGCTCCCCCTTTATCAGTTTATAGGAAACTGCAATTCTATAGGTAGGCTTGCCAGAAAAGTATCATAGCTTACTCCTTCAATTACACCATTGTGTTATTACTAGGTTAATTTTTAAGATGGCTAATAATACTTAGTGGATACTTCAAGAGACCTCCAAACCTTACTAATGATAGGAAAGTTTGAATATAATGGTCTATGTGTATTTCAAATTTAAGATTTTTATTCATTTTAATAAGGTTTCTTCCAACTCTGTATCTCACAAGACCATCATGTATTTTACACTTTTCATTAAATCCAACACTTACTATGGTCTATAAATCTTTGATTCCTAATTGCCATTTATTTGTATGTTAGCAAAAGGAATAGGATTATTTTTTTTTTAAGTACCCATTCTCTCTTTTAGCTAGTGACATTTATCGCTGGAGAGGATGGATTCCTTGCAGAACAGCGTTGTCAATTGTCACTGCCTTTCCAAAGAACAGATCTTCCTCAAGGCCCCTCTGTCTACCAGTAGACCTAGATCCCTTTATCTCCTGCTGTTGGACAAAGCTTGGCATTTAAATATACTGCACAACTTGGACAACATCTCAATTAGTAAAACAAAGAGGTCCAGCATATATCACAGGCACTGGAACTTTGTTGTCGGTACTATTGAATTGTTAGGCCTTAGCACCGCAGAGACCTGGATCAGCTATCCCAAGCCAGAGGCCATTCCTAGCAGAGAATGTGGATGTGGTTGTCCTGTTTTGAAGCCTAATAGTGTGTATGAGAGTTGTTCCACGCCAGTTGGCCTCAGGATCAGAGAACAGTCCCAGCCATGTTTAATTTACTAGTATTGATGTAGACTGAGAGGCTGAGTACCAACATTCAGACAGGGAACAAGACACTGAAGTAACCTATGTCTCCGGTGAGTTCTGCTAAAAGCAAAAGCTACAGAGACATGCTGAAATGTGATAGTGCCGGATAGGCAGCAGACTAAACCACAGCATGACTGCATGACATCGAGGCATTCAGAAGTCACCACAGTCTACCACCTTGCAAAATCTTCAGGCGAGGTGCTACAGGCAGGAGCAGTTGGTGTTGCAAGAACATCTATGGGCTTTTCTCACCACTCATTTGATTGTTGGGGTTGAAGTACAAGTTGTAAGCAATCATTTGTCCTTTGTCCCATAAAAATTGTGTAAAATTCAGAACAGCCTGAGATACCCATATCATTTAAAATGTCATTCAGTATCTTTGTAAACAAAAGTACAGAATTCATGCTGAGGGTTCCTAATACGTTATTCCCATAACCACTAAATAATACTAAACAGAGGGGCTAGAGAAGACTACTCACTTTTTGTTTGGACATTTAGAAGGAAACAAACTGTTGAGTTCTTCAAAAGGCAATGTGTATTTTTGCAAGTAACAGTACATATGGTATTTGGGTACACTTTAGAGATTTGCATATGTGCTACTGTCAGCTTTGAGAACTCTATTTAAATTGACCAGTAGATCCATGGCAATAAAAGTAGACAATTACTTTTGATTGTGATTTTTGGACTCCAACAAAGATGTAAAATTACAGTCTACCTTTCCTTTCATACTAATATTTTCATTTTAAATGTTTTTGATTACCTGATTTTAGAAAGTGGTCATCAAAGCATACGCAACCTTTCTCAGATAAGACAGTACTTGGTAAGGCTCCTAACCCTTCAAATGTTCACATCAGTTCCCAATCTGTTCGGAGAAAAAAGGGCAAGACAGGACCATTGATTCTTTGGACAGCTGGAGAGATATCTGAAAGGAGTTGGCACTGAAATGCTTTGCACTGCAAAAGTGTCCATTTCTTAAGATTCAATTGACACAAGAGGCTAGACCTGTACCTTCCAGCTTATTCTGCAACCATGATGACCAAAGAGGATCCCCTACTACTATATCACAAACAATAGCTCATCATCATTCGATTTCCCATCTGAAATGATGACCTGCCTGTTAAGCTGCTCATGTAACTTATTCCTAGCTTGTTCACTCAGGCAACTGGGTTAAACAGTTTAAACAACAGGAAAGATCCATTACTTGACTTGTTTAAGCTAACCTTCCTAACTTGGACAAACAGGTTTGAACACACAAACACCATTTGACTGGAAAAGCAGTCTTTCAAAACAGCAACTGACTGATGACACAACATGCTCCACAGGGATTCATAATAAGGAACACTGAATTCTGCAATCCCTAAGCCATCCAGAACGAACCACCAAACTCAGGTTTCTCTAAACTGTTAGGTATCTTGGATGCTACTTTAAAGTTCCAGATGGAAGCCTCTGTGAAAACACAAGGCAGAGAACCAGTATTTCCTTGCACGATTCTGTGGATTTAGCAGTATTACCCAAATGTTTATAACAAGTCTTTTCTCTTCTGCAACAAACTAGGCTACCCATAGGTGTGGCAGACAGTGGATGAATTGCAGGAAAGGAAACATGCACATAACCAATTGTTTGGCCAAGAACTTAAAACCTCAGCTTCCATCTGCCTCAGCACCTCCTTCTAGTAATTTAATACTGGTAGTTTATTTCACCAACACCCAATAAACTTCAATACGCTGCTTAACCTAATCGCAAGTCCTATAGCACATGGTACATCCCTATACTTAATCTGCTTTCTTCCCACCCACTTGGTTCCCTGACTGGCTAAAGTCCCTAAATGTCAGAATAGTTTTTGTTCCCTTCCAATGGTTTAGCTTGTCTACACAGATCCATTAGAGGCAATGATCTCTTCCTGCTGCAGCCTAGCCTTGGGGCTGTTGTACCCAGCTGGCAAACCCTAGTTCTCCTAGGAAGTGCAAGTGTGGGCACTGTGGCCCTGCCGCACGACGAAGCATCTCCCACGCAGCCTGCTGCTGCATTAGCAGTGCACTGACACAGGGGCCTCATCAGCCTCTGACTCAAAACCACTGTACTTACAATAAGCTAAATGAAGGTCCAAAAGGTCTGAGAAAATTCTTCCAAGGCTTCTCACACCTCCTTTGGAGGTGATCTTTGACTCATCCAAGGCTGCCTTTCCCACCCCATCACAACCACTGAGCCATACACGAAAAGGAGCCAGAGCTCCCACAACAAAGTCCCTGCTTATAAGGCTGTTAAGACTACGTTTTTACTGACTTCCAAATGGGTACGGAGGGTCAGCTCAAATGCAGGGCCATGCAGCTTTCAATTTAGCAGGTCACTCTTGAACCACAGCTTGCCTTGTGTTTCTGAGGAGCCTGTGCAAGTGCGATGCTTCTGTCCTCAATTGCTCTTCTGATCTTCTGTGGAAGCGCTGCAGCTTCCACATTCTGCTCACTAAATGCTTTGTTAAAGGTTTGTCCTAGCTCCTGTAAACGAGAGGAAAAGAAAAACCAAGAGTTGAAGCCAAACACGTGTGAACCAAGAACAGCACAGTGGTGCCAGTGTTTCCAGTGGAAGTAGCTCAGGTTGAACCAGACCTGTGGGATGAAGAGCTCTACTGATCCCGGCTCCTCACTCCTGCCCCAGCACCCCCCACCACGTACATCTTCTCAGCCACCTGGTGAAGTAGATTAGGAAGGTAATTCAGTTGGACTACCTCATTTTTAAAAGCATAGCCCAGCTCCTCAGTAACTACATTATCACATAAATACCTGCTGTGTCAAGCACAAAGGATGGGCAGGACCCACCAGTCAGGGTCATCTAATGCTGGCATGGAACAAGACTATTTATGAGAACATTTCACACAACTTAGTCCTGGCCATGAAAGAGTTACTACTGCTTTATCTAGAAAATGAGTTCTTGAAAAACACTGTTAAGTTCAGTAGTGGGCAGAAATTATTTCACAAAAAGATTCAAAAGCTAAAAGATAGCTCAGTATTTGTTAATTCAGAGTGACTCCAGAGAGTAATTCATAAGCTTCTAAATTAATATTTTTAAGGAGGTCATAAAATGTGAACTTTAGTAACTGCTACAGCCAATCAAGCTGCCATCAGTTCTGCCTTAGACTACTAAAACACTAGTAATTACCTACTCAAATTACTTTAAAAGTTTAACAAAAGCTTATCTACAGATAGTAGCGTAGCATGATATACTGCCATCTTAAAAATTGCAGTATAGTGAATGTTACTGGTTAATCTTTTTATTATTTCAGATTCCAGTTTCTATAACTTATTCCCCTAATAAAAACCTATTTATTCAGTGTTTTCCTGGCAAGCTGTCTTCAAAAAATTCAATATATAGTAAATTTGCAGAGAAGGGCCAGTACAAAAGCAAACACATCAGTGTTTTCAGTACAGGAAGCATTACAGTGAATGAGGATTGAAAAGAAATAGCACTTAAACTCACTTGAAAGGATGTTTAGAGATAGTTCAACACAGAAACAGAAGAAACTGATATATTTTAAATTATTTTAATATTAAAGTTATCAAAACATAAATTTAGTGAAGACATACCAATAATATTGTGGGAAGTTCACCAATACAAAATTGCAAATACAGACAGCATTAACCTGTTAAAAGTTAACAAGGTCTAATGGTGACTTATGTTCCTTAATTTGTCACTATGTATCGACAGAAAAAAGTGCTCAGTTTCTTTCTGCTATACTGCCAATACCCTTACCTAATTTCTAATACGAAAAGTATTTTGTAATTCAGGTCAGGCAGTAAGTCTGCTGACCAGCACTTTGCGCAAAACCATCTCTCAGCTTCTTCTACCATAAAGGGTCCTGCTATTGCTCTTTGGTCTTTAAGCTCACATTTTTCAGTAACAGAATATTCCCACACATATATGTTGCTGCATCACAATAATACATCTAAATACACTATGTACAGGATGTTGCTTCTGGGAACAAAGACTTCCAAACTCTAAAATCAGAAAATGCCTTTTTCAGATTCCAAAAGGTAGTTTTGCAAACCAGCTGAGGAAATTTTTTTTTACCACAGCAAAAAAACCCCAACAGAAGTAGCTTGTAGGACCCCCAGTGTTCAGATGCCTGAATATTGGAAACATATATTCACCAATTATTGACTTAGTATTTTAAAAGTAGACAGATTCCCCCCCCCCAAAAAGGTACTGAATAAGTGCTTCTGGATATAGCAGCAAAAGAAGTTTTGTATTCTCTCTGTAGAAAGGGCAACCCATTTAAAAGGTGTTCCAGTAGATAAGCAGTTACAGTTCCACAACCAGGCCCATTCAATCACTAGAATAACGCATGGAAGCAAAGTTTTCAGGTATAAGCAGAGAACACTTCCCTTCACTGTAAGAATTTGTTTGAAAGACAGTCAACGTTTTAATTACTCGGGTATAGAAACTCCACCTTTGTGAACATCTGCACTGTACAATTCTATACTGCAGCAAGGTTTTCTAAACCTGCTCACTTGCTGCCTACTGGGTTTTTCTACTTTTTGTTTGGGGTCTTTTTGTTTTGTTTTTTTATAAAACGTGCAATTTCACTTAACCTTACACAACTTTTTTTGTCTTATACGTGAAGGATAGTGCAGCCTATGGGCAGTTTTGAAAACAGCAGCAATAAGAAACATTAAGATTGTAGAACTTTGCAAATAAATAGTATCCTACCACTCCACAGTTTTCTAAGGTAAAATATTACCATGGAGAATATAGAAGGAAAAACATAATTAAAAATTGTATAAAAATACATATGAACATAGTACATCTCTTCTATTTGCTACCAAACTGGTAGAAATAGCACATGGGGGATATATAATTTTAAACATTATCAAATACCTCTGTGAGAGCAGCAGCAGATAAACATTAATTACCTATTAGATCTGAATGCAAACAGATAATTGTGATAAATAAAACCAAAGAATATTTTCAACAAGAATTTATCTTCTCACAATCACTTCTGGTAAGCAAGGTTTCCATCTTTAAGCAAACTCAAAGATACTAACTTCTTGGAAGTTTCCCAGCATTTTATGATGTCTATCCACAGGTGATGATACAGCTGCCACCTTACAAGAAAAAAGAGAGCATGTAATAATCTCCACATAGCTGAATTTGTGAGTTAGGAGGAACGTTAACAAGATTTGTGATATCTCAGCACTTTCTGATATCGCACTACTGACTGAGAGGGAAAAGAAGACAACACAGAATGAGTCACATGCGCATCCTGCGTGTTTGTTGGCCTAAACGTTAGTTGTACACATGGATGTTGCACATTCAGAGTTCCAAGCGTAGAGATGTGTGGGCTACCAGTAGCTTCCCGATGCACTTGGGCAAGACAGTAACAGACAGTGTATTGGAAGTACCAGGACGAACTAGTATTCCATATCATAGTTGAAAAATTGTTTCATGTAGTTACACTGCACCAGCCGGTGGAGCTACAGTAGTAATTCTTTGATGTATTTAACATGAGTCTACCACAAAGCACATAACTGGCTACAGTGGTAAAATTTCTTCACACCGTGTTAGGTTGGCAATTTCTTCTGTAGTTTATATAAAAATGTATTATTATCTGCCATTTCTGCCCCCCCCCTTCCAGCAATGAGTTTTAGCTTTCCATTCACTGCATAGCTCCTATTCTAGAGCACAAAAAAAGATTATTATTTATGAAAAGCTTTGACAAACAGGATGCAGCTATCCAAAGTTTTCTATAACCTCAACTGTAATCTATCAAAACCTAATTCAACTCCCAAAGCAGAAAAGGAGATGGATATATGCCCGTTGCAACACAGAAATGTTCTTCTGGTTTATTCAGATTTAAACACCTGGAGTCATGTTTTATCACTGGTACCTAAATCCAAAGAGAGATACTTTTTTTCAGTTCGCACAAATAGAATTTCTGCTGACATGGTAGAGATGTATACAGGTTTCTGCAAGAAATGCAAATATTAGTATGAGAACTGAAACAGGAAAAATATCACAGAAGTGTTGAAATGGGAGCAAATGACTTTCAGTTACTGTTTCACTTGTGTAGCTATAGTGCCCTCTAGCAGTCGAAAGAGAAAATACAGGGCTTTATCTCAAGGAAAAAAAAAATCCACAAATTCAGAACTGCCTTTTTTTTTAAGCAGAGAAAGGACAGTTTGCAAATGTGAGGAAGAACATTTCTTCATGTTAAAAACAAGGTACTTTAATGGAAAGGACACTTCTCTCAGCTTTTATGCAACAGAATCCTGCAAAACTGGGAAGCTCTATAAAAGGAGAGTTCTTGTACCCTAAAGGCATTTCCCTGCTTCTGTAGATCTCACCTACACTGTATATGCATTAGCAACATGCACAGGATTTTGGCAAAAGGATATAGATTTTTACATGAATAGATCAACATACATTTTTGTGAAGTCTTTGTTTTCCCTACAAGGAGGAAACATTTTGGCTCAAACATCTTTATTGCATAAAATTCTGTGCAAGATGAAGAATAAATTATGACCTTTAAAACCTAAGAAAGTTTTATTTCCCTAGAGAGCAAATTATTGTATAGAGAGAAGAGTTAGCGTGCCTTAGAGCTGAGAAATTTTCTGTCTAGCTGCAGATCATTAGGAAAACGTTTTGGATAAGTTAGTGTTTCTTTTTTCCTTTGCATTTAAAAGAACATTAAGCCCAAGAAGTATAAGTCATTCTTTAGCAACTGGGAAATGGTCATCTGCACTGTTTGAGTCTTGAGGTCTGTAAATAACATTTCTGATTTCAAATAATCTCCATAGCTCGCCATCATGCACAATCATACCAGTTTGCTTCCTTTTTTCCCCCTTCCTTTTTAAAGAAAAGTATACACTAGATGATATAAAAAGATCTGACTTCTTAAAGAAAATATTTACCCATCAAATTACTATCCAAAAAATCTTACATGAAACTGCAACACAGAAAATAGTGTAAAAGAGTAAAAAGACAATTTTACCCTCTCTGCATCCGAAAGGTCAAAATAAAAAAAAAGTCTACTGCAGATGTTTCTCAGAAAAATGAATTTTGAAGAGCACATGCCTCAAAACTTTTTTCTCCCAGTTGCTGACAGGGAAATACTAAAATCCAGCATCAACTAGCACAGATTTGCTTAATATGGTATTCCAGTCTTCACCAGAGAAAGGTAAGAAACTGAATTAGTCTGTTGTGCTAACAAAGCAGGAAGGATCTTGGAATTTAAGAATTCAAACTGTAACATCAAAACTATTATAAAATACCACAGAGTCAGATGAGATGATTTTCAAAGACATCAACTGGTCTCAGGATGACAAGCTTACTGTAAGAAGAAAAACAAAATTAATCTTCACTCACATGGACAAAGAACAAAGTACCAACATTCAGATAAACTTTAGCATTAACACATATAAAAGGACTTTACAAATAACAAGCCATTAGGAAAAAAAGAAATTTCTTGTGCAGTATGTTCTTGAAATCCTTCTCATTAGAGCTCCAATTAGATCTAAAGAGAATTCAAATAAAAGACTGAAACACCAAAGTCTATTTTTGTTGCAACTATTTTTGATGTCTACAGATTTAAGACATGGTTCAGAATAAAAAATGCAGGCATATTAAAGTAAAAAATGAAAATAATTATTTTATAAAACTACAGTATTTAGGCAACTGTGTGACAAGCACACTAACACCTTTATAAAGGTCTACATGAGTCCACAAAAACTAAGAGTTCGTTTTCACCAAAGATCAGTTTACACCTATATTGGCTCAATTGAAAAATTTTATTTTTTTTTTTTTTGGTAGTCTTGATCAAGAACTTCTACTTTTGTCTGACTTAACAGGATCATTTGAAAGTAATGAAGTGCTATAACATCAGTACAGTAAGAAACAGCTCCACTCAGAACAGGATGATGAAGAACAATCAAAATTGTTCAGATTTTTCACAGGTTTTTTTTCCCCACGAACCCCTCAAATTTCTGCTATTTGTTACAGTTGTTCTAATCTTGTTAATTGTAACTTAATCTGCTAATTGTAATAAAAGGTAAGCGATATAGGATTAAATCTGACTACATCTTTAGTTGCAACATGAAGACAGTGATGAATTACAGTAAATGAGGTGCTTCATTGAAGGTCTCTGCCCCTTTATGTTACTTTGTGCAGTGGTACAACAGTAGTGTATGCCTTGTGGAAGAAAAAAAAAATCCCCTGCTCCTCCCCATCTGTTTTTGGTGAGACCTACTAGTTCAGGGATTAGTTAAAAAAACACAGGGAACATGCAGAATCACTTCCTTGAGTCAAAACCAATTTCTTGTGCATCTCTTTTATGCTCATGCGACAACTGACAATTACAAATTGTGCATTCCATCTAAAACACCCTCAAATAAATGTACAGTTTTTAGAAGTTATCTAAGGGCTGACAAGAATACTAAGCTTAGTCCCTCTGAAGACCTCTTCAGAGTAGATGGTCAACAACAAAATCAGATGTTTTAAATCAGGTACAGTCATGCTACGCTGTTCTCAGATACCCAAGTTACCTGGATAATCATTTTTGACTCCTTTTCTAGTTAAGGAATAGAGACTGTTTTCAGACTGTGGTTTAGAACAGAAACCTATTTTAAATGCTTGAAGTTACACCAATACTTTTCAACAGGTGCTTTTTCTAGTTAAGAAATAGACCTGCTTACACTTGTTTGTAAACTAAGTACTATACCTTTGTCTTTCACTAATAACTAACTTGTATTTCTTCTATGACTTTTCTGATTTGAAATAAGTGAGTTTTAAGAGAAGAAAAAATATGAATGGCACTGGCCATAAGTAATGTTTGAAAGAGGTTTACTTGTTACTTTATTGTTTTGTAGACAAACTGTAATATAGTCTGAAATACTGAATCCCATTATTTACATTTTTTTGTAGCTCAACCAAATGTGGTTTACTACAATATTGTCATTGAACTACATGTCAGATCACATCTTGCTCAAGCCCTTTAGCACCTAGCCAGAAAAGAAAATACCTTCTTAAATGTATACCTTTTTTTCCACAGAAATTTTGAAAAGCTGTCTGGGGAAAACCAAGGTAACCCTGCTCTCGGTGTTTCAGACTAGGAAAACCCATTTGCAGAACTGTTAAAACAAACAATGATTTAGCTAATCACAGTGGAGGCGTACTTGGGAATGCATTCAGAAGGATGAACTAAATAAGGGAATGAGTCAGCAGGATGCTTGGTTTGTTGATTCAAAAAAGGAAGGATGCTGCTTCAGGTGACAACAGATTTCACTGAAGTCTATGCTAGTAAGGATGTGACTGAACTGAAATGACAAGAGTTGACTAAGATAGTAGCAAAAAAAAAAGGAAGGGGACAGCAGAGCTAGACAAGGAATACAGGGACAGAGCAAGCCAAAAAGAAATCAAATCAAGAAAGTAATTTGGTAATGACTGAAATATGTACAGAATCCATTTAGATTGCAGCCAGGACACCGTTCTCTTACCCTGAATGACTTATGCTGAATAGCATACAATCACAGATTAGTTTTGACTGAAACAAACATTTGTGTTTGTTTCTTAAAGAGAGAGCAATCAAGCCATTCTGATCCAGGTGGTTTTCAACCATTCAGAGTTCAGAATGTAACAGCAAGGGACAAAACACATGCCAGTAAGAATTCCCCCCGACACCTTTCATTGATGGAAGTTTGCAGGAGGAAGGTGGTAAAAAGAAGTTCAAAAGGTTTCATCCCCTTACAGGCAGACCAGGGTGCAAACATGTATTAAGATATGAATCATGCACGGATCCATTACCGGGCTGAATTCAAAACAAGCAGGCAAACTTGGAATACCAATTTTAAAATTATGTGATACAGTAATTTCAGATGATTCATAAGAAGCATCCATGTAAAGAACACGCTAGTAAGTTGTCATTAGTTTTGCAGTGACTGCAGACTGTCATGAGCACTGCAGATTGACTGCAGTGAAAAGGCAGGTTTGAGCATGCCACACAACCACCTTAAGGCAGCATGCACAGTCCTTTCCTGTGCTGTACCTGTTCTGTAAGCCAACACACAAAAAACTTCCACCTCCCAGACTGTCAATCTGGCACCCTTCAGATGTACTAAATTATTGAAAAAAGAAAAGTAGGAAAGCTTGTATTTAATTCGGTGAACTAGAACAGCTCATTCAGAGCACTGGATAAAAAGGTTCTTAAAATATTTTATTTTGCCTGACATTCAGTGTAAAAGGAAATCAATTTCCCAAATACAATTCCTTATGGCAAGATTTAGAACTTACTGTAACAAGCATGGCAGTCAGTTGTGAAATTTCAATGTGAAACTAAGACTATACAAAAATTTTAAGTGCATATTTTTGCAACAAGATATAGATACACACAGGGACACAGGGGAAAAAAAACCCAAACCAAAACCAACCAAACAACCACCAACAAAAAAACCCCAAAACAGGATCCAGGTCTCAAAAACCCCTCAAATAATTGAAAAGCACAGAACAAAAATCCTACAGCTGGAGCTCTTCTCTCTGGGATACTACTACCTCCTACTTTCCTCCATTCCTATCTTGAAATTAAAAAAAAAAAAAAAAAAAAAAAAAAGGCAGAGACATGCTTTATAGCAGTTCTCCCCCACCTCCCCCCCCAAAAGACAAAAACACAGACTAAAGAAAATATACTGTTAACTGAAGTACTATCCCCTGCATCTATCTGATAAATGAGATGGTGGTTTTATGCTGCACTCATTAATGAGTTGATGGGGGAAAAAAAACCACAACAAAACCAAAACCCCAAAAAAGTAAAACCCACAACTCTAATAATTTATGAATGAATTTTCTTTTGAAAACAGACCAGCAGAATGCCACTAAATGGAAATAAAAACAAGTCTTGCTGGTGAGAGAGGTCCTTTGTAGTAAAGGACTAGGCAGTTCCCCTTCCTAAGAGGGGAAACTTCAGACCTCAGGTAACAGAACACCCCATTAGAAAGAGCCAATGAAGTACTTCTGTGGAGTATACTAACATTTCATGTATGTACATTTTTAAAGGGTGAATATACACTATAGTGTGAACTTATTATCTGCTGAGTGTTACTTTTGAAATGGAAAAACGTAATCATAGAAGTACAGGAATAAAAAAGATGATTTAGTGTGAGTAGTCAAATTTTTTAGAATAATACCTACCAAATATTCCACTTCTCTTAATGTATTTTTCTAAATTACGTTTCAGTACTGTATGTATTTTTGTGGGATCAAATTTTCTTCTACAGTTGCACAGTGCATGGATACAGAATAAATACCTTATTATTGGAATATTACTCTATTTACCGTTTGACTTAAATCAGTTTAAAATTCAGAAGACATCCAAAAGCTTTTATGCAACAGAGTACACTGGTGTGTTAATGTAAATGAAACATCATTATGTTGAGATTTTTTTTATATTCAATACTCTTTTAGCATTAAGTGATAGTGATTAGAGCTCCTTTTGTGAATATGGGGGTGGGGGTTGCCATTTGGAATGGTCTTTGTTCTTTTCTTTTTTTTTTTCTTTCTTTCTTTTTTTTTTTTCATTATGAAGGACCATTGCCTTAGCTTTTTTGGTTATTGCTTTTTTTTTTTTTTTTTTTTTGAAGACCATTCCATTTCTTTATTTTTTTAACATCTTAAAGTCATAAGGACTTATATGCAAAGCAGTCATACACTTTATCATTAAAACCCATAGGTAAAATACGTACACAAATCCAACAAAAGGCTAGTACATAGTAAAGCCTAAGCATACTACTATGCAATATTATGAATACATAACTTTAGAGACTTCGGTTTAGTACTGTTATCTATCCATTTCTGAAAACATTCACAAAGATTTTAAATGCAAATTTTCATTCCGTATCTGGAATAGAACAAAAATTATCTATGTTATAACAACTTTTGGTCATTTGTGTTTGACCAATTCGGTAAATTACAAAGAACCCAAAGAATTCTGTAACTTTCTGTAGAACTATGTAATAAAAACATTGCATATGTTCCTAGTATGATGTCTTTAGCAATCATTTACTGAAATGTAACTCAAACATCAATCTCTCAAAACGTATAACTGACCAGCTGCTTTTTAGTCTATATCTGAATCCAACTTCATCACAAAACCCCTTTTAATACAAAGATGCAGAAGTACATTAGGTAATACTAATGCAACACAGGTGCAGTTCTAGCATTGTCATTGATTAGTTGAATCATCTTCTCCATGAACGAGATTCGTTATCCTCCTCCTCTTCATCATCATCTTGAAGCAGCGAGTCATCCACCAAAGATTCTTCCTGAAACTTCAAGAAAAAACCATGATACTTTGTTACATCAGAAAATTTTAAAGATCAAAAGGCAAAATACAGATCTCTCAAACTTGTGATTTAATAAAGAACAATTTATTTTTTAATAGGTAAACAGTAATGCTTTCAAAGAAGTATACTGCATGCATATGTATTATATTAATAAATGGCAAATGAAACATTTTTTTTTTCTTTTCAGTGGACTTCAAAATGACCAGAACATATGCACCTCATACTTAAATAGCTCTTCTGATTCTTCAGCATAACATTCACGCCCAAGCTGCAATGTTCCCATGACGCTATACTGAAAACTGATGTTAGTTTTTGCACATTCAGAGTAACCATGCCTGTTTTCATCCAAGAGCTTAATCCACCTGTGCCTGAGTATCAAAAAGGTTGAACCTGAGACATTTTGATTTTGACAGCTTAATCAAGCTTAAAACCAATATAAAGGTTTAAAAGATCAGGACAGGGAGACAGGTATTTACAGAAATTTAGACAAAATATATTAATGTATTTTCAATTTGTTTCAGTAACAACATAGTAATTTCATAGACTTCACAACCCTCTGAACATTTCAGGTCAACAGTTATAGGCTTCAGAGAGGCAAAGTTAAAAAAGAAAGATAAACAGTGAGTTGTTTTAATTTTTATCTACATATAGGCAGGGGCGTATATATAAACTATCCCATCTCAGAACTTTTTTAACAATTGCACCTATCACAGCAATTTCTGGACAAGGATATCCTTCCCTAGCAAAATCTCCCAGCTGTTAGACACAAGTTATGGTCTTCCTTGCTTATTTTCTTCTCATCCCAGTAACTGTAGTTTTTTGCTACAGAATTTCCAAATTCAACAGGGAGGTGTGAAGATTGACTGGTGAAGTTAGGGAGCCTTCTGGAGAGATGTGAAGCTGTAGGCTGAAGAAAGCCTGTAACTAAGCCTTCTCTATTTCCACTAGGCTCTTTTACAACGGGAGAAACTACTACCTTCATTACTTTTGCCTATGGAAAGTGCATTTTAAAAACCAGCTCTGTCGACACCTGACCTGTCTGTCAATGTATGCTTGGATACTCTAAGCCAGACTAAACCACAGAAGCTTTCTGAGGAATTAGCCTCTTCCCCTGGTCCAGGTCTGCTGGTCTAGATGTCCAGCAGGCTAAAATACAACAGTATATGACCCCTTCCATTTTCTAGATATATCCTATAAAGTTTTTTGTTCTGTAAGAAATGAAACGTTTCTGCAAGGAAAAGTAAAGTATGTGGACTTTCGACAGCCTAGAAAACAAGAAATGTATTTATAGATAAATACACGTTCTGATAACAAAACATGAGTTAGATTAAAAAATAGACCTATGAATCAACAGACCATTTTCTTTTGAAAAAGCTACACTATTTCATCTTAAAAAAGAAAAATGAAAGAAAAAAAGAAAAAGCAAACTTACTTCTTCTTCATCAGGTTCAGCTTCTTCTGTTTCAACAGCTGACATACTAGCAACAGGCTTGTTCCACGCCAGCTTTAACTCTTGTCCTTTAAAACGAGATCCATGAATTGCAGCCTAAAACAAGTTTAAACGTTTTAGTTACATATTTCTTTGTCAGGGGAAAAATTAACTTCAGTAATACTTAAATGCCAGAAATAAACCAACAGCCTGCTTTTTCAAAAGAAAATTCTAGTTGTAATATGTTCTTACTGAATTACTGTTAATAGGTTAAACCAAAACATCATTTACTGCACATGGAATTCACACATCCTTTCAGGAAAAGGATCAAAATATATTCAGAAGAAAATAAGCTTGGAAAACCATAAATCATTTGGTAATGTGGGTAACATACTGAAACAAAACCTTGCTGGTTTTTAGTATTACCTTGATGGGTTCTTCTCCTTTCAAAGTTGGACACAAAACTGTTAATGCATAACTTACTGGAAGAAGAAAGACATCCCACAAATACAAATGATTTACTATATTAAAAAAAAACCCAAAACAACCAAACAACTCAAAAAGCCCCTTTGCGATTACAACTCAACTTACTGGAAAGCATTCCACTTCCTGTAAAGCCATTGTAATTGAAATGTAAAAATTTTTAACTTATAGGATATTGATGCCTTTCTAAGTACCAGCTGCATTAAATGGCTGCTTTGGAAATAGTATGTTCAAATTAAAGTAACATGAATGAGCATAAATCAGCGTTAGCAACATTCCGAAATAACCGTCATGGTCACAAAAGATATATAGTACAATCTGAAAGCACAGCATAATGTGAAATGCAGAAACAATTACATGTTCAATGACATCTGAACATGAATTGTGTGATATTAAAGTCCCCAGGTATAAATTTTAAATCTGTACATATAAATTTATGATAAATTTAAAAGATTCTATACTTATTAAAATGCAGCTCAGGAGCTTTTTGACCATGGTCTCATCACAATGTCACACAACTAGAATTTTTAAAAGTACTTATACGTGACATTTAGGTCCAGAAACAACTTGTAATCTTTGGAAGAAATTACTACTACATAAAAATGTAACATTTTACAATGTTCCTCTTCCTCTTCCTTCCAGGCTACAACATATATGGTCATAAAGCGTAGGCCTATTTTCATTTAAGAAGGTAAAATATTAGCTGCATTTATTTCACAATTGGCCTCAACAGAGGTTTTTAATGATTACCTTCTACAACTTCTCCAATTGCCAGTCTTAAAGTCTGCTTTAGTAGTAAACACAGAAATTCCAGTGGAAATATATTTAATATGTAAGAAAATCTTAAGGAAAATACAGATTTTACTATATTTGACCAGCCACAGTTTTCATAAAATTTTAATTTAAAAATGAAGGTGCAACTAGACACAAAGTCATTCAACAATTAAAAGTTTTAATGCTAACTAGAGTGTGGATCTCAAACATCGATCATGAATTCTGACCCAGCTAGAATATCCCCACTTTCCAGAGCATATTCTGAACTTCACCTTGAATACAGCTTGAAAACCCCACCTATTCTATTTCAGAGTGACTGATGAAAAACATATTGCTTTTTAAATGCAGTGAAAAGCATCATAAAAAAAAAAAGTACATAATGTTGACTTCAAGCTTTCCACCAAACATATCTCTCTTCTCTCCCTGCCCACATCTTTCTTCATTCTCTGCACTACCTTCTTTTGCAAGTGCTTCCTACCTCTACGCTTCTATGTTTGGTTCCAAAATACTACCATTCCTTGCTTTTTGGGTACAGAAATTTAGCTAAGGCCAAAATGACTCTCCATGCCAATTTTTAGGCAAAACAAGTTATAACAATAAAACCCTTATTTTGCTGATAAACAAGTATCTGTAGCAAGATACTGTCAAGATCGTTGTTGTGAACCATACTCCACCTGGAAGAAATAAAGACTTTATTTGGACAGTCCATAAAAACAGATTATTGTTCTAGGTGACCTATTCTTATTTCCAGGGAAGCAGAAGTTCCTCTCAATACTTACAATATTCTTATGTAAACTACAATATCAAAGAATGTGAAGTTGCAAAATGAAGTACTCAATGTCAGGAATCAGGAAGCGCCAAAACTAAAATGCTAACCTTAATGAAGTCCACTTGTGAATAAACTAATTATGACAGCTTTTATCTGCGAGCAGGTATTTCTTATTCTCCACAAAACTTTGGTTCACTGTTGAACAGTGTTCTTTCTATACAGTTGTCCAGTACTGTTTTTCCCTATCACTCAGTACATACTATGTGCTATTAACTGCACTTCCTTTTTTACAGAATAATTACAATCTCCATACAGTTAGTTCTAATCATTGCTGTATCTAAGAGTTTCACAAACAAAATTCCCATGTTTCTGTAAAACATATTTGGCACATGCTTCAAATTGTTTCTCAAAATATGTAACCATAATGATACTGTAAGTGTTCAAAACTATTGTCCCCATTTGCATAATTTGCATTGTAAATATCAGTATTTTTGTCAATCAGGTCACTGGTGTCTCAAGATAAAGCATACAAAATGAAAAGGCTCTCGCCAGCTATGAAAACTGTGTTCAAGTAAACTCCACAAGATGAACTCTGGAAAAACAGACACTTTGTGCAAAATATAAACATAAAATGAAATCTTTCTATACAACCATATCGTTGTATATCAATTCTTTCTGTGAATCAATTCTTTCTGGAGTACCTATTATTTTCAGGTGTGCTGGTTTTGGCTGGGATAGAGTTAATTTTCTTCACAGTAGCTAGTATGGGGCTATGTTTTGGATTTGTGCTGAAAACAGAATTGATAACACAGGGATGTTTTTGTTACTGCTGAGCTGGGCTTACACAGAGCCAAGGCCTTTTCTGCTTCTCACTCCACCCCACCAGCGAGTAGGCTGGGGCGGGGGGCACAAGAGGTTGGGGGGCGACACAGCTGGGACAGCTGACCCCAACTGACCAAAGAGATATTCCAGACCATATAATTTCATGCTCAGCATATAAAGCTGTGGAAGAAGGAGGAAGGGGGGACATCGGTGGTTATGGTGCTTCTCTCCCCAAGTAACCATTGCACATGATGGAGCCCTGCTTTCCTGGAGATGGCTGAACACCTGCCTGCTGATGAGAAGCAGCAAATGAATTCCTTGTTTCGCTTTGCTTATGCACGCAGCTTTTGCTTTCCCTGTTAAACTGTCTTTATCTCAGCCCATGAGTTTTCTCACTTTTACCCTTCTGATTCTCTCCCCCATCCCACTGGCGGGGGAGGCGAGTGAGTGGCTGCGTGGTGCTAAGTTGCCAGCTGGGGTTAAACCACAACATCAGGATACTCCTTCCCAACGGTGATGCAAGGATTTTAAAGAAAACAAAACCATTTGCTGAACAACTATGTTCATTATTTTGCGCAGGTTCACATACTGCCTACACCACAGAGGCCCGCTGAGCCAAACGTATAAAGCCTTAATGATCCATACGTAAACACGCCAAATTACAACATACGTCAACTCTGGATTTTAGTCTCTAAAAGTTACTTCTATAATTCTATACTTCTGTAATTTCCTAAGTTTCTAAAAAATATGGGGGGGGGGGAGAATCCCATCACGTCAAATCACATTTACACTATTACAGGTCTTCAGGCAAAGGTAAATCAAACTGATCCCAAACAAAATATATAGGCTTACTCTGCAGGATGTCAGTGAAATTTCAGGAAGACTGTGAAGGTACCAAGTCTTCAGGTGAGAAAAAAAAGAAGTCAATTAAATAAAGATAAACCAAGACATCCAGCTATCAATTCCCAAGTGTTTCTCTTAATTTCTCTCTTACATCCTGTACTTGAGTGTGCTATAGACATCCCCAATTCCTAAGTATGTCAGTAATACACTGTTCTGATAGATTTAACACAGAATTAAACTTTTGTGTCAGACTTGTTTTAAAATGTTTTAAAATAATTAGCAGCATTACATTTAATCAAATATAGAAGTATAATGTAACTAGAAAGTAGTTGAATGTTGCAGAGTATTTTCAACAAAGGTTATACTCACAGCTTCAGCTTCTGCTCTTGTTTTAAAGGTAATCACTGCATGGAGAGAAGAGTCGTCTATCTGGCAATCTTCAATTTCACCATATTGCTTTTAATAAATAAAAAAAAAGCTTAGTGAAATAGATCTCCACCTCTAAAAAATGCTGTCCTAAATGAAATGCCCTCAAAAATCATATAAAATTAGAACAGTGTACCTTTCACAGCTTTAATGACAATCAGAGCATTTGTCTTTGTAAGGAATACAGTTACTTTTACTTGCATTTCTAAAACACAAGTACTGTAGTTTCTGGATTTCCTGACTGTAAACATACAGGTATGAAGTAAAATTATGACAGAAAAATAGGTTGTTCTGCTTCAATACTTCTCTCCTGATCAGAAAGAAGGAATCTTGGGATGATTCCATTAGTCTACTATGAAACTCTTCCACAAAGATTTATTAGACGCAGGGACTGTAGAAGAAGTTTCAAAACTTAACTTGATTTCAGCATCTTAAGAACCTAACCCATCTATTCCTGTAATGGACTCTATGGTATTGCTACCTTTAATGCCACCATCACTGTAGGTGATGCATAGGTGGAGTGCACTGCTGATGTACAGAGAGTTGTGATACCATATCACAGAAACAGAAATACAGCTCAGTGCATTTCCATGGAATTTGGAGCAAGTTTAAAACAACAAATGCACAACCTGTAAAATGAAGTAATTAACATTTTTTCTCAGTGTTGTACTACTAACACTGTGAATAGACTTGTATTTGTTGACACTACTAAGGTTTTTTTGTTAATATTTTTGTTTGTTAAAGATAGTAAGTTTAATACTCCCTACAATAAAACCAAAGTGCAAGAAAACACTAAGTTCTGAGCAAATTTATGACCATAAACCAACATTACACAGCAAGCTTTTAACAGCGGCAGAGTCTCTGTCTTCATTTTTATACTCTTTGCAGTCAGTAAGAGAAGTACATAATGAAATGAAAAATACGAAATGACCAGCGAAATTTACTTTAGCGATATTCATAAGGCCGACTAAATCAGAATATGATACTGTAGATTAAAAATAAGTTTTTTCTTATATGCATCGATACTGGACTCAGAAACAGCCTATGCTTGACCAAGTGGGTTGTATTGCTGTGTTTTAAAGTTATACGTTCTTAGTTTTACACCAAAAATTTATAAAGCCATTGCTCAAATGTTCAGTCCATCATACATCTCTATAGAAAGTAATTTTGTTCCCCTTATGGGTATGATGGTTCCCTTTTTGTTCCCCCATATAGGTCTGATGTGGAGCATTTATTTAAGGGGAACACGTACATTTATGTACATATAGAGAGAGAGCTCCTGGAAACATGACACCTTAAAACCCCCAGTATAATAGTAGTGTTTTTTTTGTCGTGGTTTTGGTTTTTTGGTTTGTGGTTTTTTGGTTGTTGTTTTCTGGGGTTTTGGGGGGGGGGGGGGGTGTGGTTTGGTTTTTTTGTTGTTTTTTTAAGGGAGACCCAGGTCCTTGTTGACTTCTGTCCTTTGAAAAGCTACTTGCATGGCTGCCAGACAGGAAATATTAAGTACACTGACTGGAGTAGAATCTACTGGACTTACTGCCTCCTGGACTTCTACCTTCAGAGAGGACAACTGCAATTAAATATTGAAAAAAACAAAAACAAACCAAAAAAAACAAACGGGGGGGCGGGGGGGGGGACAGATGAAGATTCACACAATTTATGCCACCAGATATTCTTAACATTCTTTCCATAAAATAAACAAATTTCCTTTTATTATAACATTTTTTTAAGGAGGACAAGGGTTTTTATAAATTTATGTTGATCTCTCACTTCATTATATTCGCAAATAAAAATTTGCTAAAAATTATGTACATCAATTTATCATTTTTTAGACTAAAACCCGAAAAAAAAAGTAGAAAGAGCTCTGACTTCTTAAGCTTACAGACATGAAAAGACAGAAACCTCTGGCTGCCTTGCCAAGATCTGCATATCGTTGCACAATTCTCGTCTTGATTCTTAAAATTCAGGAAGTTAGGCAAAAGCACTGAAAATTTTCCGTGACAATTTTCATTAAGCACTTGTTAAGATACTTCAATAAAGATAAATAGACTTCAGGTATTGAAAGTTTCGGCACTGAATCAGTCTTTGTTCTCACCATCCCTTCAATTATTTTATCTTTCTGTACCTAAAAATTCATAACAAGTTTACATATACCCTGAACAAATAAATATTCTAAGTCCTTACTCGATATTCTCAATTTCCTTTCTTTTTAAGAAAAAAACCAACCCTTATAAATGGTATGCAGCTACAGTTATAATTAGTTGAATCAATAGTGTAATTTCTCTTTGTTTCACCTTTTCCTGATGCATCTTCTTTTTCCATGAACAGGTATATCATGTTAAAGATTCACTCCTAAATAATATTTCCACATGAATTGAATCAAGAGAAAACAAGTAATTCAATACAAGAATGTCACCCAAAGAACAGGAAAAGTGAAATTGCCACATACCGCAAAATGAGGAAGAAGATCTTCTCTATCACTTTCTGTAAATGCAGAGATTTCTAATGCCCTAGGTCGATGATCCACAACTGCATGCACAGGAACTCCTCTGCCTCTACCCCGGCCTCGTATTCCTCTACCTCTGCTACGTGATGCACCCCGACCTCTTGCATGAACCCCTCTACCACGAACTGAAGAAAGAATCCCTCGTTTGGCAGCCTAAGATGTTTGTACATAACATATTCATGTATTAAAATTCATAATCTAAGTATTTAGACAAAATTAACAAACACATATTCTGACGTTTCCTAAAAACACATCCCCAAACAAACCTCAGAAAGAGCAGCTTACAGGTCTTAAAATAACAAAAGGTGAACATGTTAATAACGTTAAAAAGCTAATACTGTTAATAATTAAGAGATCAAAAATAGGATGGAAATAGGAAAAAAAAGAGGTATTAAAAACAGATATCAAAAGAGCCCTTATCTGTGAGGATAATTCCTCACAGGAGAAAGGAACTGCAGTACAACATTTGAAATTTCATTAACAAATTTTCTTGATGTGGTAGCTACCTACTTAATTTGTCTCTTTATCTTTGTCTCTTATTTGTCTCTGAAGGTCCAGCCAGGACTTTTATTCTGACCAGAATTAATGCAGCATAATAGCTTTTGGCCGCAGAATTGTGTGGTACGAAACAGAAGCTCTAATGAGCACCTCCAAGGACAAAGTAATCCCTAAAAATTTGGCTCTACATACTCACTAATTTCCGTTCCCACAATACCTGTGTATCCCTTCTAAAGAACTGGCATGCACTCTCCAAGAAAAGTCAAAAGGCCGATGACAGTATCTCCGACAGCCATTTAAAAAATAATTTGCAAAAACCTATTTTAAGTTTCAAAAAAGTACTTTCAAGGATTTAATTTTAACATTTCTAACAAGAAAAAAAAAAATCTTTCAAACCCAAATGGATCTGATGTAGGAATCAAATGTTAAATGAAATCATTATAACAATGTTTTTAACATATCCTACAGTGTTTACAACTCAAGGACTGATAGCACTACTTTAATGCATGCCAGTGATATCACCCATGAGGAGATCAATCTGTTAAGGCTTTATTCACTAAATTATTCACATAATTTTACAATAGTATATAGTTAATTTTTTTTTTTTTTGTAAATAGAATCCTGCAGGTTTTGGGGTTTGTTTTTTTTTTTTTAAAAAACATTTTAAAATGGTTAAAGGATTATAATCCAGAAAGTTAAAGATAATGCTGACTCAACAATCAAGCTGTATACTGTTTGGGTTTTCTCACAGTAAAATCAGGGCCACCTGGAACAGAACAGCAGATTATGAGCCACAGAAGCAACACATGAATATTGTGGGAGTTAAAGTCACAAAGACAATGTGTGAATAAAAGTTTTTCTAAAGAATTTGTAAGAATACTGAAGAATCAAACAAACATCAAGGCAACCCCCCCATATATCCCTCTTGTAAATTATACAAGGGATACATTTCATGCTGTTCCTTGAATCATACTGGTGTGCTTTACTAATAACCCTGGTTTTCTCCATCTACTTTGATTGGTATTTTCTAAAAGCTTCAGAATATTCATTTTACTAGCAAAAATTATTTTCCTGAAAGAGCTACAATTGTCTTTTCCAACTCAAAATACAAACTCAGTGAGAGATGGAATAGGATTAGCACACTCAACTGCGGTGTAACTTTATCTTGAATGAGCACGTGCTTTTCTACTGCTATTTTAAATATCATTCAGTTCACATATTTTCTAAAATGTAAGATTTATAAATAAGTTTTTAGTACACTAATGAATTATTATTCACCATCAGAATATATATTGTTAACATAAGCTTTTATGTCATCTCTTAAATTGGCTTGGCTTATTAACAAACCTATTTTCACAATTACCAAAGCTGCGTAACAACTTAGTTTTAAAGTAAGATTTTAATGCAACTTAGCCATACGTATGTGCACTGTGTTCATATGTAGTTATACATAAGACATGACCAAACTTCATTAAGACAAGAGGGATTTAAGCGACACAGCAGCCTGCTTAACAGTAAAAAGAGATAAGATTATCATGCAATTTAAGTACATATTACACAATCATATAGGCAAGACAGTGCAATATAACAGAATAACACCCACAGCATTCAGAATTTCTCAAAATAAGACACAGATATGAAGAATCTTGCACAGCCTTCTCAATTTTTTAAAAAGCAAGTACTTTAAGAAAAAGCGTGTTTCTATACATTGAACGCTTCTTGAAACACTGTATTTGTTTTTGATAAGTCCTCCTCTTGAAACCAATGCTGTAATAATATTACTTCTGGCACCTCAGCCTTTTGGTTAATCTCATTAAGAGGATGCTAACATTTAAGAATAAAAGATCAAGCAGTGTTTTTAACTCTTCAGTATCAAACACACCACCACCTACAGGCAACAATTTAAAACCACTCCATGTTCTAAAGGAAGCATTACTACCACAAATCTGTAAGAAACCACATCATCTAAACAGTTACAGAAATTAAATAAATTAGCAATCAAAATTAAAGACAATACTATTTCTCTACCTCAGTGGAATTCAGAAACTGATTTTTTAAAATATTATTGCTAAATGCCTCCATTTACATGCAACTTAACATTGCACTCTGGAAAAATATATTTATGATACAATATCCAAGCTAATAAACATATATGAAAATATTTGATTAAAAGTTAATTGCTACAAAAGAAGAGACAAACATACTTCCAGCTGTAGCTCTGTATATTTTCGTCTTAATTCAGTAACTTCCTCCCCAGCTTGCATCTTCTTGTATAAATCCAGTTCAGTATCTAGTAACTCTTTCTGCATCTAAGAAATTGTTACGGTACATTATTAGTTCCACAGTTCATATTCTCTACTGAGGAAACAATTTTCTGATAAAACCCAAGAATCCATTGCTACGTTCCTATCAGAAGGCTATTTCAGAAATACACAGCGAATTAAAGATTGGCCAGCGTTGACCTCCAGGCAAAAGGTGCTGTGGCAGACTTACCTATCTGGAAAACAGATTCCTAGAAACATTAACAAAAGGGAATTTGAAAACTAGAAGCTGTACTCGAATTTTAAACTTAACCAAGTTGTGGCTTATTAATTCAAATCACAGCTCTAACTTTGCAGGTATACTGCTTACTACCTTAGGTTTCCATCTTCAAAAACAAACTAAGCACAAGCTTAGGTAGCCTTCTTGGCAAGATAAAACTTCAATGTGTAGCAGTATGTTTCTGAGCTTGCTGATGTCAAAACTTTTAGACTACCACACAAAGCCAAAGCCAAGAGAATTTTTTCTAAACTAGAGATACACAAAATAGAAAATATAAGAATTATATAGTAGTGATAATGAGATAAAAAGGGATTCTACACAAAAAAAGCAGTACAATTATGAATGAATACAAAATCCATTATCAGTATTGAGAAAAAGCATCTAAGTTTATCACAATTCCATAATGCAAAAAGCACAAATGGTAGTTCTGTTCAGACCACAGTAGAAAAAAACCAGTAACAAGACCTCTGCTAACAAAAGGTTGGTCTCTGATGTACCCAGTTGCCTTCCAGCCCACAATACCTTAAAAAAATATATGAGAAAGTTCAAAAATATATATGAAACTGAAAGGTGTCTCTGAACCCAAATTTAGACCTGTTCATTGCAACCATTGAGGTGCAGGTGCTGGTACAGGTGCAGGAAAGGGCTTTATGCAGCCATGAAAATTTTATTTGAAGTTCTGTTCCAAACTGAAAGCTTTTTTTTTTTTTTTTTTTTAATGGAAAAAGCAGCAGCCAAATGTTCCGGTGATATCACAAATGAAGGATAAAGTTATAGATGATTGTGAAACAGTTTCACATTTACACCCATTGATTCAAAACCACAGCATGTGTTCAAAGGCTGGTTGTCAAGAGATGAAGGTTTCGCAGTTGTGACAGTTGGAAACCAAGTATTACCACTAAATGATAAAGGGTTTTTTTTGTTTCTTTGTTTTTTCCTGGAAGCTTTAAAAGAAAAAAAGCTGGATTATTCAACTGGCAACTTCAACCTGAACCCCTTTCAGCCGCATTTTCTGATCATCTACAGCAATCACAGAAAAAAATCATTATCTCCTGTATAATGGTTTTCAAAGTTTTCAAAATTGGAAACAGTGTTTCTCTCAAATCCCACTGAGTTGCAACACATCAATGACATGGCAAAACAAATGCTTCTGAAGTTTAATAGTGACCAGCAGTTAGAACTCACAAAGCAGCCAGTGACACTTGTGTCGTAAAGACTTTTGAGGTTTATTTCTAGTGCTCTTAATGAAGACTTCTCTTATAAAGCTGTGCCAGGTCTCAGGAAGAAAATACCTCCTTCAAGATACACCAATAGGCAGCAAAGGTTTCTACACTCGGGGGGGAAGAGTATTTTGTAATCTGCATGAACTGGAACAAGACAAAAATAGGTAAAGATAATGGCACAGTCACATGGGCCTCATCTTCGTTTGCACGGTATTCAGAGCTCCCCAGGTTTTAAACACTAAGAAAATGCAAGAGAACCTAGAGCAAAGTCTTTCAGAAAATTGTCAAAGTTGTAAATTTTAACTGAAGGCTCTGTTAGTTCCTCACTTCCACAAAGGTCAGATGGGACCGACTGTTTTCTCTCTTTCAAATGTTAACAAAACAATGCTCAGAGATAATGCACAATCTCCCAGAGAGGAAAGCTATCAATAAAATCAACTTTTCTACAGTTGGGATATTTTGCCCATTATGAAATGGATTTGCTCAAAATGTTTCTTCACCTTCATATTACAAAGGAAATGGAAAACCAGCACAAGAACTTCATTAAAATTGTAGTTCAAATTACCATATTGCCTCACTTTACTAAGCAAAACCAACAGTCACACGAGGAAGTGGTGGACCAGGTTGCCAAGCAAAGGGTGATGTGGGCAGACAGGATCTCAAGATCAACAAAACAGGGTTGAAGGAGGACCACTTCAAGCATACACATACCAACCCACATAAATGAGGGAGGGAGGGCCTACAGAACAGTATCACAAGGGAAGATCTCATTTCTTTTCTGGGCAATCAGTGCCTCTCTGAAGAGCCTGTACACTAATACACACACCATGTGAAACAAAGAGGAGGAATTAGATGTCTGTGTGCAGTTACAGCACTACAATCTCACTGGGACTACAGAAACATTGCAGGAAGACTCACACGACTGGAGCGGTGCAGTGGACGGATACAGTCTCTTAAGGAAGGACAAGCCAGGATGGCAAGGAGCAGGAGTTGCCTGTTATGTGAGAGAGCAGTATGAATGCACAGAGCTCTGCTTGGGGACAGACAATGAGCCAGTCAAAAAGTTTATGAGTCAGGATTAAGACAGCAGACCTATGTGTGCAACTTTGCAGCAGGTGCATACTACACACTGCCTGATCAGGTAAAAGAAGTAGATGAGACCTTCTTCAGACAATTGGATGAAGCCTCCTGTTTAAAGACCCTGGGCCTGGGTATCTGCTGTAAAGGCAGGATGATTTTCAAGAATCACATCCTCCAAGTTCCAGGGCATGCAGGAAATAAAGGACAGGTGGCAGGATGCCTGCCTGGATGAACAAGGAGATCCTAACAAAACTTAAATCCAAAACCAAGGTGTACAGGAGGTGGAAGCAGGGTTAGATCACAGAAGGAATATAGAGAGACTGAGCATGCAGGCACTGGTTTGGAAAACCAAAGCCCACCTAGAGTTGAATCTGGCAAGAGGGGTGAGAAACAAGAAGAAAGGCTTATGCACATCTGTCCTGGTTTCAGCTGGGATAGAGTTAATTGTCTTCCTAGGAGATGGTACAGTGCTATGTTTTTGAGTTTGGTATGAGGAGAATGCTGATAACACACTGATGTTTTCAGTTGTTGCTAAGTAGTGTTTAGTCTAAAGTCAAGGATTTTTCAGCTTCTCATGCCCAGCCAGCAAGAAGGCTGGAGTGGACACAGCCAGGGCAGCTGACCCCAAATGGTGAGAGGGGTATTCCATACTATGTGACATCATGTCCAGTATATAAACTGGGGGGAATGGGAATGGGGGGATCGCCACCCGGGGACTAACTGGGTGTTGGTCAGCAGGTGGTGAGCAATTGCATTGTGCATCACTTGTATATTCCAATCCTTTTATTATTACTATTGTAATTTTATCAGTGTTATCATTAATAGTTTCTTCTTTTCTGTTCTATTAAACCGTTCTTATCTCAACCGACGAGTTTTATTTTTTTTCCCCAATTCCCTCCCCCATCCCACTGGTTGGGGGGAAGTAAGTGAGCAGCTGCGTGGTGCTTAGTTGCTGGCTGGGGTTAAACCATGACAACGTCTATCAGCAGCAAGAGGAACACTATGCTGTGAAAAATGTGGACTGACTGCTGAATGTGAAAGGGGACCTGGCAACAAACGACATGGAACAGCTGAGGTGCTCCTCGGTCCTCCTCCTCCTCAGTCTTTAGAGGAAAGACTTGCCTTCAGCAATTCCAGACCCTGACACTAGAGTAAAAGCCTGGAGCAAGAAGAATTACCTTTGTTGGAGGAGAATCAAGTTTGGAAACATTTAAACAAACTGGACATACACAGAAACCTGGGACCCAATAAGATGCAAGCATTAAGTACCGAGCGAGCTCGTTGATGTCATTGCAAAGTCAATTTCAATTATCTTTGAAAGGTCATGGCCTTTGGGGGAGGTTCCTCGGGACTGAGAAAAAGCAAGTATCACTCTGATCTTCAAAAAGGGCAAGGAGATCTGGGGAACTACACGCTGGTCAGCCTCACCACAATCCCTAGGAAGATGAAGGAGCAAATAATCTTCAAAACCATTTCCGAGAATGTTAAGAACAAGGCGGCGATTGAGGAAAAAGAACGAGAAATCATGCTTGACCTTAACAGCTGTCTACAGTGAGATGACTGACTTGGTGGACAAGAGCAGAGTAGTGGAAGTAGTTTATCCTGACTCCAGTAAGGCTTTCAATACTACCGCCCACAACATCCTCACAGCCAAAGGATCAAGTGCTGACTAGATAGGTGGACAGCGAGATGAACTGAAAACTGGCTGAACTGCTGGGTTCAAAGGGTTCTGATCAGTGGCAGAAAGTCCATCTGGAGACCAGTCACTAATGGTGTACCCCAGCAGTAACGTCTTCATTAGTGACCTGGATGGTAAGACAGACTGTACTCTCAGCAAGTTTGTGGACAATACAAAATTTGGAGGAGCGGCTGGTACACCAGCTGGTTGCGTTTCCATTCAGAAAGATCTTGGCATGCTGGAGAAATGGGGCAGGAGGAACCTCCTGCATTTGAACAAAGGGAACTGCCAAGTCCTGCACCTGAGCAGGAGTAACCCCAGCCACCAGCCCAGGTTGGGGGCTGCCCAGATGAAGAGGACCTGAGGGGTCCTGGTAGCAGAAAAGAAGTTGAACACGAGCCAGCAGTGCATCCCTGTGGCAAAGAAGACTGACGGCCTCCTGTGCTGCATTAGGAAGAGCACCACCAGAAGGTCAAGGGAGGCGATCCTTCTCTACTCTGCAGTGGTGTGGCCACACATGGAGTGCTGTGTCCAGCTCCAGGCTCCCAGGCACAAGAGAGACACACTGGAGTGAGTCCAGCAAAAGGCCACAAAGATGATTAAGGGATTGGAGCATCTACTATATGAGCAGAGGCTGACAAAGCTGGGATTGTTTTAACTTCAGGAAGAGAAGCTGGTGGGGCAGGATCTTATCCATGTGTATAACTACTTAGTAGGGATGAGCAAAGAAGACATCCAGACTCTTCTTAGTGGTGCATGGTGATGGAACAGGACAATCCCCAGAGATCCCTTCTAATCTCAATTATTTTGAGCTATTTTGTGTTATCAGACTATTTTCTTGTCCACTCCAAGAATTTACTAAACCACTCTCAGGGTAAAATAACTGTCATGGGTTAAAACACTGCATTTAAGTTTTCTAGACAAGAATTTGCCAAGTTTTCATGATGCAACTTGCTTCTTAATTTCTATGGGTCTGGATTCATTTCCTTGCATATGACAAAATCCACAACCAACTGTTATTCTTGGATCAAAAGTGATATAAACTATTTTTTCCTGTTCAAATTTATGAAGCACTGTACACCACCAGCAGAAGACTATTTCTCAAAAACATAAGGCTTTCACAATCAAATGCAGCTTTAAAAATACTGCCAATTTCTAGGTCTTCTATAGTTCAAATTCACTCCACAGGTAGCTTACTTCCTTCAGACCTCTCAGAAACATTTTCTCACCAGACATCCACTTTCTCTCAAAAACATAAACACGTTAAAAAAAAAAAACTTCTCTCATCTCCAAAAAAGAAGAGTTTAATCTTGTTATAGCGGTGCCTGAATTCTGGTATTACTGCCCTTAGTTCCCCCCTCTAAAACACAGTAGAATATTCCACTGCAATGGAACTTGTTTTAAGAGGTATAAACTGACTTCCAAAAATTATAATCTATGCCCCTTTTTAGGATAAAAATATGCTCCTTCAACTTTTTCCTGAGAACGATGTAAGAAGCTATAGTGAGTACATACAGGTCATTTCAGTATTTCTTCCTGATATTTCTTTTCAAAACTGTCTATCACTGTAATTTACACTGCAGTTACTTTTAATACCTATATTTCTAGGTAAAATAAAGCAGTAGAAATGCTGCTTCAAACTGAAAACTAATGAACCATTTAAATTAAATCTGGGTTGTAACATTATACCAGCTTTTTAAAACAGAATCCCAAACGTTAAAAGACTAAACATTCTGAAGATTTAAGAACTGAATGAAATTAGCAGAAAAGATCAAGACTTTTTGTCTTTACTGGAAAATACACTGTACAAAAAACCCTGCTCTTTTATTAGTATGCACTTCCTCACTTGATAAAGGAAGAAAAACTTGCAATATATTTTTAAAAAAACTTACTAATTTGTTAAAATATTATTTCTCAAAGTCTCACTTAATTCTTAATCACCTTGTGACCTGTTTAGGAACAAATACTTCTATAAAAAGCGAAATACTGCATTTTAAAAAGGTAATATAATTGCATCTTTAAGCAGCTGGGAAATTGGTTATAGCCATATACTAACAAGAATGATAGCAGAGGACAGAAAATCCTGCCACAGGTGCAACCCAAACATAGGTAGCTAGATCAAAGGAAAACTGACCAGTATAATCTTCAATCTAAAAAGCTTAATATATTGAAAAATTTCAGTGACATAAAAAGCTTCAGAAACTTATGTACCAGTACAGCAGTCAACTAATTTCATGAAGCATTTTGTGTATTAAACCTGACCAGAAGATATGCACTGCATAATGATAATCCCTTTGCATCAGAAATACTATTTTCATGATTTCTATTCAAAATTTAAGAAAGCAATAGACTATACACAAAAGATCAGATAAAACAAAAGAAATAATCATAAGATTTGGGGGAGGGAAGGGGGCGCATGTGTTGATTTTCCAGATGATGCAATATCTGTGTAACAGTGGGTAAACCTTTTAGCCAACAGCATGGTTTTAAAATTAACTATGTTCCTTTAAAAAGATGACTTCAAAATTAAACCAGTATAGTTCTAAATACTGCTGATGTGGCTGCATATTTTTATTCTGCTAACATAAGCATGTGAATTCATCTTATTAACAAGCTGACCAAAACTTGAGTACCTGAGTCTTAGTTTTCATGCTTTTTAAAGGAGTCCCTCCTCCTGGTGATACACCTTTTAATTCATCCTTTAACTTGGTAATGCTATTAGTCAAAATTTCCAGTGTTTTCATGATTTCTGCTTTGTCTTCTGACTTCATGGCTTTATTCTTCTCCAGCTTTGAAATAAGCATCTGTCCAATTTAAAAAAATCAATAAAATAAAAAAATATCTTTTTATTTAGCAACTACTATTACAGATTTCTTTTCCAGTACTCATTACAACCAATGGAAAACCAGAATATTGCATTTCTTTTGCTGTGATCTTCAAACTCAATATATAGTGCTTTTAACAGCTTACATTAAATTAAAATCTTTGTCTGAATCTCTGATTAATTAATTTGCTAACAAACACCTGATATCGCCACTTCATTTGGACAGATTTGCTCAACATAAATTATTTCAAAATTTTTATCCAACTTAAATGACATTGTGGCCTTTTTCTTCTCCTAAGCTTAAATGCAGTCATGCATACTTTTCTACATCAATCTTTCCTGCTCTTGTGAAGTACAACTCTCAGGCTTTCATTTCTCCCCAAAAACATAAGTATGTCACACCCAAATTAAGCAATTTAAACTAAAATTGCACCTAAATCGCATAAGCTTGTAGTTAAAGTGAACTAACAAGACAAGTTAGATTAAAACTCTAAACTTAAAATAATGTCGTAATACCTTTCTACGAGAATGTTTATTTTACAGGCCAGTTTTGTAGCTCACACTTACAAAATCTGAAATATTTTAAAGTAGTGAACTGAGATTTTACAACTGTATTGCTGACTTTCTTTAATGCTAATATCTCACCTTTTGTGTTTCAATGTGCTTCTCTAAGATTTCTTGCTTCTTTTTTCTCACGTCTTGTTGAAGTCGTAATGCTTCCTAGAAGCATAAAAAAATTAAAGTTTTTAGATTTTGAAAAAATAATGCTAGAAGAATACTACACTATACCTGACAACTATACAGTAGTAACTTACAGTAACAGGGAACAAAATAATAATAGAAACACAAGGGACTAATAGGCAATATTTTTCAAATTATGTTTTGGAAAATAACACATCACCGAATTAGTGAAGGATCTAATGATCTTTCTTAGATCTGTGCTGGGAAGACTTCATTATTACTTATGTACAAAGTAACCGCTTACACAACTCCACTGAAAGCTGAAAGGCAATATAATACACTACCGCAAGACATACAATATACAAGAGTTCCAATGTGCAAGGACAGTATCTTGAAAACTGTAAATGAAGTCCATCAATTAAAACACTCTGCAGTACAGTTAAAAGCAAAAAGAAATACATTCTATTTTCTAAATCTGAAGTGTTACCCAAAGAAAACCATCACTTTTGCACCTGACTGCTACAACTTGGAAGTGACAAGTACTAGCACTCCATCTGCTAAAACCAGAATCTTGACATTGCAATGGGCCAATAAAAATAAATTGAAACTGATAAATTTGTGACCTATTGCACTCAGAAGGAGAAGCAGGAGGAGATGCTACAGCTGCTGTGCTTAGCTCCTACTAATGTCACTTGAGAGAAAGCAATTGCTTCTTGCTCTCAGATACAGACTGTAGAAGTCTTAGCAGGATACTTGCAGAAAACAATTAAGAGCTTTGATATCAACATATTTAATGGGATAAAAGAGGACAGGCAGATGATGATTTTGCACCTCTAGATCACCCATCAACCGGGATTCGTTATCTTATACAAAGAGTATAAATGCATAACAGTCATAAAAAAGAAATAGTAATAAGGTTTCTGTATGTCTTCCCAAATACTGACAAATTCTGCTGCATGAAATGTTAGTTTTGCAATACAGTGTGCAATAATTTTTCTGAAGGGAAAAGGAAGATAAGACAAGGGGATGAATGCTAAGAAAAACTAGGGAGACAGGAAGAAAGAAGGGAGTGAGTCCCACAAAATCACGTTTTCCCACAAGTACTAGTATATTGTAATAGAAATCTCTGAATAGAGGAAGGAGCACAAGAGCACATGAAAAAAGAGCCAATCACTTAGCACATCTTCAGTGTCTTCTGTCAAAAAAAAAACCCTACAGATGTCATGATGAGTCAATAATTTTACTACGAGCTTTTTGCCATTTCACAGGCACTTAGCATCTTAACTTGAAAGGTAAAGGCTCTAATTCTGAAAAACATATTTTAGGGGACAAATATGAAATTAAATTCCCAAATTAGAAGTGATTTCTTTAAAGTCTGGACCAATGCCACAACTGACATGCAGCTACAAACTGCTATTTCAAATTATATTAGACTTTAGCTACAGAAGTTTACCAATAGGTTAAAATCTTTGTTTAACAGTTATACTGCTTTCAATACTTATGTTTGAATCTAACTTAGTATTGAACTCTTAATTTCTGGTTTGAAACCAATAAGATAAACATTGTCCTATATTTAGTTTTTCTAAATGGTAAGAATAAACCTGAAAAAGGAGCTTTACTGGGCTCTTTTGAAAATTCTACACAAGCTAAACTACAACTGAGTGACCTATTCAAGGCCAAATGCATTTTTGTTGCATTGTTGCATTTCCTCTCCAACGTAAAAATAAAAAAAAATGGATGCGGGAGAACTACAGTTTGGAAACAATAAAATGCAGAGTCATACACTTCTCACTTCTGTCAAGTGAAGAAACAGTTTTGGTCACAAGTACAAAATACACTGAGAATGAAGGCCAGTCTGATGATGATAAAGGCCAGTTCCAGAAAGCCTTAAGAGAGAACAATAGTGACTATCCTATACTGCCTTCTCACTCACAATAGACAATTCATGCCTCAACATCCAGATACTGCTTCCAGGAAAAAGTATTTGCCATTTTGAACTTCTAGAGAGTTTTAAACCTGCTTACACTGCCTGAACATACACTGAAAAAGTAACAAAACAATGCTGAATTTTCTTCTCCTTTGAAAAGAAATCATCACAGCAAATTTAATCCTATAACTAGTTTCATCTACGCTCTTGAGATGAATATATATAGTGCACTACCTCTAGTGGTCACAAGTTCCCAATCTAGGTCCATTTTATAAAGAAGCATATTTAATTTACCTGTTTTTTCTTCTGTGCTTCATTAGAGTCTAGCACGGAAGTGGAAACAACAGGCAAAGATTTCTGTGCTGCCTTCAAAGCAGCAGGGTTGTACACAGTTTTTGTCAAGCCAGTAGAAGTGGATAAAACCTATAGGAGGAAATCATTTTATTTTTTTGCCAGTGAATTTCAATTTTTTTTTTAAAAAAAACATGAGTGCTTAAAAATATATAAGCGTCTTTTCTTTTGTCTGTTTTGATGATATGAAATATAAAAATTTGGTGTAACAATAATATTTGGAGTTGCTGAAGTTAAACAATTTTTTTAAAGAGGCAGCACCACATCAGATACAGAAGAATTATAAACATCAGATGATAAATCCTTCCCATTGAGATTTCATATGTACTTCTGAGCTTCAAATATATAAAATTTTATGCATTTGAGCATCATTAAGGAAACAGAAGACTGAGATTTTCCCAAGAATAACTGAAGTTTTTCTTTTTTTGTTTTGAAGTTTAAAATACAATTTTTCATGGCTTTGTGAATTTTCCAAGCAAAAATTCAACATAATTTTAGAGACTGAGGTCCAAAGTAGATACAATAGTTCCTTTTCATATGCAGTTTGTGCAAAGTAAAGCTTGTACAATCAACAAGAAGTAACTCAAGTACAGGGAAGTCTTCAACATCATACAGCAAAGGAAGAGACTCCTATGTCTCTGTTCTCTTTCCTACATTTGTAATGAGGTATGAAATTTCTCCACGACTTACTGAGAACACAGTTGTCTACTTTATAATCTTTCTGAAGTATACTATGTACATCTCCGCAATACCTGAAGATTTGGACTAGTCTGATTTTTTATCACATTCCTTAAAGGACGTTTTGGTCCATGTTAGTACTGAAAAAATCCATGGCTAAGTGCTAGAGATAATATAGGCATGATCTTGTCTGCCTTGTTAGCAAATCACAGCAATTATGCAATTGGTATCATTTCCAGGAGTTTAAAAATACTTTATATGTATTTGGAAAATTAAAAGATGCATGCAGAGTCTATTGGTCACCATGCACTCCATAACATAGACACAATGCCCACCAAGAGAAGAAAAGAAAGAGACAGCCAAGAAACATTAGAAAGACAGAAAAGACCAAGAGATCAGAAGAATTTACAATAGGAATGCTTCATATAAAAGCTTTTCACTTTGTTGTGCTATTTATACTATTTCTTCCCACAGTAAAGTATTTTCTAGCATAGGCAGTGCAGAGAGAACAAAAAAAAAAAAACCCCAAAAACCACAAAGCATGTTATGGGGTATTATAAAAGGTGATATAAAATGCTCTAAGCAAGCCATTAAAAAGGACATGAAGGAATTTTTTTAAAACTTATGAAAACACATTAACGTATGCATATCCCAATCATACAGCTCCTATTACAAAGTATCTTTAGGACAGGCTACATCACAAACAGAGGACCAAGTAAAGACAAAAATATTGACACACTCCTTTTGCCCTGAACTGTCTTGATGGCAGTGAACCATGCTTCCTCATCTCTTTCAATATAAGGAGAGATGCAACAGCAGATGTACCTGCATCAACTAATACAGAAGAACAAGAAGCCACACATTAATGTCTTCTAAATCTTCTAATACTATTCAAGAGAAGGAATAGTGTGAATCTCTTCACAAGTTCATAAATTCCAAGTCCCTATACAGATCTTAAAAGGCCTCACAATGACTGTTTCATCTCCTTTTCCTCCTCCTCTTTGGGAAGCATAGCTACCAACTTTCTTACTGTAAAGTTCTTGTCAAACCCTGCACTCAGTCAGAAGCAAAAAAAATACCTAGGACATGACATCTATGATTTTTGATAGCTGTCAATCATTTAATTTCTAATGGTTATAGAGCATTATCACTGCAAACCAAGCAAGGTATTTCCTTGTAAAGGGACAGTAGTAGGTAAAACCAGGTCAAACCAAGTTTCAGAACCCTACTAAAAATGCCAAAGGAAACTGCTGCTTCACAACCAGTCCATTGAACAGCCCAGCAGCTAATCAAAATCAGTTTGTACTATAAGACAACACAGCAGAAAATCATTTTAGCATGATTTTACTCTTCGTAGAGAAGTGTTTCAGGATAACTCAACTCCTAGGGAATGAGAAAAAAACCTGTTTCCACTCAAACTGAAGCAGACTTCCCACTTCTGAACTAAGTGTACAGTATGTATATAAAATGTAGTTCAGGAATACACAGCAAGATACTTATCTGCAACTAATTTAGGGCAACAAGAACACAACTAATCAAACTACCAACAAAATATAGGCAAGAAGTCAAGATCAGTGCATTCAGGTGGACTGCTCGGCTTGAAATGAGTCGAAGAGACATCATCCTCTACAATTACAACTCAAGTATTGTTACCTTTGTATACTAAGTACAGCATGGTATCTTTGGAGCAAATTTTACTTTTTAGATTCCAGTAAATGCACTATCTCCAATATCGTACGGGCGCAAGGGGGAAATGCAGTGGATGCTTCATTTCAGGTCAAGCCAATTCCCAACAGAAAAGATACATACCTAGGCAGAGGAATCTTGTTACCAGGTAAAACTTGCTGCCTTTCTACCAAAAGGCTTCTCAAATGAATGTTATAAACACTGAGAAAGCCTGTCCCCTAAGGTGCTAAATAGATCTGAAAACATGCATCACGAAGTTTGCTACTAAAGTAAACACATCAACAACTCCGTGTTCTAAAAATTGCAACCACTGGGCAAAATACGTAACTCGTAACCACAGTTCAGGTGCACTTTTCCCACCTTACCTCTCTTTGTCCTTTCTATACTGATTAATTTCCACTTTTATCTTTTCACAAGTACTGCAAATTGTAAGACCAAGTAAGAGGGTAAATGTTTACAGCATCACCTTTTAAGGGACAAAAAAGCCCCAAAACATTTTTAAAGAAAGGCTCTCTATAGATTCCTATGTAGTGTCAAAATTTATTTATTTTTTGAATTTATTTCTGTATTCTTCTAACAACTCAGGATCCTGGAACATATCTAGTTATTTTCATGATCAAATAAATGGAACCTACTATATTAAAACAAAACCCACAGAATAGTAGCTTCTGTCCTAGCATATTTTATTCTTCTTATAATCATTTAGCCATCTGCTGAGTTTCGATACATTATACTTCATAAAACTAACCTTTAACAAATAACATTATTCATAGGTATGAAACAAACTTAATATTAATGCAAGTGATTTTATAATAAAATTAATTCTACTGAAATTAAATGTGAGAGGAAGAGAATATGAGACATTCTCTTACCTTTTCAGTTGTTGGAGTAACTGGCTTTGACACAAAACCCAGTCTATCCTTCACAGATAATTTAGTCACATTCTAAGAAAAAAACCAAAATTATAGTTCAAATATACCTTACTTTATGAATAGTTTACTGTTTCCTGTGTAATTCCAGATGTTAGAGATTTAGAAAGAACATATTTAACTAATGAAGCCATAGACTTTTGAGCAACAGTACAAGAAAAATAATACTAAAGCAGTTGATGAAATGAATTTTAGATATTTGATTTTACAGTTAATATACACCTACAAATAGACTGGATAAGACAAAAGTAAAGCCAAATTTGGAATCAAATATAATACTACATATTTTTTGCGAGAAGACCATGACATGCTAGCTGGCAGAGGATTATCTACACAGGCCCTTTTAAATACACTTCAGGTTTTGTGTTTTATAATCTGCTATTTGCAGGTATCAGTTGTAGAAAGTTGTTGTTTGAATTTAAACTAATGTTTTCTGAAGTGTGGTGGTCTTCCTTTTCAGACCTAAAACTAAAGTAGTAACACAATGCTAATAATGAAATACTTCTAATAAATATTTAAAGGCTATTTCTAATGGGAGTAACATGCCAGATTGTCTTAGTCATATTGGTACTGTGGTTACATTCTTCCTTGCATTAAGAGTGATGTACAAATACTGAAAACACTTTTAGATGCTCACCATTGGTCTCTAATGGTTTTAGCTGTTTAACAGATATAATATTAAAAGTTTAATATTAATTAATGTTAATTAATATTTAGTTTTTTGGATAGAAGCCACTTTATTTTGAAGGTTGAAAACTGCTATTTAACACAGCATTACTGCAATATTTTCAGAGTCTCTTGGTTTTTTTTTTAAACTAACTAAAAAACTATGATACTAAAAATTAAGTACCATGCTTGGGTAAGAAAGCCAAATATCATTGCACTGAGGAAAACTTTAAAATCAAAACACCACTCACAATCAAATTAGATGAACTTATAAGTAGTAATGTGTACTTGCACTATATGAGTAATTGTAACAGATACATTAATACACTATGGAACCTATTACAGAAAGAAAAACGTGCAACTGATTTTTTGACTGTCATACATACCTGAGTGACTTCTGTATTGGCACTCTGTGCTTCTGCAGGTTCAATATTACTTGCAGGTACCGGACCTAATCGCTCCTTGACTGATTGTTTCACTACCGGTAAACTAGGTTGCTGAACTAAGGGTTGTATTACCTGTAACACCACCCCATCCCCAAAAAAGCACATCATAATATTAACAACAAAAGGCTGTTACACACGTAGTTCAATAAATACACAATGAAATTGCAGCAACTGCATTTAGATTTACACTTCTTTGTTTCTATCATTCAATAGCTTTTCCACCTAATGGCAAAAATAAACACTTCATGAGATTTAGGATGTTACACTGACTATTTGTGTAGCGCATACAGCAATAACATCTATTTTGCACTTGCAGCTCACAGAAGTGATCAACCAACTCTGGTCTATTTCTATTAATCACATCTACTTAGATTATCTTAATTTCCACCTGTTAGAACTGAATAAAAAGTAAGAAGCAGTCTTCTGATTCCTCTCACAGATCTTTCATCATCAACCATTTAGTTATGGAAAGGCAGATTACAAACTTGCATCATAAAGACTCTCACTTTTTATTACAGCGATATGTCGCTTTTCATCTCCTATGTGTTTAACTTAGACAACACAGAAAAAGAAAGGATATGGAGACATGCAGTCATGGGACTGAGGAAAAAGAAAACAGAGCAGCTAATCTTCAGACCTACCATGAATATGACCTGACAGGTAATACCCTGCCTTTTTATTTTGACAAAAACATTAAACACTTAAGATCAATAAAATACTCTTCCAAGCAAGCTTCCTGTCATATTTATGACACTCCCAAGGTCACCTAACCCATTCACCCACTCCAGGCTACACCTAAGCCATTACTGACAGTATCTATGTAGTTCTTATAGATTTCCATGAAAGAGGTCCTATCACCTCTCTAGATAAAAGTGTTTCAGTATCCTTTAGCATTAGAAAATTTTTTTTAATATCTAACCTAAATCTCCTGAGCTGCCTTTTAGGCCCAGTACTTCTTGTTTTATCTACTGCAGATGTCGAGAGCACATTATTTCTGCTTCCTGGCAGAAACCATTTATTTGATGATTTATTATGGTTGACTCCCACCATCTTTACTAAATGCTTCCACTCCTTTCAGAATTTCCACAGTAAGAATTTTCCAAAGTAATCCTGCTGAGAAAGAGCAATGGTTGAGAAATTGTGCAGGACCAGATAGTACTGAAAGGACAACTTAAAAAGCCAACTGATTTTACATAGAAAAAAAATTCAAAAGCCTGTCTTCAGTGCCTGACAGAAAAACTCTGGCTGGAAACCATTATAAACATAGGTGAAATTAATTCAGCTCTAATTAATTAATAAACCAGAAATATTCACAAAAATTAACATACTTTCAGTATGTGAAGTACTGTAAGAAAAGAGCTTCCGTACTACTTGTAGATATGATACCAAATATTAATTTCAATGAAAAGGGAAGTAAATATTCATGCTCCTGAAAGGATTATGAATTAAAAATACCTGTTTACTGACTCAACAATTTGATAATTGCTGTATTTTGGGGTAGAACAACATTGCACTTAGAATTTTAATTTTCTGTTTAAATTTCTCTTGTCACTGTGTGCCCTCTATCACCCATAACAGCCTTCAAATTGTAGTCTCCTGACACATGCTGAAAGGCTGTTCTTTGTGAAGCAGGAACCCTTAATATTGCCACCTAGTACCAAGGGGAATTCATTCTCAAACCATCAAGGTTAACTTGCCAAAGGTGTTGTGCTGGGAAGCTAGTAACGTCACTAAAAAACATAAGAGTATTTAAAATCGATGTTTTGCAAAATAACAAATATACAGATCAGGTATTTGTTTGGAAATACACAGTTAATACTCCAAGATGGATAGCATAATCAGCAAATAAGCTGATGGCAGTAACTGTTCAAGCTATCCTTCTCAAGAGAGGTAATATTTGTATGAATGCAAATGACATACGCCACTGCCCTCTTCTGGCTGATAAGATGTAAATCAAGCTTAGAAAATAAATATCATTTTGAGTAGCACTAGTTCAGATCAAGCATCAAGGATATTCAGAAATTTGATTCCAAACTCAAGTCTAAGGGATGGTAACTGGTGAGATAGTGAGATAGGTGTTGTTAAAACTTCATTTTTGTAAATAAAAAGCGGGGCATTTGTTACAAAAGGAGAGAAAGGAAACTGTTAGAATACCCTACAGCAGGATTGCTATGGAAAACTGGGTCATTGATTCTGAATGATAATGACATACACCATCCACAGAAAGAAGGAATTAAAAACTTAGAGCAATAATTGAAAGAATCCTCTAACAACTTTTATATATATATGCTGATGTAATGAACAAATAAGTGAACATTTCTTCTACAGAGCCTGCCTCACATTTACTAAGTGTAGAATGTACTGTTCCACACTGACAGCAAATCCAATAAAGCAGGATACACAAGTTATTCAGAAGAAGTTGCTACACTGGGAGCTAACTGACAAGACTCTATCCAATAACCTACACGACCTGGGAGAATCCAAGCTTCCTCTTATGTTTGAGTAGAACCACTATACCCGCTAACAAGTCTGATTTGGCTTGCCACAGGTTACGCATCTAAGCTCCGCAACAGTAACTGCTGTTTCATATTCTTAAAAAGTTGCTAATGCTACTATGCACATGACAATTACCAACAGGTACTCCACTATGCAATTCAATCAAAAAATACAGAACAGAATTGCTCAGTTGGAAGGGACCTACAGTGATCATCTAGTCCAACTGCCTGATCGCTTCAGGGCTAACCAGAAGTTAAAGCATGTTATCAAGTATATTATCCAAATGCCTCTTTAAACACTGACAGGCTTGGGGCATCGGCCACCTCTCTACAAAGCCTGTTCCAGTGTCTGACCACCCTCTCTGCAAAGAAATGCTTCCTAAAGTCAAGTCTGAGCCTCCGCTGGTGCAGCTCTGAACCATTTCCATGCATCCTATCACTGGATACCATGGAGATCAGCACCTCCCTCTCCATTTAAAAATGTAAAATGTCCCATATCCATTCCCACAAAATTAGTCTCTCTAATGCAGCTCTCCTCTTACACTGTTGCTTGCATGCCCTTTTTCTCTACATATGTGTATATGTGTGTGTGTGTGTGTGTGTGTATCTGTATATACCTGTATACATTTGTATTTACCTTTGTGTAAAAAATTCTACTGCTACTTACTATAGCAGTATGCATGCTCAACAGGAAAGGAGAAAGGAAAAGAATGGAAAAAACAGCTCCTTTTGAAAGAAAATGGAGATTATCTTCCAAGAAAAGAAATATAACTCTCTTGTCTTTCTTACACTCACCAGAAGAAAAAAAAAAAGCCTATACTAGTTAAAGCAAAACATGTTATTCAGCAGACAGTACCATCAAATCTTGCTACACATGAGATGACAGAGTGGAATTCTCTGTAAGTCACAGCAGGGCTTTCTTTAAATACATTCAGTTTTATCTTGCTAATCAACTCCTGAACCTTCTATCTGAGGTCAAAGAATCTACAATTAAGAGTAACTTTCGGAAAATAATTACATGAAGCATTCATTATCTCAGAAGTACTTAGTTTACTTTCCATAAACATTTTTTTTAGAAAGTTTAAAATATTATGTTTTACATAACATTCTAGATAGAATAAACTTAGATCCTCTACCTTCTGTGTGGTAGTTTGGATTTGTGGTGCACTGCCTTCTCGATGCCAATAAACTTTAATAAAACGATTATTTAATACTGCTTCTGTACTTGATATAGCTTTCTTTGCTTCCTCGTGTGTGGCGAACTGAATAAGGGCACCTTCTGGATCACCTTGATATGCAACCTAAGATTTAAAACAGAAGAACAAAAACTGCATGTAGGATTCTCATTTGTGTCTTGATTATCACAAAATCATTAGTTTCAAGGCTCAGAAGCTTACAATTTAAACCCAATATGGGTCTTTAGATAAACACTTCCCATTCATGATTCTGTTTGAAAAAACCTAGTGTCAAGAAGCAACCTTGAGATTAAGCTAATAAATTTTAAGAACAGTTAAAAACCCCCAAGCAATCAAACTGAAGTAAAATACCTAAACAGCCAAATAGTATTTCTAATTGCAAACACAAGTAGTAGTTTGAAAGACAAGAGCAAGCATCACTGAAATAAAAAATTTTGCTACCAAAAAAAAAATACGGAGACCAATCAATAGATGTCCTATCTAGTATCAGAGCTAGACAAAGTTCATTTTGATTTTCCTTCCTTTAAGCATTAAAATGCTATTTTAGACACCCTCAAAGGACAAAATTATACCTTTTGGAAGAAGAAGAGTAGCTTGCAATATCTATCTGCGTATCTGTCTGTCTCTCTATACACATCCACGCAAAATTTTACTTGCCTTACTGAATCATACTGCTTGCTAATACACCCGTATTCTTAGGCAAACTATGGGAAGGCTTAAGAAATATTTAAGAGCAATTCAGAGAGATTTAAATTCCCTCAGTGTTCAGACAGGCACAGGAGGTTTATTCTGTACTGTACAGTATGCACAAAAATATTCTATTACACCTCTTCATTCAACAGCTCAGTGCAACCAAGAAAGCATACATAAAAACACAAGCTAGCATCTGAAACCTGTTGATAATGAAGCATGATGAAAGGTAAGACTGAGTAGCTTAGAGACTGGATATGAAATACTAACATTACACATACAGCCTGCAATATGTAACATCAACCTAAGTTAGGCCCTAGTTCTTTGCATCCGTCCTATCTTCCTCTAGTTATTTGCTTATTTCTGTTTATAAATGTGGGTCACTCAGTTATACAACAAAGTAATGATAAGGGACAAACTGCCACTACTGTGGGACTAGAAACCAATTATATCACAGGGGCTGCTTTCTGGATGAGAAATACACGTTTTCTGTATTCACAATTTATCTCAAAAAATACAGAGGGTTTATATCAGAACCGAACTTGAGAAAAGGGGTGAAGGAAAAACACTTCCAATCAATTTTCAATGTTTCAAGCAATGTATCTTAAAAGTCTTACCTGTGAGGAAAACATTTGTTCAAAATCTAAAAGAAGACTAGAACATTTAATTTCTGCTTCTTCAATGACAATTCCATTAAAAATAATAAGTTCATGTTTAAGAAACAAGTTAGAAAAATAATGAGAACAGTTTCAGGGAATCTGAAAAAACAACTGGCATTCTCCGCTTAGCAGCTACCTCTATTATTAAGTCAAAGCATACTGGCTTCTCTTTGTTGCCTCTTACCTGCAAGTTGACTAAGTTTCCAAACTTACTGAAGTGCTCATTAAGTTTGCTGATATTGTTAAGTTCTGGGGGAACTTTTCTCAATTCAAGTTTTGTATTTTCATTTCCAAACTGCACCTTCTTCTGGAAACCTGGACTATTTGTTCTGTTAAAATTTTGCCTGTAACAAACAAAAATCAAGCCAGAAATCCATAGCAAGCTAAGAAACACAATGTTAAATTGTATACGCTTACATAGGAGCATGTATGAGACATAAAGGTCTGCAGACTTAAAAAATGCAATTTTAGAAAAGTGTAGAAGAGTATAGCACACAGACCCATACACCTGCAGTTTTCCCCACTGATACTCTCAACATACTCCAGTGCATAAATCTGTGAGATAATTCATAATAATTTGCTTGTGTCAGTAAGACCTGACTTCCACATTGCTTCTCTTCAAAGACTATTTATTTCACAGCTATTCCACAGAATTTCCCCACTAACATTTTAAATAACTATTACTTCAAGGCTCGTCTCAGTCCCAGTAATCTCTTAAAATCCCTTCCAACCTTTTGTCACCCCAGGTACAACTGCGCTAAGCACTGCATCCTATATTTCCTGTCAGTAACATACCTGGCAACTCAAACCAAAATAGCAGTGACACAATTCACATTTCAAAACAAAAAATCAGTCATCTCTAGCAACCATCACATTGCAGCTTCTCTGTTTCTTAGATCATTCCAGCTTTCACAGAGTAGATCTTGGTATCATCCAAAGCAACTTCAGCTATCTCTATACTGCCTTTGAGAGAAGACAGTCAAATACAGACTGCTCTCCAGTGTGATTTATTTTAGTACAGACAGCTTATTCACAGTTTAACTTGCTTGCAATTTATATAGACTTATATGTTTCAGATTACAGAAGAGAGCTCCATGGAATTCCAACTATTAAGCCAACCTTGTGTTAATGATCACTCACTTGTCAAACCAAGTCTTCTTTGTAGGAACTCCACCATCCCCTGCACCAATTGTTCTTTTCCTGGATTCAGCATCTACCACTATTCTCATACTACTTTTATTAGGAGGTTTTTCTGTAAACAGATGAAAAGATTTCACAATATTTTTTGCATTTTCTGTGTATTTGACTGTAAAAAGGTATTCTGCTCACATTGAATTTGCACTGAAAAGCGTAATTGTTTATATTGAAATTACTACGGTCCCTGTTCAAACTGAATCAAATCTTGGTCACGGACTTTTCTTTTTAACTATCAAAAGATGCTGTGACAGATCAAAATAGCTAATAGCTTTCATTTTGTCACAGTAACATCACACATAAGGAAAACAAAAGAGGTGTGACAGAAGGCATCTGCCTCAAGATGGCTGCACTCACTGATTCACAATATCCCATACAATACTCTGAGGCTCACACAATTTCTGCTAATACCTCCATTATATTAGATGACACGCACAAAAATGCTCATGGTAGGAAATGTACAGTACTCCAGAGCACTAACACCTAGCAGCAAGATTTAGGGATGGGTGGGAGAGGAGTGGCTCTTGCTGAAGAACAGGAATCATACTGGGGGACTCCTCACTGAAAATACACCAACAGAAACATAGCAAGATTAAATACAAATACATACAAATGTAAACAAAACCACATTAAAAAAATTGGGTTTATCCTTCTTCCCTTCTCATTTTGTATGCTGCTGCTTCTTCTCAGGGCCACAGGAACTAAGAGGTTAAGATGACTCATGCATAACTGTCTGCTACCAGATAAAAATGACTCCCTCCTCTCCACAGCAAAAATCATCCTAAGATTCTGTTACAGAAACAGTAATGTTTTTCTGTATGGAAGACGTACAAATGTGATCAGTTATTACAGCCAAGTGTAAAATGTGCAATACCCTAGCAAGAAATTTCATTTTACCTGTTAAAACGCACACACAAAGAAGCTACAAACATCATTCCCTATTCAATTAAACTTCTCTTAATTCCAGAAGATTTTAAAAAATGCAATGTTTCCCAGTATTACATTCTCTGAAAACTGCCTCAATCTGCATTAACGTAAGAAAAACAAGCTAAACCAAATAAGTGTAGCTTTGAAAGCTTACCTCTGGGTGGTAGATCCATATCACCTGATGTGAGTCCTATCAAATTTGGTCTTTGGGCGTGTACTCTATGTCTATACATAGGTCTTGAAGTATTTGTTATACTTGGAGCTTCTGGATTATAGCCATCTGTGTCATACGTTTCTGGTAACAAAGAAATTGTCTCATTAAAATAAATTGCAGTTAAAACCCTTAAGGTTTCAAATACAGTATTTCATTTAATTACAAGATACAGTTACAATGGAAGAGTTGTTATACTACTATCCTAAAAAACTGCCATGACAAGTTTTCTGCTTAAACACAATGAAAATATTATTCCATAGTCAAGATTCACATTTACATGCAAATTTTTCTGTCCTGAACCAAGTTAGAAAAAAGTGTTAAACTAGTGTTGCTATCTAAATGATACAAACTTATTCTCCCGAACTATGAAATTATAATCTCTAAAAAGTACAGTATAATATGAATCAATGTTATTCTATTTAGCAAACCTTGTGGGCAAAGCCTCAGTACTACACCTGCTGTAAAAAGAGAGGGTGGAGCAGGAGGCGGCTGGTGATGAATACCCGTTGTAACAACAGTAGGAACTGAGCTAGTTGCTGAGTTTGGGGGAGCATCCATGCCAGCAGGCTGCAATGGGGGAAGTGGAGGGGGTGGTCCTGTCAAAAACAAAAGGAAAACACTGCATTCATTTATTATCCTCTAGACCTACACTACACCCAACTCATAAGGAAATTGATCTGACATGTTTTTAAGGCTATTTAAAAAAAAAGGGGGTGAGAGGCCATATATACAGACATGATGCTGTACCATTCATTCATATGAAACCATCCCCATCAGCGAGTGACTCAGAACTTAGATTACAGTGAAAAGCATTTCAATAGTTCAACATTTCTCTGAACACCTTCTTTCTATAAGCAAAATTTAATTGCTAACACAGTATTTATCTTCACCAACAGAAGATCTTTAAAGCTCTATAAAACCCCCTCAAAGAAAAAAATTCTATTTTTTAATAGTGTATAACAAAAATATTCTATGATGACAATAACTAACTTGACAGAAATTATTTTTCCAAACACCCAAGAAGAAACCTACAACTCTGATGGAAACTCAAACAGATCCTTCTTAAAAGTGAGGGGGTTTTTTTGGTTGGTTGGTTAGTTTGACTTTTTTTTTCCCCACAGGTAAGGTGACACTTTCAAAGCTGAGCAGTCAAGCCTGACATTCAATTTAATTGTTGGCAAAACCAGGTTTTAGAAAAAGATACAAAGTCACATATTTGGACTTTTCACACAGATGCGGGAATAGCATGTGAGGCAGAACTGATCACCCCAGCAATACAGTTGCTCTCTATACTAAGTGAAATAAATACATGCAAGATCTTACTTAAATATACTATCAACTGGAAATGAAAACAGGTCAAGAAACTTCCAAGCAATAACAAATATTATTCTTGAATAATTTTACCGTGGGACATATAAGTTAATAAAAAAGAGAGAATCACATAAAACTAACATAACAGTTTTTGAACAACACAAGGGAACTGAATACTAAACTGCTATTTTATAAATGAGAGCCAAGCACACAAGTCTCCATGTAATTTTCAGTGCTTGAGTCAAAGAACTTTCCAATGAAAGAGTAAACAAGCTAAAAAATTTTTCTTAGTTACTTTGAAAGTTTAGTTTCAAAATTAATCGCAAATGACATTTTCAGGTGTAAATCTGATGTGGTCATGAATTCTCTTTAATTTTATTATTACAAATGAAATGCCAAATATCGGCTGTTTCCAGGGTTTTCCCTTCTTCGCTAACAGTAGTCGATTTCAGACAACTCCTATAAAACTCAAGGAACTGAGTTTGGCCACACCATGCTTTTGCTTAAACACAATTAAAATATTATTCCATATTCAAGATTCACATTTAACATGGAAATTTTACAACAATCAACTTTGCAACAATTACCATAAAAACCAATAATTTGGGGGTAAGCTATGCCATAGCAAAGTATAGTACAACTTTCTAAATATAGTTGGCATTCTTAAAACAGCTTTTTGCACGGCGTACAACCCAAGTAACATCCAGGCTCTTCTACTCAAAAATGGGTTTTAATCTTTTTTTAATTACCTGTTACAGGTGGAAGGCTAGGTGGTAAAGGGCCTGGTGGTGGTACTGGAGGTCTAAGATTAACAGGAGGAGGACTCAGAATTGGTGGAGGGGGAGGAAGTCCAGGAGGAGGTGGTCCTTCGACAACAGGGGGTTGTGCTGGAAAAGGCAGAATGCCAGGAAGATTCACGTCTTCTACCACTACTGGATCACTTCCATGATCAAAAGGGCACATGTCTCCTCTCATACAGAAACCCTTTTCTGAAACATCAAAAACCAAAAAGAATTGTTGTTAGTATTCAATAGCTGTAGTTTGATTCAGAGTAAATATGACATATTCTATGTGTAATGCAGCAGTTTGTAAATTAAAAGCTTCACACACCAGCAGAAATTTATATCAGAAAATGAAATTGACCATTTAACTTTATTTTAACAGTCAGCACATAGGAAGATTGCAGCGACATTCTACCAGAGTAAACACAGGTTGTTGGTTTTTTTTCTTGAAGACTAAATTCTGCACTGAATTGTAACAAACTCTGAAAGCAAAGAATAAAGTGTTTCTAAGTAAAAAATGCAGAAACTGGGACTGAGAAATCCCTATTAACGTTAGAAGTTAATATTATAAAATTCCAACACGACAAAACTCACTCCAATTCCTTTTTCTCTTTTGCAATTATTTCACGAAGAATTAGAATATGTTCCCATAGTTTAATGCAATTATTTAAGAGCAAAAAATATTATTTACATATATATGTACTCTACGTGTATATATACATATGTATTTAAATATGAAATACACACATATAAATAAAAATGAATATATATTCACTTTTCTTTTACATGCAAGTAAAACGTTGGAGTGGGTCCAGAGGAGGGCCACAAAATGATCAGAGAGATGGAACACCTCTCCTATGAGGAAAGGCTGAGAGAGTTGGGGTTGCTCAGCCTGGAGAAGAGAATACTCTGGGGAGACCTTATTGCAGCCTTTCAGTACTTAAAGGGGGCCTATGAGAAAGATGGGGACAGACTTTTTAGCAGCATCTGTAGCGATAGGACAAGGGGTAATTGTTTTAAATGAAAAGAGGGTAGTTTCAGACTAGACATAAGGCAGAATTTTTTTACAATGAGGGTGGTGAACCACTGGCACAGGTTGCCCAGAGAGGTGGCAGATGCTCCATCCCTGGAAACATTCAAGGTCAGGTTGGACGGGGCTCTGAGCAACCTGATCTAGTTGAAGATGGCCCTGCTTGCTGCAGGGGGGTTGGACTAGATGGCCTTTAAAGGTCCCTTCCAAGCCAAACCATTCTATGATTATCTGTTTAGCAACAGCCCCCACAAAAAAACCCCAATACAAATCAGTGCAATATGGCAGAAAAGTTCAAAACATCTTCCAGTAAAATAGGAAGAAAGCTGAGTATAAAATTCCTCAAAACATGATGCTGAAAAGCAGTCTGTATTACCTCATCTTCAGGAAGAGTTAGAAAACATATAAATTGAAATTGTATGGAAAAACAGAAGTTCTGCAGAGGGTCAAGTAGAAAATATGAAAGTGCAGAATGGAAGAACAGTATGTTGGAAGCAACTATCCACTGAAGAGACAGATGAGCTTGTAAATTTAGAAGACACAAACAGCCATGAGAAAAGCAAATGGAAGAGACATCTACTGAGAGATTTTAGTAACGGTCAGAAACGTAGGGAAAAAAAAAAAGCCACCAGTAAAAATTTGAGGATAACTGTATCACAGATTTCCAACATATTACTGTTTGATTCATACTCAGAAATTGGAAATAAGCTGCTACAGAAGACAGACTGTTGATGGTACAAAGACCCAGTGTCATGTCTGGAGATGTTATTTCAAAAGTATACTAGCCTGCATGTTTTGTTCCTTTCTAAAAAACCTGTAGTGGTGGGAGACCATGACAGAACGTTCTGCAGCTCAGCATGCATTAGAAAACTTCAAAACAAAACTACACTTTCACAACCCTACTTGTTCCAGAGTACTGTGACGTATACTGGCAAAGCTATTCTTCACAAGTACAACTCTGCCAACGCTTGAGAGCTCAGCCTCCCATTTTCTTTACTTAAAGAACAATTCTATTACAATCAGAGTTCTGAATGTAAACCAGCCTAGATCTTAAACTCATCATTGTGGTACACAACAACAGCAACACCACCCCCTCCCCTGCAACCTCCAAAAAACCAACTCAGAAAAAACTTTAGGGGGAAATTTGAACTCTTCTGAGCTAACAGGATGACTGGCTGAATTTAGCTAGGACACTGCCAACTGCAGCAGCCTCTTGTGTGAATTTTGGCACACGACATGCAAAATGTTTAAGACATAGATAAGCACAAAACCCCACCCAATTTTAAGAAACACCTACATGGAAAAAATGGGTTAACATGAGCCTGGGAAATTGCAGCTCTAGACCTTTCTAGTTAAAAATTATCTCTTAGGATGGAATAAAAAATGATGAGGTCAGTAAGGTGCTAATCATGGCCAAAGCTATCAAATACAGTATTTGGCTTGAACATAAGACAGAAAACCTGGGTAAAATTTGATTTTTTGGATAACTTTTTAATATAAATATACTAATTTTCATCTATATAAAATAATTCTAGCAGCTAAAAAACCTATAAAAACACTAATAAAGAAAGCTGTCTAAAAGCTAAGTTAATAGAAAGTGGGATAAATTTTGCATTCAAGAATTGCGTAATAGAAAAACCACAGCTTTAGAGAAGATAAGGAAAAGAAAGGAAAATTACTGCAATCTTTTCAGAAAGGGGCCAACCATAGCTGCAGGAAGCAATTAAAAAAAATACAGACTTACCATCATAATCTCTACAGCGTTTCTTTGGCAGCGGAGGTCTTCCATAGGAGTTGTGGTCCAGCTGCTCTTCATGGAACTCTGACCAGCTTTCAGTAGTGTTATTTCCATGATGAGCAGGAGCAATAACAGTAATAGTGCTGCTCAGTGTAGGGACTGGGTAGTGGCCGGATGAAATATTTGTCACAGAAGAAACTGGAGTATAATTGTTCTCTAATGGATCTGTTCTATCCATATCATATTTTGGCTTTCCTAAATCCCTTTCTGTAAAAAAAAAAAAAAAAAAAAAAAAAAAAAAAAAAAAAAAAAAGTTCTATTGGATGATTCCTTCTGCACATTTTCACCAGAAGCAGCCGCTAACCTCTGTAAGTAATCTTTATTCCACATCAATTCAACTCAAAATATAAAAAAGATAATTGAAATGTTCTACAGGTTGCCCAGAGTACCTGTAAAGTCTCCACTCTCAGAGTTATTTATAACCCAACTGGACAGGGTCCTGAGCAACCTGCTCCAGTTTATCTGCTTTGAGAAGGGGTGTTGGACTACAGGACCTTCAGGTCTCTTCCAACCTCAGCTACTCCATGATTCTACATTCCAAAGGTTTAATCAGAAAAATAATTATCTTAAAAGTACATAGTCAGCCACTGGGATATTTTAATAACAGCTATACCCACAGTAAAGCAGAAACCCTATTTAACTTCAAGCTGTAGTAATACATATATTCTAAGAACTTCAGATGGAATGTTATTCTGAATAAAGGGAAGCAATGGGCAAGAAAAAGGTAAACATGACTTGAAAACACTATAAAAGTTACACATCTTTAACGTTTCAAGACACTTATTGTTGTATCTTCATGTTTATCTTCATTTTATCTGCATGCAAATGCATATGTTTATCACATGCAAAGCTTTGTCATGACTGGAGACATAATAGTACTTGATAGGTGTGGAGCACTCCTGCACAGACACAGCTGTAACGTGACCTTTTATTCTGATTACACACAAACTAATTTGGCAATATTACCATCAAATAAACAGTAAGTATCCAGATGAAGACAGCAGAGTTCTGTCATGAGGTAAGTTGGTAGACTCAAATAACCCCACATTAAAGGAACTTCAATAAAAATGTCTTAAAATGGCAGGTAAGTGTCAGTAAAACAGGCTTTTCTTAATGTGCTTAGAAAAAGAAACAAAGATTTCACTATAACATATTGTCCATAAGGTATTACCATTGCAGTTTATGTAAAATAATCCTTAAATTAAAATTTAATCACATTGTAATGTTTTAGTTAAACTGCTGCATGCCATTTAACTTGGTCGTTCATAAGTTGTTTGGAAAATATCTGTTCGCATATTTTCAGGAACTCTGCATTCCTACTTTTAAGGCTGAGTTACCAAAGCCCATTCTATAGAAAGAAAAATAATACACAGACTTAAACCAGACTACTTTTACCTCTACTTAGTCTGAGACAGAGTAAAGATATAAAATGACTCTCAATGCTCTCTTCCAATTTCTCAGTAACAACTATTGGGGGAAAATGCATTCTTTTTAGCTGAATAAACAGCTTTGTTTTTAAAGAAGTTTAATTTGAAAAACTACTGTACCGAAGCCTTAAGTCCTACAGATATGTAAATAAATACAAATATTTACTGTAATAATTTCAACCCCTCCCTATGACACCAAGCAGGGGACAAGACAAAAAGAACAGAGCTGTACTGTTCTGCTTGACAAGTCATTTGCTGCCAAACAGGTAATTTCTGCCAGTTCTACCTCCATACATGGGTATTAATTTCTGTATCTTCCCAAACCAGATTCTGAGTTTTCTAAAACTTAATGAAATGCAATCAATTCTGATTTTTCTGCCTCTCTTACAACATTGCTTAAAAGTAGCCAACACAGTCAAAGGTATTAGAGAAGAATGGAGGGAAAGAGGGAAACAGGCACTGAAAACATAATCACATAGGCCTTATTTCCACAGAAAACCAAGCTAAATTTGAACAAAGAAACAAAAACAACAGAAGAAATTTCGGTACATTTTGAACATAGTGTTTTAAGTTTAGTGTCTAAATTTTGTAGGCAACATTCACCGTATTTTAGAGACCAACTGTTGGTACCTCTGCTTCGTGTTCTGCTCCGGCTTCTGCTCCGGTCTCGGTCCCGGTCCCGCAATCTCTCTTTGCTCCAACTTCTACTTCGACTCCTGCTGTAGCTCCGACTCCTCCCTCTTCTTCTGTTATATCGATCCCTATAGGAATCTCTTCTGGGAGGATTTCGGTCATAGTCCCTCTTCCGAGAACGTTCATCTTTTTTCCTTTCATCACGGCTTCTAAACATGTAATTTTGTAAGTTAATTACAAGAATTATGAAGCCATAATTTAAAACCTTAACTACCATTAAAAACCTCAAGAAATGGCAATGGAAAATTAGAGAAAGGCTACAAATGGAATCTAACTGTGGCCCTTCCTTTCTTCTCAGAAGACTTCTAAAATTCTTTATTTGGTTTATGCATTTTACTTTTACCATCCACAAGATTTTAAAACGTATGTAATATTCTGTTTCTGCCCAATACAGCACCTTCTCCAAGTTGGAAACACCAAAAAGATAACAGTTACTGAAGGGAAGGCTTCTAAATTAGAATTATCACAATTCAATCTCAATACTGAGAACAGTAAGTGTTGTAATATAAACCGCAAATCCAACATTAATATTAATCATAAAACTCAAATGTGATAGTTGTGCACAACTCAGGGACAGTTTACACTATCACTTATATACTCATCATTTAACTACATATGCATAAAAGCAATAAAAGTCTTGGTTTTAGGCTTATTAGGTGACCATACAGAAAGAAAATATTTAATTTAGTAACACCATAAAAATCCAAATCCATCTGATTACTGATATAATACAAGAGGTTAAGCAAAATTTATTACCTGGTATCTCTGTAGCGAGAACTTGACTGCGGAGGGCTGTGATTTAATCTTCTAGAAAACTTTTTTTCTCGCTCTTCCTCTTTAACTATCTGAATTGAAAGTATATACATTAGATCAAAACATGAGTACACTATAATGGAGGCTTCTGCACAATCAAATAAAAACAAAAAACTCAAAATGCTGAGCAAAGTCAGCAGTAACATTGAACTGAAACAACATTTTTGCATCTAATGCAATTACAGAATCTTCATAATGTATTAAGATTTCTATTTCTAGGAATATTCAAAGCATGGGTTGAGAGAAAATAAAGCAGAATAAGCAATACTTATTGTGCTTCACTAAAAATACATCTGCTTTTGCTACAGGTGGACAAAAATCCATACTGAGGTGCAGCGACAGATCTACTCAGTGACATGAATATTCAACGACTGACACAGTAAGGTCTTTTCTTCATCAGCAGATTAGCTGGTTCAGATCTCAGTTAAAACACTTTCATGCAGCCAAACCTAGGCTGCTGTTGAAAAGGACAAACCTACTCTTCTGGCTCATAAGAACAACATAAACACTTGTGTCAGAATAAGGATGTTATCTGGATTAAGCAGCTGGAGGAATGAGGACTGCCATTTGGAATGGCAGCCTGGATTTATGCTGAATTAAAAGGCAGCATAATTACAACAGCAATCCTGAGCAAAGAACTAATGTAGGTTGCACTGCAACTCCTACACTACTCAATAACTTAATTTACATTTGCCTAGTCAGAACCACTTTGGTTCACCTTTGAAGCACCCACTTATGTTTAGGAAAATTGTGCAGCACAAATCTTCTGACATATTTTAATGCTGTTTTGGGACTATGAACCACATAATCGAACCACAGGAATGAAAAAAAAAGACAAACATTTAAAATAAAATCAATGCCTACCTCTTCTTTTTTTGTCTCTTTTTCTTGGTGCTGAAAAAATTCTACTTTCAGGCTTCCTGACGATGGCTGTTCTGGTGGAGGTAGATAGCTTTTTGTATTCACAGCATCAAACAGTTTTTCCACAAATATCTGAGTTTCTAAAAGTAAAGTGTGTACAAATATCCATTATTCAAAACTTCAGTTAATATTTGCTTTAAAAATAAATAATTAAAAAGAAAAAACAAAATCAGTGTTCACCAAAAAGTTAGAACAACAAACTTATTTAATGTCTCTTAATAAAACATCTGGAAGAATATTTCTGGAATATATGCAGAGCTCCAATACTTCTAATTCTGGCAATAACTCTTAACATTCATAATTTTCTTCCAGGAATACCACAGATACAAAACATATACCTAATATATGCATATTGTGCTATATACCTGTTTTTTAAGACAAATTACTTCAGTAAAGTTGAATTACTTATTTCAAAGTAACAAAGCTAATAAAGAGACAAATGCATGATTCTATGGTAAAAGATTGTTTGAATGACTTAAACAAGACAGACTTTTCACTCAAGCTTAATTGTTATGACAAAGACCATACCTTTCTGAAGAAATACGTCCAGCTGATCAACACACAATGCCTTTAGTTCCTTTTCACTTTTATCCTTCTTTACCAAAGCCAGAACATATTTAGCTAGGGCAGATGGATCTGCATCACATCTGCAAATAAATTAATTAAAAAAAAAAATCAAAATAGTAAAAAAAAAATAGAAGCAATTTAATTACAGAAATTAATGTCTGAAACTGGTACTACCAATATATATAGAGGACCAAAACGTTTCGTACCAAAGCAACTGGAAAACACTCAGGGGTATTTTCTAAGACAGAGTCCAGGTATGTACGATTGCTAAGTATCACCCTTCTTCCCCAGAGAAGCAAGTGTCTAGAATATTTCCACAACAGTACTGCATGGAGCACCTCATAGCAAACTAGAATGAACTATTTGGAATGAAACAGCCTCAACTGCCTAATAGTCTTAAAAATAATTACAAATACAACAAATATTTCCATAATTCCCCAATGATGAAATCAGTAATTCTGAGTGTAATACTGAGTGACTGTTAATGGGGAAAAGTCAACCTACCTAATTAAAAATTAATACAGTGATACAGCAGAAGTGATCTATGCTATAAAAAAATTCAGACTCTCAGAGAGTCTTAAATATATTTTTAAAGAATCTTATTACTACCTACATCTGAACACCATAAAAAGCAGATTAACTGAAAAATCTTAATTTCGAAAGCTTAAGGAAAAAGCAGTCATATATTATTATCACAGAAATCCCCATAAGAGGTCCACAGACAATGAAGGGAAGTTTAGGGGATCATTATCCATTTTAGACATCTAAATTCCATCTAAAATTAAATATGGAGCACTTCAGCGTAGAAGCTGATGGTCTCGTGCACATCAACAAAGAACTTAGAATGGAGTAAGCTGTATATCCACATCAAGTAGAACGTTATTTAATATAACTGATACAATTTTATTATAATGTTTTACGAATAGTAATCTACAAGGAACTTTGTAGTGGTGTTACAGAGTAAAACCCACCAAAGCAAGTGAGAATACTGCAGAAAAACATTTCACGCTTCATAATTCAAGGTCAGTCACTAATGAAATGGTGCCACATTGGTTTATCAGGCAGAACAGCGGCATCTTCTTAAACAATTTAATCCCATTATTTAGCATAAACCAAAGGAAGACCTCAGACCCCGCAAAACCAGGCAGGATTTAACATGTGCACACTGGTCATGTCATTCAGACAGCTGGCTTGTTCGGGTGGTGATCAAAGTTAATACTAGTGTTTTAAAGAACTACAACGAGGAAAAAAGAAGTGCACTGATACATCCTAACTGTACATTCTCTCTAGCAAAAATAACTGAGAAATAAGTAAAATTAAACCATGGTCAGGGAGTTGCACTGAATAAGAGTATCACACAAATACTGTTCTAGCACAGAAGTCCACTAGTCACAACAGAGGAATAAAACAGCAGTTCCCAACCTCTTCCACAATAAAACAGATGGAATTTCAATGCTGAAGCTTAATTGTAAATCTGAATGTTGATCATTTAAATCACATGTATTTTAGACACCAGGCAGAAGAAACAAAATCCATCACCATATCACACTACCTAATTCCTCTCCCCGAATAAACTATCTCCTGCACAGCAAACAACATCCTTGGTGCAAACATATCCACTAAGCAAAAGAAGCAGATCTGTCAGCATCTATCCTCAGGAGATCTTCTGGATAGCCTGCACCCAGCACAGAGTGCTCTGAAGTTAAAGGTCAGAGCTTCAAACATAACTCAGCATCCTCTAGAAAGCAGGCAATAGCAGAATTTCATGCTGTAAAAGCAACTTGAGCTGCTAGGGGACGTACCACAGTATTCTGTATTAGTCTGCATTATTTATAGACACAGAAGATGGGAGTTCACAATCAGTTTACATTCCAGAAGAACCCACACACACTAAACCGACAAAATGCAACTAAATACTGTTAATTGAAAAACAGACAGCACACCAATGGAAAACGCAGAAATGTTTTCCTTCAACTGTTGTATCTGGTTTGCCCCTGTTCAGATTTAACAATTCTTTATCCAGAATAAAATGCTGTCCAAGCACAAAGTCATCTTGGAAGCAGGCACATAACCTCCTACAAGTGGGAGCGGTAGGACTGCATGGTCCATTTTACACTGCTAGCACCTGAGCACATCATCCAAGCAGATTATCTGAAAGCCTGATATTGAACAGAGTGTTCATCCTAGGCTGCAATGAGGAGGCCCTAAGGCCAGCATTTCCTAACTTCTCAATGCTCGAATTTGCAAATTTTTTTTTTTTTTTTAATTTTTTTTTTTTACTGTTCCTTAATGCAACTTTGATGTCACTACAGGACATATTCAGTCCTCTCCCAGTTTCAAGCTGAATCATGCCTCGGAAAATTAGTGTGCTATTTTCATATTATCTATCTATAGTCATAACAGGAAAACAATTGGGGGGGGGGGGGATGACAATTTTCACATGATAATCCTCAATTCTTTTCTTCTCCTTTCTATTCTCCGCAAAAATCAGGTAAAACATTACAAGCTGAATTTTTTTATTTCAATTTCCATAAATGTGGTTCTCATCTGATAATACAGTCAGCTGTCACTGTTCAAAATCTGCTATAACTGATTTAAATGACAACATGTGCACTCAAAATTTAGCAAGGGAACAAAAAAAAAAGAAAAAACAAGTCAGTCTAGAAGTTAAAACCCACTGCTGTTAGCTATTGCAATGTACTTTAATTCTCCAGCTCCTACAGCAGTGACTCTACGACAACTTCATATTCACTTCAAAGTAATTCCTCTCTCACGAGCAGGGTAGAAAATGGAAAATCTTGTCTGGAAAGCCACCTAGACTCCAGAAGGTGTAACAAAAAAAACTAAAACAAAACCCCCAAACCCAAAGAAAACTGTTTAAAAATAACAAACAATTAGTGCTTTCACCCCTCTCCACCATGATGATTTTGGAAATCTTAGCAATGCTGTCCACCCTGGAATGACCTTAGAATTTGAATCCATCCACCCAACTCCAAGATACTCTAAAGAAAATATCCTCAATAAAAATGTACATAAATGTATTTTTAATTTCGAAAACATAAATTCATTTTTTCCTGTGGCACTGTAATTTATCACTCTGTATATGATACAACCACATATGAACAATGCAAAACAATTGTACTGAACTCTATTATTATTATTATTCAATATGTAAGTGTCGAAATTCCGCTATACCCAACAGGAAGAACTTACATGCTTTCAAGGTAAAACCCTGTCTTTATTTTGGCTTTTCAACAAATACTGGTTTTTGAGAAATACTAACAGACGAATTACTTCAACTGATGCTAATTAAGCAATAATGAATACAATGCATTTTGTGGTAGAGTGAGATGAAGACAACGTTTTTGTAAATTGATAGTATGATTTTATGTGATTTCTTTTCACTTTTTAAAATTAAACTGCAAATGATCTTTACACAGCCAAAGGTTGACTTCCTTTTTTATGTACCAACTAGAAACAGAAGTCTCCTCTTCTATATTTGCTGTTCAAAGCGTGAAAAAAACCACAAACTGATCTGTTTTCTCCACACTATTGTGAAGACCATGCTTGTTTCTGTAGCTAGGATTTTAGATAGATTTAACAAGCTTACAGTCTGGTCTTTTACCGCTTTTCAGACTCTTACAAAATGCTTTGCCCCCCCCCCCCTTTTTTTTTTTTAAAGATGATGCTAAAATTCAATTGCTAGCAACCTGAAGCAGTGGTATAAAGGAGTAACTGGTCTCATGAAGTAAAAAAGAAATTTAAACTTCATAGAACTGTGTATACAGGAGGCCTGCCTGAAAATTTCTGTTCTATATAGCCATTAGAGTTCTGGATATTATCGTTAATGGCTTTGGGGACAGCTGCTTTTTTTAAAGCAATTCCTTTCCACTTTTTCATTCAAATCAAGTTCTGAAACGTTGTGTATAAATTCTCCATCCTTTGATTTAGTCAAAATCCGCTGGTTTGAATTATAGGGGCCTCGAGTTCTTCTGATAAACAAGTTCTTATGTTCTCTCGCTTGACAGTATTTTCTTACAGAATAGTAGCCTTTTTGTGTGAATAATATGGAATATGCTTGCTTTATCTTTGTTGTACGTACATAGCTTTTTCACCCATTTTGAGCTAGCTTTATCAGTTTTTTCTAAACCTCGCTGTATTTTACACTCCTGTAGTTGGCATTGTTTTATTAAGTGATATCAGTTTAAAAAAAGCAGGAGGCATCCATGCTGATAGCAGCAAAATATACTGTGTAGCACAAGGACTTACACAGTACATATCACGCTTTATTCTTGCAGATTATAAGATTAATAGAAAAAGGCCTTTAACTGACAATTCAGAAAAATGAGAAAAATCAGAATACCACCTACACATTTCAAATAGTCTAAGCTGCATTCAAATTTAAAAATAAATTTATATTTCAATTCTAGTGTTCAATGAATGATACACATTTTCAGTTGTTAGATACAGGTTTGAAACCTCAGCTTAACTTGAACATGGTGAGGTACATCACAGACCTGAGCATAAATGGAATCTGTGTGTTAGAAGTGTGACAGAAGTTTAGACATAACTTCATTCTTATGCTAAAATTTGGCTATTAGAAAAACGTTCACCTGCATTGAAACATGTAAAACAACAATTCTCAACTTTGAATCCCATACCTACATCCCCTCAACTTTTTGTAGGCATGTGCTGCAAGCAGTGATAAGCATCAGTAATCACATAAATTTCTCCTCTTGTTTTCTCTTTCATGTTTTCTTTAACAAACAAACAAAAACCAGTTGGCACAAGTAATCTGAACTCACTTCCACTGCAGCAAGTACATCCCAATTCCTGCTACAATTAAACACCACAGCATGTTTTCTTACATCCACTTTCTGAATATATGATCCTAATTGGTAATGCTAAATGCTTTTACCTCTAGTACTGCTTTTTTGCAGAGTCTGTACTGTATTAGTCAGAGACTATGCAGTGTCTACTGCTCTACATTAAACAAGGGATATTGCTCTTGTAATTCTGCTTTTATAAACAGTATTTAATATACAGGCATAGATAGAAGAATTCTTTTGCTAGAGCTCTACATGTTCTTCACAGAATGATCTGGATAGCTCCAACTGCTCACCACCAAAGAAAACCTTCAAAAAGGAAAGTAACACCCAATCAAATATTTTGTTCAATTGCAGGAGCAAGAGTTCACAACTGCAACAAACCTCACAGAAAAGTTCAAAATCCTTTGTTCCTGATCCCATCTGGTTTTGCAGTCATTATTTTAAATTACCATTTCAAATAAAGAAAATAAAGCAGAAGAGGAAAGCTGAAGTTGTTAAATTTAAGTCTTAAATATGTTTTTTTTTTTTAATAATGTTTGAGAAGGGGAAAGTAATTTGGCTGAAAAGGACTCACTTCTCTGTACAGTTGGGGTTTTTTATTTAATTACTTTGCAATTCATTAAACACCACTCAATCTATCCATTTGCAATACTCAGATTTACATATTTTAAAATATAAAATACTAAATATGCTCTGAGAACCCACTTTGATTTTTATAATCACCATGCAATTACAGGCATCAGCCTTAACTTACAAATGCAGTAGATGTGGAATACATACTAAAGTTGTTTGAAAAAGAAATGTTACTGCTGTAGCAGTACATACAATCCCCCTTATTAACACCTGAGCTTATACAGACTTAGGAAGACTTTTCCAAAATAGCTAAAAGTAATTCAGAAAGGCAGATAAGCTAAACCAGCAAGATACCTTTGTACATAAATATTGCAGAAGAAGCATTTTAAAAGATATTGAGTAGAAGCATACAGTAAATACCTCTCAAGCCTTAAGAGAGAATAAACACAAACTTTGCATACAGTATGATGAGGAGATATTTTGCCAGGTTAGTGCCTAAGAACGTGTTTAAGCATCAGTACAAAAATACATATTCAAACGAAAGGCAAAACATGCTGTTTATTCGAGTATTTTTAATGTAAAAGGTATCAAAAGGGAAGGCAGATCTGAAAGTCTCTGTTGGACTAAATAATTCCACTATCAACTGAGAACTTTGGGCAGGTCTCCCCAATAGAGCCCTGAACTCTCCATCAAGCAAATATTGAATATAAGGCCACTAGGACTCCTGTTCAAATACTCACACTGACAGAAAAAAAAAAAACAACCAAAAAAACCCCCCCAAAACAAAAAAACAACCCACCTGATGAATTCTTAAAACAAGAGAAGGAAGAAGAAATGCAAGGAATTAAAAAATTGCAAGCTGACTCAAGAATGATAGTTGTGAAGTTGATAATGTATCTGAAAAATTCACATATTTAAATAGCTTATTTATGTTGCCTATCTTACTCCAGTCTGGCTTACTCAAGTAACGTTTTCCAACATGACAAAGCACAGAATGAGTACAGATACATATTCTAGGTTTCCTACATATATACCAGGCTGAAGCCTTTTAAATTATCAACTAATTAGCTGGAGGAAAGGTCTGAAATATCTAAACCCAGATACTATCCTCTCAGAAAAAGCACACATCTCCAGTGCTATGAAGTTCCTCATACTGCAATTCATCATTTAAGTCAGTTCTTAATAAGCAAAGTAGCCACTTTGAACTGAAGCCTTAAAAGAGTAATTACTTCTGGCCATTGTTTTTTTTTAAAGTAGTATTTATAGTGTTTGGTGCAGACCTGGTACTATGGTGCTGTAGTAAACACCACAGAAATCAGTTTAACAAGTGGATAATCCTTTGTTTTGCTAAAAATCTCACTGGCATGGCAAAACAAACTGCTGCTTAAATTTTACCGTTATTAGACAGCAACGCAACCATTACATAGAAAATTAATTTGATTTTTTTATGCTTTTTAGCAACATAACTTAATGCACACTCTTCTACACAAAGTCTACCGTCTGGTGAAAATGTTTGGAAAATGTATGAACATTCCCAAAGGGAGATATATATATGTAGTGTTTAACTGTAGAGTACATAACCCTTTTGCCAGCTGGGGGCTGGGGGGGGGGAGAAATTCCCATGATGAAGCTGTCAAACTGTTATCCGACAGTTTTCACAAAATGAACATGGTTACTCTCTTAAGAGAGAAAAAGTGTGCTTGGGGGAGGGAGAGGAGAGAGGACAGAACAGAAGCTTCCATAAAGTTTCCTTGTAACAAAAACACTACTTGTTCATTTCAGATGTATTTTATCGATTTTTTTCAAGCTAATGCAAAGACCCTCAATCTAGACTTCAATTTGGAGACAGCTAGTGCACATACACTACTTTTTTAAGATGTTAAAAGAAACTACATGAGGGGTTTCTTTCTCATTTTTTAAAATGAATGTACAGACCAAGAAGGTGCTGCAAGTCCTGAAACTAGTTCCTTGAAAAATTTAAACTACCACAATACATTGAAACCGCAAAAGCACGTCTGAAGTCCTCCAGGCAGTAAGTGATCGTTCTGTAAAGGAAATAACATGTAGGTGCATGTTATTTGTCATACTCTGATCCTGAGAATTTACAACCTAAATTTCAGAGTCTAGTTTTGCTGCCTAAAGATTAGTATTTATACTTCCCTAGAATACTGCTCAGTTCCTGACATTAACCAAGGTGGTTATGTTTGAAGGCTGAGACATGCTTCATATTTGCAGGGCTGTGTGGGTGCAAAAAAATGTCCACTGCATATTGGGCAGAGCAGCTAGTCTAATTTAGACAGCTGTACCATTCTGTTGTGCTGCTACTAAAAAAAAAAATTATAAAAACCTACAGTGTTCAATAAGTAAAATGAATGACAGACTAATTCAGCAAGATCCCACTTTTACCTTGAGACACTACTGTAGATGAGAAGGACCACTTTCATTAACTCTTTAATAGTACTTACTAGAAATACACTGAGTAATGCAACAGCCTCCAATGCTGTTACATAAATTACTGATGTCATTACAATAGTTCTAAATTATCACGATACCCAGATCTGACATGTTTATATAGCTGCAACCAATAACCAGCAGCTTAAAATGTCACCTCTAGATTCAAGACAGCTCTCATGAGGCAGAACAGCTGTCAGCTTGCTGGTTGTCCAACACACATTCAATGCAGAAAGCAAAAATCATCATAGCATCTCTATGATTTGCGATGCAGCCAAGGGGTTCCATTTCGCTGCTGATGCTCAGCATAAGAACAAGAAAGGTTTCCTGTAACAGGAATAATTTTCTCCTCTTCATATTCTGCTTTCAGCTACACCTTATAATATTGATACTTTAATTCTGTCACAGTATTTTTACACAGAAGCTTAGCACTATCAGCACTCTAAGCTAGGAACCTAGATTTCTCAAACACAGCAGCTCTCCATGAGTCAGGTGAACAAACCATCAAGTTTCATAATAGATGTAGAAGAGCAGCTTCACTAGTGTTAAGAGAGTGACATACCAATGATGTGTATTTGTGCTTTATTTACCTTAGTTACAAATAGCCTAATGTAAAGTGTTAACAAAATTAAATGCAGAGAAACATCTATTGCTTTTGAACTTCTTAGGAAGTTTCACGGGAAACGAGAGTGAAAACTCCTGGTGGGCCAATGACTGTTATTGGTAGGATGGTGTGTCACATGTATGTGGAATGGAATACCAAAGTTTTGCACTTTAACTTATTTCTGTTCTTTCAGTATCTTGGTTTATTACCATATTCCTTAAATCTTTTTTATTCACTACCTTTCTTAAATAACTGGGTGAAGACAACTAATCAGTAATGTATTAACAATGAAGCAAAGATCCAAACAGCCAAAAAATATTATGAGATTTAACAAAGAAAGGTTGAAAAGCATGAAAAACAAAAACAGAACAGTGAATGCATAACTGAACACCAGAACATACTTACTGTTTGCCATAAAATATTTGAATGATAAATATAGTCAAAATATTCTTAAACAATTTGGATTTTATTCCCTCTGACATAAGTAGTTACAACAGCACGATCACTTACAGAATTAACCAATCCAAAAATCCTTTCCCTTTTAATGAGGTATGCTTAAATACTGCATAAACATTGTTTTAGGTATTTTTTAGTCTTCCTTGCAAGTCTGATTTAGTACATGGACAAACCTTCATAAAAATATAAATACAGCAAAGTGGAAAAAATTAGATATGGGAGCCTTAATCAAGATGTAATTGGGCCAGTGGAAGATTTAATTATTTTTTTAAATTTTTTACTTTGTAATTATATTTCTTTTATACAAAGTAATTAAAACCAAGAAAATTTTCCACTGTAAAGAATTAGGGCAAAGGGGAGAACACTACAATGTCTTACAAGGCAAAATGGTCAGTGCAGCATTAGTACAAAAGAGCTTATTTTTTTCACAGGTAGAGATTCAAACAAATTCAAGGAAAAAATGAAAAAAAGACATCCCTACTTGGAACTTTGCCAATCCAGATCCTGATATTCCAGCAAGGATTATATACACAATTTATATAGGATCTGGAATGGACTAGCAGCAAAGAAACCCATCACAATAAATACGGCTCAGTGAGGACCTCATTAGTACAGAGTTTAGAAGTGACAGACACAAGGTTATAGTCCAAGTTTAACATTACTTTCAAACACTTTACAGGAGCCATGCCATGGATAAGAAAATGTGTATAACACTAGAAACTAAGCATACCGCTGTCTGCAAGCAACAAAGATGACTGTTGACAAATGCCTTCTTTGTAGAGCTGACTGAAGTTGAACATATAAAAGATAACTCTAGTCAAATACAGAGCAGCCACAGCACAAAAAAATACTCTTGCCACTTTGTTTACACTGGTACTACATTCACATAGCTGTATCTGTAGTGGTTCTGTGTGCATATTTAGCAATTCTCTGTACATGAAACTGACCTACTCAAAGAGTTACTTCCAAAACCACAAAAGCAGCCTCTCTTTGGAGAACTGCAGAAAGTTACTAGAGAACTACCACCCTTCAAGCAGAGCTGGACTGTGTAAATGCTCCAGCATGGTAACATTTGCAGTTTCTGCCTCACTGCAACAAGATAAACTCACATAAGCAGTGTTTGTATGGAGGATCACCAAGACTTTGCCAAAGGCATTAGAGCAGTCCAAAACAAACAAACAAACAAAACCCCCAACAACCCACCACAAACAAACAAAAAATTCCAAAACTTAAATCCTCTATCATCCCTCTGTTCCAAACATTCTTGTCTATGAACAGTGTTTCCCAGAGGCACCATGTGCAAGCAATCCAACAACCAAATGATGTCCAGTCCATACAATTAAACAAACACACATTTCATTACATTAAAAAGTTAGCATTTTTGCTAATGCTTTAAAATAGTTTAAAGATAAAAATTCATGATGAAATGAAATTATATTTATGGATATTGCTATCTTCTAGTTCTGAAACATTATGTTTCTCAAATATGGATGTTACAGGCTTTGGAGCAAGCTATACATCATGATTAAAAACTGCTAGCTACTTGGAAACAGGCAACTTGGAAAATAAAGCATGTTCTAACTACTCAGCTCTAGATAACTAGCACATAAATATAGACCTATACACGTGTGTATAAAATTTATTTATGTAACTTCTTTAAAGTGCACTTCTCCCCTTAAGACTACCGAGACAACACCTCCATAATGATCTAATACAGTGATGTCTTCCTTAGGCTAGTTAGGAAATTCAGCTGCCTATCTTGCAGCTAAAGATTTCTGAAAGAGCTATGACACAAAAACAGCTGGCACAATTTTTTGTTTCATTAAAAAGAAAAGACAAGTCAAAAATTCTTTTCAGGCTATGGTAACACTTCCAAACGACCAGCACGTAGGGCCTCATTGTACTACTACTACACCAACAGCAGTTAGGGCTTTAGAAGCAAGTTCTTTAGAAGTAACTGCACACTATAATTTCCATACAGCCAGGAGCTATGGTTGTAGGCACACATTTCAGATAGCTAAGATCAGAAGCAGCCCCAAGAGTATCTGACTGCTAGGAAATGACAATACTTCTCCACCAATTCCAACATTTATTGGAATAATGCAGCTACACAGGACTCTGCACAAAACTGTTGAATGACAGTTGAGTTTAACAGTCCCTGCTGGCTTGCTTTCTCCCAAAGCTAAAAAATTCGGAAAACGAAACATCCTCCAGGTCAGCAATTCTCTACCCCACGACATAGTTTTCCAGCATGAGAACCACATTTGAACTGCTCACACACCACATTTAACTTAACAGAAACACGTTGGTCCTTTTAGTGCTAAAAAGCAGAAACTTGCACTGATCACAAAAGCTGAAAATCCTAGTTTCACCCTTTAACTGCTGACTATCACTAGCAGATATCACAGTTCAATATTCAAACAGAGAAACATGGAACAACTCGAGTTTGTTACCAGAGTAAGAAGTTACTACTACATATTACCAGTGAATGGAACTTGAGGGGAAAGACTGAGGAACCATACTGACCTCTACCTAAATAATATCTGGCAAAATTTCTATACTTTTTATATTGTGAAAAGGAAACTTGTACTATTCACTCATGAAAGTTAAACTTCAGCTCCTGATGCATAATACTCAAGAAAGAGCAGAAAAACTGTATAAATGAATTTTTGGATACAGATCTGCAAAATCCAAAGAACCTAATGTATTTACTCAATAAAGGGATTTTGAAGCCAACTGAAGCACTCCTGTACATGCCACTAGTGGACTTCCAGTTTCAGATTTCACAGAATTTAAAAATGCTCTTTGTAAACTGTTTGAAACTAACATATCAATCTCCAGCTGCGCACCAACTGAGAGGTAAGTGTGTATGATTTATCATTTCAAATTACCAACATGTATTTTGGAAATTACAAGATCTTCCAAAGTTAAACATTGTCTGTTTCAAGCCTCCTGACCAGCACACTCTACTGATATCAAACTGCTGATTGGCATCAACAGAGTATTCATGCAAGACAGCACCCAGAGACTAACAGGGAGCATTCTGCACCAGAGGACTAGCTGGATCTATTACCACAGAGCACAATGTGCTTTGTTATTCTAATACTACCTTACCAATGTGCTCTGTTATTCTAATATTACCTTATGTTGACCCAAGAGGACAATGAATTCACCTTCCCAAAACTACACCTTTACAAGATGATGTAGTTAAGGAAAAAAAAAAAAAATCCTACCACAGTCTTAAGGATCAAACCTTTGTATAAAGGCACTCAGCATAATTTGCTGCAGGCCTAATTCAAAGTCCACTGAAATTAAGTTCAAGACTCATCTATTTCAGTGTGGTTTGGATTAGGTGCTATGGAAAAAAAGGACACTGCACCCACCCCCCAAAAAACACAACTGAAGCTCTCCTAAAAATGACCCAGCATTTTATAACTTTTTCAGGTTATGTCAGCATAAGCCATATACACTATACATGTACATAGATATACTTAACTATTGACTATGGAAACCATAAAGCAGACTTTTTTTTTTTCCTCTCCCATTTGACAGCATCAGCGTAAAACCAACAGTGGCCAAACACCTCAAAAGCAAGTTAACACTAGAATTAACTTATAAGTTCTAGTTCCATTGACTCAAATCAAGCTCCAATAATTTAATTCAGACATGTTAAAATGGTGTTTCAGAATGATAAGTCAAGTGCATGCTTTGATCTAAAAGTCTATAGACACCATACTTCCAGAAGACGAAACCTTTAAAACCAAGTTCACATCTCAGTTCATCATTCAGAGAAGGAAGACATGGACTCTTTGCAGAAGAACCCCAATTACTCACATGACTGCTATGATTAGAGGCCAAGCAGGTATTCACAAACAGGCAAATCACTCTCTGGGGCTCCTACTCCCAAGCGCGCTACTGATGCAATTTTTATTCAGGGGGAGGGAAACAGCAGAGCGTCAAATATTCAAAACAACCGAGAAGGATGTGCGACAAGTCTATGGAAAATGATACTGGGAAGGTCCCAGGATGCCGGAAAACGTCTCGGTGGCACCTGAGCTCTCCGAGAGAAGGTCACTGGACAGGGCGGCAGGCCGTGGTTATTAACCCGGCCTCTACGGGGGCTGAGAGTAGGGAACAGTGAGCTGCACAGGCAGCACATTACCTCCCGCTTACCCCGGGGTACAAAGGGAAAGGCGAACACGGTCGCTAGGGGGGGAAGCTGCATCCTCCGGAGGAAGACGGTCCTATCTCCCAGCCGAGGACGGCGCCGGGAGAGCGGGGGAACGACGCAGGCCCCCGCAAGAGCCGGCCGGCCGCGAAGGGCGCTGGGAGGGCATCTCCCGCAGTGCCCTCAGGGGCCTCTCCGGCGCAGCGTTCCCCTCCCCTGAGGATCCCCGTCTTCTCCCAAAGAAGGTTTATTTTGGAGGGGGCGGGAGAGAGAGGAAGGGTCGCGGCTACTCACATGGGCTCCAAGGTTTTGCTGAGCCAGGATTTCAGCGCCTCGAAGTTTTCTATGATCATTTTAACCACCATCCAGAGCGGCCCGGGCCCCCCGCCTCCCCGGCAGCAGCAGCAGCAACAACAACGGCGGCGGCGGGGTCCGCGCCGCCCCGCCGGCCGGCACCCCGGCTCCCGCCGCGCTTCCCCTCACCCGCCGAGGCCGCGGCCGCCTCCCGGTTCGGCAGAGGCCGCCTGGCAGGGGCCGGAGGCCCAGCGCCACGAAGGGGGCGGAACCAGCCGAGCAGCGGCTGCTCCCTGCGGGCCCCGCTCTCGCCGCTCCTCGGCCGGGGAGCGCGGTCCGGCCGCTCCGCAGTTCCCCCCCACCTCCCGCCTCAGGGGCGGGCGGAGGGCAGCGCGGCCGACGGGCCCGACGAGCAGCGGGGGCCCCGAGCGCGGCTCCGAAACGCACCGCCCCCCCCAGCTCCCCTTAGCCGCAGAGCCAGACGGAGCGAGCGGGCGAGCAGGTAAGATGGCGGCGCCCCGCTGTCGCGAGAATAAGGAGTCTCGCGAGGACGGGCGGTGCGCGGGGGCTGCCGGGAGGCGGGGCCGGGCGGGGCGTTGGCGTTGGTGACGTGCGGCCTGTGGCGGCGCACGGGAGCGCGTTCGTGCCGACCTCCCGTGAGGGGAGAGCGGTCGCCCGGGTGGGAGGCGGCGTTAGTGAGGGAACGCGCCCTGCAGAAGCAGAAAGGGAGGCGTGGCGAGTGCTCCCTCCCCCGTGGTGCGAACTCCCATAGATGTCTGCCACTGACAGAAAAATTTTTTTTTTCTTTTTTAAAAAAAAAGGTCGGAGTAAAAAAAATTCTGTGAAAACAGGGGAGTTGGCAGCGAGGTCCTGTGTCTTGCCGACATTGGCCCCGCGTGGGGTGGGGTGGGGTGGGGCGGGGCGCTGCCGTGGGCCGGCGGGTGCTGGGACCGAGCTGCCTGTGGCGGTTCCCTGGCCCATTCAGGCCCCGCAGCATGGACCTGGCGGAGGAGCTGAGCCCACACGGCTAATCGGTCACCCCCAGAGGCGATGGCAGTGGGGGCCCACAGACTGGCCCCCTCAGAACCGGTGCCCGCCAGTGTGGGGCCTTCCCATGAAAAGTTAACATATGCTACTGCTTTCGCTGGTACTTTGGATTAACTGAGAGCTGAAAGAAAATGTCTGTGTTGAATGTACTTCGGTCAGTTTGGTGGGCTTCCAAAAGACCGGCATCTCATCTGAGCTCATGTTTTGCACAGTCAATGAACAAAGGCGAGTATTTCAAGGAAATTGTTGACTCTGCCTTTTGCAGGGCAGAGTGCATGACTCTCAAGCTGCCTGCCTGGTTTTCTCAGAGAGGAACAGGTAATTGACTTAGATGAGACAGCAACCGTGGTCTTGGCTGACCTGTCAATTTATGAGCATCCTGAAGTCCTACCTTTGTCATGCAGAGTCGGGATAATAGCAAAGGGAGCCCTAGAGAGCAGGGGTGAAGGCAAGAAGATGTGTTTGGATATAAGGTAGGATGCCTACCTGTTCTCCCAGCATGGGAACTCCTCCAAGATCAGTCCCCAGCTTCATCCTGCCTACAGGAACCCACCACAGACCGCTAGTACTTACTTCGGTTTGAAAAAGCTCAACATAACTTTTCTGCATCTGTAGCAGAGCAAGGGTCATTGGCAATTCTGACCACTATTTACAATTTTCCATGCAGCCAAGAAGCACTTGACCTCGGCAGAGAGACTGCCAAGAAATCCAGTGTCTGAGACAACTAAATAAGAGCTGGAGGAAGCCAAGGCTGCTTGTTGTCATCCTTGAAAGTCTGTTGAAAACCAGAGAGTGTAGCAAGCCGACCAAGTAAACTGCCAGCTTAGTAGGTGCTTCAGTGAGGACTTCCCAATTACAAGATGCAGTTTGGTTTCCTTGGATAATGGAGAGTGAACAGCACATCCAGTGAGTAGGCAGAAAATCACCAGAGCCTGAAATTCTCTGGAGACTGTTCTGTAGACATCTAAAAAGTCCTTGGCTCACAGGCACCAACTTGTAAGTTAACTCCCCCTGAACCCGTAAAAAGGGTCACTAAGCTTGGGATTCTGATGGATCTTTGAAGGGACAGGCACATAGAAATTAGGCATTGTGATAAGAATCTAAATTTGTTTTTGGATCTGGCCCTTAATCCTTTGCAAAAGCCAATGTCTAGTGGAAATAATTCAGGCAAGCACTGTGTTGGTCCACTTCACTCTCATCTTTGTAACTACCTTTGATCCTTGAATATACAACGGCCAGCAAGAAAACACAGCCTCTAAGGCTTCCCCACATAAAATGTATGGGTCTAATCATGGTAGCAACTTCTCTGTGTTTGACATTTCATTTTCTAAACTGCTTTCCAGCCATTCAGAAGCACAGTGCTGTAAGTAAATTTGTAATCAGCAAAAGGACTTCATGAATACATTTTATGCAGTGGATAAGACTTGTCTGGATGTGGTAATTTTTTAACATTACTGTGTTGATAGAATTATGCTGTTACCACACTTTTGTGGCAATATTCAGAGTAACTATAATAAATAAATAAATAAATAGAAGCTGCTGACATTCCCAGTTCTAGAGTTTGCAGACTTGAAATCTTAAGGCCTTATAAAGGTTTAGATCCCACGTCATAAAAAGTGTCTGCAATGTTCTGTAGCATCTTTCAGGCAATTTTAATTTCATTTCATGGCAGGAATTAGAGGAGTACAAACTAAACCTATTAGACCTGAGGAAACCATTTCCTCTGAAATATAAAGTGGCTTCTATACATAAGGTGGTTTTTATTTAAGACACAACATCTTTGGGTTCTTAATAACAATTTTAAAAACAGAAAATAAGGAATGGTCTTTACTTAAATCAAACTGTAGTCACACGTGAAATCAGTATTTAACTGAAAAAAATCCTGAAGATTATGTTTCATTTAATACAACATAATAGAGAATCTGTGCAAAGGGTCAAAGTAATTATTAACTTCTACAATGTCATATTTCCGTAAGACAAATAAGTTTCTATTTCTCCTGTAGCTGTTCAACGTAAAATTCATCAACCGTCCAAAGGAAAACAAAACATACCCTAAATTTCATCCCTACCTGTACAATTAAAGCCCTGAAGAAGATAACAAGGAAAAAAATGAATCTTTGAAAAGATTGGAAAGTAGCAAAAGAAGAATTGAGCACGCTGTCCTTAGGTTTCAACAATTTAACACCTTCATTTAAAAAATCAGTTCCTATTGCTAAATGGTAGATATTCTGTATCATGTATATGATCTATGGATGCCAAACTTTTAATAGGAACTAAATAATAGAAATCTCAAAAACTTGAAAATAGACATACATATTCTGTGGATTACTATAAAAAATGCATTTTAACATCAATAATCTTAAAATATAAATAAAGTGTTATGTTAATAAAGTAATACAAATCTAATTCCCTTATTTATTCATGTGTCAGAATTACAGACTCCTAACAGCCCTTTTGCCTTATAAAAACTTTGTGAAGTTCTTCACAGTAGTATAGATGTTTTCATATATAACAATTTTCAAAGTTCATAGGTTTGGTGTGTGCTTAGTTTGCAGTAGTCTTATCTAACTCAGTTTAGTGACCTTTGACATCTAAAAATAATGGGTTGTATTTATTAACATTTTTATTGTTTCACGTACTCACGTGAGAGCTGAATGTTGCCAGCCAAGACAGAGTTATCAATCGTTCCTGAGATTTCTGAGATTTTATTTCTGCTGACTCTTCTCCAAAGCCATTGGACTTGTGCTCATAAACAAGCTTTGTCAATGTGTAAAGCTGCAATTTTTAAGTGTTAAAGATTTTTCTTTGAAAGCTGACATTTTCTTAAATGTCCATAGATCTCCTTTTAACTCAGATTTGCCCCTGTAATTTTTTAATACAAAAAGTAGTTGTAGAAGAGAATAACTTTAGGGCACATCCGTCTTTTTGCCAAACCTATCCTACCTTCATCGGTCCGTGTTCATGTCATACAGAAAAAAGGTTAATTATTATTGTTTTTTAATTTTTTTGTGTGTTTGGTTTTGTTTGTGGGTTTTTTTTAAGTGAATTTTTTTTGAAGCTGCCGGACTGGTCTAGAGCATTACAAAATTCTTCAGTCTATGCCTCTAACGCTTCATCTTTTTACTAGGAAAATGTGATTTAAGCATTTAAGCATTATGGGCCTCAGATGTATCTGAGTGGATGATCTGGAGATGAAGGGTTCCACGTCCTTGCAGCGTACAATGGCCCCTAGCATCAATGCATGGGCTAAAGCAGCAGGGCTGATAAAACTGGATGGCATCAGGATGGTTTGATGGAACAAAAACATTTTTGTATATTGTTCAGATTTTTAGTTTGTACTTTCATTGAGTTCGGGGTTTTGGTGTTAGCTGTTATTTAGATATGTATAGATGTACTTCTTTGTACTTCTGTAGATGTACTGCCTTTGCTCTGTGTTGAAGGGTCAAATGATACTCCTCCTGATACTCCTTGTCTACTCTATAGTGAGTTTCATCTCAGGAGGCATCAATATGATTTTTGAGGATAATGTCACAGAAAGGCTCGAGACCTGAAGACTCCCCCTTCCATCCTTCACAAATAGCAAATGTCTATCAATTCCTGAGCATCTGAAAGCTGAGGCACTTCTGCCTTTCCCCATAAATACACCTACTGTTGCTTCAACAGAGCAGCAGGTCAGCTTCATATTACTCTTACTTGACTGTGCCTCAAAAAGATTAATGTTTATATGAATGTTTAGCCCTTTGCTTTTTTCTGTTGAGTCCTGCATAGTGAATTGAATCAAACTGAGCCATTGCCACTTAAAAGCTGGTGCCTGTAAAAGCTCTTAGAGCAGATGGTCTTTAAGATCTGAATGTCTTCCTCTAATCTTAAAACCACAAAAATTTAATCACAAAATATGCTGTGGACGGTAGGTGACTTTCTGCGGCCATGGTCTTTCTATACAACAGACCTAAGCTATGGGTTTGTGTATCTCTCCTGCTTTCTGTTGCTGCAGGAAGAAGATAGGTGATATAACTGGAGAAAAGGGCTCTACCTGGCCCTGCTTGAGCAGAGGGGTTGGACCAGATGACCTCCAGAGGTCCCTTCCAACCTCAATCATCCCATGATTCTATGAAAGGCTTTTGGCAGAGTGTCCCAAAGCCACAGGTGTTTGAAGTATTTGTAGCTGGTGCATGTAGTGTTTAGCCTGAGATTGCAAGTCATAGAATTGAGCATTGGTTTTTTGAACTGACATAACAGTTGTTTAACAAGCTTTCTTGAAAGCCAAGGTCAGAACAAGTTGTTACAGTCAAAAGTCAAACTTACAAACTCTGTGGTTTTTATTATTGTTTAAATAGAGAGATATTACCAGTAGTGCATATTCAACAACATACATCACACTTCTGAAGTCACACTATGCTAATTCTATATTGTGTATCTCTGTATGGCCTTGTGTTTTAAAAAATAAAATGGGTCGGTTTTGTAATACAAGATGCTCGTGTTGTGGAACCTCATTAGCTTGTACTAATGCAGGGACAGGATTGCTCCACCTTGCCAATGGCAGCAAAATTAAGCTTAACCCCTGCTTGTGCCTATGGGAGGGATGACTGGGAGAGGGCTGAGGATGTAATTAATACCTCCTCTTCTTCCCAAAATGTGGCGGAGCAGGAAAGGAAAGACATAGCTCATAACTCTGCCCCTATGACACCAACCAGCAGAGCTTCATCTTCCAGAAATCTTCTTAGTGTAGTCAGCAAGTACCAACTGTGTCATTCTGGTCTGCACGAGCAAACAATTATGGGGCAGAGCCACACCTGGATTTGTGCCTGCATGTGGGGTAAGCGGCCGCCCACGCTCCCCAATTCCCTCGGGCGAAGCACTGTGACAGAGGCAGCTGCGAGGCCCCTGTGCTTTGCAGGAACACGGTGGCTCCGTGAGCCTGGGTGAGGCTGGAGACAGCTGTGATGCTGATGACAGTCTCTACTGTGGCCTCAGCTTTTCTGTCATGAAGCACATGCTCTGTGTGGGGGATTTACTGCTAGGGAAGAGAGGCTGGCTTCCTAGGAATTAAGTGGGTCCATCCCAAATGTTATTTCCAAACTCCTGTCTACTGTGTGTCTTATACACCAGCTAATGGCTCTGCCCCATTTTTGGCCGTAAGCCTATGGTTTTGGGACACATTGCACAGCACATGGACTGTTGACTTCTGGAGTGGCAGATTTTGAGTTGGTGCTGTCTAGTGTATTTTGCTATGTAAATCCTATGCAGAAATAGAAGATGCAGTATCCTTTCCATTTCAGATGGTAGTCATACACAAACCATAGGGGGAAGCAGGCAGGATCTTGACTTTCCCCCTTCCTGCTATCCCTTATGCCTAGCCCACCTTCCCGTTAAATTGAACAAGCATAGAGAAAAATTATTTTTCTGAGCCAGCATTTGTGAGGGTACACCATGCTGGACGTAGGGCATTCCTGAGCCACTGTATGAACCTCCTTTGCCTCTGAGATGGCTCAGCTATCTAAGATAATGATCAAACTTGTAGTAAATGAAAAGAATAATCACAAGTGGCAGAATGTATGTTATCCATTTATCTTGAAACCATTAATTTAGTTTTAATTATAAATAAATAGTCTTTGAAAAGCTTAAAAGTTAAAACTGAATGCCAGCCGTCATTAAAGACTGCTCTGACAAGTCACATGACTAACCCAGCAAGGATGGCTTCGTACAACAGATGTAAGAGCTCCATGTTGAACATATTAGAAACACTGTCAAAGAATTTTAAAGGATACCTTCTGTCATTTTTGAGGTGAAAGTTGTATTGTTTATAGTATCTATTCTTCACAGTATTCTACTGTATATAGAATCACTTATGGTGAAGATGCAAAGTCTTGGTTGTATGACTTCTTCCTACAGAAATATACAAATAAATTGCTTCTGAGAGGATGAGGCTATCTATTTTTTATTTCTGTTACTGTTTGTTTTGGGGGAGTTACTGGGTTTACAATTAGACAATTAAAAAGGGTCTAGTTTTAGCACTAAAAAGGTTATTTAAATCTTCTTTGTGAACAATTTATTAGATAAACTATTATTTTAAAGTTTTCAGATTGCCCACCACAGAGATCAGGATTTCTATAACTGATTAAGTTATTACAAAATAATTGCAGTATTACAAATATTGAAAAAGTGCTGTTGTCCATTGCGCAAGGCATTTTTATATTTTTCAACTGTCAGGTCTTCGAAAAATCTTTCAGGAAGTTTGGAAATAAAATATTTTTTTACCATTGTAATTTCCATTTGAAGCAACTTTTAATTTTTCTCTTCAAGGAAGCTGAAGCAGTACGGTGCTTTACATTTTTCTTCTCTCTGTTGTGCACAGGCCTCAGCCCTGATGTCAGTATGGTTAGGATTTGCTTAGGTCAGTGCTGCTGCAGAACCAGAAGAGGGAGCACAGACATTGTTTCTTCTTGGTCATGCTGTAGAGGCAATTTGGATTATTTCACAGAGGAAAATCATTAAATCTATTTTTAGAGGAGGTACGGTAGAATACTTTTTTCCTTCCTTTTTTTTTGAAAATTTTTTAATAAGATTTAATTGAGGAAAAATTAAGAACTGAATATTTTAAGCAATTCTTATAAAGAAAAAAATCTGGTTGTAATTTTATGAATGGCTGGTATAGTATTTTAACATTTTTAACACCTTTTACAGAATATTTTTACATTCTCTTCTCCAGCCACTGAGGAAGGTGAAGCTTATCCTCCATCTTACTGAGATTTAACAAGTTATTCACCATTGACGTAGTCGCTAACACAAACATTCTTTGGTTACAGAGCTGTGGTGGGCAGAAGTTGGCATTCTGAGACTTCTGTGCTTAAAATACAGCCCTTTGGTAGAAGACCCCCACCAGTAGTGGTCCCCATTTGAGAATTACTGGATACTCTGCTGAGCTCCCAGGAAGTAATTCTGTAATTTGGCATTGAAGAAAAAATATACCAGAGAGAAAGCCACAAACCTTATCAAATTCAAAATGTAACAGAACATGGCAGTGCATACTCTGGCAGCTGGCACAGAAGTCATTGTCATCAAAGATGCAATGGAAACACAACACCCCAGAAGCACAACGGGCTGCAACAGACCAAGCCCTGGTCCTTCCCTATTTGCACAGCATCAGCCAATGTCGTAGACACCAACTCCAGTAGTCTGTGGTTATCTGTAGAATAACAGATCCTATTCCAGAGGTCATTTTTCTCTACAGGTTGTCAGTGGCCCAGGTCCAGGCAGCACGGAGTCTCAAAGAGATGGCCGTGACTAACAATTCAGCTTCTCACATACAAAGGGTTGTAGTGAATGGGACTGTATATGGCTGGCAGCAAGTCACCAGTGGTGTTCCTCAGGGCTCAATTCTAGGGCCAGTGATATTCAATATTCTTCTCAGTGATCTGGATGGAGGAGCTGAATGCACCCTTAGTACGTTTGCTGATGATACTAAACTGGGAGGTGCTCTTGCCTCTCAAGGAACAAGAGGCCTTGCAAAGGGATGTAGATAAATTGGAGCATTGGGGAATCACCAATGGCATGAAATTTAACAAGAACAAATGCCAGATTCTGCACCTGGTACAGAATAACACTGGACACGTATAAATTGGGGGAGAGGTGGCTGGAGAGCAGCCCTGCAGAAAGGGATCTGGGGGAGCTGGTCGACAGCAGGCTCAGTGTGAGTCAGACGTGTGCCCTGGCAGCCAAGAGGGCAAACCCCATCCTGGGTGCATCAAACACAACACAACCAGCCGGTCAAAAGAGGTGATTGTCCCGCTGTGTTCAGCCTTGGTGCGGCCTCACCTTGAGTACTGTGTGCAGTTCTGGGTCCCACAATTTAAGAAGGATGTTGAGGTCCTTGAATGCGTCCAGAGGAGGGCAACAAAGCTGGCGAAAGGGCTGGAAGGAATGTCCTATGAGGAGCTGCTCAGGACTTTGGGATTGTTTAGTTTGGAGAAAAGGAGGCTGAGGGGCAACCTCAGTGTTCTCTACAGCTTCCTGCGGAGGCTATGTGGAGAGGGAGGTGCTGAGCTCTTCTCCCAGGTACCCAGTGACAGTACATGTGGAAATGGTTCAAAGCTGTGCCAGGGGACATTCATATGTGACATTGGAAAACATTTCCTTACCAGGGGGGTAGTCGAACACTGGAGCAGTCTTTGTGGTGGTTGATGCCGCATGCTTGTCTGTTTAAGAGGCATTTGGACAATGCCATTAATAACATGCTTTAATTTTTGGTCAGCCCTGAAGTGGTGAGGCAGTTGGACTAGATGATTGTTATAGGTCCCTTCCAACTGAAATAGTCTATACTATTTGACTCTAACCTAGAAGTTGTAGTCTGTCAACCCACAGAACAATATTAATATAAATATTTGTAATACAGATCTGATGCTACATTTTTAGGTGATGGGCAGAGTAAATTATCCTTCCTTCACTAATTTTTACTTCCTAATTTCCACACCACCTCTTCCTGACAAATCATAAGAAAGCCACATTTCACCAGTTCCATGTTTACGCATTTTCAGTTAGAGGTTTCAAGGGGACTAAGCTAAGGTGTTCATGTGGATGGAACTCAGCTCTGGGTTCTTCTGGTGCAACAAACTGCGCTGCCGTTAACTTTGCTTTTTCTGTTTCCTGTTTCATGGTTTGTTTCTTGTGAAAAGCAGACACCACCAGCTGCAGACAGGTCAGCCACTGCACTTGTGGCAGCAGCAAGCAAAGCAGCAACAGGAGCCAAGGCTGTCCACTTCTACCACAGCAAAAGTTTATGACAGACCCATCATAGCTGTCCTTCAGAAAGGCTTCAAAATAAACGGCCAGGCAGCACAAAAAAACTATTTTACAAGGCAGCTTTAATTGTTGTTAAGTAACATTTCTCTGTCTCAGGCCACCATTACCAGTAATGTCACAGGGAGCCCCTCAAGCCGCAGGACCCAGTGGTTGCTACTGTAGCTGGAGGTGGAACAAATGTCAGCGTGCGTTTTGGCTTGTGAAGCTCTGAAGAGGGCAAAGAGCAGCCCTTCCCACCTCAGCCAGAAGGTCTCTTGAGAAGCTAGAAATACCTGTGGCTGCTTTTTGGTGGGTGCTATGGTTTGTCTGCAGCATCAAGAGAGCAGCAGAACTTCCAAAAGCCCAAAGTCACTTGGGCAGTCGGCCACCACCCCATAAAGTAGCTTGTGTGCAAAGAGCGGAGCTTGACTCTCAGTGGAGTCATAGGCAAGAGGGCTTGGCTTTTTTCACTGTCAGCAGCAACCCTTGATCACTTGCAAAAGCTGTGGTCGTACTTAAACCATGCGTTCTCCTGCCTATCCCTATAACAAATTATTGTAGGAGGCACCAAAAGTATATTCCTCTTCCGAAATGGCACCTGGGAACTTACTCCTTTCAAGCCCTTTCAAGGTCTTGTCTTCCTCAGAAGGGCAGCAGTCAATGACAGCACACACAGTCTATTCGGGAACAGACGTCTTGCGCAGAGGCAGGCCCCGATCATCCTTTGGTCTCCCCTACCTTCCCATTAGCCCTCTGCTCAGCTAGAAGGTCCCGACTTGTGTCTGGTTCCTGACTGTGATGTTGTCTTGCTCTTGCAGCATAGCGGGGTGATGCTTTGCTTTGAGGCACAGTACATGCCAAGGGACTGATGGGAAGGAGGAGATGAAAAAGCCAGGTTAAATGGTGCCCAGAAACCCTTGTAAAATGCCAGTGGCAGATGCAAAGACAAAATATGTGTGTGCTCCCCTATCTCACTTTCCAGCCATACAGTATGTCCTTCTTCAGACACGCATCTTTGCAAATAAGCATTGCATGAGGTGGAGGCATTGAGTCCTGGAAAATCTTTCCTACCACTACTAGAGGGCTTCCAGAGAGTGCTACTCACTCTTTCTCTCTCCCTCCTTCCTCCTTCCTTCCTTCCTTCTTTCCTTCCTTCTTTCCTTCCCTCCCTTCCTTCCTTCTTTCTTTCCCTCCCTTCCTTCCTTCTGTCCCTCCCTTCCTTGCCTTCCACAAAACACCATACAACAGCTTGGGTTTTGGTTTTTTAGCTTCTCCTGACTTAGCTTCACCCATTTGGTCTGTCTTGAGCAGGCAGAAGGACGGTTTTCTTCCCTCTGCCAACTCTCTAAAGCATCCTACGAAAAGTGGGAAGCGGGCAGGATGTGTCTGCAACTCCCTGGGCTGCACTATTGTGGCCTGCTCTGCTTCTGGGAGTTTTCCCCCAAGGTTTTAGGGGCTGGGGTCTAAAAGAGAGTGCCAACCACCATCTTTTACCCAGACATTATGCGAAGAACAAAGTTGGTGTGAAAAAGTTGGAGTTAAGGGAAAAAGGCAAAGGTGGAGTTCCCTGGAAACGCCATCTCCGGACTCTGTCACCAGAGCGCATCCATCCCCTTTCTCCCTGTCCCCTAAGAAGAGAGAGCCGTTCCACTTGGGCCACTGCTTTGGCTGGAGAAAAGATGCTCTTCTCCCCCTCACCGCAGTGGCACCAGGAGACCTGCAGAGAGAGTGTGGGACTGACTGCGATGGCACCGGGACAGGCACGAAGCATCCCGGGACACATCCGTACCTACTCATGACCAAAAGTGCCTTGGCAAACTGCTGGAAAGCAGCATGGCAGAAATGGCCCCGGGAGTCCTGGTGGACACCAAGTTGGCGAGGAGCCGGCAAGGTGCCCTGGCCCAAAGCCGGCAGCCAGCGGTACCCTGGGCTGCACTGGGCAAAGCCTTGCTGGCAGCTGGCGAGAGGTGACCCTTCCCCTCTGGTCAGTGCTGGTGAGGCCAGGCCTGCAGTGCTGTGCCCAGGCCTGGGCTCCCCAGTACCAGAGAGACGAGGCCATCGTGGGGAGAGCCCCCAGTGCCCCTCCTGGTGCCACCATTGAGGTCACAACCCCATGCCGTGTTGACCCGGCGCTGCCCCCGGCAGCAACAACAGAACCTGCAGGGACAGGTTCTGTGCTGTGCCAGGACAGAGCAGCACTGGGGAGAGCCAAGCTCCCCCCGAGCAGCGCTTCCCAGCACTCTCGCCCCCCTTGGCAGCCTCGCTCGGGCCGGCCGGGCACTCTCCCGAGCCCCACCGCCACGTCCGACGCGAGGCTTCTCCTGACCTCGGCAGGATGGGCCAAGCGAACTGCTGCCGCGGGTCCAGGTAGGCTCCCCCCGTGGCTCGGGGAGGCGCCGGCACAGCCGGGCCCGGCAGCAGCCACCTTCCTCACGCCCAGCACCGTCTGCTCTGCAGGGACGACCCTGACCCCGTGCAGCAGTGCGCGCCCGTCCCTGCATCACCAGAGCCGCTGCTCCGCCAGCACGTGCGGGTGACCCAGGGCCGTGGGACGAGGAAGAGGGACCTCCTCCTCTTCAGCGACGCCTTGGTCATCGCCAAGCCCAAGTAAGAGCGGCAGGCCCCGGCTGCCTTTTTCTCCCTGGCCCTGGCCCTGGCCCCGGGGCAGGGGCGCCCACGGAGCAGCCCCAGGCCCCCGGCACCCTGGTGCTGGAGGTGCCCACGGCCGTGCCCATGTCAGGGGGACACCGGAGGGGAGCCACCGGGCTCGGCCACCTCCAGCTCGCTCCCTGCCGCTCCGCTCTGCAGACGTGGCAGCGCCCTGCGCCCGCAGCTCTGCCTGGCCCCAGGCCAGCTGCAGGTGCTGACCAGCAGGAAGGGGGCGGCCGGCGATGCCGCTGGCGAGGAGGAAGGTGAGCCCGCCAAGTCCCTCGTCCTCGTCTGGCCCTGCGGCTCCTGCGTCGTCACTTTCCGGTGAGTCTCGGTGCCGGGTCCCCAGCAGGGCTGGGCAGCGCCTCTGTCCTGCCCCACGGGGCTCCGTCCCGCCTCCGTGGCCGTCCCCACAGGGCAGGGCCATGCTGGTGCCCACCTCTGCCCGCAGGCTGGGGAGCAGCGGGCGCTCAGGCTCTTTCTCCTCTTTCTGCAGCTCCTGGGCGCTGAAGGAGCTCTGGGTCAGCGCGCTCCTTGGGTAAGCCCTGCCTGGTGGCGCAGCCTGGGGGGGCTGTGCTCGCATCGTGGGGGGATGCTCCAGGTGTAGCCGTACGAGGTGGACACACCACTCCCCTGTCCCCAGGGCTGTGGGCCGCTCTTGAGCGGGCAGAGCTGGCGGAGCTGCTTCGCCCAGCCGTGTCCAGCCAACACCTGCCCAGCCCCGTCCTCACTGCTGCTGCTGCTCTCTGCTCTGCTGCCGGGCGCTGCCCGGCTGCAGCGGGGCACCTCGGGAGCGCTCCCCGGGCTGGCGGGAGAGAGAAAAGGCGGCTTGGGTCTCACGCGGCTCTTTCTCTGCCCCTTCCCCATGCACAGGCCGCCAGAAGGAGTGGAGGGAGCCCGGGTGACCCAGCTGCCCTCCATCAAGCTCCTGCTGGAGGAGCTGAGCGGCCGCAATGCTGTGAGTGTCCCTCCTGGCTCCTCTCTGCCCCCGGATGCTGCTCCGGCCCAGCATCAGGTGCCCCGCTTCTCACCTTCTGCTCTTCTCCCCTTGCCCAGGCGACGACGCTACACGCCAGCAGCCTGGAGAGGCTGGTCAAGCGCCAGGCAGAGGTAAGGATCGCTCGGGGTGCAATCGCAGCCCTCCCCACCTCTCACACATGGCCAGGGGCCGATGCAGCTCGCCGGGGGCCCGTTCTGCAGCGGGGCTGCTTGGCAAGCGCAGCGCGTGTCTTGCAGGCTGGTGCAGAGCAGCGGCCGCTGCCCATCCCCTCTGGAAGAGAGCATGGACGTGGCCACGTGGCTGGTGAGTTCGGAGAAGACGGGGGCAGAACGGCCCTCCTCTCCTCCTCCTGCAGGCGGGCACTCGTGCTGCACTGGGGCTGCTGCTGCCCTTCCCACAGGGCGCGTCTGTCCCCAGCACTCTGCGGCAGGGGAGAGCTGAGCCCCCGGGACCCCTCGTTCCCAAAGGACACCTCTCCACCAGGGTTTTCTGCTCAGTTTTCCTTGGCAGCAGGCGGGACCCGCAGGAGGAGGATGGGCCTGCCCTGGCCCTTTGCGCGGCGAGGGACCTCAGCCGCTGCAGAGGTGCCCGGGCTGTCGGGCTCTGGAGGCGGGGGGGCTCTCTTTGGCCGGCCCCTGGCAGCTCTCTGCAGCCAGGACGGCACACTGCCCCAGCCCATCCAGGTAAGCAAGCCTGGGCAGGGGGTCCCCACCCCGCTGGCTCCAGAGGAGAGGTGGTGCCCCCAGCAGAGGGACCCCAGGTGGGGCTCGGGGACAAAGCCATCTCCTCCCCACGTCGCCCACCTCCAGCCACCCCTCCGCCCCGCCCCGCCCCAGTGAGAGCTGTGGAGCCGTCCACACTTGCTCCTGCCCCTGAGGAAGGTCCGCCTGCCCCAGGGCCTGTCTCCAGCCAAGCAGCTCTCCTCCTCTGTCCCCTGCAGGACCTGCTGGCTCTGCTGCATGAGCACGGGCCATCCACGGAGGGGATCTTCCGGCTGGCGGCCAGCGAGCGGGCCTCCTGGGAGCTCAGGGAGGCCCTCGACAGCGGAGTGGAGGTCCGCCTTGAAAGCCAGCCTGTGCACCTGCTGGCCGTCGTCCTGAAGGTGAACACTGCTGACCTGGAGCCCGGCAGCTCCCGGCTCTGTCGGTGCTGTCGGCCGGAGTGCCGGGGATGCTGCCTGTGCTCCCGGCGGCGGTGGTCCAAGACTCACTCGGAGCCCTTGGCGTTGCAGGACTTCCTCCGCAAGATCCCCTCCAAGCTCCTCGAGGCAGAGCTCTACGAGGAGTGGATGAGCGCCCTGCAGAAGTCCAGCAGGCAGGAGAAGCTGGCAGGGCTGAAGGAGTACGTGTGGCGAGCAGCCTGCCTGCTCCATGGGGAATGGCAGAGGGCGGGACTTGTCTGCAAACGAAGATGCCCTTGACAAAGCTGTCTTTTCTGCTGCCAGCCACCTCTTGGGGGTTGCTCCATGAAGGGACTCTTGCCAGAAGGGCAGGGAGGGAGGGAGGGAGGGAGGTGGCCGTATCTCGGCAAAGGCAGTCCCTCTGCTGGAGACCAGGCATGCCCAGGGAGCCTTCCCTCAGGTGGCCTTGGGTGAGATCAGCCTGGGAGGCCTGTGTTGACAACATTGAGTTGATTAACGTTGCGCTCCTGTTCCGTTCCCTCAGGGTGGCCAGCAAGTTGCCCGAAGCCAACCTCCTCCTGCTCAAGCGCTTGCTGGCCCTGCTGCAAAACATCAGCAGGAACGTGGCCACCAGCAGGATGACTGCGGGCAACCTGGCCATCTGCGTGGGGCCAAACCTCCTCAGCCCACCCGGGGAGCACATGCTCCCCCTGGACGCCCTGGTGCAGGTGACGGGCAAGGTACGCTGTGTTTACCAGCCGGCTACAGCCTTCCAGACCCACCCCAGCTTTGCTGTTCAGAGGTACCAGGCTGCCTCCTCTCTTCAGCAAATGCTCGTGGGGGAGCTGCTGGGAAGAGCAGCCCCACAGCTGCAGCTTTCTGCACAGAAGCAAGGGTCAGGAGTGGGAAAGGCTGTTTGACCCGTCTTTGGCCACCCAGGTGGAAAGCTATGGTTTGCTGTGTGCAGGTGACGCGGCTGGTGGAGTTCCTCATTGAGCACCACGGGGAACTCGAGGAGGAGGAGGAGGAGGAGGAGGAGGAGGCAGCTGGGCTTGCTGGTGCTTCGGCCGAGGAGTCACCAGCACCAGGGGCAGAAGCAGGAACAGCAGAGGTATGTCAGGTCCAGAAACAGCGTGACAACAAAAGCCTCCCCCTCAGGAGGTGGGACTGCTGCCGACAGGACAAGCAAGGTCATCCACGGGCCTGCAGCTCTGCAAAAGCGCAGAGCGAGGCTGACACAGGTTGGCCATCCCGCTTTGTGCGATGATCCCACCAGAAATGGCTCAGCTGAGCTGAGCAAACCCATCCCCAGGATCTGCCTTTCAGAGCTAAGGTAGCAATCGGGCAGGTAGGTCCTTGCCACCTGTTAGCTTCCATGTTTCCATTGCAGGTGCCTTCAGTTGTTCCAGAAAGCAAACCCCTGAAGAGCTCATCTGGGGAGAGAAGGTAAAATGAACTAGCTTTGGTTAAGAGGAGAATTGATTCATGTTTATCATGGCTTTACCTGTCTAACAATACTATTGAATGGAAAGGTTGCCAGGCTCTTCGCAGGAAAAGGAAGAACACTCCAACAGAAAGAGAAAACTAAGCTGCGAAGAGGAGAGTGATGGCCAGCCAGTGAACAAAAGGCAGAAGCTGGAACCCGAGATCTTGGGAACGGGCAACTGCAAAAACCTGGGCAGGGCGAGAAGAACAAGGAGCCCAGGTGTGTAACAGACCGACGCTGCTGTCCAGCTTTTGACATTTAACGCTGCTCTGAGTATTGGAAATATTGCCGAGGTGCACAGAGATGGCCCCGGAGAGGAAGCATGCACCTGCCCTTGGGAGAACATGTATGTCGGGAGAAACATACCACTCCAGCATTGGCAGTTTTCGTTTTGCACAGGTTGAAGCTCTGTTTCTACAAGGCTGAGCAGACACCCAGGCAAGGTCACAAGACTCACAATTCTGAGTTCTTTGACCTGCTACCTACAGAAAGAGGCAATGTCCCACCTTTCTGTTCACATCAGCTGGCAACCCTAGCGCTGACTGGTATCGTCTGAATCCCAAAGACACAGCCAGCAGTTGTTCCAAGTAGCTATAGACACTGAGATATTGGCACTTCTTTAAAAGCTCCCATTTTGCCTGAGATAACTGAGGCAAGGAAAAAAAAAAACAACCCACAATTAAAAAAAAAGCATTCTTTGGCTGCAAACCTGCCATTTTAGCATGGAACACTGAGGGATGGTGCTGTTCAGGTTTTGGAAAGGACCACGTCATAGCTCCTCGGGGGCTCCCTGCTTGAGCCCTACTGCCTGGCAAAGGGGCACTGCACATCTCTGTCAACTTGCTGTGCCCTGAGGGTATCACACGTGTTGAGAAGGGACCAAAGCAATACCACGGTCGCTGCCAGTAAGGGTTCTCCCTCCTGTGCCAGGAATGACCCCTTTTTTACAGCATGCTTCCCAAAGGACGGGGGACAAAGTCCCACCTGTTCCTGCCTTCAGGGTTTCAGCGGCGCTTTCTGACTCTGTCCTTGTAGGTGCCCATCTACGTTTCCTGCTCGGATTCCCCAGATGAGCTCTGTTACCTGGCCTTCGAGGGGCACGATGCAGCCCCAGCACCACCTCAGTGGAGGCGAGGAGAGAGTCATCATGCCCTTCTGCTCTGGCTGGCAGATTTCACTCGCGCATCACCAAGCCAGAGCCGCCCCGCGCTGCCCGCAGACCCATCCCACCCCTCGCAGGAGGCCTTGCTGGCTTGCTCCTCGGCTCCGTGAGCAAATGCCCACCAGCTGGCACATCTCCGCAGGTGGGGAGCTGGCATGTGAACTTCAGGTTATACCGAGCAACTTACACAGGGCGGTGCCTATCATCTGAGAGGGACCCGAGGGACATGCTGGACAGCATGTTCCATACTAGAAAACCCTCCAGGTTTTATTTACAACTACTCATTCCTGGCAGAGAGAGATGCTGAACCAACTTGCTCGATACAAGAAGGGAGCACCCATTGCTGCTCTTTGGGCAGTGCAAGTACTTGTGTGCAGCACAAGTACTTGTGTGCAGCACACAGCAGAATACCCTTTCTTGTAATTCTTGCTCAGACATGACCAGCTTGCAGATTCCATAGGTTAGCAACTCCAGATCAGCTACATGGAACATGTACAGGAGCCCTGTACGATGTCTAATGGGCTCCAGCTCTTTTCAGAAGGAAAAATACAAGTGCCAGGCACAACAGGGGAAAGAAATTGCACAGCTGATCTGCAGATCTTGCAATGATTGTGCAGGTGTCAGCAGAGCATGGAAATTCAGGTGCAGCTCTCCTAGCTGGCACCTGACGTGTTTCAGATGCAATGCCATCTTTTCTTCACAGGCAAAGGCTCACTTGACACCCTCAGCAATCACTGCACAAAGTAATTAAACTCCCAACTGCTAGGAGCTCTGCACCATGGCAAAAGTGAGGCATTTTAGAGAAAAAAAAAATGCCTAAATCCTCTTTGGAAAATAAAAAATCCCTATGCACTCAAAAGGGAGAAACATCAGATCTCAAGACCTGACTCTGGTCTTTCTTACCATCTCCCTGCCATTCATTTACCTGCCTCTGTAGCTGAGAACTGCAGATCAGCGTTTCGTCTGGAGTTCCTAACCACAATGCGCACTCCAGATGCTGCTGCTCTGCGGGGCCAGTGTGGGCAGGCAGAAGGTGTACCTGCCATCGCTGGAGCTTATTCCACACAAGGGTGGAAGGAAAAGCAAGGATGCCAAGCGCACTCCCGCCACACAACCATGTGGATGTGGGAGTTGATGCTGCTATTGTACACACAGCTGCCTATTTGCTAGTGCTTTATACAGACTTAGAGTCTCTGCTAACACATTGCAATACAAAGTTGTGCCCCATTCTCTTTTCCGTCGCATGAATGTCCCAATGTATATTGCAAGCAAAACACCCAATAAATAAAGGATTATTTAAATGCCATTAGGAAATGATAGCCAGCATCCCAGCCATGTGCAAACAAAGCTGTCTCAAATCTAAGTACTGACAGAGCAATTTGTTTGCAATAGGACTGAATGACCAATATGTGCCTGTTCCCCTTGCCTTTGCTAGAATACATTGCATGGACTGTCTGCAGTTCTTAGCATTTCTTCATATGCCGTTCTTTCTAAAATTTCTTACTATTTCTTTACAGATATAAAGTGTCAAATGTCTATGTGGCCAGTCTCAGTATTTGCATGAGTCCCTTCCCTTCCTTTCCCTTCCTTTTTTCTTCCTCTCTTCTGTTTCACCCCTCTCTCTCTGATATTTAACTGTCCAAGAAGACAAAAAGTTCATGTGAGGGTTGCACTTGTATAAGTCTTTTCTGTCTCCCAGGAGCTTTGTTTTTTCTTATAGGAAACCTGAGGAGACACCTGCATCCAAGAAAAGGTCTTGACAAGGAAAGAACCGCGTATGTTACTACTTCTTCTGATCTGGGAAACAAAAGCACTATGTTTTTGCCCATCACAGAAGGCCACCGGTCAATATTTCTATTATCTGGCTATGCTTTTGATCTCCTCTACCTTCCCATTGGCCCTGTGCTCAGCTGCGGAGCGACAAGAAGGTCCAGACTTGTGTTGGGGTCCTGACCATGATGTTGCCTTGCTCTTGCAGCATAAAGTGGTGACACTTTGCTTTGAGCCACAGTACATGCCAAGGGACTGATGGGAAGGAGGAGTCGAAAAAGCCAGGTTAAATGGTGCCCAGAATCCCACCCACCCTCCACGACAGGAAAAAGCCTCTCACAGGACTGATTAAGACCTGGATGTACGTTCCACATCTATATTTATTCTAGTATTTAATACAGCTTATTTTAACACAGACTGCAATAATCATAACTACAATCATTGTTGAAGATTGGAGGAGGCCGGTTATCCATTCCGAGAAAGAAAATACAAACATATCAAAAACCTCTCCCAGCCCATTAGTCTCTAGTGCAGCAGCAATTGCCATTGAGTCTTTTGCCACTTTCTTCATTTTGTTTATTTGGTCCTGAAGCAGCATTGATACCTTCGGAATGTGGACACAGCAGTCATACATCGACACATTCAAAACCCCACATACACCTTTCTCCTTTAGTAGCATCAAATCATCGGGAATGTAAGTGGCTGTCGGAACATGCTCACACTAAGTTAGGCGATGCAGGGACAGTGGATGTTTGACATGAACCTGGTATGGTAGTAAGGGGATGACAGTAGTCTTTCTTGGTGTAATTCAGGACAGAAGGTTGTGAGTAGCTAGTATTGCTACATAGACAGCCTCATATTAAAGCTTCTTGGACAGGAGGATACAGCCATAGTAATGGCATTTTATCTATGTCTTTGCACCCAATTTCTACCTGACAGTTCCAGAGCAGAGATTTCCCTGCCAGGAGTATTCTATCCTTTTCTCCATACCAGCTAGGTCCATGGATGTGTCTAGCCCACGTGTTTCGGTTACATGTACTGGGACATTCATTGTTATCCTGTTCGTGGTGTTTGATGCACCATGAGGCATTTAATGGCTTTGTGTATTGTAGGGTATGGTCATCAGTGTTCCATCGAGTACCATATTCGGTAGTCCCCCATGGAATTTCAGGGCATGGTGTAGTACCATTCCAGCTCGACCCCATGGCCTCATGGGTAGGTTGGAGAATGTAATTACATCTGGTATTTCATACCGAACTAGCCTGGTGACCAACTATAGACAATATAAGTATAGCCTCCTCCCCCATCCTCTTTGAACCTCCAGCTATAACTGTTAAATTGCTCCCATGTGAGCTCAAGGGCTAGCGATATATTGATGTCCTGCACAAAAATTGGTAGAGGGTCTTCACCTGACTTGGGGGAACCATTACAGAGGTTAGGTTCATCATTCAGGTGAATCCCACCATCATTTTTGCCATGACATTGTCATCCACACCTTCACCATCCATGCTGGCCACCATCATCGCTGCCAGTAGAAGCACCAGGATGGCTCGTTTCTCCATTGTCCTGTAGGAAAATACAAAGCTAGGCCTCAGTCCTGAGACCGAGTCTTGGGGTTAGAAGTCCAGGATTATCCACCAGGCACTGATACGGTGAGTCCTTCTGCTCCCATCTAGGGCTTTTCAGGCATATAAGCCTGTGTTTTGCCAGCGTCATAGGAACAATGCCAATGGAGGGCAGTTTCACCATGACAGGTTGGCCCACGTATGTCCTTAGTGGGAAGTGGCATCTATGAACATCCGGTATAGAGTTGTCACCTGTTAATGGACCCGTAGGACAAAATGCTCAAATTTTTGGACTTCCATAAATTCCCCATCAGTTATTAACAGTAAAAACCGCTTGTGGTAATTGTATGTCCCAGTTATGGCGTGAGATGTCAGCATGTCTTTTGATCAAACCATTGGTTTGCTCAACTATACCTTTAGCTTGGGAATAATATGGTGTGTGAAACACCCACTTGATGCCTTCCCCTCGTGCCCAGTCTTGTATCACTGTGGCCGTGAAATGCAACCCATTGTCACTTTGAATACATTCAGGAATAGGTAACATACTAAACCATTCTTGCAGAGCTTCAACTATCTGGTCCCCGGTGGCTGTGCTAATGGCTGTGGCCAGAGACAATCCCAATACCACTTGCACTCCTAACAAAATACATTTCCTCCCATGGGATGGTTTCAAGGGGCCAACATAATCAATCTGCTACATGCTCCGAAGAGCCTTGCCTTGTCTGATATGCTGGGACGAGGCTTGATTTGGGTGATCAGCCTTGAGCCTTACTTGGCATTGTGGGCAAGCTGTGAGAATTGCTTCATAGGTTTTCATAGGCACTGGCCAACCCTGGGATCGGCATTCATAATAGAGATCTGCTTTCCCTGAATGGCCTCGCTTGATATGCAACCATTCAGCTAATCAGTCCCAATCTTCCTTCTCACTGGTAATCGTCCTGATTTGGGTGAGGTGGTCCACCTGTTGGTTCCATTTCACAGTGGGGGTTCCATCCCATGCGTGGCCCTTTACCCACCCCACCTTTAAAGGCCAGGAGCTCCCTATTGCGAGGAGACCTTGTCAGTCCTCTGTCCTCCATACCTTTGTATGACCTATTTCCCATTTACTAGATTCCCACTGACATATCCATTCTGTAGCACCCTTAAAGGTTGTGTAGGAGTCGTTATAAATGACAGTAGCACCATTCTTTGCGGCCAGTAATAGAGCCTGTAATTTTCTTACTTGTGCACTACCTTCACCCTCTTCTTTGTCTGTCTTCTCAGTACCGATTTCTAATGCTACAGCTTTATATTGCCATATTGACGGGCAGATGCATCAGTGAACCATACTCCATGCGTATTTGAGCCTGCCACAAATTCAGGTGCCTCTTCAATCGGAGAAGGGTTGTAGGGTCAACCCAACAAGGTCAGATTGGGGTTTACAGGCTGTTGTAGTCTGGAGGCCTTAACTGGACCCTCTTTTAGTGGGAGCAACTGGCTAATCTCTTCTAAGTATGCATACCATTTCCTAACTGTGGCCTCTCGGGCTACTCCCTCAGGAGGAGGCGATGCATTGAGGATTAAGAGATGAGAAGGGCCCTGTACTGTAAAATCTTGTGATGTGCACAGCTTTTCAGCCTCCTTAACCACTCTAGTGAGGGAAAGGACCCCTTTTTCCCAATCTGAGTACCGTTGTTCAGTCTCCTTAAATGAAGTGGAAGAGAACAATAATGGTCTAGCTTGCTCTTGCTGTCCCTTTTGAAACACACCACAGTATGAAGCATGTGTGGCAAATCCCCACTCCACATTTAACAGATCTCACCAGTGCAATGGGCCTAGCCTCTGATAAGCCTTGAGGTCATCTGTCAGGATATTGAGGGCTTCTGTATGTTGCAGAGTCCAATCCCATTTCCTATTCTTTCAAAGAAAGTCATATAAAGGGAGAGCAATTCCTGACAACCCTGGTGTATGTTTTCTTCAGTAGCCCCCAGTACCTAGCCACTGCTGTAATTCCATCTTATTACCTGGAGTCTGTCCCTTCTCAATAGCTGATAGAGTGTTGTCAGGTACAACAACTGCTCCAGCTATCCACCAAGCTCCTAGGAATTTAATTACTTGTCCAGGACCCTGACATTTCGAAAGCGGAATGTCTAGCCCATTCTTGATCAACAGGTTCCAGATGGCTTCAGCCACTCGACCTACCTGTTCCTTGTTATCTCCACCAACTAGGGTATAATCTATATATTGTTATATATGGATGCCTGATGGCACTTCCACAGCATCAAGAAGATTGGCTAAGGCATTGTGGGCAATAGTGGGGGAATGCCTATATCGCTGGGGAAGTCGATTAAAGGTGTATTGTGCTCCCTCCCATGTGAAGGTGAACTGGGGTTTGTTCTCTTCCCTTAGGGGAAGCATAAAAAACATACCCTTGACATCTAAAGCAGCCATCCACAGGTGGGCAGCTGCCTGCATTGCCGTTACTATTGAGGTTATGCTTGGGACAGCAGCAGTTAATGGTGGGGTATTACTGTTTAATCTCCTGTAAGCAAAGCAACTGTTAGTCGCCACCTCCCATCTGGTTTACAGACTGGCCAAACTGGAGAATTATAAGGGTAGTGTGTGTGACACAATGCGTCTTTTCTTGACATTGTTAATTACTTCTGAAATACCCCATTGGGCAGCAGCTGGCAGCGGGTATTGAGAGACACAGGTTGCTTTAGATTGCAGTAGTGCAGGAGCAACCTGCAAGGTCCTCACATGGGTGCCTCACTCTGCCCCCCGCCTCCGAAACCCCACACCCTGCCGTTGGGGAGGTACCATCGTCTGCCCGCCAGCACATCGGATCCCACCACATTTCTTTCCCTCGTAAGGGCTCAAAGCCACTTCCACAGCCGCAATTCTCCTTTCCCCAGGTAGACAGAGTTGAGTTCGAGCTGTGGGACATTTTTCTGCTGCTCCTGTCTTTCCTGATTGTCTGATTCCTAGCTCATCAGCTTGTTGTTTATTCAGAAGACAAATCAGGGCTCCTGTATCAATTAAGAATTCTACATTTTCCTGTCTCGGACCCACAGGAACAGGTATATAAGTGTCTTTACCCGCAGCCCACTGGCACCACGCAGACTGGGCGGCCGGAACCCCAAACCGCAACTTCTCGTTTTGTAGCTCTTCCCGTTCCCCTCTCAGTGCTGCGAAAAGGTTAAATTCCCTTCCCGAGGGGGTGCGGTGGCCCGGCGTCTCCCCCAGGTCCCTCGTTTTCCCCTCGGGCAACTGGGGACGCTGCCCCCGGCGCCCCGGCTTCCCGCCAGAGCTCGTCCCTCCCGGCCTGCCCCGGGGCGGGGTGTGTGTGTGTGGGGGGGGTTAGGCCGTTCGGACCTTCCTGCCGCCAGCCACCCGCCCCACCGCTGGGCTGCGCCCCCCCCCCCCCCCCCCGTCTCCCTCCCGGGAACGCCCCTACGGTGTAGTGGTTCCGCCCGGGTCGGCCCGCGCGCGGGCGGGCTGTGGGGCTTCTGCTGGGTGCGAATCCTGTCTGTGAGGGAGCGGGCGAGTCTTCAAAGCGCCCGGCAGCCCTCTGGTACGGGGACGGAGCACCGGCGGCCTTCTGCGCCCCTTCCGTTAGCTGCGAGAGCCCCTTTACCCGGCCGGTGACAGGTTCTCCTCGGTCCTCGGGGTCCGCACCCCCCGCCCGGCAAGATACTCGGGGCCTTGTGGGCCGACCACCGGCCCGTCTGTCACTCAGGAATGCTCCCGGTCCCCGGAAAGCCCTCGCTTCATCATCCCTCAACAGTATCTGATCTCCCACGGTCAAAGAAACTCCCCACAAACGCTCCTTTGGTTTCATGAAGACTTGTGCAAAAACTTAGCTTGTAGCTCGCTGAGTTCGGGTCCCATCCAAGGGGTCGCGCGGACAGTGGTTCGGGGGCTCCCACCATGCCGTTCTGTTAATAAGGGGTCCCACATCCCTTTCCTCGAATTCCTCTACCTCTTCAGAGCTGTTTTCATCAGGGTCTCCCCAAATGTCCCCATCCCAGTCCTCAGGGTCCGTGCTTAACGGCTTAATCCGTGCCCGTGATTAACTTTTGGACTTGGACAATACTGGGGGGCTTTTTTGCTTCTGCTAGCATAATTTCAATTTTTCATTCCAACAGACAACGTCTGCTGTCTTTCTTGTTTCAGTTCCCCTTTCAAACAACCTATTTCCACTTGCTTTTTAGAATTATCCTTTGCCAATCTGTCGGAATTATTATTTTGGTTTGTGCTTGAATCAAGCAGGTGCCTAGGGCGGCACACACACTGCCTTTGCCTTTGCTATCTCGACGACTTCCGCGGCATTGTTCTGTTCTCTCCATGACCGCTACTGAGTCGGACCACTTCTCCTTCGCCCATTCCAGGCCTGGGGTGAAGGGTTATAGCCATGCCTCCACAGTAATTCCTCTATTAACATCATCCTGCCGACTACGCCAGTTTAACGTCACAGAGGCTCACACAATCAAATCCAACACGTGGTAAAATCAACAGATTTATTCTTCAATAAAAATCGTTTAGAACTCCAGTAACATTAGTAAACCACAGGCTCAATGATGTAAGGGGAAATTAGTACTACACAACTGACTTAAGAATTCTTAAGCTTTAGAAATGGTAAGCCAAAATGCGCCTATCTCTCACCTATAAGATGAGGGCTCCCAACCTGCAGGAGTTACCTTGGGCAGCGTCCCGACCCGAAGGAAGAGTTCCCAACTGCAGACCCACTGCTCCAAGGAGGACCGTCTTAATTTGCCCTCTGGTGGGGCCCTGTTTATACCCTTATCGAATCTGACCTGTGGTCATATGTGGTCTTTTCCATGGTCAGAGAAGTTTCACTCTCTTGCAGTGCAGGTGTGCCTGCCGCATGGGTACATGGTGCGCTGGGTGAACAACTGGCTGAACAGAAAGGCTCAAAGGGTTGTAGTGAATGGCTGGTATAGTAGAATGAAGTAAATGAAACTTTCCCATTTTTAACACCTTTTAGAGAGTATGTTTACATTTTCTTCTACAGCCACTGACGAAGGTGAAGCTTATCAGAATGGATGAATCATAGTGGATGAAGGGAAGGCAGTGGATGTAGTTTTTCTGCATTTTAGTAAGGTTTGTATGTCCTGACACAGCAAGAACATAGAATTTTCTCAGAGGCTAATCTGAATTTGAATTCTTCCTAGAAGAATCAATACTTATACAAGGATTTTCCACCTGCTATTTATGCAAAGATGTGCGGGATCTTGTTATAAAAAAGCATCTAATAAAAGAAACCTGTTTTTTTTTTCCTTTAGGAAAAGAGGAATGAAGACATACAGAAGATGACAATCACATTTTATACAGTTCCATAAAGCACTCTGACCTGGCCTGATCTACAATGATTTTTTTGCATCTAACTTCTGATTATTCTAGCAAAATGCCCATTTTTTCCTTTCCTTTCCCCATGTTGCAGCATAGGCCTATCATGTATTCCAGTCATGTGGTGTGACAGAAAAAAAGCTCTTCCAAAACCTCTCCTCTTTTCCCACTAGAGGGCTCTCCCAAAATACTCATAGGAGACAGTTCCACTGACAGACTCTTCTACTCTAGATAGGCATTTATAGTAATGTTTTGGGCATGGTAATGGTTAGCCTGCAATGAAATTAAATGAAATGTCTGTCAGGTTTTGTAAAAATAATTGGATATTGGTATTTGCTTATTGTTTTAATATAGGCATATATTTGCTGGAGGGTTAACTCAAAAAAACCCCCTATGCACATTCAGAGAGGTGAAGCTGACAGAATTTTAGGTATATAAATGTTGGAAATGTAAGAATAAACACAATTTGTACACAATTATTTGACATGTTCATTATCACCTATAGTAATATGTCCATAAAGCTGTTGGCTCAAGAAACCTTAACTGTGTTACAAATCTGAAACTAAACACTTGCACCAGCGCTCTAGTAAATATGTCGTTCAACTAAAAATAGAAATTACTGTCATCAGTAAAGGGTATCCATGAAGGAATGATATTTCCTATAAATATACTAAGATACATGTGGATTAGTTTAATCTAATGAAGAAGACATAAACAACTCAAAGGACAGTGCTTTCAATGGAAGAAGTAGGGTGCATAGAAAATGTTCAAGGGAAACTTCTCTGCTAGTTAAAATCCTTAACATTATGCCTTGTTTAAAAAAACAGCAACAACAAAGTTTCTTGTTTGCTGAGCAACTATTACATTAAGAACTTGTAAAATACTATCCCTAAAGAAGCCAATCAATTTTAGGAAGAATTTCAACAGGAACAGGATTTCTTCTATACTTAGCTTACATTTTCAAATAGCAACCTGTGGTTTTGAGTATCTGAATTTCAATTTTCTGTCTGAGATACTTGAAAAGGGGCAGATTTTCAGAGGGTGATTGCTTAATATTTTCTGATTGTAGCACTTTCTCAAAACCAGGCACATTTATAACTCAGGTGAGGCTCCCAAAAACTCACTCAAAATAATTGGTGACATTTTAAAATTTAGGCCGTGGAGTTAGAGACATGAGAATTTTATATCTTATAAAGAATAATTTATTTGGTTGCTATAACCCTTTTTATGTTTCCATATTTCTCTGTAATCAGAAAATGATGGCTAGAAATTAGTTTGATATTCAGAGAGTTTTGGCAAAACTCACACATAAAAATATCAGAAGTTTTAAAAATATTGATGAGGATAATAGTATGGATAAAAATACTGATAATAATGCAGTTTACAGTCATGGGTTACAACAGGACTTCTACAGAAATAAGTCCTTTAAATGTATTCGCCATGAAAGCATAGACACAAGACACAGAAGGGAGCTCTTTCAACTCCAGAATTTGACTCCCAACATTTATTATAATCTTGGTTTAAAAACCAGTGCTCCTCACTATTTATTCAAAGAGGGTGGGGGGTACAGAAAGCCCATGGATAGATGCCATGTCAGATTATGAGGGAGCAACAGGAAGACCCAGCTTTGCTAACTGAGATGTTCTCAGCTAAGCCATGCAAGGAAGATACCAGCTGGCTTTGAAGCCCAGCCAGATTTAAGTGGGTTAAATTAGTTCATGTATGGCCCCATTACAGTCAGTTTGTATCTGGAGTCAGTGGGCAGTCTTAGCTAAGTGCACAACTAATTTTTCTTTGGCAAAAGTTATAAAGCTAATTAAACTGTAACTTAAGTAGAGTACAGTTAATCTCCATACACACATTAACCATTTAATAAATGAAAATGAAGTAGTGCCATCTTAGCATTTAACAAAAACCTGCAGACATTTTCTATTGATTTTCTCAAGGGTATAGCCCAAGATTATACTGGGCTATATATAGCCCAATATATGTAGCCAAAATAATCCACTATATATTGGATAATTGTTCTTCTAGAGGATAATGAGCAGGAAGAGCAGATAAAGGACTTTGATGTAGCTAGACAATAAAAAAGGTTTTGCCCAGATATACTGTCTACACTTGGCCTTTTTTCACTGTAATTTTGGCATTTGTTGGTTGGCAGAGGTCATACTTCTGTTATTTATTGATCCTCAAATGCATGTTTGGTTTAGTACAAATACATAGGAAGTAGCCATGTTCCTGCTCAAACATTAGCTACTTATTATACTTTGAGGCATACACAAAGCAGTAAAGTACAAGGCCATATTGGGGGGAAAAACAAAATATATATAAAAAGTATTTTAAGAAGAGAGTTAAATAAGGAGGGAGGGTTATTTGGTTCATAACAAGTTACAAGCAGTTCCAAAAAAATCTGTAGCACCACCTATAATAGAAGTACCCACGTGCATCTCCTGGTGCTCAATACACAGCTGTGCTTGCTGATTGCTTTACAGCAGGGCTGTCAGGAGGCAGCAACCATGGGTTGCTCCACAAGGGCAGGGGAGCTGGCAGCTGGTAGTGATGGGGGGGGCTGGCAGGGCAGCAAGTCCCTGATGGGGCACAGTCCCATGGCTCCCAAACAAGGAGAAAAGAGGAAACACGGGGATGGCGAGTGGCCCAGCCAGCAATCCGTGTTGCTGGACATGTCCGTGGGGATGAGGCAGGTCTGGGGTCAAGGGAATTCAGATCAGTGGGTGGGGATCATGTCTGTGACAGCAACCAAGGTCAGCCACCACCCAGCGATCTCCAGGCAAGCCCATCGTGGTGAGGCAAGGCCAAGGTCAGGGTCCTGGCATGATGGACAAATGGATCGGGAAAAGATTCATGCAGTCTATCAAAATACTGATATATTGCAGGTTTTTTGTTATTAGTCAAAGTTTCATGTCAAGTATTGGAACAGTGCTGTTGCCAGCAACATGGCCAAATGCTATGTTGCTGGTTTTCTCCTTGACTGTTTCTATTTTTTTAAATACCTACAAATTCCAGCTGATGCTGAGAACTTCGTCAGAATGCCAATGCATACCATAAGATTGTAGTGGAAAAGTTTACAAGCTAAACAGAAAATACCAATATTATTAGCCCCATTTTCCAAATGAGGAGCAGCACTTGGTCAAAGTTATACAAGAAGACCTGAACTCACTTTCACAATTTCTGTGCAAGACCAGCCTTCTGTCCATCACTTGGCTGGCAAGTGGTCCAGGTTCCCTGGTAGCAACTAGCGGCTGCGTGTTCCCAGCTGGAAGTGCCCATGACACAGAACTGCTGTCAGTACTGGTGGGTTTCTGTGCTCTGACCAAACTGGGTGAAGCATTTTCACTACCTGAGCAGTGCATGACTGCAATGGTAAGGTTTACATTACCAAACCCAGGTGTATTTTCACATTCCTCAGGGCAGATGCACAGCCAGCTACAAGACACAGGCATGTGCTGGCATCCATATCTACTCCTAGGCCCTCATTTCTGAGGGAAAGAAAGAGGTACTGAGGCTGGAGAGAAACCATAGAGCCACAGCTGCCTCCGTGACTGTTCTGTCAGGGGTTCAGGACCCCACAGCATGACCCCAGCAGGTCAGGCTAGACATAGACAGACTTACATGGCTGCTGAAGTCTTATCCTAAACAGAAATGCTTCTCGAATGGAGGCATTTCCTGTCATCATTTAACCCTCAAGTCCCTTGTTTTCCCACTACCATTTACCCCCTTCCTGCTGCACACACTGTTACTACTCCCCTTGACCTACTGGGCTCCCATTAATGTTGCCGTGGACGCTGCTGGCTGCCTTTGGTGCCAGGGTGCACCGCTGGCTCACATTCAGCTCACTGTCCCCCAAGAACTTCTTCCCACAGCTGCTGCTCCCCTGGCCACAGTCCCCTGCTTGTACCACCGCCAGAGGGTCTTCCTTCCCAGGGGGAGGATTTTGCATTTGTTCTTGTTGAGTTTAATGAAGTTCCTGTCAGTCCATTTTTTTTCCAGCCTGTCTAGGTCCCTCTGGATGGAAGCCCTGCCTTCCAGCTTATCTACTGGTCCCTCCAATTTGGTATCAGCTGCCAACTGTATTCCCCAATTTTTTATTTTTTTTTTTTACCCAAAACCTCATTGATAGCAAAGTAATAAATGTGTGGAGTATGGATTTTTCCATCTCTCTGTTAATTCTGTCTTTTTTCTTGCCTCATTCTCTCTCTGGCCCCTTATGCCTTCCCTCTGCCCTCTGCCCTGTGCACTCGCTTCCATGGAGCTGTGGCTTCCTCCTGAACGAACTGCAGGGCCAGGTCTCCCTGTTCCTCAGGAAATGGTCCAGCTGCTACTAAGACTATTACTAGCTTGTCTTGACACCAGCAAAGTTATAAATAGCTCATTTAGGTGCTTCTGCTGGTACTTTGATCTGTGGCAAAGGGACACATTCTGAGTTTTAAATGGAATTGTTTAAAAACACCTTTCTTCGTGTAATTTGTAAATAGGCTACAGAAGTAACATTCGTGCTACCACAGCATCTTGACCCTTTTACCAGCGTAACAGTAACTCTGACATAATCTGTTTATACGTGCATTTTGTAGCTGTACATGTAGACATAAAAAACATTGCCATGTTTATTTATGTTACTAATAATGTCTTGGCAACAAACAATACGATTAAGTACATCAATAAATTATCATAGGGATAATACTGTTGATTTTTCCCTTGAATACTCTATTCAAGTTACATGTGTGAAAAAGCTCAGTAGTTTTCAATCCATTTCAATGTGTGGATCTCCTATACAGGAGAAAAATATCCCAAAGTTAAGCTTGCTAGAAACACCCTTGCTGTTCTTGGCTGGTTTTATTACAAATAGTCCACAAACCCCATGGTATGTCAATACCACTCTGATTTCTAGACTTTTCAAAACTATGTCTTTAGCTTAATTATAACCATGGTTTTCATGCCTCGTTAGTGTTCTGTGCTTTATGACCTTTGGCTTGTTTCTCATGTATATTCATTATACCAAGACATCTTTATGTTGCTTTTCTTCTATCACTTTGCATGTTAGTGCCCTTTTCCTTTCTGATTCAAGCAGCAACATCTTTGCTCCTACTAATTCAAAGCAAGAATGTGATGCTGCATTTGAAAGCGTAGGTGTTCCTGACAAAACTCTTGCTTCTACATGGTGTATTTTGTCTTCAAACATTAGCACCCCAAGGCAAATGTGAGATTGAGCCTTGGGAATGTGTATTTCCTTTTGAAGTTTGTTTGCATTGCTAATTCACAGCAGGGTGCAAAGTTAAGATTTCTGAGCACAGAAATAAGGACTGATTACCATCTTTTATTTTCAGCATCTCATCCATAGACATGTACATTTTGTTTCCATAATTATTGCAAACTGTAGACTTCGTACATATTGACAGATTAATTTTGTACTAGACTATTATAGAAAACTCTAACTTAGAGACTGATTTGCATCTATTTTGCTAACCTATTATAAGGAAAATACCTCCTAAATAACAAAATTGATTAAAAATCATATCCACTGAAATAACATGTTTGTTGGTATATAAAATACAGATTTGTTTTAAAACATGAGTGTAAACATACCCCCCCCCAAGACTTTAACAACTGAATAGATAAAATTTCGTCTCAGATATCCATCCAAATAATGTTGCTTTCCTTTTTCACTTTGTGAAAATGCTCTCCTTCAAAAGTCTAATCATCCTATTTTTTGGTCTTCAGTCTTGAAAACACTTATATATGTTCTTCCATTTCAGACAGCTCAATAGAAACGGCATTAAAAGTACTGTTCCCATGTAAATTTTACACTTGGGAAAACCTGCAGGATAAGTCTTGATGAAGAATTACCTGAAAGAATATTTGAGCTATATTTTACAAATTTCCCTCCTACCCGCTTCACTCAATACCCACACTTTATTATATGTCAGAAGATCTTCTATATTATGTCATAGATCTGTCGTAGAAAGCAAACATTGTTCAAAATTATCTTGTCTATTATTGTTACTTGGCAACATTAATGCTTTCACTGTTGCAAGGTCTTCATTGGAATATCTGCTGTACACAGGAGTCTTTCTGCACTAACGTGCCTGAAGACTGCTGCAGAGAAGTCACATTTTCTTTGTAGGAACCATATTTATCACTCAGCAAAATTAATTACTGTTATGTCTCCAGAATTTTTCTTTCAAATATTGACTCTTGACCATGAGTGGCCTAGGACAGATCTTGCTAGCCTAGGTTTACTTTTTTTCATGCTGGTATTGTTATAATTACCCATTTAGGATTAAAAGACTTCTCATCCTCCTTTACGTTTTTCTTACAACTGTAGTAGGTTAAATAACTGAATGTCTTTCCAGTAGACATTCACAGAAAAAACTGTCAGGATTTACAGTTCAGTCTTCTGTTGTCTTTATTCATGATTTTTACTGAACTCAGTCTGATGACTAATTTGAGCTATCTCTAGATATGGAACTCTGCAGCTTCTCTTTCCACTAAATTGAACCAGTCAGTGTTTTTGTGGATATATGCTGAACAATCACCTACTTGAATGGCAAAAATGAAAATAAATAGTACTAAAATGTGATCTCATACAAGCCTTCTATATTCTTCATTAAAAGTCTGACTGGTAAAACTGATATTCGTGTCCCTAGTTATTAAAGCAGACATTGCTCAAATATGCAAGCTATTCAGTTGCTTATCCCTCCCCTGCAAAATATATGCTATGATAAAATAGAAAGTAACTGTTGATCAGAACACTATCACTTCAAGTCCTGTCACTATTTGAGAGATGAAGGATATTTAGAAACATGGATGTCAGTCCTGATTTATATGGAAAAGCTCACTAAACAGTAAGCTGGAGTGCCTAGCCAGATTCTTTTGTATGGCTATGAATAATAAAAAAATTATACTAGATTCTTGCTTGTTTCATTTTTTAGAAAAAAACAGTATTTTGATAATGACTGCAATTTTTATTTAGAATTTCCATTAAAATGTCCTGATAACATACTAAATTTTGGGGTTTGATGTTGCCCAAATAAAAAAAATTAAGAAAATTAATAATGTGGGTATATGAGAACGTGTAACCATTTTATGCACCTATTTGTAATGCCTCTACTTTGCCAGGTGCTACTCCTTTTGTAATTATGTTACTGATGTCACACACAGATTTTGAATATTACCAGAGTTTCAAATGGAGTTTGGAGTCTCAAAATCAATGTGCAGCCCTTTACACAGCCTGAACATGAAGACTTCTAGATGAAAAAATGAGAATCAAGATTTCAGTAGTTCTTACACACATGAAATATACTCATTAGTCTGATTAACCATGGTACAGTCTATAAGGAGGTTTTCAGTATAAACATTAAACATTTATATGCTTTGGGAAAAAAATTCTTCAGTTCAGTTCTGCTTACTTCACTGGCATAATAAAAGGATGAATTTTACCCTGCATGTCATCTCAGGGAGAAAAAAAAAGAAAGACCAAAAGCCTCTCTGAAGAACAGAGAAAAATATACTAACTATTTTCCAGCTCCTTTCTCTGTCTGTGTTTGCACAGCTGATGTATTGAGGCAACTCAACTGGAGATGTAAGCACAATAGGCAGCCACTCTAATAATTGTACCAGATGCTTAAAAGCTTCTCCTCAAAGTTCTGTTAAGATATTTTTTTCCTTTGTCTGAGGGATCCTAAGGCTTGCTGCACTCTCAACAGGGAGCAGTGTCTTTTTGCTTACGGAGGAAACTTCATGCTTTAATCTTAGCTTTTGTTGCCCTTTGGCTGCTCTCTTTTACAGTATTTTAGAACTGAAAAACATAGTTTCAAGATCTCATATGTAGATAATTCCCTCCTTAAATTGATACCAGAAGAAGTAGACAGCTCTGGCAAAATACTTTTTTTTTTTTTTAAATAGCAAATCAGGAGGAACAGGAGCTCCTTTTATGAATTTTTGTAGCCTTTATCCAAATGGAAGATAAGAAAACTTTTAAATTAAATTTTAAATTAAAATGATTGAACTCAGTTTGAGTCAACTTTCAGATTATAATTGTCAGTTACGAGAGAATTAGACATGTCCTCATTGCCACTTTCTATGGCATTCTGCACCACAGAAGACTTGAATATAGGTAGACCACTGTTCTTTTTCTCAGACTTTCTAAATACTAAAAAGAAGCAATCTCAAAACAATTTGAGGTCTGAAAGAGTATAATTTTCTTAAAACATGTGATTAGACTCTCCCCCAACTCCTTAATGCCAATTAAATCTAGGAATTTTCCCGTCCCTAAGTTTCCTTTCATACAGTCCTGATGACAGTTCTCTTTTGACTAGTCCTTCTGTCCTCACATGACACAGCCCCCACCAGTACATCTCATGCCACCCGCTCGTGCTGGTCATTGCCTGAAGATAATTGCGGGACTAAGGATACATTTCCGCTTACCAGTGAAACCGAGCAATTCACAGAGGTAACTTTTTAAGAGTGTCTTTGGAAAGTTCATCATGTTTTGTCTTTCAAACCAAATAACTACATGTTTATTTTTGCTAGAAAGCCAAAACAGGCATGAAGAGATGCAAATACTTGGCTGACTGATCTTTCTTGGACATCTTTAACATTTAAACCAGCATAGTGATCTATTTTTCCTTTCCTTTATTGACTTACTACTTTGTGAAAGGCTCCAAGTTTCAACTGCTGTGTGATAGAGACCAGAAAAAATCATAAACCCATGGAAAATAAGGTGGGGAGTGACTCCCAGGAAATACATATACCAGTGTTTTTCACCATTGTTATTTATTTCCACCAGAAAGCAATCACACTGATGCCAGTGGACTACTCAGAGTAAGATACTGTTTAATACAAGCAAGAGGATTACAGTCTGGCTGCCTATAAAGTACAGTACAAGGAACAGGACTGAATCTCCCAAGTACTGCACCAGTCCACGTCTGACTTTCACAGGTTAATGTGTAACCCCGTATCTAAGAAAGCGAGGTGCTGAAAAGATGGAAAGAACATCCTAGTCTAGTGGGAAAGACATAATGGAAGGTCTTTTCTCACTGATATTAGTAAAGAAACAAAAAGTGGCTTAGGCTAATCTTTTCTGAACAGGAACAGTAAAAGAGTAAAAGAAAAAAACCCGAGAGGCCCTGCTTTGAGAAATCCTGAGCCCCTGGGAGTGCTGACTAATCATGCTTGTGCTGGCAATGTAAAGACTGGGGAGAATCCTCAGGCCCTGTAGTTTAATGCTTTATATCGATCATTAAACTGCAAGTACGATCCCTTGGAGGAGTCTGGGCTTTGCCCAGCTTTCTAACAGTTCCCAGGCGTGGTTTGGGTAACGGCATGGGTAAGAGACCATTCCCAACAGGCAATTTAGGCCAGGCCACCCCATCCTGGAGAGCCTAGTCCCATAGGGGTGGGGTGGGGGCTGCTCCAGGCCAATTGCCTTTAGTGCCAGCGAACAGTCCTTGGTATATTTGATTTCTTAATATAGACCAGCCAGCTGATACGGAAATTTCCAGATGCCTGACAATTCAGAAAGTCAGATTGCTTATGTTGAATGTATGGATTTAGGGCCTAATTATAGACCTATTTTTAAAAAGATGTTGGCCTGAATAACTGAACAAGTACAGGGCAAAGAGTTCCTCCTTAATGCAGGAGGAAACTTGATGGCTAGGAGGCATGGCAGCTGCCAGCTGGATCACTCCCTCCGAGCACTGTATTGGCTTTCCCCTCCTCTGGCTGCTCAATAAATGTCCAGAAATGCTCCTTCCATTGCCCATTTGTACATAATTTATGCACACGGAAACTTAGGTTATCACCAGCAAACAGTTGTAACAAAAATAGCAACACGAATGACTTGACTTGGTTTGCTTATATTCCTTTACCCTCTTTGTTACAGCACGGCATTTTCAAGCAGATTATGTCTAAAAACTAGTTGATGAACTAACAACTTTCAAGCTGCAAATACATAAAATAAATCCTCATGTTAGATACTTGAAAAGGGAAAAAAACCCCACTGCCCAGATTTCACTCCTTGAAGGGCACAGCTTCTTTTGGCTTTAATGAACCGTGAAAATATCAAGGGGATAACTTGCACCTAAGTATTTTGATGTTCATCAATTCTCAGACTGCTTTAGTAAGAAAAACAGTTGTATCGGTATTGTACAGCATTGCATCACACACTTCTACTTTAGTTTTTTAGTTGGTATGACTGTCTCAAATTTTTAGTTCTGTTAAGAACACAGATTCTTTAGCAGTCATTGCAGGGTGATGATCCTTTAAAAACCCACAGTGGCAAAATGTGCAGGGAAAATGAAAGAATGAGCCTGTTTCCTATGAAAATGACACTTGAGTGTGTCCTTCCTTTGGAACTTATTTACTATTTCAAGGTATTCTGGAAGAAGTGATGGAAAATTCAACTGATAATTATGTTCCTATAAAGGAATGAAAAAAAAAATCACTAACCCAAACATAAATTCTTACTTTATTTTATAATATATTGAGTTGTCTTTCTTACTCAAATGTTCCATCCATAGAAAACAAAACTTCTAAGAATCTTTTATTTAAGAGACAGTCTTCTGCAATTAATTTTTGGAGCTAAAATTATCTGAAGAATAATTATAAGCATTCCACCTGTGCACCCAGGCCTTAATTTACTCTGTCCCCAAATAATTCTCAATTAATGCTTGTAGGTATTTAAATTGCTTTAACTTACTGATATTTATGTTTACAGGCTGGTGGCTAATATCATCATTTGTCAGTTTATAACAATAAATTTAGTTTTCTTTTTGTTGATCTGGAATTCCTTTTTCTTAATCCAATTCCACACCTTATGCACCTCCTACCATAACCAAATTATTAGCATATCTAAAAAGACAGTAGAAGTGGTTGTGATATTCTGAAAATTTTACCTTCTGTTAAACCATTTTTTGAGTAGTCATTTTAAAGAGGATAGAGTATATCCCATGGTGCTCATGAACTGTTACAAAATTGGAGAGATTTCCCTCCCTACCTCTATAGTACATTTTTCAGTTGCAAAGATCTAATTTTATCATTCAAATGTTTTATTTGAGATTCTAAATTTTTCATCAAAACCGAAGACTGTTTTACAGAATGTCATGATGTTCCTTTTCAGATTTGATAAAATCAATATATTTAATAGTATTTTCCATGTTTTTCTTGAGTAGCTGACAAATGTAAAATATTGGATCCCCCAGGGGTACCTTTATTCTAAATCCCATATCGATGTTCCCTTCTCATTTCCTTTGATTTTTGGACAATGTAATGAAGATGGCATTAATGTTAGAGATGTCATGATAATCTTTTGATTTAATCTTGTTATACTTTCTCATAATTGGGTATGTGTTGATGTTCAACTGTTCCGCTGAGATATTTCCAGACTACTAAGCCTAGCTTGTTAAAGTCTTTTTGTTATCTTACACATTTAATAATTAATCAAGAGATTTACCAGTATCTGTTACCTTGCTGTTCCCAAGCAATCTAATTTCCTCTTCAGTTTCTTTTAAAAATTACTTCTCCCATATTTGCTTCCAGGAGTTGTTTGCTTTTAAGACAATTAAGAAGCGGACTCAAATCTTCCCTCAATTTTTCTATAACTGTATTCTTTGAAATGAAAAGATGTCCATTTTTGTTCTTCATCAGAACAACTTCTCCAGTTCAGTGATAGTATCTTCCCATACTCCTTTTGCCCTACTCCATCTCTTTCAGAGAACTACATATGCAGTGCTTTTACCACCAGCTCTTCACTGGCTCTTTCAATACCAGACCTAGGAGGTCTGGAAAAGAGAAGACCCAAGAGAAAGATGACAGCGGTCTACACAAGTAGGATGCGCAGTGTGAATAGAGATCAATTGCTCATTGCCTTTCTGAGACAAATAAATAGGGGGTATCAAATAAACGTGGTGGGTGACATATAGAAAAACAGAAAATGAAATACTTCTTCACACGATGTAGAAGTTTTGGCCATGTGGCACTGGAGTATTAAAACATCACAAGAGTTCAAAAAGCAATGAAAAAATGTATTGAAGAAGATCCTACCGGGGACTGTTAGTCTAAGTCTAAGATGGTGCATACGGTTTGTAAGTCACAGGTTGCTGGGAGCTGGGCGACTATTCTAGGAGTGTGTCACTATATGCTTGTCTTGTTCTTACCCTCTTTGTGCATCTACTATTGGTAGCTTTTGGGACCAAGATCCCGAGGGAGTGGGACATTTTGTAAGACCTAGAGGCCAAGGCTGTCCTTGGCCTCTCCTCTGCCTTATCACATTTTTCAGAGATTCTCTTTCCAAAGACATATGATCTTTGAGGCGCAGCAATTCTCAGTTGTTCTTTTCCAGTCTTTATCAAAACCCTGTTCACGTCATTCCTGTTGCCATACTATCTGACAGCCTTCTTGTTTGCGTCAAGATCAGTCATAACATTCAAAACAGTTTTAAAATCCACAAGCCTCGTTTTTTAATATTATCTGATATCCCTATCTTTATTTGGATTCCTCCAGAACACTGTATTTTATGAGCAACTCAGCTATTTCTTTCCTTTCTTTATTGTGCCACGGGTTGTTTTTTTTACTGCTTTTCAGTGTTTTACAGCTTCACAGTCAACTTCCCTTATTAGTATTCTGATAGACAAAAGTTAAGTAGCCACCAGCTGGCATCATAATTTTTCAAAGCATCTTCTGAGTTTATAATTTTGCATATGTAAAGCATATCTATAAATTCTACATATCTAATATAGAAAAGAAGTCAATATGAGTAATGCAAGCTAAAGATATTCCTTAAATATGAAATGGTTGAGAGGCAGAGGCTATTAGACTAGTGTAATTACTGTCCATAGTTTCTACTTTTCATTAATACTTAATTGGAACCCAGTCAGATTCCAGGAAGGAATATTATAGGACCAAATTTTATTATCCAACAAATCCCAGGAAAAAAGCTATTTTCCAACAGACCCAGATAATGGCTAGGAAAGAGAATCTGACAGCTCAAGTTCTGGCTGTTCTCAGTATTCTTGATCTCCTGCTCTATCTCCTCTAAAGTTTACCATTTGTTTGATTTATAAAATATGTGTGGAAGTAGTGTTGTGGTTTTCACGATAGTCCAATAATAGAAATGAGGCAGGACCTGTGGGAGACAGATTTTATTACATAGCTGCTAGAACTGGGAAAAAGGCAAACATAGTCTTTTTTCAGGGTATTATCTCTCCCTCCACACCTTTCCTCCTTTATGTAACTGCTGCATAATTTAAAATGACCCATTATTTGCTTGGGCATTTTTTTTAATAGCAGATTTTTAATGGAAATAGTTATGGATCTATACAGTATTTTACTTATCTGCTGGGCCTTTGTTGTTAGCCTGTTGCTGTTTCATTTACTAATCATTTGTTTCTGTGACAATTTAAGCCAGTCTGTTCATTTTTAATCTGTGAGAACTTAAAAAAAAAAGTTATCTCAGAGAGATAATTTTGCCACTTAAAAAATGAATTGCTACTGTGAGCTCCTTCTTCATTTCTTAAGAGCCTGCTGTGTGGGCTTCCTGAGTTGGGTGGGGAGAAGGAAGAGAATTCTGAAAGAAAAGATACAAAAGGAAAACTGAGGTATCCCCTAAGTTCTGCCAGCCCTGTTAGGATGTCTTGGGTCCCCTAGGGCATTTCAGATGACACTCACCTAGAGTTTCAAATGATGGAAAAACCATGGGGTGTTTTTTTTTGTTTGTTGGGGGGGGTGTTTTGGTTTTTTTAATCTACCATTTCCAGTTGATTTGGTTAAGTTATGTAGTACAACTATAATATGAAGGGAGACAACAAAAGGAAATAATTGTATTAATCCAGCCTTACTTTCCCATTAATTGAGGCAAGTCTAATAACTGTCATAAGTTAACAGTGTCTTACGGCTACTTTTTTTAAATTCCAGTGGTCTGTGTTCTGATTCATGGGATATCTAATCTATTCCGAAAATAATTATTAAAAAAAAAAAGTAAAAAAAAAAAGTTTTGGAGCAATATAGCAGCCTGATTACACCTGAGAATTTATTTCAGGGGGATTTACGAATCCTATTTTTATAGCTGCTTCATGCCTTTGCACATATCAAAACAGTTAGGGACATGCAAACTGTCTGGCCCTTACAGTTCAAAGATGTTTATTTTAGCCTTGCTTATTTTAAGCTTAGAAAGCTCTGCTATTGTGGTACTAACTGTCATTTCAAAGGGCACTATTATATTATTCTACACTCATTTAAAAAGAAATGATAGTGATTCACTGAATGAATTATTCATACTTGGCTGAAGTGACAACATGTTATTGTACCAACATACAGGAAAATACAAAATTGTATTTGTTCTTTAACTTTGGACACAATGGTATTTTTAAAAAATCAAATACTAATGTGTACTTTGGCACATCTTTAGCATTTGTGCCTCCCTCTGATAAAAGGTGATGCAAGAGCTTTCATCCAGCCTCTTCGCAGACAAGGACAGTGCTTCAGGGGAATGCCAGACAGTGCAGTAGCTCGTCTGTAGTAGTCAGGGAAAACAGACTTCCCCTTACAGTTAGCTGCTAAGTAACCTTGGTTTTATCCTCTTTCCTTTTTAGAGTACCCAATTCTGCTCTCACTGAGGTGAATGAGAGCTTTTGCAGGAAATTTGCTTTTGTTCCATAGAAATTTACGAGAAGGAAACGGTCCTCCAGGAAGAGTTCATTCCTGTGCCTTCATGAATTTTCTATAGCAAGGTTCAAGCAACAGCAATTCCACTACATTTAACTGCAATTCAGAAATAACTTTAAACTCTTATTGCTGTCAACTACATGTGTGTTTAGCTGTCTTAAAATCAAGACAGACATTTAAGATCCTCCTATGGCCTTAGAAAACTAACTTTATGTGCTTCCATAAAACACCAAAAACCATCTATTTATGTCTTTTTGCATCCATTGCCACCCTTTTGATGAGATACCTGGTGCTGAGGTGCTGCACATCAGATGCATCTTCTGTTTTGCTCTCATAAAGGGAAACCACACAGTTTGTATCATTGTGTGTTACTATGAGAGAAAATTAAGATTACACCTTGTACTTTGAAGCAAAAAGAAGAGAAAGCCATGGCAGATTTTACAGGCTATAACAGATAGTAAGTCATGGAGGCATTATTCAAAAATCACAAGCAATCATTACACTCACTTTTGCTTGCTTTGTTTTGTGAAAACAGCAGAGAGCAGTTGTGGTTCTGCAGCTTTTCTTGGTTATCGTGGGCATGAATCAATCACAGATTTGGAGGCAGGTATTACAAATCTTGAACTCTGCATGACATTCAATACAAAGTCAACATATAGTGGTTTATTTTTCTGAAGAACCAAGTTTGAGCATTTGCCTATGAATATTCCAGCTGTGATGTACCTACTGCACATATTTAAGACATATTCTCGTTAGCAACGTCTGTTGGGATTGTGCTTGTGTCCTGAATATTGCCGGATGTCCTGGTTTCAGCTGGGAGAGAGTTAATTTTCTTTTTAGTACTTGGTATGGTGCTGTGTTTTGGATTTAGTATGAGAAGAATATTGATAACACACAGATGTTTTCAGTTGTTGCTAAGTTGTGTTTAGCCTAAGCCAAGGATTTTTCAGCTTCTCAAGCCCAGCCAGCAAGAAGGCTGGAGGGGCACAAGAAGTTGGGAGGGGACACAGCCAGGGCAGCTGACCCAAATTGGCCAAAGGGGTATTCCATACCATGTGATGTCATGCCCAGTATATAAACTGGGGGGAGCTGGCCTGGGGTGGGATTGCTGCTTGAGAACTAACTGGGCATCAGGTGGTGAGTGGTGAGAAATTGCATTGTGCATCACTTGTTTTGTATATTCCAATTCTTTTATTATTGTCATTTTATTGTTGTTATTATTATAATTATTATTTTCTTCCTTTCTGTTCTATTAAACTGTTCTTATCTCAACCCACAAGTTTTACTTTTTTTTTCTCCTGATTCTCTCCCCCATCCCACTGGGTGGGGGGGTAAGTGAGTGAGCGGCTGTGTGGTGCTTAGTTGCCAGCTGGGGTTAAACCACAACACCAGACTTCTGTACCGAAGACATGAAGAATGAAAGAAGCCTAGTCACCACTTAGTGGTTTTTTTTCCTATTCATGCTGTTGGGAAATAAGCCAGTCACTTAGTATTGGGACCATCGATAGACTCTGACTCATCGACATTTTTGCCCCAGTCATTTGTTTTTGCATAGAAAGTTGGTGGGGGGTTTTGTTGGGGCTTTTTTGGTACAGGTATTTCATCTAAGCCTGTCAGATTTAAGAGGTCTTATAGCATGGCTGTGAGATCATGGTCACATAAACCTATTCTAATGGTGTTTGCGAACACAGGCACTAAATATAATTACTTGCCTTTAGTGGCTAGAGTACCAATAGTGAAATGAATTAGCAACTTGATCTACTGGATATATTAATTTGCCAGCTAGATTTGGACAAAAGTAGTATAAGAGAGTGTGGTATCAGCCTCTTTAACCTAAAAGACAGAGGATACCAGCACTGATCTCCTGAATACTGACTGATTCACTATTACTTTCTCTAACATATGAATCACTACATTTTTGTGTAATAATGTCAGGTATAATGCTTAGAAACAGCAGAGTAACAAGTTACAGCAAAGATCCATACTGTTTTTCCCTTTGTTAAATCTCAACTTTGTATCAGTTATCTCTACCCTGGTGATAAGTAGCCTTCTCAGAATTAGTAGGGGCTAATTCTGAGAGATATCCCTAGACTCCCATTACAAAAATGTCTCTCTCCTATTTAATCAGTACCTTTGTTTCTCTGTTTCAGAAAAAAAGTCTGAAAAGCTGTCTTTTTTCCTCTCTTAGCTCTGTTCTTACGGGCATCTGGTTCAGATGGAGTTAAGGGTCCTCTAGTTCATTCAAACATCTGGTGCTATAAATATTCATGCCTTGGTAGGATTCCAAATTTTCTGTGTCCATTGGCTTCTTTTTCTAAAAAATATATGAGCATTTTATATGAGGGGAGCTTTCCTCCATCTGAGTGCTTGCTCAGAGTTATGACTGTATCTTCAAAAACTGCTGAAGGAGGAAGAGAATTGAGGTTGTATAAAAGCAGTATAGCTATACTGAGTCACAGAAAAAACCCCACAAACATTTAGACCAGCATCCTCTCTGTGACACCAATCAACAACACATTACACATTCGACACTGCTAGCATGATTATACATTGAGTTCCTCAATGCTTTGTTAAGCCTTGTCTAAAGTTAGCGGAGAAGCCCTTCTTACAGCCAACAGAGAGAATGGAGTAAATGTGGACTCCAGTTGAAACAGATTCTCCATCCTTGGAGATACCCAAAATTTGACCGGGCAAGGCCTGAGTAACCTGATCTAACTGGGCCTGCTCTGAGCTGAGAGTTGGACTAGCTAACCTCCACATCTCCCTTCCAACCTACATGATTCTGTGACTCTGACTGTTGTATTTAGCTTCCATGAATCCACTGCTAATCCCTTGGTAGGAGAAAAACAAATCCTTCTCATACTTATCTGAGAACTTTTCAGTTATGCAATGAGAACATCAAAACACACATTCGGTAGCTTTCTGAAGGCACACAGGGTATAGCTAGATGCCTACATACCAGCTGGATGCCCAAGCTCCCATTACAGTCAGTGGAAATCAAATCAATAGAGTCGATAATTGGACTAAATTTTAAGAATCTAGGTTGCCCACATTCTCCACAAACTTGTTATTAATTTGTTGCATTTAAACTACAGCTTAGGTCACCCCTGCCAATGTGATGCACTACAACTTGTACAGTTTATGTGGGTCACACATGTTTTATGCAGAACTGGGAATTTACTGCTAGTCTAATTAAAAGTCTTGACAGTCTAATCAAAGAATTATTATTAGTCTGGGCACAATGATACTAACAATTATAATACAATTTATCCAAACATTATGGCTCACTCCAATAATGATACAGTGAAAACCAAAATACCCAAACTTTATGGTAATTGTCCCTTTCTCTGGTATTATGCTCACCTTTCCACTGTCACTCTGGTGACACAGATCACGTCCTAAGCCTGATGACTACTGTCTAGGGTGGAGGGTGTCATGGCGAGTCATCCATGGAAGAGGTCTGATGTTGGGGAGGTTCTTCCTTCTCTTTTCTGGAAATGTGATTTGGTGTTGATGGTTCTTCTTCCTCACTCTTGGGTCTGCTTAGCATCATTATTATGTACTTGCTAACACAGTCCACTTGCTCCTTACTCATTGGTTCACAATTCCGTATTACATCCAAATCTACTATGTATGGTACGTTTTACATACATCAGATACCTGTTCTTTGCTCTTTTTTTTACCTCTAAATTGTTTTACTGGGGTCCCAAGGTTGCATTCCTTTGGCAGCCAGTAACTGACTACTGCTGAGTTGTTTATGACCCAGGGGCGTCTGTTATCATCCTGTGTCTGCACTTTCAAGGCTCCGGTTATCATCCTATGCCTGTACTTCTCTACAATGCATTTTTATTCTAGTGTTATAGATAGATCACTAGAGAAAGAAAAACTACATGTTGTATCTACTACTCATAAAAGTGTATATTACAATAAGACTTACACCATTCAACTGTACAAAGCTAAGCAAAGGCTGAAACAAATCAGGTAAACAGTCACCTGGTTTTCAGACCACTGCTGTTACAGATAAACAAAATAACCCAACCTCCAGGCAGGTCAAGACAAGTCCAGATCAATCCTGACATGTCCTAATGTCTGCGTTGTCAGCTTAACACAGAGTCTGCAGCCTGCTACTCGTAACGGTAGCACCGTATGCACTGGGCTGTAAGGCTGAAGAGTCTGGAGAGCTATTCAGCTCACCCTGTAACAGATGCCTCCATCTGAAGAACCCAGTCCCACCTGTAGTGTCCTTAATGTGTTTTGAATGCAGACATCTGTAACAGAAACATCTAAATTTAGGTGAGCTAACTGCTCTGTAGTAGAATAAATCTGGGCAACACAGTTGACGAATATTTCAAGATAAGCACTCCTCTTTTCATTTAGCTGAACTCACATAAGCATGTGCAGGACCAAACCCTTAATGAACTGCTCAGTTTAGATCATTTCTGTACACTCCTGGCAGCATTTAAGACACTGAAGCACAGCACTGTCTTTTTTGCCCCCAAACTGACATGAATGCTGCAATGTCATACCTGAAGCTACATAACATGCACCACACAACCGAACAAAAGCTAGCTTCAGTGGAAATTGTCATTGGAAATTATTTCTCAAAATTCACTTTTTACTTTCTGCCACTGCAGTCCTAGGTCAGCTCAGATGTTGATGGATACTTATACTCGGATTCAGCAAAATAGGCATTTTGTCCAGAAAGCTACGTGCTTTTGAAAACAACAGTATGGAAAAGACTTGAGCAATTTTAATTACAGTTGTGACTATGTGCTTGCATATTATTAGTCCCTGAGGTGTGCCTGGACAAAATTTAGGCAACTGCCTGTAGCTGAAATAGTACAGTGTATACTGACAGGGGGACACATGTTGTTTGACTGTTAATCATGCTAGACCAGTGAAAAAGAATATTTTTCTCCATGTTTAACAAGTTACCTGTTGAGGTAGGCAGTCATATTCAGACAGTTTTAACTGCTTCCTACGCTTACGTGTCTAGCCAATAAGTAAAAACTATGCATGTCAGAAATCCTCTAAAAGTCGTTTGAAGTGCTTTGCAAGATACAGAATGCTTACTTAACAGGAAACTCCAGGCATGGGGCCTTAGACAGAATTTAGGCTGAGTTAGCATTGCAGCTGGCTAGGTTTGGTTGATGATATGGTGGTTAATGGCACGGTAATGCTCTCTTTTTGTTTATATTCTGACTTACATTCAAAGGAGACTAAGCTAGCATTACAAGAAGCCACTGTAACAGCACAACACTGTGTGGTTTTTAATGCAGTTGTATTACAAACACAGAATAAAAGGGTGGCTCCTAATCCAAGAGGTTTATAATTTATGCAGAGCTTTATTTTATATAGAAGAAAATAAATTTGGGCATAAAGCCTGCTCAAGAGCTGTATATATGGGAAATATATATAATGATGAACAGACTGGAAGTTATTTAGAACAAAACCATTATCAGTACTGTGCAGGACAGTGCGTCACAGGACATCTAATCTGAGATCATTTTCATTTTATAGCTTTTTCAAATAGATTTTTATATTGTGTTATAAGTGTTAGGAGAAATGCCAATACATTAGACTCACTGACCTAGCAGTAACTTGCTGTGAATATATTCAGCTTCCCTCTGTTCCTGTAGGACAGAGACCATGCATTGCAGTTGATACTTTAAAGCAATACTGGTGCTACAAGAGCATGGAGTTACTTGTGTATCTATCACTTGGTCTTTCCTCTTCTAGTTGCATAACAAAATGATTTTCAGATAGCATCCAGGCATGAACTGCTTAGATTTTTTCCATACAACTGATTTTAAAACAAAGTAGCTTTCAGATTAATGGCTGAACAAATGTTTGAATAAACTTTTTCCTATGGAATACAAGCTAAAGCTGTTTTCTTCTTAATCATACTTATTGATAGTACAAAAAGGACAAGTATTGCCGAGATCAGAGTGGAAATGTCTTGTCCAAATAGGACTTCATTAACAGCAATGGATGTCTTCTTGCAGTATCCATCTGTACTGACTTTCAATGCACAAAGCATATTACCATCTGTATTTTCTACCATTTCCTCCATTTTTTCCAACAGGTCTCAAGGGTTTGGGTTGGGTTTTTTTTTGTTCTTTGTTTTCTAACTGGAGGTATTTTCTCACATATTTCCCACATTCCTTCACAGTCTGGCGTATATTTACATTCTTCATTCTGTATTTCTACTTTACTGTCATCAGTTTTATCAATTCTGCCTGACTTCTGCACATTCCATTCAACCCTATTTGTTAAATGGAAGCTTCAAAGCCGTACAGGGAATTTTTGCTTGTTAAACATTGTTTATTTCCATAACAGCACATATTGGGTACTGACAAGACTAGGTTTTTAACATTAGATCTGTATCTGAAAAAACACTGAAAAATATACCACATAAATTTAAAAAAAAAATTGATTACTTCTTGGTTTTGTTGTTTGGGGTTTTTTTAGGTAGTGTCTACCATCAGTGTTTGTTACACACAAATATTTAAATGATTATATTTTATTACAAGGCATTTTCAAAAAAATAGTTATAAACTCAGAGATTTTAAAGAGACAAACTAGTTTTAAAGAGAACAACTTCAAACTGGCACACACTCATATGTTTACTCCCATGAGTCTTCTGCTTTGTGCTGACTTCTCTCAAAGTACACATGCCTCTCCCAAGAGGTGGAACTTGGCAGATCCTTCTTACTCACTGTTAGATCCTCCTCTGTTACCTGTGTAAAACATCGTCAGTCTTTGTATTCATTCTTCATAGCAACATCCAGTTTGTCTCACATTATGTGGAAATACGATTTTTTTAATAAGAACCCGCTCTGAGAGAAAAGCACACACTGCCTCAGCCTTTATTTATGGACTCTATACCATTTCCTCTGGATTCATAGTTTACTCCACAAAACTGGCTAAGCAATCATCTCGCAGTGGCAGCTTGCTACGCTCTTTTTTTCTGCAAAAACACCAAGCTATACTGAAGAAGCTGTACTGCTTGCTAATGTGAGCACTGGCTCCCTGAATTTGTCTGAAGTGTAGCTATGTCTGTTTGGCATATAATGTTCCCTCACTATGGTCTCCTGCTTTTAACCATGCCTGTGGCCAGCAAAGGTAATTAGTGTAATGGAGGCAACAGAGACATAGGGATCTGACCAAGCTACCAATTTAGACAAAATACAGCTATGCACAGATATGAGCTTGTCAGAATATACCTGGACTAGTTTAAAACTGCTGCCAAGGCTAATGGGAAATAGCTGTGGCAGCATAGAGATCCATGCGGACTGCAAAATCTATCCTAGACCAAGGCAAATACTCGAGATGTTTCCCACTCTGAGCTCTGTGTTGCACTAATGACATTTAAAGCTGGTTCAGATATATCCGTACGGTACTTGGACATATGCAAGGACCAGATTTACAAGACTGTACACATGTGCGCACACACTGAACAAAGATGACGACAATGTAATTGAAAAGCTGTATTCAGCTATGAAACCTTAAGAATAGCCCAGTGTTCCTGTAATGATGGCTCTGGCATGGACTATATTGCCTAAAAAAGGAGAAGAAACGAAAACCAAGCCAACCTCTCCTGTTTCTCTCCAGGAAATTCAGTACCAGTGGTTTCTTTAAGCCAACTTCCTGCTTAAAGTAGCTATCTAAAGCCATATAGGGATCAGAAATTTTGTGCCATTTACATAATTAAGAACATGGAATTAAAAATAAATAGCTTATAAACAGAGTTTGAAAACAGTGAGGAAAACATATACAATCAGTAAATTCACAGCCTGGTTTCAGGTCAGTCCATGAGTAAATTAGGTACATTAATATCATTAGATTTACATTTGGAAAAATCTATTTATTTCCTCCTGACATTATCTGTACTAGAGGTTTGAAAACCAAGGCTTAAGATGCAAAACAAAGCTACAAAAACTGAATTTCTTTTTTTTTTTGTTCAGTTTTTGGATAGAAATGTACAACTTTTATTCTAAATTCTTTATATGGTACAGCAAGCAAAATAGGACAGTAAGCATAATATTTACTTAAAATAGTACAAAATTGTAGAGTAATGTAAATATGCAGTATTGGTTTTATGTATGTTTATTAAGATAAATTAACCCAGTTCTAAAATCTACCTATTATATAAGTTCCATTGGAAACCTTAAAAATTTGAATAGGCTTATATAGGTGAAGAAGTGTAAAGTTAAATATAGTGCTTTCTTATTTGCTGGTCATTGATTGAATAATGAATGAAAAACAAGTTTAAAATTGCTAACAGTCTTGTACTGCTTGCCTTTGCACAATTATGTTCAGACTTGTCTGAATTCAGATCACATCCTTCAAGTCAACTTTTTGCAGAACTGAGCTTGCAACAGCTATTACTACCAAGAAGATTCTTTTTTTGGTTCGTTTTCATGGTGGAGCAAAGTTTAAACTGTTGTAAACTTGCTGACTAAGAGCAATTAAGTCTCTTCTTTCCTAAAACAAATCTGAAGCAATACTTTCTTTAAATGTCATTTTGACACTATTTTGTTCACATGCTATTTAGAACTGTTTATGCTTCCTTAAATACAGATCTTTTAAAATAAACAATTTACTGCAGGATCCAGAAAACAGTGCTAACATTTACTGTAGGCCCTTAAGGTTTAAGGTCAAACTGAAAAAGTAAATCTTAAAACTAGTATTAAAAAGTGTTTTAGTCAGCATGACTTGTTCATCTAAGTAATAAAGTGATAACAGTTCTGAAATACACATTTCTCATATTCAATATGTATTTTGTACAAGAGAGTACAAGAGAGACGTGGACATACTGGAGAGAGTCCAACATAGGGCCACCAAGATGATGAAGGAACTGGAACATCTCTCCTGTGAGGAAAGTCTCTGAGAGCTAAGACTGTCCAGCCTGGAGCAAAGAAGGCACAGAGGGGATCTCATCAATGTGTATAAATACCTGCAGGAAGGCTGCAAAGAAGACGGAGCCAGGGTCTTTTCAGTGGTGCCCAGTGACAGGACCAGAGGCAGTGGGCACAACCTGAAACACAAGAGGTTCCCTGTGAACATCAGGAAACACTTTTTTGTTTACTGTGAGAATGACCGAGCACCGGCACCGGTTGCCCAGAGAGCTTGTGGAGTGTCCATCCTTTGAAATACTCAAAAGCCATCTGGACACGGTCCTGGGAAACCAGCTCTATGTGGCCTTGCTTGAGCAGGGGGGTCGGAGCAGATAACCTCCAGAGGTTCCTTCCAACCTCAACCATTCTGTGATTCTGTGGTTCTGTGATTTAAAGGTGCCTTAGTGCTTGCTGATTACTTTGCATTATAGATCAATATTATGTCATAGTCAAAACTTCTGGAACCAGACAGTTAAATTAAAATATGCAGATAACACTATTTTGAAAATACAAAAATCTGACAGCAATGCATGACCTTCCTATTATAGCCTTCTACCAGTACAATGACATAGCCTCCTATCTAGTTACATAGCTTTAAAAAAAAGTTACAATGTTCCAGAAAGAATACTAACTGAAAGATGGACATATTTAAAGCCTAAATTAGTCACATTGTCTGTTATAAATCCCATAAAGTACACTGATAATATTCCTGAAGAAAAAGAAGTTGTGTCTCTGTATCCCCTAAGTTGTATCACCCATCCAAAATTTGTCCCTAGGTATGAAACGCCCTCCCCCACACACCTTTACTACCTCTACTGACCCTTTCCCCAATCTCTATGGAATATTTTCTAATTTCCCTACTAAAGACATTCTGGTTCTTGCCTACTGTCCTTTCTTCCCTTAAAAGAAGTGATTTGCACAAGTTCAAACCTGAAAGTGACATCTTAATATATGCTTACTCAACTGTATTCAAACATTTACACACTGAAATGCTATCCGGCAGCTATCAACTAGTGCCCAAGTTGGAGTTTCTAAGACAGTGTATTCCACAGACCTGAGATAAAAAAAAAAAAAAATCTTAAAAAACCCATGGAGGTCAGCTGACATTTTCAAAATTTCAGATCAACACTCCACTTCTGATTCGTACACCACTTTTCAGGAAACATCTTCCCAGGCCGAGGTGTCACATGCAACACTTCAGAAACAATTTACCTTGGGGAAATTTGTTTCTAACAGTATAGATGACACTAGAAGTTAAACCTATTACATGAATGGTCCAAATCCCATTTCCCATGAAATCTGGTAATATAATTAAGAGATTTTCCTTCTATTTGGTAACTGAAGCACAGTGCAGTAATCTGTACAAACTATTCTTAAACTCAGTATGACCTTTACTAATAAGCGTTGCTTTTAAGACAGAATAATTAAACATAGAAAATTTCATTGTGTATAGAGGGAAAGGGGAAAAAGGAGGAAATCCTGTTAGGAAAATAATAACATTAATCCATTTCTAACCCATATTTCTCTGCCAACATTTTTTCCTAACTGCTAGGGCTTTTGATGTGCAACAGAGTTCTTCTATGAGGAACATAACAAATGCAACAAACAATAGAGTAGGCCCGAACTTCGCAAACTTGTTTTGTTCGGGTAGCTTTAGTAATTGCTGCATTAACCAGCTACGGGCTGCAAGCAAGGGCCTGGGCACACAGAGAAAGCCTCATGCTTCCACCTCCTCCTCCCTCATAATCCTGTGTATCTTCACTCTCACCCCCCATCTAGAAACAAAACTCTGAGCTCACTCTCCACTTCTCTGCCCTCCTACACGCACTTAGTGGGACTTAAGTCCACTCCCCCACGTCCTCACCCAGGTTAACAGTAATGACTGCTTGCACGAAAACTCCTACCTCACTGCACAGGTCAGCCTCTGTCCTAGCCTGGATAAAGGCAGTGATCTCGGCTGCAGGATAAAAAGCTCCGTGTGCAAGCCATTAGCGACAGCAAGAAGCTGCTTTTTTGACAGCATTTACCTTGCAGATCAGTTATACTCCGCTACACGTACAGATGCTCCACTGCAACTAGGAGCTGCATCTACAGCTATTTTGAAATTGTTTCGTACCACAGCTACATCTCTGACAGTTTGGGAACCTAGGAATGAGTCAACCTCATCTGATATGCCGCTATGGGGGAAGGCGTTTTTCAGTTTTTACCCCAGGAGTTCATAAACATATACAGTTTTAGGAGGAAGAGAGAAGAAAGTCACATTTTCTTGTCACAGAAGGGTGTTTGCACATGGGCTCATGACTCATCAACCACTTCAGGTAGATGCCTATTCCTAATCATTCTCCAGGTCCCCAAGATGGCTTCTGTGCCATATTCTACTTCTCACCCTGTGGAGATAAATATCTAAGCAGGGCATGGGTTTGGGGCCTAACAGCCTCACAGAACATTACTGCAGATTAAAGAGTGGGGAAAGGGACGAGATGCAGACACCTGTCACCAGCTGGGCGCCAGGTACGCCTCTGGGAAGAGGCCGAGGATGGCTGCTGACACGGCCAGCAGGCTCAGCTCAGCACAGCACAACGTGCGGGCCTGCAGCAGGGCCAGGGCCTCCAACAGCCCTCGCCCTCGTGGATCCGCAGGACGAAGCGACCCTCGGTGCCTTCAGCAGCGGCAGACAAGATGGCGATGCCCACAGGCGGGAGGCCGCAGGCTAGACCGCGGGCTCAGCAGCCCCCGAAGGACACAGGGGGAGAGGACCGAGGCCGGGGCGGCAGGCGGAGGAGGAAGCCGGCGCGGCGCGGCCCCGCCTGCACGCAGCGTCCAACGTAGCCACGGACCCGCCGGCGTGGGGACACCATGGCTCCCGCCGCCCGACCACGGCGCGGGGCGGGGCGGCCCCGGCGCGGCTCCGCGCATGCGCGCCCGGCAGCCGCGGGGCTGCGGAGGCACGCGCTGCGGAGCACGCGTTTGGCAGTGCGTCAGTGAAGAGGGGGCGGTGCGTCAGCGAGAGGGGGCGGTGCGTCACTGAGAGGGGGCGGTGCCCGCGCCCCGCCCCGCCGGCACCTCCCCTGGCGGGGGCGGGGCGCGAGGGGGCGGGGCCTGCGCCGGCTCCGCCGCCGGGGTGGGCGGGGGGCGGCGGCGGTCGTCGGGGGAAGGAAGGGAGGGAGGGAGGGAGGGAGGAAGGAAGGGCCGAGGGGCCGGTCGGGGGAGCTGCGGCCGCCGCCTGTGCGCCTCCGAGGGCGGCCGGGATGGATCACCACCAGCCCGCCAGCCGATACCGAGTGGTAAGTGCGGCGTCCCCGCCTCGGCCCTGCTCGCCTCCCCCCGCCTCCTCGGAGCGGCGGCGGCGGGGGGGGCGGCCGGGGCGTCCTTCCTCCCCCCGCGGTTCTCGGCTCCCGCGCGCGCGGGGCTCTGGCGGGGCCCCCCCGGCGTTTCTCCACCGTCGGTACGGACCCGAGCGCGGCCCCGTCCCACCCCCCCCCTCCGCCCTGCCCCGGCGGCGGTGGCGGCGTGGCCTCTGACAGCCGGGCCTTGCCCGGGCGGCGCGGCCCCGGCGGGAGCTCCCCCCCCGCCCCCATCCCCCCGGCAGCCCTGGCGGCCTCTGAGGGGGCGGGCGGGCGGCCGGCCTCGGCCGCGCTGGGGGCCCGCACGGGAAACCGGCTTTGCCCGCCCCCCCCCCTTCCCCGGCGGCGGGTCCCGGCCCGGGGGCGGCGGGTTTCCCCGAGCGCGTCCCCCGGCGGTGAGGCGGCGGCAGTGGGACGGGGCTGAGCGGCCGCCTGGCTGCGGGGCTGGGGAAGGGGCAGGGTCAGCCATCTCTGGATGGTCCGCGCCGGGGAGCGGAGCGGCGTTTCTGCCCTAAAACCGTGATGTTCGGAGCAGCTCGTGGCTGCCGGGCTGCGGGCGTGTGCGTGCTGTCATCTTTAAGCCGGGGTGCGCCTGTGTACACACGGACTTACTGAAGATTAGGCGCGGGGGGCTGTAAAACGCAGGAGGCTGACCTTCGGTAAGCCTCCGTGTGCGGGTACGCAGAGGCACAAACACACCCGAGCACACGCTGTCTCGTTAAAGAACAGTCCTCGGTGCTTTGCAGCTCGTTGAGTCCAGTTTAAATGCCCGTTCTTTCTTTCCTGAACTTCACTATAGAAATAATCATTTGGGATGCAGAGATTTTTCCTCCTGCCCAAATCGATGGGTACCCCTTGTTTCTCGCAGTCGTTAGTTCAACATCAGTTATGTTAACCTTGTGGTCTTTAGCGTAGTGTCCAAATAGATGAGCTTTCCTGATTATTGGTCGCAAAAATGACTTAGGTGCAGTCGGTCTCCTCAAAAGTTTCAATTTCATCCTTCAGTTCCTTGTACTTCACGACTTTGCTATGTATGTAAGGGTATACTACGAAAGTCTGAAATCTTTGCTACTAATTCAAATTTCTGCTACAATCTTACAGCTAAATCCTGAATTGTTTCTCTTACTGTTTGTGTTTTACAGCTTGAGCAGTGAAAACAATGTCCACGGAAGTATTACTTCTGTGCACATGTGGAGCTATATACTGATACTTACATTCAAATTGTTCTTAGGTTATGATCTAAAAAAAAAGTAATAAGAAAACCTTTGTAATAGGTTTGGAATATTTATTTTGTTAGTCTTGCAGCTTGGGAAATTTCTGTATGTTTTTGGACGATTATATACTGGGGTTGTCATGTAGCTGACGAACACACCTGGCACCCTGTGACTTTTCAGGAGTGACGTATGCCTTTAGCATGCTAGCCGGTCACCAAGTGCTTTCTAGCAGGCTTCTTTTCCTGTGCCACGCTACCATAGCTTGGAATTGGCAGAAGTCCTAAAGGCTTTCCTTCTTTTTTGCAAAGGAGAATGAAAATGCTGGCAGAGCATTTTCTTAAGAGCCTACAAACACTATCTTCCCTGAGGCCTGAAGTAACCTGGGTACGTTTTAAAAGATATTAACAATATATGCTATTAAACTTTAGACAAATATGAGGGAAAACTTAATTCCATTACTCAAAGGAGTAGAAAAAAACCCAGTAAGATGGAATGAAGAAATAATTTGTCTCCGTAATATTTTTATGTTAAATCTGATTAGGAACTTTCAGCGATGATGCTGGTGCCCAGCTTTGGGTAAACGCTCTTTGGTGTGGCCTTCCAAAAGGGCTAATCTTAATATTCAACAGCAGGAGTTGGCCTCTTCAGTTCCCTGTGTATATTAAACTTTGTGATCGATTTGTGTCACTGAATTTTGTTACGGAAGTGTTCTCTGAAGCCTTTGCAATTACAGCACATTAAGTTCCATTGAATCTGTTGTAAGTCACAATGGAAGTGCCATCTTAATCTGTGATGTACTCCAGAGTTTAAAATATGACCTTACTGATTACTGTCCCATAGGAAAAAGCGTATTGTTTTATCTTCTCTCTGTTATATCTGACTGCTAGACATTGAGATTTTTGTAATGTTATTTACTTGCTCTGTTGGGTCAGAGAATGGAAAGGAACAAGGCAATTGCAGATATACTTAATTAGCACCTGATTATTCAAGCATGTGATCTTAAGTGTTATGATGTATTTGCTTACATAATGGCTGTGATAGGTGCTAAGCAATAGATTATTGCAGATTTATGGTTGTGTCCCAATTCTTAAGCACAAAATACAGAAGAGAAATATGCATTAACGTGGCTAATATCACATTAGTTTTGCAAACGTCCCACTCCCTAGTGCTAAGCTTATGAAATCTGACCCATTCTGAATAATAGTAAAAACTTTTTTTTTCAGTTGTACCCGTTCTTCCTTTACTTCTGACTGATCTGTTTTGCTCTGTTCAGGGCAAGTTCTCTTCTAAATAAAAAGAATTATAGGTGTACATTATTATCGAAGGAATTACTGACTTGCATTTCTGTTCCTGGCAGTGACAGTAGCGCTTCGCTGAATTTGAAGGAGCTATCTCACTGCTGCCTCTTTTTATTTGTGGTTTCTTCAAGTAAGTTAAACTAAAAGACTTCAAGAATGGCTGGCAATTTAGTTTTGAGCTTTAGCACAACACGCCAGTTTTATGACTTCTTATGAAACAGAAAACGTCTGATCATAAAGCTAACCGTCAGCTTCTCTTGTTTTTTATCTCTGTCAGAAATAGCACTAAAGCTTCGTTCTGCATCTTATTCTTTCTTGTGCATCTGCGTTTTATTTAAAAAGCAGTTTAAAAACGTTCAAACCAGGCAACTGTTAAAAGGCTGGTACTTGGAATTGCAGCAAAGTGAGTGTTATGAGCAAAGAGCAGGGTACATCAGCATTACGTAACTATCTGCCTCAGGCATGTGTGATTTGTATTGCTTTCTGCCCCTCCTTTTTTGTCCTCTCTTCATAGGACAAAAAGACAACTAATTGATGGGTAAGAATTTGTCATGCTTCCCTGCAGGAATATGACATCAGAAGTAAATTAGCCAACCTTTGTTGTTTAGCTTTACTTCCCTTTTTTTCCTTAGTCACTTGCATGCTGCAATCCTGTTGGTAAACGTGTCTTAAATTTTACATTCATTACAGTTATAGTCAGTTCAGTTGTGTCGTTTCCTTATCGTTGTATTTTTTTCTTTTTCTTCCCCTGTTCTGCTTGTTGTTAGGTAAGGGGACTGAGGCATCAACTTTAGGAAAATATAATAAAAATTCTTCAGTGATCATTCTGATTCTTTTACCTTCTAGCTCTTTGTCACCTGACCTTAACTTATGCATTACTATCTTGTCTGAAATGTCTGCTCCTAGTCCAGCTTGTTTGCAGAAAAAGTGATTCGAATGATGCTTTGTGAATCTATACTGAAACAAAGAAAAAGAAATGCAGCCTTTTTCTGCAGTGCATAAAACTGGGTGAGCAACTAAGTATTAAAGCTTGAGATTGCCTTTTTTTTTCCTCTGTGAAATGTGATTTTCCAGATAACTGAGTCACGAGGGAAGAATTCACGTGCATATGAGTGATTTAGGCACAAAAATCCCATTGAAGGCTGCAGGACTTACATGCTGAACTGCTTAAGAATGACAATCAATGCTGGTCTCCCCCAGTCTTTTTTGATTAAAGCTTTGGATTATCAATACAGGGTCAGGTAGTCATCAGGCTTTGACTTATGGGGTGGTCAGAGGTAAGTGGTAAAATGGGTAGGTAGCAAACTGGGACAGATGGAGCCAAAGGCAGCAGTCCACACTGATGTCAGTTTAGCTGTCACCGAACTTGCCATTGCCACTGTAGCACCAGGGTTTGGTGGGGTTTGTAAGTCATGTGTGATGCAAGACTCTGAGACGGCAGCCTGCTGTTGTACAGGTCTGTAAGGGGATAAAGAAATTGTGATTTTTAAAGGTGTACAAATGTAGGTTGTGTGTGCTTTATAGAAACAGGGTTAAGAGCTGAAAATTGCTACTGTAAATGCTTTATTCCAATCCATTTGCCTGCATAATGCTGCGTGTTGTGAATAGTTTTACAATTACCTCAGATAAGCCTTAATTTTCTGTATCTCAACTCCATTGTTATTGACTCTTTACTGTCATGGTGTTATCTGCTTAAAAACCTTAATCAAAGTCAAGTTGTCTTTGTAGGTCTCAGACACATGAAAGTCAACCTACACAGGAAATGTGCACAAAGAAAAATCTCTTCCTCCTCCTTTTCACGGGACTGAGCCTAATAGTGATTGGCAAATGAAAACCGAAATATTGTTTATTCTACACCCTTGATACAAGACCCCTGGCTTATATCTAGCATATTTTCTATAGTATTTATTGTCTTAGGAGAACTCTTACGTAATTGGTGTTACTGAATAGATCGAGCTGGCTTAAGTTGTGGAATTCCTGTTGCTTTCCACAGATCTGGTGGTGATATCATAACTGGAAGATAAAATACTGCATCTAGGGGACTATGTTTATAATACTGAAAAATACTGAGTAAAGATGCATGAAGTGATAAGCGTTACTGTTGCTTGCTTGTGAGAATTGCACTGATGTTTTTAGTGATATGAACCTTTTAATCACTGAAGATAAATTTTTTCAGTGCACTGGTTTTTTTGCACATGAAACACCTAGCAGAGACCTTATAATAGTTTAGAAGGGCAAATGAGGATCTTCGGAAATGAGGTAAATGACCCTTTCAAACAATGGGCTATCCTTGCATTTTAATTGTTTTGGGGAATTTAATAATAAACATTTTAAATTTTGAATTTATTTCTGTAACATTTTTACATGTGACAGATTTGTCTATTAAACATAGTGGGTTTTGTCTTGAAAGAATAGCTTTAATATTTTTATAAACACTTCTTCCTATTTTTTATGAAGAATCCTGCTACAAATGAAGAAGAAAAATTAGAAACATTGAGGTATGTTTGCAGCTACAGTAGTGATGCAGTTAATGCATTTTACATTTTTCTTTCAGTTTTTCATTAATTTCTAAATACTGTCATGTTTTATATGAACAAGGAAATAAACCTCAAGTCTCTTTGTATGTTTTGTCTAAGTCAAGGTCATGAGGTACTGGACAGGTACAATCCTTTCTGCCTATTCCCTTTTGTAAATTTAAAGCAGGGTGGTTTAACTTTGTGTATTGCCATCACTGTCTGGTTTTTGGATCTCTTTTGAAGGGTCATAGATGTAATACCCAGGTCTGCAACTGGGTCACAGGAATAAACACTGGCTCACTGGTACAGCATGGGTGACAGCAGTTACAATAGCTTTCTGGTTCTTTATGTGGGCACAGGTTGTGGCATGTGGGCAGTTTCCTCTATGCGTGGGCATAGAGGGACATAAGGTAGTTCACACACAAATTGGTTTAGTTATATAGGGCACCAGTTTTACCGTGCTGAACAAAATAAAGTGAATAGTAAAAACTAGCAAAATGTAACTGATTTGCTCCACTCGGGTTTTTCTCCAAAGAACTTGGTAGGCCAAAATGTAAGGTTGAGTCTGCACGAGGGTAGTGCAGGAGGGGAGGGTAGGAAGAGGACTGTCCTTTCTGGTGGCCTGTCTTGTGAAGCTGTGGGATCTTCAGGTTCTTGAAAGGTGCACAAAGCCAAAAGAAAGATGTATGTGATCTGTGCAGTGACACTAAGTCATGTCATGTAAAGCACAGCTTCAGGCTGTGGCACACATACATGCCATGTCTAGTAAGTCTTCTAATCCTATTAAAAAAGGTAGATGTTCAGTAACAGGAATAACATGCCTTCAAATAGCAGGGTTCTTATCAGAAGTCAGCTGCGATGTGGCCAAGCTAGATGTTCTTTTCATGCTACTTTAAAAAAGAGAAACTCTACGCACTGTCTCAGCTTGTTCGTATCTGAAAAATGTGATGGGAACCACATCAGGTTAATCTGGGAAATCAAGTGCTACATTAATACAAAATGTTAGTAGCAGTCGTCTACATGAGGATATGAGGTACTTTTGACAAATGGCTAGTTCCAGGCTTATTTTGAAACTTTCTTCCCAGTGATAGTGTTGACAAAACAGGGAAGATGTGGCAATGGGTAATGTCATCATGCCTAACTTTGTGACACCTCAGCGCTCAGTTTACAGTCATAGATTTGAATGTTCTATTGAGTTTCATAGCCTCAGATCTTCTTCTAGACTTCAGGTAGGTCAGCTACTTTGGAAAGGGGAATAAACAAATGGGCATATATCAGTATACCCACATTAGGCAAGCCATTTTCAAACGGAGAAGAAAAGTAATCCTGAGACATTATGAGTAAAAAAAAGAGTGAAAAAAAATTGGCTACTTGTTAGGTTGGAGAGGCACTGCCAGCTCTTCCTACTGAAACTGAGCTACTGCACAGCCAAGACTGTGGGTTTGAGCTGCCTCAGGCTTAGGTGTCCCACTTCCTGGACAAGTACTGTCACAGCTAGCTGATTTTAGTAAAATGGGCACCCCCTTCGCCAGCTGTGTTTTTAATGAAAATGACTAATTGCTTCTGTTTTGTGCTGAAGTCATTTCAGACTTGCACAGACAGGGTTCACACAGCACGTGTCAGGATGCGGGTGCCTTACGGCTTTGAGATTTACAGCGAAAGTGGAAAATATATTTCCATTTTAACATTTAACTGTTTTATTCCACTTAAGCATCGTTTCCATTATTGTAGGCTAAGATTAACCTAAAACTGATACAGCCTAACTTAATCACTCTATAGCCAAAACATTAGATATTGAGTCACCCCCCAATCCCATCCCTGGCTGTGCCTCCTCCAACTGTGTTTGGAATGGACAGAATGATTTAGAAGACAAGTCTCCAAACTTGGAGTGGTGTAGACACAACAAAATCTGGTCAATAACCTGTATATTACTTCATTTCTGTTTGTAATCCCATTTTTCTTTTTCTTGAGTTACCGTTCACGGTGCTTGGCAGAAATTGGTCATCTTCCTTGTAAAACGTGGCTTTCCAATAAAAAAACTGAAGAAAAATTTTGGTCTCCAAGTATTGTATGATAACTTAACATATTCACAAACATAGTTTGTCTGTTTTAGCTTTGTCAAAAGGTAAAATACTGTGCAGTAATCCTATTAATGTTGACTGATTATTGTTGTAGGAGAGGTCAGAATTGTGCCCTTGGTAAGGATGTATATGTAGCTTCAATTATTGAATGTGTTTTTTGCTTTTCCCTGATTAATCTGGAAAGGTTATGTAGAGCAGCCTTGCGGAAAGGTTATTGACAAGAGGATGCTTACAGTATCAATTATCTCCTTATTGCAGAAAATAAGTTCTTTCTTTTTTTTTTTTTAAGTAGCACAAGCTCATGTTTAAGCATTGCTTTGGTAATGGTTAGTGTAGTTAACAGTTGTCATCTTTGAGGAGTGAGTGATGCCTTTGGTAAAGCATGAGAAAATTGGGATAAGAGTCCTGGGTGATACTGAGGCTGATTGTCCATTTTGATATTGGTACTTGGAATCAATTGTCTTGTTTTGGAATTTAAGGGAAAACAGCACTTAAAGTATTTTTAAGGAGTGTACTAAAGCATTAAGACTCTTAATTGAAACTCCAGAGTTGTGGTCACAAAGTTGATTTGCATCAAATGCATAGAATAAACGATTAGAAAAAAGACTTGCACAAGTTGTTTACTCTTAAGAACCTGTTCCAAATTCTAGAAGGAGAGTGCATAATTTGAACAAAGGAGCAGGCCACTAAAGCCCTGCTGTGCTGCGCCACAGTGATGATGAGAGTGTGGCCCATGTAGCTTTCTCGCATACCTAGATGTCTGCTACTTTTTTTTTTTTTTTTTTTTTTTTAATACTCCCTATGGTGTAGAGGTAGCACTAGTTTGGTCGTCTTCTGCTCTCTTCCAAAGAGGTGAGCTTCCTGGACTGCTACTTTTTTTGTTTTGTTTTTGTTTATCTGCCTTATAATCAAACAACCTGCTGGAAAGTGCCTGCTTCCAGATGTATGCATCATCCATCTAGCAACTGAACGGTCCAGAGAATTGTCCTCTGGGCCACATGTTTTGCAGGTTTGCTTTAAAATGCTTAGTCAGCACTCCTTAACAGTAGGGTTGAAAAAAATCAGTACTACCTGTTGAGACATAAACATGCATTCTTTAAAGAAAGGGCCTTTATCGTTCATTGCTGTTGTGTGATTTGTGTTTGTCTTTGCTACTAAATCTTTTTAGAGCTGTGAATCCCATAGTGGATGGAAGAGAAAGACAACAAATCAAAATGAGAATCTTTTCAGTAGAGCGTGTTCTTCTGCATGCAACGCACAATAAGTGTGTTCAGCTGGTGGTGTGTATGTGTGTGGGTTTTTTAAGCTGTTGAAATTTCTGTCTGTATTATCTCTGTAAATAGAGGAGCTTGAGTACTCCATTTCCAGTTACTAAGAAAATGAGTTATGCTGAAAAAGTCAGGCACGATTGACCCACTAATAAGAATAGAGAGTTTGCTGTTATTAATAATATCCTCTGTTTTATATTTTATTTAATTAATGATTTCATTTTGGGCTACTCTGTACTGTTGAGTAGGCAACTGTTGCTCTTGGCTAGTTTTATTCAAGTACACAAGTGATAAAACTTCTGTGTTGTCAATAAAGTTGAGACATTTGAAGTTTTTCTTCAGAGTTTCCTTGCAGAATTTTCAAGGACACTTACTTACATGTGATATAGGAGACACAAACTCAAGTCCTTTTTTTGCTGCTTTTCTCAAATCAGAGACTTAAGGTGAAACTGTAAGCTGCTTCTGCAGTTCAGTTTCCATGATACTTCTGCAGGAAGAAACTCCTCTTTTTCATTATCTTTCCCTTTGTAAAATGAATTTGCCATTTTTAGCATCCTCCTGCATTGTCTTCATTAGGAAGCTTTGTGTGTGAGCCTTTCTACTGTACTTGGGCCTTTAAGTAAAATACACATATATTTAGAGAAATGTTCAGCTTTTTTCAATTAACATTGAATTCTTCAGCTCAGATGAATGTAGGCTAAAATAGAAGCTGGCACTAACTGTTGAATATTGAGTTTACTCTTGGTAAATGGACAGCCCTGTCCATTTCCTAATTTTACAGGCTTTCCTATTCCCTCTACTTTTATGGTTTTGTATGTGCTGTGCAACTTCAGGGTGACCGGGATCCATTTTCTGTAGTGATTCTGTAAAGCTGCTGGTAAGTAAAGACATGACCTATTGACTTGCAGTTCTTGGAGCTGTCACTGATGGTTTACTGAAGCTGTCAGCTAGTGGCAGCTGCCAACAAATCCTGATGAAGCATTGTCCATCGTCAGGGAAGATAGTGAGAATGAGCAGGAAGCATCATTGTATGAAACCTGGGACCTGCCCACGTGTTGGGTACTGTATGCAGCTCTGTTCTCTCACAAGAGGAGCCTAGAGGAGCTACAGAAGGTAAAGGGAAGCAGACTTCTTAGAAGTGGTGTCTGAAATGGGTGGTGGGAGTTGGAAGTGATCAACGCTTACAGAGTCACCAAGGCAGTGAATAAAGCAGTTGTGGAGCTGTTATTCACCAAAATGTGCAATATTGAAACTGGAGGGTGCTCACTGAAGTTTGATTTAAATCATGGAAAAGAAACTACACAAGCTGAAGTGAGCATATGCAGTTTGTTAATACACAAGATCATTGAGGCAGATAGTACTGGCAGATTCAGGAACACAAATTCATGCACATCAAATCCATAACAGATGCAAATGGAATAGGCAGAGATGTACACTTTACCAGCCATAATACAGTGGCTGTTAATGTCGGGGAAGCCTGAGGAAAATGGATGGCAAGTAAGTGACTAAGGCTCGTGTGCTGTCCATCAGCGGTGACGATTGTGTTGGAGATGGAACACTTCCTTAGACTGACCACTGGTCTCGGTAGCATACTTCTGTTTTATTAATGGGTCTCTTACTTCTGACTAAAAAGCATTCAAGGAGGAGAGCCTCATTTTGTACTTTTTTAATAGAATTTCAACCAGTTCCTCAAGCTGTTCTTGAGTTACCATTTGACACACAGAAGGGTACATGGTAATCTTTTTAGTAACTTCTATATTCTAGAGTAGATCAGAGTTACAATATCTCATTGTGTTCAAGCTTTAGAGTAAGCTTTTACCAACTTTTTTCCTAGAAATATTTTTATAGTCACGCTTGAAGATTTGAAAAATGTTGCTCCCAGGCGTAGTCTTTGTTAGTATTAGAGACATCAGGTTTTTGTTGACAAATTTTATTATCAACTCCTATAACGATGCAATAGGAAAAACTCTTGGAAACTATGCCCAATTTATAATTTTGCAATAAATATGAAACATATATCTGCTTGGATCATACTGAAATTCAAGTATTCAGAATTATTTCTGAATAATTCTTTAGTAGAGAAGAAACCTAAAAAAAAAAAGTCGAGAGAAATGGATGTATTTTAAAGGATAACACTACACTTCTAGTAGCGTTAGTCCCAGAATATTTGCTTTTCTAAAAGAGTTCTCATATTGACACATGGTATGTTACTGTTCTTTACTAATAGCTCTACTTTTGCTGTTAATGTGGGGTGTAGGAAGGAATAGATGTCTCAGAAGCCATGGAGAGTGAATGCAAATGTGTATGTTGTGCTGTTAAAGGTGTAATTAATTGTTTAAATCTGGATTGTAGTCCACAAAAAATGAAAGAGCAAGTAAAATGTTCTATGTAAAGTAGCCATTGGGATGGAGAAGGAGGTATATGTACCTATATATATCTATCTATCTACGCACACACACATTATATATATAAATTATTTTTTTTTTCCTTCATAAAGTCCTGATCACAATTGTTGTGGTTTGGTTTTTTTTTTTCTGACATGCTTATAAGCTGCTTTTAAAGAAAAAAAAAACACCTTGAAAAATCCAGTAGGTTAAAGATCTCGGGTTAAAGAGAACTGACTAAAATTATTTAACTATCACTTAAGTGAAGTGCATGTAAAACACTTTCACTTGCTATTGATCACTTCATTTTTACATGAGGAGTCTCACTTTGGCAGAAGAGCCATTCTGTTGCAACATATTTTTCAACAACATTCAGTATAAATCTCTTTGGATTCTTTTTGGTAGAAGTTTGCCTCCAGTGGTTGTCGGTTTCCATGGTACCTAATCCTTATTTAGCAGACACACTTGGTATTTCTGCACAGCTGTGGAATGGCAGCAATGGACTTCTGTTCTGCTTTCCTGCTTCTAGTGCAGATTTTACACCTTTGACCTTCTAACATACTGACTACTGTTGAAAACTTGCTGCAGAGATGCATCAAGAAAAAAACCCACCACTCCACTGTCATGAAGGGCTATTGCTAGATCTGGGTATGTGATAGTTGATGCTTGCCAAGTGATGGGATGGTGGGAAAAAACCCGATGTGGGTCTGTTCTGTGCAGTCGGGAATTCTGATCAAATTTGATCCCTTAGTTTTGAATAGATAAAAGCAAAAAGTAGCTGAAAGTTGCTGGACTCTTGTGTTTTACTGGAATGTACTGAAGTGCCTTATAAGCTTAATTGCTTAGTACCTTAGTAGAGCATTTATTAGTCTGAAGGCTCCCCAATCTCTAGAGGATAAAGTTTCTCTGGAGTGTTGTGGCTGTGGCCAGGACCGTGTTTCAGGAGAGTGTTTGGTGCTGCCTTCCTACTAGCTGGTCTGCACGGGTTTGTGGCAGGTTGGTGTTGCAACAGGAATCTGAAGAAAAAGTCATGAGGTTGTTGTAAACTACCTTATTGGTAGAGTATAAAACTGATACTGAGGATAAAGCTAGTAAGTTAGAATACAATGTGGTTTGTTGTTTTTTGTTTGGTTTTTTTCCTCAAGAATTTTGCAAAATTGTGAAATATTTCTTTCAAAGGCTGTTGTGGATATGTTTTTTTTCCCTGATAAACAAGGAAATTAAAATATTTATTTTGCAGAAGGATTTATTTATCTCTTCCACTCTTGCACTTCTTATCTAAGTGTAATTACAGATTATTGGTTTTAGTTTTGATTGTTCAGTGGCTACCAGTGACCTAAATTAGGGCTGATTGATCTTAACACTTGAATGGCATTTATGGGTTAATGGTATAGGTTTTATGGATTTTTCTAAAAATAAAAAAGTAATAGTCAATAGCGTGAGCTGTTGAGATATTAGGTGTCATTCAGAAACAATAGAGATTGGTAAAGAGAGGTCAAAGCTGTCTCCAACATGAAGTATTTTATAACTGGTTCAGAATTAAACTTTGTTTCAAGATTTCCTTTTGTTTTTTTCCCTTGAAAATCCCAAGGCTAGTATTTTGCTATTTACAGATTAATAAACCTATTTTTAGACTACTAAAGCTGAAAAAATGCAAAATGTTGTTACAAATCAAGCATTTAATACACAGCCTGTATTTGCTCAAGTAAAATTATTTTTATGTAAATAGAGAATTCTGCTTTCAAGCCTCAATCTCAAGGCTCGTTTGTAGGGAACAGTTTAGTACAGATTTACAAATCATTAACAGTAGGCAGGTGTAAAAGACCTTTGAATTTTTCAGCAAATGAAAATATCAGGTGTAATAGAGAGGTGGGAAGCTTCCTGAAAGCTTAATGAAGATGATAGCAGTTTTCTTTTTAACCTACTGTTGGGTTACACTTCTCATATTTACTACAGTAGAGTTTCTGTGGAATAAATACCTGTGTACCAGTATGGAAGATGTCATGAATCTAATGCAGAAATGTTGGAATACTTTTTCTGCACTGCACAGGCAATCTTGAGATGAGTCTTTCATGCCCTTCCCTCCAGCATAAGAGCTGCAGTAAAGTGGATGGTTTTGGTTGACCTTTTCACATAGTCTGAAAAACTGACTCTAGAAGACCAAAATGTTAATTTCTACAAAGTGAAGATGGTGAACCTCTGTTGTTAAAAGTGTTGGTTTTTTGTGGAGTAAGCGCACCAATTGACTGGTTTGCATATGAAGGTTGAACTTGCATGATCTACTTGGTTGTTTCCACGCTTTTACTTAAAGCAGAATATTAGATCCAGCCTTATGGAGCTTCTGTGCATTGTATTTGTTTTAATGCAGTTTGAAAGAACCCATGAACTGGTCAATGTGAGGTCAAAACTGGAGGAGCCAAGCTTCTTCAAAAATGTAATATCATTTGAAAGGCTAAAAAGGAGGACGTGTTAAAAGTGCTTGTAATTTACAGTTGCTATTGAGAATGCTGTGAAGCTCTGTGGTGCCCCAGGCAGAACCATCACTACTAAAACTTACGCAAAAGCTTACCTAAAAGTCATGCTTTGTCAACATGAGCTAGTAGTAAAGGTATAAAAGGAAACAGGAAAAGAAAGCTGGCTAGTTGTTTGGTTGTTTGGGGTTTTTTTCCCCCCGTGTGGCAGTATCTTTGCATAATTTTATGCTACACTAAAGAAATCATATAAATACCATGAAAATAGTGTATGTTTATAAAAAAGGTCTTTTAAAATGCTTGCAATGTGCTGTTGAAGTTACGTTGCAATAATTTTATAATGTACTGATTTCTGTAAATCATTTTATGAAACAGGAAAGCAGCAGCTTTTAAAACGTGCGTAAAATCAGGTAACAGAAATAGTGACTGCTGTTTGTGTGTTACACTGAGCGTGACTAAAGCTACAGCGTGCTGCTTTAATGCACTTTATCAGAAAACATCGTTCTAATCTTGTGTATGTATGGTACGGGTGGCATAAACCATCTTACATCCTTTTTCCTGATTTTTTAAAAACTTGGCAAATTTTAGTGACTTGCCTATATTGCCACTCTTGAGTCAGTTCATCACAAATGAAGCAAACTGTTTATCCAGGCAAGCAAACTTTTGTAGGTCAGACAAAATTACCATCTGCAGGTAAATGAAAAGTGTTAAGCAGAGAATGAGATCTTTCTCCAGGTTTAAGCTTTTATTTTGAAAAGCCTAAGGAGTAAAAGCATCTGCATCAGTCCCCCCAGTAAAGGCTTCTGTACTAAGCACTTTCTTGTGGTTCATGTTTTTTGTAGGCTGTCAGCTGATTGCAGGCACTGCACTGCATCTGATTACTTTGGAAATAATTACACAAATAAGATAAAAGACTTAACGAAATAAATTACAGGAGGAGATGCAATACTTTTTAAAATAAATTATTTATTAAAAAAAAAAAGTTATAAAATAAAGGTAGCTGTATTTTCCACAATATTTTGGTGCTGAAAGGTCTGACACATATTTTAACTTCTTCTGAAATGAAATAGTGAATCATTGTTTTATAGAGCTTTTCTTGGAAAGAAACTGAAGAACATATATGGTGAAAGTCATATGAAGGAAACTAATGTTTTTTTCCTGTACTGTACACTCGTTAGTAGTTACCATGAGATTTTGAGTCATTGGTAGCAGAAGAGTCATTGCTCCTTGACTGAACTTTGAATTTTAAGTGTCCTAACATAGATACATCTTTAGAATTTAAGCCTCATGACTTTTGAGCCTGTAATGTACTGTAGTTCAAGGGCTGCAAAAACAGGGATTGAAATACTTGTATAAACAGTTGAAGAGTGTGTCCTGGTTTCAGCTGGATTGGCAGTTCACCTGGACAGAGTGATATGTCTAATAACAAAATATTCCCTTTTTAAATTGTAAATCTCCATATAATCAGTCAGATAACCTGCGTACAGACCAAGATGTGAAGGAAAAAAAATGTCTTTGCGTCCTGCTTTTAAGATGCAAGGGTGGGAGGCAGGGAAAGGTACTAATTTACAGTTGTCTGTAGTTTAACAGGTCCTGGCAATTGTTTTGACCATAATCGTGGCAAAAGCAGCTGTATTGCTTACTCCCGTATACTGGTTCACTGGGGGCTTGGGAGGGGGCTAGGATGATGAACTGCGAGTTCTCCTTAGTCCTTAAGATTATTTTGGCCACTTTTTTAATTTACTATTGGGGGAAAAAAACCCAATCCTTAGATACGATTTTTATACTTTTAATGTTAAATGCTGTTTCAGGTAGCCTGTAAGTACATAGCATAAGTAATGCCTTGAAACAGACGTTTTCTGTTCCCTTCTGAATGTTTTTTAGCTTGGTTTCTATGGCAATGAAACCTATGCAGAGTGTCAGGCCTCTTCTTCCCCTGTCTCCAAAAATAACTTCTAAATTTACCAGCCAGTGTAAGCCAAAATTAAACTGGGAGGGGGAGGCTCAAAGGTAGTTGGATTCCTACTGGTTTCAAGCAAACTGGTGACTCCACAGAGGAGAATGAGTGCCCTGTGAAGACAAGGCAGAGTTGCTGCAAGACAAAATGATATAACCACTGCTGTTTACCCTGCTGGCATAGGCAAAATTTCCAGCTTGCTGGGGCAAGTTCTGCTGTAGCTGTGGGTTTATATTGTTTTGGTTTGGTTTTTACCCCAGTGGAGTCCCTGGAGGGGCGCTGCCTTGAGGAGAGACTAGGAGACTAGACACTTGAATGAGAGCTAACAAAAGCTGGTTTCTGTTCGTGGAACAACTTCTGTTTGTTATTCTAGCTGTAAACACTCAAGCTGCTTAATCCACTTCTTGTGATCTTTGTGATGGGGTATTCTGTAAGGAGTCTTACAATTTTTCTTTAAGTTGCTGCATTAGGATAACCTTGATGCCTTTCAGAATTTCCAAAAAGTCTGTATAGTAGAAGACAGGATAAATAGAAATGGTTGGTCTCTGAATATGAGTCCTACAAAATAAAGATCTTTTGAATGCACTAAAGGGCATAATGGGACTCTTTTGTATGGACCCCTTAGGATGGAATTTTTCTGTTTCCTAATTGCAGTTGCTGTAACAGTTGAATGACTTGTTAACTTGGTGTTTGAAGGCAAGAAGTCTCATGTGCACGTTCTTCTCCCATCCTCATGTTACCTCCTCCATTTGTAACTGTTATGAAATTACAGATAATTTGGAGAAAGGTATCTTTTAAGAAAGCATGTAGAATACACAAAATTAATTCCCTTGGTAATGTCAAAGTGGGTTTTTAGCATTAATATGCTCTTCGATCAATGAGCTGCTGTGGATCTCTGTGTGTCTTCAGGATAGTGACAGCACATACTATGGCTTGGTAGGGAAAAGAAGTTGCAGTGATTGAAGTGAAGGGCAAAAGGAGAAGAAGAATGGAGGTAACAAACAGAAATCCATTAACCTAGGCTTTACTTCTTCCTCTACTCATAGACCTGGTTGTTGTGGTGGGGTAGTCAGAACTACACACATCCTAAATGAGGGTGTGTGTACCAGCCGTTAGTGTAGAAGTATGCCAGAAGTGTTCTGTTTTTTGTCTCACTGCTAATCAAATGACAGTTTTATTTAAAAATGGTTTTATTTTAGCTACATCCATTGCAATACTAGATGTTTCTTGTGAATGACTGTACTTAATTTAGAACCATAACATTTATAGCTCTCAGGCTGTTTTTCTGACCTGCTCAACCTTTTTAGAATTGAATGTTTTGTCTTCTTACTTGCTTGCTTTATCCCTAAATATATTAGGTTATTTTGAAGTGGTTTTATTTTCTTTGGCCTTAACTACTCTAAATGGTTATACATATTTCTCAGGTTACTACTTCTGGATCACTGATTAGCCATTAAATGACCTGATTGCTCAGTACCAAAAACCCCTCAATAACCCCTATCAGTTCCATTGAAGGTGACTTCTCCTTAATAGTATGTGCTCATATGTGTATTGTGCCTTCTCCTTAATAATATGTGCTCATATGTGTATTATGCCTGTGTGTATATATATATACACACACACATATTTGTGTATCTATATATGTAGATTATATGTATAGATAAACCCTTTAATCTTTAAGCTATAGTTATTTGAATACAGTATTTGGAGGGACTCCTGAAAAACAGTGAACAATGCTTTAGCCAGTAACTTTAGCACTTTTCCTAATTTGTGTTAAAGGATTTTCAAACATGGGTTTCTCTAGGTTTGCTTTATTAACAACTCAGAGTTGGGCCGCCACAGCAGTGAATGGCAACCTTCCAAAAATTTCTCAGTCTTATATACCTTTTTACCACCTATTATCCCAGGCCAAAGTCTGTAATTTTCCAGTTGATCTCAGTTCCCATGTTGTTATCATTCATCATCTTACCTCATCAGTTCTCGTGTCCCAGTTCTTCTGAAGTTAGTGGTCATAGGCAGAAGGTCTCCGGTCACCACAATCACTTACCTTCTTACACATCAAAGATCACCTTTGAATTTCTGAAAATGACTCAGTCTATTCTATTAATCTATCTTGCTCTAAAGTTAATCACTTACTCCTGTGTCTTAGGTCTCAGATGTATGATCCTTCTTCTTTTGATTCAGCTTGACTGGGTTTTAAGCCAGCCATGGTGAGGGCTACACATGGGACAAATAGGCAGCTTGTGCATATTGTTTTATAAGCACCTGCATTCTACTGATCACATCTAAAGCAATCTCTAATCATTAGTTATATGTCTGATATGAACAGTCTTAGAAACAATGAGGCTTAAGGCCTAGTTCCCTTTACAATTGACACATTTAAAGAGAAGAGTGTGGTAGAAGCCATATGAAAATTGCATGGAGTTATTCTGTTCCACTAACTTCTTTGAAACATTTTCTGTTTTCCCTTGAACCATCTTTTCAATTTACCTGCCTACCATTGAAATGTCTTCCATGTTTGTAATTCGTGCTGTAATCCTTAGGTTTTCATTAGAAAGAAAGGCGTGCAATTTTTGACCTGCAGAAGTTGTACGTGAGCCAGCAGCGTGCCCTTGCCACAAAGGTGGCTAATGGTATCTTGGGCTGGACTAGGCAAAGCGTTGCCGTGAGGTCAAAGGAGGTGACCCTTTCCCTCTGGTCGGCACTGGTGAGGCCACAGTGCTTTGACCAGGTCTGGGCTCCCCAGTGTGAGAGAGACGTGGGCATACTGGGGAGAGTCCAGCAAAGGGCCACCAAGGTGATGAAGGGCCTGGAGCATCTCTCCTAGGAGGACAGGCTGAGAGAGCTGGGACTGTTCAGCCTGGAGAAGAGGAGGCTCGGGGGGATCTCGTCAGTGTATGTTAATACCTGAAGGATATTTATATACAAAGAGGACAGAGCCAGGCTCTCTTCAGTGGTGCCCAGTGACAGGATCAGAGGCAGGAGGCACAAACTGAAACACAGCAAGTTCCCAGATTCCCTCAGGAAATGCTTTCTTTTTTTTTAATTTATTTTTTATAATGTGAGTGTGACTGAGCACTGGAACAGGTTGCTCAGGGAGGTCGTGGAGTCTCTATCCGTTGGAGGTCCTCAAAAGCCGTCTGGACGTGGTCCTGGGCAACTGGCTGTACATGGTCCTGCTTGAGCAGGGGGGTTGGACCAGATGGCCTCCAGAGGTCCCTTCCAACCTCAACCATTCTGTGAACTGTAATATATTCTGGACACAAAGCAATTTTGGTGTGAATGTTACACTACTTAACAAGGAATTTAGCGTTCTTTCTTCTTGGAACGTGCTTTTTTCAATAATCTGATTGTAATTTGCCTGCTATGAAATTAATTTAGTATTCTTAATATTTTTGTTATTGAAATTAAAATAATGATTTTCTCTAGGGTGTTTGCAGAAACTACCAATTTGAAGTTACAGAATTCTTTTTTTCAGATATATTCAATTTACTAATCTTATTATCTGGGTTTTTAATGTGGTGCTTCAGTAGTTGCCTTCTAGGCATCTTGTAGTTTACACTAGTGGGAACTAGCACTTTTTTTGTTTAACGCTAGTACACTTTCCTCTTAAAGTTTGATTCATATTCTAAACACTATATAGTTAGCTAAAATAGTAAAAAATACTTTCTCTTTAGCTAAAATAATAAAAAATACTTTCTCTAAGAAAAGATATTAGTTGGTGGATCCAAATTCCATGGTTTTAATCAACATTCTTGCTTATCCAAATTCTTATTTCTCTATAAGCTTAACTGGACGTGTTAACTGCATTTTAAAAAAACTAAACAACCAAACAAACTGGCAGCTTAAAGTTTTATAGGGGAAGGATTCTTTCCAGACTGTAAAGAAAAGCAGAATGTTTTGAAAAGTCTTAGAATTTGAGTGGGCAAGCTCTCTGACAAGATGCAAGAGTATAGGAATCCTAGTTACAGAAGCAGAAATGTGTCATATTTTTTTGTTTCTTCTAGATTAATACAATAAAAGATAGTGTTGCTCATCTGTTGTATTTAAAAATGGGTTAATACATTTTATGAATTTATTTAAGAAAAAATGTAATAGTGTGAAAATATTCATATAATATAAAGTATTTTATAGTCATCATTTTCCCATATAGTAAACATTAAAACCCCCAAATTTTTAAGACTCTCTGAACATCAGTGATGAAAAGAAATCAATTTCGGGGTTGGGGGAATTAAAAAAAAAAAAAGGGCAGTTAAGATTATCTTTAGCTGTTTGCTTAAAAGGTTTTAACTGGACTACTGAAAGTAGTCATGTGCTGTTTTGTAAATACTTTTTGTTTTGTTGAAGATGGTTCTGCAAGTCCTAGGCTGTCATGGAAGGCGTTCCCTGAACCCGTCTGAAATCTGTGTGTTTTTCTTCTAAGCTTCACAATGAGGATGACCCCCCAGAGTCTTCAGGAGCTGAGCAGCCTTCCACATCTGCAGAGACGGAGCAGACTCCCCAGACGGCAGCCTTGTCTGAAGCAGACACTTCCCCTCCACCTTACTGTAGCATAGCTGTAGAAGCAGCTGCGACCTCAGGTATTTTTCTTGCATAACCGCTTGTCAGGGAGGAGTGTGTATGAATCAGCACTTGGTTCAAAGTGGTACGATGCTGCAGTATGGTTTTTTCTTCTTCTTTTTCCTATGCACATAATTGCAGTAAAAAGCTATGCTTTCATGCACAGCCTTTTGTCTGGTTTGTTCAGAAGAAGCAGGCTTCTAAATTACACCTATTGTTCCAAATTACTAGACTAAATGGATGTTCATTAATTAGTGTAATAGGTTTTATTTAAGTCTGCTCATAGTTCTGTTCCACATTTAATCTACATCTTTGAGTAGTGCTCCATTATTAGACCTCATTAGCAATTTCTTCTTTCTAGGAAAAAAAACAACAACAACAAAAAAAAAACAACCCCAAAAACAACCAAAACCCCCCACCAAAACAAAAACCCCAGAAAAAACAAAGCACTGATTTGTCAAAACTCAGATTTCTTAAGTGTGTGCCATCGTTTGGTGAAAATATTGCCATGAAAACATTCATTTTGCTTTAAAGGCTCTTGATAAAAATTCTTGTGGAAAATGAGTAACGGGTATTTTTCTGCTTTTATTCACTGCTCCCTTTCTCGTGTGGTTGTGACTTTTCTTTGGGGTATGGGAGACTTAGCAGCAGGCAACATTGAAGTCCCTGTTTAAGCAAAGTTGCTTGGATTTGCATCTCCCATGTGCCAAATAAATATTTTAAAATGAACCTCCAACCTAATTTTATTAAGTTGATTAAAGGAGCAATTTCCTGTCCCTGTTCTGTGAGACAGTGATTGCAAGTATAACACATAGCAATGCAGAATTATCGCTATATATAACATCTTTGTGTTGGTGTGCTGACAAATCTTTTTACCATGTGACCTGTGTAGACAAGTCTTTACCATGTAAGCAATCTTGTTACAAACTACTGCTGGCTGTAGGAGGAAGCTCAAGGTGTATTTTAAATAGTTTTTATTCAGTTTGTTAATAATTCCATTCTATATGATGATGTTCTACTATTTCAATATATAAGAATGAAGTCTCTGGTCCATTTTGGTAGAAGGAACATTTTTAAAAGAATGTAGTGAAACTGAAATCTTGGAAGAACTGATTTTCATAGAACAACTGGAGTTAGCAACGAGGCCATGCTAATGAACGTACAGCATGGTTATTACTGGACTTAAGTAACTAATTGATCTTGATAATGAAAAGCTTTTTTTTTTTTTTTTTTTTTTAGGATGTTTCTGTGCACGTCATTTGTATGTTTTGATAAAAAGCCTTTGGTTGGAATGCCTGGGGATGTAACTCAGCAAATATGATTTTTGTTCATAAATTTGTTGGCTCTTTGCAGCATCTAAGTTAAGGTTTCTGCCTTGAGTAGCAACTAAAAGCATCATCAAGCTGTTCGATATTTTGTTTTATAAAAGTAAACTTTTTTTAAAACTTACAAGAACTTGAAATACAAATATCATCAATTTCAGCCTCTGTTGAAAAAATATACTTTAAAGTTCAATAGTTATGTGCATGTAAAATTTAATATTGTTGACATCTTTCTGGCTTAAAAATGCATAACCTCTTTATTTTGAACAGAAACACACAATGAATTTTATCCTGTACCACCTCCATACAGTGTAGCTACCTCTCTTCCTACTTACGATGAAGCAGAGAAGGCCAAAGCTGCAGCCATGGCAGCTGCTGCAGCAGAAGTTGCCCAACGAGTAAGTGATACAGTTCTGCTTTATTTCAATTTTGTGAAAGCTAATTTTGTTAGGCTAATCAATTATTTATAATAATTGGGCCCATATTATGGCCCATTTATTAAAATAATGGTGGGCTGGTGATTTAAATATTTTGGATGCTTCAGTTTTGTATAGATAGTGTTAGCTGTGAAGTACTATGAAAAATGTATCATATTCACTTTTTTCTGAGGCATAGCTGCTGTCTAAACAGCTTCAAAAGCCAAATTTTGCCCTGTTTTAATAGTTTATCCAGTAATTTGTCATCTTTTAATTAGGTATCCACTTCTAATGTTACTTTGTAGAGTTACTCCTGATATTTAATGTTTCAGATAGTTGAAAAAAAACCAACCAAAAAACCAACTCAAAAAAACCAAAGTACGCCTTTAGAGAGGAAGGATAATTCCAACAGTCTGGAAGGAGCAAAACCCCAAATAATGTAGATCTGTTTTAAAAGGAAAGGTCCCTGTGGTTTGCTCCATGAAAACTTTAATGCTGAAGTTCAAAGACATGTTCCAAGTACTTAAACAAAAAACCCCCCACACCATGAATTGTGGTAAACAATTAAGTAATAGGTATATATTCAGTGTTTATAGTTTTGTAAAAATTAACATTATAAAGAATAGTCTTCAAAATAGAAAACTGATATCTGCAATTAGTGTTAAATGTTAGTTTTGCAAGCAAAGTTCTTCCTTTATTTCTGCCAAATTTTGGAACGTGGAAATTGTGCTGTTTCGTAGTATTGACTGTAATATACTATAACCAAATTAGGCTTCCAGTGCTGTCACTAAAAATCTCTACCTTGAGATCCAATGTGATTGCATTTTACTGACTGCAGTGTGCTTGTGACTGGAAGAAAAATTCTCACCCAGTGGGAGGCTGTTCCTTCCTTAACTGCTGTGCAGTAATCACAGTGCACAATGCTCACTTTAAGGTATGCACAGCTGAAGTTAAAGTGGATTTGTGTAACATCACCAGTGAAGGTGTTATACAAATCTGTTTTACTAAAATGCAGCAGGGAACCAGGAACATTTGCATGGTCACCTGCCAAGTTTCTGCTATGCAGTGATGACATCCAGTTGTAACCTTTTAACTGCTTTAACAGGAGCATGGATTCTATGTAGTCTGTCCTTACTGCTTGTCATATAAGTAAAAATTTTCCTGAAATACTGGTCTGAATTAAACCCTCAATCTGAAATTATGAGCCTTTAAACTTACTTGAAACATTAGCAACCCAAACCTTAACTCTTAGGGTACCGTTACCAGTCCTGTGACACTTCAGACAGGAAGTGTGCAACTCTTTGCCTTGTTGCTTTTAACTTCATATGTGTAGAACCCTATGGGGTGAAAGTTTCAGACATAAAAGCAATCTTTCTTGACCTGAATTTCACAGGGAAAACCTCAGGCTAGGGTTCAGCCAATTTCAAGAATAAAGCTAAGCAAAAAAAAAATAAAAAAAAAAAATCAGTGTTTTGCCTTGTCATTTTAAGCTTTTTTTACTTTGAAGAACTCTTTCTCACATGTTCAGGTCACTGTGTCAGAAACATCTTTTGCCCTTCCCCAGAAAATCTGCCTGGTTTTGGCAAAATGACAAGTTTTTGAAAAATTGATTTCCAGTTGATACACACAGCTTCAAATTTCGTAAATGTGTGGTGATTGTCTTGCATGGACAAGTTCAGACTGCTCATAGCTCTGAAGGGGATGGGACTGCAGGTGTGCTGTTGCCAGAGAACATTCTCAAATATTCTGTATCAGAGTAGGATTACAGGACTAGAAGTAGATACACGTTACGACTGCTCTTGACTGCTTTTGGTGAAAACACTGGAACTGAGAGAGAGGAATTTCTGGTGTGCCCTGAAGTAGTTTTATTTTTCTTGGCCTTCAGTTAGAAGGGAAGAGGAAAGCCACTCGATTCAACTGCAAGGGTATCAGTGGTAGGTGGAGGAAAGAAGGACAGTGAATCTGAGCCTCTCAAGCTTATGTGTTGTAGGAGGAGAAGTCTGGTTTTGGTTGGGCAAGAAGTAGCTGGTTCAAAGTGAACATAAGCAGAGATCAGAGAGGTCTAAAGTCAAAATGAGAAAAGGCAAGGGTGAATGGAGAGCAGTGGTATGGAGGGAATACAGAGAGATTTAAATGAGAAACAGGAGGGAGAAGGATGAACTGGGATTGGTGGAGAAAACTCAAGTGGGACAACATGTGATTACTGCAAGAGGAGCTGAAGCTGGTATGTGAGAAAAGAGGAGTAGGGTGGGAGAAGAAATCCGGAGTTAAGAGGTAGGAGTAGTAGGATATGGTGACAAAGTGAGAAATAAACTTTTACGTAGTCTATTTTCCAAAACATGCAGTAGAACATGACATTCAAGAGCTAGGTGCTGACACCACAAGAATTTCACTTAGGAAAATTCAGTAGGAACACACCATCATTCCCCCAAAGCAGAGATTGGCTAAAAAGTTGTAGACTTATGGCAGTATTAAGTTAGTATCAGAAGTCTACTCAGGGTACCTAAAATCCACAGTCCTGTTGACTACTAAAGATCTCAAGTTTGACAGAATTTCTGCTCAGTTTGCTTCTGTGTTTTTTTGATGGTTTTCTTTTTTTTTTTTTTTTTTTTTTTTTTTTAAGCATATGCATGCACACACACAAGCTGTATTAAAGAAGCAGTGTTATGGTTGCAAAGTTGACATTTGGGGAAAAAGTAAGAAATGATGAAGTTGAGTTACAGTTTTGTACATGATATTAAAATTATGTGCCAATACAGTTTTAATGAATGCCATTTTAATTACCTTACCATGTGATACTGCTACAAAATCCCTGCCTTATTTAATACCTCTGATGGACTTACACTGGGGTGGACTAAGACTGTGTAATAAGACTGTCTTAATTTGGCAGATGACTGGAATAAGGAAAAAAAGGTTATGTTATGGTTAGAGTGGTGGTTTGCCATCTTGAGGGGAAGGATTTTGATCCTTAGCTCTGAATACCTGTGGAAGAACAGATAAGTCCTTAAACTTTGCATTACTGTTATGTAGTTAATTGTTTTCTCACTTTCACTGTCTTGGAGATCACAAGCAGTGACAGCTGTAGGCAGCATCTGACTTTTATGTTACACACTTCGCAAAACATACACAAACAATATAACATTTTTTCAGTTTTTATTTCAGCCTTATGAAACTAGTGCTCTTACGAATGTGAACTCTGTTATGATCTGTGCCTCTAGTTTCTTCCTTGTAAAATGAGGATTTATTGCCTCTTCATTACAATAATGTGAACAGTTTGAAAAAGCTAGATGTCCTTATGTTGCCTTGAGTGATACATGAAGTTAATAATTGTTTCATGGTATAGTCCAAAGTATGCAGTAAAGAAGGCTACAAACCTACTCATTGAGCAAAAGAGAGGGAAATGGTATAAAACGGCAGCACACTTTAAATAAACAGCTTTCATATTTTTTCCCCTGAATCATATAGGCATCTTACAAAAAAAAACCATTAGTGTGATCATAGTAAAGACTTCATCATAGACCCTGCATCCGCAGATTGTATGAACAATCTAAACTTAACATTTACTGAAACTTTCAGTACTTGTTTTTGTAGTCCTTTGTGTAGCTTGTCTTACAAGAATACATTGTGCATAACCATTTATTTCTTTCAAATGCTCCCCGATAGCTCAATGTGTCAAAGAAATGGTAGCAGCCCTATGTTGTCAGTAGTGATAGCATTAGTTATCCTGGCTTTTGATGTTTTCCTTTTCAAATTCTCAAGGTCAGTTTTGAAAGGTTAATTTAAATGGACAAAAATATTGCTAACAGTTAAATGACTTGTATGTTGCAATGAATGGCTTTTACTTAATGCTTTTCAGTTGCATTTGTCTTATGTTTTTCTGTTTTTACATGCTTAGCACGCCCAGTTTAGGGAGTCTAGGAGTCTGTTTGATGAAATATTCCTCAGTCGTCCAGAGGTATGGTATAGTTCTCTCTAGTTTAGACTTTAACTATGAATTTTCCTGCTGGCAAACAAGTGCTTCTGGGGTTCATTGTGCATTTTTCCCCCCACCATTAACTTCTACGTATTGTTTTGTATGCTGAAGGTATTATTTATGGGGTTTATTAAGTAATTTGACCCTTTCCTCAGAAGTTTTTCTCTGTAAATCCACTGCATTGAGAACAGTTGTATCAGTTTAGTTATCCAAGAGGTTCCTGAAAACTCTGGTTGTTTACTTGATTAAAGGTGGCTGTCTCGCTACATGCCATGCTAGGTTTCAATTTGAAAGAAGTTAAAAAGCATTGGGGGGGGGGGGGAACAGTCCTCTTTGCAGAATACTACAGAGCACTGTCGTTTCAGAGGAGTTAATAGACTCAACTTCACTAGGTGCTATATACCATTTGATGTTCTTTTGCTTAGAGAAATTACTCTGTGACTTGCCATTTATGTTGATAATATGTTTTGCTGTTTAGATGTTTCTCTGGTCATAGGAACAGTAAGTTTTCTGTTTATGCAGATCTCAGCATATTTAGCAAACAAGAAATATTGTCCATGATACTTAACATGACTAAATTTGTCAAAGATCAGTGTGAGATACTGAAACAGTATTATATATTTTATGGATTTGTGTGGGTTGTTATATGACAGTCTTATTAAAAAGTCCCTTTTCATTCCTCAATGAATGGTGGCAAACAATTATACTTTGAAGAAAGGCTGGGGCAGTTGACACCAACTAGATCAAATGAGAGCACTGAAGGACAGCCAATATCAGTGGGGCTTGAGCAGTAGCAAATTAGTGTCTTCCATCTGCAGGACTGATCATAAAGCCACACAATACTAAATGATGTAGATGTAGGCTGAACATGATTTAAGCACAGGAAACTATTTCATTTCTTAAACATTCTGATGGTTTTCATATGCCAGTTTTTGGAGACAGTAAATAGAACTTGGTTTAACATGATTCCCTTTTGACTTTCAGTATGATAAATTACAACTTGTTCACGGTTATTGCAACAGTGCCTACTTGCAAATGTCTGCTCTCATGTCCCTGGGTTGTATATTGACCTGTGTTTCTCATGTGTAAGCCTTAGAGAAGCCTGTGCATATAGAGAAATCTGCTAAACTTGTTATTTTAGTTGAGCAAAATTTTCTTTCTCTGAAGCAACATTTTACATAGAGAGTAATTCAGTAATTGGTTTGGAAATGCTAGTATGAAGTACAGGAGTCAGCAGGCAGTTTAAAAAAAAGTCCAAAAATTATTTTCTATGAGGTTTTATAGACCTTCTGAAATTAAAATTGAAAATGTTTTTTGTTGTCCTGATTTGAAAAGGGAACTTTTGTGGCATACTTTTCAGAGAGAAGCACATTTAAATGTAGCTCTGTTAAATGCATTCTTGGCCCTTCCTTCCCTCCCCCCATCAGTCTTGCAGCTACAGCAAGTTGAGCTAAATCAACTAATGCTTTCATAGTCACCTAAGATGACTGTTTAGGGACACCTGAAATTATGTAGAGGTGAATCATAGCCCCTTAAGATGGTGGTTCAGCTAGCTTTTTGTGCATTCCTTAGTATTGTCTATGTGCATAGCAGTGTTTTTAAAGTAATTTATCTGATACAGAGTCCTGGTTAATTAATCTGAAATGAAATAGCACAACTGGAATTTCGTGGCCATGTTATGAAGAGTAATGCTGACTGCCTTGAGTTGGTACAGTTTGTTCTAGCACATTTTTAACCATAATCACTATACCCTGGTGAATTATTTTGCTGTGTTGACAAAGGTGAACATGGCAGTCACATGACAGAGCTTTAGATCACTATGATTATTTAATGCCCTTTTAGTTGTGAACTTACACAAAATAACATTGGTACAGCAACTGAATAGTATGTTAAAATCAGAAGCACATTATTTCATAGTAAGTGTTTGCTGTGGGTGAAACAGCTAAGTAAATCGCAGTTGAACTAATCTCCCTTCATTTCTTTTTTTTTTTAAATAGGTCATTTCTTTTCTCAATTCTAATACATTGTTATTAATTAGAGAAAAAATCAGGAAAGAACGTTATTCATGTCTAGACCATGTTACTGCCGCTACTGGCAGCATTATGTAGCTTGTATCATCCTGCATTGTTTTGATATTATTCCTTTAAGTATAAAAAAGGTATGTTTTACTGGTTTTACAGTTTTCATCAGGCTCTCTTTAGTAAGTGTTGTCATCATGAAAACTTCTATGTTTCCCAGTCTACAGTTGCAGAAATATTGTACTTGTGCACAGAACTGCGCACGTAAGGTCTGCCAAGTTCTGCTGAAATCAAGTTCCGAGAAACAAACCAAACTCATCCTTTCAGTATCTTAAGATCTAGTATTTTGACGCGATGGGAGAAATCTTTGGATTGTTTTGACTGACATTTCTGTTTACTTTCGTTTTACTTAAAGAACTGTGCTTTTCGAGTTCAGAAGACTTTTAAACACTCTTAATGTGCTCGCGCCCTCTAGTGTCCCGAGAGGTTTTCTGGATTTGCATATGTCTTTCTGGAGGTTATAGCATAGTCTAATTGGTTAGTGCAGTGCTGCTGCTTCAGCAATTTATTTTAAGATACTAACCTTATTCTAAAACTTTATTCTGTATTTTGGGAAGCATTAAAAGACTATTCTGGCAGGAAAAAAATGGAACATACTATGTAACGATTTTTCCAAAAAAATTTTAATAGCTTGCCTGCGTATCAAGATAGTTATAGTAAGAAAAGAGATTTCCGCTGGTTTTGATTGTCACAGTACTCATCTGAAATAGTTTCTAGCTTCATTTAAGATGAATAGGCAGTACGTACATATCTTCTACAGAAACTTTTCAGTTAAATTTGGGTTCTGTCATTATAAGCAACAAATAAGACTTCTTTTACAGATATGAATTATTTTTCTTTTAAACTTCCTTGATGTGGATGTGTTACAGAAATGTCAATTTTCTTCTAGCTTTAGAAACATAATCAATACTTTAATCCTACAGACAGTAATTCTAAAATAAACTTTTCACTAAATTATCACTAACCTGTAAATCCAGGAAGAAGAGTATCCACCACGGGATGATTTCAGTGATGCAGATCAGCTTAGAGTGGGCAATGATGGCATCTTCATGTTGGCATTTTTCAGTAAGTTATCTTGTATCCCAGACCTACTGAGGTATATCTTAATTGTACCTTTTTTGTATGGAATATAAAAGATAGCTGTGATAAACTGCATTAATGTACTGTAATGACTGGATTTGTTTACCTGTACACAGATACAAACACTTCCTGCTCTGGATGTAGCAAATATGTTGCACTTTTTTTTTTTCCTGTGGTATCTGTCACTAATAAGGAGGCAAAGCAAAATCATAGTGTTTTGAGGCATAGCAAGGCTGCACTGTTAGCTATGAATTGGGAAATTCTGTCAGTTCCTAGTTGGACTAACAACTTGAATTAAAGGCCAGATCACAGAAGTCTGGCAAGCAATTTTTCAGTAGAAAAAATTGCAAGAGAGATGACGTGCCATATAGAAGTTGCTGATGTTAGCGTAATGAATTAAATAGCTGTGGGTGGATTTTTGCAACAAATCCAACCATGCTCATTTTCAAGTTGAACTAGCATATAAAAATGTACTGTCTTCAGGTAATGTCTGATTGCAGCCAGCGCTACTATAGCACTTCTTCAGGTACTGTGTGTGTGCACTGTGGATGTCTTGTAACTCATGTACTGCATTGAGCAAAATTAGATTTAGCCACTATAAGTTACTTCCAGAAAGAAGCTGCTCCTGTTTTTCCAATTGCATATTTCTTTCTAATTTCTGCGAATATTTTCTCTTTCTGAAATAAATGTGTTTGGCAACCTGGCTGGAAGCTTGGTGTTGGGGATGTAGCTGTTCTTTTTAGCGTTATCAGGATGAAAGCTGATTGATTATCCCCTGAAATCTCCTTTATGTCTTTCAATCTAGATCTCATCTTAGTTCTTGTTTCTTTGATGTCTTTCACAGTCTCTTTGTTTAACTCTTACGGATGCAAGTTACAGAACTTTCACAGAAGTTTTTTTCATGTTGGTGTACAATGTATTAGGACAATGTGGCGTTTGCATCTTGGGATAAAAACATATGTGTCTACCTCGCATAGCAAGTATATAAATACATATATAGGGTAACAAAGTGAGTTTTGTAGTCTGACCTCTTTCTGTAGTTGGACCATAGAAAGAGTATATATTCTTGGGGGAAAAGGGGTGTATGGCTTCATTTTTCCTTTTCCTTTTTTCCCATTCCCTGTGTGCTACAACTTTTTGTATTTAACTTATTTAGGTTCTGTATTGTGTGAACTTGTTCTTGCTTTTAAATCCTGGTTCAGACCTTCATTAGCACTGTACTTGGAGGTCAAGTGGATTGTTGGCTCTGATATGTTTTAAGTCTTTAAAATCACAGCTGAAACCAGACTTGTTAGCTTGCAGCTAGGAGCACAGAAGTACTAAAAATCCTGCTGTGCAGAAGCTGAACTGAAATCAAAGGCTATAGAAGGGCACCAATGATACTCACATGCAGTTGTCAAAAACTGCATGCCCAGAACTGTGTGTCCATCTTTAAGAATGCAGATGTTTACTTGGATAAACTGACAACTTTCTCTTCAAATAGCTGTTTAGCTGAGACTGACTGCAGAGAGCACTGCTTTTACACATTTGACAAAAATACTCTGTAGATGATAATTTTTCTTGATTATTCTTAGACTGTTACTGCCAACTTTGCTTGCCTATCAATGAAATGCATAAAATGAGTGCTTACATATTGCAAGATACTTATGCAAGTGTATGCTTAATTGGGATCTGTGTTAGCTGTAGTGACTGCTGGTTACATACAGAAATTGATAAAGTTTACTTGTTCATGTTCATAGTACGAGGACTTCACTTAAACTCAGAGCATTTATAGACCTGTAATATTAATTTTCAGTAGTTTTTCTTGGGGAAATTGGAGAACTAAATGAAAAATGAGCTTAACTTAGTAAGGCTAGGTCATAAATAGTGGGTGGTGTATTCCCATCCCTCTAATATGGAGATAAAGGTCTCCATAAAGTTGATGTATGTAGATTTAAGAGAGCAGGAATTAAAATGAAATTTACAGGATGGCTATCTTCTGGTTTTTTTCAAGGGAGGATATGTTTAAACACTGCAAGTAGAGGTGGCAGATCACAGAGAGCCTAGAAAAAGTTCCCTCAGTTAAAATGCAGGAGAACAGTATCAGGATCTGTGCTCTAGTGAGAGGAGCACGGAAAGAATTGCTTGTTCCAGATGTGCTCTCCCACCTCCTCTGTAGTGTTGGTAGAAAGATCTTGCAAGGGGCAGGCTGCCTTTGTTTTAAATATAAAATAGTGAAGTTAGCTTTTTAATTTAATTTCATTCAATTGAAGTATAATAAAATAAACTTTTTACTGATCTTACCTGCATATTGCAATCAACTAGTGATATGTAGCTACCATCTAGTGGTAGCTGCCCAGGTTGCATAAAATTGTTGTCTTGAGGCCATCTAGTGGCCAGATCTGTTTGTTTGGGGCTTTTGTTTTGTTTAGGAGCTTGGTGCATGCAAGTTACAAGCCTGTTTCCCATTTAAGTTATAAAGTACTGCTCTGTTTAGCATAACTAAATAGAATGAGGCAAGATTCAGAAACTTAGTTGGAAAAATTTGGAAAACCTACTTTATTTCTAATATGTGGTAAAATCACGTGTTTTAAGGAATTGGTGTTGCTCTTGAAATCTGTGATTATGTTGGTGAGTAAAGAATCTGCTCTCTAATGGTCAGGGCTGGTGTTTGTCAGTTTCTGATTTTGAGGTAAATGAATATTTTTGTGAGTACATTCATTTTGCTATGAATGCGAAATGCAGCACATTTTACTATCAGACCACTTAATGTATTTTTTCTATTACATATTTTTAAGTCAGCTGTGCCTTATACAGCATAGTAGAAACTTCTCAGAATGCCAGAGGAAGTTGTTAACAGGGAAGTTTCTGAGTGATTTTTTTTTTTTTTTTTTGGTATGCACAACAAAAAAGAGGAATTTCTAAGCTGTTTCTTTCTATTTTGAACACAACTGTAATAGTGATAGAGCAAGTAACTGTCATGAGCCAAAGGGTTTGGTTTTCAGCCTTAATCTGTCCATAGTGGAAGTCTTTTGAATCATGTCCGATTGGCTCATGCTGGTTCATTATGTGAAGGAGGTTGTTTTGGGCAGTAGTAAAAGGCTTACATGGTTTTCCCTTATATTTAAGGAGTGCTTTAGAAATACCAACCAGCCTTTTCACTTGTGGGCCCCAGAAGGAATTGCAGAGCTCATCTGGATTCTTTGAAACCATGGAAGGGAGTTTTGGGTTGTCCCTACAACCTAGAAAAATGAATATTAATTTGAACCTCACAGATGGGTTAATGAGGAAGAAATGGAGAAAAGTGTTTGATCATACAGCCGAAGTTTAAGTTCTCATACAGAGATCTGATTTGTTCTTTCTGAACAACATGTGGGTAATTTAAACACTGTGTACAGCTCAGACCAATAAAATGTAAATAGACATATTGTCCCAGATGCTATATTGGAATAGATAATAACCATACCAAAATTTTGTAAACTAATGTTCATACAGTTTTCAAAGCTATTAGAGCTTCAAACAGTCAATGAACTGTACACGAGCTAGGATATCTACTGAGGGGGTGTCAAGCGGGAACAGGTTGGAAGGCAGGATTGTAGCACAAGCTCAGGGTGAGCACAGCCCCCGTTGTGTGCTTCCTGAGGAGCGGTAAGGATGGTCTAGATTCCTGGTGGGAGGATTCCTTGGTGTGAAGTCAGAAACCTGACTTCTGTATGTCTGTATCATGTGTGTTATGCAGGTTTCCCCTAGCCATGCAAGAAAAGCAGAGGGGGAAGTCATTTGACTTGAATTGCAAATGTTGGAAGGAGAGAAAGGAACTGTTTTGGGAGTGCTTATTTCTCTGTGGTTATCAGGGGAGCCTGGCTGACCTTCATACACAATCACCTAACTTCTTTCTTAATGTTGGAAGAATTTTTACATAGTTTCTCCATACGCATTGGATACAATACAAATAATTGGAACAAGGAAGCTTCTAGTTGGGCATTAAGAAAAATTTACCAGCAAGGGTAATGAAGCAGTAGAAGTAAAATGCCTAGGGAAGTTTTTGAACACTCATCACAGAGTAGAAAAAAAATTGATTGTCTGAAGTTGATAGCAAATGCTTCTAATGATCATCATCAGAATTCAGGTGAGCCCTTCAGGAAGGAGCAAAAATGTGTCTCAGTTCACAAATGGAATACATTCTGTGCAGGACTGGGAAGAATAATTTCTAGTAGTGCATGAAGATCTGGAGAGTGTTATTTATTGTAGTATGCTTAGTAAACCTAGGGCAGGTATGAAACATTAAGCTTTTTGGTGTTTGCTTTATATTAAAATAATAAGTCATTGGACAAACAAATCAAGGAATAAAGGATGTAACTGAGCATGGTTGCTTTTTGTATGTATAGTTGCTATTATAATCTTATCACATACCACAGGCTTGAGCCATGTTTAAAATTTGGAACCAACATAGGTCTTCAGACCAGTTTTGCTGGCTTCTTTTCATGATACTGAAAATAAACTTGAGACAAGTGATTAATGTGTAGCTGTGAAAAGCTAAGTAAAAAAGACCAGCAAGTGGAGTGCAAGAACAATTGAGGAAAAAGCAGATTTGTTCTAGTAAGCTTGTTATTATTGATGCATCTTCTGATGTATTGCAATACATACAACTCAAAACCTTTGCACAAGATTGCTTAATAACTTAAAAAACTAAGTTTTCTTTGTTTACTGTAAATTGTGGGAGTAGAATGAAAGGATGTGTCAATGTTTCTTTACAACTTAATGAGCAGTGACAAAAAGCAAGCATGGATTAATGCCTTGCCCCTGTAGTTATTGGAGAATGAAGAATGGCAATGGATACAAGCTTGTTTGTCAAAACCAAGTTGAATTATTTTACTCCAGCTACTTTGGAATTGCCAATAGAGAAAAGACTTTTTCTAATTTTAATTTTTGATTTGAAAAATCCTATGCTGACTACTGCTTCTCAGAAGAGGGCTTTGGGTGTGGAAATAGCTGATGGGTAGCCTTATTTTGTGTGTCAGATTCTAAGACTTTTGCAATATTTTGAACATCCTGTGCTATGTATTTCAGCTGGGGTTATTTTATTGCAAACCACAAAGAGAAATGAAAGTACAACATAATTGTTGTAAGCGCTACATTGGATATCAAGAACACCTTTTAATAAAAAAAGGCCTTTAGTCCAACCCTCCTCCTCCCAAAAAGCAACTTCTTACCTGGTTTTCATTATGAGTTCTGTTGTCATGAGGAAATAACTCTAATGATTAAACTTTTTTTGATGTGAATTACGTTAATATAGACTTACTTTCTTCTGTTGTCACTTCAGGAATGTGTAAAACCCACTTGTCTGTATGGTGTTAGAGTAGCAAAGAAAGAGACTGAAATCACGACGCCAACGCAGTCAGTGTGAGTTTCATCTAAATGTCTGAACTTTATTAAAAGAGGACAATAGTTGAAAGTTAGGCTCAAGTATGAATCTAAATGCTAGCGATCTCTGTGATAGGAAACAATTCTTTCTGCAGTGGTTAGTCTTGCAGTGGGAGTCTAGAAGATGAACACAAAACGTGGCTGCGTGAAGAGGATGGGTAAACAGTAGTTAATGCTTTTTAGTTAAAACTATGATGTGGTTGTAGCAGCTTGTTAGACTTTCTATCTCATTTTTAGGAATGGCTTTCTTCTTTATGATAGCATATATTAGTGTCAGACCAGGAACATTGTGTGAGAATATCATGCGAAGCTGAAGCAGTATGAAGGACGAGGTCATCTCTTTAACTGCTGTGCAGTGTCATTTACATTTCACCAAGTGAGTGGATGCTGGCAAATAGTGGAGGATTTCATTTGTTGCAGAAAGAAGCTTGCACAATGACTTAGTTGTCTCTGTTTAGTAGAAAGAGAAGAAGTAGATACATCTAGAGAAAATAGTAGATGCTTCCTTTTACTAGTCTGTCCCTTCACCATTGTATTTTATGTCAGCTTGGTGGAGAAACTTGTGCTATGGCTTCTCTATGACAATATAGGGTTGAAAATTATGGACAGCTTTTATTGCAATAATTAGGTGAGGCAGGAATTATACAGAAAATAACGTTAGTAACTCTTAAGCAGATGCAGTGCAGGCCGCAAAGCTCTGACAACTTGCATGACTGGCAGAGGATATACATGGAAATCAGAGTGGAAAAAGATACAGATAGGTAGATGAAGCTAATCTTGATGTGGAGAAAAACAATTGGAAGATAGATAAAAATCTCATTTGATGTAGTCTGCTCAGAAGCTGGAGATGCATTTCTGAAAAGAAAGAATGGATTTTGCAACAAGAATGAGACAGTGAAGATAATTTTTGGAGTAGCAATAGGACACAAGGGAGGTGAGGGAGAACCAATGGGAAAGACTGAAAACATGTAGACATTATTGTGGCCCATCTTAATTCGTTAAAATGATGCAACACCAAGGCAGTGTTGGGAGAATTTCCCTAATAATGTTGCCTAGGTTTTATGGAGGTGGAAGTAACATGTTTCTCGTGCTGCTGAAGACAGGGAATTTTGATTAGGTCCTCGCTGCAGAATTTTTCTAGTGGATGGTTACAGATCAAAACTTAAATAGTGAGATTTTTTCTTCTGTCTATAGTCCAGTTTTATTGGGGTATGTGAACTTGTGTAGTTTACAACTTTTGTGTAGTTTATGCCTTTTCTTTCCCACTTGCATTGTCTGGTTATATAAATTGGTGGAACAGCTCACTGGTTAAAGGAGAAAAAGCTACTGTGAACAACATTGAAACATGCCGATACCTTTGCTTTCAGGAGTTCGGCAAACAACTTAATGTTAAATATCCACCTAATACTCATCCAGAAGGAGGTTAAAATTGTCACTGTGTTCAACTTTGATTATAAGAACTAATTTTTCTCCCTCCTATATTAATTATTGGGAAATCTCTAATTTTTGTAATGTGTATACAAATTAGTTCAGGTGTTATAAAAATCCTTATTTTTTTAATATATACCTATTAAAATTTTAAGTGTTCTGGGAATTCCGCTAGTCTGCATAGTCCATTAGAAACATGGCTATCTTCTGTCCGTTTTTTGCATGCCTATCTTTAGAGCCATAATGGAAGTCCCCCTTTGTAGCTTGAGTAGTACAGGCAGTACAAAGGCAGAGAGCAGTAAGCTGTTATGCTGAGACAGGAACAGAGACACGTTGAAGAACTAGCTTCTAAAATCTGTTACTCTTAGAAATAGGGTGGATTTGGAGATCTTGCTTAAAATGGGGAAATCCCGTTTTCAAAACAATGTATCCAAGCTTTCTCAAATGTAAATGTTTTTCTTGTGTTTTGGAAAGTTAGGTAAATGTTAGGGTTGTTGTTCTTATGTAACAGAAATGCTCTCTTCTGTTTTTCTTCTCTGAGTATACCAATTTGGATCAGCATTTATTCAGAGTTGTTTGTTGTGTTTTTGGTGTTGTGGCTTTTGGTTTGTTGGGGTTTTTTTTGTTTGTTTTTTTTTTTTTAACTTAAGATTAGTAATTAGCATAAAAGTAAGCTTTCTCATTGCACCATCTGTTACCTATGGCTCTGTCCGAGGCAAGATGTTTTCTCACTTGTACAAAATGACTGTGTTGATGTAAAGTCTACCAAAACTTCTGTTGGAAGTTCAGTTTCTTTACAGTTCATGGAATCCCACTGCAGTTTTACAGACTAATTTTGCATTTGTGGGCAAATAATTGCATCTTCATGTGGATTGTTGGAGGAGTTGTAACAAGGTTTTAAATTACAAAAAAAATGTGATTGTTTACAGATAATCCTCCCAAAATGATTTTTATTTAAGAAAACTGTTGACCAATTTTCTGTTCCTAGTGTTTTGCTATGTGTTCAAACTTTTACTGAAAAGGCAGACTTTTTTTTCTGTGGTGATTTACTGTCTGAATTTTATGTGGGTTTTGTTTTCTCCTCAAAGTTTGAGGATTTAAAACTTTAAGGATTTGTGTGCAGGGGTTTTGTTCCCCTTTGCCCTGCTTCCGTTCCTGCTTGCCTCTTTAGTGGGTTTTGTGTGTTTTTGCGGGCTTCCCAAATGTTTTCAATTTTCCACCATCTTGTCCTCTCCAGAAGTCCTGAATTGTCTTCTACTGCCAGCTCCCCCAGCTTTTCTGTGTGATGGTTTTCTCGTTAGTTGCCCTCCCTTACTCCCAAAGCTGGGACATCGCCTAATTGGGAATTCCCACACTTTGACCTAATGCGTGCAAACTGAAGTCAATACAGATGATGTTGATTGTCAAGTACGTATGCAGATATGAAACTTTAAATTGTAAAACTACTGGAGTTGTGTAAAAGTGTTAATTGAAGTGACAGTGGTAGTTATGCTCAATGGCCTTTTTGTTTCATGATTTCTTAAGCTTCTGTGTAAAACTTCCAAGGCTTCTTATATCTTATGCTTGAATATAGACTAAAAGAGAAGACAGTAACCAACGAAACATCAGCTTCTCAACTTCTCTTCGTTTCTATACTATGTTTACAGAGCAAGAGTGGATACTTTTATTCTGTTCGATCCAAACTGGATAAAGCTGAATATGCAGCCTTGATACATGCACGTATGTGTGCATATAACTATTTTTTTGGTAATAAAAGTGTAGCAAGGTTGTTTTTTTTTCTTTGTTTTGATCAAGTCTTACATGTTATAGTCCTTTGTTTGCATTTACCCTTCATGTCTAGTGTCACCTGATTAGATTTCTGTAGCAATGTAATACTTTATGTTGGAATTTTCTCTTGTTTAAAGTAGTAGGTTCCAGCCTGTTTACCATTTGCTTTGTTATTAAGTGACTATACTGTGGGGAATGTCTGGGTTCAAAGTCAATCTCTGAAAGCCTGAATTACCGGAAGGGAATTACTGACTGTGTAAGCATGTCCTTATTAGTTTAAAAGTTAAATTAATGTTAAGTCTGTTTGCTTAGCTATACAGATTAACAGAAGCTACTGTTTCTTTTATTTTGTAGTGGCATTTATTTTCAACTGGATTGGATTTTGTTTATCCTTCTGTATAACAAATACTATAGCTGGAAGGTATGGTGCAATCTGTGGATTTGGTCTGTCCCTGATCAAATGGATTCTCATTGTACGGGTATGTTTCTTGATTCACACTGTATGGACTCTGTTTGTAGAACCAAACCATAACAATTTATTCAAGGATATATAGTAATGGAATTAAAAATCAGTATATTAAATTCTAGTGCTTAAGAGAGTGTCTAGAATTTTCTCTAACTTCCACTTTAGTAGAGAATTTACTTGCTATATATTCATATGTGCTTGCTAATGATGAAGCCTAATCATTTTTTATCTGACATAGCATTTTACATTCATCTTTCCACTGAAATAAATGCAGAATGACTCATTCTTTGCTCAAATATTTAAAAGCATACAGAAGAAGTGGAGCAAGTACCTAAAATGTCACTGGTATTATAGTGTCCTATATGGAAGATTTATAAATGGCTCAGCCTATTGGGGGGGTGGGGGGATGGGAATCAGAAAACCATGTATTGGATTCTTTTATTCCTTGTAAGATAGATACTGAATCAAGTCAAAATCAAATATGGAGTTAGTAATATTTTTACCATCTTACATGCTCAATTTCTTGGTATTTTCACTGCAAGGCTAGATACTTTTCAGAAAGCTATGTTAGCCAAATGGAAGTTACTTAGCTGACTAAGTGGATGCTAGATGAAACGTAATGTTTCTTTCTGAACTTGAATTCTACATGTCTGTGAGACACAACATTTAAAATCTCATCCTGTCTAATGAAGAAAGAGATCTTAGATAACTTAGTCATCTTTTATGCCCTGCCAACTCTGAACTATTTTTATTTTTTTTCTGTGTGTGTTCTAGTAACTTGATTTGGTTTTAGTACGATAGTAAAAGGATTGTAGAGAGAAGAGATTGCGTGGTTCTTCCTGGACATGTCCTGCATCCTTCTCAGAGCTGAGGGTGATTTTGTTTTGGTTTTTTGCTTCCCCAGAGCAAGGGAATGCTACTGGACCAGGTGTGATTCTGGTATATTTAGTTGGAATTCAGGGTTTGCAATGGAATTTATCTTAAGGGAGCAAGAAGACATGAATTTTTCAACTATGCATTCATTGGGGATATTATCAGCTTCCCTTGAGGCATGCTAAACAGAGAGCAGAACTTGCTCATTGTATCAGTTTTATTATTCCTGTCTGCTTTAAACTATGCTCATACCAAGCACAAAATTAATATATGCTAAATTTCCGTGACGAATTACTGTGTTCTAGACTATCTTTAAATTCTTGTATATAATCTGTTGCTAATTCTAAAATATTAGAGCTGACCAATTCCAAGACCTCAGGGGTCTTTCTTTTCATAGTGAAGATTATCATCTTCCTGTGTTGTCTCCCTTTCTAGAGATAACAGCAGAAAGCTCATAAGGTCTATGTCGACAATTCTGTTTTAATGGCTACACACAAGCATGTGTGTGTGTGCACAAAATTGTTCTGTGCCTTTGTTTCAAGCTCCTCCGAAGGCTTGTGCTGCTCCTTCTCACTCAGAGTCAGTAGTATAAAACTTAATAGTGTCTAAACAATCCGAGTTCACATATTCTCTCTATCAGTTTTTACAGGGGGGTGGGAAGGGGTGGGGGGAACAAAAGCACAGTTTTGCTGCTGGGGAAATTCTGCAGTCATGGCTGCTTCTGCCTAAAGAAAGTATGAGAGTAATGCACATAGGCCAGTATCTGATTGCTGGTTTTAGTAAATCTTCTTTCCAATTAAATGAAATTGTAACTTTAAAAAAAGAGTATTGGTATATATGTTTAGAGAACTGAAAATGCTGACTATCAAATGAGATGGGATTAACAATGTTGTCAGCTTCCTGGGAATTGAGTATTCATTTGATATTTTAATGAAGTGTCAAAATATGAAATGCTTGCTCTGCCGAATCATAGAAATTAGTGTTTATATAAGGATAATGTAAGTACCAATTCTTTAGTTCAACTTAGCAATTCTGTTCCTTGATTATTTTTTTTTTTTTGCATTGCCCACAATAATAAATACAGTACAAGATTAAACCTTTAAAGAATTCACATGATCTGGCTTTATTCTGGAGAAAACGTGTGGCTCTCAGTGCACAGTTACTTGAAGAAAAAAACAACAATCTAGAGTTCTTTAAATGTCTTGGATTCTTATTTCTGGTTGCATATGTGGCCCAGTATATTTTTTTTTTCTTTTTTTTTCTTTTTTTTTCTTTTTTTTTCTTTTTTTTTCTTTTTTTTCTTTTTTTTTCTTTTTTTTTCTTTTTTTTTCTTTTTTTTTCTTTTTTTTTCTTTTTTCTTTTTTTCTTTTTTTCTTTTTTTCTTTTTTTCTTTTTTCTTTTTTTCTTTTTTTTCTTTTTTTTCTTTTTTTTCTTTTTTTCTTTTTTTCTTTTTTTCTTTTTTTCTTTTTTTCTTTTTTTCTTTTTTTCTTTTTTTCTTTTTTTCTTTTTTTCTTTTTTTCTTTTTTTCTTTTTTTCTTTTTTTCTTTTTTTCTTTTTTTCTTTTTTTCTTTTTTTCTTTTTTTCTTTTTTTCTTTTTTTCTTTTTTTCTTTTTTCTTTTTTCTTTTTCTTTTTTCTTTTTCTTTTTTCTTTTTCTTTTTTCTTTTTCTTTTTTCTTTTTCTTTTTTCTTTTTCTTTTTTCTTTTTCTTTTTTCTTTTTCTTTTTTCTTTTTCTTTTTTCTTTTTCTTTTTTCTTTTTCTTTTTTCTTTTTCTTTTTTCTTTTTCTTTTTTCTTTTTCTTTTTTCTTTTTCTTTTTTCTTTTTCTTTTTTCTTTTTCTTTTTTCTTTTTCTTTTTTCTTTTTCTTTTTTCTTTTTCTTTTTTCTTTTTCTTTTTTCTTTTTCTTTTTTCTTTTTCTTTTTTCTTTTTCTTTTTTCTTTTTCTTTTTTCTTTTTCTTTTTTCTTTTTCTTTTTTCTTTTTCTTTTTTCTTTTTCTTTTTTCTTTTTCTTTTTTCTTTTTCTTTTTTCTTTTTCTTTTTTCTTTTTCTTTTTTCTTTTTCTTTTTTCTTTTTCTTTTTTCTTTTTCTTTTTTCTTTTTCTTTTTTCTTTTTCTTTTTTCTTTTTCTTTTTTCTTTTTCTTTTTTCTTTTTTCTTTTTTCTTTTTTCTTTTTTTCTTTTTTCTTTTCCCTCTTTTCCCTCTTTTCCCTCTTTTCCCTCTTTTCCCTCTTTTCCCTCTCTTCCCTCTTTTCCCTCTCTTCCCTCTCTTCCCTCTCTTCCCTCTCTTCCCTCTCTTCCCTCTCTTCCCTCTCTTCCCTCTCTTCCCTCTCTTCCCTCTCTTCCCTCTCTTCCCTCTCTTCCCTCTCTTCCCTCTCTTCCCTCTCTTCCCTCTCTTCCCTCTCTTCCCTCTCTTCCCTCTCTTCCCTCTCTTCCCTCTCTTCCCTCTCTTCCCTCTCTTCCCTCTCTTCCCTCTCTTCCCTCTCTTCCCTCTCTTCCCTCTCTTCCCTCTCTTCCCTCTCTTCCCTCTCTTCCCTCTCTTCCCTCTCTTCCCTCTCTTCCCTCTCTTCCCTCTCTTCCCTCTCTTCCCTCTTTCTTTTTTTCCCTAGTAAACTGAATTATGTGTTTTCTTGGTTGATATTACTGAAATGTCCTGGAAATGGCAAAGGGGAAGCACTGTGGCAGGATGCAGTAAACATACTGAACAACAGTAGGGTGGGAAGTGTGTGAAAAGTGTGCAGAGCTACTGAATAGATCATTTTATTCCTTCTGGCAACTTTTCACACATCTCCCCATTCCTACTTCTAATGTGACTTTTGGAGGCATCTGATTAGCCTTTTTATCAGTGAAGCATGCAGTCTGGAGTCTGGTAAAGGCACAGATACCTGTCTCCAATACCATCACACCCTGCCCTCCAGCTGCCTCCCACATCACAGGGAGGACAAAACTGTCTACCATGGTCACTAACAGGAACAGTTGAAATGCCACTTCAAGGTTCATTTAGTTGCGTTCAGCTCACTGCTGGGAATTGAATGCTGGTTTGAAAATGAAAAGACTTTAATGAGTTGGGGGTCTTTATGGGGCTGGTATTCTTGGCAGCGATTAACAGTAGGGGGTATACAGAAGGTCAAAAGCTCTTCTTTTGAGGGGTCAGCAGAACATCCCTGTCTGATAAGCTTAAACTAATGTGGCTTTTCGTGTTAATATCTAAAGCAGCAGGCTGCTGTAATGTGTTTGGGATGGCAGGCATTGGGGTGAAAAAAGGAAAATCAACAAATGGTGATTCATTATAATAGAAAATGTCGGATGACTCGGGCATGTAATACAAGGTTTTTTAATTTCTTTTTTTATATATACACACACATATTTTTTAGAGGTTTTAAAGTAACTTTATCACAGACCAACTGACACTGGAAGTGTTATTTGTATATTACGCTGCTGCACAAATACTGGTTTTGCATTTTAGTTGAATATATTACTTTTATTCAAACTTGCTTTCTCCTCTGTGCTTTCTGTATTTGCATAGTGCATTAAATGTGTTTTAGTCATCTGTCTCACTGCAGCTAAGCCTCGTGTATGAATTTCAGTTTTCAGATTATTTTACTGGATATTTCAATGGACAGTACTGGCTTTGGTGGATATTTCTTGTACTTGGTAAGTGGCAATTGAAAACATTTCTGTTTTGATGTGGAAGTTCTTAAGGATGAGTCATGTCATTGTAAGTAAGAGTTCTGTAACATGTTTAGCTATGTGTTTAGCTGCTGATAGTCTTGTGTGCTGTTTTTATTTCTATAGTATTCATGAGGTCATTGGTTACCATAGTGGTGTTACTGTGTGAACTGCAGACTGTTCAAATAACCTTTAGCTCAAAAAATTTTCATCTACATATGTAATTATGTACATACCTGAGACTTGCAGTTTGTGCTTCTTAAGCTGCTTTTACTGATCTAAAGGTGCAGACTGTGTAATGAAACTTCAGCTTTGTGTAGAGAACATATTGAAAAGTGAGTGATATCTAGTACTTACATGTATAAACCTGTATGTCAAGTATTAAATTTTAAGATATGTGACTGATCCTAGGATGGTGGAGTCTGCTGTCTTGTACATAGGTCATGAAATGTCCTTTCCTAGTTCTTTGAAATGCATACTGCATCAGTAGTTTCTCAGTTGGACAAGAGAATGGCTTCATGCTTTCTGATCACAGTGCTCCCACGATGTCAGTTTTCTCTTAGAGGTCTGTCTGCCCATGTTCAAAGTCTTACGTGCATCAAATTCTGCTCTTCTGCCTGTTTTTAATTAGGATATACCAAACCCCAACCACTATACCTTTTTTCCTACTGTGGATTTTGTAATTTGAATATGGAATCTGGAATGATTTTCTTTTACAGAAGTGAATGCTACTATCCATTTTCTTTTCTAGCTCTGGAAGCGTAGTAAATTGTTGGCTGGTTCAGTAGGTGGCACTCTTCCCTTTGAGTCAATTGACTCAAATGTCTAACAGCAAATGTTAGAATGAAATGATGAGTAATTTAAAAAACAAAACCAAAAAAACACTGAGATCCTGACTGTTTGTGACTATTTATCTCACAAAAAATGCCAGAAATCTTAAAAGATGTTACCTAAAACTTTCTCTATCTGCCTTTTAGTAAATTTTCAGGGCATTCATCAGATTTGTTAATACTTGGCTCGCTCTACCATTCACTTGGTTGCTTGAGATACACAGAAACTGCAGATGTTTAACGCATCACTGCACCAGTCCCTTGAATGCTTTAATACTCTGTTTGAGGTGATTTCGCATTTAAGTAGCAAGTGAAATGACTCTTTACAGGTACAAACATCTCCAGATAAACCTTTAAGTAAAACAAACCCTTGTGGTGCCTGAAATTGGGGTTTGACATTGTTTTCACTTGGATGAAAATAGTGTGTTCTTCCCCTAACATTTTCCCCCACCGTGTCTATCAAAAAAGCTGTGTGTTTGTAGTTCTTCTTTTTCCTAGTCTTTTACAGCCCTTGTTCAGAAGTTAGCTCACTTTAGATTTAGGAAATCCTTATCTTCAGCCTTAACTGTTTGAAGTTTTTTTGGCATGCGTTTGTTTTGTTTTTGTTTTTTTGTTTTTTTTTTTTACTTAGAAAGTTTGTAATATGCCTTGGAATAAAAGGCACTGTGAGGCATGCGGTATGCATCCAGCAGTCAACATTCCCTTGTCTTACGAATGTTTTGCATGTCATACACCAACAGTGTTTTTAAACTGATAAAGTGGATATACTGAGATTGCTAGAACACCATAGAAGGATTTAACCCAACCAAGCTACTTAGTAGGACATGGAGGAGTATTATTAAGTCATGGGAGCTCTGCCAACAAGATCTGTATTTCATTTTTTCAGATAACTTTCCCATTAGAGCATGTGAAGTAGCATGTCCTGCATCTTTTCAGATGTGAATGAACTGAGTTGGATTCTTTCTTTTGTGTAGTCCTTTGACATACTTGAGCCCGCTTATTGCCATCTTCTCTTCTTTCTGGTGTTCACCTATCTGTTTCTGCTCCCTTCCCTTCTTTCAACATCTGGAAAAATCTGCTCATGCTTCATGGAAAAGCAAAGTGGTCTGCTTCCAAGGAGCTGTCATGTATAGTGAACAAATTGAAGAGACACACAATTCTAATTTTTAAATTTAAATGTTAGCCAATGTTTCTTTTTGAGGAACACAATGGAAAGTGTTTTTTTGTGGGGTTTTTTTTTCTTCCCTAAACAGAAAATATAAAATACGGGTTGAACTTGGACTGGTTTTCCAACATATGTTATGCAGAAAGTATGCTTTCAGGTACCTTAAGAGCTGCCTGCCCACCTTTTGCTGTTTCAGCTGCTTTTCAGTTGAACGTGGGACTATCTCTGGTAATGTCTGGTTAGCAGCTTTTGTAGTAGACTTTTGATCCAGATCTTAGTGCTTTCTTCTCCATGCAGAATTCACCTTAATCACAGAAATGTGTCTGGCTTAGGTCAAAGTTCCAATGGCTAGCAGAGCATTCTCTTGTTTGGGTTTTTTTGTGTGTGTCCAGATGAGGTTTTGGCTTTAAAAAAAGCAACAAGAAAGTAAATAAAATAAAAATTTACAAGTAAAAAGTATTTGGAGAAGAAACAAGCATAGGAACAAAAAATTTAGTCTCAAGCTGGAGAGCAGGAAGAAAAAGTGCATCACATAGCAAAATACCAATGTAACCATCGAGATTGTTTGTTTATTAGGATGTAAGATGATGAAAAGAATGAAATCCTTTGTTAAACTTGTTAAGCTTCAGTCTAGTTTCTTCATTTGAACCTTTGGAATCTTAAGGTATACATGTATGTATATACATAAGCATTTATCTTCAAGGTACCTGTGTGTTCATTTAAATGAGGAGAATTGCTCTCTAGGCTCACGTTTCTCTCCACCGGATATGGAATTCAGATTTTGACCCCCTCAACTCTTTGGGCAGATTGGTTTATCTGTGTTGGTTTCTCCCTGATCCAACTGATGAATGGATTAATCTGTTGAAGATTACTTAGTGGAGGAAAATGGATCAAAGAGCTACGTCCACTATGTAACGATGTGGGTTTTTGGGTTGGTTTGTTCAGATGTCCAGTGAATCTCTGAATTGATAAAATGATGTTGACATCATGTTAGTGATTTCCATTGTTGCAACTGCAACTTCTGTGTGACTATTCTGTATCTCCTGTTCCTCTTATCAGAGCTGAAATATTCTTTCAAATGCAGTTAAATTTAAAAGTTTTTAAAAATAATTTGGAACGTGGATGTCATGGTTTAACCCCAGCCGGCAACTAAGCACCACGCAGCCGCTCACTCACCTCCTTCGCAGTGGGAAGGGGGAGAGAATCAGAAGGGTAAAAGTGAGAAAACTCGTGGGCCGAGATAAAGACATTTTAGCAGATAAAGCAAAAGCCACACATGCAAGCAAAGCAAACCAGGGAATTCATTCACCACTTCCCATGGGCAGGCAGGTGTTCAGCCATCTCCAGGAAAGCAGGGCTCCATCACGCATAATGGTGACTTGGGAAGACAAATGCCATCACTCTGAAAGTTCCCCCTTCCTTCTTCTCCCCCCCCCCCCCCCTTTTTTTTTTTTTTTATTGCTGAGCATGACGTCATACAGTCTGGAATATCCCTTTGGTCAGTTGGGATCAGCTGTCCCGGCTGTGTCCCCTCCCAACCTCTTGTGCCCCCCAGCCTCCTTGCTGGTGGGGTGAGAAGCAGAAAAGACCTTGACTCTGTGTAAGCCCAGCTCAGCAGTAACAAAAACATCCCTGTGTTATCAACACTGTTTTCAGCACAAATACCAAACATAGGCCCATGCTAGCTACTATGAAGAAAATTAACTCTATCCCAGCCAAAACCAGCACAGTGGAGTTGGGGGGGGGGGGGGAAGTAATCATAACACACGTTGAGTAATTTTCTTTGAATCAACTATTGTTCTTCCTCCTCTTGGACAGGTGCATTTTCCTGGATGGTTAAGTCTTAAGGCATAATCTACTGTAATTTATTATTGTCTTGTTGCTAGAGCAATCTGTACTGTCTTTTTTGTTGGTTTTGGTTTTTTCCTTCCCTCTTTTGACTTGCAATACATTTATTTTATACATTTCTAATGGTACATTTTGTGGTTTGGTTAGTCTTCGAACACACTAGTAACTTATTTTAAGAATTCTACTTGAAAAGAATGTGCAGTGTGTATTCTTTTTTTTTAAAATTCATACATGCAGTCTTTTTAGCAGATGATACTTGAACCCAGAATGAGTGTAAAATTTCTGAAAAGCCTTCCATAAGGCTATGTTGTAATATCACAAGATAAAAACAGAAGACTGATGCATAAAGACCTCACTTTACTTAGTATAATCTAGATTTTTTTAAAATTATTTTAATAAGAATAATGTGGGATAGCGTGTACTTAGGTTGTTACACTTCATTTTGTGCATTTTCTACTTTTAGGACTCCTCCTGTTCTTTCGAGGCTTTGTTAATTATCTTAAAGTCAGAAATATGTCTGAAAGCATGGCAGCTGCTCACAGAACAAGATTTTTTTTCTTGTACTGAAGGTAAGTAATTTTGGTGATAAGATTATCTCTCCCAGGAAAACTGAGAAGAATGAAATACTTATTCAAAATAAATAATCAAACTTCTGTCACAAAACGGAAGTCGCATGGGTTTTGAACATCTGTCATGAACGTTGTATATATTCTACATGGACTTGGAAATACCCGAAGTCCCTATAAGTCATGAAATTTGAAAGTAAATAATGTATCCTTGTTGTCTCCAGTCCTCCCTGGAACTAATGTTCAGAAACAAAAAGGAAGAGGAACCTGTTGTTTTTCCTAAGCAAGAAACAATATCTGCTGCCTGTCAGGATACTGTCCTTTGTGTTGGAAAACTGGCTTTAGTAGTCAACCTGTTTTCAGCAAGTTAGGAAACAGTAATCTGCCTGCATATTAAATCTGATTGACATGGATCTGAACACGCAAACAATAGATGAGTATTGTCTCTCTTTACATGACTGGATTAAGACAGTCATGTAGAAATATGATTATTGTGTATGCAACAATGTGCTTTATATATCCTTCAGGTAGCTGACTAATCAGTCTGGCACATATGACTTTTTTTTTTTTTAAATACTTTTTATCCGTTAGGTGGATCTATTGGACTTCATTGTGTAACTTAAACCAGGGGTCTGAGTTTGTGTTCAACTTCTTACTTAAACTGCATGATGAGATAAATTTAAGCCTAGAAATAAGTACTGTAGCATTTTCATTAGTCTGCAGTTTACTTAAAGTGCTTAAATACTGTATTTTGACTTAATTGAGAAGCTATATTTGCTGTAATAAAGCAGCTTTTCATAACTTTTCTCCAAGATTGGTCACAGGATCAATATGAAGTAACCAGCAAGACATTGAAGCCTGAAAAAAACTGAGACGGTATTTGCCTAGAAAAAAACGGTTACTTTTATATGACAGTGATATATATTTAGAAACAGCTAGTGATAAATATCTATGCTGTACTATATAGTTCTTGATCATGGAAGAAATCTATTAACATATCTGTAACATAATATTTCTTTTTAATGTGCCATTTTGTCAAAATTATGAGGTAGGTTAAAGTTAAATAACTAAGGCATATATTGCCTTTTAGTAACCAACCTTAATTGGCGTCTACATGGCAGCATTTCCTTTTTACAATAGTTACATGCCACTCCTTCTCTTAGTAATGTGGTAACCTCTTCAGAATGCCGAAATTTGTAGAGATGAGACTGAAAATATGTTAGCTTTCAGTACAATAAAGTTTAAAAAAACCTATTTCAAAAATACTTGGTAGGACTAATGGGTATTTGAAAACTAGCTTGAAGAGAATAATGAGAGTGTAGGATAATGTGGTCTAGGATTCTTTGCTCTCCTGCAGTTAAAATTCTGCTTTGGGACAAAACACTGTTTAATTCAGCATTAATTGAAGTTAAAGATTTGTCCTGAGTTCAGTGGCTTTGATTTTTTCCTTTACCTGTAAGCATCACTGACATGTATGGGCTGATAAGGTCTGTGGAGTGTTTAGAGAGTGGGACATGTAAATACTATTTTTTTTGAAGCTTCTTAAGTAGTGAAACAAGAAGTTCAAATTAATTGCTGTTACACTTAAATGTCCTTGTTCTTGCATAGACAGGTAACTTCTTCCACAGTGACTATTAGTTTTAATAAATAACAAATATTATCTTTACAGTTACAGAATACTATCAGGTGTTCTTTTTAAATGATAACAAAATCACAGTAAGTTTTTTTTGCTTTTTTCCTCCCATCCTGACATGCGGGGAGGGAAAGGCTGCTGCTTTGCTGCTTCTAGGTTTAACATCAGTTAGCAATGCTAATTCTAGTGAATCACTGCGGTGAACTGAAGTATAACTCTTTCTTTCTCTAGACTGCATGGAACAGACATTCCTTTCCTATACCAGTGTGCAACTTCCAGCTGATCTGTAACCCTCCGAGTTAATAGGATAGAAGACTACTAAAACAAGAAGACAAATTAGTGAAGATACGGCTTCAAAAACAAATGACAGGATGGTTTATGCTCTAATACCAGTGCTGGTCATCCTAGTAAATATTTATAATTGCTGCCTTTTGTTTTAGCACATTTGTATATGTGCTTATTAAAAAGATAGTATTGAAGTACGAATAAACCATCTGTTAGTATAGATTAGGTACAGTCAGACTGGGTTAATCTGTGTTTGTTGTATTTGAAAGACTTAAGTGGTAACTTGTTTCACAGCACGTATGTACCACTGACTTGTTGATCTGAACTTTGAGTACAATGAAATGCATTAAATGATTCAGATTAACCAGTTCAGACAGGTTTTTTTATATCATTTAGATTCATTTAATGATTGTGTAGAACATTAAGTTTACTAAACCCCGAAGTTCCTTATTGTCACGAACTTGTATTCACCAATATTTTATCAAATTCAAACCAATATACTGGTTTGCTTAAAACTGATACTCCACTTTGAGTCCCCCTGTAAATAACTCTGCATAAATGACTGTTTGAATTGCTTCTTACGATATATGTCAAAATATATTTTGTAACAGCATATTCTCTAAATTTTGTTTAATCTTAGAGCTACATACATATTTTTTGTTAATTGGCTATTAAGGGTATAGTTACTATTAGGTGTAATTTTGGAGGTAAAGGCAGTGAATTGTTTGTCTCATCCTAACTTTCCTCACATGAATTATTATTAACTGGTTTGGGCTTGAGCCTGAAAGTCGTTATTCATATGCATGATCCCTTTAAAAGATAGAGTTTGTTCATGTTAGCAGGGATGGACAGCCTTACATCTTTAGTCCTTGGTTATGCAGTTGGAACCTCGTAGGTGCACCTCTGTTCCTGAAACGAGAGTATTGAAAATGTATTCCCTGGGTTATAACACTGTCTCTGTTTAAGAAGTCTTGAGTTCAGTATAAATAAACCATCCACCCTGAGGGCTTCTCAAAAAAAATTCATATAGCTGTCTTACAACGCTTGTTTAGAATAAGTACTTTGCCATTTCCTAAGAATAAACTAATGTAATTGTAAGGTAATTTTGGAAATAATCTATGAATGAAAAAAAAAAAATCTTTTCAAGCTCTGAAAGTAGAAAATGTGTGTTGCACCTCTCCCTCTATTCGTTTAAGGTATACCATTACTTTCTTAAAAATACCATCTCTTTAAAGGGTACTGTCTACTGTTCATGCATGTGTGGTTTCCTTTAAAGTTTGAAATTTATGCTTCTCCTTAAGTAGGAGAATACATCTCTCAGTCCTTTATAGAACTGGAATCTCAGTTGCAAAAATACATTGGTTGTTGGTTGCACCTTTGAGGAAAAAAAAATACAAATACTTTCCTCCAGTTTTTCTTTTTATATTAGAATTCTGCCTTTTTATTACTAACATTAAAACCAGTGAGGTTTATGTTGTTTTAAGCTAGTGCTGTATTCAGTTTTGTATCTATAATGAATGTTTAAAATATACATATGTAAACTGGTCACATTATTCATTTTCTTAATCTTTCAGAGATACTGAAAGTGACTAAAAATTTAGGGGCACCTCCACTTCCCAGCTTTTTATGGAAAGAATAAAATTATTATGTTCAATATCCGATTGGGATTTCCTTCTAAACTTACCTGTTCGTTTCTGTGTTCTTTTGCATTCATTGTCCATATGAAAAAGAAGCGGATAATAAAACATTGCTTTGTTTTGCTAGTTAAGACTTATGCTTTTTGGTTTTTTTGTATTTCACGTTGAAAAATGCATGCTGCAATATTTGTGTCAACGTGGAATTATAGACAAATTACTTGGCAAAATAGGTACTAACCAATCCTTTCTATTCTTCATTTCATCTCGTGTTTTATGGCAACGATATGTAAGGACATGTCTTCTAATGAGTCGATACAACTCTGCAAAGCATGCAATATTGATTCATTTTCTATGTTTACCAATATCAACTAGTACTATTTTCCAACTATATCAATTTTCTCAAATTAAGTAGCAGTCTTCCGACTGAATTATTTCTTTTTGCTCCACTGCATTTTACAGAAAGCTTCATACAGATACTTGGTTTTGTTGTGGTTTGTTTTTGTTTTGGTTTTTTTTCCTGGAGTAGCTTGCAAAAGTCCTCATTTGGACAGAAAGAATATGTAGGGTTAAAAATGTACACATGTTATCTAATCCTCCATAGTTGATGCAGCAGTTTGGTAGCCTGAAATCTCATCAGCAGGAGGAAGGGAATTGGGACACTGTTTTCAAAGACTCTGCAATCTATTCCAGATGTGTCAAATGCTGCATATTTTCCTTGCTATTTCCTGTGAGCTTGGTTAGGAGCAGCTGGCTCTGTGGTTTAGAGACACCTGGCCAGCTTTGCTTTGTGTCTTAGCTGGGGAGGGGCAAGGGGGGGCTCCACTGCTGCAGTGAAGTTGACTGTAAACAGATTTTGTATGAATGCAAATAAGGCTTTGAAGTTTGGGGTAAAAACAGCTGGGGGAGGGGAGGTGGGGAGAGAAAATTCCATTTTATTCAAGCAACTGTCACAAATGTAATTTCTTTAGTTTTGTCATCTACTTTTATTGATGTGGACACTACAGGAACATGGACATCTTGAATTATGACTCAAGTAGCCTGCAACTCGTATTAACGCATTTCAGAAATGACCCATCACTCACACTTCCAGTCCTCTTACAGAGAGGAGGTTGTCTCCAAGCATTCTCTTTGCTATCTCACCTGGAGTATGGACACCGTCCTCATCCTGCAACACCTTTTAACCTGGTTTTAGCTCTTTCTGGGTCTGCTTCCCTCCCTTTGAACAATGACAACAGGTGAGGAAAAGTGGGTTTATTAATGTGCTATCCTAACATCAGAAAGCTTTTAATCTCTTTTCTACTTTTTGAGAATGTTTTCCCATAAAACTCTGCATTAGTCCCTCCTGTGTGGTTGCTTGCATTGTTCACTTGAACAAAAAGTTCATCTCATGAAACTACTATTGCGTCCTGGATTTTTGAAGAGAAGGTGAATAACCTCTGGTATGGAAATAGATAGGTCTCAATAAGGAGAGGAAAATTCTAATTATGCTAAAATGTGATTAGTATGTGCACAGCTACCCAGAAGTAGTGGAGTCCAGTGTATGTTTGTCCTATGTATGTTGTTCTTTTCTACCATCCCAACATCCTTATCTTTTTCCTTTATACTTCTAAGGATACTTTTAGCATCTGTATCTTTTCTACTTGGCATATCCTTTCCACTTCCATGCCCCTTCTTCCTCTGTGCACTTGTTATGCACCCCACAAGGACAGGCAGAAGGCTGCCCTACTGCATGTTGGCTGCAGTTAATAAATAACCACCTAGCAATTTGTAACTTTTTTTTCTTAACTGCAGTGATGCTTTGTATTTTTATACATCCATATTTTATAGATAAGCCAACTTTTTAAAATCAATGACTTTCAGACATCTGAAAATGCTTAAAATATGTGACTGTGCCATTCATCTGTTGTAAGTATTGCATATGCAAGTGGAATTAAAACAGTGGCAGAATTTGTTTTAGGTATATTTTCCTTTAGTTCGTGAAGTGTCTGCGCAATCAACTTTTTTCTGATATGTAATTGTTGTTTGTTGGGGTTTTTTCCCACCCTTCCCAAATGAAAGAAAAGTCAGCTTTCCTGGATTTTTGCCTGTGGTATATTTTCTACCTAAGGAGACTTGCATGCAGTGAGACTTAAAAGTATTGCAAACAGCATCAGCTTTCCAGCTATTGTTTGTAATTTTTTTTACCTAAACCAGAAAGGTATATATTCAAAAAAGTTTAAAACACTTTAGTTCTTTTATATTGAGGCATAGTTACAGTTATCCCCATGTTTTTACAGCTGTTTGTGTAGTCTTCACTCTTAATTTTTCTTGTGGTCAAAGAAACACAGTGTTTGTGGGGGTATCCTTAGTGTAATACGAGAAGTTGTTCATTGATTCTTCATTATACACGGCTGCACAGATGCCCATCCTTCTTAATTTTCTAGGTTGGTGTAGTCCCATGACTTCCAAATGCCCAGTTGCACATGGAACAGACCGCTGCTGCTATAAATTGTTTATTAGTAAAATAACTATAAAGCAAGCTTCACTTGCATGTGTTCATTAATTGACTCTTGTCGTTTAATATAATTGCAGTAACGTTGCTGGTCAGTCCACTTCTGCTGCTGCTGTACGTAGCTGGTGAGAGCTCACTCCTGGAGTCTGAAGCCTTAGGTGCATTTTTTCCATTAGTAGTGACCAGGTGTTGGAGCGAAGTCTGCAGGTCTTACTGGTGGAAGCGTTACTGGAATAAAGCCAGTGCCAATCGTTGGCTAATTGCTAGCACGAGCACCTGCAGGACTATTGCTTAGCTGGTCTGCTCTTTGAGTCTGACTTCTAATTAATGAATTAATTTGACAGTGTTTCTTGCAACTTTCGTAGAAAGTTTTCATATGGATTTTTGTCTTAAAGGATGATGAGTTGTTTTTGATGGATCAAATTTACCTCTACCTCTTGGAACAAGGAACTTCTGAAGACAGCCCTACTAGTTCACTTCTCTGTATACACAGCACAATGGAAATAATTTCTGCAGATTATATTGATAAGCTTTGATACTATTTCTACCCGAAATGTGAATCAGATTCCACTTAAAAGCTGTTACTTTCAGGATAGTCTGACGCTGGTTAAGCAAAACCGGGAATTTCTATTGTAAATAATTGTCGGCCATCAGTTGTAGTGTTACTCGACTTTGGATTTTCAAGTGCTGCTCTTTTTTTCCCTGAGGAGTCAAAGTTTTGGTGTTTTTTGTTTTGTTTTGTTGGTTTTTTTGTAGGAAACTTGTAACACTTATTCCAGTTTTGCTGGTGTTGATCATAACATGGGCATATGTTAAATGCAAGAAACACTGACGACATAATCCTGTGGTTAAAACACTTTAAGTGTATGCTTTCAGGAGACTTAAATGTTTCTGAATTCTGACTGAAAGCTGATGTGATGTGTTGGACTTGGTGGGTAACATACGGCTTGGCTCTGCCTGATTCCTCCTTCATAAGGATGGTGATTGCTGCTACACAAGTGTGCTCCAGATACGTCACAGGTTGAAGCTGAGATTGCTGCATATTAAGCAGAGATTCACTGTGAAGGGAGCAAGAGAAATAAGGAGAGGAATGCTTGGACCTTTAACTCTGGGTTTGCAACAGCTGAGGTAGCAAGGTGTTTCTGGCAAGCTGGTGGGAGCACACTTGAGTGCAGTCCTTGCCCCCTTCCTCCCCAGTTGACCAGCCACTTTGTGTACCTAAATTTTGTGATGCTGGGCAGCTTTCTTACCATTTCGCTTAGTGTGGTAGCTCCATGAGGTTCAGTTTAGGATGGAAAAAGATATGTTCCCTCCCAGCATGTTTTTTAAAAATCTCTTAGATGGACGCAATGCATTCATGAATACTTATTCCTGGTCTTGACTAGACCTCTGTATAACTGCCTGATACAAAGGGGTCACTAAGATTTGTGACTGGCTTCTTAGGAATTTTACTCATAAAATTTGCACTTTTTTAAGAGAAACTGCTGCTGACTATAAATGTTATCTATCTACTAACAGCAACAGCTGTAGGAGGAACATAGCCTGGAACACTAATAGTTCTTACTAATAGTGTCTAATATAATACATATTTCAGTGAATGAAAAAGTTCAAGTACTGTGTTAAATTTTTCTTGTTGGAGTGGTTTTTTACTTGCTTCTGACTGTGATTTTTTTACTTTTAATTTGTATGGATTTTTTTTTTCCTTTGGGGCCTGTAGACAGCTAAAGGGTGAATGTTGCAGTTCTCAATGGCTGAGTCACTTAATTTTGTTGTTCTTAGAGGGTCGTGCTTCTTTGAACTGTGAACGTGAAAATTACTTAGGGAGGTTTCAAGAGCAATGAGTTATCAAGGATTTAAGAATCAAATTAATCAAGAATGCATACCCAAGAAATAAAGCAAAAGGCCCCCCCCCCCAAATATCAGTCTTTCAGCTTTTCAACTTTTATCATGGCCGCTCATGCAAAAGCAACTTTAATTCTGCGAAGTCTTGCCTTGCAAAACATCAGCATTAATAAAAACTCAGCAGAAGAAAGTGTCCTTCCAATTATGCTCTTACAATTGAATTTGTATTTAGTCTTCCCACAGTTAGCATATGTATAATCCATGTTATAAAAAATCCCTACAAAGAAATTTAATGATTTTGTAAGTAGAAGAAGGTATCTGTCCTACGATAATAACTAACTTAAAATTTTGTGTACTTGCCATTTTCAGAGAAATGTCTTCGGTAAGGTGTTGGGGTTTTCTTTTTACCTCTGTGATCAGACTCTTCAATGGGATGTTGTGAAGTGAGTACAGTTCTTAAGACTGGGTTATATATGTTAACAAGTATGTGTAATGCAAGATGCATAATTCTTGCCTACCTCAATTCTCTGGAAGATGCATAATGCAAGAAGATCCTTCAGCTTTGTTGATTCTGTAGTATAAAAATGAATAATTTTAGAATATGGGAAGATAATTTCTTCTTCATTTGCCTTTTGCTTTCAAAAAATCAAATAACTGTGCAAGGTGTCCTGCACATGGGTCGGGGAAATCCCGAGCACAAATCCAGGCCAGGCAGAGAATGGGTTGAGAGCAGCCCTGAGAAGGACTTGGGGGTGTTGGTTGACAAGAAGCTCATCGTGACCTGGCAACATGCGTTTGCAACCCAGAAAGCCAACTGTATCCTGGACTGCATCAAAAGAAGTGTGGCCAGCAGGTCGAGGGAGGTGATTCTCCCCCTCTACTCCACTCTTGTGAGACCCTACCTGGAGCACTGCATCAAGCCTCAGGGTCCCCACCATAAGAAAGGCATGGACCTGTTGGAGTGGGTCCAGAGGAGGGCCACAAAATGATCAGAGAGGTGGAACACCTCTCCTATGAGGAAAGGCTGAGAGAGTTGGTTTTGTTCAGCCTGGAGAAGAGAATGCTCTGGGGAGACCTTATTGCAGCCTTTCAGTACTTAAAGGGGGCCTATGAGAAAGATGGGGACAAACATTTTATCAGGGCCTGCTGTGATAGGACAAGGCGTAATGGTTTTAAATGAAAGGAGGGTAGAGTCAGACTAGACATAAGGCAGAATTTTTTTACAATGAGGGTGGTGAACCACTGGCACAGGTTGCCCAGAGAGGTGGTAGATGCCCCATCCCTGGAAACATTCAAGGTCAGGTTGGATGGGGCTCTGAGCAACCTGATCTAGTTGAAGATGTCCCTGCTTGCTGCAGAGGGGTTGGTCTAGATGATCTTTAAAGGTCCCTTCCAACCCAAACTATTCTATGAACTTGGTGATTCCTGTGTGTGCTGCCAGTAAATATTATCACAGAGCATTTTTTGTAAGTTTGTTATTTCCCTGTGGATTTTATAAAGTCTTTCTCATGGTGATACTTGGGCTATAGAAGTACTACGTACAGAATTTGATCTCTGTGGTCATTGCCTATGAAGTGACCTACTGTATTTTATGTGCATGTAGTATACATTTCTGTTATGTTATCAAGACAAAAGATGGTGTATATTTAAAAAAAAAAAATCCAGTGAGGTTTGCTTTGGAAGTTTCAGCAGAGCATTTATTCTGCATCTCAGCCCTAAACTGTAAATTGTAGTGATAATGGTGATGTTTGCATCTTTATTTCCTTGGTTTTTTTCTGTTCTGTTTTTTGAGGCCTGTGTTAATGCTTGTGTAGTGTTTAGCACAGTCCCGCTCGTCATCTTTTTTAGAGCTTCTAATTATACAGCATCTGTGTTACAAAAGTGATTAAACAGCTAGTGTGTGTGATTTAATCCAGATTTGGGGCTTGAGAAATGCATAAAATGCAATCCGGTAGTATTTGTGCTCCTGATTAGTACAGAATTGTTTTGCCCTTCAAATGAGAAATACCATACGGTTAACTCTCAGCTATCCAGAGGCAGCTTATCTGTGTGATGAATGAGTGAATGCCACGGGCTGACACCTGCACTGGTCTTGTTTGGCTGTCAGCTCTGCGCTCATCAGTTTAGTCATGGCAACTATACTGCTACGAGCCTTGATTTAGGTTTGAGTTTGGGAAAGTTATCACAGCCACCCTACGTCCCAGATCCTGAGCTAGTAAGTCCTTTGGAACTGAGCTAGCCGCATGCAGAGCTGTCCTAGGCTGTCTCTCTAGCATCTGGACTACTGGGAAATATTGTGCAGAAATGTCTATAGGGAGCCAGCTTGGATCTGACATGGCTGGTTTTAACTCAGGTAAAACAAACTTAGTCAGGCTCAAGCATATGCCTTTTGGGCCAGTCTGAGCATCAGTATCATGCTCTTCAGCACATCTTGAGTATCCCTGTTAACTAGATCTTTTTTTCGTGTAGTGAGAAATGAGTATCAGGCTGATGTATTTAACATTTAAGTTCCTTTATGAACCCAGTTTTAGGTTGTATTGCTTGGGTATGCAACAGGTTGAAGCCGAGCTCCTGCTCTTAGGATTATTTCTATGTTTAGCATAAACAAAAGTTTCCTTCCCTGAATATCCCAGCCCCTATCTGAGTGCTATAGCTAGTTTAAAGGGTTGGGTAGCCTCTTACCTGCTTTCCTTTGGACCGCTGGTTTCCACACTCACTGCACTCATCAGTCATTTGGGTCGCAGGGGACCACAGAAGGTAAACTGCTGCAAGGTCCTGTTCAAAGCAGGCCAGCGCTGAATTCAGACCGCATCGCTTAAGACTTTGTCAGCTGGGTCTTGAAAACCACAGACCACAGCGATTCCCCGCGCTCCCCGGGTGACTTGTCCCAGTGCTTAGTTATCCTCGTTCGGCATCATCACTGACTGAGTTTCAATGAGGGATGTGCTCACTGGCTCCTTCCACAGCACCCCAGAGCTCCGACTTGTCTCCTGGCTGGCAAATCCTGCCATGAGGAAGGATGTAACCCAGGTCGCTGGGTTACTGAGCAGCCCTGCAAACTGCTCAGCTGTCAAGTGACAAAGGGGAGAAAGCACTTTGAGAGAAAGACTGTCCAATCTCTAATGAATTGCCCACGTTTCCAACACTGAAGAGGGATGGTGGGTCTTCCACTATTTCCTGCCAGCTTGTTTAAGCATCTTAGCGCTCAGAGCACTGGATGCTGTGAATTCTCTTGTTCCCAAAGTTGTCACTTCCACGAGGCCTCTTCCTCCATATGTGGCACCTGGGTATTCTCCTGTGATTCCCACTTCAGACTAACTGTAGGTTTAAATAGCTGGATCACTTGCAGCAGGACTCATGTCATCTCATTTCATTTGCCTAAAAGTTTAGTCATCTAGTCTAAGCTAGTCACCAAGGATTACTCTGTAGTCAGAGCGGGAGATGCATCTGCAAATGATGCTTTTTTCCACCCAAAGCCGTATGTCCAAAATGGAGTCCACTGAATCAGTGTTGAAAAGTATTTGGACTGCAGACTGCACCTTTCAGTACCTTTTAAAAATGTGCCCTGCAGGTTCTTAAGAAAACAATAGCTTTTGGTCACACTGGAGCTTGCTGAAGAGTTCCTCTTTTATAGGAAAATTGCTTTTCTTTCTTTGAAATTCCGTTGAGCAATTTGCCCCAGCTTCCAGTGTTTCCACTCTTTGGGGACATCTGTCCTGTGGCTGAGGATACCACAACTTCCAGAGTTGCCAGTCCCCTGGGTTCCCCCAGGATCCTGCCTTGTATTTGGCAATGGACTTCAGTCTGTGGTGTTTCGAATGGAATGGTTTGGGCTTTGTAAAATCCTGTTTTCCTACAGACTTTGTTTCACAAGTAAATAAGGATCAGCTGTTTGCTCTCTTCTCATCCAAGAGCTGAGGGGACATAATGAAGCAAGTACGCAGTGTCGAATTTTTTTCACAAAAGATGCCATTGAGCTGCGGGACTCCTTTCCCCAGCGTTTTGGTATTTGTTGTGATTAGAGTGGCTAAGTTCCTTATGAAGACCAGAGAAACCAGTTTCCATGGCCAGGCTCCTTTTTGGTATGGCTTGGGTTGGCTGCGTGTTTTCACGATAGAGCTGGCGAGATGTGTTAAGAGTGCCATGCAGCTAGCTGCTAGTCAAAATTTGTCCTGTTCCCAGCTTGTTTACCTAGTTTATGAGCGGTATTTGTAGCTGTTATTTTGGGATTAACTGCCACTTCAGTAATTTTGAGATTTCAAGAGGTCACCCAAGTGCTCTGAGACATACAGCCCCATTTGATTCTTGAATTCTCCCCCTGCGAAAGTAAGAGCTCTACCAGTTTCAAGTCTTTCTTAGCAGCTTGGCATGACGAATAACAAACCTGCTGCAGGAGTGCTGCTCAGCAGCTAGACAGTGCTTTCTAGGTAGGGCTTAGGGACTTGCACTGTCATGAATTAAACCAATTTTCAGAGACAGCCTGGGACTCTTAGTACACTGCTAAATAACTCAGCTGCAGAAAGGGATCCTTGGCCCCCAGGCCAATGGTGCAGAGTGAATTACGTCTACATTGCTGCGATCCAGCAGACCTGCAGCAGGCTGGCTGCATCCACACTGCATATACGTGGCCTTGGCTGCTGTTGGATCCTAAGACAGAGTATTATTTTGCATTTATGTTTTAGTTCAAAACACCTGAAATGTGGCCTATGTTGCAGCTTTTCAGACTCGTGCTTTTCTAGCATGAAGCAGATGGTCTGCAATATTTTGGATTGCTCAATGGTTCCAAGGCTGCTGAGACAGTGTTTGGAGGACTGAGACAGTAGCAGAGGACAGAGATTCAAACCTGATGGCAGTCTTAGCCATGCTGCCTATTGGGAGCCTCCTCTGGAATTTCTTGCCAGAACTGCATCCAAGTTCAGTCATGGGGAGATAGCTTAGCTAGAGCAGTCCAAAATAGTGCCAGAGTGTGACCTAACAGCTAAGCAGTGCGGAAGATCAGGGCTCTGGTGCTTGTGTTCAATCCCTGGCTCCTTCATTGAGCAACGTGGGCATAGCCTTAAAGTGTATTTTCATGATGCCACAAATTTACTTAGCTGCAAGCTCAGTCAGATAAAACCCTGGAAGAAACCTCTATACTGTTTTAAGAAGTTGTGTAGATTCCCTCTCCCAGCTCCGGGAAACTGATTCAGTTGCTCCAAACTAAGCAGGATTTTCTTGTGAATTGGAAGGTTAAGCCTGAACATTTTAGTCTATTATATGAAATGAGAAGTGGTCCAAAATGTAGTGCAGTAAAATGAAGGACTCGAGGAGCATTTACTTGCAGCTACTGGGGAACAGGAGGGTCTACCACCACTTCAAAGCTCAAACCTGCCTTCGCCACCACTATACAAGTTAAGATGTTGTGACTGTGTGACTTGCAGGCAGGCAGCAGAAAGTGCACATTAATATTTAATTTTCATCCTGTGCAGCATAGGAGTGTGTCCCTGCTCCTGGCTCTGCTCCGTGTCCCATGTTCTGGCGGGCTGGTTTCTGTACAAAGGAAGGGAGTTGCAGCGAGCTCTGAAAATATCCCTGGGTTCGAACAACTATGAAAGGAAGGAGTGTTACCGAATGCGCTCACCCTGCCCAGCCAGAGAGACCATGTTTTGGAGAGTTTCACAAGCTGTAAGGCCTCAAATCGTGCCAATGTTAGCACATAATCTTCGCTTTGCGTTTGTAAGTGGTCCCCTTGCTTGTGAAGAGAGGGGGAGTTAAGAAGAGAGGTCTCTTTTTGTAGCACTGGGGTTTAGTCTGATTAAAAAAAAAAAAATCTCGATTAGTGTTTTTGGGTAAAAAGAAAACACAGCAAATGTGACTCATTTAATATTGTAGTCAAGTTTCCCTCCTTTGGGTTTCTGTAAAGAGGTACAGAAAGGATTGCAAAGCTGTTGACACAAGGGTAAATGATAAACGGTTGCTGTCTGAGGGGCTGGATGGGTAGCTGGAAGGCAATGCTTCACCCAGGCTTCGCGTTCAGGCCCGCTGGTTGTGCCCACCCAGAAGGCTCAATAAAAACCTTTTTTCTTTTTTTCTTTTTTTTAATTTCTTTTTTTCTTTTTCTTTCATTTACCATTGTTCCACAGAGAGGGGAGGTTCCTGGATTCAGCTATATAAACTTGTTCCGCAGAGAGGAAGGTTCCTGAATTCAGCTATATAAACTTTTAATGAGTGACCTATTTGCGAGTCTCCTTTCCACGCCGGCAGGTAGCATGGGTGGGAGGCAGCAAATCGTGCTCTCTGCTCCGCGGCCGCCCCCCTTCCCCTCCCGCTCCCACTCGATGGGACCCGACCGAGGCAGCCAGAGCTTGACCCAAACTCACCAGCGTGACGTACAGCGGCTGGACGTGGCATTTCTGCACCTCGCTGTATCAACACACCTGCAAAAATAGGCACCTCGTGGTGAAACTGGTGGCGTGTCCAGTCTGCCCTGGCTGACGAGAGACTTCTCAGGCCTAAAGCAAACAGCTCTTGCTAAACACTGAGGCCTGCACTGTTGTTGACATAGCAATAAAATAGCGCTTGCAGCATCCGGCGTCCTTTCTTTCACTGCTTTTGAAACGTGTGGTGCGCCCCAGCACCCAAAAAGCGATGGGTCTGGATCTGGCGTGCTGTGCTTGGCACAGGGAGATCCCTGCGTCTGCCTGGATGGGCCGTAACGGTGCTTGCTCCTGCCGCCGCCGGCCTCTCCGAGGGTCGGGGGGTTTCTCCAAACGCAGGAAACTCTGGCTTAATTTCTCCATACAAAGACAAGACGCTTCCCTGAAATAATACTGATTGCATGTTGGTATTCTTTGGGCTTAATGGATTCCTGAAAAGGGAATTAAGAACTAGAACTGCGGGGGGAGGCCCCAAACCTGGGTCAAAATAAAAGGGACTGAAAAAGGTAAAGTTAAGATGTAACACTGCACGTTCTTTGAAACCCAGATGACTTCATACTATGCAAGACAATGTGGCAAAAGAAGTTTCTAATGAATGATCCAGTTCATCATATGATACTTCAGTAAATACTGAAAAACAGAACTATTGCTCAAGGTTATGCAGTCAGGTGTTTTTAATGAAAATATTCTTGAGTTAACTTCTGTGGAGAACTCTGGACAGAATTTGTCCTGTGGACAGTTAGCTACGACTTTTTATGGAAAACATCACCAGTAAACTGTAGTTACTTAACCTTTGCTTTGAGAAAGGAGTTCATAGGCTGTCCTGATGACAGCTTAGTCCTCTATCTCTGATAGACTCGAAAGATATTCGTACTGCTAGAGTGAAAATGAAATGTGTACATTACATATGCTGTAAAGACACAGGATATGTAGAGAGGATAATAAACAAGCATTGATTAACAACTGGTTTGACCTGAGGCAGGTGTGGGTTTTGCATCTCGGACTTTGTCCCATTTTAGCGTTCACATACGGCTTCGTGACAGACCAGATGCACGTGTTGATTGCAAGCAGAGTCCATCTTTCATGTCTATGGTACCTAAAAATACATAGTTTAATGCTGTATGCGGGGAGAAGAACAAGAACACCCACATTTGTCTTGAAGTTGTACTTGAAAAATGAAAGAAAAATGCCCATTTCAAGTCTGCAGGATCCCTCCCTGTTCCAGTGGTGTTCCAGTGTTTTTCTAGCGAGCTGCCCTGTAGGCCCATTTGCAACTCTGTAAAAAATTGTCATTACAATTTGCTTCCCAATATTACACCTGCCGTTTCTCTACAGTAACGAATAAAGGGTACAAGAGTGATACCACTTGAACAAGTGGCCTTGAAATGCCAGATTTTGGCTGCGATACAGTTCAAGGTTTGTGTAAACATCTTCATCCTGAAACTTGAATTCAAGCATTGGTTAATTCAGCGTGTTGGAAAGAGCCTGATGATAGTTTATTTGTGTGCATCTCAAAACCGCTGCATAGTTTGGCATGGGAAGGGTACAGCAGCGAACTGGCAAGTCAGGAGCGAGGTCAGTTGGCAAAATGGCAAGGAAGCTTGCACAATACCTGCCTGCCATCGGTTTGGCTCTCGCTGATGCTAATGGCTGTTGCTGTCAGGAGCTCTGAAGTCACCCACAAAGCAAACAACGTTAAAGAAACACCCAATGCGTTGTAGACATTTGTATAACACTGTAAACCTGAGTCAATTTTATTAATGGAATGTGCTTTATCAATGGAAATGAGAATCTGGATTTGGGGGAAAGGAGATTGATGTGAGATGGGGTTTTTTTGGGGGGCTGGATGGAAGAGGAGTCTCTTCTGTGCAGTGAGATTCATTCCTCTGGAAGGTCCCCACCAGGTGTTTTGGTGAAGTCCTGTGGAGGAATGTGCAGTAATAAAAAATGGAGATTCAGTGGACGAACCAGGAGGCAAGGATAGATTTATGTCCTTGGCAGCTCAGGCCAGCCTCCATATGTTGTTAACATTAGATGGCGAGAGAAATTAACTGTATCATATGCTATTGCACAGCCTGTATTTTAAGCCTCTCCTGTTTAAAACCAGCTTAAAACAAATGGAAAAGATAAAATGAGAATTTTCCTCAAGTGAGAACAGATGGCAAAGTTTTCAGGCTCTGGAAGGCAGAGGGACACTTCTCCATGGCCAGCAGGAGGTGGGACAAAGGAGCTCTCCTCAGGGCACTGTCTCACCTCTTTCTGCAGCAGGAACGTCTAAATCCTCCAACAAAGTGCTTTTTGTTGCCATAGCTTACCTTTTGTAGCCAGCCTCCCTTTGCTTTACTATGGTTTGAAGCTGAAAATATTATGGGCGTAAAGTTCCCTGACAGACATGGTCATTACCCCTGATGACACTTGGTTCATTAAGCTGCGTTTTTGAGGTCCTTCTTCAGCAAGGCTTGGGGCCTGTAACGTGGTACCATCAAGCATCTTGGTCTTCTTCCTTTTCTTACATATCTGGAAATGTGTGAGTTTATTCTTGATTTTTGTGGCCTCTAAGTTGCTCTCAGGTGGTCTGTCTGCCCAGCTGGCACCTCCAGTCTTCATGAGCTGCGGTGTCAGCAGGCAAAGGAGCCGTGCCAGACATCGGCAGGACCCAGTCATACCCTGTCACGGGCATCCAGAGCTTCCAAATAAAGCAGGGAGGATGCTTTTAAAACAGGAACTCTGCAATTAGGCCCAATGTTTGTTTAATTTATTAAAGATGTGGGCTGACTTCAGTTCCTCAAAAGCCTTAGTTGCAATTATTTTCTTTTAAGATGTGAGCCTTTTTAAGTCTCTGAAACAAACTCCACTTCCCATTTTGTCCAAAAATTTTGTCACTAGAGCACCTACCTGGGGATGCTTCAATTCTCATTTCACCTGCGCAGGGGATTTTGTAATTTGTATCCATTTAACTATGACAATTACCCCCCACCTCCCCAAAACAGTGCCCCCAAGTAACAAGGTGTCTGGGGGTTATTTTCACAGTCCCTGATGATGAATTTTTCTTCCCCAATAAAAATTTATTTGGTCACTGAAATAACAACATCATTAATGAATTATTCACTGGTTTGCTTTACCTCCCAGTAGAGTGCCCTAACTGGTAGGCCTCAAAGTCATTTCCCTCTCTCTTTGTTCAATGTATATTTAAGTAATTACTTTATACAAAGGGGTGGAACAGCTCCAGGAGGAGAGCTTGGCAGAGCAGGGCTGCTTTGTCGGGGCGGGCAGGATCCTTTCCTGAGACATGGCTGCTGAGGACTTCACATCCCAGTAGGGAAAGACAGAAGTTGGACCAGTATCTCCCAAATCCTGCATGCGGGCTGTTGAATAACAGCACTACTGCCTTCATTTTGCAAATGATACCAGAGTGCAGCTGTTTGAACATTTTGTTTGCCCTGAAACAGATTAGTTTAATGTCAATGAGGACACCTCTTTTCAAGTCCCATTTTGCTTTGGAAAAAAATGCCTTTTAATTTTTTCAGTGGTTTACTTCCAAGGCTTAAGTAAAATGAAAAAACCCAAAGAATTTATTGACACATCTATAGCTAGCTGGGCCTTGCAGAGAAAAGGCAGAGGGGGAAATGCAGCTGCAGGTTGATCCCTGCAGGGCAAGGAGATAGCTTTTCATTTTCCGTCTGCCGCAAGATGATGAATTTCATTGCATCTGGAAAATAGTCATGGCTATAGGATCGCAGTTCAGCTATGACCTTCTAGGCGGTTCATATCACCGTGGAGCCTGGGGGTTTGGTTGGGTTTATAATCACTGTTGCACTGCTGTACACTCAGTAAACATTTTGAAAGCTGACAGCAGCTCCAACTGCTAGAGACTTTAGTTTTCAATGTAATCTGAGATCCGAAGCACGTTTTGCAGAAGGGTTGAACTGTGGGCGCTCATGAAATATACAACAGAGGCTGCCATTGCTCATACCTGTATTTCTTATTGCTGGCAAACCTGGTAGCAACCAAATCACTTTCTAGCCTCTGCAAATGAGAATAACTGAAATACTAGGCCAGCCAAACACCGTGGTATGACTACAAATAAACTACAATGTCTGGATAAATCCAGTGTGGATTATCTGTCTAATCAAAATTTGTAAGGTGTATTTGACAGTACAGAATCTGAATTTCTCAGCAACAAGTCATCAAATAATTCAACAATTGGCCAGGAAGTTAGTTGTTTACACTAAGACAGCTTTCTTCCAAGGCTTTGGGTGTGGATGTAGCATAATATTTATTTAAAGATGGAGATAAAAATTTACCATGCACATATAATCTTGTATGTACATCTCTGATGTAAATACCTTCTTATCCGTAATGCCTCTGACTGCTGTAATTATGTATTGCACTATTTATACAACCAGGAAGATAAAAATTAAAAAGGAAATCCTCTACATCTTTTATATTGGGGCACACAAAGCACACAAAGGACAGAATCAGAGCGTTGGTTTTCATATGGATTTGGGTTTTTTTAGCAAATGAAAGGGCTTCTAAGCACACTTATTTTCTTCTCACCATGTAGTTTCTAACAGTTACGCTATAGGTTATGTCTGGAGAAGATCAATCGGCTTTTTCCCCCCGTCTTTGTAGTAACAGTGTAGTAGAGGGTTGCGGGTTTGGCGCTCTCTCCTCTGCCTCGTTTGACAGCAGGCGTGGGCTCTGTGCTGCAGCAGCCCAGGAGCAGTTAATGGTGAAGCGATTGCTGCCACGAGAAGATGCTTAGCAGACCGGTCCCAACACGGCGTACATCTCCCTTACCAAGGATTTTAAACTTGTTGACTGGGAAAACCCTACTTGCCAGAACAAGATTTTTTTTACACGCAGCGAGAACAATCTCCTATTGTCTCCGGGGATAAAATGGTGCCAATAAAAGATAAAAACCCCATGCCAACGTGGTGATACATAAGTATGTTAACTGCTTCACCACTATATTTAACTATGAGGTAAAAGCCTCTGAGAGGGGTGGGTTTTTTTGGTCTCACACATCTGAATAAACGGAATGTACCAATTACATTGAAAAAAACCCCAAATGTTACATTCACAACTCCATAACTATGAGACTGAATATTACCATTTTTTTTTGTTCGTTCCTATGCCCTGGCTGAGCATCTGTATGGCAAGGCAGGAGAGAAGGTTGAAGCATCTCCCGCAGCCTTCCCAGCTTTGTGGGGCTGCTGTCACAAGTGAAGCATTCCTGTTTTAATTCTCTATAGCTGGAAAGAAGATGCTCTGACCCACTTCAGTTTTTCATGGGAATGCATCATTTCTTGTGCCTCCTTTCACAGTGGTTCCTTCCCTCCTACAGAAGTAGAGGCTGCCTCAGTTTCACCCTCACTAGGGCAGCCCAGCTCTGCGTGAGCAATGGCTGCTTGAGGGTACCTGCTTGGGGTAGCCAGCAGTTTTCATGGAGGGGAAGGAGACTGGGAATGGGTCTTATCTAAGACATGCATTGGCTAGAAAATGGCAGAAGCGGGGTCTGATATTCCTGATTCCCCCCTCTCAGCTTGGTGCCCTGACGATGAGCCTGGAGGGTTGGGGTTCCTCTGCCCCGACTCCTCCTCCTCCTCTGACTCCCACTCCTGGTGGCCTGTCCCCATCCGGTGAGGGGGCAGGCCCTGGCGGCAGGGCGGCCCGGTGGCCGGGTACGTCTCTGCACCATGGGCTCTCCAGGTCGACATGTAGGTGAAGGCTGGGACACCTTCTCCGGAGACATTGTCTACGCAGGAACCAGAGCAACTCCTAGAAGGGACCCTGGATGCAGCAAGCACCTATTTTAAGAGGAAGAGCATTTAGCCATCCCAGGCCTGTTGTATTCAGCAGTGTAGATAAGGTCTGCGGGACATGAAGCAAGAGCTTGCAGAGCCTGTGTGGCAGACGGGTGCCTCTTCCCAGAGAGGAGTGTGCTCGAGACGAGGGGCTCTGGAAACTCCCAGGCTCACCAGGGAGGCACTGGGGGACAGACCAAAGGATCCTCAGGCTTCGGTGCTGCTGGCCGATACAGGCTTTCAGGATCCTTTGGCTACTTGGATACGGGTAACCACAAGGAGAATTTGGTGGTCCAAATCTTGCTCTGTGCTTTCGCCTGGTTTTCCCTACACAAACTGATGATTGTGCTGACAGTTTTTAAACAAATCTGCTGCTTTTCCCTTGATCTCCCATTGCTCTGCCCATCCTGCTCAAGCCCATGTTGTAAGTTAGCTGGACAAGTGATGGTATTTTTCATGCTCATAGTACTGGTGTTGCCTTTGAACAGTTCTCAGATGTTTGCTGAGGGGTGCTTTATCTTGAACCGTTCCAGCCCACCCTTCTCTTTTTATTCCCCCCCCTCCTGCTCCAACTTCTCTTCACTAAGCTCAAACAATATATCTCCTAAAGATCAGGTAGAGAAGCAGTTTATAGCACGTATTGCATGTATGTATATGTACAATACACATATGCATGCATATGTAGTGTATGTGTATACACACACAGAGTATGTATTTATATATGTATGTATATGCATAGACAGAGTATTGCAGAATAGCTCCAAATGCAGTGTAGCCTCTAGATGCTACTGGGTTACAACCAACCAGCCCCTCTTTCAAAATCTCTTTTTTTAAGTTTGGGTGTGCTCATTGTGGAGAGCCGGCCCCATTATGGGGCTTGCCCTTTTCCATTGATTACATGGCACCAAAATGTAGAATTGAATGCAAGTCTAGGTTCATGCTGAGAAAACCCTGCTAACCTCAGGGAGAAGGAATTAGTCGGTTCTGGAATTTTAATTTGGTCCCAACTGTATTTCAGCTTTCTTTCAAAAATCTGAAAAGCATAACAATCAGGAAAACCATGCTACATAGATCCATGTCATTGAGTTAAAATGTTTGTTTGGAATAAATAAATGGAAGTGCAAACCACTGCAAACAATCTGGTTGCAGATTGTTGTCAAAATTATATACACACATGTATACATTTTCATTTCCTTCCTCCTCAAGATAAATTATCCCTTAAGCTTCTCCTGTGGAACACATGTGTCTCTGGAATTTCAGGAGACTAAAATGTGTGGAAATGCAACATGTGAAATCAGAATTACATCTGGTTATGTACTTTTTGACTCCAGTATGGCTCAGTCTCGTGCTTCCCAACAATGTTTAGATTAAGCCCTCCAAGATGAAAATTGATTCTCTTTGTGTCTCTGAACTTGCAGCCATGAGAATTAAAAGAAAAAAAAGAAAAAAAAAAAAGAAGGCAAGAAAGAGAGACTTTTTCTGGTGTAGTCTTTTCCTGCATTGCTCTACATCTTTTCTAATTGGTAAAATCGGCTGTTATGACAGAGGCAGCATCATAAATAATAAGCAGCAAGCTGTCCAACTAAGAGCTGCTTTCTCACGCTATTTCCTGCAGAGTCAGATTGTATGGATGCTTGCAAATATCTAAACTTGGGGCAGTATTTGAACATCCCTATTACCTTTCTGAGCTTTAGATCCAGCTCTTTGATTTGTTCTCTCAAGCTCCTTAAAGCTCCTTCTCTGCCAGTTTGGATGATGTGTAGGAGTCTGTGATGAATACGCTCATTATCTAATACAAAGTGGCATAAAACACTCATGCCATGAACTCCGCCACACAGCTATACCCTGCTGCAATTCTCTGATTCATGCTGTACGAGATTAATAGCATTTATGTTATTCATATATCTTGGTTGACCTTGATCTGTTAGAAACTCCCTCCTTTTTATCTCTGTCCCATACTGGGGAGGTTTTGTCCCACATTAACAATGGATCTTTTGTACTTCAAAGCACATTCCCCCCACGCCCAACATCCTGAGTTTTAATTTTCCTTACATATATAATATCTGTTCCCTTCTCTTTCCCTCTCATATTCTTACCTATGTTTAATGGGCTGATACTATCTCAGGAGCTGTAAGCTTTTATTGTATTTTTATAAAAATCATCCTAAGTTAACCCTTTGGAAGCTAATTGCAGAAAAAGATTTAAATTCTACTGGAAGAAAAAAACCCCATGCTCTAAGCATAAATAGCATTTGTAGCTTTTCTCTCGGGCGTTTGTAGGGCAAATACTGTCATTTCAGCTGGGACAATACATAAGAAGACATGCGTGTGTATGGGGAAAAAGATGATACAGGATTTTGAATAAGGGAAAAAAGGGGTCGCAGAGCTATAGGTGTGATTTTTCAGAAAGCTACGGTTCCTGAGTCTCTCCTTGGGCACATTACAAAACTGGGCCATCTTCCTGCCTCTTGTGTTGCTCCTGTGCTCAGAGGGATGAATCGTTCTCCATGGTCTCCCACTTCTGCTCCCCGCTGCAGCACGCCGTTCCCCACTCATGGCGATGCAAGAGACCCTTTGTCTGTGAGAAAATTTGGGTTGTGTAGGAAAAAAATGTCCTGTTGGAAGTAGGCATCCATGGTCTAATATGTTTTCAGCCAACGAGTCTGCCTTTGCTGGCTGCAGCCTTCCACTACTGGTGGGCCATAGGGAGGGCGAGCCAGAGCTGGGGTTGGGGCTCGGAGGAGCCGTCCCCTGCAGAGGAGAAGGCATCCTTCCCCGCACCCAGGGTCAACAGCGGTGCCTGGGGGACAGTTTGCTGCCATGCTGGTGTGGAAGGAGCTCTGGATGGGCCCAGCAGCTCTTGTCTCGGCTGTGTGGAGCAGGAGCTATCGGGGCTCTGGGCAGGTCATGCCCAGGAGGAGACAGAGGGACGAGAGCAGAGCTGGGCAGGGGCTGCTGGCAGGGCAGGAAGATGCGGAGGAGCACAGAAACAGATGCAGCGGGAGCGTGAGAGAAGGAAAAGACCAAAAGTGGGAGGTGGTGACGAGCCTGAGCGTGAGTCTAGTGAAAATAACAACAGAGCCCCTACATACGGTGGGAGGACAGGCGCTGCCTGTAGTTCTGGGGCCAGCCTCACACCTCGAGGAGTCACGGCTCTGCTGTGGACTGGGCGTCCTACATCCTTACCGCCCTTCCTGGCCATCTTCCACTGCAGCTGGAAGTGGGATCCAGCTCTGTCTGCACCCCAGTCTCTTGCAATTGCTGTGACATTGCCACAGGTGAGCTGGGAACTCCAGCTACTGCCTCCCTCCCTTTTATCCTCAGCACATGCCAATACTGAGAGCTGTCAAAACAGGTATATGTCTGAGACCAGAAATTGCAACTGGTGTGATTCTTAGGGTTCTAATGGCTTTCCAGTCTATTTTTTTATTTATATCTCCCTCTGGCTTGTGATTGGCAGCTTCTTAATTTTTATTTTCCCATCAGCTTTCTGAAAGGCTGGATTAGAAATGTAATAGGTAAGAATGCTGATCTGGAAATATATATGAACCAGGGGCTGTGGGGAGAGGCAGTGTCTTCTCTCAGACACACTGATACCGCTGAAAAACTAGACAACTTCCAGGTACAGTGGCTCATCTTTAGGTCATGAAATCTTGTCTTTATTTTTTTTCCCCAGTGACATTGGTTAGGACTAATAAAAGATACGATGCCTTCTCCCAGATTCCTCCTTGCTTGTGTCCCTCGACCAGCATCGCTCCAGCAGCGCTTATCAGTAAATATTTGTGGCCAGAGCTGTGCTGCTGGGAGCGGTCCCCCCTCCCTCCCGTCCCAGCTGTCATCTCCCGGTCGCCCCGCTGCCCCGGCGTGCAGCCCCTGGCGCGCAGCCCCCGCGCCCAGCGGCAGCAGCCCAAGGAGCAGGGGGATGCCTGGCTCTGCTCCACGGCCCGAACGCCGAGCCCACCTGCAGCTCTTTTTGTAGGGGATTTGCTGAAAGGGAAATAAAACAATTGTGCTTAACGCAGAGTAAATAGAGCAGATCCTACCCACCTTTCTTTGCAATGGATGGGGAGTTCTGCGTAGTTTTTCCTGCTGTTTTATGGGGGTTTTACAGTACATGAACTACCATGGATAAGAGTTTTTAAAGCAGACAGTGCTTTAAAATGTTTACGAGTTTTCCTTGTGCTCATGCTGTTGTTGCCCCCCAGGTCTGAATCACGTTAAGATCCTTCTATGTTATAATCCATTGAATTAGCTAAGGGAGAAAAAAGAAGAGACCAAGATAATTTTTTCTAATCTCTGCTTTAATCCTGCAAAGAAAAACCTGACACTTTCTAAAAGAATTCCTAAGTGATAACAACCTTATCAGTATTAGACCCAAGGTTTAACTGTGCTGTGCCTGTGTTAAAGGAAAGCTCTGTTGACTCTGGATTTGCAACAGAGCATATACCACTCTCATGGGATTAGAAACCCATATACTTTGGCCTTGTGAAATTGTTTTGCTTTCTCGGCATGTTCAAACTTCTTGAGGAAGTGAAGGACTTCCTCTATGAAGGGCCATGCTTACTTCATTTCTTTGTGCTCCAAGTACTGAGACAGCAAGTTCTTCAGGAGATCTGTTCTTTGTTCACTTTGGGTTTATTTATGACATGCATCTGCCTGCCTTTTCCTCTCTGCATTCAATACTAAGAAGAAAAAAAGAAAGGAAAAAAAAAAGAAAGAAAGAAACTCGGTTCTTCTACAAAACCATATCCCCTAATCTTTATTCAGGGATAGACTGACACTTTAAGGCACAGTTTCACAGTAAATTAAATTGCAGGGTGCAGTGCCAGGAAGTGTATCAACATCAGCAGGGAAAATATCCTACCCACCATCATCCTCCTGGGCTTTGAAGAAGCCCTGCTACTTTCTTTTTTTTTTTTTTTAGATTATAAAAAGCAAGCCATGCACCAGTACGCCCAAACATTTTCTGACCTTATGGCCTCCACCAGGCCACACACAATAAGTTTGTCTTTTCACTTTTCAAGCCCGAGTTTTTGTCTAAGTTTTTCGTGTAACTCCGTGTGACAAATTCCCTGTTTCTGTGCAGGTCACGTGAATTCCCACCAGTGCTACAGCACTTGGGTACTGCTTGCAAAGTTGTGCAAGAGCATTCCTTAACAGGCTGGGGTCCCAATACACTTTGGGTAGAATCGGGCTGTATTGCTGCTGTCCTACAGCACCAGTTAGGACACTGACTGAAAAGCGGTAAAAGCCTGGTAGTTCCCAGCTGAAAGTCAAGGTACCCAGAGAATGATCAGGTTAATACAGAGACACTTGCAACAATTCCTCAAAACATCTCACAGCACAAAGCCACATGGGACTTCTTTAAAAGCTGAACGGTGCTTCAACCTTTAATACTTGTGACAGTTTGTACTTACCAAAGCTATTTGCTGATTCCCAGCATAACATAGCAAGATGCAATGGAAGGGGGCAGAGTGATGATAGCATTTAAATTCAACCTCCAAAAGGAGGAGAATCATCTGCTTTTCAGGTCTATAGGGACAAGAAATAATTTCATTAAACTGGAGTGGAGGAGATTTCGACAAAAAGCCTTTCTGACATGAAGGGTGAATAAATGCTAAACTAGACTGGGAGGCCGTGGAAATCTAACACTAAAGGTTTGTCAACAAGAGGTTAAACAAACTTTGGTTTAGTTTGTATAAAGAAACAAGATCAGTTGAAGAAAGATGGACCTGCTCCAAAATTACAGAAGGGATTTCCCAACGCTGACCACTGGGCACTGAAGTCTCCTTCCTCCTGCTCCTGCAGTGAACAGGAATTCAAAGTAGGAGGCTGTCTTACACAGCACTGCGGAATGGCTGAACTGATGACTCTGGATTTTGGGGAAAATTTTGCATTGTGCTAAGAATGTGTGAATACAGGTGTTATAACAGAAGTCTGACCAGGCACTGCATTACTGAACAGGGACTGCTGAAAAGCTGTTTGAGTTAATGAGTACATGACACAAACCTGGAAACCAGGCAGCCAAGCCCTGTCTGATGTAGATTTACCAACATGATAAAACATCTTTCAGAATGAATGTAAAATAACTAAATATTTGTAAGAATTTCCAGGAAATGCACTGAATGGAGGTAGCAGGCAGCGTGAGAAAGCAGCAGTGGTATAATGTTGTGTCTTGTGCATGTGTTTGTGCATCCCTACCACTGTATCCCCTGTAACCATCTGGAGTTGTTGCCTGCCTTGTTTGGGATCTGGACGGGGGCTGTATTTTTAGCTTGAATTCAAACATTGTCAGTGCTTGGCTATGAGTTGCACAGGCGCTTGCCATTTCTAATATTCATTGTTTGGGACTGGAAAACCTTATATAGCCTTGAGTTGGAAGATAATATATTCAGCTTCTACAGTCACAGGAACTGACTGACTGATTTATACCTACTCGGTGTTGAGGATTTAGGTAAAACCATCAAAAACGTCTCAGTGTTGTAGAGTAGAAACTGGGAAACTTTTCTGACTGGTACCATATTTCACAATTTCATTTTACCTTGTTTCTTTTAGAAGTTCTTTTTAAAAGTGGTTTCAACCCAGCATTTTAGATGAGGCTGTTGTGGTAAGGGACGTGGCACTGTCTGGAAATACCAATTCCCCTCCACTTACTGTAGAGGGAGCCTAGAGGGCTAGTTTAGATTACACATTCATCTTTCAGACTACTGACATTAGATTAGAGGAATCTGTGTCTTTGCCTGTAGTGAAATTAAACCACGAGAAGAGAAAGTGCAGAAAGCAGATCCACAAAAGTTGATACATAGTGGAAAAACTTAGCTGGCTATTAGGAAATAGTTATGAGATAGTGTGGTTTAGGCACTATTTCTGAAACACCTACTTTGAGCTTGCAAAGAAACGCCTACTGGTATCTGGGGTCACAGCTATGAAACAACTCCTGGAGCTGGTTACCTTAGTGCATCTGTTCTCATGAAGGCCGGCAGAAGATGGGAGCCGGGGTTAAAGTATTCTCTGGCAATGTCAGAAATACGAGGCCTTTCTTTCCTCTTTTGACTGCCACTTGTGAGAAATGGCTGTTTAATAGCCAGTGTCCAAGAGAGGGTTCTTGGCCATGAATTCCACACAGAGGGATGCAGGTCCCTGCAGTTCAGACTTCAGTGCCTACTTTGTTTACAGAGATGTAGAAAGGCATGGCACAAAACCAGCTCCTGGACTGGCCTTTGCAGGCAGAGGAGTGTGTGGCCTGTGAATTGTCTGTCTTTAGATGTGAATTAGGTGCCAGCTTGCTTCACACCATCTAAACTTAGGTTGTTGTGAGCATACTCAGGAGAAAGATATCTGGGTATCGAAGAAAATTTACTATAGAAACCATGACTTGGGTACCTCCAAGGTGACATGGCACCTAAACAGAGACTTTAAAAATCCAAATTTGGCCTTAGAGACGTAGAATGGCAGTGAAGCTATTCTGCGAGGGCCATGTCCTGGTAGCTGCTCTGTATGGCCACATGGAGCTTAGCGCAGGGTCACCTCTTGAGTCCTTACCAGAGTGCACCTGTGCTACCTGCCCTGAATTCCAGGCTGCAGGGACTAGAGGACTTCCAGTTCTCAGATAACAGCTCCCACCAGATGGGCCTGTGACTCACTTCATTGTGTTTTGCTACCCGAGTTATGAACACTTCTCTGTATCCTGTAGTGCCGGTTCTAATCATACAGGCAATAGACCCTGTAGCTTTTCTAGACGTTGCTTTTAGCTCCCAAAACTCAAACCTGAGAGACTCACAGCTTGGGGCCTAAGTGCACCTGAAATCACAAGAAGTATCTGAGTTTAAGAGCACAGCTGCTTTGCCCGTGTGGATGACAGAAAAAGAGAGAACCACCTGCAGGAAGGAGGTACCCTGCCTCTGGGCTGAGATGTCTGGGACACCTTGGTAGTGTTTGTGTGGGGACCTTGTCCTGTACCACTACCACAAACAGGACTTTTGCCATGAACTTGGTGGAAGTGGATCACCCTTATCTTACAAACATTTCTTTGCAGAGACGTCAGGAGCAAAGCAGTGCTCACCTTTTGTAAAAACAATTAATTTGGAGAAAGAATGTGAATTTGCATGTGTCCTAGGTATAGATGTTTTTAGAACAGAAGTCTAATCAAGTGTTTTTACTGAGAGAGTTGTTTCATAAATCCTGTCATGTTATACAATGCTACTGGTCCTGTGTGTTTACTTTCAATTTACATTGTTAGCTCTGTTTATTGCCTTTTATTAAAGTTCATCAAGCAGATTGTTTTTAAGTCCTGTTATGAGAAAGATGAACACCAACATGTGGAATAACCTAGATAAATAAACTGAAAGTAGTTGAACGCTGCTATACTCAGAAGTACCTTACTTGAATTTCTTGCGTGGGAGTATTTACTTGCAAAAGACAGGATATTGATGATCAAACATGCAATTAACTGAAAGGGTTCTGTGTTCTTTGTATTAAGCAAAAGTATATTGCTTAAAGGCTCTGGCAGTTTATTTTTTTAACTCTTTTCGCTCACTTCTTTAAATGAATGAATGCATATGTTACAATATGCTTTACCGTAAGCTGACTAAATGTAGTCACACACTTGTTAAAGGACAAAGATCAGCTTTCAATGACTTAAAACCTCACAGAACTGCTGATATAAATTGCTTCATCTGTGCCAGCCGATCTGCCCATCTGTTATATTTTTATACTAGTTCATTTCTGTATTTTATTCAAAGGATCATTATGAACATCCTATCAGATCTCCTATGTAACACAGTCCGTAGGTCAGCTAGCAGTTTTGAGTCAAGTCTGCAGCGTGTGTAGGAGCTAGTGTCTCTCAAAAGACATCTCATTCGCTTGTAAAGCCTAATGGCAGGACATTTCTGCCTTAATACTTGCCACTCTGTCGCGTTTCAGAAATGCTTTTATGTTATCATCGTCCCTCTGTGCCAGCCATTCTAGTGCACCTGTTCCTTTTCTTCTTTTTACTTTCTTTTTTTTTTTTTTCTTTTCCAGGCTCCTCACAAGTGTCTGTATTCACAGTTTTTGTGTGTCTGTTTGTATTTTACTCCGCCATCTGATACCCTGGTTTTTTTCTGGGATGCACCTCTACAGTCCCAGTCTTTCACTTTTCCTGTTCAGTTGTCATTTTTATCCTACCCTCTACTCCCAGACACAGAGTTACCTTTGTGCTCTTGACATCTCTGGCAGATGTCTTTATCTGACCTGAGTGCTCCCCAGCACCTGTTAGCTTTCCCTCAATTCCTATTTTAAATAACCTCTTCCCTTCCCAATTCCATCAGTTTTCTTGTTGAGTAACTTGGCTCCACCACACTAAGTACTCCTTTCCTTGTATGATCCTTCCCCTCCTCGTTCCCATCTTATCCAGTATTTAGGAAGAGTAACTCTCCTTTTACATATCTTCAGTACATGGTTTTCCTTGCCAACTGCTGCAAGGTGTAGCACTGAAGAGCAGTTCAGGATAGGATTTGTGTGGCAATTTCAGCCCTAATGACTGTGTAGTCATACTTGTTTAAAGAGATATGTTCTGTACAATGTACTTCTTGCAAGGATAAACTGCATTAGTACCACACTATTGAAGTTGGCCTAAGATTGTAAAGTCCAACTGGTACATAGAACTGAAATGGTTTAAGAGAGGATTTAATAACCTAGAAGTCCAAAATTTGAACCATGTCCTTGATAAACAGAGAGTCACTCCCATGATCTCTTAACTTCTCCCCTAGATGTGCAATACAAGATTGTGGCCATTAGCAGAGAAATGTGGATCCATGGTGAGATACCCTTCAGTCTTGTGATGCACGGAGTTACCTCTGATAACCAAGGTCTGAGGGCAGAAGATGCTGGAGCACAATTGCTGCATCTGAGAGGGGCAACTCTTCTTTCGTAGGCAACACAGGTGACATATGAAACAGGAATATGACCAGTCGTCGATTTTCCCCAGCCTTTCTAAAGCTTATATGAGAGTCACCCAACTTGATGCACCTCCTAGTGACACCCAAACCAAATTCTGACCCCCAAAATGGAACTACCTTTTCTTAAAACTGCTTTCCCCCTTCTCAGTGTCCTCACCTGCTGCTTTTCGTCCATTCCCGCCCCCATGTGAACGTCTCTGAACTACTCTGTCCCATGCTGCAGATTTTGAAAGTGTGGTGCAGAAATATTTAATCTGGCCCTGCATAAAACTTGCCCAGATTCAGTTCATTTGCCTAACTGAACTGCAACCCTCACATTCTTGAGTGACATCAATGAGGCATGCTTCCCGGCTTGGGAACTGGTGGTATAGGTGACAGTTTAGCACATGGAGCAAATCATTTGCTCTGCTTAAAAGTGAAGAAAACTCTACTCTTTGAACTGTGTGGTGTGAACATCCCTTCTAAGAAATGTTTTTTCCTAAGGAAGAGTAGAGTACGTCATTTGCAAACCCATCGACAAATTCTCCCCATGTGGAAAATATGATCTCTGCTAAAATCTAGCAGGTGTATTTGAATTTAGCAGAAGATGTCAAGGTTCTCTTTTTAAAACATATTTCTTATTAATCAGTACTGCCAAAGTACGACGAGGTGTAAGGTTTAGCGTGGTGGTATCCAGATGTTTTCTGGGCTCTTCGCCTTTTCCTTTCCTTCATTCACAGACTGCCTTGCCCTGTCCCTGAGCTGTCCCATTAGACAGTGGCTATACTTAGCAATACATTGTATGAATGACTTTTTTTTGTTTGCTTTATGTAAGGGCTAAGAATGTTTAATAGAGTGTAAAAGTATGTGGGTGAAGTGCAGGAAAACACCCAGGGCAGTTGCTTAATTCGTCACCGAACTGTGGCCATTTTAACTGTCTGCATGGCCACCTCTCCATACGATGGGCAGCCTATGGCACATCTGTTCGGGGACTTGCAGCTGCATTAACCTCGGGATTATGACATCAAGAATGGCATTTGTACAATTAAAAATGTTATCTCACAGGGCAGCCCCTGTTGCCCTCGGCCACCTTTGGGTAAATTGTGTTGTAGGAAAGGTTAAAAAAAGCTGCTGGAACTAATCCTTTTGATGAAACCTTTAACAAGTATGTCAGGCTCCTCTGATCTTGGCGCTGGCAGAGTATAGTTGTAGTTAATGTCCTCGGCTCTAACTCACCGTCTAAGACCCTCTTTCCTGCCGCGTGTTTTCTTCATCAGTTTGTATTTCTGCCAGTCAGTGTCACAAAGCACTTCCTGCTTCATCCCCGCCTGACGGGGTTAAGCCACGCTGATGGTCTGCAGTTGTGTGCAGCTTCATTTTTCATAGATTCTTTCTGATAACCATAACATGAACTCTGGAGTATGTGTTAGGAACTGAAAACAGGCCAAGTGTTTTGTATTAGAGCCTGTATTCCCACATTCACCAATTCTCCAAGGGTTGAAAATGCATCAGTGACAAGTATGAGAAAAAAAAGGCTGGGACTAAAATCAATTTTCTCCCCTCTTGCCTACATGAAACAAAATTAAAAGCACAATGAGCCTTATTCTTTTTTCATTTACTGCTGAAATTCCTCTGCCGTCTGTGAAGCAACTCTTGTTACACCACCGTAACTGGAAGGAGAATCAACCCGGGTGTCTGTTGCAGATGTTTATACCTTAAAAAACAGAGGCATGCACAGCTTCACTATCTACTTGTTTTTTAAAAAGCCAGTAAACATTTTATCTTTATGGATAGATCTAGATCCCGGAGAACTGCATTAATTAAAACTTGTAACTCTCTCTAAATGAACAATTTGACACTACCTTATACATGAGTGGCTTTCAATATTGTAGTATGTATTGTGACCCTAAGCTGTCAGTTTAATGCCTGTGTTAACACAGATCAAAGGAGAACTGAAACAAAATAGAAAAATATAGCAATAAATAACTTTTAGTGTGCTTTCTTATCTGCAGCAAGAATTCTATATTAGGCTGGTTTATTTGCTTGGTATTACAGAGTCTTCTTTACTTCCGCTGAAAAAAAACTGGGGTGAAAAGCCACAATAATCCTTCAGATAAAATGGAAAGAGTTATTTATGCCTGTGCTATTAATAGATGTCTCTTCTTAGAAACCAGCCATTTGTGGGTTTTTTTGTAGCATCAACTTTTCTCCTTGAGATCTCACAATCTTTTTTCTTTTTTTTTTTTTTACTGTAATGCAGGCCCATGTTAACAATTCTGCCTTCCTGGCTGTCAAAGAGATTTCCTGTGGTCTGTTTTTGGCTGTGCACTCAGCCAGTTGCAGTGTATATCAGGCATTTGTTTAAAAAGTAAACAGCTACAGTCATCATTGGCATAAAAATTAACCCAAGACACGCAGGGTTTTTCACTTTCCTAGCGTGTATCCAAGAGCCACCTGAAGACTCGCTGAGAGATGGACAGCCAAGGAGTTGAATGGATTTGAGGGTGGTTGTTGCCATGAGAAAGGCAAGCCAAGTGTCATCATCTGAATGCTAAACAGGGGTAACCATGGATTTGCTCATGTGATTTGGTCCCTTTGCGCTGCTCAGAGAAAGGGATGAAGGAAACACTGCTGGGGCCTTTCCAGCCGGGGACAGAAGGGGACAGTCCCTCCCTCCCTGCCAGCACCAGTCTGTGTAGGTCCCACATGCACCCTTAAAATATATCAGGTTCATTTCCTAAGAACAGATCAGCTATGGATGTTTTTCTCAGCATCGTTTGAAGAATAATTGTGGTTTCACAAGTTATTTTTCACAGTAACATGTGAAGAAAAGGCTAAATCACTCTACTCTGGTCAGGATGCAGGGGTACATAGACGCAGTTACCAAAAGTAGGTGACTTTAGGCTTAAGAACCTAATGACATTTTTTTCTTTATTTCCTCTCTGCAATTTTCAAATAAGGTGCCTAGTCCTGCTTTAAACATCAGATCACTGTCTGGCCCTGTCTCGTAGTTCCTAAGTATTAAAAATGTTTTTTGAGGCTTGCCAAGAATGCTATATGGATGAGTAATGCCATTTGACTCACTGAAAGGGTTCTAATGCAACATTAATTCAATGTAACAAACCTCTCGCAGAGCAGTAATATGGCTTCCTTTAAAAGCTGATGAGATACCATATTGTAATGTCACAACCATAAAGAATTGCAATGCATTAGTTTTAGGCTGGCTATTTAAAATGGGCAGTATAGAGATTAATCTGCATAATTATTTGCTTTAAGAATGTATCAGAGTATATTTTTCCTGCATTAGACTGTACTTTTAAAGTAAGTGATGTTGGAGATAAATGCCTCAGTTTGCAGCAGCAGTGTATGTTAACACGTCTTCCAGAAACATGCTTTTTCTGATATAGGAAAAAAATACTGATAAATTACGTAGACGTCTGCAGGTTTTCATCAACCTTGGAAAACCAAACCTAGGGTTATACAACTAAATTCTTTATACACAAACTGATATACCAAGGCATGGTACAGAGTAATTTGGAATAAGTCTCATTTCATCTAACTTTAGATCCCAAAAGGTTAGTCTCCAGGTACCTGTGCTTCTAGTGGACTATACACCCTGTCTTTAAGTTGGAGGTCTAAGATAGTTGAAAAGGTTCTCATTTGAAGTTGTTTTTTTCTCTCCATCCAACACGTAACATCTAATGAGACAAATCTTCATTTTTTTCCTGTCTAGAAATATTACGAGAAACAGAAAAGTTAAAGAACTCAAAAAAAGTTTTTTACTGTGAGTAAACTCCTCAAAGACACAGAAGAAGAGTTTCAGAATAGCACATAGGCATCTAAAGTATGTTTTAGGTAGCAGTAGGTGCCCATGTTTGGAAGAACAAACCATTTGCACCTCATGGGGTAGGTCTGTGCCATGAAAGGACGGACAGACAGGAACCGAACTCATGCACTGGTTGGTCTTGGCAGCTCCCTCCTACTCTTTCAAGCACTTTTTCCTCTAGCATTTGTTAGCCTTCCTCTTCTTATATCATCACAGTGGAGAGCTCTTAGATTCTACGTTCACTCAAGTGTACATGGGGGGCAACCTTTCCCAAATAATCCAGCCTGGGAAGTAGAAAACCCAAGTGCCAGGGAAACCCAGTGATTTCTGCCGTGTTGTCAGAGAATGTCCTCGTGCGGTGCTCCGGAGCAAGGCTATGGAGGTGGGAGAGCCTCCAGTCTTCTCTTGAAGCTTCTCCATGTCTACACAAGGACAGCAGGGTTCCTGAGAGCCAGGGGAGATCAGAAGAGAAGGGACATGGTGCTTGTGCAGTGACCAGGAGACTGGGCATGGGATTGGGAAGATGAAGGTTTGGATCTGTGCTTGGAGAGCAGTTCCCCTTTTCCATCCCTGGCCCATTGTGGAAAGTACCTGCAATCCAGCCTCTGTCCCATCTGAGGGACCATCCAGAAAAGAGGATTTCAGTGATTCTCAGGCCAAAAGAAGAGCAGAAAAGGGAACCTGGGATTTGGAGTTAATACTGTTGTCAGAGCAACAGGAGTGCCTGGTTCCAGGGGGGCTTGTGACAGCACTTCACATCTGGGGGCCCTTTATGGGATGTGACATGAAATCACTTTCTAAGCTGAAACCATGTACTTCCAGTGCTGATGAAGATGCCATTGCAAGTCACTCATTTCACATATTAAGTGGATCAATTATTTTGGCTCTCTGACCTTCCAGTTCCAGGAATGCCCCAGGCTTTTTTGTTCCCAAGCTGTATTTCTTTTTACACAGGCCACAAGCTGAATTCATTTCTCTAAGGAACATGAATAAAGTTTGTTTTTCCTAAATTCCTGGCAAACAAGTTGATGAAATCCATATGGATCACAAAGACTGAACGCTTGAGTACAATGTTCCTCATGTGAGCAAACACTTGTCTTTTAAAATAGATGGCTTTTAGCTGTGGGGATTATATATATACATATTTGAGATCCGTTCTGTGAGACATCAGTGAGATTTCAAAAGCATAAGACAGGAAGCTGACTGCTTCTGAAGGTGTTTTCCTTCTTCCTCATGTTAAATATGCATGATTTTCAGATAAGGGTTGTTAATTTTAATTTGTCATCATACCTGGTAATTAAAGAAAAATGGTTAAAAAGTGGTTTGGAGCTATCATTTTAAACCCGAATCCTTCTCAGCCCGAATGGCTCTGAGTTTTAACCTTATTCTTACCATGGTCAAAATCCCTTCAACACACACACACATTCTGTGTCTCCTACCTTGGCCAAGCTGCAAATGATCCAACCTACTGGCATTTTGAATCAATCTCTTTTCGTTATGTCCTGCGCACATCTCCACGCCCCAGCATGTCTCCAGCCCACACCTTCCTGGCACCAGACTACCTGAGACATGCTCGAGTGCAGGCTAGGATGGGAAAGCATCTTGGGGCAAGTGCTTTGAAAGGTTGCAGAGAAGGTGCTTTCTCACACCTTGCAGGCTGCTGAAAGAAAAGCTATGCCTTTCCCTCCTTTTGGAAAAGAAGGGGGATTACCAGCTTACCAGCTTAGCTAATTAAAAATGGCTTGTTGTTTGTGAAATGAGTAGTAGTGAAATGAACTATCAGATAGCAGAGCTAATCTGTGTATACTTAAAATCTGTAGGGTGCTTTCTTATCCCTGCCTGTACATGAAACATAGCAACTTCAGGTGCTAGACCCTATGGCTGTGTAACCAGCGGGGGACGGTGGTCCTCCACTGCTGCACCCCCTTTGGCATCCCCAAAACCCTGCCTGGGGGCTTCTGTACCAGCCAGGTCCTTCACCATGCTCAACCTTTCCTCTCTTAGGGCAGGAGCAAAAAGGCATCTTCAGTGACATTCTCTCCTGTCTTATCTCCTCACCTTCTCAAGAGACAGGAGACGTGGCGACAGTCTTAAAGCTCCATGGGAAGTGCGTGAAATTGATAGAGCGGAGAGCTGAAAGCATAGGTGGGAGAGTGAGCAGCAAAACAGGGAGACGACAAAGCGGGATGGCTAGTTTTGAGTGGCTAGGAGGATGAGGATGGTGTTGGTGTCTCCCCGTCAGGAGGCTGGGTAGGGCTGGGCAGCTGCCCTTGCAGCTCGGGGCTGGAGGTGGCTCCTGGCCACCCGTGGTGGCCCTACACAGTAGTGCACAATCATCGGTTTATCTGCAAAATAAAGCTCAAGCTTTTTAGTGTACAGACTCAGAAACCTTTAAAATGACTTGAGAGGAGAATAAAAGCAATTAGCAAAATATGTGGTTAGAAACAAGGCAGTTTCCGCTGATTTTTTTTTCTAAATGTTTATTTTGTAAGTGGAGTGAACAGTGTGTAGTAAAAAAAATTAAATAATTGAGAAAAGTTTTCCTTGGCAAAAAGAAAGCATTTTAAAAGCAGCAGAAGATGAAATGTCAAGGCAGCTGTTGGATTGCAGTCGCTATGGTAATCATAACACAACACTTTGATTAGTTAGGCACACGGCGGAGACTCTGGGTGAGAGTCTGGGGGTAGCGGTGGTGAAGGATGAATTATTGTTTTTTGAGTAAGTTTTGAAAACTCAACACAGAGAAGGATCTGCCCTTTTTAAAGGAAAATCTATGCCGACTTTTCCTCTAAAATATATTTGTACACACATTTTGGCACTTTAATAAAAGCCCATCTTAAAAATAGTAACGACCAGGTGCTTTTTGCTAAAATAATGCTTGCAGGACAGAAAGATTAATCCCTTAATATGAGGTCTGAGCATCTTACGTCTTTCATGTATTTGTATTCACAACCCCCTGTGGAGCAAGGAAGTCTTTTATTCCCATTTTTTCTTGTGGGGACAAGAAACCAGAAAGGCTATGGTGTGGACTCATGAGAAAACGCAGGTGTTTGGACACTGCATCACCTAACACGAGCCCTTCCAAACTACCTGCCCAGTGAGTTAGGCTCACCCGTGTATCCATTTGTGCCGATTTTTGACAGTGGCATGAAACGAACATGTTGAATGCAAAGCAGAGCTTCCTTTGCTTTTCTTCCTGCTCTTCTCCACTTCCCACAAACCAGAACTGAGCCTTAAATACTGTGTTACTGGGTAGAAGTGGACAGTCCCTCCAGTCCATCTTTCAAAAAGAAAGAAAGAGGGTTGTTCAGTTTTGAAGAAAAGACCTGGCTTCCCAACTTCAGTAGTGGGTTGAGACCTGGGAAAAGCTCCTGGTGGAGCTGAGCAAGGGTACGGCTGTGTGGAATTCGCATCCAGCATATCCTCTGCTGCTGAGCTGCTGCCTGGCTGCAAACAAGGACATTTCAACTCCGTATTTGCGGTTTCTCTTCACACCTTTTGTCCGTTGTGTTTATTTTGACTACAAGCTACTTCGTGGGGTGGTGAGGGGGGGCACTGGCTTCTATGGCATGTGTGCACAGCACAGTATGCCTCGGAGGCGATTTGGATGCTGTAAGCACACATTGCCAATACAAACAGTAGAAATAATGTTACATATTCTTTCAAAGTGTTGAAATACATGAATTACCCAGGATGACACATCACCTGTTTATCCTTTTGTCTTTCTAAAAAAGACAAACCAAGATCAACTTGGGGTTTTTTGCATGGGGAAACTTGAACGGGGGTGGCAGTCCCGAATCTTGTAACAGGCGTCCCCAGGACAGACTTTCTTACCTTTTCCAGAGCTGCTGCTGATTTTGTGCGGTGCTGCGCTGCACTCTCAGAAGTCAGGGGTGTTAAAATCAATCCCTTCTCCATTCTGTTTGTCAATTAAAAATCTCCTCTCACCTTTATGAATTCAGGGGTTAATCCCTTCTTTCAGCTGACGTTCACTTTCCTGGGCAGCAGCTGGCTTCCTCCACCATCCCACAGGAGCCCCATCCTGGGGACCCCCATCCCCAGCGCAGCCCCTCACCTGTGCACAGATTTCGCTGGTTTGTCTGCACAGATCAGCTTGCAGGACAGAGACCTCAGCACACAGCCTGAAAAGTCATTTCAGCCCAAAAAGTGCTGGAGTAATGCAGTAATGTAAAGTAATACCTAAACAAACCCAAAAAACCTAGAAGGGAAGAGATTTAGGTCCTGTAATTGCCCTAAGCTTTGCTAATTGTGAGACCACCAGCTGTGATAAAGGAAATTGATTTCATCAGTTGTCAGTCATCCTCCTTTTATTAATGATGAGAAGTTTACATCTCCTCCAGGAAGGGCAAAGTCCTGCTCTGCTTCTCTCTGTCAGGCTGAAAGCTTTAGCTATAGCAAACCTTTGCATGTTATGTGGGGAGTTTTCTCTCCCCCCGGTGGTTTCTCTTGCTGGGATCATGCTGAGATGAGTCCTTATCCTGACAACATCACTTGGAAGTTTCTTGTTAGGCTTGTTACTTCATCCCTTTGCCTATTAACTGATATATCTGACTTCTAGGGCAGAATTTGTCTGTGCTCTGGCTAAACTGTTTTCTGTTAAATACATCTGGGCAGCTACATTACCCTGAGAGGGTGTTGCTAAGTATAATGGGTAGTACAGAGATGCAGGACAACGCTGACTGCCTCTAAGGAAAAAAAAGGCATGCTTCTTTCGATTTTACATGAAATTGAACTAAAATTAGCCATATTGCTAGTTAAGTTTTTTCTTTGACAATACAGCAGGGAATGTTCCTTGCTACTTCTCCTTTACTCCGGTGCAAAACTAACTCCTAAAAAAGCTGTTGAAAGATGGAATTTTATCAGAAGGGAACTTGAAATTTTGCTGACTGCATATCCATCAATTCTTCCTTGTTAGGGTTTCAGTTTCAGATAGATGTGTATTGACAAGCCTTGGTACCGCTCTTGGAAAAATGAGAGAGCTCTTAAAAATAATCAAAAAAGAATGAGAAAGAAAACCAGAACAGGCATGTCCTTCTTCTTCATTCTAAGCAAATGGTTCTGGCAACACTCTTCCAGCAACACTGACTGGATCTGTACAGACGAAAAAGCTGTACCAGACTTTCAAACTGTCAGCACTGAACTTTATTCTCAGTAGAAATGGATAATTTTAAAATTTATTGAAGTAACATTGGGGGAAAAAAAAAATGTTCTGGGGTCAGATGGGAAGTTTTGCTTAAATGTTGACTTTTGGTTTGCCTCTTTCTGTCTACTGTATTCAGACTTGTCCATCTCAGGTTTAGACACCTGCAGCAGTGCACATGAACTGGTACTGCTGTATACAACGCTGCATTTAGTTGGTGTCCCCATGAAGAATCCTGGGGTTATGCATCTTTAGTGCTTCAAGAAAAAATACTGTGGACTCTCGCACGGGAGAATGACAGGAGGAGAATGAAAGTATAAAATGGGGCCTTGGGATCCACACTGACTGTGTCGTATCATTTGTTAATTTTGCATGTTAATTAGTCTTATGAATGATGACTTGTGGAATTTACTACCTTGTGAGGTATTCATCTGTGAAAAACTTGTCTTCTAATCACAAAGTTCCAGTGTTTTGGAGAATCTCAAGATCTTTTAAAGTTGCATTTTCATCATGGCTGTTCAAGTAAAAATGTAACTTTTATGAAAAAATATATGAAAGAAATGGACGATAAGCTCCAGAAATGGTTAAAAGAATGGGGAACTAGTGAACTGGGGTAGAAGAGATGAGGGTTAGTAGGTGGAAAGGAAATTTTGCAGAAGGATAGGAATGGAAGATGGCAGAGAGGAGAAGTGGAACAGGAGGAATTAGAAGGCAGGTGTCTGGGTGCAAAACCTTATTGGAGCACAACCTTAAACGAGAGCTGGGCCTGCAGAAAACACCTACACCCTCAGTGCATGAAGGAGGTTATGCACAAGCTTGAGTCTTGTGTTTGCTGCAGCAGCAAACATGTGCCTCAAAGGTACCCACCAAAAAAAAAAGAAAAAGGGGAATTGAGTGCTGCCCTTTATGATGTGCAGAAAAGTTCTCCGGAAAGCCCACGTAATGAGTGCTGTGCAGTGCCAGGAAGAGCATTGTGGCAAGAAGAACACGGCTTGTACTTTCTCATCATTCTGTGGCCTTGATACGCTTTATTATTTTAAACACTAAATTGTGTTATTTAAAACCTCTTATAATTACTCAGTTCTCTAGAGGCATACTTACAGCTTTTGCATAACAGTCCTGGGTAGATCCTGAAGCAATTATTGAGGAAATCCTGTGAAATACTATATTGTAGAAGCACTCTATGGGTTAGTTATAACACAATTACTATGGGAATGTACATAACTTGCTAGCTTACTGCCTCTTCATACCTGCAGCAGGAAATGGCAGTTCTGAAGGGACAATACAAGGGACAGTACTGCAGTCCCTGTCAGAACTGTCTTGCTCCACAGTCGCTACCTAAGCATTGCTCTTTACCTGAGGCAATGTCTAGCAGTACTGGAATCCAGCTGGGATGCAGACAGTCAAAGGTCAGGGAACAGAAATATCAGTCGTCACCATTGCTGGATGAGTCTTTGGGTTGAATTAATATTTATTAGCTTTTTAGATACAATTGAAACAGCTATAGATTGAGTTAGATGTGCTAAAACCTGATAAACCAAAAATTATAAGGCACTTCCAGCCTTTTTTGTCTTCATCTCCACTTTGGGATATGTGGCATAATTTCTTCTCTCTATAAAGTTCTTGTGGGACTTCCCTCTGTACAGTATTTTAAAGTTTTTCCTTTGTTCTGTTGTAAAAACTTGAAGTGGTGTAAAGCAGTACAACATGAGTGTAGGCAGCTTGCTGCGACTCTACCTCTCTGGGAATGCCACCTCTTAGAGGCAAGAGGCCCGGTGTCCTTTTCAAGAATGTCTGCAAGGGAAAGCAGATATTTTTAGAGGCACCCTCCAGCAGTGACCCGTTTGTTGCCATTTTATCTCTATGTTTAAACAATAATCAAGCTCTTCCGCTCTCAGTTGGTGATTCACAGTAATTTTGACCTATACAAGCTCTAGATTAGATGAGGGCAGCTGCGTACATTTGATCAGACTCTCACATTAGCTGAATTCTGACAGGCTGGCACTGTCCTGTTTTAGCACCGTCCTTCACGCATACAAATATTCTGGCATGAGGGTTTCCTAAACTACATGGCTGAGGCTGGCCAGCATGGGAACCCTGCTACTGCAGAGAATGAATAAGTGCCTTGCCCACAAGGTTCAAGCTATTTTGTTTCCCATTTAAGTTGCTGCACTGGAAATGCAATACGCCCAGTTAATCTTCAACGGGCGATCTCAGATGTTATAGATCCACTTATACCTTGTGATGAATTACTTCAGTGTTTGGCAAATATTAAATAACATTTTTTTGTTGACATGGAAGTGTGACCTGCAGGCTGCAGCTGGTCCCAGTGTTTGGTGCTGTTTGTGTCCTGCCGTCTGCCTCTTCCTCCCTCTGTTCTCTCCCTATTGAGACGCAGCTGGTTTACGTCCATCACAATCAATGGAGGGACATTTCCGAGCTGGTAATTGCTGAGAGGATCCGGTGCTGATGGCTTCTGGAGCTGCCAATCCAGGGAGCAGCTCTTGGCTCCTGCTGCGTACAGTATGTCTGCAGTTTGACCATTTATCTCACTTTACATACTTGAACTGAAAGAAAAGTTTGTGCAAGCACTTGCTGCTCATTCCCTGGCATGTCTTTCTCCCCCTCGTCCCCTCCCTCCCTCTCTTGCATGTTATCAACTATTGCAACAGCACTAATATGTGTCAAATAAGGTGAATGCTGTTGTCTAGTTCTGAAGTTATGCTCCACAGCGACTCCATTCAAAATGTGACTTTGAAATAATCACTGGTTCACAATTCTGGGAAAAGAAATACAATTATACTGGCTACATTCTAACTGAGTGTTGTAGGCCCAAACTGTCAAACTTTGGTCTTTAAATGCAGCTGCAGAAAAATTATTTAGGCATTTTCATTGGCGTTTCTAAGCTCAAGAGCTGGTGAAGACTGTCTGTTAAGGAGATGCAGAAGGTGGAAGAACAATGAAATCAGTCTGCTGCTGTAGGTGGTTGAATCGCTTCATTTAAGATATCAGATGATAAAAACATTGAGTGGGATCCAGTCTGAAAAATCCTGCTTATGCTGGGACTTAGGTTCCTAAAAGCCACTCAATTTCCAGTCTTGCTTAATCCTGTAGGCAGCTAAATTCACAAAGCCACTAAGCCTCACTACCTAGTTGAGAGCTCCTTTGGTTACTGGTTTTACTCACCTACAAATGCTCAGATTGCTATTGCTAGGAAATGGGTGCCTGTCTGTCGTCTAAAGCACTTTGGGATTCAAGCTGAGGAGGACAGGAACTCAAATACTGTCCAAGCCCCTTGGAAAAGAAAATGAAAAATGGGATTTCGTCAAACCAATGATTACTTTCATTTGACATAATGACACTGCCCATGTGTTGCTGATTAGCTGAGTGTCTAGCATGCTGACAGAAGAAGGGAGATGCTGGGTGGTTAGCACACTGACAGAAAACTGACAACAGAACAGAAATGCTATTTAGCATCTTTCTTTCATCCAAAGAGCGTGTGGAGCCCTTAGAGCTCTTAGTGAAGCCTAGCTGGACCTAGCTAACTGCAAGGTGCACCCCCTTTCTTTTAGATTAGCTGTCGATAAACAAGAAAAACTGCCTTGGGAGCAGGGATCAGAATAGTAGGTCTCTATCCTTTCCCCTTCAATTTTCCAATTTTTTTTATCAAGCTACACAGACATTGTATTGAAGAAAGTCCCTAAAATAAAAGTGTTACCCTTTTTCCTTCCCTTCCCTTCCCTTCCCTTCCCTTCCCTTCCCTTCCCTTCCCTTCCCTTCCCTTCCCTTCCCTTCCTTTCCTTCTTCTCATTCTCAGTCCTGTTCATTCCCTTTGTTTAATTTGTTTTAATTTAAAGTCGTTGCTACTCTCCATCACAAATTTCACGGCCCTGCTCTCCTCTCTGCTGCTCAGCGTGTGCATATTTGTACAGAGAGGAATGCTGTCTTCCTGCTTTGGCATCTTCTTTGTTTAGCTCACCTGTTGGTCAGACTGTTCACATCCGTTTGCTTCTCAGGCTCCATGGAGACTGCATATAAATCCAACATGAGGTGACAAAGAGATCATAAAAAGGTGTGTTTGCTTCAAGACAGATATTCAGAAATATCTGATATGTAGCCACCAGGTAAGTGGAAGTAAACATCCTCCCAACTCTATGGGATAAAGTTCACAATAATCTCTCTTGTTTCTTATCTTGTGCCTTCAATGAGGTGTCACCAAATGGCAAGAACTGTAGCGACCCCCCCCTCCTGTTTTTCTCCTCACCGTTTTCATCTTTGGTCTATCATATCAGATGTGTACTAGGTGTAGAATGGAGAACATCACTCTTTTCTTTACAAAAGACTGTGTTTAAATAACTACTACGCTGATCTGCAGAAACCTTAGCCTATGTATGCCAGTGTCCTCTCTCTGGCTGTGTTCTGGTACACATATAAATAGCGTGGCATGGTATTTGGAGGAAGGAAAATGAGGGTCAGTCTGTTCCCCTTTCTTACACTCCATGCCTGGGTGTGCACAACTCAGCTTGCAAAGATGAGCCCCGAAGGAAGGAGATCAGCTCAGTGCTGCGTCTGCTCTGACTGTGGAAACCCATTCCTCATTCAGTTCCTTGCACACGGACAAAAAGAAAAAAGATTTTGGAATGACTTTCTGGCTGAAAACTGCTCAGTTTCTGAAATGTGACACAACAATATGGAAGGTCATTGGTGATTAATTTGACAATTGACAAATACTTCTGTGGGGCAATCAATTTCTCATTATTATTCAATTATACATATTAACAATCTCTCCTGTTCTTATCCTAAACCAAACAAATCATTCACAAATAAGAGTGTGATGTATTTGTCTGTAGGTTAAAAGAATAAACCCCTTAAATGACAACACATTCACAAAACTGCAATAACGACAAAGGAACCGTAGGAACTGATCCTTCCATTTGCACCAAACAACAGCAGGTAGATTAACCCATGTGAGCTCCTTGGGCGGGGAGGGGGAGCGGGGGGGAAGCAGCTTATTCATAAAATTGTGCATTTCATTTTTATTTCCTGGGGTAAACAGTGGAACTCTATATCAAACAGCAGGTGCCCATCGCATTGCAGCCTTGAGGCCTATATCCAAATATTTGAATATTGCATGAACATTGGGATGTGAATATGACTGAAGCTTTTTTGACCTTAGTGAATGAATACATAAGGCAAATAGAGAATAGACTGTGCCACTCATCATGCAGGGCTGAATCACACGAAGATACTCAAAATGATAAACGACACCTTCAGAACTGACTCGAACTACTAATTCCATCGCAGATAAAGAGGACAAAAGGGAAATCATCACAGATGAATGCAGGATTCAGGTTTGCCAAATTCAATTGACAATCACAGCATTCCTTGGCAATGACTTTATTTGTTAAGGAAATAGTGCATGCACTGCACACTTTGGAGATCAATAGATAGATAGATAGATAACATAAAAGGGAAAATAATGGCAAAGAGCAGAAGTTCAAAAAAATATCTGTACTGGATAGTACCAAAGGTCTTTTTATCCCAGTTTTCTCTCTCCTGTGAACATATGAATACACTTGCTACACTGGCCTCTCTCATAAATCAGTAACCACTATTTCTCATGCTGTTGTATCTGGGGTGAGGATGAGGAAGGCTAAGGTCCTTCAGGACTCCATTAGCTCCTCTGCCAGCCCCTGCCACATGTCACCCAGTCCTTGGAGGCTGTGTGACCCTACAGCTTCCCTCTCCCCGGGAAATACTGTGGCATAGATCAGCTACCTGCCACTGATTTTCCCACCATGCCTCAAGGCATGATTTTGGGGCAGATCCTGTCATCTGATACAGTGAGGGTGGTGTGCCCTGTCACTTGACACAGATGGTGGTCCATCCACTCCTCCAGTTCCCATCACTCCATCATCTTGTTCAGAAGTTAAAAGCGCAGTAAATTAGTTTCTTGGAGAGTTATCAAGATTTTCTTGACAGAGACTTCTCAAAGCTGGGTGACCACATGCTGGGAAGAAAATTGGATTATGTTCTCTTCAACTTCCATCTTTCTCGAGTCAGGAAATACACCTCTTCTAAAAGAAACAGGACTAAAATATAAGGTTCTTGGTCAAGTTCCATAGGTTTCTGCAAAGAGGTTTTATGTTTTGTTTGACTTGTTCATGCATTTGCAGCTATGCCCAAAGTACAAAGTGGCTGCTTCCCTCATGCTCCTGTTGTATAAGAAACTGAGCTGTTGCTGAAGGTGGTTTCGGAGCCTGTACTAAGAATGGCTTGTCTTATATACATAAGTTTCAGCATTAATCCATATTAATGGTTTTGCAACTTCTTTATTGTTCAGTGTCACCAACAATGTTTCATGCATAAAATTTGATTTTAAAATACAGTGTGTACTATATACTTCACTGTTCTTTATCATAACAGTTTACCTTCCTCCTGTACTGTATGGCTTCTTTTCTTACTTAATATATGTCAGAAAAAGCTGAAAAAGTAGTTTCTAGCCCACCAAAGCAGTACTTTGAACCCCTACCCCACTTTTAAGTGCTTTGACTCACACCTCTGAAGTGTGAGCAGAGAAATAGAAAACACTACCTGGGAGGTACATTTGGTTTGCAAAATTCTTTAAAACTCAACCAGTGAGAAAAGGCTGATCCTCTGATCACTGTGTTGACCGGGTACTCTTGGACTGCACCACATTTTGATGCACTGTCTGAAAATGAATTAAATTGAGAAAGACAAACCCACATTTCAAATGTTTTTATTGTTTAATACAAAGAACCAGAACTGAGCCTCCAGAATTCCCAGTTCAACATATTTACTGTTCATGCAAGGCTGTATTCTGATCTTATTATTCATACCAAGCAGTGAAATCTCTGACTTTTCCCTTTGCCTTTTTTTCACTTTGGTTAGTAGGTGCAAAGCATGGTTTCCTGATCAGAGGTTTGAGAAATAAGTTTCTTACATTAAAAATATATTACAGATGCTAACTTTTTTTTTTTTTTACTCAACTTTCCTTTTCCATTTTCTTTCATTTTCTTTCTTTTTTTTCCCCACAAAATAGCCTTACAAATGTAATTTTACAAAACCAGAAGCTATTATTCCTTACAGTTAGAAAACTTTGCTGGAAAAAGAACATAATGTGTCATAAAATAAATTTTTCATTTGTTATGCCCTGAAATATAGCATCTCACCTGCTTGACTAAAATAAATCATTAACACCATGAGTTCATAAATAACTTGAATAACATCCTTTCTCAGAGTATTTTTGATATAGGCCAGTCAAGCTGAATTCAAAACATACTTATAGCTCTAAAAATATACATACTTATGGTTTCTCCTGTTACAGATTGGTTACTACACTTGATACTAAAGCCTACACACTAGCAGCTTCAACATGGAATTTTCTAATACATTTGTTTATTTTCAGCTCAGATTTAGACACAATAACACTGGTTAATAACTGCCTAGTTGTGCTTGCTCTCTAAAATATATAGAGCATTTGCTGTCCTGTGCTATGATAACAGAAAAAATAAATAGCAGTAACATTTATTAACTCTGATGGTGACGGGGTTAGACTGTGCAATTCAGTGAACCCTTATGAATATGCTTCTCAATATTTTGGAGGCTTATATCCATTTTCTTCTTTGCTACTAAGGTCTGTTTCATCCAACCTAATTGCATACCTGTTTCCAGAAAAATTCCTTCAGAATTATAAGAGCTGTAATTTCCATTATTTCATTTTGAAAAGAAAAATCAAACAAAAATAGGTGTGTAAGTTTATCTTGACTTTTTTTCCCCAGTTTCTTTGAAATATCAGAATCATTTTCTGCTTGCAAACAGCATGGATGAATACAGTTAAGGCCTACCTCTCTACTTAAAAGTGTTTTCAACTTGCTCAATGTAATAGCTTCACAGTGTGAGTCCTTGACTGGCAAAATATCAAGTATTACGTAGTATTTTCGCTAGGATTTTTCTGTTTCTCTCTAGAAGCACTGAAAACTTTGTGATCAGGAAAATAAAGAAAATAAAAGGTGCTTGTGGATCTTTGGTCACAGTAAGAAACCTGGGAACTTCCAATTCAGTTCCCATTAAAAAAATTCAGTGAGTATGAAAGCTTTAAATGGGTATTAGTCAAAGGATAGACTGTGTTTAAATGGTACAGTGTACAGCCATATCAATAAAATTCAGAGTCACTAGCTGGAGAATAATGGACAATTCAAGCTCTTTGTAAGTGAACTGGTCGCTCCTGAGTGAAAATGGTTTACAAGCTGTTCCACCGGCAGTGGAAATGATGAATCTACTGTGTTATAAATGTGCTTCCTACATTCCTGCTCCCTCACAGTTGTTATACCTGGTGAAACACAGAAATGACAATAACCAGCAATTATCACTGAGAGTTCAACAAACTTATAAGTGCCCTGGGTTCCCCTTCTGCATCCCCTCTGGAACAAGAGGCAGCCTGTGGTCTGTCTGCTTTTGGATGTCGCACACATTTGTTGGCTGGATAGGAAGCACAAATCAAATAGCCAGGTTAACAGAGGATGTCTACCATCCTTTATTGGGAAATCCAGATGGAAGATGAGTGGATAAATGTAGTAAAAGGGAGCACTTACAGACTGACTTGCTCATGGACTCTTGATCTCTGAATGTAGAGGGGTCAGTGAACACTTCTGCAGCACACCTCTCATTGTCTAGCATGGCTTTATCCTCATATCACCCTCGTGGTAGAAAGAAAAGTAGCAGCCACAATCACAAGGAAGGTTACCTCTCTCACAACCAGGTTCTGCAAGGGAAACCTACCCAAGCAGTGATGAAGCTACTCTGATCTCCAGCAGGTCCCATGGCATGACCAAGAAACATTATGGCAAACATCCATCTGCCATTTAGATGTGGCCTGATGTGCTGCGTGCTGTAGCATGGTATTCCCATTGGTCCTAATCTTTTCTAGGTAGTTGTAATTGCATTAGTTCAAGTTATGTCATGTCTGAGGGCACAGTTGTCTGAACTTGAAGCTGCTGCCTCTAGGCACCTTACTGGGCAATTAGCTCACTGACATTCATGTCCCTTTCTGGAATACGGAGAAAGGCTATTTGTAAAATGGGTTCACCTACGCTGCTAAGAAAAAAAAGGCTAGCTCAAGCACTGAAGCCCCTATTGAACCCCTGATTGTCCACACAATTTATTTAACTGCTTGCTCGCTCCCTGTCTGGTTTTGTGTCATTTCAAAGTGTCACAGAATCAAGGAGAGTTTTAGGTTGGAAGGGAGCTCTTGAGATCATCTAGACACCCCCCACCTGCTCAGGTAGGGTCACCTAAAGCAGGATGTCCAGGACAATTTCCAGTCAGGTTTTGAATACCTCCAAGGAAACTCCACAACCTCTCTGAACCATCTGTTCCAGTGCTTGACCAGTTTCAGAGTAAAAAAAAGATTTTCTTGCTTTCAGATGGAATTTCAGGTGTTTTAAGCTGTGCGCATTGCCACTTGTCCTATCACTGGCCACTACTGAGAAGACTCTGGCTGCCTCTTCATCAATATATCAATGTATTTTTTTATCACATTGATAAGATCCCCCCCCACCTCCCTGCCCTGAACTTTCTCTTCCCCAGACTGAAGACTCTTCCCCACACTGAAGTCCCAGCTCTCTCAGACAGTATTTATATGAAAGATGCTTCTATCCCTTAATCATCTTCATGGCCCTTTGCTGGACTAACTCAAGCATGTCCATACCTTTCTTGTACTGGGGAGCCCAGAACTGGACACAGTGCTGCAGGTGCAACCTTACCAGTGCTGAGCAGGGAGGAAGGATTACCTCCCTTGACCCGCTGGCAATGCTCTTTCTAATGCAGCCCAGGAAGATGTCTGTCTCCTTTGCTGAAAGAACACATTGCTGGCTCATGGTCAATTTGATGTCCATGAGGACCCTGGTGTTCTCAGTAAAGCTGCTTTCCAGCCAGTTGATCTTCAGTGTGTACTGTTGCCTGGTGTTATTCCGCTCCAGATGTAGGACTTTGCATTTCCCTTTATTGAACTTCATGAAATTATTTTCTGAGCAGTTCTTCAGCCTGTCAAGATCCCTCTGAATGGCAGCATACCCATCTGGTGTGTCAGTCACTCACCCCATTTTTTTTTTTTTATTATGTCTGTGAAGTCTCTGAGTGTGCACTCTGTCCTAGTAACAGGTCATTAATGAAGAGATTGAACAGTATTGGCCCCAGTATTGACACCAGGTCAAGCATAAGAATGTCATGGGAGACAGTGTAAAAGCCTTACTGAAGTTGAGGTAATGTGGTGGGTTGACCCTGACTGGATGCCAGGTGCCCACCAAAGCCGCTCGATCACTCCCCTCCTCAGCTGGACAGGGGAGAGAAAATATAACAGAAGGCTCATGAGTCGGTATAAGGACAGGGGGAGATCACTCACCAGTTACTGTAACAGCAAAACAGACTCAACTCAGGGAAATCAGTTTAATTTATTACCAATCAAATCTCTAGGTAATGAGAAATAAAAACTAAATCTTAAAACACCCCCCCCACCCCTTCTTCCCAGGCTCAACTTTACTCCCGAATTCTCTATCTCCTCCCCCAGAGCAGTGCAGGGGGATGGGGAATGGGGGTTGGGGTCAGTCCATCATACCTTGTCTCTGCCGCTCCTTCCTCCTCAGGGGGAGGACTCTGCACTCTTCCTTTGCTCCACCGTGGAGTCCCTCCCATGGGACACAGTCCTTCCCAAACTTCTCCAATGTGAGTCCTTCCTACGGGCTGCAGTTCTTCACAAACTGCTCCAGCATGGGTCCCTTCCACGGGCTGCAGTCCTTCAGGCACAGACTGCTGCAGTGTGGGTCCCCCATGGGGTCACAAGTCCTGCCAGAAAACCTGCTCCACCGTGGGCTCCTCTCTCCACGGGGCCACAGGTCCTGCCAGCAGACTGCTCCAGCACAGGCTTCCCATGGGGTCACAGCCTCCTTCAGGCACCCACCTGCTCCAGCGTGGGGTCCTCCCTGAGCTGCAGGTGGAGATCTGCTCCACTGTGGACCTCCCTGGGCTGCAGGGGGACAGGAGAACAACATCCACTGCTAGTTCTACCAAAGTCAATCCTCTTATGTAGTTTGGGTGATAGGTCACTCCAGAGCTTGTTTCTGAAAGTTGTTATCGATAAAGGCTGTACAATGCCTGGCACCCTCTGCTCTCTGCAGATGTCCCATGTTATTCCACCTGGTTTTGTACACAAAGAAACAACTACATCCCGGGGCATGCACCACATACCCTTGAATTCATCATGTAAAAACCCCACTTTCGACAGGGCTGCCTGTGTTTTTACTGGAGGTTAGGAAAAGATTTTCTTTCTTCTGGTTTTCTCATTATCTGATTGATAAGTGCATGTTCTGACTGCAAAATCTGTTCTAGTGCAGTTTTGTTCAGTAACCTATATTGTGCCATTAACATTTTTAAGGTGCTCTTCAAAATCATACATGCAAAACTGAAAAAAAAAAAATATTCCTGTCCATATTCTTGGGGATTTTTTATGGGTCTGTTTTGACTTCCATGGCAGTTTCAGCTACCTGTGGCCTTATAAGGTAGTCATGTACATTTTTATAACATAAGACCATAAACAAATTTGTTTGTCTTTTTGAGTGCTTAGTTTTTGGTAGGACATGCACAAACCACTGACTTGCACTTTTGCCTGTCCTGAGAACTATACTAATCACTCCCTGTAGAGGCATCTGTGGACAAGTAAGGATTGAGGCTCCTGCAATAAATTTTGTTCCCTTTCAAGAATCTTTTTTGTTTTATCTTGTTCCCAGTTTTGCATTGTAATGGCCACACTCTTGTATCTGTTCCCTCTCTGTTCAGTCAAGCAGGCCGTGATGGTCCTGACCTTACTGCAGTCCATTTTCTTTCACCAAAATGTTATTCTTATTTGATGGAATTTCTATTTTGTTTATTATGAAATGTTAGTTTTGTTTAACAGAATATCTCTGTCTCCTTCCAAAACTGCTCAGATTCACTGGTTATGGTCCTCAATTATCTTTCATTAGGGAAAACATGCTGTTTACATAGACCTTAGTAGTCCTCTTGCCATCAAAATGCCATTTTTCATTTTCACTGAAAAAAACTTGTTACCATATACAAGCCAGATGGTGGTTTATTTTTCCAAAAGACAATATTTAATACAGACAAACATGCTGTTAGGACTCCAAGGGTAGGAAAATATTTGATGTTAATGATATGTCTCAAAAAATTTACTTTGCAGAGACCATATTTTCTACATTTATTGATAATTCTGTGTCTATAAAAGTGAATATGTCTATCTTTTCTCCCTACAGTGGCTCTTTTTTTGTCTTTATTTACTGTCTGATTTGTAGAGAAATTAATCTTCCTCTGATTCTGCACAAAGGGAACTTCACAATGCCTAGTCTAAAACCTCAGGTTTGATCATATGCTATTGGGATTTTACTTTATTTTTAACACTGAACAGGTGGGAGCTTCCTCTCACAACGTAATGAATGATGTTGCTTTTCAAATGTGTTATTCACATCCACTGTATAAATTCCCCTTATGGGTATAAACCCAGCTTTGAAAGATGCCTGAATTTTATCTGTTTTATTTCTTCAGTTTGGACTTTTCTTACAGTGTTAGTGTGGTTGTCTCTGACTTTTTATTAGCCTGTGCATCTGTCCAGCTTAAAATTAATGATATTCCACTTGTTTTCATGATCTACTGATGTTCTGCTGTGACATAAGCAAATACACCACTTAAGAAAGGTCATTTAAGGTAGTGCTTGTGTTGCCATCTTCCTTGTCTAAGTAATGAATGTCCTGCTGGCATTCGGACAGTTTTGCAAAATAAAGTGCTCCATTGCAATCCTAGCTTTTCTCTTAAGTGCCAGGGATTTTCTGGTCAGCATGTATTTAGCATGTTGTGGTTTAGGGACATAGGCAAACTCAGGGGGCTCAGAAGTGACTTAGTGACATATGACAAGTGGACATGGTCTTCTCCAGAGATGCTAAAGCCTAACAGCATGGATATATGCTACTTGCAGCATTTGTACCGTGTGGCACTAGGCATAAGTATCAGTCTCAGGGAATAATATATTTTACAGTGTTGTTTATTTATCTACCATATGAGCTGATGAAGGGCCAGCAGCCTTCAGGCTCAGGTCCCCAGCAATCAACTTGGTAGCCTATCAGCAAGGCAAGCAAAAAGACAGGAACAGTCAGCTTTTGGATGGAAACTTTCAGAATCAGCAGATTCTGAAACCTTTGTGTGTTTCTTCACAACTCTGTCAGCCTCATATAATTTCTGAGAAATATTACACTTTTGATTAATCACCTGCCTCCATCCAAAAAAGTTCCATTGAAAGACTTCTAACAAGTTATATGCATGGCTATAATTTCAAAGAGGCCTACACATACAACAGCATTTTTTAAGGCAAGGTTTTCTAGAAACATAGAATAAAAGTCCATTTCTAGCTCACAGAGATGGCAAAAGAATGTTGACATGAGAGATTAAAGCAGACAAACTGAAAAGAAGATAAACAATCACACAATACAAGTTATCATGTTAAACTGTGGTATAAGTCTATCAGCTTCCCAGGGGACTGCCTATGGATTTTCTGACATATTTAGAATTAAACTTTTTGACTTTTTGTTTTGACACAATATTTTCATTTAAAGTGGTGACCGAAATTAAACAAACACCAAGAAAAAGATAAAAAAGTTAAAAAGTGGATGGGAAGTTATCATCTAAACTACAAATTAAATAATATCTTTCATTGGGAATTGAAGTATTTTATATGGATCCAAAAATCTTTCAAAACCTTGGTTTAATTTGATTATTGGTTTAATTTGATTATTTGGTTCTTTTGGAACTATTCTCACTTTCCCATTCTCTGTTCTTTTTTGTTATTCTACTGAACAAAAATATGAATATTCATACAGTTCTTTTCTGAGATGACTATTATTTCTCTGTGTATGTTCCAGTCAACAGAAAAAGCTGAGATTGCAGCTTTCACTAGGAAAATACTAGTACTACAAAAGAATAGTAAGAAGCCCTTTTTAAAAAAATTATTATGTGAAGCCATTGAGACAAAATTGAAAGCTACTGAGACAAAAAAAAAAATAATCCAGCAACTACAACCACTCCTTCTTCTCTTACTTGATACAAGGTTTTCTTAAGGGTGCCTTCCTTTTCAGTACAATTCATTTTGGTAACTCCCTCCTTTGCATACCAAAATTGTTAACAAAGGGTATACTATTCAATTCCAGTTCCAGATGTCAAAGCTTTTGTTGCTTCTCTTTCCAACCTGAAGAAAGGTTTCTATACCTAAAGGCTCGTCTAATTCTTCCACCCGCATCAGTTGATTAAATAACAGGTATTACCTCTGTCTGCAAATAGTGTCCTACCTGTATTTTTTTTTTATTACCATTAGAACAAAATAGTACTTTAGAGAGAGGTGTTTTTGAGACAGTATTTTGGAGACCATACATGTCTCTCTCTCTGTTGACTATAGGGGAATGCAAGGGACACGGATCTCCAAACTTAGGCACTTCATGAAGTAGTTTGAGACTAATCTGTGCAAAATATCTACTTAAATCCTGATTCTTGCTGCCTCACCAGGTAACCAACTATTCAAGCAACTCTAAAGATTTCTACGTCACCTGGCCAGAATGTCAATACAGAAAAATCCACACTGTGGAAGTCAGAACACAGCATTGGATTTCATTTCAGTTTTTATACATACAGCTTTTACACTTGTCCTGGTTTCAGCTGGGATAGAGTTAACTGTCTTCCTAGTAGCTGGTGCAGTGCTATGTTTTGAGTTCAGTATGTGAAGAATGTTGATAACACTGATGTTTTCAGTTGTTGCTCAGTAGTGTTTAGACTATAGTCAAGGATTTTTCAGCTTCTCATGCCCAGCCAGGGCACCTGACCCAAACTGGCCAACGGTGTATTCCATACCATGTGACGTCCCATCTAGTTTAGGAACTGGGAAGGTGGGGGCAGGGAATCGCCGCTTGGGGACTGGCTGGGTGTTGGTCGGCGGGTGGTGAGCAATTGCCCTGCGCATCATTTGTACATTTCAATCCTTTTATTACTACTGTTGTCATTTTATTAGTGTTATCATTATCATTATTAGTTTCTTCTTTTCTGTTCTATTAAACCGTTCTTATCTCAACCCACGAGTTTTACTTCTTTTCCTGATTTTCTCCCCCATCCCACTGGATGGGGGGGAGTGAGTGAGCGGCTGCGTAGTGTTTAGTTGCTGGCTGGGCTTAAACCAGGACAACACTGCAGAATATCCTTCCAGAGAAAGAATTCCAAATGCCTGAACTTTATCTAAGGGCTCCTTGTCACCAGAGACCCTAATGGGAGAATGCCTCGGCCTCTGGGGACTTGCAGTCTCACACCATTGTGTTGCAGCTTCCAGATGCACATTCCATTCAAAAGAGGGTGAAATCAGGGAATGCCATCCAACATGCACCCTTTGTGATTTATCGTAGTCACCAAGAAAGCACTTTCGTGTGATATTTTGGGCAGACTCTCTTGAAGCATGTAAAAAACTCACTGCTCCTCCATGCCCTGAAATTGTCTCTGTGGCAATGCTGGAAAACTGTCTGTGCAATATTTCAGGGGCTCTGTGTGGTTCTGCTTTCTCTCCTACTGGTGCCTGTCTGAATGCTCAGCGAAGTCAAAGGAAATGTAAAAGGAAAGGCTGCAGAACTCAACAGGAAAGGTGAGACAATGGCACTGATAAGAGCTTCAGGTTCCCAGCTTCAAAGGAGTTCAGATAACAATGGCTAGGCCATCAAGTGATGGGAAGCATTTGCCTGTCTGGCTCCATCTTTTCTGGGATCAAAAGACATGGAAAAACCTCAAAGACCCTTGAAAAGGGAGGGGACTCAGGAGAGTGCCCAGATTGTGTCAGTGAAAAAACCCTGGTGGGCTCCCTCCTCCCACATTAAAGGAGGGAGTAGGCCACTTCTTTTGACACAGAAATTGGGAATAAAACAGGCCTTCCTTTTGATAGGATGTAGAAAACTTGGTAAATAATGCATGTGGGTAACATAATTTGAAAAATAATTTTCCCAGTATTGCATTGCTTCTGGCAAAAAAACAAATGCTTTGCTTTCCATTCAAAATGTTTTCCTTATTACTGTAGAAAATATTCAGGCTCCAGGAAGAGAGCTCTGACAATGGCCAAGACTGGTTATATCTGTCACTTTTTTATAGCTAAGAGGATGATAAAACTTCAGAGGATGTATTTTGGATACTTCTCTAAGAATGGGCTCAATAAAGCCTGGCACTTTGAGGGTGCATTCATAAATGGTTTGTAGTGTCTTACACTATGTATGTCACCCTGTGCATAGTAGTAAGAAGACCATGTAGACCACATTCAAACAGAATATTTGTTTCTCCCCTCAGGAGACTCCTCTGAACACAAATATTGTGGTCATCAGATCCACTCGCCTAGCATGCCGAGCATTTACTGCTTTCCCATAAATGTCTGCAGCCCATGTGCTAGCTGACTGCACTACAACCATTGATCATGAAAGAATATGAGCAAGAACAAAATTATTTATATTGTCAGGAAGCTACGTGGCTCTGTTTGGGCCTGTGGTAGCTATTACAGGAATATGTCACAGGTGTTGCTGTTTTCAAGCATTCAGGATTTGCTGATAGACTTTACAGCAATTGTTCACAAACACTCATAACAGACCACCCTTCCTTCTCCAGCACTTCTCTGTAAAACATTTCAGTAGGAATAAGTAAACCCGGGCTAATTCTGTCGCCAGTGGAAAGAAACAGGTATCTTCAGAACATATTCATCATACCTCTGTTAGCTGTTTTTGGATGAGATGACTCAACCTCAGGAGCTGTGTGTGTCTTTACATTGACATACATTGACAATAGAGGGGGAGTCAGTTTACTGACTGAATTTTCTTATGCTCTATTACTTGTCAATATGTCGACTTAAATACCTCATATATGTATATGATATTAGAGAGCTGCAAACCATGAACCACAAGAAACTTTCAAATAAGTGAGTACTTTTAATCATAAGATGATGACACTGAGACCACATATTGTCATACCAAATAATTAAATGGTAGCTGCAAAGAGGAAACAGATTCTTTCATTAGTCCTCTGGGTTAGGAAAATAATAGCTGCCTAACATTGCTGTAGGGTTTATTTAGGTTAGATTTGAAGAAACACAAGTATAGTTATCAATTAAATGAGCAGCCAATGGGGATTATGGGATCTCTGTCCTTGGAGGTTTTTTGAGAACTGTATGGACAAACATCTGTCAGGAGCAGTAAGCATTTGTCATGCAACATCTACCCCACTGCAAGAAGCAGATGATCTTATAGGGCTCCCTGTATCTCTGTTCTCTGAGGCTACATCTATACTGATAAGTTAAATCTGCCTAGGATCATTTTCTGACATGATTCCAGCTAGTATAGCGCATTTTGTATCTATAGTATGAAACTGCCTTGGCCACCCAAAACAAGGTGGGCAACTCCATCCTACTCAGGATGGACATTGCCCTGTGCCAGCTGCAAAATCCTGCCCAGAAATTGTTTGGGAAGCTGCTAATTGATGTCAGCCAAAATTGTGTGGAGACCCTTCTAGCATTTGAACAGTGCAGATGGTCAAGACAAATTGTTCAGGAACATTCCCCGGCCCAATTTAATTTACTAGTGTAGCTATAACGTGTAACTGTGTGGCCAAGTCTGTCCACACCCTCATCAGAACTGTTCTCAAATTGAAAAATGAAATAAAGCTCAATGTTCTCTACTCCTGAAAACAATCAGTCTTTTACTAATTGTAGTAGCTACTGAAGATTCTCTGTAGCTCTCATATTTAGACTTCTATCCTTTTTTTCTCAGTAGAGGGCATCCTTAGTACAGTCACTTCAGTAGTCTGTATCCATAGAGCAAAGAGTGGGAGCAAACTTCATATTGCCTCCAAAGTAGACTAAACTGAGTAAACACTTGGTACATGTGCATATTTATGAGAAACACTAGGTCTTGTGGAACAATTTGGGCAAGTATTCACTTGGACAGGCTTTCTCCTCTTCACCGTAATAGGCAAAAAAGGGGAAACAGGGACTGGAAGACTAGAAAACACTTGCGAAAATGTCTTGCTTAACCTTTTTTTGAGTACAGAAAAAAAGCCAGTATGAACATAGAGTTTGAGTTCTTGTCAGAAGAAGGAGGGGAGATTTCTCCATTTACTTTAATTAAAGTTCTCCACAAGCTCTTTTTTTCCCCTTAGGTTTGGGAGCTTGGCAGGCTTTATGGTTTTAAAAAAAATCCAGCTTGCTCACTAGGCAAATTTTCCCATGCTTTCAAAGCTGTACTGTTTAGACAATCAAATGTTAATCTGACCACAGTCTAGCTTTTGCTTTCTTCCCAACAGCTTGATATCTATCGCCATTAATGTTATACCCTCAGATGTAGGGTAGACAGTGATGTCGCTGTCCAGCACGTAAGTGGTAACGAACTGCAGCACAAATAATGAATTGATAACATGCATGTGTTCCTCACCCCCAGAGCATATGCATGGGTAAGCCAGCTGCAAATGATTTATTCTATGTACCAAAGCTATACTAAATCAAGCCAAACAATATTGCCTTTTTTTATGAGTGAAGTATTTCCCACGAAGCTGGTAACTTCTATCTATTAGCTTATAATCTATATAACCCAAATGTTTTGCTTTATAACACTCTGCCAGTGGTAAGCATCAAAAAAATTGAAGACAGTCTCTAGGGGACTGTGTTAACTTAATAACTGGGAGAGTGAGCATGCAACTGAAATGAAGAAGGCACATCTAAGAAAAGAGAGAGTATAAAAGTGAAAGTCTAAATAGTTAAGAGATCTCAGCCTTTGAAAATATGTTTTTCACTGAGTTTGATCTGCAAAGAGTTACCACCGTGAATATTTTGAAAAGCAGACTGATGTAAAACTTGAATTACAGCCCTTAAATCTATCTGATCTGTATTGCTAGTCATTGGTGGCTTTTACTGATACATTTAAAGTTCATCTAGGAGTCTGGTTATATCTGGCAATAGGGAAAAATTACAGAGGAAGTTTTAAAAAATGCATTGTTTCATCTTTTTCTAACATCTTTATTATAAAGGAGGTTTGCAATCAAACTTATGATAAAAAGTGTAACATTTCTTTATTAGAAGCTAAATTCAAATGACAATAATTTTGCTATGATTGTTTTTGATGATAAACTGGAAACAGCATACAGTGATCACTACCACATGTATTTAGGCATGGGTTGGCTAGACTTGTATTCTCCCAGGGAAACTGGGTACTTCAACTGGATTTCATTTTTTAGAATTTATATCTCACTGAGAAATTTCCAACTTAGTTTCCAATCTATTTATTCACAAGAATTCGTAGGGTTTCCACTAACTGTTGCAGATGTTCTTTGCTAGCCTGGGTTCCGCAATCTTGGAACAAGCTCTCGGGAGAGAAAAGGCCTATTTTACGGGATCAGGCTGTTTATTCATGCTGAAGTCAAAAGGACTAGCTGTATCATGTTGCAAACAACAGCAAATTATCTGAACAGATAGATTCCTTTTCATTACAAGGATAAATGTGCACGTACACACACATACACAAACAGATAGAAACACAGGCACATGCACACATATACATGAACTGTTTGGGAGTAAATCTGAGAAAGAAAATGAGGGAGGGATGAGGTTAGAAAAAGTTAATGGGAGAAAAATAACCCCCTTGGGCTTAACTCTACTCCTGTCAAAGAGTAATAAAGGGGTTTTGTTTGTTTTCTTTTGTCTTGTTTTTCCCCCAGTGAAAACAGATGACTGAGGCCTGATCGTGTTCTCAGCAAAATTATTGTAAAAGCTTGAGTTGGAGGTTGAGCAAAAAGGGGCACTTGTTGGTGCTTGCCCAGGGAGAGAAGCTTGAAGGTTCAGGGCCTAAAACAGTAACGTGACATTAATGTCAGAAAGTTTGGGCTTCTTTATTTATGAAAAATTGTCCATGTCTTTTTAGGTGCAGAAGTTAGATGGATGCAGTGGTAACAAAGGACCCAGTTTCTCAGAGATTCTTAAGAGCTGCCAGATAAAATTAGGGTTTCATGAAAGGCTGAGAGAGTGCAGACGCTCATAAATAACGATGCTGTCCTCCTTCCTTCAACAGCACTGCAGTGGGGCTCTTCTGGCAGCAGGCACTGTGTTAACACTTTTAATATGCTTTAAAAATGAGTTTTATTTTTTAATGAAACAGTCTTGCATGTTTTGAAAGAGATTTTTTTTTTTTCTAACGGAAAAACAAAAGTTATTTTTGTTAAAACAATATAGCCATCTCTTCTTCCTCATCCAGAATGTGAAATTTCTCCCTTGAAAATTCGTAATGAACTGCATAAACCACATAGCCATGAATGTCCTTGGAGTCACTCTGTCTCCCAGAGGTGCATCTCTGGATGTCAGTTGTACCCTAGGTTGCACCTTACTTGGTGAGGATGGGAGCAGAGGCAGGTCACGGTTTGTCACTTGTAATATTTACAGCAGAGGCTTTGCTGTATCGTGCTGGCTCTGTCCCAGCAGAAAGCTGGAAGTGAAGAAAGGAGGTAGAAAGGTTCTTCTCTATTCCTTTCTCCCAGCTCAGAAATAACCCAAACATTTCTGCTTATAAACGTGAAGGTTGCATTTCATTTAAAAATAATTTCATTTAAAATAATGACAAAATGCATCTCTGCATCAGGCTGCAAAACTAACTGCTACATGGCAATATTTCTGTCCCAGGAAACAGGTGTTTGCCCTGGCCTAGGCATTGTCACATGAGTCAGATAACTCAAAACAGCTCAGTGTAAATGAGAGTCAGGGGAAAACCCCTTTTCAGGTTTGTTCCTTACTCCTTGTCTGTTAGAAGAAAAACTATTCCACTGACCTTTTTTAAAATAGATACAAAAAATGCAAGCACGAGGACAAATCATCAAAAAAATCACAAGCCCTAAGCAAGCACATAATATTTGGCTGAACTCACCCTTCTATTTGAAGCAACCCCCCCCCCCCCCCCGAAACAATGGAAGCAACAACATTAACGGGCCTTCCCTTACTCTGAAGTGCTGGCATCCTCCATGCCTTTTGGTTTTGTTTCAGAAGGAAATCCACCTTCCAGCCATTCGGCCCCAGAAGCTCCTCGGAACAGGTGGTCTCTAAGCTCCAGGGGGAACCAGCAGGCTGAAAGGGAAAAGCTCCCAATTGCCTCCTACCACAGCCCAAGAAAATACTTCATTATTTGTGTTTCTTTATTGAAATACAGTCTTTTTTATAGCTGAGGCGATACAGACAGCTGTTCCATTTATTTCAAATGCTCCCTGTTTCTGGGGTAATCATTTAGAGCTGGTAGCTGAACCTCTGAGCAGAGTCTGCTTGACTTCTTAAATAGGGATGAAAATCCAGAGTCTGGAGATTGACAGGAACTTTCCTGGTAGTTCTGGTTAATAAATTCAAATTTTCTTATTATTCTTTTCTTTATCTTGCAGCCAGACAGTCTTCCCGCAGGAACTGAGGAAAAATAATAAAACAATTTGTAAAAGCCTGCCTCAAAACTAAATCTTAATGTGCAGTGTAATCTCTCCTTGGGTGAGGAGTTTCTTTCTTCCCTTGACCAGGCTATATTGCTGCCAGTTTGGTGACTCCAGAATTTGTGAGCCACATCTTGATCTGTAAAGGAGCTGGGGCACATGCATCATCGTATATTGCACTTGCCTTTCCCGTTGCTACTGTCAGCAAGTGTTGCCAATTTCATTAGTGTGGCTAACGGTTCTAATTTACGTCTGGTTTATATTGGCTTCAGTGAAAGCAGATATAGTAAACCTTCACTTTAGGTGGCATGAGTAGAACTAGATTTGTCATGCCACAAAACAGCCAAAAGAAATACAGTTATTTCTGGGGAACAGACTTATTTACATGTAATATTCTTGTTAGTGCTATACTGTCATAGCTGTCTATATACTTAACAGGCTTGGACACAAAAGATCTGGAGAAGGATTGTAAAAGAAGCAGGGAAAAGTGGAACAAAATAAGTGAAATACTGGAAATAACAGAGAAAACCAACAATTGATACTTACTGAAATGCAAAATTGAGACAAGAATACTGAAAAAACCCCATCAGTAACATAAAAGAAAGAATCGAATGTGGTCAAGTTCAGGCCCTCTACATTAAAACAAACAAACAGAGAGTGGTAAGTACTATAAATAGATGCATTCTGGCCAGTCCAGGTGTGTGTAGACCCTGTTCTGTGCAAACAGCCAAAGCTGGCTCTTGGAATCTATAAAAACCACAGTTGGACCCCTTGCTTTCCTTGTCACTTGAATGTCTTGGACTTTTGTTCCTATTATATCTAGGTAGTAATTATGTATAAACAAAAATATATGTATAATGTATGTATATTAATGATTAATGTAGTTTATTTTGTCAGGACCAGGAACAGAAAGTACCAGACAAATCTTTTACAACATTGATGAAAGAAAGTCACTGGAGGGCCAAGTGTTTCCAGAGCACCCCTGTGTGATGTTAATCAAAATATTAGTCCCTAAAAGGGAGAGAGCAAGGGACTGAGCTTAAGACACTTAAGACATTGGAGAAACGTTGGAAACTGCTGGGCCTTGCCAATCTTGGAAGACACCACAAAAATTGTAATCTTGGCTTGTGAGATAGAGGTTATGGGGAAGGCTAAAACATTTAAAGATTGATAAATAAGCATATATGTTTTAAAAATTTGTCTGAAATAAACCCAAATTACAGCCTATACTGAATTCGTAAATCTGCAGTGCACACTGAAGAAGTGTTAAAGGGAAATTATGTTCTTCATTCATTGGAAAACTGGCAGAAGAGAGATTAATCACTATCATTTTCTTCAGTAATTTCAAGGGGTGTGGAGAAGGCTTTCAGAACAATTCAAATATCTGAATTGCAGAGCACCAAGTGAAAGGAGACAATTGCAGCTGATTTCTGTGAACTATTGCCCAATGGCAAAATATCTTCTCTTTTTGAGGAACGCATATTCCAGATATCCGCTGCTGGCATTTTGTCATCTACTTCATCGGATGCTGTGCTTCCTGTTTTGGATCATATACTGAGCACATGTGGTAACTAACTTTTATCAAATCTGACAGCAGACCACTGTTTGATAGACTAGTTTCTGAAAAACGTGTAGAACTTTTTGGACTTAAGCACAAGGAAGTTCAAACCCAGTTGGCCACTCTCCAGTGGGCTTTATGCAGAACTACTCTGGTTGAAGATTGTTAAAAGCATTCTCTTAGAAATAGCTAAATCAATTTTGAGACGTTATGAGTCTATAGCTTTTCTTGCTAGAGGGACATTGTCTGGAAAGTTTAATTTCTTGAAAGCAAATAAAGATGACTTTTCCAGATATCAAGCAGAGGCAGCCTGATTGTGACATCTCCTTAAATGCTCAGGTCACAGCTGCCAATTTTAAAGCCAAGAAATACTCTATAAAAGAGGGGTGACAAAAACTGTCTTTGGAAACTCTGGGTTCAGTCTCTGGCTGGGAGAATATGAGTCCTAAAAAGACATGACTCTATTTCTACACATTTTCCAGTCATCAGAGGAAAACCCTATGGAATTTAAAGGGAATATTCACCTTTCAATTAACTCATCAATTTCTAAAGCAGAGATGTAAACCTATGTTGAATTTTATTGGATGCCTTACAGACTTTCAGAAAGGATCTAATTCTAAATTAATTTCTACAGAACATTTCTCTACGTCTTTATTGGCTTCATCTCTATTATATTCTAAGGATTTTCCACATGGGTGAGGAAAAGCCCTTTATTACCTGAAACAAGGGAAACCTGCTCATTGAAAAACCCTGGTGTGAGGGTATATGTATATGGCACAGCTCAGTGTCATGCAGAGATACTGGAAGCCACCCTGGATAATCTTGCTGGATTATGGGAACCATTATAGCTGTATTAACACAGGACTCCACCCAGGATTATGTTGTTTGCTTCTCAGCTGAGCTTATTAGCCTATAGAAGGTGTTGTACTGATGCAAATAGTTTTCTGGTGGTTCCACAGTAACCTATTTAGATTTCACTTGGCCTTTTTGGGGCATCACATCCTGTTAAGCAGACTCTCCAAAAGTGGCTGGAAGGAAGAAAACACTTGCGTGAGAGATGACTCATCCAATGTAAGTTAAATTCACTGTATCCCCTATGGAAGGTGTCAACAAATGGGAACGCCAAATGCAATTATTGACTGTTGATCCTGATTTTAGAGATTATCTTCCAAGAAATAAGCAGACTAATGTACAGCAAGGAGGAGGAAAGTGTTTCTAGTGTGGTTGAATAGGTTAGCCACAGGCCTAGCGATCTGATTTAAGGCACTTGAGCTGAAGTTTTCAAATGCTTCTGCCTTCCCACTTGTGCACTTTAACACAGTGAGAAACTAGTTCTTCCAAAGCACGTATGAATCTGATCCCAGACTATGTCTGAGATTTTAAAATAAAGGTTTAGAGCTTCCTAGAATCTACCTAGAATGAACGCTACGTACCATAATGCACACCATTTTGTGGTGATTTTTTTTTATTCTGAGGGCAGTCTCCTGCTATCATACAGCTTATGATTTCCAGTAATAACAATTATTTTTTTTTGCAAGTGGCCAGCTGTTTTATCTGTACAATGATAACTGCAATTTCAATTTAAAAATTCAGCCCTTTTGCAAGAGCCAGGAATTTTTTCATTCACCACATGTGTCTGGATTCCTTTACATTATCCTAACACACACACAATTGTCAAGCTAGACTTTGACAATGAAATTAGTGTCATGGATGAAAAAAAAAAAAGAGCTTTAGCCTCTAGGTGCACCTGTTTACAGCAACTAGGCAGGCTCAGTGAGGGGGGGGGGGCGTGTGTGTGTCAGTCTGCCACTGCAGCTGTTCCATTACCATAAAAACCATAGTATTTATTAAGTTTTAAGCCTTTCTGAACTCCATAACTTTGGCTTACGAAGGGAGGCTGTAATGCTATGTCTGGACTGTGATAATAGTTCAGATAAAGATCCAGCATGTGACTCCTAATGACAGCATTAAGTCTATTGCAAGGAACTATATCAAACTATATGCAGTAAAGCAGACAGCAAATATGAACCATGAAGAATTAATGATTAACTACTCGCTGCATGCTTCACTGGGAACAGCACTGCCATTGAAGGAGTCTGCAACCTCTGCGAAAGAAGTTAATTCACAAACTGGACTTACACAACAAGGTAAAAATCACAAACGCACTGCTTAAACTTTGGGTGTGTGTTTTTCAGGGCAAGAAAGTTATTTCCTTTGCCAATAAATGTCAGGTCTTGTTCATGTCCCCAGTCCAGCAGCTGATTCTATATGGGCAGGACACCCTTGTACCTTCAACAGCCTCTCCACACAAAAACTGAATTTAATGGCAGTCCCAGGCATGTCCACGTGGATTCAGCTAAGGCGTAGGAGTTCCAGTCATGACAAACAAACAACCTCTTAGAACCTGTTATTACATCTTCATTATTCTTTAAAGACTGCTTGTGGTTTTTCTTTTTCTAGGAGAAAGTTGTGTGGGTTTACACTCGTTAATCTTTGTGCATTCTGTATTTTCAGCAACCCATAACATTTGAAAGCTGACTTTGGAGGTGCAGCCTTGTAAATGACTTCTATGTTAACATCCACAGCTTCAAACTAACATCAGTGAGAGAACTGGCTGGAAACCCTGGAGAACCGAATGCTACTGACAGGCTGTGAAGATGACATGCATCTCCCTCCATTCCTGGCAGTGAGGAATTGTTGCCTTGCAACTGCTCTCTTACTTCTGTTCAAGGTACAAATGTTGGCTCCTGCTGCCCTGGGAATTAAATTCAGTGGGAGCCAGAAAAAGTGGGCAGGAGCACCTGCCTCTCCCAGAGATGAAATCCTGCTGTCAGCTGGTGTGTTGTGGGTCACCACTGTCCATATGAACAGCTTGAGAGCCAGCCTGCTCTGCTGCAGTGCAGGGTAGTGGTGCATTGGGAACCTGCCTGGCCTGTGAGGCCCCAGGTCTGCACATCCCCAAAGGTGTGCTGCAGCCAAAATTCTAACCTGCCTCTCCACTCTGAGCACCAGGGATGCACAAGTGGGGAGCGGTGCTGTATGAAGCTCTTTCTGTAATCAATGGAGGAAAGCAGACAACCCCAAAGGTCAATTCAGCCTGCCTCAGGTTTAAATTGCCTGACTGTAGAAGACTGCATTGACAGTGTGAAATGATGAGGCTCTAACCTTAAGGCTTGCTGGAAGTGCATGGTTGTTTACCTAAGTCAAGTGCCAAGTACAGAAAATATGTTTATGCCAATACAGTTCTATTTATGGCACTTCTATTTATCTTGCAATCGTGAATGGGCCTAATGAAAATGAGGATGAGCTCCAGCATATTGAGGAAAGTAGGTTATGATGTTCTCTTCCTAAAACTACAGAAAATTTTCAGTGTTAAACAAGAAGTACTTAATGGTTTGGGTCAGCGTTTTGGCCTGGAATGGTGAAACTCTTGATTGCTCCACCTCCTGGCACCGTATCCCATCACTTTGTAACCAGCACAGCGCATCCTGATTGCATTTATATTCTTGCAACGGCTTTTACATTTGTTTTCTGTTGCTAGATCAGTGGGAATTTGAAGGATTCTGAATTAGTTAGGTTTTACGACAGGTATGAACACCTTAAGCTCCTGTGGTGGACTGACCTTGGCTGGCTGCCAGATGCCCACCCAGCTGCTCTCTCACTCCCCCTCCTCAACAGGATAAGAAGGAGAAAATAGGATGGGAAAGGTCATGGGCTGAGATAAGGAAGGGGAGATCATGCACCAGTTACTGTTATGGGCAAAGCAGACTCTAGATGGAGAAAATTAATTCAATTTATTGCCAGTTAAAATAGAGTAGGATGGCGAGAAACAAAAACTAAGACTAATACACCTTTCCCCTCCTCCCCTTCTTCCCAGGCTCAGCTTGGCTCCTTTGTTCACCATCTCCTCTACCTCCTCCCCCGGGAGCGGCGCAGGGGGATGGGGAGTGGAGGTTGTGGTCAGTCCGTAACAGCTCCTCTCTGCCACTCCTTCCTCCTCACACTTTTCCCTTCCCCTGGCATGGGTCCTTCCCATGGGCTGCAGTTTCTTTCAGGATCCTGCTCTGGTGTGGTACAGGGAAATACCTGCTCCACCGCGGTCTCCTCCAGAGGCTGGCTGCAGGGAAATCTCTGCTCCGGCATATGGAGAACCTCCTCCCCTCCTCTGACCTTGGTGTTCCCTCTGTTGTTTCTCACTCTTTTTGTTCCCTTCTCTACTCTCTGTCCTGTGGGGGTTTTTCCCTTTCTTCAACTCATTTTCCCAGAGGCACAGCCACCTTGCCTGCGGGGCTGAGCCGTGCCCTGGGGTGGGCGGGCTGGAACCGGCTGGAACCGGCTGTGTCCGGCACGGGGCAGCCCCGGCCGCTCCTCAGAGGCTGTCCCGGCAGGCCCTGCTGCACCCAGTACAGCTTCACAGAGGCCCAGATCCATAGGAAGGTTTGCTCCTTTCTGTCTCATCTGATCTAAACATTGCAGGTAATTTTATCAATATGCAAATTTACAGTCACGTGTGGGAGCTCTCTCACCTATTTTATTAATCCAAAATTCAGGTCTCTAGTCTGCAGTTACTGATCAGGGTCCCTCTACAGTCAGTGGAGAGAGACAGGCGCCTTTAGACGCATGTTCAGTACGTCCTAAACTATGGGTGGGTGGGTGGACGGGCCAGACATCCTTCAGCAGGCTCATCTCTCTCCACTGGCTATGGAGGTAGACGAGACTCCATATTACTTCCTTCTTTCTCTTTCCCAGAAGCTGCTGGGTGTCTGTTGTAAAACAACATGTTTCTCTGCCTTTCAGAGAGGAAACAGCCTTTCGTACATGACAATTTGACTTTAGTGTTCCATGGATCAAACAACTTCTGGAATTTCACTATCATGGCAATCCAGCATCTCGTTATGGAGACATCACAGCCCAGTACCACAGCAGGACTTCATGAAGTTTCAGGCAAGTTTTGGAGTCTTTGGGTCTTGGGTATGTGCATGCATGTGTGTGTGTGTGTGTGTGTGTGTGTGCGTGCATACATGGGGTGCATATGTGTGCATTTTTGTGTGTGTGTGTGCGCATACACTGCTAAAAGGAAGAGGTTAGGGAGTGGATTTGAGTGCAAGACCTGTGATCATCCACCCTGGCTGATGAATAGCTCTTTGGCTCTGTTTTGGACCACTCCAACTAGCTGTCTCCAAGACAAATCTTCTCAGGAGGGCCCAAGCCAATCCGTGCCAAATGACTTTTGATTTAGCAGCAGAGACACAGCTATTGCCTGTGCTATAGCAACGTTAGATTACTGTGTGTTGAATGGGCCTGAGGTACAAATAAAGTACTGGGTTTCAAGGAAGAAGTCAGGAAGTGTTTTTAAAAATAAGGATGTGGAATGATGACTCTATGGGAGAGGTCCAGTTTCTCAAACAAAGGCATTTGGAGCCATTTGAGATGCCCTGAGGTACCAAACATGTCCAGTCAGTGCTGGGAAACACAGCACAGAGCCTATGGGGGATTTGCTTCTGGCATGGAAGTCAGGCACTCACTGGGCTATCCTGCACTGCCTACAGTCACAAAAGGGCTGTATGTTTAGGCAACCATATCATACACTTATTCATTAACCACAGGTTTACACATTTTCTTTAAGGAATTTATTTCAAAACCTGTTTTTTCTTTTCTTCTTTTTCTATATAGCTATTTAGGGAATTATTATATCCTTACTGAAAATGAGTAGCAACTTTACATTATGAGTAGACATTGGTTTCAGTATTATTTACCCCCATGACAACTCTGCTGATGAATGTGAGAATGGCGAAACCAGGCCAAAAATGAATGTATGAGAAAGGGGAACTGTTCCTAATATTCACCACTAATTTGAATTCTTTTTATTTGGAAAGGAATTCCTTCTTTTTTTTTTGAAAAAGAATTTAGAATCAGCTAAATCTTTCTCCAACCTGCTTTATAAATTAATCATTGCTTTGGAATATCCAGTTTTATAAATAATAATAAAAAATTGTCCTTGCATTACAAAACCACATTTTCTTTTAATTTAGTGGCTGCTTTCCAAAGCAGGAAGTTAAGAAAATAAAACAACTTTACAGCCAGAGTAAGATAAATAGTACTGTCCTAAGAGGGAATGCTATTTATACTCCCTTTGTATTTCTATTTCCTATTCTGTCCTCTTCCCCATTCCACTGACTGTAGTTAAAATCATAATTTCTGAAGTAATTTTACATTTTCTTTCCAGTGCTAATGCTGTTTTACCCCCTACAGAAATTATAATGATGTGATTGCTAGTGTAGGCAAGCTAAAAAGGACAGCTAACCCTTTAATCTGTGCCATTTAAACCTGGTCTTTGTAGGCAGGTCATTATGATGAAGTAGGTGATGGTTTCACAAGTGTGTTATCATGAGTAGAGTCTTGAAGTTGCATGTGTTCTAACAATTATATTGCTGTCCAAAAATACCCATCTTTCTGAATGTGGGTCCTTTTCTCAGAAGAAGGGGAGGTGACCTAGGTTTCAGCTGGGATGGAGTCACACAGCATTTATGCTGGATCTTTGGTCAGTCTGTATAAAGAAATATATGCTTAGGGTGCTTGGCTTGTCTTCTGGAGCTCTTAGTAGGCACATATGCCTCTTCACTGTGAGTAGAGGGAAACAAGTTGCAGCATTTATCAGGACTGTACTGCTCACTTATGGTGATACATGTCAGGTGTAGGCAGCACATATGCCCTAGAGCTGGGTACTTAAATTAGCCACCCTAGACCTGGATATAGGCTATTATATAAAAGTAGTGCTGTCTTCGTCATCATCATTAACTTAGCAAACAAAAACCTGGAAATAATTCTGGTTTATGGACTCCAAGTAGCTGGGATCAGATAAGGGACAAAGAGAGGAAATGTTTCAGGGAGGCCCTTGTCCTCGGTGGCTGTGTCTATGCAGCAAAAATGCATTTGTTCCAGCTGATGCAAAACAGCCATGTCGCTGTAGCTGAGGCTGTAGCGGCATGGCGCTGGGGCAGCAGCAGTGGGCAACCACATGGGCTAGTGGGAGTAATCCTCGAGTTGTGTCTCCCTGGGATGGCTCACAAGTCTGATGTCACAGAGAACCAGTTGCTTCGTTTCAAAAGAAAGCCAGAGAACTAATTAGTGCTTATGAATTATCTCAAGGACATCAAATAATTGGGAGGGGGGGGGGGGGGTGTGCCAAGATATCTGGCAGTGTAAGAATAACTATTATTTCCTAAATTATTTCCCTGTATGAATAACGTGCTGGCTGTGGTGGAGTCCTCCTGAGACACCTGTCCTGCACTGACTAACTAGGTTAAGCCTAACAGAGGGTCTGGATTTAACTGTAGGTGCACTTTGCGCACTGTAGTCCTTTAATGAATCTAATTATGAGGCCATTCATAATGTGGTATTGTTTAAATGTGGTGCTGGGCAGGAACTTCATAGGGCTGAATCCCATTAATACAAAATGCATGCACAAAAACCAGCGACAGAATTACCCTGCTATCATAAACTCATATCTTTTGGGACTTACGAGTCACTGTAAGCAAATGGAAAAACCAAACTGAAACAATGCAGTGTTAATTGGCAAAACTTTTTCAGGATGAATAAATGTTCTTTCATACAAATCCAAACAGTGCCAGGCACAGTGGAGGCTGATCCCTGTTTAGGATCTACAGGCAATATAGGGAAACTGCACAGTCTGAGGCTGCCTTATCACACTCCTTCAAACGTAAAATAGAGGTGGCAGAGTTAAATCCCTCAGAATACCGGAGCTCTAGTAAGAACAAGCACTGCCCAGTGTTGAACGACATGAAGAAATGCTGATATAAAACAGTGAAACATACCTTTATCCATCCCTCCTCTAAAGCCAGTGACTGGTTTGAGTAAAGCTCAGTCATACCTAGAGCTTTTCCAAATCGGTAATGTGCGTAAGAGCTGTCTGGCAGATGTGGAATAAATCCAAGACAAATGCAGGACATTCTGGATGGGCTGCACGTGCAGCCCAAGGGGCAGTGCTCGGGCTGCCTGTCTGCTGCTGCTCCCTGGAAGTGTTAGGTGAAGGTGGGTGGCCAGACAGGGCACCTCAGAGGAGATGGGACCAGGCTGTCAGATGGCTGGTGACCCCAGATATAAAGCTTTTGACCTGTGCCAGGGCTACCAGACATCCAGAAGTCACAAACAAAACTATAAATGTATCAAAATACACCTAGAGGGAGTCTCTCAGCAGAACGGGGGGGGCTCGTTCAGAAAAATTTGGAAAAGCCCGCTATGTGCTCGAGTGCCTGCAGACAGTGACATGAAACAGATATCAACTCTTCTTGGTCTTTTTGAGGCTCGAACAGTTCTTTTTTAAATGTTGTTAGGTTTTGTGAGCTTATAAATGTTAAAACATGATCAAAGTAACAGTTTGTTCATTAATAATATGCTCTGGAACTGAGCAGTGATTCCTAATTGCAAAATGGGTAGTACTCAGCCCGGCCTTCTGATTGGCTTTAGGGAGCTTGAATGCATGGCCTTATTTCACTGCAAAGCCCTGGCAGACTTTGCACATTAAAATTCTAAACTGTCTAAGTAGGTGTGAAACTAATTTTGTGTTTATTTTTTAAAAACCACCTATGATCATTTAGGGCCATCCACTTCACTTTGGGAGGCCCTTACCGAGCTGCAGGTGGGCCCTAGGAGACAATAAAGCCCACCTCAGAGAGGATAATTTCTTGAATATCATAACCTGAATATTTATAGCTTCTGGAATCGTTGTAGCTACTTATCCATGTTTCCAGCCACAACTTTTCTTAATAAGAAGGGCTTTGAAAAACTTGCTAAATCTGGACATAAAAGGAAACAGAAGTTTTCCTAGTGCAGTGGAATTTTTTAAAAGTCACATAGTAACTTTATTGATGAAACAAGGAAGAAAGCACTTTTCCACCAGACTTTGCAGAGCTTATTTACAAAACACAAGATTTTTTCATTAATGTGTAGGCAACGCAAAGTCATGACAAGGTTTCCTGCAGAGTGAGGACGCTTATGTGGCTAGTCATTTCATCAGTGGGTTATCTCACCTTTGCTTGTGGTGTTTTAATATGTTTATGAGAGACAAACCTTGAGGGTGGGGACAGGGACTTTCAAAGAGAGATGAAAGAACTCAGAGACATTTTGGCATTTTAAAGTTTTATTTAACATGTGAAAATGCGTGCTACATCCTATTTACACAAATGCAAAAATGTTCGCAAATCACCTTGTGCATCTATAATTCATGTCTTGACTGACTGTGCTTTGCAATTCACTTCATCACTGACAGAGACAAGCTCCAAGTCACCAGAATTGGTCAGTGAAGTCCAGAGAGCACTGAAATCATGCTGGCTGACTGGGGTTCACCCTCAGATTCAGACACCTAATTTTGGATATCTAAATAAAAGTGTCTGCATGTAAACTAGAGAGCTAAGCTTCTTTTCCTGTCAGTGGAGAAGTGGAGAGCTAGGGCAGGATTAGTTACCTAAGTGCGGGTATCTGGTGTCACATGAGATAACCAAATGTCTCCCACCAGGTTCTTTCTGGTGCCTCAGAGAGGTTCAGGTCATCTGTAGGTGGGTCCTGTACCTGTCTGTCAGCCCCGTATGGGTGATCTGGATGTCCCAGGCTATCTCAAACGGCACAGATATGTTAGGCCACAGAACTGCACTTTTAATTGTTTGAATCAGGAGCTGCATCCTAGCCTCAGTTGTGTTGCATCAGTGCACTGCAGTATGCACATAACACGGGATCTTTGCTTCTGCTATTGTGTACTCTTCTCTGTATTATTTCTCAGTGCTGCTGTTCAATGGTTTTTGAGAGGTCAGACCTCTGGCTCTGCTATCCTTCCCACCACCTATGTAACGGTTGCATGTAGCTCTGGGAAGACAGAAACTATGGCTTTAACAACAGTGTCTCAAGTAGACAAATTGAGAGAGCATATTAATGGTTAGCATGTAGTTAGATCAATGCGGAAGCATAAACACGCACATACACATGACATATCTACTGTATTGAAGGAGGCATGGGTGCTAACTAATTTTATTCTTAGTATTTATTTATTTCTCAGACTCCAAAGATCTGAAGATGAAGGGACAGCCAGGATGTAGGTGCTAAGCAGTTGTGTGTCTCCTTTTGGCATGAATGACAAAAGAACTACTGGTAAGAGTGCAAGTAAAAATCAGTGCCACTAACTACATTTTCAGAAATAGAGCCAGATTTTCAAAGATCCTGCAGCCAATAACTTCATTGTCCTCTGCAGGGATCGTAGGATGAAAAATGCTTTTGCAAATGTGGTCCTTCTTTCTCAGAGGTACAAAAAGATCCCACCACCACCAAAAGGGGTGACTTTAGCTGCTGAATGAGGTTTCAAACTTAGTGCTAGCAGGTTATAAATCATCTGGGGAAGCTGCAATGCCTTATTGTGAATGATGGGAGCTAGGAAGCATTGCAGTTCTGTGGAAGTGTTATCACTATGTGTGCTTATGTTTACTATGTGCTACTATGTATGCTTATGTTCACATTACTATCTATGCTTGTGTTACCACTACATTTATAAGTGTAGAGACTAAAAGCTAAAGATTCATTTTCCCACTACATGTTGTCGCACTAGATGAGGAGTAATGACTGTAAATGCATAAAAAGAGTCAGCAATGCCATTCTCTGTTCTGTGAGTAAACAATTGCTCTGGAGACCATCTACCATCAGTTTGACAGCTTTGACCATAAGATATTAAAAACCAAGAATCTGCTGTTTCTAGCCATGAGGACTTATCTCCTTTAAAGCAAATCTCACAAATAATAGACTATGAGCCAGATCCTGCTGCCTTTGGATCCAGAAGGAGGAGGCTTTGGTTCTTTAATTAAGTGGTCTGAGTCCTTTTTTTTTCCGCAGTGTTGGAAAAATAAAACAAAAAGACTGATTGATTATAACAACAAGCTGAACACCAGATGTTTTATGAATATATGGCTTCCCCAGCCCACACCCATGTGCATGTAAGAGAAAAAGAAAAACAAAGGACTGTTTATAATTGTCAGAATATTAAAACCTTTGCTTATTCAATGTTCTTTCTTTGCTGGCCTGTTCATGCAGCCAAAAAATTGATTTATGACATAGACCATTCATTGCTTGAGTTTTGCTTTCCAAACTTGGTAGAACTATTTCATGGCCATAGTCAGATGTCTTTCTTTATGTAAATTTTGATAATTTGGAGGCTATCTTTAAACCAGTTACTGAAACCACAGGCCGTAATAACTCACTTGGTTTCATGCACTCTGCTCAGTCCCATCAAGACAAATTGCCGGGTTCGGTGTCCTTTGCCAAAAGAGAGGAACATTCCCTTCTCCTGTTACATAACACTGAGACACTTGAGCGGGAGAGACGGGAACCAAGGCTTGCTGACTAGCAGGTATTCTGCAGCTTTGGGGCTTTCTGCCATGCTTTAGAGTATCTTTTATGGACATCCAAATACTGTTCTCCTACCAATTTGTGAATGCAGCTATTACTAGTGCATCAGCCTTTCCCTGAAAGAAAGGCTGTGGACCACAGCTTTCCTGCTGTACCCATACAAACACTTCCATTTGCTTTTAAAGGTTTTTTTGTTTCAGCAATGCAAGAGTTGGTCCAAGAACATATTAAAAAAAAAAAAGTTCATCATACTGTTGAGTAGTTTCTGTAAAAATCTAAGGTTATTTTTCCAGAGTTGTGAAAGAGCAAAATCCTTCTTAGGATTCATTACTACCTTTAACTCCTTGAATGACAAGGTACCTGAAAGTGATTTTTTAATGGCATTACTGGTTTCATGAGTTTATTGTTTCACATCATTTGATAGTGTTCTAAAACACACTTCAGACTTCACAGGCTGGTTTGAGTCTGGTGCAGCCACACTTTAAAGACAGACAGTGAAACTGAAATCTCTGCGCAAGGCTGCTGTTAGCTTGAATTAGGATCTTGAACTACCTGAATCCATGCTTTGCACGTGCTATACTTTGATGTAACTGAAATGAGAAATGACACTACTGCCTTGTTTAAACTGTGAGATGGCTAAAAAAGTGTCACATAAAATCTCCTCCTTTTCTGTTTGAACTGTTCTTCAGTAGTTTTTATAATCTGTATATTTAAATTGAGATAACTCCCTTAGTATTTTCCCTAACAAATATATATGCATATCTGCATGAGTTTAGCTTGGTTTCTGAGAAGAATGAGGCTTAAGCCATCACACAGTGGAGAGTATGTCCATATGTCTTGCTCATTCTTCCTCCGTAATAACTTTTGAACTAGTTGCTATGTGATAACCAAAACTAACAAGCAGGAGGTCCCAGAAACCCTAACTTCCTACACATTTTGTGGAAACTGACAGTTGTAGAGGCAAGAGAGACCCAAGTAAGGGCTGCTACTGAGGAAAAAGCTGTTATAATCCAGCTCTGTAACACGTGAAGGGTTTGCAGGTGAGCAGTTTGCACACACTGCTGGCTGCAGGACAGCACGTGTTGCTGCTTTCCTGAGCAAAGTGCTGGGGGACACAGGAGGCATCTCGGGGCTATGGAGGGACATGTGGAGTGGGAACACATGAAGAAACAAAGCTAGTTCATCCCACTGCTCATTGAACAATTTATGTGTAGATCTGTATGTATATAGCATGATTAAAAATCTGAATAGGTTTTCTATATACTACTGAAGGCAGTTAGAACTGATCTCTCCTGGTATCAAGTTGGCAATGGCTAGCTGAGGATCTTGGGGCTTTCTTATGCAGTATTTAACCAAAGAAGGAATAAAAATGGAAAAGAGAGGATTCAGATCATAGGCTAGTTATTTCTGGGACTTAAATATTTTGTTAGTTTACTAGACTTCCCAGACTAGACTCCAAGTCTTCATTCTAATGTACAAATCAGCAGGTTTTTTCTGGTGCAGATATGGAGACAAGATTCTGTCAGCATGCTTATTCTCAGTAAGACAATCAAATAGACTATAAAGTTTCTCTTCAATCTATAAGCGGAAACATCTGATAATACATAAATGTTTATCACTTTTTCACTTAAAATAGAAGCATCAGGATTGCCTTTTACAAACAAAATTTTAGAATCCCTGATATTAAAATGCTAAAAAAGTACATCAGGTTATGCTGTAGCCTAGAGAAAATGCAGTGTATTTTTAGCCTTTTTACTAACAGTTTTGATTTCTTGTTGAAATTTTATTTCCATTCAAGAAAGGGTCACTGGAAGACTACCAAAACCAGACATAGCACATTGAATTTTAGTGTAAGGCTTGTAAGAATCCTGATTATCCCTAGTAATAAGTGGAAATTAATCTTCTCCATTTTTTCTTTTGTATTTTCCCGCCTAACTTGCAGTCATGGATTGAAAAAAACCCTTGTGAACTAAGGTGTGGATTAATTTTGAGCACCTGATGGCAGTGCACATGGTCTTTCTATAAAGCTCCATATTATACAATTCTAAAGACATTTATAGTGCTCTGTAATATTGTCACTGAAAATGAGATTCAAAGATTTCAACAGCTGACATATGCTAGGTGGTTAACACAGGCCCAATTCTTCAGTATCACCTCTGCCAGAAGTTACCATCTCCTGTGTTCTTGTTTAAACATTCATTTAACTGTGCTCCAACTGAAATGTTTTGCAACTATCTTGCTTTAAAAATATATGTATAATTTTGGTGGTGGGGACAGTAATAAGAAAATGCCTTAGACTGGGAATATAGTTTCCCTATAGGCTCTCTCTATATTCTTTGAAGAAAGCGAGGCACCTACAAAATGCAGTTAAACGTTTCGAAGGGTTACGTCACCCGCTCAGAGTCAAGGAAAGGGTCAGTAGCAGCTATGTCTGTACCATTGGCACCTCTGTGGGTCTGCACGATCCCTGAGCTGGGGGCACAGAGCCGCTGCAACCAGCCCCAGGAGGTCCACACCACAATGCTTCCCCAGGCAGCTTCAGAAGCCAGGCAGGAGGCTTAGCATGTCACGGTACATCCCTCCCACAGGTGACACTGATAAGATGGGCCTCCATCTTACCAATGACTTACCACTGAGGAGGAGAGAGTGTGTTCGGTGATGGATTAGGGTTAGGTCTTGGGAGATTTAGGAGTAGAGCTGATTTCGTGCATTCAGATTCTTCTGATTTCAGCAGGAGCTGCTCATGGAGCTGTTTCTAAAATCTCCACAAAACCATTACTGGAATCTTCTCTTTGTTCAAAATCCTCAAAGCTATTCAGGTATCGACACTCGGTACTTGCAAAAGCCTATGCCTCAGTTTTCCCTGTGTAAAGAAATGTCCTAGAGTTCTGCCATGTGTCATGGGAGCTAAGGTATTATTGCAGTGGAGCCCCTGAGGTTGTACGGAGCAGGTGCCCTGAAAGTGTATTACAGCCTGCGTTTTCTGCTTGCATGCTTCAATCTCACATCAGAAAATCTCCTTTACAAAGGGTGACATTTCCAGATTTTACACCTGATTTCATCTGAACTTACACTGAAATACACCAATATTCCTAAAGATTTCCGTTCATCTGCATAAAATGCTGGTCTCAGTAACTAAATGTGGATTTAGAGAGCCTATGATTACAGCAACATCTCAAAACCTGGAAGTGTTGAACTGACCATGATCTAAAAATATTCTGTGTAGCATTTCAGTTAGTTGTATCAAGACTGAGGAGTGGACGATGTAACTTTGAATAGCTGAGAATTTTTTTAAGTGAAGAATGGAAAATACATGAAATATCAGACAGTTTGGCAGTTAAAGCAGACAGAAGACAGAAAGAGGAATCGTGATATAATAAATACACAAGGGGAAGAAATAATTCTTTCTCTACTTTTTCCACACACAGGAACACTTAGATGCAACTTCCTTTTCTTAAATGCACCTTTGTATGTCAAATGCATGAGGAACCTGATAATTATATTAATACTAACAAAAGAGGGAATTTGATAGCCTAAAATATGCACACTGTGACCTCAGATTTGTTTTACACAAACCAGATAGTATCAGCCAAAGATAATCTCTGTCACAGAACAGAGACAATGTTTTTCATTCAAATACAGAACTCTGCTATATATAGCCTACTTTATTGTAAACTTTATTTTTCAGAGATGAAATTATTTAGCTCCTTATGAGGTATAATAGTGTAGTCCAAAGCCAAAAGCACCTTTCAAAGCTGATCACTTTCATTCGGATGCATTTCACTATTCTGAGTTTCTAACTTGGTAGGGTAACGAGACAACTATTTTGATTCCATTCATTAAAGGAAAAGAAGAAAGAAAGATAGCAAAGCAGTTGGGGAACAGCCTTTTTGGAAACCGGTCCTACGATGCTTTGGTTTTGAGAGCCGCGCAGTGCAGAGTGTCTGCATCCTCTTCCATTCAGAAGCACAACCCGTGGAGGTGCCCACCTTTTGTGCAACAACCCAGAGCTCAGTGCATCTGGGAGACCTGAGTGCGACTGCATGACCAATGCCTGAATGGAGGAAATCTCCATCGCTCCTGTGGAAGCTGGGCTGCCATTCAGTCAAAGTGGAAAAAAATCATACAGATCAGAGGAAGAATAGTTTAACCCCCTTTAGATAAATGTATGGACTGATGGTGAAGGAGGAACACGTGCATTCAAGTCACTTGGCATCTAGCTCATCAGGTCTGGGATTTGGGTTAGGAATTTCTACTAGGGAATTGAATCCTAATGACTAAATAATAGAGTCCTTGAGAGAGGCCTTATTCTGCTGTCCTCCTGAAAATGACGCATTTGAAATAAATGTGGATTGGGTGAAGAAAATGGCTAGAGGTTTATAGTGTGGATAGTTGGGAAAGAAAGGTCATTCTTTGACTCCAGTTCTGGTAGCTCCCATTTGCCATGCAAAGCAGAACAGCTTTCCACAGAAATGCTCATGTGTTTGCTAGGCTGGTTATGTGCTCCAGAACATTGAAGGACACATTTTAAGCTCACACACTGAATGAGGCAATGGGAAGATTTGAATATTGGCTTCCTACATTGGACAATATTATCCTAACCAGTAAGACATATGCCTCCTCTGATTTGTGAATTGTTCCATATCTCCTTCATAAATGTAGCCTTTCTTTATCAGTTTGTTTCAGAAAGACTTAGATGAGCCAATTTGTAATTTTAGAATGTTTTCCTCATTTTTTGTGCCAACCCAAATTTGCCAAATCTGATTCACATTGAAGAACCTCTTCCAGTTGAAATTGCTTTTTTTTTTCCCAGAAAATAAATTATTTATTGAAAATAATTCACTTGGCCACCCTATGGTGCAGCATTCCTGGCTATGTTATAGGAAAGCAATATATTCTCCTCAGCGCCTGGGCTCCTTGTTCAGTGCATTTTCTGAGGCAAGCTTGGCAGATTAATTCCATATTAACCAAAGAGTGTGATCAGAGGGCCAAACACAGTGGAATATTAATATTTTCATCTGCATAAGCCCCTGAAGTGAGAGGTGTGAGCAAGCTGGAATTTTCTAACCCTACAGGGCAGAAGTGTGAAGGGAGAGATTCAGCCAGGCAGCAGCATGAGCTGCCAAGTGATCGGACAGGAATAAGAGAGGAATCTCTGGCTACTAGTGTTAATCCTCCCAGAGCTACAGTTTGCTGATGGCACTGCCAATCATTCTTACTTTTTTAGTGCACTGCTTTCCTATATGCCTTTATTTATTTATTTTATTTATTTCCTGTAGGATTGAAATCATTAGAAATTACTTTTGAGGCTATGGATTTTCCTGTTGAATCATTGCAATGTCACACCCTAGACAAGTGCCATGGCCCGATGTTACTGCATTGCTCTTGCTGACATTTACCTACTACTAAATAAGAACATTGTTTTTGAGGGAATATGTTCAAAGATGGGAAATGTGGGAAATTTCACATACCAACAGAATGAATGAATGAGAAAAATGGTGTAACAAATGTCCTTGCAGAGGTTTTTTCCTCCTGCATTTTAGAGCAGTGCAGAATGTCCAGAACCATGGAGGTTCCTAGAATTTTGCTTAAAACAAAACAAAGCCCCCTGTTTCTTTTCAGCTTGAAACCACCTGATCCTCATCTAAACCTGGAAGGCTGATATTCTCTTTGTTCTCCGCTTCAATCAATTAAGTGTATGTGCACAGCTTTTTTGAATCTGCTTACTGCTTGCTTATGACACCAGAAGGATGTTCCAAACTGGTGGTCACTGAATTCTTTCACTTAAATCAAAACATTCTGTGGAAATCTAAATTTAACCATCTTTTCTTTCCCCAAGACTGATAATAAGCAGATTCATAAACTAAAGAGGTACAGTATCTCTTTCCAATACAGTGTAAAGACAGAACCGCATCATATATTTAGGCTAGCTGGTAGAGGCCAAATTCAGTCCTCTGCTGCATTCTTTAGGATCATATTGAACTCAATGAGAACCACCTGCACACAGAATTTGACCCCAAAATGAAAGCCTGGCCACAGATTTGATTTGAATTACTTGACTTAGAAGTGAGGTAGGCTTTTTTTTTGGCAGTATTTTTGGAGTAGTTGTAATAGTAATAGTAAAGATAGGACATTTCTCTATGGAATATGTAAGAAAATATTTAGAAATACTTTTGGAAAATAGTGATGACCTGCTGTGCTTTACCATCTTTTAAAATGTGCCATTTTCCTGTGGTATATTGGAGCCATTATGTTTGAGGTAGCAGGGCTTTTTGGTGCCAGATGACTCACAAATTCACCTGAGCAGCAGTTTACAAATGTTAAAAAGCAGAACACTGTCCAGTCTGCCTTGTTTTAAGCAAACCTGTGCACCCACCGCACACTGTAGCTAACTCATTTTAATGTTGTTAAATGACAAAACGTGCAGGTTAAGGAATTTGTTTTCTACTTTGTTTACAAGCCAGAAGTTAAAAATTATTACAATCCTTTAATAATAATAGTCTCAAAAAAAAGAAAAAGAATATTTCTCACTGGCTTAAGCCTAATGTACTTCTATTAGCTCTGCTGCAAATAAGACAATGACTGGAAAATTTGGTCTAACGTTTCTTGAATTTTCCTTAGTTTCCTCAATTAATCATGATAATAATGAAAAATAAGCATTCCGTTACTTAATGTACAACTGACTACGTGCCTGTCAGTGAAGCAACATGACTTCTGAGGTCAGAATCTCAGGTTCAGGTTCCTTCTAAGCAATAGTCCAATGGTGGCAGCAATGTCTAGTTGTTAGATGCTAAAAGAAGTACCCTTGAAATATTTCAAATACTCTCATGTTCTTGAAAGTGAACCACTCATTTAATAAAAGTGTAATCTTGAACAATGGCAAGTGTGAGTGATTAAAACATGTACACTAATCTTTTGAAATATAGTTTCTCTCTCCTTCTCTTTCTTTGTCCCCTTTGTAACCAGAAAAAAACATGAGTGAATTGTACAGGCAGCTCAGAGATGTGTACTTAAAATTGAGTGACTGGATGCCAATGGTATTTTCAAGGACGTGGGATACATTGACTTAAATCAAGGACTGAAACCACTAGAACATGTTCTTAGGCATATTCTCACTCCCCTTCTTCTCTTCTGCTCCTTCAATTCCTCCTCTTCTCTAAAAAAGTGTTTGATTAAATAGAAGAGCTCTCTTGCTTTTTGAACAGTTACCCATTTAGGGCCAGATCAGATACCTTTTCTTAGAATGAGTAGTACCCTCCTTCACAAGAGTCCTTAAGACTGCAACAGTACTAATGGCAGCATACAGTGTTCCTTCAAAGTAACAGTATTCTGGCCATTAAAACACATACCTGCTATAAGGCCACCTATATAAGATGTTTCCATTATGTATTGCAAGCATACAATTATCAAAGGTAGTTTGGACATCAAAAGCAGTGTCGCTGCAATAAAGAGGTGATAGCATGAGCTGAGCAAGGTTTCCTAGGACCCTGAACACAGGTGTGAATAATCAAACTACGTAGAAGCATGTATGCCAGAGTGGTACTGGTACCAAAGGGTGCTCTCTTTGGTACATGCCAGAAGCAGGGAAACTTGTCTAGTCCAAGCTTCAACATGGTTTAGCCACATACACCCACCCATTTTCCCCATGCAGACATTGGACTAGAAATTGCAGCATGGACTGACCTCAAAGTATGTGGCTTGGCTACATCTGAGGCAACTTGCTCCAAACACCTTCCGAGTGGAGGTCACAGGCTCCCCAAGCATTACCTTTACTTGATTATCAATAAAAGAATAGTTTTGCATCTCCGGATTTGCAGTCATCCTGTGGTCTGATACAGAAGGTACTGGAGCAAGGTTTAGGAACAGGATGACAGTGCCCGCAGGGCATCCACCCTCTGGGGAATTTGGCTGCCTGGGCTCAGGGCCAGCACAGAGATGATTTAGGTGTCCAGCCATGACACACCTCAGTGGGGTTACTTCTTCTTTGCCTGGGAGCTGCTTTTAAGCTCTGGCACTCACCTGTGGTCTCTGCCTGAGCTGTACCAGATCTGTGCCTGCAACTGGTCCTGTATGTCCCTGATTTGGACCTTGATCCTGATCCACTGACCTGACTTCGTTGCTTGGCCTTACACCTCGTTCACTGCTATGGGTTTGCAGTGATTAATGGGCTCTCAGTTGATGCTGATCACCATCCTTGGACCTGCCCTGCCCTGCATGGGTGCTGTGGGGCCGGGTCCCTTCTCAGGCAGGCTGCTGCCTGGCCTGCGTTGCCGTGTCCCACGGCTCACGGGCTGCCTCCCCTCTCAGTGCAGCCTGTTCTCACTGCTCCCTGGCCCACAGCATGGGGTTCATCACACCCAGCTGTGGACTTTGGCAGTACCAACGTCATGTCTGATCTACAAGTTTGTATTGCCTTTCTAACAAAAAGAGAAAAACAGATGCTTGTGGTCCATCTGACCTCTCTTATATGGTCATTTTAGATGAAGTAAGTTCTACCCTGGAAGGGCCTGATTCTCTCTATTGATCAAAAAATGAGTCTAGAAAAAGTCTATCAAAGATAAGCATGCACATTGTAGTGTTTGAAATTTGGACAGATGAGTCCCAGCCATGGTGTCCATACCTGTCTCTGACCACCTGTTGGTGTTGTTTCCTGTATTCTACTCTAAATGTTTAGGTTATTATACTTAAGGTTATTATACATTCTTCATTGAGGCATCTCTTACTGTCTGTCTCTGTAGACCACAACACAACATAATACCCCACAACCTGGGTATTGGATTGCTACTGTAATACAGATAATATTAATTTCAGCATTACATCAAATAAAAATACACTAGCTCTCTGAGGCTAAAATTATACTGAAGCCAAAACCTAATCTCAGAAGCGCAATATGGCTTAGTAAAAATTTGAACTAATACTTCCCCCATTTGAGATATTGAAGCACTTTGTGCATTCCTATCAAATTTGTCATATCTATTTCCAGGGGCATTGGGGTGATAGGGAAGAGCTTGGTTAGTGAACCAAAGAATCTGTGACTCAATCACTTCTAGCAATGGTTATTAGTAACCCTTTTGATCTCTGTAAACTGTATGTTCAGTTTCTATAACCTCCTTTGGGTCCAGCTAAACCAATTACTCTCCTAAGAGAAGATGATGTTAGCATAACCACCACTGCATCATGTCTGAGTTGACAATGCTCTCTACTGGGGACAGTCTAATCTCTAAATCTGAAGGTGGTATTGTCTATCTACATTAGGTCAATACATCATCTCCTCCTTTGTGTTTATTGCATTTGGTGACCTGATGGTTGCCTGCTTGAGATATTCATTAAAAGAGTAGTTCAGAATTTTTAAAAGTAGATTTGAAAGGTTAGTTCATAGCAAGAACCAGCCTGATCTTGGAAATTTCTGAGAGCATAACAGCTCCCATATATTTGAGCTACAGGCTGCTTCTTTTCCTTGACCATCCTTACTTTTCGAGCTGTGTTTGATTTTAAGCCCTTGTCCTGGGAGCTCATAGGTTTCCATTCCAAACAGTCTTTTCTTTGTTTTCATTCTTCTGGAATGTGAACATGGATCCTAAGAGACCTGTTTGGCTACAAATGTGTCCAAAACTCAGCTACTGGGGGCCTGTGATGTGTTTCTTTGCTTGCTGGTCATATTAAACATATGGGTATAATTTTGCTTTTTTAAAGTTCTGTGCATGAATTAATGAGTTAATCTAAATTAGCAGAGAAAATAATTGACAGAATTGCTTGCCTCTTGTTAGCCTGAGGGTTGGGAGCAAATGAATGCTCTCAAATCTGCATCTCCCACATGGCATCCCATTGCTGTGCCCACTTGAGTCAAAGGACAAGAAGCAAGTGCTCCTTTGAAGTACTACCTTAAACAAGAGATAAGGAATAGTAAACTTAACAGAAGCCTAACTGATGGCAAACAATTCTGTCTTCTCATGCACACTAAACAATTGCCGAAACTGTCTTTCAACCTGTGTAATGTAATCATGACAGCAATCAACCAAGCCCAGTCTCTTTTTTGCTCTTCCCATGTTATTCTTTTACTTCAGCAGATCTTCCCTATAAAGCTGAGTGATAAGACTATGCAATTGCATCCATGTTTCAGAAGAAACAGTGCACAAGGTAATGACAGGTTTTGTCACCATAGTGGTGTCTGTAAAGAGTTCCCATCTTCCTGTTCCTGAATGATATTGCAGTGGCTTCCTGCAATTACACAATATATTGTCATGCAGATTAGCTACGGGTCACTGCATGGGGATAGGAAACTTCAGAGGTTTCTGTTGAACCTGTCAGGTTGGCAGATCTAACATAATGTTGGGATCCCCTCCAGCATTCCTCTCTATAATCCACACAGCTTATTGCAGGCTTTCTCTGAGAAGGAGATGTAAAACAAGTTGTACTGTTCCCCTGAGGAAATGCCCAAACACCTGTTTTAGGAAGAGAGTCTGTAATTCCTTGAGGGAAGATGAGGACTGCAGGCTTGCAGGAAAGCAAGCTGAAGGAAACTGTAGGGATACAGCAGTGTGTCTTTTGGTAAGACAGGAGAGTCTGAGATCCTTATGGGCTTGGTCTGTCTTCCTCTGAAAAAGGGACATAACAAACATGCACATATAACTAATGTTCTGGGAATGAAAGGAGAAAGACAGTGAATGTGTGGCTTTTTCATTAAGGTTCCAAGGACAAATGTGGGGAAGAGATGTGCTTCCTTGTGCTCAGGAGCTGGCATTTAACAGTGTTCTTGTTATGTATCTAAAGTCAGGGGAAATATCCAATAAACCAAAGAGCTGAGAAGGAGACATCAGAAACAACCTGTAAAGTTAAGTTGAGAAAGGGTGAGCTGAGAAAAGGGTCAGGGCTAACAGAAGCAAGGAAGGAACCAGTCACAGTGTCTGCCTGCGACTTAGAAAATCTCACACATCCAAAGTAAAGGACAATGTATGTGGAGTACAAACCACATGCTGATACTATAATATAAGCCACGTATACTCAGAAGTGCAAATGAAGATTGCATTTAATATGGAAAAAGCCATGGTTTGGAAATTTTATGACAAAACTAAGCTTAAGAATTAAGCCTAGGCTTAAGAACAGACATGTCATGAGCCCTATCAGAAAGCACAGTGGTGTGATATGGTAAGATTAGACAGTGTTTTCAGGATCTAGAAAAGCTGCTTGCCCTCACCCCCTGCCCCTCACCGTGGTGTTTTTGTATATATATAATCAATTAAATTGTGTAGCAAATGTAAGTGATTCCAAAGGACATTAGCCACCTTTCAAGATGTTCTTTTCAGAGGACCTTAAAAATGTTTTCTCCTTTTTAATGGGATCATCTCTGAGAGGAGTTTACACTTTCCCTACCTTTGCAACAGAAAAACTAATGGTCTATGACAATATCAGTAACTATCTCTATTAATCTTTTCCCTGCTTTTCAGGGATACTGTGAGTTACAGGTTTGATAGTATTGTGAACAGCTAAAAAACTACTAGAAAGGCAGCAGAAAACTGGACAGGTCTGGGAATACTTTGGTTTCTCTTCCAGCTCCTTTCACCTAAATCTTCTGCTGAAGGCAGGAGTTCTGGTCCAGGCACCCTAGAAAGCCCGCTGCTCCCTGGTCTGTGGTGTTACTATGGTGGAAAAAGGAAGCATATACTTATATTCCTGCCTTGGTTTAAGCACTCGGTAAAGTCATTGATATGAAAATTCCTTTTTCCTTTTTCTCCATTAAGTGAGTAATCCTACAGAAATTGTTTTTAAAAAATGACCTCCACTCTCGCTCAACAGATGTCTGTCCCTCCTTTCTGTGTCCCCACTGCTGCAATTATCTTCTTGAAGCCATATGGGGAGGAGCATAGGCCAGACATTCAATGAATTGACTCATTTATTAATCATTCATTATCTTTTGTAAGAATGAGTGAATTTACTGGCTTGTGTCTGAACAAGAGTTTTCTGAGCAAATTCTACAAGTCAGCATTTTCTGAGGCTGAAAAGAGCCTGAAGATGAGAAAAGCGCTGTCTTCCTCCATTAACAGTGCTTCCCCCATAATCTGCTGCTTACCCTGAGAAGCCAGAGTAGCCAAGATGCGGTTTGTGCCCTGGCAGAAGCTTTGTGCATGCAGAACGTCTTAACTTCTGTCATGGTAGAGGACTGTGTTCTAACAAGCTGGTTGAAGCTTATGCTTCAGCTTGTCATGGTATGTTTATTTAAAGGCTTAACAGCTTGCCATGGTTTCACTTGATGTTATTGTTAATAGGAAGTGTTTTGTTTTGACTCTCTTTCCTTCCTGACTTGGGGTCCTTTTTGCATCATGGCCCTCTCCAGACATCTAAATGCACCTTCCTTTGGTCTCTTTCCACATGTTCTGCAGTCACGTCTGCGTGACCAGGTAGGCAGCACAGGGATCACAACAGCTAAAATCGAGGCCAAAATGATCACAGCCTGCCTCAGAGTAGGGCTGGCCAGATTTGAAATCTTCTGTTTGGAAGAATTTTTCGCATATAAAAATATCCTTTAAGCCTCAGTACTCTCCCTCTCCCCCATCAGAGACAAACTCTGGTGGAAAATCTTTTTGGGAAGTATTACAGAGAATTCAGGTTTCATCTGTCATTTCAGTGACAATAATGTGATATATGACTATCTTAAAATGAAACATTTTACAGAAAATATAAATTAAATGCCTACATTTGTGGGAAGAAAACAAAACCCACCCAAACCCTTTATATTCTCTGGAATTAAATTTCAGATTGGAAGAATATGCCTGAACCAAAATCTGTTAAAGTGAATGGCATGACTCCTCTTGACCCTAGCAGCTTCTGGGTCAGGGCCTGCGTGACTTAGTTTACCCCATGACCCAAAGAGGGTCATTTAGTAGGTAGTTGATTGGTGTAACTAAATTCTGAAAACAAGTACAGTAGCTGCAGTGGGCTGATGAATATAGCTAAACTGCTGTTCTCTAAACAGTCAAATAGCTAAATATCACTTAAGTGGCTTGGCTTAAATTACCTTGGAACAAGTTACTGTGAAAGGGAAATGAAAGCATATAAATGAGTCTGAGACACTTGTATTCATTTGTGGAGAAGTGAGGGAAACAATTAAGATAAACCAGAAAATGGCAGGCGTGTTGAGCCATATGGCCCTTTCCTGTTTCTAACACTTCTTTTGTTTAACTTTTCCAAAGCAATTTTGTCACTATTATTACTGTGGTTGTTTCAGTTTTAAACATGTTTTCCTAGCATTCAATCTTTTCCCCAGCTGCCCCTCTCTCAAAAAAAAAAAAAAACAAAAACCAAAAAAAACCAGAGAAAAAGAAAAGAAAAAAGTCCCAACCCAATTAAAAATAAATGCTGGAAAAGTCTTTAAGATGGTCTTTGGCTCATGTTGCCTTTAAAACTTTGCACTGTATGCTAGTTTCTTTTGTTTTTGCTTTCTGCCTGTTTTGCCCAGCTGTTGTGCACTCCTATGTTCTGCTATAGCAAAACAGATGCAGACTACAGATCACATGGACTGCTCCAGTTGAATGAAAGCAGCTTTGGTCATTAATCCTGTCTATGGGCTCTTTGGCTTTTTTTTTTAACAAGTTGTCTTTTTTTTTTCTTTTTTTTTTAAAAAAAGTTTCTAGCTTTTAATCATGGTTTACAAAAAATTAAGAAACAGGTCTAAAAAAAGTGTGAGAGACAGAGATCAAGCAGGCTGCTGTGAGCTTTGAAGCATAAAAAATAAAGGAAAAAAAGAAGCTTTTATTGTCAGGAAATGGCAAATACCTAGCTCAGTTTAACAATTCTGTCTGGCTGCTAGATAGGGAAGTAATGCCTTTGGCAGTACATAAACTCTTGTTTTCTTGCCCTTTGTCTTCCGGTGTAAAACACTGTTGAAAAAATCACCTGTCCATTGCAAAGTTAAACTCCTGGCTTTAACACAGTTGCATGGGAACTTCGGTTTATTAATGAATACAACATACCCTCTTTGATTTGAATGCTTTCAGAGCGCTGAAAAGATTCAAAAGGCATCGCTTCCTGCACCAGCAGCGTGCCTTTATACATCTCAGTGGTTCACCCCTACCCAGCTGCTATATCTCATTAACAAGCGTTTGGCCATCGCAGCAAACTTCGCAGTGTTGACACTTGAAAGGCCCAGGCAGGCGCTGGCAGGCTATCAGCTATGGCAACAGGAAACTGCCCCAAGACAACACTGAGAAAACAGCAGCTGCAAAAGCCAAAAGCAAAAGCGGACGGAGAGAGCTAGGTGTTTCCAGGCTGTGCTGTTTTCCATATGGGCTGTTTGTGCAGCAGAGCCATGCCAAGGGAGGGGAGGAAAAGAAAAAAGAGAAAAGAAAGGTCTAATAAGGAGGTCGATAGAAGCTCCATACATGCTAGGGCATTAAATACTTTTTTGTTACATTTTAATGGCTTCCTAAAGTCTATTTTCATGCAAATAAAAGCCTGCCTGTCTAACGAGTTCACAAAAGCCAGGCCTGGGGCCCGTCCGTGAGTCGGGCTCCCAGAGCCATCCCTGGTCGGGGTGTCTGCAACCTGCCACCCTTCCTGAAGGGACACACCGCTCCTGCCCCCTTCCTCACAGCACGTCCCCTCTGCAGACACACCAGACACTTAACTCCCACCACTTGGTATCATTATACCCCACGTAACTGCGGCTGCAGGCCTCAGCCGCAAACGGGCTCTGTTTCCTGAGCATCGCTGGAGTGGTGAGGACCAAACCCATTAGCCAAAACAGGAGCTTCACCATGCCAAGAACAGCTGCTCTGCCACTGCCCTGCCCCAGGCAGAGCGTGTCTTTCACCGACTTTACATCAGACAGAGAGCTACTGAGCTCAGAAGGGAGGAATCCTACAGATGCCAGTAGGGTGAATGCTTTCTTTTATCACTGTACGTTGGGGTGGATGAAGCTCGTTGGCAATTGAAGACAAAGGGATGAAGCAATAAAGGAATGGTAAAATGTGGAGCATTAAAACTAGGATTCTTGCTTAACCATATCATACTGTTATTTTACTTATGTAAAGTAAACCCTGGATGCAGTTTATCCTACTTACTGCTCTGTGCTTCCACTGGTGTACCTGAGGATAGCCCGCAAGCAGGCACCAGGTTACCTGGCGCAGGTTTACTAAAACTCATCCCGCAAATATCTGCAGCAAATCTTCAAGTAGCCACAGTCAGATTCATACAACAGTAATGAAAGCAGCAGCAACAGAAAACGAACTGACATGAGCTCAAGACTCACCACCACCTTAACATTTTCAATGGTCTGGAAAAAAATTCTCAAATAGTTTTAAGTTTTTAATAAGGATCAGTCATTATTTTTCCAGTGGTTCAAATGTAGCGCTAACTATTGCCACGTTTCTTCCTTCGGCTCCTTCAGGGGTTTTGCAGCTGTGAGAGGCTTACAGGCAGATGTTTAGATAATCCAAGTTTGTATTCTACATTTACAGGTTGAAGTTGTATACACTATCACTATTACAGAAAATGGAAACTATTTTCTCAAGCCTCATGCGCGTCAAGCTCCATGGTTTATACTAAAAGTGGATTTTATAGCCTGTTGTGTACACTTTGTGTTTCCTGTGCCAAGGAACCACAAGACAGAAAACCTACAACCTGTGAAGTTCCCCTGCCTCAGACCTCGGCGTAGCATCGTCACCAATGGTTTCCAGCACGGCAGCACACACTTCCAGCTCTCTAATATGTGGTTCAGCTACGGCATGACTCAGGTGGTGATTCAGTAGGTGGCAAGCTTCCCTCTGTCAATATTGAACTTATGCCCTACTATTCAGGTAGGCAGCCCTGTTTAAAGGACTATCCTTCTTATGGGATACAAGAGTAATGCAGTGACCGAATACTGTTGTTCAAGATCCCATAGCAGTTAATTTTGGCATGGGTGGAAATATTAACTCCTGAGCACAGGCCAGGTTTCAGTTTGGAGGAATACATTCTGCTTAAGCTTTCCTTTCCCATCCTGATGCTGGTTTTAATCTTGCTCTTCCTGATGTCTTCTTTCCACATGACACAAGGCTACACGCTCTAGTGTGGGAGATGATTTCTCTGCATCCAAGGAACAGGGGATGGTGCTGGTATCCTGAGTCAAGCAGACAGAAAGCATAGCAGGACTGATGTTAATCCCCATTCTTAAAAGCATTCACTCACCCTTTGTCCAAAAGTACAACAACCTAGAGATGTTTGAGATTAGTCCTGGATTCTCACATGATATCTGTTGGCAAAAGAGCATGCACGTGACAGGATAGAGCAAATGCAAGTTTACTATGCTGCTTATTACCACAATACAGGCCACTTGGAAACATCAGTTAATTCTAAAAAAGGTGTCTTGCTAGTAAGAGCTCTATGCTGCAAGAAGCACATAAAGCCAGTTCTCCCGAGTTCATATTGGTTCCATTTTATGTAACCAAACTATATTATTATTGTAGATTTCTGGTACAATATTAAGTGTTGATCCTGATATTCCTAAAAACCTTCCATACTTCAGATGTTTACTAGTTGAGAAGTGGTGTTCCTGGTAATTAAAATGAGCAATGCTTGCTCTGTGGCTGGCACATCCCTGTAACAGAGCAGTTAGCTACCACGCTTTCATGCCAGGAGTACGTGGGTGTGCTCACCCCCGTGTGTAACTCTCTCTTTTGCTCATTTGTGCAGCTTCACTGTTCGCCCCCCCCCCCCCCCCATCAGATACTTTCATGTTTTGGTATGAGTCATCTGTCTGCGCACAGACACAGCCTCTGCTCTCTTCTCTTGCTTGAGGAAGAATTGCAGGATTCCCCCTGTGACTTGCAAAACTGTATCTAGAATATATAGAGGTGTTTCATGATTTACTTGTCATTTGTGTCACCCAGATAGGGAATTACTGGTCTGATGAAACAGCAAAGAGAGAATTTGGAGATGTAGTGTTATTTCCCCTGGGTACTACATTAAGACAGTAAAGCATTTATTGATATTAGAGTTTGTTCTTCACTGTCATGAACAAGAAAAACAATTTCCAAACAAAACAGGCTTACAGAAATAAAAAAAAGTATTTTCTGAGTCTATACTATGAAGTACTTATTGTTGGTTTTGAGAAGCAGCAGAATATATGACAGAATATAGCCTTGCCCTAGAAATGTAGAAAAAATTTTGTATCAGTCCTAGAAGACAAAACCAGTGCTCTGGCTTGCTCATTGGACAGCACTATTTTAATTTTATACACATGAAGACAGACATATGAGAAGTAATTACCAGATAAGAACATCACCAAATAGCTACTTCATTGTATAACTGTGATAAACTATGGCTATATTTGGAAAAAAAACCAAATGAAAACAAAACCAAAAACCCACTGTAAAATACAGTGCAAGTGTGTGCTTTTGTTTATAAAGTCAGTTTTTTCCATAACTTGATTTCACTTTCACTCATTCTATGAAAGCTTATGTATCTCAGATAATATGAAACATTATGCATGCTGTTAAGACTAAATCTATTCTTTTAATGTGATGCCCTGCAAGTAGTCATACTACTGCATCTTTTTTTTTCCTCATCAGACCTGAAAAAAGTACATCTGACCTTGCATGTTTAAAATTAAAGTGTAAATTATTTTTCCATATTATAACTAGAAAGGAATATTAAGGAATTCCTTCTTTCCTTTTTTTTTTAATTTTTATTTGGGAGGCTAGGAGGGGATTAGAATTTTGAATTTTAAATTCTATCACTTCAATATTACCAGACTTTCAGGAACATTGACTATACAAAATAAAACTGTGTACCCATCAAATAAAACTTATAATAATTTCTGCAATGAGATTTTAAATGTGACATTTTGCTCCAAGGCAATTTTTTTCTCTCTTTGTTAGACCTAGGGTAAGATGAAACTATATAGAAATGTTAACATTTCCGTAATTACAAGAATACTACTGGGTATTGTTTAAGGAAATCCTTGTCTTACAAATGTCTTTTAAAGGAAGCAAGTTTTGAGGTAGTAATTTGGCCACATAGATTGTTTGGGAGCCTTTGGGGTTTGTTTCTTCATGTAAGCATCTACGATTATTTCTGATAGACAAAACAACTAGGCCCTGATCCACAAAGCACACAAACATTTACACAATTTCCAGTTCATAAAAAGTGCCATGAAAAATACTTCATTATAGGCTTATTTGTTTGAAAGATTTCTTGGTATTCTGCTTCAAGAAACGACGGCTGATTTGAAATTGAGAAAAGTGCCATAAAATGGGCTTCTTCAGCTTGATCAGGTTCAGTGAAGATCGTAAAGGACTGTAAAAGCCTGGATTCATTCAGTCTCGTGCCTTTGCAAAGCTCCTGTGAATGTTTTGTATCATTGCTGTCAGATGTGATTTTCCCTGCCACTGCAGATGTGCACAACAGATTTACTGTTACAAGTAATACACAGTAAATTCCTGACATAGAGGCATTTAGGGCCACTGCCAGATGTCTCATTTTAATAATACATTTGTATACCCTAGTTCTAGAGCGACAATTAAGCTGTGAACAATAAAGATAAAATCAGTGGAGGACAGGTATTACCACTTCATTGTTGTAGTCAATCTATGGTGCTCAATAAAATGAATTAATTCAGTTTTGGTTTTGTGTTGTTACAACAGGATTACTATCATCTAGGTCTCATTCAACAAATAGTGGATAGGGACATGTCTATTACAGCTGTCTGCATGGGAAGAAGGTTGGCTGTTGCTCCATCTCTTCTCTGACAGTTTGGATGCAAAATTATCTCTGTCAAGCTCCAGGATGCATTAGGCAAATGCAGTCTCATTTCCGTCTTCAGCAAATTAGTGATGTTGAGAGATCTGTTGGCTGGGCACTGCCAGTTTGTTATCTGTGCAATTGCCTGGGAAACATTGCCTGACCTTGTGAAGGGCTTACCTGTTTGCTGCAGGTATGGGGAAACAGTGCAGGGAGGTTTTAATACTTACCTGCTTTCTAGGTTTCCCTTGGACAGAGTTCTTGAACTAGTTTTGTTTAGCTGGTACAAATAACAAGTGCTACTTCCACAACTAAGGGTGTCTGGGAGTTGCTCAGAATAAAAGCCTCAACCTCAAAGAGAAAGAGAGGGAGAGTGCAGGTCTAAATCATACCTTTACTTAAAATTAGTGGGATTGTGCAGGCACTGTTAAAAGAAACAGTAAAAAGTCCCTAGTGTTTACTGTAGCATTAGGCAAGTCAAGACCTGAGCTTTCCAGAAATTCAATATTGTTTGAACTGAATGAGAAATTCTGATACTGGTACTCACTGCGCTATGTTTACCCCTATGGTGCTCTCCAAGATATACTAGGATTTTATGTTTAGGTGTTAATATTGAGAGGTAGATGGAATACAACAATCAGAACAGAGAAGAAATAAAGGCATTACTGAGGGAAGTTTTCCCTAAAAACTTTTCGGTTTACGTACTGCTCCTTTCTGGCCTTAGATAACCCAGTCTTACCTCACCTAAAGATGTCATAATTTCTTCCAGTTAACTCCTACGCTGAAACCCACAGCCTGCTTTAAGATAAAGTGTATATCCCAGAAGGACATTCAGTTTTGATTTAAAGGCTTTGAGAGGTGAAGGGACTAGCACTTCCTTGGGCAGTTTGTGCCAATGGTTAATCACTGCCATGGTGAAGAAAGAAAAGAGAAAAATCTGTCTTGAAGTTTGAAACTGATTGGTTTTGACTCTTAGCCTTCACTTCTCATAATGCCTAAATGAGCAGTTGCACGGGCCCAAACTGCCCTTGTTCTGGCTGGCAGGGGTCTGGAGAATGGTTAACAAAAGGTGTCTGCAGGCAGCAAGCCCTCCGGACTGTTGTTTCCAATGATGGCAGTTGCCTGAAATTGCCAATAGCAGAACGTGACGCAGCCCCCGTTCCCATTTTCAGGTCCGTCCTTTGGTGGGTCCTTCCTCTAAGGCTGGGTCCTCTCTCTCTGGGTCACCTGGGCCATGCCCCCACTGAAGGCTAAGTAAGCTGGGCAGTGTGCCCCATAGTTATGTACCCCAGTAACTCTGGGCTGCATGTTAGGGTTGGAAGCAGCTGTGCTCTATCCTCACTTCGGGGAAAAAAACATGTGCAGAGATAAGGAACGAGCCCTGGCATTTTCCAGTACACCCACCGTACTAGAGTGCTGGGAAACCAGCATGGTGGCCTGCATCTGCCTTCACTTCAAACACGTCCCTTGTGACACAGAAGAGACAGGAATGGGGTTTAAAAACTGCGGGTTTTAAAGATTTGTTTCTGAGGCTGATGGTTGGAGAATCCCTCTCTTTTCAGAGCCATAGTAACATCATTTAGTATACATTATAGCTTCCCACCATAGGGTCTCCCTAAACTCTGGTTTGAAGCAAGCATGCTTGACTACAGTCAGTCTGGATCACATGCTTTAGTAAATTCAATTTACAAGTGTCCCTCTTCAAACTACCCCTCCTTTCCTAGTAAAAATGAGACAGCATGTAGACAGACAGTTTTAAGAATTATCCCCTGGGCCCTGTTAAAGAAACCAATTCATAGATACTCATGTGTTAACCACATGTGTGTCACTTTGCCAGCAAGTACTTAGAAGCTAATGGTGATGGGGTAATGAAAATAGCTGAAACCATGGAAGGCTACTCAAAAATGTGCAAACTTTTTGAAAAACAATTAATCAATTAACAAGCCACTGGGCTATCGACATGGAATATCAGAATAAGAAGAAAAGCTATTAATAGTCCTGCCAAACCATTAATAGCAATTCTTAGCTTCCTTCAGACACATCCTCCTCCCCCCCCCTTTACATTTTTCTTTGCAAATAGTAGAAGCTGAGTGGCAAATTGCTTCCTTGATTTCAGCAGTCCAGAAAGTCTCCTTGGCATAAATCAACCTGTTCTGGAGACATCTCTCTTCAGCTGGGTCTGGCAGATTAGCAATGAAAAGGGAAGAGACAACGGTACAGTCAGACAGCCCACCAAAAAGCACATTAGTTGAGAGCTAATAGCTGATTAGTAAAATCTTCCTATCATTTAAAGATGCATTTTCCTGAGTGATGAAAGCCAGGTCTCCTAGACCTCAAGTCAATGTCTGGTCTTCTAGGTCAGTTCCAGGGTAGGTTTACATTGCGATTGGCATGGGGTTTGCAGCTTGGGTAGGCCTATGTGCAAGTTAGCTTTTACTGTCAGAGCTTGGATAAGATTCAGTGGTGTAGCTGCAGCAAAACCTGAAAAGCACACTCAAACTGCACGGTGTGCTGCTATTAGGGTCCAGTCAAGCTAATGAACAACACAAGACCTTGAGTGTGGTTGTAGCAGACCATACACTTCACCGTTGCCCTCTGCAGTGGTTTCAATATTGCCTTTGGATTGTAAGGCAAGTAGTGTCATCTTTCTTAGTGCTGAAGAGTACATTGATGTTTTACTTGCTTTTCCTCTGTAAGACAAAAAGAGTGTCAGTGTGGAATCTGCAGCATGTGAACTATGATTTTCTCAAGTCTTGAGAGTGATATTTGTGCTATTAATTAGAGTTGACTACTGCATCCAACCTGCTTTAAACTCTGCCAGGCAGCTCTGTGAGCTGTTTTCCTTCTTGGTCTGCAGATGCACAAACTCAACTTTTTTTTAAAAAAATGCTGGAATGCAAGGATATATGTTTATAAAAGAAGCTGCGACTAGATGAGTATTCAGGGACAAATATATATATATTTTAAAGAACATTTATAAATAATGACTTTCCATTTTTAATCCTATTTTACTATCAGATTGTAAATTCTTCATACAATGCAAAATTAGATGTTATTACAGAAATACCTTCCTGTTAAAGAGCTTACATGCAAAAAATGTTTTTTAAAACAGCTATGACTTTGTGGTCTTGATTGATTGTGTTGTTGTTTCAATAATATGAATTACAAATAATATATTTTAATTCTATGGTAATTTATTAGAAATCTATTACTGGTTGAAATTGTTTCAATGTTCTTTACTGCATCTATTAAATAGATCAAGAATAAATTGACTGCAATATATAAAATGTAGTTTAACCTGAGTTTAGCAGGACATTTATGTGTATATCTAGTTATATATATATAAAAGAAAATAGAGCTATACAAGGAACATAAGCACCTCTCCTTTTCCCAGAAGAACCTATACCAATGCATGCCAGAAAACAATTTCCATAGAAGGTGATTATCTTACAACCTTAATGTTCCTAAGTCTTGTGATACATGTCTCTGCTTTTTTCCAAAAGTTTTCATTGTCAAAGTAACGTGATTAAGGAGGAACCTTGGCTTTCATTAAAAACCTTAACGTTGTCTCCTAGCTGACAGCTTGTACAAATGTATCAGCTAAATCTGTTTGACTTTTGTAGTCACCTGAACCTTAACAGGCACACTGCAGAAGCTGAAACAGCATTTTCTCGATGTTTGGGTAACTGCATGTCCTCCCTTAATTCCAAGGCATTCTCTGGCTGTACAACTACCTGATAAACAAAAGAGAGGCCATGATCCCCTCAAGCACTGGATCCTTGATTTTCCTATTGCTTAACTACTATGTCATTCCCTCAGTCCATTTTGTACTGCCCCAATTAGCTGCCGCTGTGACAAAGCTTGGGAGTGGCTAACGAGGGTTCGTTTCAGATGACATGACTGTACCAATCTGGCCTCAATCTATCCTAAACAATCCTCTGACAGCATCCCAACCCTCAAACACCCATACAGGCCTTCACAACACCCACTAAGGAAGGCAATAAATAACTTCAGTCCTCCCTGGCAGCTGTGACATAGTCCCTACACTATTTTAGACATCTTTAACTGGAACAAAACATGCAATGAGTAGTAAGAACATCTCAGGGACTCATAGTACTGAAGAAGAATCTGGACAATCTTCTTTATAGTGTGGGCATGGTCAGCCTGTTCTAGGTGTCACTAGCCCTGGGATTCCAAGTTCAGGCAGCCTTGGGATCAGTGCCAGTCTCTAAATAGCACGGTGGACTTTGGAAAATGAGGCTTCTGTGGTTGTATGCAAATCTAATTAGTACAGTATTTTTCATTATGCCAATTTTCCCCAGCAGCCAAAGCCAGATCTCCATTTACCAGGTCATTAATGATTTGCCTGATAATCAGATCTTAGTTGATTTTAACTGTTTGTTTTAAATCCCTGGGGATTAGAATACCTGGATGTTTTAATGCTATTGGGGACCACTGAAAATCCCACCGACTAAGTAATGCTTGGTATGTTTGTTCAGTTAATCCTAACAGCTCAAGCTTGTTCCAATTAATTTTATACCCAGACAACTGCCTGAACTTTTCAGTGTATTCTAACAATTTGTGTATAGGTCTTTACAAATCACTTTAAAATAGACTAAAATAGAGTAGTCTGAACCCCACCTTTACTGGACAGAAAAGTTTTAAAGCTTAGGGAACATTTCTCTGCGCAGTAAAAGAGAGCACCCTGCTTCATTTATGCTGTACAGCAAGCATTTATGCCTGGCTTAGCTTCAGCACACGAAGGGTTCTATTAGAACTGGTACATCAATGCTTAAAGCTCAGACTAGATTTATAACTCGATTGGCTGGGTCAAGACTTCAGATCCTCAGTTAGGGCAGCTGCAATAGCCATTTTTGCTGGGAGACTTAAAACCAGGAAAGAAACATTTACCTATATTCCCATTTTTCCTCCAAGTCCAGCTTGCAATATGCAGAAATTGCAGTTCAAAAGTGTTTTGATACAGACCACCTTGTCCTCAGGGGCCAGCTCAGATTAGGCACAGTCTCACAGAAGAAACAGAGACAGCCCAACTCCCCCATTTATGGGGTCATCTGGAGTCTCTTTTGGTCCTCTCAGATTAAATACACCTGGAGGCCCTTGCTGGGTTAATGGCCTTCAGCAGGTTACTGAAGAAAAGACAGGGAACTTAAATACGGACAATGGTCTAGCTTGTTCCTTAGTAACAAGGTCTCCTGTAGCACCAACACATTTCTGCAGAAGCCCAGTTAACAAACTTGGGCGCTCCTAGTTTAATTTTCATTCAGCTCAGGTAATTCTATTAGGTATGAGATAAAATTAGGGAAAAGTAAGCATAAATCTCCGAAGAGACCACTCTCAAGTATTCTGCCGTGCTCTCCTGCAGGGTTATGTGCCCGGGACTCCCTTCTCATCTGCCACCCACAGGCCATCTGCCTAAAGACATAGGTGCTCACCATCTTTATTACTGTCTACCCAGGTGCCCTTTATGGCTTGAGCCTTGCAGGCACAGTTTCCCAACTCGGGTCTCCAGCCTTGAGGCTGTGGGAGCCTACAAAATCAGTGGGTGTTTAGCTAGTGTAGCTGTCTCCTGCATATTTAGACGAAATAAAGTATGACTGTGGCTGAGGTGGAACGGCTGAATAAGGGGGGCTATGGCATTCCCTCTGCAGTTTATAGTCCAGTCCATGATTTTAAACTGTTGCTCCACACTTCTCACACCTCTGGTTTTACTCCATCAGAAAACATGGGCCGAGCTAACAGTCCATGGTTATGATGGGGCTATTGGCTCTTGGCAAGGTTGTGAGCTGCCCAATCGCCCATCTTCTGGCAAAGCTCCTCCACAACCTCGGACCTCTCTGCTGCTCTCAGGAGCTGCTAGATATTCTGGAAATGAAGAAGTGTGGTCATCCACAGAAGAGATGGTGGGGGATGCACCATCTGCATTGCTACCAGCCCTCATTCTGGGGCAAGATGGCCCCTTGTGTCATTGCAAGTTCACAAATAGATGGCTACTGGGTAAACATCTGGTCCTTCAAGCAAAGAGCTCATCCTACAGCAGCCTGTCAGACACTTAAGCCAAAGGTTTCTTTAAGGAGAGGCTGAGGCATTATTCAATGCCAAGCATATCCAAGACCTGATCTCTTTCTTGCAGAGAAACAGCTGTCTTCTCTCTACACACAGTCTGCTCTGTCCCCGCAGGTCTAGAGAGCCAGAAATGGACTCAGCAACACCCTGTTCACCAGTGCCCTTGGTCAGTGAGGGAGGAAAATCCTTTGACAGTGGTACAAGCTCCTCCTACACTGCATCTCTTAGCCAATTCACCTATTCAAACAGGTATATCGGTTATGGGTGACTTCACTGGATGGATGGTGGCCTGCTGTTTGGTGATGAAGGATGGGTTGCCTGAAGAGCTCGGGGTCTGGCAACCAAGTGGAGGGTGGGAGGAATTGGCTGGGAGGAACTACTGGACTGGACAGTGCCATATTCTTATGAAAGAGAGGGTAGCATGTCATACCAGAGCCACTGAATGGGAGGGGGATACTATGTCTAGCAGTATGAGTCTCTGGGGACATGCACGATGCTAGTGGCCTACAGAAATATATCAGCAGGTCATTCCCAGGCCACCTGGAAAAGTCCTCTGCAGGGTGTTGGGAGAGGTGGGTGCACGAGGTATCATTTGCATTCAGAGCACCCTGAAAAATCATTCTGAAAACTGTGTAAACAGGGAGTTCACCACTTAGGCCAGGAGCTAATATCCCAAGACAATTTGTGCAAGCACTCCCCCGAGCAAAGAAGGGGTCCACAGCCTCTCTCAGAAATGCAGGCAACTTACAGATGCTGAGTAACGGAAAATGTAACGGTGACCAAAATGACTGGCAGTAAGAAGTTAGCACTGGCTGCCAGACCAAAGTACCCCTGCTAGGTACTTCTCTCTTGCTTGTTCTACCCCCAGAGCAAGAAAATAAGATAGTGGGTTTTGTTGACAGCTGTAAGAAAAACAAAAGGCTGGGGAAAAGCTTACTCCAAGCCCTCCTTACCTCTTTCACAGAGGGAGGGCTGGAGCAGGGGGGCTCACAGCAGGGGCGAGGTCGGCAGTTTGGAGAGCGATGGCGGGCGCGGGGGGAGACGGCAGGAAGCAAGAACCGACCGTCTCCCTGCCTGGCGCAAACACGTACAGACTTAACCTACAGCTGAACTTTTGCCCTTGAGTGACCAGTGCCATTAGGACGCAGGTCAAAAGGTTGCAGGGTGACAGAAAATGGAACTTTATTGAATGAAAGAGAAAATGAAAAAATTCCTTTGTTTGCTTAACTCCGTGTGGTTTGTATAGCCACTGTGATCCCATAATGGAGTCCAGAGTGAAAAAGTAACTTGATTTATCACATGCAAAGAAAAAAAAAAGGGGGTGGGGGGTGGGGGGGGAATTTCACTAATGGAATAACTAAAAAAACAGTGAAAGAATAAAACCACCAAATCCCTAAAACATTAGAATAAATGTGACTTTAATCAATAAAAGCCCTTACATATAAATGAGGCAGAGAAAGAATTTTCATTCTTAGGAACAAGTGTATATTAAGAACACCAGTGTATATATCAGTGTATATTAAGGACACCAGTGAGGCACGTTAAAAGAATATTCTTCCTGTTTGAGTCAGGAAAAATGTGCATGTATATGAGCATCTGGCTTAAAAATATTTTGGTTTGACACGTTTGAGTGCCAAAATCATAGTTTATGTGCAGAATCCATCTGCATTTATATGCAAATGCAAAAGCCAGATATTTAAAATCAGTCTGAGGAGAAGAAACATCTCTGGATAGGTAGAGAGAAAAAGGGTACAACTTGTAGGACTCCGGCTGAAAGTAGAAATTCCAAATGAGTTCAACTAAATGTAGCCTGAAATCTCAGCACATTTTGGCATGCTTAATATGTGTTGGATTTTTTTCTTGACAGAATATGGTCCATCAGTAAAGATATAATTGGTTACAATCAGATGTTTTAAAATACTGTATTTTTAGTAGAGCGTCATATTCTGAATCTAATCCAGAGAGTTATAAGGGCTAACATGCTAATTCTGAGCTGTCTCACTAGTGAGATAGAAATCAGTGGAGCTAGAGCACAAGAAATCTAACAAGTCCAAAGCTATGCCAGGTAGTAATTTTCAGGATATATAGGTACTTCCAGAAACACTGAAATAAAAAACACGGGTTAAAGACACACCTTTAGTGAATTAAATGCTTCATGATCTGTCTTTCAGAGCACTAAGGAGCAGATTTTACCACGTGTGAGCATATAAAAACGCAGTGAGTGTGATGAGTGGTACCATACTCAGTGCGTGCACAAATAAGTGTTCAAGGCCAGGTTGGATGGGGCTTTCAGCAACCTGGTCTAGTGGAAGATGTCCCTGCCCATGGCAGGGGGGTTGGAACTAGATGATCTTTAAGGTCCCCTCCAACCCAACCCATTCTATGATTCTGTGGTAAATAGTACTTGAGAGGCAGGAGGCTGAAATGCCACTTGGTATGAACAGGGCATCAGAAGCTGGCTTCCAGCTGGGGCTCCTACATGTCTGTTACTCTTCCCCCTTCCTTTGCAGTGTCTTCTTCTCTCTCCCTCCCCTTTTCATCAGTCAACCCAGTACCTGCATGGCTGCAACAATTACATCCATGTCCTCAGCATGCCCCACAGCTTCTTCTTTTTGATCCCTGTGAACAACTAAACCATCTGGCCTGCCACTGAGCTCCAGAGAGTGACATGCTCTACAAATCATGTCTCCAAGGGTCCTCGTTTCCAGAATATGTCTATGTCTTGCTAATTCTTTTTCTGCTGTGTCACAAGCACAGGCCTTTTTTTCTCATCCAAACAGCTAAAACTCTTATCTAGACTCATTTTGGGTGTCGCAGTCACATATCAGTTACTGCAGTATCCTGTATTTTTGTTCCTGACAAATGCAGCCATGCTCTCTTCATATCTATTTGGACTGCTGCTATCAAGATCGTTATCCCCATCTGTTGCCTTGAGTTAGTCATAACTCTATTTGTCTCTTTGCACTGTCTCCTCCTTCTCCACTGTAACAAATGCACTACTTTTCCCTATTCCCACTTAAATGACACTGTAATCAGTACTAAAAGGACGACTGTTACCTCCATTTGGACTGTGATGTCAGTTTCCATCATCTCCTTTTCAATTTTCAGACATGCATTTCCAATTTTTCATCTTTCTCTTCACCCAGGTGTGGGAAGAAATCCCCATAAACACATGCAAACCTGCTTTGTTTGCTGACCTCAAAAAGTCTATTCCATTGACTGGTGCTATTACATAGTTCCCTTCAGCTCTCCCATCAGGCTGTCTGATTCCATCTAGTGTAAGCACTCAGACCCCTGAAATCTTCCTTTTTTGCTCTCATTAGTACAATGCCTAAAGCAATGGGGTCCTCATTCCCGACTAAGGTTTCCGGTTTTCTTGGGTAATACAAATAGCAATTACTAGTAACAACCTTCTTGATCACACAAAGCTAAATCAAGAGTAACTTAATTAACTCTAAGTATAAATAATGCACGTTTATATGGGTATAATGGAGAACAACATTTTTTCCTTAGTTTAGTTTTTCTGTTCACCTACAGAAACAAGGTAATTACCATATATCCCCCCTTCCAGCCCCCAAGAATGTAGAAAGTGTGGCTTTAAGAAAAATAGAAAAACCAAAATGTATAATGAAGTATATTTCATGTGCAATACTATGAATGAACTTTGAGGCTGTGAATTAAATGCCTACGAAATTCCTTAAAATGCTATTTAAAAATAAACTTGTTTCTACATGAAATCTTGAAGGTACTTTAAGTTTCTTTTCTCATTCTCTCTGTTTTCTTTTCACAAGCATAGTTAGACACATCATAGTTTACTGGCTTGTATCTGTCTCTTTGAAAACAATGAAAGCTGCTTTTAAGGTCATGGAAAGAACCTGAAAGAAGGATTTTATATTTTGTAAAGCAAATTTGCTTCTGGCCTAAGATCCTTTATGCCAAGTTTCAGTGACTTTTTACAGCCAAGTTATACACTTCCTCTGACAATTTTTTAACGCTACCAGACAATTTGGCTACATGATATTGTTATCAAAATGCTAAAAGAAAAACTCAACAACTCATTATTTTGGGGAACTAGTGGCACTAGACAGTTATTATGATTTTTAGTGTTGTTTCTGTTCAGCAGGTATTAACATGTTTAGAAAAAAGGAAGAAAGGATGGTAATAAAGGCTAGAATTTTTTTGTGGGTGGATGAATGATTAGGCTTCAGCACACTGCCAGAGACAGAAACTAATTTGTGGAAGGCATTGTTCAAAGCAGAGATATTTTGGGAGTAGAAGTATTGTGCATTGTATACCGTATGCCAGCTTTTTGGGAGGTCATGTCAGAGTAGTGGGAGAAATATAGAAAAAAACCCCAACAACAAACCCCAATGTATTTCATCATTTTCACCTACTCACCAGAAATCTGGTGCCTGGAAAATATGAATCTAGCAATTAAACTTGCCTTTCTCAACAATAATGTCTGCTAGAAAATATGTCTGCTAGACAATATAGATGCATCCTTATAAACAAAGCCAGTATATTCTCAACAGCGGTAAAAGGTTTCTGCAGCTGTTACAGAAGGGAATGTAAAAAATGTTGAAGACTTCGAGTAGAATTCTTCTGCAACCAACAAACACCTATCCTTGGTATGGACAAAGCATCTGTGGATGCATCTTTTAATTGAGAGGCTTGAACTACAGTGGCAGACTAGATGATTCATTTAGACCAAACAGATGACTTTAGATGTGAGACTTGTAGATGGTTGAACTTAAAGGATATGAATCCCACTCACAGAAACTACCTACGCTTGTTTTGGTACTCCTCATCGTGTGCGTAAAGAACCAACTTCTGACCACTGCTGGTAGCATCACAACTGCAGTCATGACGTTGAATGGAGCAGAATGCATTTATACAAAAGCAGCAAGATGATTCCATTTAATATTAAAAAAGCCTACCATGAAAAAATACGGATCATGTGAAAAAAACAAAAACCCTCCTGAAAAAAAACCAGAACAAAAATAGGTTAATTACTTTTCAGATATCTGCAAGTGCCATGTGCAGTCTGTAGCTTCTCTGTGAAAACTGCCAGCTTGTTCTCTTAGTGCTAGAAAGGGGCTACTGCTGGGAAATAACTAAGATGCTCCTCATTTAACACAGACCACAGAACAGCTGCCGGATATGAATGCTTTTCAGTCACCATTGATCAGGGATCGATTCAAATTAGTGACCTAGAAATAAAAGGCTGCATATTGAAGAACAAATTTCCTATACCATTCTGTCTTTAGTAATGAGAAATGCAACTGTCAGCCACATTTAGCTTTCAGCTGTCAAATATATAAGAAATAGATGACCTCAAAGCATGACAATATGAACATATCTCTAAAACTTAGGGCATTTTTCCTGTTAGGTGCTTTTTTGTTTTGTTTATGTTTGTTTGACAGCTTCCTCACTGAGGTTGGTAGTTAGGTGTTTACAATATTAGCAAATGTAGGAAACTAATATTTTGTTTTTCACACTTTCTCATAAAAACTTTAGAAATGATTTCTCAATCCTAAATTTCTTATATTATGTTAAAACCCACAGGGAGGGTGTGCTTTCAAATGCTAGGCTAGAGCACTCAAGATTTGTATTCCAGTCCTCAGCTTTGCAGGGACCACCTCCATGGCCTTGGCAAGCTGCTTATATTTTCTCCATCTCAGATTCCCATTTACAAATGGAGAAAAGTAGTGTTTCCCTATCCTGGGAATATTTTGAAACTAAAGTTACAGGTAACTGAAAGACACTCTGCAATACATACACAAATGATCAATTTGACAATTATCAGGCTCTTTTGACTAGCTAATGTTTCCTTTGAAGGCTGAGTTGGGAATACAAGGCTGAAATGCAAGATTTATGGATATAATTTTCATACTTATGGTCCTTAGAGATAAAAACAAACAACACTCCCCTCTCCCCAACCACTGAAGAAAATGGGTCAATTGAAAATTATCACAGTGACAGGTTTTTCCTCTCATTAGGATTACAAAACACTCAACGTTAGTAAGAATTTTAGAGATTTTTCTGACAGAATTAATTATTTTGAATGATTAGTTTGTTATGCTCCTTGCAGGCACCAAGTTTGGAAGAGGAAGTGCTTTGTCTTTCGATTAAAAATATCCAAACAGCTCTGTGGAGTCATGATCTGAGAAACCAAAACAAGTCCTTAACCGTAGATAAATGAAGGTTGGCTGATCCCAGTTTGTAGAAAGCCAGAGGAAGCCCTCTGCTCTGACCCCACGCCCTCTGGCATCACAGCTGGTGCATGAGCACAAAGACAACTTGGATGTAGATGCTACTGTGGGCACTTTACACAGGCTAGATTGTAAATTTGTCCATTTATGAGTGTCCTGCGGGGGTTCCCACCAACTCAGAAGACAAAGCAAGAGTTGAAGTGAACAAAGTATATCCATAAAAGCTCCTCTGATTGCCACTATTAATAAAATGGAGGCCATAAACAAATTTACTGTGTACTGTTTCTTAAGTGGGGGAGCAGGAACACGGGTGATGCCTCCCTTGAACTGAAGGAGGTGTGTGTGCTACACAGGGTGAGTGCAGAAGTTATATATGTGCTATGAAAAATAAATGCTGCTGCCAGAAATGTTTTCCTTTACACTTCTTACTACTGGGCTGGGGACATGAATTTCATTGTACCTGAAATCTCGAATTGCCTTGGCAGAAGCTTACAAATTTTCATTTGCAGCATACGTAAAACAGATACATTGGGATTTCTGGAGTAGTTTTGTTTTTTCTTTAAATTCAGAAAGGGAAGAATAGTTTTGAAATTGTTCTGGCACACATCGGCATATTCCAATGTACTTCAAGGTTCACCTCCAACTTGCGTATTTTTCATTTTCATTCACTCTTTCTATCAATAAGGACAACAAGCTTATTTTTTATGCCAACACCTATTATGAAGCATTAGATATGGTCCAAAAATCACAGCAGTTTTATACAAGTGACTCAATTTTGGGGGAATGATTGACAGAGAAAGCTACATTTCTTTCAAAATGCCAGGTCCTGTGGTTTCTTCCAGTCCTGTGTACAAAGAGACCAGTTCACATAATGGTTTCACTTCTAGGCCATAGTTGTTCATGCATCTGGTCTGGATTCCTACTCATTCTAAGGAGTTCTGCAAAGCACTGCAGAGGCTGGTAAAATGGGGGATGAAGCTTGGGTGGAAGTGATAGTGCAGCAACCTCTTCAGTTGTCTTGATGGAAACAGTTTTTGTCTGACTGTGTGTCGGTCATACACCTGTTCTGTTGTAGTACACCTCCTACTGCAGGTACCCATCCGGAAAACTTTACTGCTTCCCAAGGCTGCTACTGTGAAGTTAAATACATTGATTGCTGACTGGGCAATGAAGACCCAAAGCAAAAAACCAGTAGATATTCCCAGTGGGTCTGCCAGTCAAGCAGGTGGTAAGGAGTACCTCTGTGGCCCAGCAGTGGGATGTCCCATAAGGGTCAAAGACCTTTAGCACACCTGGGATCAGTCCCTGACAACACGACCCACTGAGGTCCACAGCAAATGCCAAAGTCACAGGGTATTAGAACATGAAGATACTACTTGTGCTGTAGCTTTCTGCATTGCACTTGGATCCTTTTTCATATAATTGTTTTTTAGGACTTAGAAGAAACCTTATACTGAAGAAAACTAGAGAACTAGCATGGCACTTAATCTGTTCCCCAGGGGACCAAGCATCAAACACAGCCAAGAGGTCCACGTGGATTTATTTTTTTTTCCCGCCTAACTTTAATTAGTGCCAGGTAGGTTCTGGGCAGAAACCGGACACCTAGCTTAGCTGGAATTCATGGTCTGGAAACCACTAAGAAAAGCCAGGTCCCGTGTTTTACATCTCAAACCTAGCATCACGTGGTCATGCTCTGTCATACAGTAACGCTGACAGCAGCGCAGGAAATAGCTTGGAGAAATGCCCTCATTTTGTTTCAGTTGGAGCTCATTTATTCTGAAACTTCCAGTGACAAAATTATGGTGCAGCTTTAATAGGAGTATGTGTCTAAACTCATACTCATGTTTTTTCAGCAAATCTGGGTTAGAAGATCTAATTTTTCTCCTCCCACACATGCATTCTCTGCCAACTGCACAAACAATGACCTGTATTCATCCACACTGTAACTCTGTTGACATCATCAGGCTACAACAGAGATAAATTTGGTCCAGTGAGGAAAAGCGCTGTGAAATCGTTTGATTTTTCTCTTTTACCCAAGGAAAATGCATCTAGAAACATATCATACTTTCATGCTGACACAGAAGAATGTCTTCATCATTATCAGGTGATTGATTTTCCTGCAGATTCATGAGTTTTTTTACAAATAGATGCTTAAATTGCAAATGCAGTGCATGATATATTATTTTCTATTGCAATACAAATCCATGAGTTTGTTATTATTCTGCTTATAAACAACTTTTTAGAATCATCAGCATGGACTTTTTTTTTTTTCCCAAATGCTAGGTATTTCCTACCTTCCTTCTGTTTTTAAGATTTTCACTTCCATGAATTCTGTGATCCAAAGATGGAGTATTCAAAAGTTCCTAAGTGTTTCTGGAGACTAATTTGCATTTTCAAAGGTAGCTTAAGTAATGACATGAGTAGGATTTAGGAACATAGAGTCAGGAAGAAGTCAAGAGTGGTATCACTCAGTGCAATAATGCCTTTTAGCTAGTTAAATGAGAGCGGGGCACACAACCCTAAGTTGCTCATTCCATGCATAGAAAGTGCTAGTGCCAAAGATTAGGATTTGCAGCATCTCACACCCTAAGCAGAGGTACACCTAAACAACCCAAAAGTAAACGCTGTGAAAAAGAGATATCTGAGATTGTGTCTCTTGCCCAGACACAAGAATTAACTACATCCTTGAGATAGATGCCTCTGAAATGAAAATCTAGAGCCAGAAGTTGTCTTTGGATGCACATAACTGGATTGCTGTTTTCCTTTAAAATGCAGCTTTGTAAAAGCAAAGTGTCCTTTACTTGAAGGAATGTGAACTTCCTTTTCTATACAGTACACTGGAACTGGAGAAAGAGAGATTGCCTTAGAAAAGATTTTGGTTTTTATTCTCAGATTTATAACAGAAAAGATAATCAAAGGTGCTATTCACAGAATAGAAAGCTCTTAGATAGTCTAGGTAATATAAGCAACAAAGTGTGTTGCTAGTAAAAGCAGTTATGAGGTTGTTCACAATGAAATCTGAATGACCAGCCTCTGACACTGGCAGATTCTTTTTCAGAGCTCCTCAAAATATGAAATGCTGCTTTAATATGTGTTGCAAGACCAACATTTCAAATTCACCTGTAAACTACTTCTTAGAAGTGGGAATTAGAAATGACCATGTCTGAGGTTTTTGAGTTTTCTTTGGCTTTGGTATAATCAAATTCAGATTATCTTCCTGCAAAATTGGTATAATAATATTTAAACACTTGCAAAAGACTTAATTAGTTAATTAATATTTATACAGTCATCAGAGATCCTTGTCTGTGAGATACTGTGCTAATTGTACTACAAGAAATTTCATTGAAAATTTAATAAAAAAAGTAATACAAGGATTTAAATTCCTTACTGTATTTGAATTTAATGTTTTTAAACTATTTTGTATTTTTCAATAAAAAAATTAAATTAAATTAGTAGCACTCCTCCCCCCCAAAAAAACAAAAACAAAAACAAAAACAAATACAAAAAACCCCAACCAAAAATAGAGGGAATCAAAGCCATGAAAACAAGAGTATGAGAGCAGGAAGATTTTGTAGTAGATGAAGAATCATCTGATGAGTTTGGAAGGGAAACAGATCTTTCGTCTATGCCCTGTGAAGCTGATTTTCATCTTGCTGCCTGGTTTACACATACCACAAATAACCCCATGCAGAGGACAGTTCTGCATGATGGGAATTCAGCCTGTGGTGCCAGTCCTTCAAAAATTGACTCCTTGTAGTGCTTAGAAAACTGGATAGAAGTGAAAACAACTGTCTGGTTCAGAGTGAAGCTATAGTCTGGTTTGGGACCACTTGCTCCCAGCCCAGATAACTTTTTGCAGCTATTTGGTTTCACTGCATGTGCAAGGGCAGAGAATCCTATGCTAAAACACATGACTGTGAGGTTCATTTGTGACAGGGCTGCCCACAGTGCTGGCTAGCCGATTTGGGGAGTAAATGAAGTACAACTAGAGTCCATGACCTCCAGATAAACTGAGCCAGCACGGTACATTACACAAGTTCTGAAACTAAACATCTCATATGGTAAATTAAGAATTGAAATGGGGGTGTTTGCCTGGTAGGAGGTACTTCCTCTTCCCATCTTCAAGTTTCATGTATGGTGAGGAAAAAAATACCAGAAAAAGAAATCAAGTCTTAGGAGATAAGGTAGACTAGCAGATCCCTTTTGTCCGTATCTGCTGAAGAAGGGGTTGAGAAAAAGTCCATTGTGTCCAGGCAAGTAGAAAATAGTGCTGGGCTGAATCCATGTAATTCATCACCATATCAGGCTGGGCCAGGCTAGCATATATGAGAGCACCACAGCTCAGCTCAGTGTGAGGCAGCGATACCAGATCACAGTAGTACCTGTATTGCTGAGGAGTCACACACAGATTACCACAGGCCATTTTCATAAATTTCTAAATTGGAAGGAACCATCTATTTCACAGAATCACAGAAGGTTTCAGGCTGTTTTGAGACACTCTAGATGTGTCTCACGAGTGCTGAGTAGAGGGGGAGGATCACCTCCCCTGCACTGCTGGCAATGCTCTAATGCAGCCCAGGAGACTCTTTGCCTTCTTTGCTGTAAGGGCACATTGCTGGCTCATGGTTGAACGTGGTGTCCACCAGGACTGCCAGGTCCTTTTCTGGACAGCTTCTTTCATCTGGTTGGCCTCCAGTGTGTACTGATGCATGGCGTTGCTCCTACCCAGGAGCAGGACATTGCACTTCCCTTTGTGGAACTTAATGAGGTTCTTGTCAGCTCATTTCTCCAGCCCGTCAAGGTGTATCATCCACTTCTCCCAATTTTGAATTTGTCCCATCATCCCAATTATTAATAAAGAGCCTTCAAAGTTTTCAGCGCAGTAGATGTTGTCTCTAAAATCAGTAGATACCTGCTCACTTGGGAAGATGAGGTGTGTATTACCATACTGAATGGATCAAAAGGAACTGGTAGATCCATACTAGTAATTGTATGACAATGACAGTGAATTTTTCTCCTCTCTTTGGATTATAAAGGTTTGGGCAGCCTTTATTTGAATTGTGTGGTACAAGCAATTAATGGACCGCTCTCTCTCGCCACAGAGATCATATGCTGTTTTTTCCCACGGCTAGGAAGCCAGTCTCAAGTAAGTTGTTAATATCCCTCTACACAGAATCAAAGTTGCACACAATATGCAACACTATGTGTGCCTAGAACATAGTGGGAAAAACTAAATTATGTCCCTTGTTGACAAATTCAGCCTTAAAATGTACTTTATTCAAGCACAAAATCTGTTTAGAGACCAAAGAATCCTGGGTAACTGCCCAAAATCCGTGCTATTTTTCTCCACAAAACAGATAACTCTCCAATGCCTCACGCCTTGTGAGATTAACTATCAGAAGCCTAGGTTTGATGGTTTGAAACCTCAGTAAACCTTTCAGATGCATAAAAAGCCCACTTAGCTCCCTGGCACTTCTTCTACAGACTAATTCTTCAGGACTGGGCATGTGAACGAGACTACCATAAGAAGACAACAGGGAAGAACACCTGGTGCTCTCCATGGCTAGAAGCCATCTCTAACAGACAGAATTTCAGCACGGCAAGGGAGGAGCATGCTCTGAGAAAGGCAATAAGCATGCTCTGACATTCCTTATGTGGAAATCCAGCTGGTCACAGATGATGTCTTTTGAAACTGATCAAATACCGTGGAAAAGACAAACCTCTAACTTGAGTAATAATTAGCCTCCTCAGTAATTTTTCTGTTGCACTTTATGGTTGGAAGGAAATGAAGGTGTTTTCACTTCCAGTTCTTTGCCTGCCATCTCAAAAGGATGCTGAGTGATGCAATATACAAATCCCATTGCCATGAAGCGAATGAATAGTTGAAAACTAAATCTGCCCATCAATACCTGAAAGGAATGTCAGACTTGGAAGGAAAGCTCCAAAGGGAAAAAAATTACCCACATGCTGACAGATCAGGCTTTCATTTCCCATCTGCTGATGAGAAATGAGACGAAGGTGATAACTTCTTGAGAGACGGTTGTATATTGATCCCCTTCCTGAGGAAAGGAAGAAGTGATGCATGATACTTTCTTACCTTCCCCTTGCAATTCATACGTACTGGGGGTGGTAAGCAAGGTTTCCACATGAGCTGAACTGTAGCCCTCGAACCCTGTGGTTCCCTATGATAAACACCTTTGTATATACATTGTGTGACTCCCCAATCCACCACTGTAACAAATCTCAGAATCAGCAGGGCTTTAATCTTTTCTTTTGAGAGTGAAGTGTGATTTGTCCTAATCAACCAGGTCAACAGCACTCAGTCATATAAATCAGGTCCTTATTGCCAAACCAAGGTTTCCTGCAGGTTTTGCCTTTGACCTAATCACTAAAGAGAGCCTCCCTACTCCTTTCACTTTCTGTCTTGGCTTGGGCTATCCTCTGTGTCCATCCAAGCATGGATTTAGATCACCTCTTTCAGTCCTGCAAGCCCATCCAAGCCCATGCTGCTGCCTGCTGTGTCACGATCTCACGTATTCACAGTGCAGCTCAACAGCTTCTCTTCCACTCAAGGGACTACTCAATATGCCATTTTCTGAACCCCAGGAAAAAGTGTTGGTGTTACACTGGACTTTTCTGGAAGGCATGTTTCATTGGTAACAGCCTGACTTCAAGCCTCCTCCATGATGTTCACCCACATGCCTCTCAGCTTCTTCCTCAAACCGTGCCAAGAACCTCCACCTCAGCTGCATGACTTAGACATGTCACATGGCTGCCTTGTCACCAAAGCAGGAGGTTTGTCAAGCATATAAGTGAATTACATTTTTCCCAGTCTTGGTTGGTAAAAATGTTTTCATCTTATGCTCCCTAGCTCAAAATCTGCTCATACAATTTCTTCATTAAAACTACATTATCATGATTCAGAAAGGAAATATTTATTTAAAAGATATTTCTGATAAAGTTCTTAACCTGGAATAGGCCAAAAAATTTAGAATGAAATTGTTAATTAGAGTCTAATTTACTAACACAAGTAGTTCCATTGATTTGAATAGAATAACATGAATTAGTGAAATGAGCAAGTTTTCCCTGAGGTAAACCTTTAAATTAAAAGTTGATGGAAATCTTGATATGGGGAACTGTTGACTGAATTTGAAATATGTAGCTCTGAATCTGGACTCATTTTTTACTTTAAGACTTGGTATGCTTGCCTATCTATATTTTACCCAACAGAGAAGAAAGGAGTGTCTCATTAGAAAAATGAAATCTCAGCATATTTCTACGTTCCTTCTCTTTGCTCTTCATTTGAAATAACTGATTGTTTTAATGTGTTGGGTTTTTTAAATATTTGGCGTATTCTTTTGAATTAGGTGAAGTCAGATTCTTATCTGCTTCATGTTATTTATTATTTGACATATTTGATTTGTAGCATCTAAAAGTCTGGTTCAAGATGGCAATCCCATTGTGCTATACATGCTGAATCCTGCTTTCAGTGGAGCAGCAAAGAGATATCATGGCCCATACCAACATCTATTATATGCACAAATGTAAAGAGATACATTCCACAAGCATATGCGTATTCTTACGCATGTGGGTGTGAGTGTGTGTAGACACACTTGCTCATGCACGTGTGCACTTTGCCCTTGCTTTGAGAGTCTGATGTGCAGTAAGAGAATTTTAATCCCATTTATTGACCTTTCTGAGAAGTGAAGGGAAAGAGGGGAGGGGGAAGCATAAGCACCTGCAGTTTATTTCCTTTAAAGAGATGACTTTAAGAAAATAGGGATGAGATGGAAGCAGAATACTGCCCATTGGCAGGAGCTTTGTTCACAATGCATACAATACACGGACTCAGAAGCCGACAGGGAACTGTTGCCACTGGAATGAAGAACAGTATTGCCAGGGGGTCATGGAGCAGCGAGTGCAATTGATTAGAGGTATAAGTCTTAAGATGGCAGCAGGGAAAATGTTCAGTGACCAAATCAATCTGCTAAATGACCTTTCCTCCAGATGCGTATAACGTTATTCTTTTAAAGCTGAATTTGCATTCAGGTGCTTTAGCTTAGCCTGTTTTGAAGGCACTGGAAGCTGAGCGACTGTCTGTGGGAAGATAATTTCGAACAAAGGGTTCATGAGAGCATTTATTTGGCATGAAAAATACCCACCTGGTATTTGAAAATGGAACTACAAGAGAATCCAGAAATAAGGTGCAAGAAGCATAACTTAGCTAATGTTTATTGGTGATAGGTAACTGATTACCATTTAAAGGGCATTCCTAGTCCACTGATGTCAGTGGTAGCTTTTCAGGAGTTGTTTGGCTGGGTCTTTGGTGAACATCACCCCAGTCTGTAGAGATCATTTAAACAATGTGATTGGATACTATTTAAGGCAGTAGGCTCCTAAGTAATTACATTGTTTATGACAAGCTACATTTATGCCTGTTTAAGCATGACATACTCTGTATTTCTCTTATGAACTTCAGTGAGAGTTTTGGTATGTAAAAATTAAGACTGGGCTATTTTAACCATGTTAGAGCTGGGTGCCTCTTGGGCCCTACTTCCTTCTGGTTTTTCTTTGCTCAATAGGGAAAAAAACACATATCGCAGTATGCTCAAATTTAACCCATTTGCATATTCTTGTCACATATTTCTGTGTACTGTCATTCAATCCTGAGGAAAAAAACCAAACACCTCTCTTTTGGTAATGAAATCTTTTTCAAAAACAGAAATTCTTTCTTCTTCAAACTCTGTTTATGCCATACTGTGCCCTGATTCTTACTGATGTGGAGAAATTCACGGCTCTTTTATGATCTAAAGCAGATCTGAATGTAACATTCCAAAGATGAAAGCTGCACGTCCAGCAGAAATCTCTGTTCTCAATATCCTCTGTTAGGAGAAATGTTTTCAGCTACAAGACCAATTTATGCTCTTCACAACTGAGTAGTGAAAGTGCCTACTCCCAGATAAACTGCAGTATTCTTCAGATGTGATTATGCTGTTGTAAGTGGCAGGGGAGTTTCACTGGTCATGTTGGTGTCTTGTATTTGCACTATAAAAGTTTCAGCCATGAAGACAAGTTAAAGTTTTCAGCTTCAAATATTTCTTGATGGACTACTGCATATAAATTTCTTAACTTTCTCATGATTTCTGTTAGAATTCACTCTGCTAAAAGCTATTAATTCAGATGGAGTGAAAAAGTAGTATTTTGGTATAAAACTTCTAACACAACATTTCATCATTGTTTTTGACATATTTTATGGTTTCAAGATCTTTTTGCAAGACAGCTTTTCATTTCTTTTAAGTCTGACTGCTGAACATATTCTTTGTTATGACAAAGTATTGATGCTCATGTCTAAAAAAGATACTAATGTGAAGGAAAATGTGAGAAAAGATTTTTGTCCCCACACTAGGAAGTATAAAGCTTACACTACCAGAATCTGCTGTGCTCGCATGTAAAGATAGTACTTATTGAAATGCCTTGAACTCCCACATTTGTTTCTTTTTTATCATAAAAATTTGTACACTAGAATAACAGCTATACTCATCTTTGAATAATATTTGTTGAAAATTCGGCAGTGCTGATAATGATGGATTTCCCTCCATTTGAGTACACATATGCAGAAGGAATTCCGTTGTTCTCACATCCTGTTTTGTTCAGTGTTTTAGTATCCTGCAGCTGGCATCTGAGAAACACAGTAAGTACCCAGTATAAGAAACTACCAGGATTGTACTGCCTTTAGCAACCATCCACAGGCACTACTCTCATATACACCTCTGCAATCACAACCAAATCTCCTATTTATTTCAGCTACGATATACAGCACTGAATCTCCCAGCTGCTGTAGCCAGGAGAGAAAAATGTGCTCAAAGCTTTTTTTTTTTTTTTTAAAGGGTTACACACTTCAACAATCAAAGGGCAAAACCAACTAAAAAGTCACACAGAACTGTATTTAAAATCATTGGTTTGGGAGTACGGGGTGTGTGTGTGGGTGTTATGTGTGGGAGAAATCCCCTTAACTAAACGCATTAGAAAAATGGAATGAATGTAAAATTCAACAGTTTAATTGGATCCTGAGGAATTATCTTGGAACCTGCAAACTGGCTTCCAAGCCCTGCTAACCAACTTACCTTCATCAAATGCTTAAAGGCTTTCCTCACATTGTCAAAAGCATTTTAAGCAAGCACAGTACTCAGCTACATACCATGACAAATTTTGCCTGTAGGCTGTTAAAATGGCTTTAAACTAGTGAGGCGTGCTCTTAATATATATATACACACACACACACACACACACTTTGTACATATTTCATCCCAAGCTGGCTCCGTCCTCCCTAGCTGCTTTCTTTTATTTTTTTTTCCTTTTTTCTTTTAGCCTTTATATCTTCGGAGTCTAGCAGGGTTATTAATTAATGAACTTGTGTATTTTCTATCTTTAGCTGCTGAGGAGCAAGGAACTGTCAATCAGCGGGGACCCTCCTGAATTAGGTGAATGCTGACATTTGGCAAGTGTCATCACAGTTGCCTGCCCATGCCCTTGTAATAGTCTAAGCCAGTGACCCTTCCCTCTTTGTCACACATTTCAGGTAGCACTCAGAGCTCATTGTGTGCAACTGAGGTCAACTGCCAACCAACCAAGTGCTCTGTCCTGCTCGCACAAAGCTTTCCCCGAAGGCAAGAGAAAAGAATAATAAAAGGGGGAAATGGCCTGCTGAGCAAAGGCTCTGAGTCTTTTATAACAGGAGGTCGTTTTTGATTATAGGAAGGAACCTTCAGTGGCCATGGAAACCAAAATGCCACACAAAAGCCAGAGGGTGCTTGGGAGGTAAACAAGATAGATGAAAGGTGATGGTGCTTTTAATCTCCGCAATCAGTGTGCTTAGGTGGGTGACTTTAATTTAATCCATGTCCGATTAACCCTCTCCCTTTGTTTACACCATTATAGGAGTTTTTCTCCTGTAAAATTTTTAAACAAATGTTAAAAAATTCCAAGAGAGGGCTGGTTGCTGCAGTGTTTTCATCCTATTCACCCCCCTGATGTAATCATGGATGTTCTCATTATCCACATAAATGCCTAATCCTTCTTACTCTTGCTAAGCTTATCCTCACTGTTATATTTTTGAATGAGAGAGTGAAAGTTCTTATACAAATACAAATTCTTGTGACTTTCTTTTTCAGACACCTAGCAGGATGAAATAACTGGAAACAATGGCACTCAGTAAGGAAATCTTTTCCATCAAGAAGCCTTGGACCAGTTTGGTGAAAACTGGTTTTGATTTGGTTGAGTTATGAGCCCTTGAAAACTGCACATCGTACACGTTTAGACGTTTTTAAATAACAGCAGTGGTTTTAATGACAGCTGAATGTTCGGAAGGAAGTTGTGCCGTGCATGCGTGCGCGGCTAATTTACCTACTTGCTGAAAAATATACTCAGGGGTAGTGCTCCGAATGAACCCTGCCACATTCAGTTTGGATTGGCTTACAGGACTGAAAATTCTCTCCGACGGCTGTGCAAAGTTCTCCACAATAATGAGCATTTTATGGATGAGATTTTCAAAAGCCAGTCCCTATTTAGGAGAGCAGATCCAATTCAGACAGGAAAGGGAAGGGAATGAAAAAAACGGCCCAGAGGAATTTGTGTTCTTACATCCCTTGGGGTTAAGGGGTACATTCAATAAAGACAGGCACTTAAGCACTTATCTCAGTCTCAGTGTCATTAGAGTATGAGCTTTAAAACCTCTCTGAGTCTTGTCCTGGCTCCTGAATGAAAATAAAATGCATACTCACTCATTCAGTTAGGTTTCCTAAACAGTCTGGAGGAAGAGAAAGATGCTTCAAAATAGCTTTTGCAGAAAGAACTGCCTAAGCTCACTGACTTCAAGTTATCTTAGCCCTTTCCAGAGCTAAGATGCCTTAGCCATGGCCGCCAACAGCTGCCTCTCTCCAGCCAAAAACTAGGTCCTTTCCTGAGAGTGGCTGCCAATCCCAATTCTTTGAAAAAGTAAAGCAGGGCTTAGCGTTTCTTTTTAAAATACAGGCAGAGGAGGCACTCTAACTGATGCTGCCCACTCTCTATGCGATAACCCGGCAGTAAGAACGCTTGCCGACGGAGCAGGAGAGCTGAGCACCATGCCCTCCTCAATGCCAGGATGCTTGAACCTGGCTCCCTGCTGCTCAGCCAAGCAGGTCAAGCCTGGAGAACAGGACTGGAGCTGGAGCTGGGCTGCTCCTCAGAAACAAACATGACAACTGGGGCCCCAGAAAGAAAAAAATGCACGTGAGCTCTTAAGTCTGTAACCCTGGCAGAAAGAGAAGATCCCCCTGAGAAGATGTCACTTAGGCTTAGCAGGGAGCGATGTGCCTGGATGCTAGGCCACAGTAGTTCTTTGCTTGAACTGCAGTAAAACTGCAAATACTTCGGGATCTTCAAGGTAAAATAAGAAATTATAAAAGAAAGACAAAATCCAAGCACAGCTTTCTAAGCTACAATTTCAGGCTAATCAACCAAGTCTCTCTAAATCCTGTTTTTTTATCTTGCCCTAATTCCATAAAGGGCCACAGAGGTTGCAAGACCTGATTTTTAATTGACCTGCTGTTATTTGCTTGAGAGGAATGTGGGATGCAGAGAGTTAGGATCCCAATTATGAACTTCCCAGTAGTTACAAAGCAAGAGCATGAAGCTGCCTCCGCTAGCCAAAAGGAAGTGTAAAGGAAAAGATCTAGTCACTGGCTCTAGGCAAAGGAGAGGCTCTTCTTTCGGTGAGGGTTGACAGCTGAGAACCCTCCTGTAGAGTTAGATGCCTCAGCCAGGTAACACTCTCTGAGAAGAAACACAAATGTTGTTAGTTGCTTGCTTCTGCTAACAGTGAGCACTCACATGCCATTTGAAATATTCAGATCCTGCTCTTTTGTTAGGTCTGGGGTTTGACTCTTCCTCCACAGCTCCCCAGTGGGGCCTCTGTTCACTAAGCTGGAAGATATTCTGAGACAGACATCAGAGCAAGCTCCTCAGCCTAAGACAACGTCTTTTAAACAAGGTGAAAAACATTTTGCTTTTCATTGAATCCATGGCTATTTGTTATTGAAGAGACTGGATCCAAGAACCTTACGTGTGCCTAAGCTGGGGTCATTCTCTCTCTCTCTGAGTCAACTGGCATTTAAATAATTTACATAAAATGGAGCAGCATAAACAGGCAGGAAGTGAAAGGGGCTCACACAAGCATCTTTCAGTAACTTTCACCCTGACAGTAGAAATTGTAGGTTCCAGTGTCTGTGTGGTATGGTCTTGGTCATGGACCAGGGACACAACAAATGCCTCTTTATTCTCTTCTACTTTGATTAGCCACAGTTGGAGATTACCTTCTGGAGCTCCTTCACCATACAGCTAAGCTATGTCAGAAGTTTGGATATCACATATAAAATCAAAAGGAGAAATGTCAGTATGTGAGGCCTTCCAGGTGACCAATCAGCAATTACAGACTGGAGGTGTTTTCAGGGTTAGCTATCAGATGCACAATTAGTTTTCAGAGTCTTTGTTATGAATAAGTTTTACAACTCATGTTCATGAATCTTTCCATGACTGAAGCTTTTCAGCTCTTTCAAAAGCCCCAACCAGAAGGTGTTCTGTATCTAATATTTTGAAAGGTTCATGGCCACTTGGTTAGCATGAGAATTACCTTTGTGCATGTAACCAATGTGTGGATGCAGTGGGAAGCAAGGACCTTTCCTTCTCCCTTCCTACTTCTATCAACATAAAAGTTGCCTACAGCTGCAGTGGTCCATGCTATGAAGATTCAAATTTGAGTTAAACTTGCTTTAGACTTCACAGGAGCTGGTAGGCAATTTTCAGGGAGTACTAACCTCTATAAATTTCTTCTTTTGCCTAGGTATGTGTAGAAAAAGTTTCCCAAGATTCTCTGTGGCAAATAAAATTTGGTTTGCTTCATCTAGCAAACCCAAGGATTGTTGTTGGCAATGTATTGTGTCATACCGAAGCACTCACAACACTATTCTCACAAAGAAGCAAAAAAAAACCAAATACTGCAATCCTTCCCTAATTTTGCTCAGGCAAAACTCAGCTTAGTATACTAGTCTATTCAATGAGAACTTGTGATCGGTAATACCAGTTGGATTTGTAGGGTTCTAGCTTTTAACAAAGTACACTGAATCAAAGAGCCTGTGAAATATTTCTCAGATAACTACGTGGCAGGGCAAGATCAGCCCAGTAGAATGGAAAAGGAAAGAGAAAGGTTTTTCCAGGATTTTGGCAGGTTTCAAAGGACCTTCCATTCATCTGTCAGAGGGTCACATTCTCATTTTTGGCCTGGAATTTTGGTTGGTCTCTTTAACAAGGTAAAGAATGAACAGAAAAAGCAAAGAAAGTAAGTGGTGGAAGTACACCACAAAATGGGATCAATATCTTACTCTGTAAAGATAAAAGTAATATATTATGTCATTTAGACAACAAATTATAGAACTACTCAAGAAACAGAGAATAATGACTGAATAGAAGGGAAAAGGCTTTTCACTGAACTGAAGGGAATGTCAACAGTACCAAGACTGAGAATATTGCTATGAAGATGAGGAACTGAAGGGAAAGATGATTAAGCGCTCTTTTAGATTTTGCTTGTGTTCCTACCAGGACTTCTGGGCCATTCACCACTGTTTGTGACTGTTTCCACTTGTCTCCTTTGACGGCTTTAATAACTTTTTGCAGATGCAAAGCAATTTTGACCTATTATTTTGTGTGAATCTTCCAACATTTAAGTTGCCAACTTCTCTGGTATATTTTAAAATATTTTATTTAAAAAACCCTCCACATTCAATAACTTGAACACATCAGAGTGAATGCATTATTTATTACATGCTCCACTCTGCTGAAAGAGTCCCTAAGTTGCAATGGATAAACCTGGGATTCTGAAAAAGGAAAAGATTGTTTCTTTCTTCACCATGTGGTCAGATTGTGACAGGCACAGCATCTGAATCCAGACAAATTGCTAGGGTCCTGTGAACTTACAAGTGTCCATGCTTGCTGCACAGTAACAGAAATGTGGCCAATTTAGGCTACCCAGTGACCACCATGAAATCTATTGACATTTTCCTTAGACTTAATGTGGATACTTAGCCAAACCTCTTTGGCTGAGCAACTGAGCTTTATCATACTCCTTTCCTCTTCTCCCAGCTAAAAATATAAATACCCTTATATTTATGCTAGTGCAACACCACCTACTAGGAGGCAAGGGTAAGAAAGCTAGCTCTTTTAAAAATTAATGAGCCTTGGAAGGAAATGAAGCTGAGAGAGTATGAAAGCATATGAATTTCTCCTATACAGAAGAACCAGCATTCATTAAACTGTAACTCTATACTCTTCAAAGCTCCAGTCCACTTCAGCAGTAGATTAGTATGAGTAAGGACTATAGAGTTCAGGGTACATGTTTTTCTGCTGCCTGGAAAAATATATTACTGCATATGTGGATAACAAGATTAGCAAAGACATTTGCTTTGTCACAGCAACATGCGCCTACCTCTATATTAGATGCAATAAAATTGGGTCTTGCCATAGTCTGAGAAAATGGGAGATTTATATCCAGTGCTAGGTTTGGGGCCCTTTGCAATGGTAGCAATTGTAAGCATAATCCTATTTTTAGACTGTCAGATGATGGGAATTGCATTAACTGAGCATGTTAAGAATGGCAGCCTGGAGTTTTTGGTACTAGTTAGTATTAGAACTTAGAAGAGGTGAAAATAAATGTTCTTAAAAATAATTCTATTAAGCAAGATACCTTTTAATTGTTCCTTTGTTGCTCTTTTTACTTAAAAGGATTAAAAAATTACTCCTCTATAGCTCTCTCTTAAATGCAAAGGGATGGAAAACTATTGGAAACCAATAGATTACATTATTCATAGATATTTATTTCCCAGATATGATAATATAACTCAGATTTTTGTACAGGATGGTGTTACTTATTCTTTCTCATCCGTCAACAAATAGTCTTGAAGAACTCATGTTCCAGGTTAGAATGCTAAACAAGAGCATATTGACCTGGATTCCTCTTGTTCTGTACATTTCAGATTTTTTCTTATATTTAGTCTTCTACTGAGGGTCATTTCTATACAAAACATTTCTATCAATATATCTGTGTCAAGTGAAAGTTGGTTGTTACTGATATATTAGTGCAAACATACTGTGTTCATAGTTACACAAGTATAAATGTTATTCCTAATACCATCTCAGAATAAGTTATATATATGCAACACAGATCATACAGAAATGACTGTATCTATGCCAATGAACCATTTTACCTGAGTCACCAAATGTAAATAAAGAAATACAACCTTACAACTCTGAAAGGAAATTGCTGTCAGATATGATGGATTGTATTTCCTGGCTCTACGGTTGGTAAATTTATATTTAGTCTTCATTTGATTATCAGCTATCCATATCATGTTTATTGCATCATCCATCACTAAGGGATGATCAAATAATTTCCATGAAGACACAGATCCAGCATTAGAAATGGAGATTTTTTGAGGAGACCCACTTGCTTTGTCTTTGAAAGACTAGCTATACAAAGGGTGATTTACCAAAAATGAGAAAGACTAAGTCTGTGTTCTTTACAGACAGCCACTGTTGACATTTTTAAAAAACATTAATAAATGCAGGTAGAGTTGAGCTGCTGGAATCCACTATCTGAAACAGTTCTGCTTCTCTCAGGAGTATACAGGATGTGTAGTCCCAAAATCAGAATAATGTTCAGGTGCTAGTCACAAGAGGGAGCTCAGTGCTTCACAGCTATAATAGAAATAGATCTGGACTGAGAGGCAAAATTTGAATAGTTTGTAAAAGGATGTAGAATTTATAAATCAATAGCGATTTTCAGTGCTTGGAGTATGTTAATTAATCTTGGATTTATCCAGGAACACCAGCCTTTGGCACCAAAGAAAGAGAAGTATTTCCCACTCAGCTAATATATAGCTCACTTTCTCTGTCTTTCATCTTCCCAGTTCCTCATATTTCTGGTTCTTTGTCAAAAGTAAGGTTAAAATGGAATGGAAGCTGACAGTTCATAAGGGCAGTTTAAGGCAAAAAAATACAGTAATACTATATTAGTCTTAGGAGTGGAACAGAACCCAACTTTCTATCATGGTTAAAAACATTTAGAACTATGTGTTTGAAATATAATGATATTTGAAATTATATGATAAATAAAATGCAGAAAAATGGAGATGGGATTTTTCAAAAAAATCTGGTTGAACACCTGAGATATTCTGACTTGATAACTGTATATTGTAGATAAGCTACAGAGCATCACAGCCATGGGCACCATATTGGTATGCATCCAACTGGTCAGTTACACTAACAGCCAGGAATCTGAGAGTGGATGAGCTGCCACAGAGCCAACCTGGTTATTTTTGAAATTAACGTGTTTGCCTGGAATATTTTCGTTTAAAAAACAGGCATTTTTGAACTGAGGAACCATCAGCTGATAAAATTGTGGTCAGGTGAACTTGAAAGCAAGGGTATTAAAGCTAGGCATCATGACAACTAACATGAAATTTTCAAGAAACCCAAACTTATTCCAATCTTTGGATGTGCATACTATTTAAATTGTGTTAAGTCCACCCCATAAGTTATATCATGGGAAAAAGTATGGTTTGGGCATTTCAGTGTTTGTTGTTCCAGATTAAACTAGACTGACTTTTTAACAATGGTTCTTTTCTTATTTGCCTCACCCACTCCTGGTGTTGCCTGGGTGATGTAGTTGTTCAGATGTTGGGGGGTTCTTTGAGTGTTTGCTTATCAGTAGTGCAAAGCCTGTGGAATGGATTGGCTTGCTGGATTGGATTTACAACCTTTTTTCTTCCCCAGAATAGTGGAAAGTAACTGAAATGGTCACATATGTCTTCCTTCTTCCTGTAGATTCCCTTATCTTCACATGTCTCTTAACCAACGCTATCTTTGACATTCTCTCCCTTTTTCATACTCTACATCCCCTGACATGTTTCCCACTCCTTCTTGCAAAACCTACATTATCCTTATCTTCTCTGGCCATCTGTTTTGAAAATAACTGGTGCAATGGGTGATTTAAAAAGTAGAGCCTTTATATATCTCACCAGAAAAAGATTTGTGATGGTTGCAAACTAGAAGCTGAAGCAACACATTTCCTAGGAAGTTCTGGATCCTGTGGCAGTTAACAAGCTTAAATCAAGTTTAGGTCTAAAAGGTACGCTTTCAGCCTATAGTCATGGACTTGATGTCAAAAGTACTTGTTGAAATTCTATACTCTGTGTTATGCCATTGTGCAAAATAAATAAGCCTAATGATCCATTCTGGCCTTATGAAGATTTGCTCTCCTAATCTAAAGGGGCCACCATGTCCTACCATTTCTGGTAAGCATGAAGTCAAGTGCTGGTATGTTACTAAGGCAATTTATTAGAAAAAAAAAAGCATGAAATATAATAGCATATTTCTTAGAATCTCCATTTTAAATCAATCAATTTATGATTTAAGATTATTTTACTTATAATTTCTAAGAAGCTCTTTTCTAAATTTAAAGAGAAAACACTATAATTTTGGATAACATAAACGTGTGCTTGCAAGTAGTTGTACCCTTGCATTAAGAAAAAAACAGCCTCAGTTATGAATACAAGCAATGATTCTATGAGAGGCATACATAAAGTAAGATACAGGATTTATATTTCCATGTATACATGATGAATATACAAAGTATAAAGAAAAAAAAATCTTGATTAAAAGTTTCCACTGAAATTGTCTTTGGCAGAAGACAGAATTCTAAGTAGCCTACTTTTTTTTTTAACTGAAGTACCTTTTATCCATTAAAAGTTGTCTTCAAAACTTTTTGGCCAGAATATGTGAATGTCTAGCTTTAGGACTATTTTCTCCCTCATTTCCCAAAGAAGCAAGGTATATGTTATTACACTGTCTGCATAGCCTTCCATCTTTCTGTCTGTTGTCAGCCCCCCTTAAACTGGAAATATGTGTTGGCCGCTTTTTGATAGAAGTCTTATGAGTTTAATCAACATTAACCAACTGTTTGGAAAAGAGAGACCCCATTAGGGTCCCATTTAAGGAGAGTGTACAGAGGGATCTTCTCTTGTCTTTCCTGTATGGATGGATATTTAGAAGTCAAGATGCAACTACTATCTGACCAAGTAGCATTTGCATAAATAACCAGCTAATCAACACATACATGATTCAGCCATAACAAATGGTGCCCCTTCCTTTCCAGCAGGTCAGAAAGTGGAGGATTTGGGAAGGAAATAGGGGTATTCCAGTGTATGGAACAGAAGACACAAATCTGTAGGAAACCAGGCTTTGTTGCTTGCTCTTCTCAATAGCAAAGACAATTCACACAACAGAGAAGGGGCCTTGTCATATGGCCATGAAGTAAGTTCAAAAGAGGCTGGGTGGCTTACACTGAGAGAGAAATTGGAAAATCCTGTTTTTAACCACCTAGATTCTCTTGCGATCAAGGCAACAAAGCAAGCTATAAATTAGCACAGGACATTTTGAGTTAATTCCAGTAGCCCTTACGGGCAATGTCTTGGCAGCCAGGATCTGATGGCTGTGAGACTCCTCAGCCACACTCTTCACCTAGAGACGTCCCGTCCCCAAAGGCTGATAGCTGTATCCCACTGCTCTTCTCTGAGGGAAACCTGAGGCGGCACAGATGGTCCAACTCTACAGCTGTAACGGCACTAAGAACATCAAAGTCAAGACTTCATTTCCCTCCAGCACAGCAGGTTTTAAAACAACAACAACAACAAAACCCTCCTAAACTGTCTATAGCTCAGGAAGTAATCTCAGCCCAAATTGGCAAGAACTCAGATAACTTCAAATTGGAAAATGTGCAATTAATTTACTAAATGCAAGGTGACGTGCCTGAGAGGATGGTCTGTATTTGAAATCAGGGAAAGTTGATTAAAAATTGTGCTCTCTACTAAGAAGGAAATAGTCATCCTGAATCTATGATTTAGAGCCTGATTTTATTGTACTCTCATTCAAGCGCGTAATGCCTGATTGAAAATGAAGCAAATCTAATTAATTAATATTGGCCTCCTGCTATCGTGCATCTGCACCACACTTCTTGAATGACAATCCTAAACATCAGAAAATATAGAACTCGTTATAATCAAGGATCTTATAAACAACAAAATAATAAAAAACCCAACTCCCTGAACCATATCCTATTGCTAAGAATAATCCAACGGTATTTTAACCGCCCCGCTGAACAGACAGGCCTTACATCGCGCTCTGAATTTTGCCAAACTGGGGCTCTGGCAGAGGGCCAAAGGAAGCAGGTTTCAGCGGTGCGGGCCCTCCGCTGAGAACACCCTACCACCGGTCCCCCCGAGCCGGGGCACTGCGCATTCATTTTATGTGTAGTGCTCCTGTGTCTCACAACTGCTATGTCTGATATTTTCTTTATGACTTCAGCTTATTTGCAGATTTGGCTGCAAGATGTATTTTCACACAGTACTCAATACAAAGTCTAAAACTGAAGCTCAGAGACACAGTCTACCAAATTTAACTGAATTAACTTCATCTCTAGAAATAATAACTGTGGAAAGGCAGAGGAATCTATTCCTATGCAGTTTTGACAATTTCTGACGTGTATGATGACACCAAAAAATGTTACACCAAAAGTATATACAACCTTAGCTGTCAGTTGGGTGAAATTGCTTCACAGATACCTGACAGAAACACAAAAAGCCAGAAAAGTAACGTTAAATCACTAGTAGCAAACAAGAACCACAAATACTCACCACCACTTTTGTACTCTACGTCATAGACTGGCATTCTAACCTGTCTAACACTTTTCACTGCAACTTCTCTTTAGAAAGTTACCAATGACCAGTATATTTTTTTAATGGATCATTGTGCCTGAAGGGATAAGGTGGGGTTTCTTTTGGGGGGAGAAAAAGACCAAAAATGTGGCATGTGTAAGGAGCAGTCATAAGTGCATGATCTGTGGGTATGGCAGTGTCTCTGATCTTTGCAAAGTTATGGATTGGTGGATGGAAGAAAGGATGTCTGCTAGGTGGCTATAGATTTTCTGTTCCTTCCTTTTGGGGTTTCCATGTGTTTTGTACTGTAATCTAAAGATTAAGCTCCAGTCTTTGCAAACATAAAATAAAAGTCAGCCTGCTGAAAAATAACATTGTTTCACATGTTTATCTTTTCAACTGGAAAGATCAAAGCCCTTTCCAATTTGTGCATAAATTTCTGTTATGAAAAAATAATGCCTTTTTTCATAAATGCAAAGTACCTATTTCAATAGATCTTCTTTCACTGTTTCAAAAGGCTGAATAATATTGAATGAATGAAAATAGAGATGCATCAGTTTCAGAACAAAATCTCTAAGCAATTAGGAGACTGCTGTGGTTGGATTCTTCTCTGTCCACGCTATTAGGCTTTAGGGCTTAAAAAGAAAAACTGTATTTGTATTTCTCTACAGAAAACTATGCCAGTGATCTGACCTCAGTCAATGAACTCTTAAGAGAACAGCACAGGTGCTAGTGATGGCTAAGAAGAGATGGCTGGAGAAGCATATTTATTATTTTTATTGTATGCCTCACACTGACACTTGACTGATTAATACAAAACATCCAACTATTTCCAGCAGCTGGAAAAAAGATTGATTTTTATCTCATCATTAACATTCCTGTCAAGTGATGAACTATAAAACTTCTACCTGCAAATCCAAATTGAAAAAGGTCAGACAGAATCAATATTTTTTCACGCAGTAAAACCTTAAAAAAACATCCAGCTGGATATCTTCAGGTCTGCTGTTAATATCTGGAGTGAGTTCCATGGACAATACTATGATTTGCCAAAGTACTTAAACACATGCTTGATTTTAAGCTCTGAATAATCCCATTTGTCTGCAACAGAATTTAAGCAGGCATGCCAGACTAAGATGGAGTTGGAGCCAGAGAGCAGTCCTTCCACAGCCTTCAGTCAGCACCTCTAGGAATTCTGTTACCTGGATGCAGGTGGCCCAGCTATTTCGAATGAATTTTGGTTTAGCAAACCTTTACCTGGAGGACACGATATAAATGTAGGAAAAAAATTAACCAAACCATATGATGGAGAAACAGCAAAAAACTGTTCTTATGGGAACAAAGGAGAAAAAAAATACTGTAGATAATGTATGTATGAGCTTTAGGGTACATTTCTGGCTGCAGTTCTCTCAAGACTATCATATTGATTACAAAGCAGTATGAAATGAATATTTCCTATGATATTTCCCATTCAAGCTGTGGTAATAATTTTATATTTGACCAAGTGTGTACAAACTTCTAACTGTATGCAAAATGAGCAATCTGAAGACAAAATACTTATGTGAACATACAATGGTATCAGTGAGAAATTCTACTGGATTCTTCATTCACAGGTAGAGCAGAAAGAGCAGGTCTCAATACAATTGCCAGGGAGCCTGAATGCTTCATTTCTCTAGTACAGCCATTCTCCTTAGCATTAGAATCAAATTAAAAATTACTAGTATCCCTATTGCCATGAAAATATATATATTGTTTGAATGTATATATGCATTTTTATAATTGGCCACTTAAATTATTCAAACATGGAGTTCCATGTTTGGTTTGTATGGATAAAGTGCTGCAATAATGGAAAGTAGCAATACAAAACAATAGATGTAATAATAGCCTCAGTCTAGCAATGTATTTTACGTGCAAATGAAGGGACACTTAAAATAAGCTTAAGCATGCCTTTAGAGGCCTAATTTACTCAAAAATGCTATTGGGTAATTATGCAAGAGAACAACCGGTTTTGTTCTGATGTCTTAAATTCTGAAGTTTTTAAATTCTGTTATCACAATTGTTGGCAAAACTGTGCCCAAGATTCCCCTGTCACTAGAGAGTTCCTCTTCTCTTCACAAGGGTAGAAAAAAACCTCATCAGTCTGGATTCATCATGCTAAAGGGTTTTGCTGGAAACTCATCACATGTGGTCAGTGTGGGTTGGCGCGTGCCAGATTTTCTCAGCAAACTCTATCCACTAACCTTACTGCCAAAGTTGAACCTGCCAGAGACCACTTTCCCTGATGGCACTACTGACAGAGTCTTTGTCAAATCTGGAATGGGCAAATATGTTTAAACAAAAGAAGAACTGACTTAAACAACTGTGTGAAACTCAAAGTATGTTTCCAATGAATCAGTATGTTGGTTTTAAAAAAAAAGCTGACATAACCTTTCTTGACTGGTTTTTGTTCTGTAGTCACTTTTAAAATTTCTTGTTCAAGCTGGGCCAGTAAGTAGAAACAGAAAATGCTATAGAACTACCTTTCCTTGTGGAGCTTTTTACCAAAAAAAAAAGAAGGAAAAAAAAAAAGGAAGTTGGATAAATCTCTCAAGAATATAGCTTTTTGCAACTTTTACCACCAAGTTTTACAAATTCAAGATTAAGCCAGTTTAAACCTAACTTTTCCAACTCCCAAAAATGTAATTGGTGGTGACATTTTATGTCAGAAACCTGATGTGACTTCAGACTGGATTTAGACATGGATACAAGTTTCCTTAATGGTTTAAGAGATAGAAATATTGCCAGAATTATGCTATTATGGGAAGCTCAGTTTTACATAAATAGTCTGAAAAATATTTGTACTTTATATTGATAGCATCCTGATATAGCTGTGTTTGAGGGCTGGAACTTTTCTTCACTAGTCACCAAACCAACAGGGGGTAATGCTTTTACGAGTTTTGTTTTGGCACATGGTAAAGAGATAATGGAAGTTCTAATTATAGCAGCTTTGAATTCTGATCTGATTTAGTTTAAATTAAATATAAAAGCAAACACAGGCTAGACAGCAATGATGAGTCTTTATTTCAAAAAGGCAGGCCTGGAGAACTTTATGAAAACTATTCCCTGAGATTTAAGAGAAAGAAGAGTTAGATGTGAGGTCTCTCAGCAGTGAGAAAAGGATTTAGACTGAGCACAAAATAACAGGATTTAGACTGAGCACAAAATAAATGTTACACAAAGAGCAAAGTGAGTGTTTTCTGTCATCCAGAAGGGATGACATTGGCATTACAGCCAATAAATTAAGATAAACTAAGTAAATTAAGAAATATATGTATCAATTAAGATTATTGCAGACAAAATACAGGCAAACCTCAACACATTCAACACAGGTGTTCAGATAGTCTCCATCTCATGCTGCTGAAATAACTAATCTACACACTTGCAAGATCTTGTAGCAAGGACTTACAATAATTTATCAAGTTGGATGCATTAATTCATCAGGTGGTGCAGCATCTTAGTAAACTTAAGGAACAGGTATGTCACATAATCATAGAATCATAGAATAATTTAGGCTGGAAAAGACATTTAAGATCATCTAGTCCAACTGTAAACCTAACAGTGCCAAGTCCACCCCTAAACAATGTCCCTAATCACTGCATCTACCTGTCTTTTAAATTCCTTCAGGGATGGTAACTCAACCACTTCCCTGGACAGCCTGTTCCAGTGCTTGATAACCCTTTTGGTGAAGAAATTTTTCCTAATATCTAATCTAAACCTCCTTCGGTACAACTTGAGGCCATTTCCTCTCGTCCTATCACTTGTTACTTGGGAAAAGAGACTGACACCCACCTCACTACAACCTCCTGTCAGGTAGTTGTAGAGAGCGACAAGTTCTCCCCTCAGCCTCCTTTTCTCTAGACTCCTTTTCTCCTTTTCTCCTAGGTCCCTCAGCCGCTCCTCATAAGACTTGTGCTCTAGACCCTTCACCAGCTTGGTTGCCCTTCTCTGGACACACTCCAGCACTTCCATGTCTTTCTTGCAGTGAGGGGCCCAAAACTGAACACAGGACTCGAGGTGCGGCCTCACCAGTGCCGAGTACAGAGGGACGATCACTTCCCTGCTCCTGCTGGCCACACTATTTCTGATACAAGCCAGGATGCCGTTGGCCTTCTTGGCCACCTGGGCACACTGCTGGCTCATATTCAGCCAGATGTCGACCAATACCCCCAGGTCCTTTTCCACCAGGCAGCTTTCCAGCCACTCTTCCCCAAGCCTGTAGCGCTGCGTGGGGTTGTTGTGACCCAAGTGCAGGACCCGGCACTTGGCCTTGTTGAACCTCATACGACTGGCCTCGGCCCATCGATCCTGTCTGAGATCCTGTCCAGATGCCTCTGTAGAGCCTTCCTAGCTTTGAGCAGATCAACACTCCCGCCCAACTTGATGTCATCTGCAAACTTGCTGAGGGTGCACTCGATCCCCTTGTCCAGATCATTGATAAAGATATTAAACAGAACTGGCCCCAATATTGAGCCCTGGGGAACACCACTTGTGACTGGCCACCAACTGGATTTAACTCCATTCACTCACAACTGTCTCTAAGCCACTGCACTGCAAGGAATGACAAAGCCACTTTAAACTCCCCAGACTTAGGACAGAGAAGAATAGCCAGGAGGAGATAACTCCATAGACTTCTGATGAGACTAGTTGAACTGCCTGAAGTTTTCTCTGCCTTTGTGTCTTGTTTAATAATATCTTCACGAATACTGAATACACAGTTCATGATGCAGATAAAAAGAACCTAAAATCTCTTTCTTCTCCTAAAGGACTGTGCTTATCACTAAATAAGAGAATCAGCTTTCTTCTTGCTTATTTTCCTAATGGCCCCATTTTGCTTTGCACAGTGGGAGACCTTTAGCTCAAGGCTCTGTGGTGGTAAAGGTAATTTCTGAGGAGGTGGGAGCTGTGGGACTGTGTTTTCTGAAAGTGAGGGAAAAGCTCTTACACATCTGGTGCTCTAACTACTGAGCAGCTGTGCAAAATTCTGAGCACAACTTGTTCCTCTACCCATGTGTTTAAAAAGAAAATTTGCAGATACATAGTGAGGAGAACCTCATTCTTAGTCCAAGTAGAGAAGATTTCAAGCTGTGAAACCCAGTTACATGTAGATTTTTATCTTAGTTGTGAAAAGATGCTTCTATGTATGTGGGAGACACAGGATTTCAAATGTGCTTCATTCCTAAATATTGCTATTACCTGGCTTGAGGCTTCCTATCTCCTACTTTGAGTACAGGCATCTCTCAAGCCCTGAGTTTAATGCAGGTAAGCACCTAACTCAGAACTATGAATGCCATTCTTAGTCTGCACACTGAACTTCAGGTGCTGTTATGCTTACCTGGGCATTGTCTATATCCCTTTGGAAAGTGTTTTAAAAAACCAAACCAAACAAAAGACTCCATCATTTTATGCCTGTCACTCCACCTTCTCTGTGAGCAAGTTGCATTTTTCTTACCTTTGCACATGTCTTTTAGACAGCTGAGAGTGAAAATAGCCCATTAGATTTTACTGCACCTTAGTCCTCTTAGATTATTCTTTTCCAGAAAGCAATTACACCTTTTCTGGAGGTAAGATTGCCAGGACCAGCCCCTTCTGAGTGATCTCTTTCTCATTTCTTTTGAAACTGTCAGCAACATTTCTGGTTTTTAGAGGACGTTAAGGAATTGATCCCTTAAAATTAAGCACTCTTAAGTGGTTCTGTGAGGGAAAGCCCAAACCACTAGCCAGTTTTGAACACCTAGATTTTGTCCCATAGTTATAAGCTTAACTGAAAAAGTGTATTATGACATTCCTGTGAGAAAAAAAATACAAGAGGATATTAATCCATTTATATTGTTAGTGCAAAGTTGATAAGGAGTTTATATAGTGATAAAGTGTTTTTTCTGCTTTTTTTCTTGCTTTGCTATTATACTACCATGCATAATATTTTTGCTTCATTCTTTAATGATCCTTCTTTCCAAAAATCTTATGAGTGGAACAACACAGCCTAAGTTTTTTAGGACATCCTAAAGCGATGTCGTTATAGCAGGTGTATGTTTGACACTTTTTAAAATCAAGAATGAGCAACTCATCTAACTTGGTGTCTCTGGAAAGAGAGGATAATCCCCTCACAGGTCACACTTGAAAGTATGGATTTTTACATGTACAGGTACAGGTTGATTACTGTGGGTTTTGTTTCTTTTTCTTCCATTTGAATTCCATGGATTTTACCAGATTTACACAGATGTGAAGTTGAAACAATGCAGTGTTAAATCCGGGACATTAAAAAAAAGAACCTCTAGGGGTGTATTGATCCAAATAAATCTACAGTCACATTCTCCTACCCTTTGCCAGACACATTGTTTTTGTCTATCTTTAATTTTCAAGCTTTTGGGGAAAGAAAAGGTCACCATTTCTTTCTGTAAGTTTACATAAACTGCACTGTTTAGTGCAAGATAAATAATGCATAAAATTTATTCATGCTGTTTGAACAAGTTTGAGGAGACTTGCAAGAAGACAGCTGACAATGCAGACTTAATAGTTTGATCAGTCCAGTCAAAGCAGAGATTCCCAACTGAATCAGGTTGATTCCCAGTAATCACCAGCCACCGAATGCATTGTGATTTTGCATTGTCAGTCGGAAAGTGATTTAATGGCATCCCCTGAGTTGTAATCTCTTTCCTAATTGCTTGTGATGTATTTTTTGGGAAAGTGGGCAGCTTTGGAAAGGTTTGAGTTGCTCTGTTAAAATATCTGTTTTCTCATCTAGTGGCATAGACTGACTGGGAATCCAAGGATACTGGGCTTTTGTGTAACCTCCAGGAAGATTTAATTATTAGTAACTACATAGCAAAACAAACAAAAAGACTTTTCTGCTTTGTTTTTCGTCATGTTCCTGTCCCAAAACAAAATGCAAGCATATGCTTCTGAGAGAAAGGGGGAACCTGAGAAGGAATGCAGTACTACCTCCATGCGGTAAAACTTGATCCGCTGGAGGGTCCCATGGAGAAAAACATCTGATCTGTGGTGGACATCTACCTTTGAACTAGTTGCCTGAGTCCTCTTTAACGGTGGAGAAAAAAAAAAGAATGATTCATCTCATCCTCATGCAGGCAGTTAAATTACGTGAAATGAATTGTTCTTTACAAGTATTTACTTCACTCTTTGGCTATGAAAGCAACTTAGTGTGATTAGCTCAGGTGAAGGCATCTACACTGAAGACATGCACAGCTAGGTTAGGTGAATCATTCCTTGAGGTTTTTGTCTCTACTGGTAAATTAAGCAATGCCAGAGAATGTTCTTGGGTCCTGGAATTCAATCTTCTATAATACTTAATTATTTAAACAGCCCACGGTGTGGTTTTGGTCTATTCCACTTATGAATTCACCAAACAATTCCTTGGCATGGTTTGGGAGCACATACAGGCCAGCAGCCATTCCTAGCAGGCAATGTGAATGTAGCCACCCTGCCTTTGAAGGTAAAAGAGTTTAAAAATACAAATGCAGCCTGGTCCATGCCAGCTGGCCTCAGTGCCAGAAAACTGTTCAAGTGATGTTTAATTTTATACTATAGATATATCCTGAATATCTCAGTTTGAGACTAATGGTAGTGGACAATAAGCCTTCATAATGAAATATGTCATATATTTTCATCAATGTGTTGGCTACAGCATCTTAATTTATCTGTTAATGGCAAATGTGTACACAAATGAAACCAGGATGAGAAGTCTTTGAGTATTTCCACAGTATACAGTGCAAATCACACTGAAACATGCTCCTGAATAATGTGATATGCTGGAAAAACATAACGTGGCCTCAGTATCTGTGACTGCTCTAATTACTTCAGTAGAGCTCGTGCCTGAAGGTCCTGATATAAGGAAAATTATAAGAACAACCAACGCATTTTTTGGTGCATTTGCTATATTCTATCTGCCTCCTTTTCTTGTCTAAATATTTAAAAATTCATGAGCCTCGTGGGATATATTTTAATTAAATAGCTGCTATAATATCATTCCTCTACTATGAAAAGGTGTTTGCCTTTGTACAGTTTAATGACAACTTATTATTCCCATTGTAGCAAAACAATATTTTAGACTAAAGGTAGGTTTTTCTGATGTAACCAAGACTTTCATATGTGGTATGGAATTATTTGCTTGGAAGCTAGACATATATGTAAGCTTTGCATAGACACCAGTATGGAGTAATGGCACAGGTTTCCTCTCTATTCTTGATTTTAATTTTTGTGCTATTACCAACAATGTGACTATAACACACTGAATGTCTTTTGAAAAACAGAGGGTCTAAGAGTTGATCCAAATTCTGGAGTGAATTATTCCATGACAATGACATCTGCAAAGCGTATGCTTTAAGGTGAAATATATATCAAGTAAATAAATTATTCCTTTTAGATATATTCAATTCCTTATATGGAATAGATACTCTGCTCTCTGATTCAAACAAAAAATTACAAAGTCAATGAGAAATGAGAGCAGACTATCTGCAATTTTCTGAGATCATGAGAAACTGCTGAGCCAATTGGTAATTTCAACCCACTTGCTTATTTCTCAATTAATGCTCCTGTAAAATAAAGAATAAACAAGCTTTGCTCTGCCTGTTGCTTAATTAGCCATAACAAAACTTTCTGAAGTGTGGTACCTCAGCAATTGAAGGTATCATGGTTGTAGGCAGGGGCCTGCCAACAACAATATGAAAACCTTCTGAACATTGCCAAGACTGCTCCTCAGCAAGGCTGAGGCTTCTCCAAGTTATACGAACTATTTCCTGCAGATGGGTTGGAATTTTTCCTTCCACACAATTTTAAAAAGTTATTTATTTATCATATTCTGGGTGTCTTCTCTTAGCAATAGTGTCTTGGGGTTGTTTCAGGAAAAACTCAAATAATTCGATCTGGGTTCCATGTAGTAAGAGTTTTACTGCAGGGCCCCACGTTTCAGTAAATTCCTACAGCTACTTACACTGTATAATGTAAACCATATTCCACTGATTTTCCACAAGCACCTGAGATGAAGGAAAAGTTTTCCATAACATCCTTCACGGGCATGCTGCTGGATGGTGGTTTGGATTACCCAAGTGAAAGAGTCAGCTGCAGAAGAATTGATGCCCCTCGGTCAGTGGTTTGCTGAGAGCAGGTGGGATGTGGAGGACTGGGAAGGAAGGGGTGAACATGGCTTTTACTTCTTTACTGACTGGCTAGAGCATCTGAGCTCGTGCTGACAGGGAAGTACTTCAATACTGACGTAAGCCTGCAGTAAATTAGTAGCATTTGGGAGCAAATGGGAAACAGGAAGGAAATTGTGCCTCAGCATCTCAGAAATGCTCTGCCTCCCAAGAATTTTCTTGGGTAACTGCCACTGAAGATGCTATTCTTTGCTCTGGAGAGGAGCTAAGTTAAAACCTGGCTCTTGCTGAGAGCCCACCAGCCTCAGGCAGGCAGGAGCTGCAGGGAGACCTGGCCAAAGACATGCACGCGGGCCCGTGGCTTTCACAGAGGCTTTTTTGCCAGGAGAGTTCTGAAACTGTGGCTCTGTGTGTAATGTACATCTAGTAAATTTGTGTGTACGGATATGCAAATAACCTCCCTGCTTGGACTCTCAAGGTCTTCCTTGGCTGTAAATACTTCCTTTGACAGTCATGCTATTCTAAACACACATTTGCCTTGCAACAAAAGCAACACTAACTGTAATACAAACTTGGCTCAGAAATGCTCCCTGTTTTCTTAGATTAAACTCCTTTCTCCAGCTGCATCTATTTTAGGGTCTGATCAACTTTACAGTTGGCTCACGTGCTTCCTAAGGGTAATGAAAACTTGCAGAGAACACATAGTTTGTGCAGCAATGAAAAAGAGCAGAAACCCTCTTGAATAAGAGGTTCAGTTACTGTGGCATGCACAGTGACACCTCTAAGGACATTTGGATGAAAATTAGACTCTCTCTTAAGAAAGAGACAGGATAGGAAATGCTGGTGAGAAAATTTGCAAATCAAGCTATGAAAAACCAGCGTGAGGCCTCTCCAGACAAACACTGACCATCTGTAATTGTTTGCAGAACCTCCTAGGTACAGTTTCCAAGCATTTTAGATTTTTCTAGCATTTGTTCTTCATTTGGTTAGGCCTGTTTGCTCACTTAGTGGAGTCTACTACATGTTAAATGATAGAAGACATGTCCAAGAAGCCTACCATCTACTTTGTAAACCAGCAGTGTTGCCCACAACTTCCGAAACAACCATCTAAATGCGATTCATTCTCAGTTAGCAAGCTCCCTTGGCATTGCAGGATGATAGAAATGGAGATGGGAGACACTTTCATCAGCTGTCTTTTAAAGCTAATGGCCTTTGGGGAGACTGCCACTCATGAAGGCTTTCCTTTGGCTAGAATTATTCACTGGAAGAACAGGAGATCCCAGTACAAAGACTCTTTTAGGCTAAATAGGAGTCAGCTTGCATCCAAAACCAGGATAGCTGGTACCAGGCTTAATATACCCTCATTCCCTATCCCCAGACCCAGCTGCTGCACTTTATGCCTGTACTGGCCTCTCAGGTGGTCTGGTTTGTGAGTCTGTGGGAAGAGCAGCTCGGGGAGTGGGGTGTGTTCACTTGTGGCCATATGAGTGTTATGCTGAAGGGAAGATGCCGGCTGGAAATGAGCAGTAGGGAGGGTCTGGGAGAGAGTAATGTTTGTGAGGGAAACTCTTGTGAAGTTATGCCTCTATATTTGCAGATCTACAGTTCTTTATTCCTTTGGAAAGGTGGCTGCAAATTGGGTGCTAAATGGAAACCTGAACTGGTAGCACTTGGTGCTCATCTTGCAATTCCTTTGGCTAGTTTTAAGTCAGCATGTATGCAAGCAAGGCAATGGATAATCAGGCTTTTCATGGAGGTAGGTATGTATCTTCCACTTTAGAAGTCAAGAGAACAAATTGTGTGATGTGGTTGCTTTGAAGGTGCTTTATTTTGCTTTTTAGCTGGTTCTCTGAAAAATGGGAGTAGTGCCAAACCTTCTCAAACAGAGAATGGAGATGTACAGTTCTTATTTTGAGATACTTTTCCTTGGTGGAAAGGACAGAAAGAAAGGATTTCAGAGAGGTGCAAAAAAGAATGAGCAGATGAAAAAAATATTAATTTCTGGTTAAACCTTTCAGTCAAGTTTTTTTGTACAAAAAGGAAACATTATTTACATTTTCAGGTGTAATATTGCAATGTGAGCTTTCTGCTGTCTACCTTAGAAGAAAATTAATTTATGGGTTTATTTTTGGTGGTTTAGCATTGGAGATAGTCAATTAGTTTTAATTTTTAAATAACATTTTGACATTCTTAAATCAAAGATTTATTTTTCTACTCTCCACCCTAAGGCTACTCCCCATCTTCCTTAAAAAAACTTCTCAAAAAGAAGAAAAATTAAATTCAAATATTTGAATGTCATTTTCAAAAGAGCTTTACTGGGTTAGTACTAGCTTCCTTCTCTGTTCTCCTTTTCCTCCTTTGAGATTTCAATCTCCACTTTTTTTCTGTTTTGTTTTGTTTTAATTATTTTTGTAAGAGGCACATCTAAACTTCTTGCTATCATCATGTCTCTCCATGTTGCCATTGCAGCAACATTACCAGTGGTTATTGAATTTGATTTTCATGATTCCCTTTACTGTAATTCCGGATATATGGCATGTGAACTCTTTAATATTACTTGTTTACTACATTCCTTTCTAATCATACTTGTCCCCAAAATATGAGTAACACTAGCAGGTCAGGTAAATCAAATCATCATCAGCGAGTCTGGGTGATTATTTCTCTTAACGCTTCCCAACAGACACACGCTTTTGAGAAGAACAGCAGCCTGGGTTGTTTGTACCTTCAAAGAAACTCCGTGGGTAAACCTGGGCGGCAGGTAACAAAGGCTTTATTTCAAAAAGGCAGCAGCAGGAAGTGGAGAATCAGGATCCCACCTCCAGGCAAAAGAACACCTCTTGGCCTGGGAATTAAAGATGCTGTTGGTAGGATGGGGACTATCAAAATGGTCCTTCTCTGTGTTTGGGACCCAGGCCAGACCCCAGGCTGATACGCCCTGTTCTGTTACTCTGGAGTTTCTGACCAAGTCTGGCACCATCTCCGCCAGCAATTAACAAGAGCTTTGGCCTAAAGCTTGAATATGATTACCATAAGCATCTACTACAGTAAATATTTCATTAACGTGACTGTCTCCTTTTCAGTCTAGGTCCCATATATTTTATTTCACATCTTAAAATATAATTTCATGTCATCTTCTGCAACTTTCAACCAGTGATCTCAAAGCAATTGGCAGACTTCAGGAAACGCATGCCAATTCCTGTGGTCCTTTGACTGCACCCCTTCGGTGAAACCTGGTAATGAATTCAGTTGCATTTTCCTTGAGAAAGGAATGAGTAAGAGTTGGGTCTGTCAGAGGTGGGATTGCTGCAGCAAAGTGAGTCATCTTTGAGGAAAAGGCAAGGGCCGCATGCACAGCAGCAGGGATGAGAGGGGGGACCAGAAGCTTTGTAAACGTCTCTCAGGTATGGCACAACAGCTGAGGGCTCATTTTGGAGAATAGGATGCCTGTCTTAAGCAGAGGGGGACTTCTGTCTATCTACAGAGATGCTGCCTGGGATTCCCCCTGGCCAAAAGCAGCCAGCAATTTGGATCAGTGACTGCCTGGAAGTCTGTCCTCACAACAGGCTGTCATTTCCCCACCACATCGTGTGTGAAATGACTGCTCTTCACTTGGTACAAATGTGTTCCTATGGTATGTTAGACTTAGTACAAATTCTCTAAAGCCCAAGTAGATGGGAACTGAGGCAATTATATGAAGTTCCACATGTTGTAAAAATAGGACTGCTTAAAAGCATTTAGCATTATTAGACTGGATTTCCCAGAATAAGAAATACTGCTCTGAATGTAAGATCACTTTATGTTTTTAGCCTCTTAAATCCATCTTCTTGTTACAAATTTCCTGATTTTTTTTTAACCTCTGTTTCTACAATGGAGCTGAACAGTCTGTTGTGGATATTTCTGTTAACCTTAGTACATATATTTCCTGGTCAAGGCAGTCAGCACCTATCCAATTGCATATCTTTAACCAGCTCACTAAAAATGGAGCTTAAAAAGGATGTAAAAAAGGATATTTCTGTGTGTAGGGGGATGTGAGTGAGAATGTAGCTCTTTCCCCGAGCCCTGGTAATTTACATGCAGTAACATCATAAACCTGTCTCAGTGTGGGAGGCTCCATGAAGATAGCATGAATCTGTCAAATTCCAGTCTCTCTGGTATACTTGGTGCCAGTTTGAAATCTTTCAGAGACTGAAAAAAGAATCCTAAAAACAACATCTCCCAGATATATAAATTAGACACCACAGAGTGCAGTGATAAGCATTTCATGAGGCTATTAGCAGAGATTTGCTTTCTTCTTTGGCTGTGTTTCACTTCCCACAGGTTCTTCCCTGATTATAAACCTATCTGCTTTATCTGTAATGGGCTCTGCATCAGTATTGTCACCTGCAGACTGGTGACTCCTCACAGGACTGCCTCTACCAGAAAGAAACAATAAATTGCAATAAAACTTTTATCTATGCGCTTGGTCAAATACAATTTGCCAGGACTTTGAAAATCTACATCTGTTCTGTATACAATTTGTATTGCCATTTGTTACACAGATGTGTAACAAGACAAATACCTGTCCAGGCTTACATGTGATTCAGAAATGCATATGTTAATCATGCTGGTGGAAGGAGGTGAAGGAAAAGACAATAAATCAGCCTACAAATGGTTTCACTTGGAAAGGTCTAACAGAACAGGGTTATTTTTATCCTAGGATGCTTTTAATTTGAATCAAAAATGCTTTACCACATGTTCTGCCAGCAGTTCAAAAGGATTGGTAACAAACATTTAATCTTTTTTATTCTGGGATTGGCACTAAGCCCTCATCAAAAAGCGTATGCAGTCAAACAGCTTATCTCCACTGAGCTGTTTCCCTTAATGTGTTCCTAATTATAATCCTATATATTGCTCACTGTGGCCGATTGAACAATATGGCAGTAATTTCTTTACAGGCCTCGCTGTTCTTTGAACTGTGAGTACAGAGGGCTAGAACGGAACCAGATCAATAGGATTTGAGTGGAGGGGAATCCAGCCAGATGCAATCTCTGGAGAATGCATTTCCAGCTGTTCTCCAGAAAGGGACTGGAGCAGACAGCTGGTAACTGCGCAGCCCCTTTCATACAACCCTGCGGATCTGTGCTGCAAGGTGTAGTCCTTCTTATCTTTATTGCATTCTGTACCTCTGGGGAGGGACTCACCCAAATTCCACACAAAGGTTGTTTTTTAACAACAGGGATTGGAGTAATAGCCTGCCTACCCCCTCCCCTCAAGATTTCATTAGACTACTAAAAATTTCCTGAAGGAATATTTGAATCGAACTTAGGCAAATGTTTCCATAAGCTGAAAGCCGTAATATAAAACTGAGAGGAAGTAAAAGTATTTGTGCAATGGTTTTAGCTATGTTTGTTTGTGGAGTGTTTTGGAATACATTAAGTCTGAAAAGTTAAGCCTTTTATTCTTAAAGTGCCTGTAGCCTGAGGAATTGCAACCCTCTCTGCCGCCTTTTCCCTGTATGAACGCCTGGTTCACGAAGAACACGTATAGCTGTAACATGGCAGATATCAAGTAAATGAAAACAGTTATAACTGAAGTTATGTTTATGGCCAAACAATTGTCTGTGTTTGCCAGCTTCCACTTAGCTCTGATGCCCTGATAGATAACAAGGAGAAAAAAGCAGCCAAGTAAGGATTTGGTACTCCTGTGCTTTCGGTAAATTTTCCCTTTGTGGGTCATATTCATTCATTCCTGATCGGTGTATTCACTTCCTTTAATGTGATGTTTACCCATTACCCACATACCCCTCACATACAGAGGGCCCAAGCAAAACAGAATATAGTGCTTAATCTTTAAAACAAAGCAGGTCGGAGAGGCAAACTCCTCAGACTATCCTTGCATAGTTTGTAGCCTGGGTAGTCTGGGGCTATGGATCACCTTTAAGGGAAAAAGGGGGCATTGTACCAAGCGCTTCTAGTGACCCTCCAACTCCTCCGGAAGGGGTTTGGGCAGGTTCTGCCTGTCACAATAGCCCCAAGCCTGGAAACTGGGAAGTGGTACTTTTCATATGTGTATGTTGCTGGTGTTAGAGGGACTGAAAGGCAAATGAACTCATTTTTACCACCCCCACAAGATCCAAATACAAAGATTATTTTTTCAACCTCTCTCAAATGTTGGCAGGTTTATTTACTGAAGCTGCGTAGGGGCATGTGGAAGTACTATTAGAGAGGTGGCTGCCAGAGCTGCTGGCGCTCCGGCTGTGTGCTGTGAAACGGGACTATGCGCCCACCGGCAGCAACGGCCGCAACAAAGAGTAGGTACCGGGCAGCATGGAGGGGGATGGAGGTGGATAAGCGTCACTGCAGAAAGTCCTTCTGATCCATAGCCCACTGGAGCCACTAGGAAGACATCTCATGATCGCGGCAGGCTTTGGACCACCTCCTGCCTATGTAACGTCGTCACGTCGGCTGACACATAGCGAATTGTTCAGAGACTGCTCTGAACTTCTGGCTTGAAGGTTTCATAAAACCTGTTTATTCTGTACCTGGGTCTAACTGCCTTTGCCAAACAATGCTGAGAGCTTCACAGTACCTCACTCGCACTGTTTTAAAGGCCTGGTGTGTGTTAAGTCAAGGTGTGGAATAATATCACTGAGAAACAGCATTACTTAACACACCATTGCACATACCAATAACCAATCAAATAATTAAACTTACTGAGGATGTTCAGTTGGTCTGTGAGACAGTCTAGGCTTACTGAGGCTCCTCAAGGAATAAAGACCATTGCTTTCAGAAGGTGACACTAGTTTTGAATTTTGTTTTCATGTCTTGTGCCTCTAATCCCTCAACTTTTGGGGTCATTGCCTGCCAGATACCTTAGTTTTCCTCCTTCAGACAGGTGGAAAACATGTCACTGTTTGCCCATGGTTCATATCTGTCTAGGATGCCAACTTCTTAAGACTGCAAGACATCTCACTGGTCACTACTTTTGTTCATGTTCATTCTCCCCCCCCCCCCCCCCCCCCAATCACAACACTATTGTCACAAAGTGTGTTCAGATAACAATCATATTTCATGATACAGGATATGTGACTTTTGCATTAATTGCCTTTTAGGTACTATCAAGTCACCAGTGACCTTGTTTCAATTTCAAATAAAGACTGCACACTTTCAAATAAAAAGATGAATAAACAATTCCTTGCTGAATGTTAATCCCATCAGTTTTGCTGGGTCCTCTAGAAAGTGTGTCTGTGACTGTCATATTGTTCTGCAAATTAGCCATTTGTAGCTGAAAGAGTATTTCCTGTGGGGTAGGTATTTCTGGGGTGCTTTTTAGCCTTGAGAACAACTTTATGGGCAGTTTTAGTTACTAGTATCTTGGCATAAACAAAAGCATGAAACTTTTTATACCATTGACCAAGGCCAAAGCCTTCTCTGCCTGAGCAGACGAATAATTGTTCTTTGGTAGAATCTGTAATGAATAAAACATTGGTTGCCAGTTTCAGCTGTGCTGTTATGTGAGGACCAAGCCAATAGCCCGCTTGCCGGATCTTCTAAGAACTTAGTGTTGCTCCTCATGTCATTATGTTTTGGGATCAGGGCCTCTTTGCCCCAGTCTCCCATGTCTGTTGAATAGCTTTGCACGGCAGCATTCCCAAGTAGCCAGTTTAGGCTGTTAGACTAAGTGTGTTTACATAAATAGTAATTTCAAAGGATTTTGTACCAGTGTCACATCTATTAAGACATGCCTGCTATTAATGGCCTCAACTTTGATGTGACCTACCTGAACACTTTCTCACGTTACTGTCCTATCCGCATATATTATTGTCTTCACATAGAAGTTACATTTCTACTTCTTTAGATTTATCCCAGCTGCCTTGTCTTTTCCCAAAGCTTCTGGTTATGCTGTACAACTTTTTCTTCCCATAGTTAAGCATCATCTTTGTAGTCTTTTGTATCCTCCATACCAACAAAAATGTTACATTTTGCAGTCAAACCCCTCAGGGGCTGGAAACAACCCAAATGGTAGTCTGCAGAAACAATATTTCTCAAAGGGACTGTTGAGTGTGAACAAATATCTTCTGTTTTTCTTACGGCACCCTGTTGAAAGCTATTTGGCATTATCCATGTTCCCCAATATGTCTCCTCTCATAGGTAGAGGAAAATTGTCTCATTTTATACATCTAATTCTTCAGATCTCAAGATAGGCAGAGATTTGTGTCTTTTTTAGTCTAAAGGGCTAGCAAACATATACAGTTCAGTGGTTCTTTTCTGTTGCATGGTTCCCAGAGCAATAAGCAATGTAGTCTGTCTTAGGGTAAAAGGATCTTTCCTCTGCATATAAGTTGCTGAATTTTTGGCTCTTTCAGCTCTGTTCCCAGTTCTGCTGGGACTTTTCCTATTCCTACTGCCCATTCTTACAGTGGTTTGAAACCTCTCACTGAAGTGTCACACAATGTCCATCTTCAGTAAATTTCACTCTCAGCTTAGAGCTTTTGCTGCCTGTCAAACTCCAACTGTTTTGTTAATGATGATTCCTAGATTATTCATATGCATTTTTCTCCCCCCCCTCGCCCCCTTCTTCCACATTCCTGTGGCCTGTTTTCTATCAGGGAATTGTCTGTTAATATTGCAAGCTTTTTAGCCTGAGATCAGTCACAAATTGCTATGTTGGTTTTGCCCTCCTCCTGGATCATCTCTTAGATAAGTTTCATGTTTCTGTGAATCTTATATTTCTTATTACCTTTTCATGACTAGCCTTAGCTGACTGAAAACTATTAAAACCACCAAGGGCTTCAGAACCAGCTGTTGTAAAAATAGGCTGTTTTCTGAATTTCATTGTCTTGACTGCCACTCACATCTCAGAGGCACAGGATGAATGGTCTGTTGCAACTTGATCCAGCTACATCCCAATTTTCCAGAGCTACAGGTTTGACACAGGTTCTGACAGCTGCACTATTCCAACATTCACATGGTGCATTTTGTTAATTTCTTATTGCTTTAACGTATGATAACCATATGATAATCAGTGACCAGATTTACAAAGGACGTAGCATTTAACTCAAGACCCCGTCAAAGATACAAATTTCCATTTGCAGCTTACGTGACTTTTAGTTTCATAATTTTACATGTAGGCAGTTAAGTCACATTTAGGTACAAACACTTTTGTTATGTGTTACCATTAAAAAATGTACAACATGTGAGCAGCAAGTGGATTGAATGCACGATTCAGGGCATCAGTACTTCCATCCCGAGTAAAGAGGGACTAATTTCCCATAAAAGACTCACTAAGTTTTAAAAACTGTAATGAGCATGGCCAGCAAGGATGAGAACTCACAACTTTCCTTATAGAGGACTGTTCTAATCACAGAACAACACAATAACAAAATGTCTCTTTATTTTGTCTTTGACCTATAAACACCGAATTCTTTGAACAATGACGTAGCTTTGTGAGGAAGAATGCATTGTGGCCTTATCCTGGCTTACCGTAGCCTTTGCTGCAGTGGTTAAAACTGTCTTCTGGGAAATAAAAAGCAGGAAGTTTTTAATCCCCTCAGGTAGAATTTTATTCCTGTTTTCTCATTTCCCAGATAAATGCTTTAACTGTTGGTGACTGCCTCCTCCTTCTGCTGTTTTCATATTTGTTAGGTGATTTCATGGCATACTGCAGTCTTTGTCTTTCTTCTCCCACATTTCCTAATGAGGTGGCTTGAAAGCAAAAAGGCCATTCATTTATTAGATTCAGTTCAGGATTAGGCTGGATTCATCTCACTGAACCTAAGAATTTAGCTGTGGAGGCCAGTTTGCCCCAAATTCCATCTCTATTCAATAAATGTCCCCATAGAGAGAGAGTAGGATGACAAGGCTTCTATTTTAGTTATGTCTCAGCTAAGTGGTTGAAGGTAGGTGGGTAAATCCAGGCCTGAGGGCTGTCCTTTTAGACCTTTAAGGCTCTAGTTCAATACTGAATTTAAGTACTTGCTTAAATACACTTCTATTTGGAAAAGCACGTAAGCACATGCTTGCAGTTAAACACCTACAACTTAGGCATAGAATCCTGCAATAAATCATCTTTTTCATGACTACTGACTGTGACATATTTTTTAAAAGAGAAATGACTCCTGCACTTCTATTTTTCTGAAGTGATTTTAAATGTCCCTATGGTAATAAAATATTTCCTACTAAGCTAAACCTTATTAACTTTCTCAGATTTCGATGTTGTATTTCCATCCTGTCTTTCTGGTTTGGAAAATTCCTGCAGTTTACAATTCCATTCACCTCAGTTTGGAAAGTTGACATTATATATTTTGTTCAGATTACTGGTTATATTTGAAGAGATAATCTGGCTGTACTTGAAAAGATACACTATAACAGAGTGATTATAGGAATTGCAGCAATATGAAAAACTGTTCCACTTTCTGTTTTTGCAGATTAGAAAACCCAGAGTATCAATAGAAGCATATTAAGTATTCGGTCTTGTTTGATCTTCCAGTGGAACTACTCAGTCATCTTATTAGTTAGCACCTAGTAAAACCCTTGTTCTTTGGCTAATGAAAGTCTAGTGGTCACACTTGGGATTCTCTGAAACAGCTGATCTGATTTTTCTAAGCATAAAATATGTATGAGGTACAATAACTGCAGAGATTACAATACATTTATAAAATGTAACTTGGGGTAGGCTCCACCTAATCCCCAAATACAAGGATTGATTATGCACCAGCTAAGCCAAAAGAAAAACTCCACTTCAGGTATTGGAAAAGCAGATGAGGTCACTGGGCAGTCTTAGCCCTCTTGACTTCAAAGGGTCAGAATTTCAATCATCTCCATCACACTCATAACGCAGAGCTTGCAGCAAGACAAAACTGTGTGCTTTATTTCCCCATCCCTCCAGGCCAGCAACGTGAGGACCCTCTCCCCTCTCCAGGGCTCTAGCTGCACTTTCTTTTCCAGGAGTGCTCCTTGTTTCCTAGGGTCCCTTTCACTGACTTCCCCTGTGCTAAAAATGCCGCTTGTCTCCTCTTTGTCTTTCCTCACTCCACGGTAAGCATCCTTCCACTCTGTATTAGCATCTCTGTAAAGAGCTTCTCCAAGCCCTTTTTCCAAGCCAACATAGGCATTTTTGTTTGTAAAGAGAGACCAAAGCATTTCCCTAAGGAGGAAAATACTTAAGTGAATGTCTACTTTGGCGGTATGATCACTACTTGGATTATGGTAGAAACCAAACAAAGTTAGATACCTATCTGGTAGACAACTATTGAACCTGAAATCATTTTGCGTATGAGGATGATTACATTTTAATCTGTATTGTATCCAGGAATGGTCCACTGAAGTTGTCATATTCATCTTGATGAAAGTGCAACTAAATAAAATCAAAATGAAAGAGATGAGGCAGAGGGTTTTATAACCGGCGCCAAAACAAATCTATGGGACCAGATTTTTTCCACCTAGATTGTTTCAGTCTAAACAGACTGAAAAGTTTTCCCCCTAGTAAGAGAGAAGCCATTAAATAAGCAATTTTAATAGCTCAGTCACCCCCAATTTATTTGGTGTCCCTTTGAGATTATCGAGTGAAACAAAAATAGTACCTATAGAAAGTAATGAATACAGAACATACTTTCACACTTTCCAGACTTTCTCTCCATGTTGCTCAGCCTCATTTCCTTATTTTTAATCATAAATAAATTAACATTAATTTTCACTGTTCACAGCATGCCATATACATCAGCTAAAAAAGAAAAAGAAAAATGGTTAGTAAATTCTTTTTAATGGAATGAAACATGTGCTGCCCCTTCTGTGAACTCAGCACTCATTCAGGAAATTGATTTGTCAAGATGTAAAAAAAAATGCATCATTTCATCACATTTTTAGAAAATATGGGTCCAATCTTATAAGATGCAGAGAAGGCTCAGCTCCCTTAAAGCTTTTCAATGGAAGCACTTAGCACCTCACAGTAACAGGCTGATTTTACATGTCGTTTTAATGATGCCTTTAATAGTTCATTCTGGAACTAGCAACGCTGAGCGTTGCAGTGCCTAATGCCCTTGTTGGGCCTGGCTCCGAGCCAGCTTTATGCTTTGCAGCTTATTTGTACCCAACAATCTCACCTTAAAAAATATTTGTTTTCCCCAGGATGCAGGTGTTGATATAGCTGCATTGTAGGTAGGATTCCTGGATCAGGTTGTAAATCAGGGCATGGTGCTGACTGGGGAACAGAGTCCAGGCCTCAGGACAGATCTAAACAGTTGCTCCCCTCCTCCTCTGCAGCTATCCTGTGCAACCCAAGAGTGGTCCAAGAAAAGCAGCTTGTACAGGCACTATAATGTCTGGAAAACCTTGCTAATATTGATTTTCATACAAGAGGGGTAGATATATCAGGCAAGACTTTCAACACCTAGCACAAGTTTTATACCAGTGCAACTGGAATTTATTGAAACTTTGCTGGCATCAAACTGATATACACAACAGACAAGATGGCTTATTGCTACCATACTCCTGTTTTTGCAATTTGAGAAACAATTATTATCTTTGCCACATTTTAGAATATGATCAGTCATGACAGAATCATTCATGGACCCCTGATCCATCTGGTACTGTAACCTCCAAGGACACAGGGTGTACCATCCCTTTGTTATTCTCCAATATTAATAATCAGTCATCTCTGAAAATGTATCATACAGAGCTATTCTCTTGTTATCTAATCATATATTTGATTTGTATTTGATATTTTGTACCTTGAACTTCGACCTCCCTCCCTGTTGATGTTTCTCCAATAATTTCCATCAATTCCTTCTGCTAATTGTATATCTTTTGAGTTCATAATTTTCATCTGCAGTACCAAGACAAAAACCCTTCTCTTTTTTAAATCTTCATCTTTTCATCCTCATCTGTTTGTACATCTTTCTCATGTGACAACTGGACACCTGCCAGATGCTGGAATCCTACCCACTACTTCATTTATTCATTCATCAATTCATTATTATTCTGGAATTAAAGTTAGCAAAACTCTGCAAGCCAGCAATTACACACGGTATCATCTTCAGCAAAGTGTGAGAAAAGACCAAATATACTGAATGTGGCTTTGGAAGAATCCATAGGAGTTTCAGAACAAACCCCAACCTGATCCTGTTCTCTGGTCATTGTTCAGGTAGGATGACAGATCTTGTCTTGGAATGATGAGGAAAATAATGGGTATTTTGGTGTGCCTACCAAATCCTGAAGTTGGTAACTGGCAGCTGCTGTTCTCTCTAGCTGCAGTTCTCAACCAGCCACCTGCAGCCCTCTGGGTTCCTGGTACACACACACCTGTCCCAAGGTCAAGAAAACTCCACTTCCAGAAACCCTGAGATACTGAGAATGATTTTTTGAGCTTGCTTACTCAGTGTTTTTTATCAAAACTGTATTTATCTGAAAAATGCTAACCCCTTCTAGGTATAAGCAAGCAAAGTACCACTTTATTTGATGGATTAGGAAACATGAATGTTGCCATTTTTATGTAGGATGTAATCTATTTCAGTGTGATTCAGCACAATGAGGAAGTGAAAATTAAGTGAATAACTCCAGGAAAATCCTGTGATCTTCAGTCTGATTTAACACAAGCTGGCTAGCTCTTGTGCATTCAAGGGAAATTATCTGAGTGGGTCTGAGTAAAACCTGAGTAAGGTCCTCAGGACTTGGTCTACAGTAACTCAGAATTTCCTTTCTGTTATTAGCCCAATGGTTTCAGGAAAAATAGCAAACAGAGACAGGGTGTGTTCTGTGGGATAGTCGTATAATTTTGAGATCAAAGACTGTTAGGAATTTTTAAAGATGGGTTTTCCATGCCTGTGTAGTGCATGTTAGATTCAGAACTTTGGGGTGATATTTTTGTAAGTTGCCAGTTACCCGGATGAACACATAAGACAAGCCAAACTGATCCCTGAAAATATGAAATTGCTTTTTTTTCTTTATTCATACTTCTCAACAGCAGATAATCTGTCCAGTAAAATGGTATCAAGAAGTTTAAAAGGCAATCTGGGAATGGAAAGGGTCTGGCACAGGGTGCAAAATGGAACTACATGACTATTTCAGAGGCATCTACAACCTGTACATACATAACACCTCAACTATTAGTCTGAGGAATGTGCAGCAAAAGTTGACAGGTAATGTTTTATTTCAGAGTAGGTAGTGGTTGGTATAGTGCATTCAATACATGGGATGGTGATGGCTGTGGTGTGACTTACACTGTTAGATCAAGGCTGTGGTGTGGCATTTGGCCAGTGGTTGAAGTGAAAACTGAAAAGTGACAACAGTATCCTGCCAAAATCTGGTATTGTCCCACAGGCTTTTCATTTTATTCCAAAGGTCGTAACATACCATATTCAGCCAAATCTGCTTCAAGAAATTCCCACTCAAGGAAAAACACTTCTTGACAGAATAAGTGCTATGTTGATTTTTTTATAATTTTTTTTTTTATGAATTTTCTTTGTACAGAAATAGGCACATAAAGTAATGTCTGTGTGCAAGAAGGTAAAATCCTGTGAGAAATGTGGCACAGTAAATGGATAAATCTTATAACTCAGCAATTTATGTCAGTGTTTTACATAGGAGGAAATCCTCTGTGACATGTATCTGATAATGGAATCATTTCATATAAGGGTGCTTACTGTATGAGGGCTCTACTGTTTGCAGCACCTTACAATGGAGTACATTAGCAGCACAGCACCAGTTTAATACCGGGCATTGAAGGCTGAGCCCTGCTTTTAGTTATTGCATCAGCAGGAGTTAAAGAAGCCTTGTTCTAAAAGTGAAGGCCAGAAAGGCAGGGTTGAGAACTAGCAAATACTGAAGAGTGAGGTTTTTTGCATAAGTTGGACCAGATTCCCTTTCCATTGCTGTTTTTACAAACTGACTTGCACTTCTTATTTAGAAAAACACTTCACAAACCACTAGTTTTGAAGATCTGATCTATTTTTCCATCTGTTTAGGTTCTTTCACTTCATTACTTAAGTGCCTCCATCATCCTAAGTACCTAATACCTCTCATTATCTCAGTGACTCATTTAGGGGTTGGTTATTTAATATCATTAATTCATTATGAATAAATATTAGGGCTGAAATCTACATTTGCTCAGGAAGATGGAAAGCTTTTTTAATTTCTGCGGTCTAGGTTACTTAACAGCGTATGAAACCACTGAAAAGGTTTTATAAAAAACCTTGAGAGTGAAATAAACAGCAGTTTCCCAATGAGATATAATATTTTGCCTAATAATAAACAATAACTATAATTTATTTTTAAACCAACAGGTGCTGCTGAACAGGTAGACTAATTTAGTTCTGAGGTGAATTTCCTTCCACATTGAACTTCCCAGATCTGTAAGGGAAACTTTGCCCTCAAATGTGAGGAAGAATTCAGTCATATTTCCTCCTAGAGAAGGCACTCATGTGCTGGAACAACAGGCAGGTTGGACGTATCAAAGCAAGATGAATATTCTTTCTTTTTCAATGCCCAGCCAGTTTTGCAGGCCATGAAAAATGGGGCAAAACAATGGTCTCGCTTTCCCACATTGTCATTTTGATGGCTACCACCTAATGCTATGCTATGATGAGGGAGCTCTTGTTGCTGGGATTTCTTTTGTAGGATCACTGGGGCACCTTTCATCTTCCCCAAGATTAGAGTACCTATGTTTACACTGCCTTGGGACTCTTCTGATCAGAAGCGTATGCCAATAATTTTAACTACTGCACTTTTTATTTATTTACAGCCCATGTTTGCACACATTTCTGAGTGTGTCTTCTATAAAACACCTTAGATGGACACTTCTGCCTGTTCTACCTTGTACAATGACTCAAGGATGTGTCTGCAGTATATATTGGCAAGGCATAACCACAACTAGGGTTGTTCAGCAGAGTCATTCACCCTGTATCTGGTGATGCCTTGTGGGAATGTCAGATGGTCAGGGTCAGGTAAGCAAGCCATATAAGCACCTTATTGGAAGTGCCTCATTTTAATATTGCCAGGAATGATGGGAAATTTGCAGAATAAATTTGCAATGGCTTGCGCTTTGTGATAGTCCTCACTTGGACTCTTACTCTTAGCAAATATGATGTAGTTCCTTCATCTTACATTTTTTCTAATATTAAGTCTCCTTTCAGTCTGAACTAGGACTGAAACCACTGAAAATGCTGCTTTAAATTTAAGAGTTTGGGTGAAGAAAAGGCCAATTGCAGTTATTCAGAAAATAGCGATCTAGACTGAACAGAAATTTGGGAGGTAGAGAGATCCCTGTGTCTACATCTTGTCTTCCTATATGTCTTACCACTTGAACAGTACCTAAAATGAAGAAAAAAAAAATCTTTCCCATTGGCCTTGAAAAACACTGCAGAGCTCAGACAGTGTGGTACTGTATGGGAGCACAAGGCATGCTGCGTTCCAGCCTGAGCTCTCCTGATTCCCTTCTGACTGTATAAATACCAGTCTTTCAGACAGGTCTGGTGCCTACTCTGTTCTTCTTCCTACCAAATCTGAGCTCCTCTCTTGATCAGGCAGAAGCAGAGAATTTCAGAAAGCAATTCTTTAAAAAATACCTACATTGTGTCTCTAGCAGGCAACCTTTCAGGAATGCTTCCGATCTGAACATTGCCATACCCTGCCCTCCCTTTCTATTCTCCCAGCAGCTTGTTGCTCTTTTTTGCTATAAAAAGACCATTTCTTACAACTGTGTTTCTCCCTTTACTTTCAGGAACTTGCCTTGTTTCTTTCTCTTTTTTTTTTTTCCTTTTTTTTTTCTTCTTTCTTTTCCATTATTTCTATTACCCTAATTCTTTTTGGCCTTATTTCCTGCAAAATTCTGACCATCAGTATATCTGTCTGTCTTTGATGTCCTTGTCCCCCACTCACAATACCTCTTGAAATCAACCTCAATGAAATTCAATAAAGCATTGTCTTAAAAATATAAGGTTTGTTCAAGCTTTGTAATGGTCAATGTATTATTAAGGGACAATCACTCCAGACGGTCTAATCTATTCCTCTCCCCTCACTGCCTCCACCCATGGAAAATCTGTGAACTCTACAGTATCTGCTCTGGCATGCCAGCTGGACCCTCCACATGTATCTTCTTTCTGGCTCATCAGCAGACGTAGCACATGGGGTCTATGGGTATATCAGCTGGGAAGGAGGAAGGCAGAAAAAGAAGAGGAACACTGGAAACTTCAGAGATGTTACCAATGGGCATGATCTCAGGGTGGGTCACAGTGTGAAAGCTCCTGCAGCTGATGGAAGAGAGGCAGACACATACCCCAGCTAGTTCTGCTGCTCAAGAGACAACTGGCTTTCTGTGCTAAAAAGGACTTAAAAGGACTTAAGAGGTTCCTTGCCTGTTATTCAGGGCTTCTTTTAGCCATTCTGTCACTAATGTTGACATTTCTTAGCTTTGATCTCATTTTGATACATGCCTGTACCACATTGTGGCGACTCTCACTCAAATTCTAGCCATCCTGTGTGGAAGGAGCAGGATTTATTTTACCTGTTGTACTTACCACATTTGCAGGAGGGATAAATACTCATAGGTCAAGAAAGAACCTGGATTCAAGGACTGAAATAAAAATCTGTTGAAACTCCCCCCAAACTTAGTTTGAATTCACAGGCACGGTTTTCTCTTTCAAGTTTTATTAATGCGATCGTTTTCAAATCTGTAACACTACAGCTGTACAAGTCAACAGAGAGTTTGGCAATGCATTTTTGGTTATTATGTATGAAATAGAGATGCCAAAAGTAAGTGCAGTGAACCTCTGTGCATATTATTTAATAAAAACAGTTTTTATATCAGCATGGGTTTTTTTTTCAGTATAAAGGGTAAAACTGCTGATGTATGTTTCCAGGAAAATCCTCCAGTTTTGTTTCTTAGCCAGAATCCTTTTGGACTACTTCTTCAAACCAAATCCTTTTCTTTCATGTAGATGCAACAATTTGAAAGGAATAAAACCAAACATGGACTCAGCATTTTGAGAATGCATGAAATACTCCTTTTGTCGCTTAATTTCCCTGGACTATTCATACGTGGTTACTTACCCTTTTGTCAGAAATCTCTAGGGAGCTAGGAAGCTGGCTATCTTATGATTGGGAGCATGAACCAAAGTATTTCTCCCAATAAATGACATCTGAAGTGTTTACTGGAAAATTAGCTCCTCTTAGGTACTACAGAATGCTGCAGCCTTGCAATGCCCGTGTTATAGAAAGTAATTCATATATCAAACGTGCCGTAATCCCAATGAAGATGTGATGTGTAAAAGTGGTCTGGGAAGACGGGATGTTTTTTTCTGCTCACTGTGCCTAACAATGCCGAAATGTTTTTTCCCTGTCCATTTACTTTAACAATGTGCCATTCTGTACCTCATAAGCACTTAATTTATTCCAACTCTTTGGCCTGACCTGTAATCCCCCCTCTCCTTACCCATCTGACCCATCTGTGTTTCATTTCCCACTCATCAGCATCCAAAGAGCTAGGCCCAGGCCCTGTTTGGAGCCATTAGACAGAGATTGGCACTGTTCCCTCTTCCTGCACCACATCCTCCGCTGAAAAAAATGACCATCAGATCAGAGAACAGAGCCTGCTTTGTCCCCAGCAACCAAGATCTGGAAGCACTTTCAATCATTTGCACTCTATACCCACTCAAACGCATTAATGTGATCAACATTGGGCCTGTTGTGGGCATTTTTTCCAGCAAATAGCTTGCTAACATTCCAGGCATGTACTTCCCTGAAAACAAGACCGAGACAGGGCCCTGAATATTCAATTGGAAAATCACCAAGAGCAAGAGCTTAGCTTGGCACGGCTGGTGTTGATTCTTAATAAGTGACTTCCTAAAGCTGAGGCATGGGGCTTACAGCTTCAATGACTTGTTTGAAAAATATTTTGTAGGTGCCTCATACCACTTTATTTCCTGTGGTATGCGTCATATTGTGAGCTATTCTGAGCCAGGCTGTTTAAGCACACTAACATTTTTTTCCAAGATTGCGGTGTTTAACTAAAAATGTGCTTATACAAGATGAGCTCATAGCTATTAGTGCTGATGTAGTTTTAACTACTTGGATACCAATAGCCCAAGGCCTAAAACCTGCTGAAAAGGGGGGGAAACCTAAGCAAAAACCATCCTTCACGGTCGTTCAAGGCTTTTCGAAGACAAGGCAACAGGGAAAATATTTAAAAACTCAGATTTGATTCCTATAGGATCTTTGCTAAGCTAAATACCTTTCAATGTCTTTACAAAGGCTCACTGTTGAAAGACTTACCAATATGAACAGCTGAAGAGATTTCAGACATCCAGTTAAAATTAATTTCTTTAATGTTTCTGCCTGTGCTACTTACATTGCATCCAGCAAAAGCAGCTTATATGTCCTCTAGTGCAGCTGGACGGACTAGGTACATCCTAATGTTTTATTCATTTGAATGGGTCTTTCATTGACATGGCTACCATGACAAGGCAAGTTTGACTGTGCTGAAGGGGGTCAGCAAAGATTTTTGTCAAGGCACTCCATTGTGGAGGAGGGTGTCTGGCTGTCACAGTGCTATTGTTCAGCAATGTGCTCTTGTACGATTCCCCATTCTCCAGGCTGAGACAAGATGGCAGCATTTTGCATGTGACACTTGAAATGTCAAGGGGTGGGATTTTTGGAGCTTACCTTGGTGCCTAAAGAGGAATATGAACAAATCTGTGAGGTACCTTACAGAAGCCCAAATGCCTTGTTTCAAGGCCCATTTTAGAGAAACTGCACCTGCCTGGATCATATCAGGTTGTGTCAGGTGTGAAGGTCTAAAAAAAAATTAAAAGGAAGGCACTGGATATCTATATGAGATGTTTAGACCATTCATTTTCAAGCCAAAAGCTACATCCTGGACTTGATCTGCATCTAGAAGTTTGATGTAGAGGAGGTAAAATAGAAATAATCAGAGGGGAGAAAATGGAAATAATTTACAGTTTCCCAAAATATTCTATGTATGGAGCAAGGGGAATGAGAGAGGCAATGACTTGTAAATGACAGATATGATGATTGCTTTTTTAACCCCAAATATTTAAGAAACAGGGATGCTACTGTAGAATAGCTTATATGAAAGTACATTTGCATGCACATAATTTAACTTCCTCCAGACTCCATTTTCTGTATTTCGGTGAAAAATAACTGAGACAGGATTTACAGCTGAAAATGTCAACAGGAATGTTTTACCATTTGCATTAAAAGATCTATTTAATTTTTTTTGTTGGTGAGATTGTTTTTGTTATAAATGCATGCATATGAATTGAATTTGGACCCTTTCCTAGCAGGGAACCTACCAGTTTCTTCCTGAATTACCTAACACAGATATCTCCTGTATAATTCCAGCAACTCTGCTTAGCCTTTTCTGTGGATTCCATTGTAATTTATGGCACTGTGTTAAAGTGGTAGTACTTTTTGACAGTGTTCAAGTGTGTATGTTTGTACTTGCACATCTGAGTCTTAACTGTGTAAATACCTCGCAGGAGACACAAACTTAGATTCTGTCAGAAATTTCTGTAAACCAGTGATTATGCTAATCCCCCCCCCCCCCCCGCCCCAACATTTTTATAAAGAACTTTTCTTTGAAGTGGGTTAAGATCTCCGTGGAGTACAGTTTCAGCTATAACTACCCACAAGCTCCCTGCAAAGCAAATTTCAAAGCTTGGAATCCCTTTTATAATACACTATGCTTATTACAAATTGTTTGCATTATAGAAAATAAGCTTCCAAATTTAGCAAAGTAATGTGAAGAGAATGCATGTAATAGAATGTCATAATAACAAAATCTGTGATCAATCACAGTATTTCAGGGCAAATCTAGTAATGCTAGTGGTGTCTGCTGCAGTGGTGCTGAAGTTCTACCCTCATGATGTTTGAGCTGATTTGAGTTTTCCCCTTATTTGGCCCCATAACAGAGCTTTAATGTTTAACATGGGCATAAATTCACTGTAGCCCTCAAGTGAAGACTATATTTGAGAACTGAATAGAATGCTTGAATTTACTCTCCAGATTTTTCTTCCATGATCAAGTAAAGTTCCATGTAACTTTCCTTCCCAGCGTAGTGCACACAAAATCTCAGGAAACAGCAGGGCTTAATTAGGACCCTGGTTTATAGTTTCACCTGAAAAAATACATTTTAAAAATCATATATGTTTGGCTGTGCAGATTTTTTAGTCAATAAATTCTTGCTAATTAATCACATTAACGGCACTCCTTAAAAGTTGAAACAAAATCACAAAACAAACCAAATACCCCATAAATATCATGTATAAAGAACCATTCACCAATGCATAAACTGCATGTCTAAAAACATTTAGAAATATTTATTCTCTATTTCTTTCTTTTTCTTTTCTTTTTCCTTTTCCTTTTCTTTTTCTTTCTTTCTCTTTTTCCTTTTCTTCTTCCTTTTCTTTTTCCTTTTTCTTTTTTTTTCTTTTTCTTTTTCTTTTTCTTTTCCTGTCTCTCCTCACTTTCTGTTCTTCTTTCCATCTCTTTTTCTTTATTACAGGCATAATGCCAAAATGACAGCTGCTATCAATCAGAGGTAAGAGTTCAGTAGATAAAGGCAAACACTTTTGGTGGGGGGAAATATATGGTATTTGGTTAAATGGTATAACACTTTTCCCCTTCTATCTTGACTTCAGATGCCTGATTTAGAATTTTAAACCCAAGTGGCTGCAGTCACCCTCCCCCAGACAAAAAGTAAAATGTAAAGAGAAGTCCCATTCAATCATTGTTTTGTCCCAGGATGCTGAAAGCAGTAATCCTCACTGCAACTGGTGGCACTGAATGCTGCATTATGATCTGTGACTGTCCGGTGTAGAGTTGATGACACAAAGGCAGGATTATATTGAGCCTAACTTATAATGTAAAAAATAAACAAACAAACAGAAACAGTCTGGGTTTGCTGGATTATCACTTATGACAGAGCTACTTGTTTAAAAACATCAGTGCAAAACCACAAAAACTTAACATCACAGGAACTTATGAACTGGCAGACTCCTAAATCAAGGAATATGTATTTTTTGTCAAACTGTTTTGGATGAAGTGTGAGTGACAGTAAATAAAACTTGCCATTCCTTCCCTTAGTAAGGAGCAAATGATTCTTTTACAGTAAAATGACTCCACCACTTCTTTTGGTTTCAGAGAAAAAGCAGTTTCTTCTTTGTAGACAGATGTTGTTCTTTGAGATAGACCTGAGAGACTACCAATCTCTTTTTTACCATAGGTTATTTGTGCACATAGGGCATATTCTATCATTATATACAAGTAATTTCACTACCATTTTCATTCTTCTATTTAGAGGTTTTATATTGCTTTCCTAATATCTGAGCTTGGCATATGAAAATATCTCTGTGCATTTTTTAAATGGCAAAATTTAAAAAATGATCAGTCTAATTACTGCTGAAAACAAGTAGGAAATCAGTTATTTTGGATACTTGTGATATTCAGAGTTATCGTCCATTTTTCACAGTTATTGTAGCTTTTTAAAATATCCATTCATCTTCAGGTTCTCCTCAGTGTTTCTGTACTGTCTCTTAGCGTTACCACTTTTCTGATGACAGCCTGGCCCCAGGAAACCTGCAAGATACTCACAGCAAGTGGTCCTTCTGCAATCTCACGCAATGATACCTTTTTCAGCCTATCCATATAAGACATATAAGGCATGACTTTAGCATGCAAAGTCATTACACAAAGACAATTCCTTTTCCTTTACATTTATTATTATTGTTTAACATGTGTTATTATTGTTTACATTTATTAATATTGTTTAACTCACTTGAGTACTCATTTCAGTGGGACAGGCAAAAAACTGCTTTAACTTTTCCTGATCAGAATGTGCCTGCTGGAAAACCAAGACAAACCAGAGTCGTTTGAATTTCACTGACTTTGATAATGTTGCTGCATATTGTGTTCCCCACAAGCAGAGAGTTTTTCCAAAGAAAATGGGGGTTGACTGCGAGCAATTGGCCTCGCTGCAACCTGGTGGTGCTGATGTGGATAAACACAGCTCTGCTGCCAATGCAGAAAGGGTAACAGTGCATGGGGGTGCAGAGCAGAATGCTGTGAGTACAGCTACAGATATTTATTGTGCGCCCTGGAAACAGTGCCGAACTGAGTGAAACGTGAATCATGCCCGGGTCTGTGGCAACATCTGTCAACATGATAGTTTCAGGGTTTTTGTGATATTGGACTTAATTACAGTTGGTATCTACAGCTGATTGCTCAAGATTTTCATGTGTACAAAAACTTTCTGCTGTCCTTATTTTACCAAACTTTCTCTTTCACATCACCTGTTAAATATGGGTCAAGATTCAGGATGTGAGACAAAACTTGAGTCTGAACTGGAACAGAGGTTTGTCTGGTCACAGTAGTTTGCAAGAGACAACTAGCAGAGACATAGGAAAGCAAAGTAATCCAGGAAAACAAAGTAATCCATGCTAAGAAGGAAGCCACTGGAAATGGCAGAAGCTTCTACAAGGCTGGGGTGGTTGGACTGGTGAGTCAGTTTGTTTGGGTGAGCTGATAGAATATATGTCCTCTCACTGATTATCAAGACATGGGATATGAATTTCATCCTTTGTTACTTCCTCCATATCAGCATTAGTATAATCTTTCCATTTTCTTCCTCAATATCTCTATATCCTTCTGGATAACATACTGAGATCAATTAACTAACACATCTATACACTGTCCTTTCTCTACTGGTTCTGGCGGACCTACGGATCACACTTTCTGTCATTTCAATATTACAGTGTAGACACTCAGAGGCTGGGCAGTGTGTAACTGTGTAATCTGAAGATAAATCTGGCCTGTGCTCACATTTCTGAACATTAATTTTTGTTTTGCATCATGGTAGACACATCAGCAAGACTGACCAGAGATGTTTTAACACCTGGGCACCTTTCCCATATATGTCCTCAGAAAGAGGTCCAGGATAGAGCACCGGTAAAAGGAACAGGTCTCCTGCTGTCAGTCCCACATTGAAGACAGTCAGGCCAAGGGCTTCTCTCTCCTAAGAAAGATCAAGCACAGCCAGCCTAGTGGTCCTCAAAATCCCCCATTTTGCTCCATTTGATGACTTCTGGAGGCAGGCACAACACGTTGAGCACACCTCTCATTCCATCCTTGCTATCATCCTACACCTCAGCACTTCTACTAGTCCTCTGCCATGTGCTGCCTGTACTGCATTTTGAAAAGAATTAGTAGAAGTGGCAACTTTCTTATGTGAGGAAAACTAAGCAGACCTTGACATTCCTAAAGGAAACAAGCATGGAGCTTGCTTTTTTAATTTTGTTGTCAGACTTTCCCTCTCAGTGTTCTCATTTACGAGACCAGCTCTTCCGTTATTCAGTTCATTGGAGTGGGCAACTTTCTAGAAAAAGAGTGCTAATTATTTTATCTCATACAAATGGATGTATGTGATTATTTTAATAATAGTATTGAATAATTTGTTGGTTAAGAATGACATTAAAATGGTAGTATATGAACTTGTCCTGAATAAATGTCTTATTTTCTGTTACCAAAATTTTTTTTTTTTTTGCTGTTGTCTTTAAGTTATGTTATAGTCAGTGTTGCCTTTGATTTGGTAGCACTAATCGGGTTGTTAAAATATTGAGTGTTGCAGACTGATTGGGTGTGACTCTGCCAGGAAATATGATCTTCTGTGGCTTGACTGTACTCCAAAGCCCCTGATTGCCCAAGTTTTTGCAGAGCTTAGGGAAACTGAATGACATTGGTGAGATGCCACAAGATATCATAATGCAAAACCAAGAAGAATTATCAAAGACTATGCAAACCTGAAGTTATTTCTTTTTTTTTACCTGCATTTCCTCAGAAATGAAATGTCATTATATTTGTCCTGGAATAAAAATCATACTAATACCCCAAATTTTAAGATATTCCCCTGGCCTACAGGTCCTAAAGTTTTGCTAATAATTATGGTCTTGGAAAAAATTTCCTGAAACAGTGAAGAATGTTCTTTCTGGTTCTCTGTTTTTCTTTTTAAGGTGACTCCTTATAACCTGCACAGTGACAAAGCTACTAGTCAAGAGAACTCGCAGGTGAGAAGCCATATGCAGTTGGCAGCTGTAGATTTTCTTTTTTTTTTCAAATCATGACTGCGAACATACTTAGAAGAGTGTGTCATTATTCAAAAAGAACAGAAACATGAAGTTATCAGGTAAATACACCTATTTATAAGGGTAGAAAGATTAAATATATTTAGTTGCTGCTGAAGATAATAGAGTAGCACTTGAGAGAATTTTGCATTAATACAAGAACTACATGTTTCAATCCAAAATCAAATCATTTTATCTGGTCTATATAGCTAAGACAACCAACACCATGAGGAAAAGACATTATATATATTAGCCAGATGCAGATAGTATAATACAGATTTATTAATAGGCTCAAGACCTCATACTAAACCAGTGCAAATTCTGAAAATAACACTGTGAAGACAAGAAATGGGACTGGATGTTGGATTTGACTGTTATATTTGAAGACAGCGGGCACTTTGACATACCAGTCCCCTTGCAGGTCTCCGTTGTTCTGCATCACTTCAGCTGTTGGACACTTTGCTTCTTTTTGCTTTCTGCTGGCTCTGTGCTCTCGGTCAGCATCGTCAGTTCCATCATGTCTTTTTAAAATATCATATTCTCCTTCAGGTGGCCATAAACACTTCTGTAAATAAACACATTCATCGTTCCCTCTTTCCATCTCTCCCTCCAACTCTCATGGTTCTGTGTAGCTAAATTGTCACTTCTTAGACTGTGTCCAGTGGTGGAGCATGTGCTGACAGCATGCAGCAGCGTTGGGTCCTCAGCCTCTTCCACATTGTTCCCATACAAGGGATGGGATTTAATAGATTTAATAGGGCCTGCTACCATAGCACTCATGTTTACAGTTTAGAAGCATAACCCTTACAAAATACAAGTGTGAGATTATGCATAACCTGCATCCTGGAGCAAAGCTGCCGACAAGAGATGACCCAAAAGTTTCTAGTAGAAACCATGTGAGTAAACACTCTGAATAGGAGGAGATATGGTGCTGCAGCTAGAGAATACAGCTTCCAGGTGGTAATCCACATCCTATAGATTAGTGGGTTAAAAAAAAAAAAAAAAGAACTCTTTTTGGCATAATTTTCAGGGGAAAAGAGCTGTGGTGGACTCTGAGGCCTACCCAATAGCTGTCCCTTTGTTTCAGTCCACATGCAGATCTTTTCGCCTGTGACTCCATGTTGTCTGACACAGAGTTCGACCTCATACTAACAAACAGATCTGGTCTGTGCTTCAAAAGCAATATATAAATATATTCCCCCTAAAAGGCATTTCCTTCACACTCTATGTGGTTTCAGAACAAACGAGAAAACAAGAAAAAGGAGAATAATGCTGTTTTCTAGAGTCTCCCTACTAAAAGATACTGAAAGTCTCCACAGACTTTCAGGTGTATCTATTCAGATGTAATTCAATAAATTACCTTAATAAACAGGTTTTCAAATACTTAGTGCTTTTCTTTTTCCACATGCTCATGTGAGAAAGGTTTTCAGCCATTGTGGTATCTGGGACAGAAGAGATAGAAACTGCACATTGGCAGTATTTGGAGACTGAATGCTTTTGGCAACAGCTCGCTTCCCAGGTGCTTGATATGGGCTCCGGGAAACTAACAGGGGTCATCACATTAGGGAAAAGTGAAATATGTAAGTAATCTTTTAGTAATACTCTTCCATGCATTACAGTGTGTTGATCTTCAGCAGTGATGAGCAAAGAGGGAGGTGACTGCTAAGAAATTTTCTCTTTAGGGTCTATGAGGACAGGTTTGACAAACACCTGTCAGGAATGATGTAGGGCAGTAGGGTAGACTATACAGCCTCTCATGATCTCTTCCAGTTCTGGGATACTGTAATTTTACAATAATTTGACAAAAAAGCTATGGATAGATCTAACTAATGCATTGCTGTTTAATCGTATTAGTGAAGTGAAAGCAGAGCATGATTCAGACTCATCTTTCATTTTGGCAGTTGTAAAGAATAAGTAACTTCATAGAAATAAATTACAAGAGGGTAAACCTAATGTAAGAGAGGATCCATCAATAAGGTCATGCATTAATTATTTTGGGGGGGAGACTTTAATATTAATGTTAATGAAAATGAATAACATTAGTAAATAACAGCAGCAAATTATAAGTTTCGTAATTACGTGTTATGAATTCAGTTGAAAAAAGTTTATTGTAAAAGCAGAGATCAAACTGGACATTGTAAAATGCAAAAAAGGCCAGCATTTCCAAATTTTTAATACATATTTTGAGTTTAATATCAGTATTCTTCTGAGGCAGTAAAATGTCTTGCCATAAAAAGACAGTTCCCACGGAAAGCCTAAAGTTTCTTGGGGTCAGATCTCATTTCTTTAATAGCAAAAGACGTCCCATTCCTGTGTTAGTACATAATATTAATTTGGAATTATAGCTAGCTTCTCAAAGTAGAATTCTAAAAAATATGTTGGTTACCCAGGTATGTATATGAAAGACTAGGGAAATTAACAGCCAAGACTTTCTTAGAGGAAGCAACCAGAGAAAAGAAATTACAATATTGCATATTAATCCTTGAGACAAATCAGGGATATTTCCTTGCTAAAGAAACTGCCTGAGTGATCATTTACACACTACGTGGCGAAGCCCATGGATGGTTTCATATGAATGTATAATTTAAACTAAGGGAATGAATGGATAGATACTACATATCGGTGAAATATATGTGGATATATAAAAAGAAAATTGAAATAAAATATTTTCAGTTTCAGCTGTATACTTACATGTATCAAGTAATTAAAAAGTGAACATTTGGTTTATTTTGACAAGACCTTTAAAAATTTTATAACAAAGGGGGTTTTATGCAATTAAGAATTTTGAAACAAGCAAAAAGTAGAAAAACACATGAAAAGAGTTTCAGTTCTTTATTTTGAATACTATCTTTTTAAGAGGAGTCATTAGGGAATTATTTTATTCTGATGTATGTGATATTTGTAAAATCCTTAGAATATAAGCAATATCAACTACAATTCAAGCTATTGTATTGTCATTTGTAGATTCAAGCTGAGATCTGAACGCCTGGCTGAAAGCTGGTAATTGAGACATCCGGATTCTTTCCATAATTGTGCTCCCTTCAAACATTTAATAATAAAAAAATTATTGACACTCCTTTTGCTCCAGTTTATCTACTTATTTTTAAGATAAATCATACTATTGAGGGTTTGTGTTTTTTTTCAAAAACAATAGGCAATTACCTTTTCTAATGACTTTAATATAGACATTTTTATCAATTCTTCAGCGGATAAAATGTATTCCAGTCTGCAAGCTTGATGAGTTAATTTAGACTCCTAGAAAATGCTTTCAATAAATTTATTAACTTATTTCCACTTCTCATATAAATAACCACCTAAAAACACTCCTTTGAAAATACCTGTCCTATGGCAATTTCCATAGCTGAGCCTATTTGCTCCAAGAGCTGTGGCAGTCTGTCTCTTGTCAAACACCCAAAGACACTGACCTGAATGATGCCCAGGGATGTAACATGAAAAGTAGCCCACTTTTTCAGATACATGAGAATATGTGGGGAGTAAAGGCTTGCAAAAGACAGGTTTAAAGTGTAAAATAAGATACTATAAAAATCACATTCAAACTATTTTAAGGAAAAAAAAGTTATGATCTTTGGATCACTATATCATTGGGTATTATTCTTTTATGACACAGTCTGCAGCTGTGCACAAAAGAAAAAGATTTTGGTAGATTTAGGTTGAGATATGGCCAGATTCTGACAGGTGTAAACTGGCATATCTTTGTGGAAGATGGGCTCAGAATGAGTCTCTGGTTCGGGCTATGCATAATTGAACATACAGACATCATGACTATTTGATTTAACCTTGGTTAATGCATCTGAGCCTGCAGTATTGCTTAGGGGAACAAAATAAGTGGCTTTGGATTTAACCATTAGCTTTTTGCTTTCTGATTACTCCATTATGTTTGAGCTTTGACTGAGCTTTTTTTTTCTGTGTAGAAGCCTCAAACCATGAATTGGGAATGACATTTCACCGATAAAAAGAGTATAGATAAGTAAAAAAGCAGATGGATATATTAATCTTCTGTAATTTTCTTTGATAAAAAGACATTAAAGTGCTGGAAGATAATGTGATAATTATCCGTTATCTGTTCAGAGAGATCTAGAATAGATGTAGAAAATACCCTGGTTAGTCACTGCATAGAGGTGATGTAGTTGCACAGTATTATACTGACAGAACCAGTACAGCTTTTTTATATCAGAGGTGCAAGGATGAGTTCTGACTTGCATTCTTGTAACCTTGGGGAAAATATTCTGAGGACAAGAATGGGATCTGCTGATACAGAAGAAAAAAAAAGGCATTCTTCTGCATAGAAAATACTGTGACTGGCTTTTGGAGGATTCTACTCTTTTTTTATCTTGTTGCTTTAGAAGAGTTATGAAGGAAAGTGATGATATGCCCCAGATTTATTTGGCAAAGAAGGTTGTCAATCTTTGATCAAAACTTTCTCTTTCACAAATATTATACAAGGCATTCTCATATTATATATATGTTTTAGATTTTAATACCTAAGATTAACCTTTATTAAAATATACATGAATTCAACAAATGCCACATTCTAGAATAGGCTTCTTTTAGTCTTCCATTTTTCGGGGGGAGGGGGGGAAGGGCAAAAAAAGAGAAAGAAATATATTGTTTGGAAACTATTTTATTTTTAAGATTGACGGATAAGTGTTTTCCTTCATGTGCTTTGCTTTTTTTTCTGGCAAAAAAATCTCCTGTTCATAAAATATAAAAATGATATTTTGTGGAATGTGAACAATTGGCCTCTGACAGGCTCAAGAGGAGCAGAATTACAGAAGAATTAAAAGCAGAAGAGAAAAATTAATCTTTTACTTATCATAAATGGAAGCTTATGCTTCATTCATATTACACATGAAATAACAACTTCCATATTTTCTTTCTGAAAAGTAGAGGGGTGATGGGTAAAGCTGGTTGAAATTTTATAGTTGTTTTTGCTAAGAAAAATGACTCCCTAATCTAATATTTTGATGACAGTTTGTGTTCCTCCTAACAAATAGGAAATTTGAAATCTCAGTTTTCAATGCCAAATTTCTTGTGTTTTCCTCTTTTACTGATGAATTTTAAAAAAAGAAAAACCCACAAAGAATTGGTTGTCTCCAATTCTTTTTTTATATTCATGATCACTAGACAATGGTGTAATCACAGACACCTTCCCCAGGGAATAGTATGGAACATATGCTGAGTTATAATTGAGCAAAGTGGTGATAAAATTCGCACAAATAACCAACTATTCACACAGCAAATTAGCAATGGGAAATTGCTACCATAGAAAGTGAGTAAGTTCTTATTATATCAAAGGTGCATCAGGAATACAGGCATGTTTATCATTTCTCAAAACGAAATGTGTCCTCCCATCTCCCTACAATCAACATACACAGACTGTAAAGACATGTTTTACTCTAAAATTTTCTCTGGGATGATCTTGGGAACATTACCAAACTGGACATAAACCAGAGCAGTAGTATGTGGCAAGAAAATAACAGATGTACTTGACTTATGTCAACTTATAGTTCTATCTCTTCCCTTTTAATAGAAGACCAACCATATGTAATCATGAAGGAAGAAAAATTACTTCCTGTCTACTTTTTTTTTTTTTTCCTGGAGTGGCTAGATGAATTTACTCTGGGAATTCAGTAAAAGAATGTAAAGAATGACCAACGTTTTTCCAGCCCTGCACACAAAATAATACATTAAAGGCAAAACACTCCATTTACTGCAGCAGCAGTTGGGAGATTTTTGACACAGCCAGGAAATTGTGAGCTGAGTTTCTCCTGGAACATTTGCTATGGCTTCTTGTGGATAACATTATTAAAGGGCCCTTCATAAGGGTTATTTTGCACCTTAGTTGGGATGATGCCAGTCATTCTTAAGGCTTTTCATATCTCAAAGGAAGAGGACAAATGGTAGCTATCAAGCATGTAGATGGACCTTAAAAATAGCGATAGCCAGGGACCAGGGTCTGAAGATGGCAGGGGAAAAAAAGAGAAAACAGCATAGCTAGACAGTCATCTGGATGGAGCAGGAGAAAAAGGGAGGAGTGGGACAATTTATTCTTCACATATTTTGTTCCCAGCCAACTTATGCTGTGATCTACAGGGTCTTAAAGGCATTACTGTCCTATTGCTTTCCACCAGCAGCTAGCAGAACTTTCTTCTTCAAGGAGTCCTCTAAGAAATTACAATGCCCTTGAAGCCAGCTTTGCCTTTAGTCACTGGTCATTCACTCAATTCACCTGAGGCCTCTTCCAGCCTCCTGAAGTTCCCGTAATTTATTACTGTCTCATGCTGATCATACTAATAGAAACCTGCATCTGTAGTTGATAAGCAACAGCAATGGTAGCATCAAAATGCATACTTGCATCCACACATGTCCCAGTCTCTCTGCTCTTTCTACACATCTTCTCCTCAGACTTTTAGGTCTCCCCTTGAAGAGGAGTCCTTCCTATAAACTTCCTATAATTGTGGCTCGTCTTTGTATGGGCTGTGAAAAGATAGACACAACTTTTTGCTGCATAGTCATCTAAGGCTGTGTCCATACTTAATGGATGGAGAGTCCTGCCTGATGGGTCTGGCCTCTCTACTGACTTAGGTGGAACTTGGAAATTCCTGTTCCTAACCCCTAAACACAACAGAACTAGAGTTGCACCTGACTCAGGCATGGAATGCAATCTGAGGTCTGGTGGGATAGATGTGGCCTAAGAAAGCCAAGCAGTAACTAACCTACGTGACCCAGTGAATATGATTAGTGTAACATGCTATTCAGCAATATGTAGACTCTAAACAGAAAGAATTACTTTGGATTTTTTTCTACGCTGCCAAGCAGGTAAGTCTGTGCAAAAGGATTAGAATGATGTGTGTTTCATTGGTTGTTGAACTCTTTTTAGCCTTACAAGCTGAAATCACAGCAGAAATCCTTCTTAGGTAAAATTGTTTGCAAACTAGATCTGTACTCTATGTAGGTGAAGGATAGGTGCAGTGAACAAGATTCTGCACTTTGCCTGCCAGGATCTGGCCCTAATTTTCTGGTTGCATTGGCTAAGTTGTGGGTACTGGAACTTCAACACTGAATTTTCTTTAATTGAATGCCTCATTCATATATTCCTGGCATCTAATGACCAGTGGGGAAAAACCAGGTTTATTATTTGAAGCCACTGTCAATGGTTCTGTCACTGAGGTTAGACTGCCAGCTACTACTTTCTAAGAGTAGGTGTCCAAAAATAAAATCAATAAAAAAAAGTTTTGGAAGGCAAGTATGGCCTCATACTTGAGGGCAATAGTCAACCTCTAACTATGGGGTATTAAAATAAAACTTTCCCAGGGCAAAGAGTATCTTGTAACTGACTATTCTGAGGTTTTTTACTTCTACCACTGAAGCAGCTGGCACCAAACGTTGATGATGGAGAGCTGGTATGCATGGCTTCTTCTCCAGTGGAAGACATTTTTATCTTCCAGAAGGAAAAACTGTGTAGGCATTCATGTTTACAAACGACTTGATCTTTATCTACAATTAAATATTCCAGACTTTGTTGGGATTCATAAGAGCACTGCATTTAAATGCTTTTTCAGTGGTTGGCGTGGATTGACTTGACCTGTGTCAGCCGATTAATAGATATCATTACAGCACAGATGGTACACACAGATTATTATTTAGTCTGCAATGACAAATAGCATAAATTATTATATTAAATTCTACATAGATATATCATTACATAAATCAGTACTTACAATCGTGTCATTCTTGCGTAAATGTTTTCAATGAGATGTTGAAAGTAGTCTCTATTTTGTGTAGAGAATTCAGCCAGTGTGCTGGACAACTGGCTGAGTGTTTCTTGCAAGGGACTTGGACTTGAAAGGAGGTGAATTGATGTTTGTTATTAGGAGGACTGAACTGAAGAGAAAAGCATGTATTTGTCCGTAACTGAAATGGTGTGACATCTATTTGTTTCGAGAGTCTGGAGCCCAAGAAATGTTCTGGTCCAGCTTTGCTAAAATGGAGAAATGGATGGAACATCATTCAGAAGCAGTGACCAGAAGGTTTTGTTGTCTTGTGCATTTGCCAATGCACACCTCCTGCCAAAAAAAAAAAAAAAGAATACGCTGACATAATTTCTCTCTAGATTTGATTACTAATAGGTTCATAAAATTACATGTTATATCATCTCAGGTTATATACCTCTTCCTGGCTGAGTGTAAGCCCTCACTAATCTAAGCTACATATGGATGTGAAATCCAGGTGTGCACCAGCACAGAATATATACATATACACATCATACACACACACTTGCACACACATGCACAGACATATATATACCCCACATATATAACCCACCACTCTTACATATGTATGTGAGTTTCTGTATGGAGCAAATCCAAAGGCACGCCTCCAGTGAGAGCAAAGGTACACTCCAAGAAATTGGCGATCAAGACCAAAACTGTGCTGTGATAGGTACCAAAAGAGGAAGTCTACATGTAGCTTCAAAAACTGATCACAGAGCACTACGTGAAGGCATTTGTGAAGGACTAGGTGGCAGTTCTTCTTGTACGTACGACATCAGTACTCTGACGCGTCCTGGCTGGTTACTGAATTATGAGTCAAGCTTAAGAAATTGTTTCTGTCATTTAAAGCACTTCATGACATGGCACTTGGCTCAAAGACTGTGTCACATATCCAGACAGTGGATCAGAGCTGACTCCAATAGTGGTGGCAGTCACCTGAAGGGGAGGGGGCTGCCGGGTGGGTTCTCTCAGCAAGGAGCCTTGAACAAACAAATTCATGCCCATACTCTTCATTTAAAAATCAGAGTAATTTCCTGCCCCTCTTGGATCTATGCTTCCAGAATCTCTTCCAGTTTACGGCTAGGGACAAGAAAGCAGATAATGGTATTCGTCAGTGACATAGCAGTAATTAAAAGGGTGAACTCACTTCCCTGTTGTATCTATGAGTTGAAAAACTTGATGTTGTCCAAGTCAGAGATGGGTAATTCCTATTTTTCTATGTTTATTCTCATAACAGTGAGAATGGTGTTTGTTAAGAGTATCAGTCCTTTTATTTTCCAGGAGGTGAATTTAAATATTTTTTTTTTGTACATATTTTCTGATTAGAAAAGCCTGTCAGATTTGCCCTGGTATAATTTGATTTTAGATATATAAAAGGACCAAGTTTAGAAAGTTCATATAAGAAACTAGTTCTTGTGCTCTGTATGTAGTTTAGCACTTTTTCTATATGCTTTCAAGTCCAAAAACACACTGCACCTGACTAGCCACACCCTATCTTTTGTGCAGTTAACTACACCTGATCAATATATTTGTAAAATGCCTTCATAATAATTTTCCACTGAATTTTGTGTAAAGATAAATGACTATGGTATGCAAAGCAACAAAGATTAATGTATCTTCTCTACTGATCTGAGCACCTGATATGAGCATGTTTTGCATTAAAACCATCATTGAAAGATTTTTCTTTTTTCCTTCATCATCATCATTTAAATACCATTTTACATCAGTCATTTTGAAGTTACCCACCTATACAACATCTTTCTTACACTGTCTGGAAATAAAAAGGGGTAAAAGAAAGACAACAGCCACATGTTTGCAAGTTTAGATTGGATATTTTTCATGTTAGCCCTGCGGACAAATAGAAGTACTCCAATCTAGTTCGACTAACATCAATGAGAATTTCAGCAGGACCTGATTTGGAAAAAAAATAATATTGGGCTCAAGAATGAACTTTTAAAACTAGGATCAGTGAGAAAATATAGAATTTTGGAAAAGAAGGTGGAAGGAAAAAAATAGTTAACAGAGATAAATCTGTAATAGCATGAAAAAGACACAGTATATCATCTTCTAGCACACCTTGTTTCAGCCCAGTAAGATTTCACAAAGCTTCCTGAATAACTCTAAAACTGAAACAGGAACATTTTCTTGAAGCGACTTCAATATTACAGAGCACCTCAGGAGGTCTGTAAACTTGTTAAAATATTAAGAAAGATATAGCTGTTAAAAGAGCAGTTCTTAAATCAGCTCCCAAGTGCAATATGAAAAAAAAAGCTCCTAAGGGTTCAAAGTAACACTGTTGCATTGAAAGCTGATGTTGCTCCGTTCATTTAGAAAATACTATAAACTACTTTACTATGGGAATTTGGTAAAGGAATCTTTCGTTAATAGGAAAGATTGGACTGTGCACTGCAAATAAAGTGATGTTTACATAATTTTGAAAGATCTTTCAAAGATTCAATATCCTTCTGCTGTGGTTTACTGTAAGCACTATATTAAACTTGCCATTTTTAATAAAATGAAAATGTCATAATTAAGTAATTACATTGTGGGAAATATGCTTGCACTTTGGACAGATACACAATTATATCTTTAGTTATTCCTGAGTTTTTTTGTTTTAAACAAAAGATTTTGCACTAAAACACAACCCCAAAGGGTAGTTGTCAGCATGGATCAAATTTAGTCTAAGACCAAATTCTGTGTAGTTTATAAAATGGCAAGCTTTAGGATAGCTAAAGAATTTGTTTAATTGCAAACAAAACTCCCCGTGTTCATTTATGCCTGAGGAATTTCATATTAGAGTACAATGTGAATACTCCTTTTCAAGGTTCAACTGTTCTCCTGTTTACAGCTTTTAGGTGAGTCAATTTTTCTCCAGAACGTTAAAAGAAATTATTTTTACCTTTGTAATAACTCATTCAGGAATAAGTCAAATAGATTTCCTCATAATTTCCTCTGTTGTTTGATTGGTTGTTTTTTTTCTTTGCAGAAACACTGTTGAATTTACTCCCACTGTTCCACAGCTAGGATGACAGGTGAGACACACAGGCTTTAGTGCACACCTTGTTTTTGTACTGACCCCATAACTTCAGAGGGTTTGGCTGTCAGTTATGCCTTTCGTGTTAGTTTTGAGGTTAGAGTAGAACAAACTCAGACCTTCAAGAACTACACAAGGGGAAATGCAGATTTCTGAAGACCTTGTTGCCCCACAAGACTTTGGCAGAGATCCTGAAAATCAGCGTGCTTGATGAGGACTGTGGGCTTGTTGGTGCATTGTGGTAGCCATTGCCTGGCCATCCAGTACAGCCCACCTGACACCACTGGAAATAACAACAACTCATATGCAATGTTGTAGAAATGCAGAGGGATGCATTTTATATCAGACTTGGTTGAAGTTAAATATTTAAATTTAGAAATGTATGGCATTTATAAGGTACGTATGAGTATTTCCAGATAGGCTTGGTAGTTTGGATTTTGTAGAGGTTTCTTGTTTATTTTAAATACATGAAAATGAAGAGTTTGCAAGAAAAAAATATGTGAATTTCTAACAGAATGGAAATTATTATTTTTATCCAGCTGTAGTAACTACTTCTTGATTGGCAACAGTGAAAGGGAATTTTGGAAGTAGAAGAAAAAACCTGGTTGATAGAAAGGAGGGAGGAAAGTTTAGGGAAGGAGAAAGATGAAGGAAGTATATAACCCTGTATGGAAACAGTAATGAGCCTTAAGTTTAAGCTCCATTAAGGGAGATTTAAGTTTTGCAATGACAATTTTTCATAGATCTTTTAAGAGAGCATCCTTTGTGCAGCATCAGATATCAGTGTAATGAATAAATAAATTAACAAGATACATCAGCAATTAATTTAAGACAACATTTATGTCCAGTCTAACCTCTTTTTAGTGCCATAGTTAATTGATCAAATACCTGAGACTTTCTGTATACTTAGGATAATGCACAGAGTAACCTTGTTCACTTGAGTGGAAAAAATGACAAAATGTTTTTGTAACTTGAATGAATAGACATCTAAGGTTTCTTGCTTTTTAAGCTTTTGTACTGTTTAACAAAATCAAGAGAACAAAATTTGTCTTGAAATTTTGATATACACCTCACAGTACAAGGGCTGCAGCTCATAAAGAAATCCTGACTGAAAGATTTATCTTCTGGAAGAAATCCATGTGGATAAAGTGGCTAGATAAGAGAGGATGGAATAGCATACAGTAGAAATAGGTTCTTATGCTTTTTGCAAATGGCATTCTTTTGTTCATTGTATAAAATATTCTAATAGAAAGGTTCAGTGTACATATTAATTGATGAGATTTAGGAGCACCAGATATGAAGCCCACACACATTATCTCTGATTGGCTCAGGAATCAAGTTTAATGGAGTATAACAAATCAATCACATAATGCTTTCTTTCTGGGTCATCTGAGGAACACCTGGATGGCACTCAGTTGGGAATGTGTGCAGAAAAATAACAGCCTTGCCTCTGTAGGGTGTTGTGTCAGTAGGCAGCACATTAGGAAGTAGGTTTGTTGTGTAAGAAAAACAGGATTGGGTCCCATTGCTACTTTTACCCTTGCAGCAAAGTTTGTTTCTTTACTATATTAGTTAAAGACCAGGTTGGCTTTTGGGTGAGGAAACCCGTTCTGGCTCCATGTAGCTGAAAGTTGTCAAACTTGAACAGTTAATCTAATAAACCCCATTATTTCTTCCTACAAATCCTGCTCACAGTGATGAAAACATTTCTTCTGTTAACCCCTGGCGTGGGCTTCATTTAGGAAAACACTTAGGTTTGCACTGAAATCTATTGCTTTCTGATTAACACCTGATATCATGACAGACTTCAAGCACATGCTTATTATATCCGTTGATTTCACAAGAAGAAGCACACACTTCAAATTAAGCATCTGCTTAAGTACTGTCCTGCAGAGGGATGCTTTCCAGAAGTGGGGCAATGATAAACACAACTAGACTAAGTTGAACAGGGCTATCTTACACACACAAAGTCCTTTATTACTTCATCCCTCTGATTACCAATAGTCCTAAAAAGTATTGTTGCTTTTTATCAGTTTGACCTGTATTTCACACTTATATAAAGCTTACTATGGCAGTCTTGATAATCTCTTTTACAGTCCCTGACAGGGTTCACTTGTGAAAGTTGGAATAAACAGAAATTTGGTTAGTACAGGAAGGTTAGGAAGTGTTTACATGGTCTGCAATTGTGGTCATCTGTATCCAGCCAAAGGGGAACCTCTAATTTTCTAGTTTATGTAATTGAATTTTTAACTGGTGCACAATGAAAAGCCTTTTTTTTTATTTCCCCCTGGGAGAAAAAAACTCTAATTCTAATGTATGCAGGCTGCAATACTTAAATAAGCAAATAGTGCTCTATTCTTGATATTTCCTCTTCTGGAAAGAAAAAAAAAAAAAAATCAACCCAACCCAAACACATGTGTGTCCCCCCACCCCCACCAAATCTGTAGGAAAGACTTGAAAGTTTCACAAAGAAATTACTTCCTATAATCAAAATTGCCTTGCTAGTTAGTCAAGGAATTTGGGTCTAGTAGGCATACTAATGATTTTAAAAGACAACCAGACGCATGTTTCATTTTACACTTTCTATTTTTTTTCTCATTTCAGTAATTGTAGCATATGTTCTTTTCATATGAACAGTTAATGACTAACTAGCATCTGAGAAACTGAAAAGCGATAGGCAGTCCTGGCTTGAAATAGTGCCGTGGAAAAGAAATGACCCAGGTACATTGCTTTCTCTTAAGCCACACTTTGCTGATGAGTTTCATCTAAAACAAAGGAGAAAGAAAAGCTATTTGTGGTAATAACTATAAAATATTAAGATCCCTCCGGATACTCACGAAGAGATGAGCTGTGCTTCAGGAACTCTGCAAACTAAAGTCAACAACAGACAAAGAAAAATGCTAGAACGAACAAGGTCTGGGGATTAATTCTCTCTTGCTCAGCACTATATATAATCAAATTCACTAGAGCAAGCAACTTCAATAAGAAATTACATGAAGAAACAATTCCCAACACTTTTCTTTCTAAGAAAACATAGCCACTGCAATGTGAATTAAAGGATAAGTGGCATTTTTTCCAGGCTTTCTGCATTTACGTAGGGTGCTTCATTATGAACTGTTTTTACAGTACCAGATCTACCATCCCTTAAACTGTGTGTAGGAGGCCTCTTCAGCTGCAAGGAGCCCTCACAGGCCCCCAGGGGCCTTCTTTATTGACCTCTCAGGCCTCTGTCTGTTTCATAGACAGTCAGGCTGTTATGAAATGCTTTTTGTTGCAACAGTAATGCACAGAAGCAGCTGCATGGGCATCAGTTTTAGTGTGATTTAGAGGCTGAGATGGGAAATACCACCAGCTATACTCTACTTCAAACCCAGTCTAGTTCAATATGAACTTTTGTTATTGGCAAACCTCAGTCAACCTGACTGGGAGAGGCATGATGTAGATGTACTGCTTCCCATCTCTCTGTGTCTTGCCTTTCCTAGGTATGCCCCATGCCCAGCTTCCCCACTGACATTAGTGGAGAGGACCACTGGGCTCCTGTTTTGGGCCAGAACTGTCTGGACGTGTGGAGAAAGAAAGAATCATTTCAGTTACCCTCTCTCTTTACATGCTGTTGCAAATCTTCATAGCAAGGCTGGATTCATGGAAGCCAGAAGGTTTCTTCCCAGTAACCCACAGAATGATGCCATCAGGGGTGAATGCATTTATTAAGTGTATGGAACCATGTATGGAACCATGCATTGGCTCTATAACAAATGGTGGAGGGAACAGAGCTGGCTACCATACAAATAACCATCCAGACCTAATTTACAGTAGACAAGTTCTAGTAAGAGGAAGTGATTCGAACCATAGAGCCTAATGTGTCACAGTATTCAATTTCAATACCCTCAAACATGGGTGTATTATCCTCTTGCAAATATGGTGAATACATTTGGATGCTTATCTCTTTCTGTATAGGCACTGATACGATGTCTTCTGCAATCCATATGGGGACCGATCTAAAGTCCACTAAAATCAAAAGGAGTCTTTATGCTGCTTTCGTTGATTTATGAATCAGACCTCCAAAGAATAATAGTGAGATAAATCTTTAAAGTTCTGAACTGTCTCATTTTGGACAATCTTATAAAAGCAAAAATTTTTCTCCCAGTTTCACTGAAGCCTGCCTTCTTGTGAGTTCATAGAAAACATTCTGAGGTCCTGGAAGAAATGGTATGATTTGGAATTCAGTTCGTTTTCATTCTGTCTGGACTGACCTGTGTCAAAGTTTCTGTCATTATCCTTCCTTTTATAACATTTCTGTTTACAGGTTATCAAACATGCAATTCAAATTATCCTGGACTCATTGGCAAAATGCTCAGGTATTTGATAAGCCTGACCCTGTGGGAATATCTCTGAACTCTTCTGAATGAGTTACTGAAAAAAGCAGGACCATTTGCATCCTCAGGCTAGTTTGCCTGCTATTACAGATGAGAAGGTTTCTGCCATATATTGATCAGGAAACAAAGGAACTAGGATAAGTTAAGTGCATAAAAAAAGGAGTAGAAATAAATAAGTAATTATTAAAAATATAGGAATGGAAAATAGCATGCTTTGATCTAGACAACTAATGTAATTATCAGATAATCTTAAAGAGGCAATAAGTGAAAATAATCAGGAATGAACAGGAACTGTGGCTTAGGTCCTCAGAGACACTTAGGCGTCTAAGTCAGCTCCTCTGTAGTCTTTACCTATATATTTGGCTAAGATGTCTATTTTTCCACTGATGTGCAAGTAGAGTAAGGTAATTGGCTCCCAAAACCCAGAGCTCTACCTTAAGCAAAAGTCTCACTGATTCTGAGGCAGCCTTCTTACAAAAAAGGAAGCCTCAGGTATGTAAGGCTGAGGATCAAGTCCATGCTGCACCACAGGGCTCTGATGTGACTTCCATCTTGTCCCACATGGACCACTAGATGCTGGACAGTTGTCCAAATTTGGGTTAAATATCCCATATTGTATGCATTTTGAAATACACATTAACACCTATTTCTCATCAATCAGCTGCTAAAACATCAAAACCACATCCTATTCTCCATTTCATCCTACTTAACTGGAATTTGCCTCCTTACCAGATGTCCAACTCCCCTACTACTGTTGGAGGGGATCCTGGAAATATAATAAAGTCCAAGAGCCTGGCAGCAGGACCCTTGAGATTTAACTATTGAAATGTCTACATGCTTCTAAGGAGCTCATCTGTGTGTATCTGTTGCTTGAGATAAATATTTGGAAAAAAACCAGGAAGATTTCTCTTTTTAAAAAGGTTCTAAGATATGAAATTATTCAACCATAAGGAAGGGAAGCACTGGGAATTTATAGAGCTCATAGCTGCAGTCTTTGCTGCAGACATGCAAGACAACTGAGATACAGTCTGAAAAAGACTAGATAAACCGCTACTTGTTCTAATAGTACATTAATAGAAATTAGTATTCTATTTAATAGTATTAACAGATAGAAATTAGATCATGAAAGTCCTTGTTAGTTTATCACTTGGGTTAGTAGGGTAAAATCCAATGGGAAGTAATTTGGAACTTTGCTGAGCAAAAGCTGAGTAAGAAATTAGTAGAACCTGCAGAACAACTTTGTAAAAGCTGATGAAGGACTAAGTTACAACTGGAGGTCACTGTGATTGAAGCTGGAAGGAATCCATCTAATGCAGGAAGGCCTTATTTGTGCATCAAGATATAGAAGAACACACAGATGGAGTCCAGAAAGAAATTGCATCTGCACATATACCACACTGTATAATTGATAGATCTGTGGAAGCCATCATCATTACCATCCTGCTTTGTCTCACCTTGGCTACTGCCAGAGGCAGGATGCTAAAGAGAGTTTGATTCCCCAGGACGTGGTCTCAGATCTAATGGCTGTCGGGAATGGTTGCTCCCTGGGAGAGGCAGAAAAGTCTGTTCAACATAAGAAGAGCTGATGGTGAGAAAGTGACTATATGTGCCTAAAGCATGCTTTTATTCCCTATCTTCTTAGCCAAAGTGTTATGTTATTTAGCAGCACATTTCTGTCATAAACAGGTCTAATGAACATGATAAATTCAGTGGTAAAATTGGAAGGGGAGGGAAGAAAAGCTGGTGATACTGAGAGTCTGCTTCCATTTAAAACTACATCTTAAGAATTCAGCATCAAAAGCCATGGATGGCCTTAGTTTGAGCAATGTCTGTGAACACCATTGAGGAAACAGTTAGCTACAGGAAGGGTTTAATCCATTACACTGTTCCACTTTGAGATTTTTTTTGATTGAGTGCTTGCTTATTTTCTTAAGGAAAAAAGTCTGCTTTTTAAAAGAAAACATATTACCAATTTTTCATTGAAGGAACTGGCAATTCAGAAATGCAAAAAAAAGGGAACATCAGTGCTATGTTTTACCCATGCAGCAGGCAAAAGGAAGCTGTGTCAAAGGGATAACTGTTAAACTTGCCTAATGCAAGATCTGACTGAAAGCAAAAGGATTGCACCAAGTACGATTCTGGCTTCGTACGCCTCTGACGAATGTCTCTGAGATTGTACTGCTTCTGCTGACTGTGATTACTGCTGAGACTCCAGCAATATTATATTTTATATATCAAAGACGTGACTTTTTGCACTGCTCTGTTGGAATTTCTCTGATTTCCAGAGTCTATTACAAAATAAGCTGTATTCATCAGCACTGTGTACCTGTTGTTGATATTCGCATCCTGAAGGAGATTTAAAAAAAAAAAAAAAAAGGAAAGAAAAAAAGCTGCTACTTTATCTTTGAAGTGGCCAGGCTGCAAGGGGAAGTAGTTAATTCCCCATGGGTAGGCACAAACATTCCTTCACTTGTGACATGTGTAAAGGTTGCTGTTCAGAGCAGACTCTTTTCAGGACCCATTTCTTCTGGGCACTTACATTTCTAAACCCCTCAAGAGGGCCGTACTTGTGAAAAAGAGAGTGGAAGCTCTGGTGTTCTGGTCTAAGATTACACCAGCATTTTTGTGAACAAACTTTGGATCAATCCAGAGTTGGAAGTGAACATGAAAAGTGTCAGTAACTCTTTTATAAGTCTTTTTGTGGTGCATCTGATTGACCCACATTACGATGTACAATAGCATGAAAGAGTGTTAGTAATCAGTGCTAATGAATACATGTACCTACCTGATTCATATACTGGGCATTACCCCTCACTAATGCTTTTGTTTTGCATTCATTAAAATTCCCATCATGACACAAAATGCTGAACATTTACTATAACAAAAACAAAAGCAAACAAAAAATGAGACACATTTATTGCAAATTTCAGTCAAAAAAGATATAAATAAGGAAATCACATAGCACAGGCACATTGTCCCAATCCTACTCTACTTTAGTTCATTAATTAAAGTTTTTAGAAAAGATATTTACAGTGAGACCTCAGGCGAATACTCAGAGAGAGCTTGTGGCATAATCCTTCTCTGTCCTCCCCTCTTCCCCTTCCCCCACCCGCAAAGATGACTGGTTACTCTTTTTTTTTTTTTCTTTAGAGTCCAGGGAGGACTTAGAGAAGTTCGGTCTTCATGGTTTAGATTTATATGAGCTATTTCATAAATCTCCTTCTCAAACAAACTTCTTACAGAGCTAAAATTGACATTTGCTTGCTGAATTTTGGTAGAATTATTATTAAAGTGGTTTCAATAAAAATAAGATCCTAGCAAAAATCTGTGTATGTAAGTATGTATCTAAGTTACAAAAAGATGATATTTTATTTTTTTGCCACAATATTTAGCTTGAAAAACTTGCCTGGATATAAAAAACACCAGAAGATTTCATTCTATAACAATTGAATTGTCTATCTGAGATGTTTCTAATACAAGCTACCATAACTATATGCCACAATTATTTTTATGTTTTGTAAAAACAAATGTTAATTTGAACATTACATTGTATTCTTTTAAACAAGAAAATATATAACAGAATCCATTCCTTACTACCTGAAAAAAAATTGTTAGATGATGAAGCATTTACAACTAGAGACTGCAGACTGCAAGAGAAGAAATACATAGAAGAGTTTTAAATAAAAGCCCTTTTAGTCCCGCTTCTTAAATATAAGGGCTTGAGGATATATTGTGAAAGCCTTATTTGTACTGATGATGATTCCATGTAAATTCTTATAGATCACCATATGGTGTGTTTGAGTGGTACAATGCATCTACTGAGAAGGAAAGGAGAAAAAGGGTCTGTTTTGGGAAGGCCACTACTGTGGTATCACAAAAAGGATTGGGGAATGCGAAATAGGCTTGTACAGTGACAAGACAAAAAGGCTTCTCTGCATGTAAGACACTGTCTCAAAGCAGGCTGAAAAACTAAGTTTTTCTGCACCTCTCTATTTTTCTATGCCACTTACTGTTAAGAAGATGTGATTGATGTGATTATTTGTGAGAAGGTCAGGAATGGAGGAACCTGGAACATTAAGACAAGTCAATGGCCAGCTATGGTCAGGAACATGATTCTGCAGCTACGAATCTTTCCCAAGCTTGGACTTCCAACTACAGGTGCATCTTTCCAACCTGTTGGGGAAAACCAGGAAACTAAAGTTTTTTCTCACTGGACAATTTAAAAAAAAAAAAAAAAAAAAAAAAAAAAAAAAGCAAACCCCACACCATGTTCTACTCTGCTGCTCAGTGCTATGAGAGCATTAACACTTGTGTTAGCATGTTCATGCTAAAGCCAAACTAAGGGGAGCTCTTACTTCTTTTTGCTCAGCTATCACGAGATCTGTTTGCTGAGGTAAAGTCTATCAAACTGAGCCCTCCAGGGCTTTAGGTAAAGAAATGACTAGTTTGAGGATTAGTCTGAGGATTCCTCATGGCCATAGGTATAGGAGTTGTGCTGCTTACACCTCCTGAGATAGCAGCTATTGCGGGGGTGCACCAAAGCAGCTATAAATTTACTAGAGAAGACACAAATATAAAGACTCTTAAGGCATGAAGGAACACTCTCTTGAGCATGAGCTCCAAAATTGGGCTTATGTGTTCCTTCAGGAAACTGGACCTTGGTCTGTGAAGTAGATGTGGTTTCCCTTGCGGATTACAGATCTGAACTGCAATCATCCTGCTTTACGTATAGAAAGTTCCACAGCATGGTCTTCATCCAGGTAATACTGGAATCTCCTCAATGACTTGCCTCTATGCAGATTCTTAGCTCCATGAGATGGGAGTCTGTCCTGGTTTCAGCTGGGATCGAGTTGATTTTTCTTCCTTGTAGCTGGTATCGTGTTATGTTTTGAATTTAGTATGAGAAGAATGTTGATAACACACTGATGTTTTCAGTTGTTGCTGAGTAGTGTTTACACTAAGTCAAGGATTTTTCAGCTTCTCATGCCCAGCCAGCGAGAAGGCTGGAGGGGCACAAGAAGCTGGGAGGGGACACAGCCAGGGCAGCTGACCCAAACTGGCCAAAGGGGTATTCCATACCATGGGACGTCGTGCCCAGTATATAAACTGGGGGGAGTTGCCCTGGGGGGGGATCACTGCTAGGGAACTAACTGGGCATCAGTCGGTGAGTGGTGAACAACTGCATTGTGCATCACTTGGTTTGTATATTCCAATTCTTTTACTATTATTATTGTCATTTTATTATTGTTATTATCATTATTATTTTGTTCCTTCTGTTCTATTAAACTGTTCTTATCTCAACCCATGAAATTTACTTTTTTTGTGATTCTCTCCCCCATCCCACTGTGCGGTGGGGGAGTGAGTGAGCAGCTGAGTGGTGCTTAGTTGCTGGCTGGGGTTAAACCATTACAGGGTCCCATGGGACTGGGATTTTTTTCTGTAACGATTATTCCCATTCAGTCAACACAACTAATTCTATTCAAATCTCACTTTCCAGACAGTTCACCAGCATTAAGAGCAACTTGTGTTTGTTTGGTTGGTTTTTTTTTTAAGACTTTCTCTATAATTCATATAGTCAGCCCTCTGATTGTAGCAATGTATGCAGCTCATGCAGCCAAGTAAGACATCCTGGCTGGTACAAATCAGCTTCAATCTTATTTGGCTGTGTAATGTTATTCAGTACCTCTGCTGTGCTTTTATGTTCCTGTCATAGTGGTATGAATATTTGCCACTCATCATAATCCTTCAGATCTCCCATTTCATAGGTGGGGAAAGTGAAGTGCAGATAAAAAGTTGCCCATTTTGCCCAAGCCTATAATAAATTGGTAATATGGGAAAACAGAATCCACGCATTCTGATTCTTAGCACTGTGCTCCAAGCACTCATAAATACCCACATAAATCAGGTAAATGCTGGAAACATAGTAATAATTACTGTGAGAAGGGAAATGCATAGAAGGTTTTTGCCAGCACAGAACTAGTCAAAAATTCTGGTGGAGTAATTGCCTACTATTGAATGCAATTTAATTCCAGATAAACACCTATCAATATGTTTTATTATATACCTTTTCTAGAATTACAAATATTGGATTCTGTCTGTTCCAGCTGAAGTGCAGATGGAACAGACAGAAGGCTGTCCTTCAACCTTTGCCATCATTCTGTACCACTGGGGTTTGTTTGATGCTGAAAAAGAGGGAAAACAAACAGAAACCCCAAACCAAGAAACCCCAAACAAACAAAAAAATGTTTGTTTCCTGAAGAAGAGCAAAAACAGACTGCAGCTGATCCCCACTAATTACTCTTGTTGAAAGCTTGGCTTTTTAAAATTACTTTAAAGAAAATGACTTTGCTGAGGGGAAACTCCACCACATTCTATGTGATGATGGGGAAGCCCAGATTTAGGCATGCCACATTTTGGACCTCACTCAAATGATCTGCTTCTCATCCTTATTTACTTCACTTCATGATATGACTCAACTCATTAAACATTTCAGACTCAAGTTAGGACCAAGAGAAAGTGTTTCCATCCTGCCAAGGCATCCTGAGATGGAGTTCTATTATCCATCACACTCTTAAACAGGGATTTCCTCCTACTCAATTCTGAGTAATAATTTGGAAGTGAGACCTTGGTATTCCCTCTGAATGACTGGGCTGAGCTTGTGGTTCAGGACAAATCACTTGCGCAGTAGGTACATTGAGGAGAGGGCAAATTGTGCTGTAATTTGTAGCTGGAGTGCATATTTTCCACTTACTTCATTTGCTTCATCAGCATCAATTCAGCCTTCCAGCAAACCACACCCTTGTCAAAAATTATTGCAGGAAGAAGAGGCTGAGCAAGCATGGCCACTCATTTCCCTCAGGGCAAATTGCCTCATATCAAACTTCAGAGGATGCTCTCGTAAAGAAAACTAGAGATCTTGTCGTTTTTTATTCCTCAGTGAGAATGTCACTGCACCTGCTCTGTGATGGCAATCATACCAAGCTCTGTAGTTTCTAGACTCCTCCAAGCAGTGTTTTCACAGACCTTCTCTGGAACTCTTCCACTCACGTCTCCTGGGTTCCTTCTGCTTCCAGATGGAAGACCAGTAGCTCTTGAGATCAATAACTTGAAAAAACAGTAGCCCGAGAGATTCCATTTCAAAATTAAATTGGCCAAACTGAACTAGCTCAGAGCTGGCTGACATTCTTTCTGAATGCAGTTTCCACTATAGAGGCTGAACTGACTTCTTTGGAACATACCTTCGAAGGCTGTATTACAAATTCTCTTATTCCACCCTTTCTGTATTGCTAGGGCTGTAGAGCCAGGATTTGGGCCAAAAACTACACTCATAAAATTTTCTTTAAGTACTGTATCCAGTAACAAAGAATTATAACAAGATGGGATCTGGAAAGAAATCAATCACCATTGTCAAAGACCAGGCATCTTTTCCCTTATGAACAATCTGATCGTGCATATTTCACATGTATAATAATTTACAAAAAAATAATGATGGCCACTATATTTACAAGAAGACTCAGAGCAATTGGAAGCCAGTTCATAAGCAAGCATGTATATTTTTTAAAGGTTCAAATGTCTGGAAGCTGTCACAGAGAAAAGGAAAAAAAAAAGGAACAGCTCATATTTAAATGCCCACATATGTATTTAAGGCCAGAAACAAAAAAGGATTTACAAATTGTGATGTTGAACATAGTGATGCCTACAAGTTTCATGGACAGAACTGAAAACACTGAACTAAGAACCTAAGAACCGTGATCAGCAGAGAGTTAGGCTCATAAGATGGGACCTAGACTAATCGTCACATCAAATGCTGAGGCACCTTCTCCTATCAGTAGGAACTGGTAAAGGAGCATGTCTGAAACTGTAGAAGGAAACTTTAGTTTGAGGACTCATGGATTTCACACTCACCAAAAATGAACATTCTGCAAGAGGCAATTCAGCGCATCTAAATTTGGATTTACAGGCAATTGGCTCAGTTTTTTCTTTGAACATATAAATGAAGGAGGTTAAAATCTATCTGCTAGAGCCATGAAATGAACCCTAGGAACACAGGCAATGAACCTACTGAGTGTGTCTACCTTGCTAAATGAAAGAGGGTCAGGGAGAATGCTGGTCACTGAAACTTTGATTTCCCAATGTTTAATTATTATCTCTTTCTCTGGCTCTGTGCTAGACCTCTCCATCTAGATTTCTCCAATATCTATCTGCCTGAAGGAGTCTAGCTCTTGGCAGCAACCCAGCACCTTGGCATTCTTTTTTATTTACCAGTTGAACTGCTGTGATTAGTGTAAGGAGTGAAATAGATCACCTCTGAAGGATTTGTGTATATGCTCCACTGACTTTATCAAAACTCAGGCAAGCACCTGGCTTCAAAAAAGATTAGTTCATCTCTTCCTCATCAGAGCCAGATGCCTAAGATTTAAGTAAGCCTGAATCTTATTCTGTCACTCTAGATGCTGGACTTAAATACTTCTTATTTTCTATTTCACACACTGATCACACGTAGTGAATAGAAAATAATAGCAGTAGGCAAAAGGGATCTGTATGCAGTTGCTATAGAATTGGTAAAAGTAGGACGAAAAGAAACTAGAGAAAGGGGAAGATATATTGATGTTGTTCTAGATCTACGAAGGAAAATGTTTCCAGAGAGGTCCTTGTAGCTGGGATCCAGTAAGATACTGGAGATGGAGCACTGAAACAGTAGGTCTTGACAGTCCTGCCCTGGGAGACCCAGGGGCCAGCTTTGTTCCAGCTCTGCAGAGTGACTGCAGGGAAGTGTTTTCACAGCTTAGTTCCTCTCCTGCATGGAGGAGATTATAATGTTACCTTTATCTGCTCTGCTTGTTTGTTTAGAGCAGAGTCTGATGCTTGTGAACCAAGGTACAGAGCTGAACACGCTATCACCCAGGTCCTGTAAAGAAAATCAGTTCTTTCCAGCAAAATCCTGGCAATGCAGTAGTAGGTGTTTCTTCATTCAGAGTCTAATTCTGCAAGTCAGGTGAGGATCCTTCTCTTTTCACCTGTGCTTGCTACCAAGAGCTGGAAACCTGCACGTGTGCAGTGCTTTGATGTAGCGCCTGATACCTTGCAAGTTACATCTTGTATCCTTTTCACGGAAGACTTTTCAGGGTGAATGTGATTTTAGTTATCACACTCAAACTTCTGGCATGTCCATGTTAAGAATATGCAGTAACAGGTGTCAGTAGAGCTTCTCTGTTCTTTATGCTGAAGCCAGTTGAATCTGGAGGCTGCTATATACTACCAAAATGCCAGCAAAGCTACACAGAAAACGTCCCTTGACTGCAGTACCTCTTATTCATGGGAATCTTTCCAGGGTAAGCAGGGAAACATTTTTCTACTTTATCTTAGTTTGCTCAAGGAACTGAAATCATCCAGGATTGAGTCACATGCCGTTTGCAGAGCCCCTGACTACGGCAGAGCAAATTCTAAGAAATCCTTTATTCAGAGTGTCCTCCGGTTCGGCAAGGCCCTGGAATTTGGGTGACCACAGGAAGCAGTTGAGAGGTTTTCCAGCCTGACCGTATCAGCCGTCTCACCACAAGAACTTCCTATTTTGGCTGAGTCCCTTCAATCAATTTGAGGCTGCTCTGTATGATCAATAGGAGGGAGTTTAAGGACGGCTTGTTTGCCTTATGTTTGTGAAGTGGTTCTTGTTCCCTGGCTTCTCTTTCTTACAGCAGAGCTACTCCTATTTGCTTTAAGGCTTTAAATCATTGCTAATTTTTACAAAGAGAAACAGAGAGTTAAAGGCATATAAAACATTTTATACTAAGTCTTTTGAAAAGTTAACAGTAAAATAACCAACACAAAACAGAACAGAGAAAGACTTATGAGATAAATGAGACAGTAAGTATAAGATAGAGGATGACTTTATAGGTAAACTGCACCTAAATAATAACATAACATATAATATCCAAAATACATATATTAAAAATATCTATAAATTCTATTGAAATTGAAATGTAAATGCAACTGCAAAACTTACAATACACACTGTTAATATAGATATGATATTAAAATATAGGGAAATAAAAGTAAACTGCAAAGTACTATTCATTTTCATGCAGCCCTTGAAAAGTTTCATTATGATAGGGAGAGAACAACAGTCACAGTACAAAGCCATTAGTGTCTCATGAAAATAAGCTAGTAAAAGCTACCTCAGTAACTGAAAGAGATTTGCATTCATGGTTTTCTAGAGGTGTGGGTAAATGAATTATTTCAGTTACTTGAAAATAATATTTGCATTAGATAGCTTAACATTTGAATAGGGCAAAAGGAGTGCATCTTATCTGTATCAGATCACTGCATCCTATCTCAAAAATAACTATGAATTTGTTGTTTTTCTTTCACAGAGAAGCTCTTCTTTTTCAAGTAGCTGTATGGTAGAACAAATGTTTAATTGTTTTGCCTAGCCCATGATCTTTTAATCTCAAACTCAGCACAGACATATAACACTGCTGTGTGGGGGAAACAGAGATTTGGTTGATTGAAATAAATGTTTGATCCCTAACAGGACACATAGACTACCTGGAATACAGTGAAAATCTTGGTCAAAAGTTATGCACATTAGTATTAAGAAATTTAGTTGATTTGTAAGATTTTTGAGGTAGGAACTTTTATCATTAGCTGCTCTTTAGGAAATCTAGCACTAAAAAGGCTTAATTACAAAACTGGTGAAAAATCCATTTTATTTAGTTTTTTTACATTAGAGTAGGCCATAAACCATGACAACTAATATCCTTCCTCCAGCACAGAGGAAGGATATTAACATGGAGGACCAATGTTGGTTTAGTTCTTTTAATATACCTACCCACATGTACACTATTGGAAATGAAAACATATTCCTTCCTTCCTTGGTGACTGGCTTCCAAAACCTGGAATGAAGATTACCATCCATGAAAGGATATTTGTTCAGAGGGTGTTCAGCTGCTTAACGAGTATGAACCAAAGCCCACTCCATGAAACACAACTAAGTCCTGATAAGACCCAGAGGCAAAATCTATAGCTAAAGAAATCTTAATATGCTACTTGATGTGAAAACACAGACTTTCCAAATCTAAGAAGGTGAAGAGCAGAATCAACTTAGCTTCCTGGTTTCACATTCACGAGAGGTATAAGCCTGTATGAAAATCATTTGAGACAATATCATAAAACATATTATATCATAGATCATCAGAATTACTCTGAAAAATATAATTTAATCTTAAAAGCAACAGTGGTAAACAGTGGATACTGCTTCAGTGATTAAGGTTCCAAAGTAGTTCAACTCCCTTCCACTACTACACTTTGTACAAAGGTCAGTTGTGACATTTCAAATGGACACAAACAAAAGATGCAGAGGTAAGAGAGTTTGCAAAAGGTGTTAAGGTGTCTAGAAAGCACCTTAATTTTTTTTTTTTCTTTCTGTTTGACTCTCAGGTGTGCTAATATCCCTTTGCTCAATGTTGGTTGCATAAAGAAGCTGTGAAAGATATGTGTGAATAGTTCCATGAGAATACTTCCAAAAAGGACATCCTCCTTGTACAACAAAAAGCTACATTAAGAGGTCTTTTCTTGTTCTCATCCTATCATAAAGCTTCCAAAACTGGTGGAACAAGAGCTGTGTTCTGTTATTCCCAAGACACACCTTGCTAGACAGCTTACTGCTCTCTCATGTGGCTCTCACCGTCCCCTTTTGCTCCAGGCTGGCCCCACGGCACAGCTTTTTTGTCTCCCCTGCCTTTGTCCAACAAAATTAAACTGATTTGCAGGTTTCAGGCCAAACTATTTTGAAGCTTTGGCAAGTGAAAAGAGAGAAAACAGAAAAAAACCATTCATGTGAGATCACTTCAGTTTGAACCCTCACATTGACAGAAATGGTTTGCTTCATTTGCCTCAAACTGACCGGATAATTTTTATTCTGGCATATGATCACACCTGTGGCATTTCAGAAGGATTTGCTTAGGTTTGATGATGTTACCACAGGTCATAATCTGGCTTATAAAAAGAGGCTGGAAGAGAATTAAAACTATGGAGTGGCTATTCTGTTTCCCACACATAACTATAGAGACAAGTTATTCTCCAAAACCAGCTTTGCTTCTGAAAGCAAAGTTTGTCATCAAGAAAACAGCTGATGCGAAATGCAGCATTACCGTCTGAGTCACTGGCATTTGCCATATTTCCTCAGTGTAGTTCATTATGAAAAACACTGAGTTAGAGTCATAGCTAAAGCTGAAAGTGATAAAGAGAGATAAACCCAACAATTTTCTGCAGTGAGAAGAGGAAAAGAAACTCTGGAGACCCCATTAGTGTAACATGCATTGTTTATTTGTTAACCTTTAGCATAGGGAAAGATATGGAAAATATGAAACAATAAAAGGTAAATATGTCTTATATTAGACTTCAAAAAATCAGTTGGACGTGACGTTTTTAAATGATGCTGACAGAAATTTATTGCACTATAGAAATGGGTCCTGGATCAGTGTTTTGTCCATGGTGAAGTTACAAAATTTATTCTTCAAATATTTACATTAATCTGCTAAGTAAATTTTGTTAAAGTTCACAGTTGCCTTACACAGCATGGCTTACTCTGGCTCCCTGAAATAAGGTCATTATGTCTTAATCGTTTAGCACACCCTCCCCCCTGCATATGTACATATAAATATACTTGCTTTTCTTTTTCTTTTTTTTTTTTTTTACAACAACAAGCACTCACTATTACTTGGGGAATACTTGGCTCTCTCTTGCAGCTTTGCATAGCTGTAAGAAAGCAAGGCTTTCCCTACAGTTTAATCACACCTTTCTTTTCTCACTTACACTTCAAGACTTCCACATGCTGGCAATTGTGTTTCCAACTAAAATCAGACATATAGAATCCTCTTGTCCCCTGGACAGACCATAAGCCTCTTCCAGGGTGTTTCTGGTATTATGGCTGCATTCCTTTATTTTAATGTCAAGGCTAAGTGGACCACAGCCAAGAAACAAAATTATACCAAAGTCCCTGCATTGCCGCCAGATCATCTAAGCCAATGACTGAAATACAATTCAAATTAATTTTCCTTCTTTCTGTGGAACTGCAGTGGACATGGAGTGCAGCTGTTGTGATCTGGTTTATGGGCTATCATTCCCACCTCACTTAACTCTTACTGATGCATTTTCAAAGTGAAATAGTAGACGTTCTTTCCGCCTGTTTAATGGAAGTTGTATGCGCCAGATTTCACATAATAATTTTCCCTCTTTATAGAGTGTCACGATTATTCAGGGTTCTTTTCAAAATAAGTAAAAAGTAAGGTGACTGGATTCTACCCACCATTATAGTGGTCTAAATCTGGAATGGTTCTGCCGATTTCACAGGGAGGAGGCTGGATATGAATCTGCATAACAAAACAAAATACAGACTAAAATCCATTCACTATTCACACTTCAAAATATTACATGTATTATCAAAGACACTTTGCTGCATGGTAGGGCACCCAGATTAATCTTCTGAGAATGTAACGGTGATGATGTTGAGTGAGGCCAAAGACCTGTGTCACACACACACCATTACATCCCTGTTACTGGCAAAAAGGTTCCCCTTGTCCAGGAGAAGAGTCTCAGACTCCCTGTTAGGAGGCCTGAGTACACATATATTCAGCCCTATATAAATACATCCTCCAGGTACTGCCCATTTGCATTTCATGGATCCTCTGTCAGTGTTTCTGTGGGCCTTCTTATAGCTCTGAATCACCCTCGATGCTGAAGGAGGAGTCATGGAGCAAATATAAGCTGCCAAGGCAAAAATTACTTTTTACTTGTTCCGTACGAGTTTTTTCTATTGATGATTTCATAGGTTTCTACACAGAAACATTTGATTACATAGAACAGAAGCCATTTTCTGATGGAAGTGTTAAAATTCAAATGGATTTAGATAATGAATTATTCCTTTTGGCCTGGACATTTAGTGATTTTGTATCTGCATATGCACTATATTACATGTTTGTTATGCATATTCTCTGCTGTATGTAAATCAGTCGCTATACCAGTTTAGAAACAATAAATAGCATATCTATAACTAGATGATACAATGATACGATGACTGAGATCTACCTTCAGCTAAGCACATGAAGCTGTATTACACAAGGGACACTGATGAGTATATTAATGCATGCTGATATTTCAAGGAATGCTTTTGATTTAGGATTTCTCTTTAAATAAGGATCCAGATCTACTTTTATCCTGATTATTATCTTATTTAGTCCAATATAATTCACACAGATTTGTTAAGATATGATTATATATTGGATCCTAGGTCTCTGTCATGTGGAATAGTATCATACTTGCCAATTGTTTGAGTTTTGAGGCCACTTCCAAACTAAGAAACCATGCACCTAAGCAAAGACACACAAATTGTCTTTGCGAGACCTCTATAAGGAGCTTCTGTCCATTGCCAAAGGACTTCTTTCCACATATTGTATGAGGATCGTAGACAAATCGTTATTCTTACTAGCTTAAACAGTACCAGGGAACGTTCCCAGGCTCTGAAACTCATTTATCCTGTTAGATAGTTGACGTTTGGGTTGTGCCAAGAATAGTCTCCCAGACAATCTCTGCGTGTTGTCTATGAGTTACTACAGAGTAAAAACGCCTCCATTGAGCAGTCTACATACAGCCCTTATGCTTCTGGCAGGTGGAGAGTTCGGTTGGGTGGATGTGGGCTATTCAGTGCAAGTTGGACTCTCATGTCAAATGTTACTAAGCAAATGCTGAGTATTAGTACTGATGACAGATGACCTAAGGCTGTTAATGCTCTCATTTTTCACATGATAGCCTTTTAATGCAAAGCAAAGCTGGGCTGGCATTATTTATGTGACATCCATATTGCAAATGTATTTACTCTGGGTATCTTTCACCTTTTTTTAGTCTGCTTCAACAAACATCTATATTTCACAGTGTTTTCCTCAAAAAGTAAAACTTGCTTTTTTTTTTTTTTTCACTTCATATACCAATTATCTCTGTTCATGGTTCTCAGCTTATGAACTGTGCTTGTTTTTTTAATTTTATTATTAACACAGCATAATAGGATAAATCAGGTGGGAAAGGACCTCAGGAGGTCTTTAGCCCAATTTCCTGCTCAAAGCAGGGGCAGCTCTGAGGTCAGACCAAGTTGATCAGGCCTTTATACAGTTGGGCCTTGAAAACTTCCAAAGATTGAGATGGCGCAACCTCTCCAGTCAACCTATTAGTATAACCCTTCCCAATTTAAATACAGTATGATTTTACATTTCATTCAAAAACTCAGGCAAGAATTCAGACTATTTCTTTGTTGGCTGAGAAGAAGAGAAAATTGTTTGCTGTTCAGAAGCATCTGCCTTTTATGTTTTGTTTTGTTTTGTATTTAACCCTCTTCAAAAGTACGTATCACACAGTTTTAGGAAAGTATCAGAGGTCATTAATTCTGCATCCACTTCCCCAAGAAAGTAAGTTCACTTTTCCTGTCCTATTCCTAGTAGCTGTGATAATATCTCCTGTCCTTTTACATGGTTTGAGTCTTTCTTCCCAGTACTGAATAGATACCTTAAACCATGATTTTATGACAAAGTGAAGCCATATTCTAGAATCAATATGCAGTTCAAATAACTCCTGGTAAGAGCAACAAGAGTTTTTCCAATAATATCAAATGTTTACCTACTGAAAAACTACATTTTCTGTTGGTCAGAACCAAATACTATGAATTCCAGCAACACAGGCGTTAAACACAGTCTTGATTCAGTCTGGAGCTAAAGTATATTTGTAGTTGTCATTTCAGTCATTGGAGTTATATGCTGGCTCAATGAAGTATATGGCTTTTTTAATAGTTTTGGGAGAGTACAAAAGGTTACAGTTGTGCAGCAGTAGATGCAGAAAGTAATTCAGCAAAGTAGTTAGCAAAACTGGACAGATTAGTGAACCTATGTGGAACTCTGCTACACTTAGTGAAGCTATTCTAAGTTCTGTAGAAAGTTAGTCCTGCTCCAACAACTTGACTAAAGACTGTAAAAATATCTTTGCCAGGAAAGGGTATCAACATTTTAATCTACTTTGTGTAAAAAAGAGAGGGAAAGGGGTGGGGTTCATTTTCATGGAATAAGATGGAGCTGAAACAAAAAACTCTTTGTCCTGAGAAATATTGCACCTGCATTAAGTTCACTGCTGATTCCTTAGTCGAAATTTGATTTTTCCCCCCTCCTCCTTCCCTTCATTATTTTCAGCATTGAGGAATGTGAGGCATGTAAGCCATCAGTCTTGTCACTGACAAATTTCTTTCTTCAACTGTGAAAAAGAATAAAACTTCCTCACCTAAGTTACCACCAGCAAGTCATCTCAGCAATGCACCTGTACTGTGTAATGCTATATTATACTTTCCAGGGCTTCATATTTGTGTGACAGACTTGAGAGATCCATTTCCTGTTCATCTAAAACCTATGGTTAGGGTTCCTATTCTGACTAGGAAGGTCTTTTAGGAATGTATTGTGGTTTCCAAGCAATGAATAAATGGAAAAATGAATCTTTTTTATTTGATATAGTAAACTTTTTTCATGAAGGGAGAAGATGCAATTTCCACAGTACTCCCCTTCCCCAAATGAACCTATAATGCCTTCAACACATTGCATAGAAATTAGTTTTTCTTGGATGTACTTTTCTCATTAAATTTACACTTTCATAGAGGGTAAGGTCAGCTCAGATAGAGATCTGAGGCCTTCACAGATATTTCGGTCTCCGTGGAAACCTGTGAAAATAGAAGATCTGTCTAGGTTGGTCTGATAGCCCTAAAAATCATTACAAATTGTGTAGGCAGGCAGGTACATGAAGTTGAGTGGAAAGCCTTTATAAAGCCTGTGTGATTATGAGGACTCAATAGATTACACAACCTTGCAATATACTCTAACTTTTCCTAATTTTTTCAGACCTGTTGGGCAGGTCTTCACTGTGCAATCCCTGGGTTGGCAACAGCCTGGGAAGGTTTATCTTCCAGTACCACCCTCTGCTGATGTACCAACCTGATATTGAAAGAAGCCTAGCAATGCGAGTGCAGCTAGTTTGGTTCCAAATTGGATCTAGTTCAGTCAGTCATGAGTGGGATAATCTGTGTATCTTTCTTCAAAGAATAGTTATCAATATTTCCATCTCAAGCTTGCAAAGTATTTCAAATAGGATTACCCAAAAGTCTATCCTGAGCCTGGTTTTATTCATTCTTGTCATGGTTTAACCCCAGCCAGCAACTAAGCACCACATAGCTGCTCGCTTACTCCCCTTCCTCAACTGGACAGGGGAGAGAAAAGATATTGAAAGGCTCTTGGGTCGAGATAAGGACTGAGAGAGATCACCCACCAATTACCATGATGGGCAAAACAGACTCAACCTGGGGAAAATTAACTTAATTTATTGCCAATCAAATCAGACCAGGGTAATAAGAAATAAAAGCAAATCTTAAAACACCTTTCCCCCACCTCTCCCTTCTTCCTGGGCCCAGCTTCACTCCTGAATTCTCTCCCTCCTCCCCCTGAGCAGTGCAGGGGGATAGAGAATGGGGTTGGGGTCAGTTCATGACACTTTGTCTCTGTTGCTCCTTCCTCCTCAGGGGAAGGACTCCTCACTCTTCCCCTGCTCCACTGTGGGGTCTGTCCCATGGGAGACAGTCCTCCACGAACTTCTCCAAGGTGAGTCCTTCCCACAGGCTGCAGTTCTTCATGAACTGCTCCAGCGTGGGTCCCTTCCCTGGGCTGCAGTCCTTCCGGCACAGACTGCTTGAGCGTGGGTTCCCCGTGGGTTCACAAGTCCTGCCAGAAAACCCGCTCCAGTGTGGGCTTCCCACAGGGTCACAGCCTCCTTTGGGCATCCACCTGCTCCAGCATGGGGTTCTCCATGGGCTGCAGGTGGATATTTGCTCCACCGTGGACATCCCTGGGCTGCAGGGGGACAGCCTCCCTCACCATGGTCTTCACCATGGGCTGCAGGGGAATCTCTGCTCCAGCGCCTGGAGCATCTCGTCCTCCTCCTTCTTCACTGACCTGGGGGTCTGCAGGGCTGTTTCTCTTACATGTTCTCACTCCTCTCTCCAGCTGCAGTTGCTGTTGCTCAGCAACTTTTTCCTCTTCTTAAATCTGTTCTCCCAGAGGTGCTACCACCATCACTGATGGACTCGGCCTTGGCCAGCAGCAGGTTCGACTTAGAGACGGCTGGCATTGGCTCTGTCAGACATAGGGGAAGCTTCCAGCAGCTTTTTACAGAAGCCACCCATGTAACCCCCTCCCCCCACTTCCAAAACTGTGCCACACAAACCCAACACAATTCTGTGCAATAACAACTTCAATTATGGAATAGAGTTTATATTGATGGCATTCAAAGCTGACAGCAAGGCCACAGAGGCTGTATGCATTTAAGAGTCTATGATCAGAATATAAAATAAATTAGTGAAAATTAAGAAAGTGTTCAAATTTAGCAAGATGGAATTTTGAACAGACTAGTGCCATATGTAGGAAGCAGAAAATAAATTCTTGCTTTTGGGAAGCAAAAATCTCAAAATGCTGCCTGGCAGGTTATACCAGTAAAACAATGTCAAAAAAAGTCCTTGTGTTAGGATGAAAACAAGCTCCTTATGGACCAAAAAATTTTTGTACTTTGCATAAATTGCTAGAAATAATAATAATTCCAGTTCTACTGCCCCATAATGAATTCCACTGGGATTCCTGTGCCTTTCAACTTCGCTCTTAAAAGAAAGATAGAGCTGGTCTGAATAGAGACCAGGAGACAACAGTCCAGAGGACAGCAACACGAAAGATGAGAGAAATTAAGAAAAAATGACATACACTAATATTGAAAGGCCCTAGTATTCTTTAATGTAAGAAAGACAAGTACAAAGAGGAACCCTGCCTCTGTATGTTATAAGATGGCAGTAATCAGTTCAGCAAATCTACTGGGGTAATGACAGGACAAAATCCATTTGACTGTTAAAGAGATTTGAACAACATATTTAAGAACTGGCATGTGGTACTGCAGAAATGGAAACACTTAGAGATTATAGTATCTCCAAATTCAAGTTGGAGGAGAATCATTTGCAGATAGAGTGTATTTGGTCCTGCAGTAATGTAGGATTAGGTGAGATTTGTTCCATGCTTTCTTAAACTTGTTTTCTCAGTTTAAATGACATTGCATAAGTCTAATATTTTATTCCCCATAAATCTGTTACAATTGCTATTACCTGTGGTAATCTCTTTTCATTTTTTATTGGTAAGATCCCATTATCTATTCTCCCTTATATTGACCAATAAGCTATTGATATCTAATATTTTCTTTTTTTGTATATTGAAAAAATAATACCTTTCTTCAGCCCTCTGGCACTTCCCATTTTCCAAGACTTCTTTGAAAACACCACTGAAGTTCTAAAGAGGTCCTCCTCCAGATGTTTTAAACATCTAAGGTGTGAATTTTATAGTCTTATGACTTAAAGTGTTTAACTTTAGACCCTGCTATTTAGCATCCTGATGAAATGGAAAGAATTTTATAATTGTCTTTAGTGACAGGACCATATTACGTGTCTTTTCCTTCTGCGTTCTTAAGTCTTTTTTTTTTCCCCCTACTTTTACTTCTAATTCTGCTTTTTCTGTAAGTCAGGAGGGGGATTTTTAACCAAACTGAAGACTGAATCTTTAATAAGAAAATAATAAAGAGTGGTAGCATCTGATAGCTCTACTTATGTCTGCAGCAGATGAATTCATGTTCTCAGCTCTGCTCCCACTGAAACACACAGATCTGTGTAACCAAGACGCACATAGGAGGGAGGACATACCAACCATCTCATGAGAGGCTAATTGTGGATGCATTCGAGTGTCCATATATTCAAACAAGTTAAATATTGCCATAAGCCAGGTGAGTCACCATGAGCCAGGACTACAGTATGAATTACATTACTTTAAATTTAGAGCAGACTATATCTATTCGTATAATCAGCTGTCATGGGTCAACTGATGGATGATACCTTCTTAAGGTGTTGTAACCTGAATACTTGCCTGCGATCTTGGACTCTGTTATTAGAAGAGCTTTGCAGGCACTTCTAGGAATTATTTGTACCAAAATTGACTGAAATCATGCACAAGGTTCTGATTTATGTAAAAGATTATTAAATGTGTTTGCATACAAATCTTTTCAAAATCTCTTTCAGCACAAAAATAGTCTTAGACACCAACAAGAAAATTTTATCACAGAGATGTGGTCTGTATTGTCAAATATTTGTAGTTTTTTTCTAATATATTTTATGTAGATTCTGCAGAGGAAATAATGTACACTGGTAAATTCTCCTTTTTTTTGTAAAATAATTAAACTTTTCACAGTGATATCTATGTTAATTACAGCTGTGAGTCTTTTCATGCACTGGACTGACATGAAAATGTCAGCAAAATCAGTTCTTTCAGCTTTAAACTTGAAAACATATGGAAGGATATAATGCGCTATAGAAATTATTGTCTTTGGTACAACCTTCTGGTCAGTTATACATGGATTTAAATGATGTATTGTGAGCATGACCATTCCTAAAATACAACTATCACAAACATGAAGTTAACACATTAAATAGTTCCTCTGACTGGAGCTCTAAGAACTGCCTGAAGTACTGACAGGCTTCAACAATGTCCTCTTGTTGACCAGCTATTAATCTCCAGTATATGCCTTCCATCTTGATCTTTTTTCCTTATGAACGTTGTAACTAGAATGCTTTGTGGGTCACCAAAGTTGTAACAAACAGGAAAGAACAGCTATATGCACATATATTAGATATATATACACCTGTATAACATTTTGCAATTTGTTTTAAAGTCAGTTGATACCACATAACAGCAGTCTTATCCTAGAATCCCTAGGCATCATACATTATATGTTCTTCTTTGTTCCCTATTAAATTTGATCATGTTCTATTTTGTAATTTCCAAAATATCCCTTCCTACTGTATATAGGTTTGTCATTATGTTCACATCAATGTCACTCTAATTATTTTTCCTTCTGGGTGAAGAAACTAGTAGATGAAATTTCCTAGCTGAGATCAAACCCAATCAACACTCATTAGCAGATCCCATGTGTTTAGTAAGCAGTGAGTATTAGAGTGAAAGAAAAGGACCTGCTTTTAAAAACACAGCACTTAATTCTTTTCTGAAATGTAGACGAAAGAAGAATTAGTGTCCACAGTGAATGAGAATATCTTCAAAAGGTAGCTACTCATCTGAAGAGCTAACAGAACCCTGAGTCTTAACTAGTGGCAAAGATGTGTTCAGCACAGAGCTACACAGTAATTATTCCTTTAATCCTAGGAAATTAATAAAGCTTGATGGATTATGAGATTCTGTCCCAACGGATGTAGACCAGTTGACGACATTGTTGACACTTTAAAGACCTCTATTAAGGGCAGGGTCACTGAACCTGCATCATTTGTTATTGCATTATGGCTCCGTGTACTCAGTTCCAAAAGGCACAAACATGAAGCATTTTCCATGCTCCTGTTGCAGATAACAAAGCTGAAAAAAATTTTCCCATTACTTCCCCTCAATCATTTATTCCTCCTTCAGTTCTTCTCTTTCATAGAATTTGAAAGAAGTCTGCGAAATTGTGTAAATGCCCTTTAGCGTAGCCACTGAATTCTTAAGAGATACAGAACCAGTCTGACCTCAGAGCTGTCCCTGCTTGGAGCAGAAGGTCAGACTAGAGGACTCCTGAAGTCCCTTTGCACCTGAATTTTCCTGTAATTTTAAAAAATCTGCCAGCAATTAAAGACTCCAAGATCTGAGTGTGCTTAGCATCTTACACTACCAAGTCTCAAGCATGCAAAATATTTGTTTTCTTGCTATATATACCTTCTCTCTTAGAATTTCTATAAAAATCAATAAGAATTAGAGAAAATATACAATTCAAATACACAAACAATCGCCATATAAATATGAAACTGCCTGGTTAAACACCACTGGAATCTGTCCATCCTTCACAGAAATCAACACGATCCAGCCTCCCTTCAGCCTCAGTTATTTGGCATTTTATCAAAAATAATAGGTTAAGTGCAACATATACTAACCATGTGGTTTACCTTAATGTAATGATGTGAAATTGTCTAAATCTATCCCATACTCTTTAATTTGAGCAGCAGTTATGATTTTCCTCCTTTGAACAGCATCTTGTGGAATGTTCCTGGGTGAGAGGCCTCAAACAACTAGAATAATAGTTACATTTTCCATAGTTCATTTCACCTGCAGGTACATTAAACTTCACATAACCAGGATGCATGAGGAACTAACCAATTCTGCTAGAGAGGTTTGACTCAAACACAGCTGTTTGAGTCCCTTAGTATTGTCCACTACAAATGAATAAGCATTAGAATTTGATACTAAAATTTGGAAAAAACAAACAAATAGTTCAAATACATACTTAGGTCATTAATTTCTGTCCACTAGCACTATCTAAAGTCCCCACTAATCTCTGCGAATAATATTTGACACTTGTTTCTTAATTCTCACTTATTTTCTCATTACAGAAAAATGGTAATGGTACTAAATTTTCTACCTCATCTTCCCTCTTTTGGAGGGGGTGTTTGCTATTTTTGCAGCCTAAGAGTGCTTAGATGGTGCACTGGGTTTATATAACTTGATAGGACAACTGATCCGTCCTTTTCCCCAATCCCTTTCGCTTCTGCCTTCTGAAGAACAGCAACTACAGTAATAAGTTTTCATGGAGTTCTGTCTGCTCCTCCAAACTGAAGTGGTAAATACTATTTTGGAGCCTGCTAAACCACTGTTCCCCTTCAAACCTCATTGTTGTCCTCCCCTGTTTGTGAGGGAGAATTCCCGTGTTATGTTACGCCCTGTCACCTGACGTGACTGGTCATCAAGGGGTGGGAGAAGAACAGAGACTGCTCAGGACCAGAGCTGGAGGAAAGAAAGTCTCCATCTGAAATGCACTAATCTGAACTCAGGCACATTTAAGTAAGCAGTGCAGAAACTTAAAGTAAAAAGTCTGTGATGTATAATGAAGTAGAAGTAGTGCAGCCTCTACATAAGACCTCTGCCTCTGGATACCCCAAATCAGTGTGCGTTGCATGAGGTTCTCCAGTGAGAGTATGTGTCTTATGTAAAACCTTGACGCTCTCTCTGCTTAAATACACTACATACAGACATTACAAGCACCGTCCATGCTGTCCACTTTCCTGCTGGAACCATGATTTTTGGATGCCTGGCCTTGCATTGGTGTCTGTTCAAGAGGAAAGGTGGACATGTTTTTCTCTAGTCTGCTCAGGAAGAAGGCTTCCTTCTCTCTCGCATCTCATCTTTTCTTTGAAGAATGGAGGGAAGTACCTCTCTAAATTCAATTGAATGATCATGATTGCATCACTGAAGTTGACATACAAAAAGTCAGCGAGGACCGTATGGGACATGTTTCAGAAGACAAATCTCATGTACTTTGACTATCCTACCTGTTACATTGGATTAAGTATTATCCGCTACCCACTGCTAAGGTCTGAGGATGTGGCAAGCTGAAGAATTTTGAATACAAATCAGAATGAGAACTGTACCAACAAATATATTTTTCTGTTTATTGGAACTATTAGGAAAAGAAAGGAATATAATCTTAAGACCAATGAAGCATATAATTCTAAATATCAACAGTTATTTTTATTTAAAAACAAAATTGGAAAAACCCCAATTGAATAGACAAATTATATTCTTAAAGAACATAAAACATTTGATGTTTTTAAAACGGAAAAGTCAGTAAGATATACACACAAATCATGTATTCACGATTCATCCTCCTGTTTCTAAACATACACTTTCTGCCAAAAGGATTTTGGCCAAAAAATTAATTTAGCATTATTTAATATCTTTCCTGGCTTTGCTTTTGTCTTTGTAGGTCAGGAGAACATTTTGATACAGTATATTGCAGAAAAATAATTTTCCAAGCTCTGCATTTCTGTGTATCATTTATAAATGACTCTTTTGACTAGATGAGAATAATCCGACAACACTGAGGTTACATTCTAGTATGTGCTTAGAAGACTATTTTTCAAGCATGACGAAGATATATTAAATGTAAGTATGTGCAAAATATGGCTTTAAAAGTCTCAAAACTTGATTCAATCCAAACCAGTGCTCTTTGGTCCAAATTTCAGCTTTCTTTCTTTAGTCTTTTTTGTTCAAAAAAATTGAGATTTTGAATATTGGGAGCCTATATGAAAATTTTTATAATTACAAGTAGAAGAATCCATTTTGATCAGCATATCTGCAACGTGGGTAGGGACTAAATTGCTTTTATTAAAATAGTGGAAATTTCAGACAGCTATGCATTGCCACATTGCAGAAATGGAGATTGGAAAGAAAATTGTTGCAAAAACTTATCTTAGAACTTCTTGAGCAAAACACTACTATCATTGGGGGGGGGGGGGAATGACACAACCCCAAACAAACAAAAAAACCCAACCAAACAAAAAAACCCAACCAAACAAAAAACCCAAACACACCCCCAAACCCCCAAACAGAATAGAAAACAAAAAAAACCCAAAATGTACCCTTCAGATTTTGCTTTGATACTGCTCCAGTATCATATTATCTATATGCTTCATTAGGTTTCTTCTGCCTCTGTGACTTTCCTTTTCTTCACAAGGAGGCCCAGAAGATACTATTTAATTTCTGTGCTGTCCAGCAAGATGTCAAGCAGTATTCAGGAGCATCTGCTTTTCAGGGATTGTCTCTGTAGTTAGTGTTTTCACTTGCTTTTGCTGACAAATAAAGTATCTTTTCACTATCACTTGAAAAGGAGTTACATTCAATGCCAAGTCATTTAAAAATTAAAGTAGAAGTATCTCTGTTGCAGGTAAGATACAAGAGAAGTTTTCTTATGTGGATGCATTATCTGAGGTTAATATTATTCACAGATAATAGAAAGTCCTTGGAAGTTTTAGGTTAATGAATTGGCGCTTCCAGACTCTTAGAGCATTTGGTAAGTTGGTGCTAAGCTATGGTGATCTGAAATGGCAATGACAGTGTATGCTAAACCATTTGGGTTTTACAGCTTTTCTGTTTCATCCATCATGTTAGAAACAGGACTAAGCCTGTAGACTTAGGTTATCCCATGTAGCGTTTGTCCCTGCTCCAAAGGACGGAGTTCAATGAGGCTAGCTGAAGTATTAGGTTTCCAATTTGATCTTATTCAGAAGCTGCAATTTGAGTTTCTTCCAAACCACAACTGAATCACAGATTTCTTCCAAGTTGCTACCATCTTGGAAACATCATGATTTGTTGGCGATAATAAAAAGTATGTGAAGTACATGGTCTACAGATTAAATACATGATTGCACATATAAGAATCCTAGGGTGCATTCTGTCCTTATTTTTAACATCTACTGTTTGGTTATTGCTTGCTTTCTCTTTTTACTTGGAGTGGTTTTATTTTGCAATTAAAATTTTACTGTTTAAAAACCTTCTGAGAAAGTGATGTGTAAGTTTTCCGTGTGCCACAAAGTATAAAAATACTAATATCAAGTCCTTTACATCCTGAAGTGCTAACAGTGGATACTCAGAAGGTTCCTCAAATCTGCTTAAGATTAGGCCTAAAAATAAATTGGAGTAAAAAGAATGTTTTTATGTGCTCAGATATTAGGACCAGCTTGAGCTGCAGATCATCTTGGCAGCCATTGCTGGACCTCCCTGGTGTCTAAGGAATTGCAAACTCCTTTCCAAATCCTTTCGGAAATTGCCAGTTTGATAGAATAACATTGCAGGAAACCACTCAAATTTAACATATCTGCTGTTTCATGTTCTGCCAAAACAATGACAGGACACCAGATTAGGTCATACTTTGAAAAAAAGCACAGACAATAGATTCAAATGCTGCATTTTATTATTTAAAAGATATCTTTTATTTTTGAAAATGTGAAGTGGGAAGAATGTGTACAGTTCCCTATATGATTCCTTTGTGGCTAGTTTCATGAAATATAGCATGAACATTTTGTTATGAGGCATAAATCCTAGTGCTTCTTTACAGAAAAAATGTTGTCATGTAACTGGAAGGGATATTATTTATGTTTTTTATTACTGGTAGTATATATAGAGAGAGGTGATTATAGAAAAAGTATAGTTCTACCCCCAAAGGACTTTAAATTTAAGTAAGATAGAGCAAAATAGTTCCAATTTTAAAATGACTACACTTGGTTTACAAAGTAAATTATAAATTATTGTCTACTTAATTTTGATTGTAACTTTGATTAGAGTGCAAAATTTATGATTTACAAATAACATTTTATTTTAAAAAAAGTATCTGAAACTGTTGCAAATAATAGCCTGCTTCTCCTACTTGAAGTTGCTCGGAAATAAAATGAAGAAGCTGAAGGACATCAACAGCAGATTCCATAGGAGCTAAATTCAGATGAGCCAGAGACAGGTAGTTAAATGATATCCTTACAGATATAAATTAAGTATACTTTATATATAGATACATCTTGACAGGAACTCTTAGTAAAGAAAAAGTGTTTTTTCTATTCCCTGGCTTTTTAGAGATTAGTTGGTAAGGTCAAACTTAACTCAGCACAGATCTGGAAGGGTTATGGGAAAGGGTGTGACATGTTTCGAGAGCCACTGAGCATTGCTCTAAAATACACTGAGACCATCTGTATTAATTCCTCAGAAACATGCAGTATATAGCCCATGTATTATTATATTATTATCATGAGTAACTCAAGCTGTGCTCCCATGGAATTGTTTTGGCAAATATTGATCCTAAATCTAGCAGTTGAAGAACGATCAGGTAATTCTTCTGCTGTTCTATGGAAGTAAAGAGACTCTGATTTCCTCCAGCAGAAGATGGAACTTCCCTATTAAAATTCTGGTCTTGCATCCTTTTGTGGGATATTGAGCACTCAGAGTTATGACTGATTTTGCTCCCAGGCAAGAATGCTCAACTCTGGAGTTTGAACATCTCACTGAACATCTTTCCACTAATAAATGCTGATTCAACAAAGCAAAATATTTCCTGAAATTATATTTGCATTGTCAACATTTTCTGTGAAAATTATCAAATATCTTGTTTCAAAAAACCTGCTTGTTTTTTTATTTGCTTTAATTATGAGTCAACTGCTTTCTTATCTAGAGGAGCATAAATCAGAGTGCTTTGGCTTTTAGACCATTTTACTGTCAATAATAATGCTATTAAAAATAATTTTTTTAAAGAAAATTTACATTTATGATTTGTCATTCAGTTTCGCATAATTATTTTTCAAAAAGATTAAACTTTACTTCTGATGGAATCATCCAGCATCCACCAGGACCCATCAATACCAGCTTTGTTTTTCCTTTGTCTGATAGCTGCTGAGCAGAAATGATACAGTTTGGTGGGAGTGTTGGACTCTTTGGAAGCACTCCCATCTTCTGCAGTTTTCAGTTCCTTGTAACCTTGATACATAAAAATGCTTTAACATAAGAAAATAAATTCTTTTAACTCTTAGAAAGGCTTTTCAATATTATGCATAGAGGTTGATATCTTTTTAAAATGTTGGCTCATCTCTGTTGTTAAAAGTGTTTGAAACATACTAAAAATGAATGGAAGGATCGGTCTCTTTTTCTTCCACATCAGATAAGAGGCCCTTGTTTCCCTTTTAAAAATTGAAATGGCAGCTGTTTTGGCAGCTGCATAGCCATGTAAACAAGATACCATTTTCAAGTTTCCACATATTTATCATATTACAGGCGCTGGGAGACTGAATCAATAAAATAAAAAACTCTAAGTAAAGGTTGAGTGGGTTAGACTACCAGCAAGGAGATGTACTGTAACCCTAGCTCAAAAAAATCTAGGGCAATGAGGAATTAAAATGTTAAAATTAAAGCACAGTTCCCTTCCTAAACAGAAGATTGATTTTTACATAGAATATAATAAAGATACAACTAACTGAATGCACAAATAGATTAAGGTAGAAATATTTCATATTTTTGTTACTTTTTTGTTTTTTTTTTTAAAAGCAACAGTAAAAATATCTATTAAACAAAATGACTCACATAAAATGCACTCTGTTTCAAAATACTTCTTACAGAATTAAAATGCAAAACAGAGTAATAGCTATCTACATTTTCTTTCATACAAGCTGAGTCATTAATTCCCTTTCTTCTGGTAGTCATAGAAAACTGTTCTAAGGAGAAATGAAAATATTCAGCTGGAAGTGTAGAGGGTAGAATATAAACTAGTTTTACCAGAATAGATATGAAGATATCTTTGGATTGCATTTTGGAGGACTTTATATATATTTTCAAGCCCTATACATCTGAACATGACCGTGTATGATGTAGATTTTGAATGCATAGACATCCATAAATTCTGGTAAAGTCAAATATAAATTATGCATTTAAAACAGATGAATGTTGCAGCTCAATAAAGTGGTTAAGCATTTGTTTTACTTTAAGCATGTGAACAGCCTCACTGTCTCCAATAGAGCTCACTTTTGGTTTTCTCTCAGTGATAGTATTCAGGTATCCAATGTTTTGCATGTTTTTATTTGTTTTTCTGGATAGGTAGCTATGTCTTGTCTTTCTGCCATATTAGATAGCTTTGTGTTCTCCATAAGCTATGGGTTTTGCAGAAAACTGTTCCTTAGATACTCTTTAGAGATTCCAAATTTTGCTTAATGTCTCCATCTTTTAAAGTTATCAAAAAACTGACTGTAGAGGACTTTCAGAAAGTGATAAAACCTGTAAAAATGAATCACTGAGAGTTTAGTCTAGAGTCTAACAGTTTTGATTTTTCCAGGATAAAAACAGTTGGGAAACATTCATGCCACATGAAGACTGCCTTGTTTTGGATTTAGTGGAAATACAGTCTTCTGTAATCCAAGAAAGTCATCCAAAAATCTTTTTCCCAGAATACCCTATCTTATACGTAGTCAGTGTTGATGTATTGGACCACAAAGTTACCTAACTCTGGGTATACATATACAGACAAAGGTGTGCTTATTTAACTCACTGACAAGCTTGGAAAACCTGGTCCTTATGTCCCTTTTGAAACTGGGCATACACTCTTTATAGCAGGACAAACCTAATACTTCTGGTTCTGCAGGGCTGGAAATTTTTTATTTTTTTTTTTTAAATTTTAACTAATAAAGTATAAATAAAGATGTGTAGCTGCATACTAGACCCAGTTTTTCAGATGGTGTTCTGTCACTGGGGAAGAAAGGCAGAAACGTTTTATGGTCACAAAGAAAAGGAAATGTGGCAATTGTCTGAGGTCACTTAGATGTGTGTTTAGTTTCCAAGACCTGTCCTAAGGGATCCAGGAGTACTGAGCAAAGAGTAATGTGACGTGGGATAGGTAAAAGCGTGTAACTCAGTTATGATGCGGCTGTCTCAGATACTTAGATATGTGGCATAAAATGCGTGTGTGAGTTTGCATGTATGTGCATAGCACTTGCAAACAATCACATACCAGTACATGCACACACATATATATTTATATATATCTATGAGCTTTTAAAATATTTTGGCTGGGTGTGTGGCAAGAAAACTTTAAAAAATCCCAACAAACCTATCTTGCCTAAAGCACTGAACTTCTAAGGCCGGGCCTGACTGGTAAGGTAGTTAGCATCGAATGATGGTTTCTTGTGCAAGGACTGGACCACAGCATTTTTAATGTTCATTGGCAGCTTTCCCTTCCTTAAGGCAATAATAAAATCCTTCTTTAACATTCAAACAAATAAAACTAATCAAGGGATTCATGCAAAAAGGATGTGAATTGGGAGAAAGTAAAAAAAAAAATAGAGGGGTCTTTCAGTCATGCCAGAAGAAAGAAATATTGAATTCTTCTTTTAAAGGTAGGACAGAGAAATTGAAACAGGTGCCAGAGGCAAACAAGGTCCACATCCCACAGGCAGCGCTGGGAGGCTGCATATGCCAATGCTGAGGTAAGCCACTGGTGACAGGATCCCTACATGGGTGGTCAGGCAGATACCTATCAGCGCAGAGCTGAAACCTAGCCAGAACATCACTTTTGACTGCATCTAAACCGAGCTGCAGGTGTGTGCTGCAGTATGCCCCAAATCAGAAATCTGGTGGAAGCATGCGATGGCTCCCATCCAGACAGCGCTCCCAGGTAACCATCCTGTGGAAAACAGAGGAGAAGAAGAAGGGTAGCTCTGGTTTGGAGGCAGGGCTCTTATCCACACCCATCAGCTCTGAAGTGTGCCCAGTTCTCCTCCTAGTTTAGATTGCAGCCTCTAAAGTTTTCAAGTACCCACTGTACTTCCTATCTGCCAATTTGTATCATCATCACCATCATCATCATCATCATCATCATCATCATCATCATCATCATCATCATCATCTCAGTTTTCAGGGTTCAGTAATAGTCCTGCAGCTGCTAAAGCAAACAAATAAATGCTTTTGCCTTTCTAGAAAAGAAGTCATGTCATAGGATAGCAGTTCAGTAAACTATTTAGGTACCAAATATGGCATTTAGGACCCTAACTTTTGGGAGAAACATCCTAATCCACTCTGCACTCGATATATGCTAAGCACCTAAAAGGCCAGGCAAAAGCCTGTCTATATGCTCTGCTGTTATAAAGATAGAAATGCTACCAGGATGCAGCCTGTGTGACCTGAATGTCTGAAAACTAGTTTTCTATGGCAAATAGCATCTATTTCCTGTACTTGATTTGCTAAACTGATATGAGAAGGGGATCTAGACTTGGCCACTTGTGTCTTGAAGACTGATGGGTCCCACATCTCCCTGGTCACCAGAGAGTGCAGCAGGGAGAAACATAGTATCATTATCCTACCCAACATCTGAAATGCACCCTTCAGACAGGAACAAGTCAAAATCACTGTTTTTGATAGCAATCAGTACACGCTTTTTATATATTCCTGCCTGGCTGGATAAATTCTCTAATGAAACCATGATATCAAGAAGTCCCGCAAAGAAAACAAAAGAGCATGGAAAAAAGTTTCTAATTGTTATAGCTCATTGCTGCAAGAATTTATTGGTGTAAACAAACCTTCTTTCCTTCTTTAAGCTTCTCTGCTAAGACTGATAAGCCAACACTGCAAACCTACTGGTTTGAACCTGGATAAATTTTAAGTGGCTTAAAATTCTGGGAGAGGGATTTGTACCTACTCAGCAGAAGTTTCAGATTTGTGGCTAAACGGCTGCCACATCAGCAGCTAAAAATAAGAACCGTAATTTTCGTAGATTTAAGGCAGCTCTGATTTAAGCCTGTGACTGGTATCTGGTCTCCTCTTCCATGTGGTTATCTCTCCGTCTGTCAATCAAGCCAGGAGTTTTCTGAGGACAGAGAGAAGCAGCTGCAGATTCAATAGGAGCTCTGAGTAGCTAATCAGCACAGCTGTTCCCCTACATTTGTTTCCAAAGCAAAAAGTCTTTTGTGTTTATATTAGGTAAGGAAATGTACTATTTGTGCCTATGAGACTTTTCATTAAAACTTCTGAAAGGCAAAGAAGGCAAAAAATATGCTTAAGGGATGGAATTGTACAGGAGAAGAGCTCTGGATAAGGAGCTAATACATTTCAATTACATTTGCTTTAGTAACAGCTTTTGATGGGAACCTAAAGTTAATTTACTTAGGAATAAAATGCACGTTAATATTAGTGAAGTTTTTTGTACTGTAGTGCTTGTAAAGTGAATCATAGCCTGGCTGTCAGTCAAACTACCTTGTATGGGTCTCCTTTTTTTCCTTCTTTTCTTTTCTTTTCTTTTCTTTTCTTTTCTTTTCTTTTCTTTTCTTTTCTTTTCTTTTCTTTTCTTTTCTTTTCTTTTCTTTTCTTTTCTTTTCTTTTCTTTTCTTTTCTTTTCTTTTCTTTCTCTTCTTTCCTTTTTTCTCTTCTTTTCTTTCTCTTCCTTCCTTCTTTCCCATTCCTTGCTCCCTCCCTGCTGCCTCCCCTCCTCCCCTCCTTCCTTCTCTCTTCCACCCTTCTTTTCTTCTTTCTCAAGAATAGTATAAAGTAACTACATTTAGAGACATTATATTCATATTTATAAATTAATCTATAAATGCAGGAAAGTCATGGCATGGTTCTCTTCAGTGCATGTGAAAATAGCATTTGACTTTAAAAAAGACAAAACAATGGGGTTTTTCTCAAAATTCTGAGGCATTCTGCCTCTGAAGTTCAGGGAGAACTGACTCCAGTCCCTCATCTTCATCAGAAGACCCCTGTTTTAAGAAGAGGGGTATTAAAACTTATTTCTGCAGTAGAGAGAGTCACCTGACACTGCAAGAGAGATCATTCTCTGATTTCTAACAGTGCCAAAAAGATTACAATTTGTCTTGATTTTGTATTGCTTTTACTCACATAAATTCTGCATTGCCTAATGATCCCATCTAAAGTGACTTGTGGTTTGTGTTGTTTTTTTAGCAAGATACTGAAGCAGAAAGACTTGTGAACAAAAGCTGCACACAAAGTGATTTCTTATTAAAAACCATGAAAAATCATTGGTTTTGTAAAAAAAAAAACAAAAAACCATACACATATCAGCAGTTTTCTTTTTGTCTTTGTACATTTAGAACCAGTGGTTCATAAAAGGACTGATCCAAAACCAGTGAAATCAATGAAAGTTTCTGGTGACTTCCAAAGGCTTTGGACCAAACCCAGTGTACACATTCACGGCTTCAAAGTAGGAGAACCATTAAAAAAAATGCAGTTTTTGGTGTCTAATGCTACAGTCTTTTGTGTTTTCATTATAACAATTACAACAGAAGATCTTTGTGCCAGATGTTGGGTCACTCACGAGAAACATCTGTTACCAGCACGCAAAACCTGGCTGGATCAAGGCCATTAGGAAAAATAAACAAAAATACATTCTTTGTTTTCCTTACAAAAATTATTGTAATTCTCCCAAGAACATGATCTTTCCCCACAAGAGGAAGATTTTGTGAGCCATATAGACTAAAACCTGAAGACATCAGATCAGTGCCAGCAAGAGCTTTCCTGGAAACTTCTAGACTCGTTTGGATCTGGCCTGAATCAAAGCAGAGAACCAGCTTCTTTTTTCTCTGACATAATAAATTTCTCTTTTCCTGCTGTCTGAGGATAAGATACTAGCTTCAGTAGAAGTTGTGCATAGGATAAGGGCATACATGATTCCTTTTTCCTTCCCCCATTTTTTTTTCTCCTTTTTTATTTTCTTTTTTTTTTTCCTTTTCCTCGGTGATCCATTTGGACTGGGCTCCATTTCAAGCTGTTTAGATTGTTAAATGTTTAGCAAGAAGTTAGGTCAGGCTTTGAGGTAAAAGCCATGTGTCACGTCAATTTTCAAATGCTAGTAGCCAAAGTTCACACAAGTTAGCCATGTACCCCAGTGGCGGAGGGGAATCAGTCCCACTGGATTTGCCCTTGGCAGAGCGTATTTGTACTGGTTTGTGCTAGCGGGAGAGATATGGCCTGGGACACAGACTGGAGGTCTTCTCTCTGGGAAGGGTCATGCGCTGAGCTGAAAACTTGGGGCCATGCCCAGCCATTCTTAGCAGCTGGGCTCACATCTGCAGAAGATCTCTGAGAGGAACTCCCAAAAGTATCCAGACCAACTGAGGGAGAAAGTCTAGTTTCCCTGCAAAGGAGCATAGCTATTGTGCTACTAAAATATCTTTAAAGTGATGAGGGAAGGTGGAAAGTTCAAAAATAATGGTGGTTGCACAGAGACTGTGATTTCAGATCCAGTGACTAAAATAAAATGCACTGGGGTCAGTGGTGATGGTGGAACATGGCCAAGGGTAGGGTAAGGATTAGGCCTATCCGAGGAAGAGGATGGGAGGAAAGGACTCATCAAGAATCTTCATATAAAATGTTGAGGAGACAGAGGAGTTTGGTGAAAGTGAAAATTTCTCTAAATACATAGGTTTTTTGCATGAATACATTGTTTTTTCAGTGGAAAGTGTGGATCTGCAGATCAACAGTTTTTCTCAGATCAAAGGTGAAATCTCTGATTATACAATCAAAGAAATTTTAAAACCTCAGAAGAATCAATAGTTTAATGACAATCCCTTCTTTTTTACTCTTATTTTACCCAACCTGTATTTGGTCATGACATTGTTCTCAGCTGTGCCCCCCCCCCCCCCCGCTTCCTGTTTTTAATAAAAACCTTGGGTTTGTTCTAGCACAAAGAAAGGAAAACTGGCCTCATGTATACCAGTTGCCTGTTATAATCTTGCTGTTGGTCCTGTACACCCAGGTAAGAGATGGACAGAAGTGCAATTGCTGTTGAGAACTGCAGAAGAGGGGAAGTTTAGGGGAATACTAGCTCGTTCCTCTTCATATGTGCATTTGCTCGTGGAGCTCATAGCATGCACTGCCCACGTGGGAGGCTGCAGATGTCAGGCCAATATTTTTCACGACCTGTCTCAATATTATTCTCCGCAAAGACCTCCGGGGTGATACTGCGAATCCCCTTAGTGAATTTTGCTTTTGCTGGCTGACACTGGCTCAGTACAACTTTCCTGCCTGGAAGGTCCTGGTCATATAAGGGAAGGAAATGCAGACGGTCACAAACCTCATCCTCTTGGAATGAAACAAAAACATGCCTCTCTGGGAACACCTGTTACTGGTTTAAATGTCTGTTTACACTTACCCTTAAAACAAGCTGAAACTCAAAGAAGGGTGGAGCTTGGAATGGAAAAGACAGCTGAGAAAGATCTGTCCTGCACGGGGTGAGGATTTTTAATTTGTAAAAAAACAAAACTCAGACAACCCTGTCTAGTGGTGCCTTGATGGGGCAATAGGAAGCTGGACCATAGAATATAACTTTAGTCTAATGTCAAGCCAAATGCCCAACAGGTGTAAATTCCTATAAATCACTGGAGCTTTCCTTCTTTATGTCATGTTGTTCTGTGTTGTGGGGCATACAGACAAGCCTCTGTTTGGGCTTCCTATAGGAGGTTAGAGATTTTTTATATGACCTGCCCCCTGTTTTCGACATCTTGCCATTGCTGTTTCAGACAAAATTGACTGGTCTGAATTGCCTTCTTTAACCTCTTTTGGTCACTCATTACCTCCTGCATGCTCATGCTCATCCTCATGCCATTGACTGCCCTTTGTTGCTCTCATCCCTCCCATTTATAATCAAGCACGCAAGACACATCTCCTAAAAGGGAAGCTGATCTTATGTCAGCTGGTCAATGTGATGGCTTGACAGCTGCACGGCAAAAAAAGTCCCTTGCTTCCTGGACTCACCCTGACAATTCTACATAACCTTATTGGAAGCAGAGGCAGATGTGCTGACCAGAGCCAGCACATGTTCCCTGACTAAGTGCAAGCTATCAGGAGTTAGTCATTCTGATTTGGAAGGAGAATTATTGCTTATACTTTGAAAACGGGAACATTACTTTTTTAATTATGTGAGTTTGCAGGGACATGTACAAGACCCTCTGCCACTGGAGTGAATTGTTTTGAAAGGCTCACCTATGACTGATGATGGAAATATTTAGTTTCTCAATCTCTACTCAGCTCTGCTAACCTATTTCTTTATTTTCTCCTGAGCATTAACTGTTCTGCCTTGAACATATTTTAAGAATTAAGAATTCCAAAAAACCTGCTGGCTGTTCTCCACCTTAAGAAAGTTTCTTGGAGTCTCTTGACAGCCTGGCTTTATCTATTTCTAATACAGATTAACTGACTGAGCAGAAATTATAATTTTTTTATCCTTACCTATAGGGTGCATTTTTTCCTGAAGCAGTTCAGCTAATGAGGGTAGTTTTTTGTGCACACTGGTTGAAATGGATGGAAGTTAATTCTTACAGGACTTTGGACCTGTCTTTAAGAAGGACAGGAGCACAATCCAACATGGCTAAAGGTAATACAGAGAGCAAAACTTAAAGACAGAACACTTCACCATGATCATTTCTAGGGGAAAATGGATGTCAGAGCTTTACTTTTCCTTGTAGGTCTCACAAAACAACTATATGGCATCGCACAGCCCAAACAACAGTTTAGAGTCTACTGATGCCCTAGATTTTAAAGGTCAGGACAGAAAGCAGAAGGGGAAAAAGAGTATAATTCACACTGTTGACAGCCTAAGTCAGATTTGCATTGATCTTTCTTTTGGCTTGCCTCCCATATAATACAGGAAAACTGGCATACTATAGGACATTTCTGCCCTTCGGATATTAGGACTGCAAAATCTGATTTCTCTGCCAGCAAGCTCCAGGGAAAATCTTTACCCATATTGTACAACACGTCATGCATAGTTGTAGCTGCAATCAGCTGACTGCAGAGACTGTCTGGGTTTTCTGCATCTGACAGCTGAGGAACAAATACTGTATGAATCTGTGGTCTACACAGCACACATCCAGCTGGCTAGCATGATACTGTAGGTTAGGACTTCAACAGAAGGTTAAACTTTAGTTTTCCTTATCTAACAACAATACTTATCCTGGCATGAGAAAAGTTGTTTCTGTTCAGCTTTCACTTATTGCTGTGATTTCAGGCATTTGTAACTACAGGCACATTGCTAAGGCACACAGAAGGTGTGAGGCTGAGAAAGAAGACAACACTCCATAGTTACAGCTTTTCATTAGGCTTGCATAGCTTCTTACAGATCTCATGAAAATAACAGTGGAAATCTTAAAGAAATTAAGAGAAAGGCTTACCCTTAATATCATTTTATTGAATGCAGTGGTAGATAATGTCCAAAACCTATTTCCCAAGCTGCGGTCTTGAAGTTTGACTACAGGTATGTTAACATTGATACACTAATGGAGTGGTAGAAAGTAGAGATTTTATCAAGTCAATCTGCAAATGAATGAATAAGTGCTTTCCTGACAAGCACTCAGTGCCTCAGCAGTTTTGAAGGCTTTTCAAACAGAAGCATTTCAGAAAAAGTAGTTTAGTTAATGTTGGAGATCCACTTTAGACAAAACAAAAGTTTACTAAATGCTGCAGAGATTTTTTCTCAGCATAAGCAAGATAATACCTTTAAGTAACAGCCATACTGACCACATAATGATAAGAAAACAAGATATTATTGGTGGAAATGTGTAGATACAGTTTGGGAAATAGATGTTATTCACTGTATTAAAAAGTTCAATAATTATTGAAATGAAATGTGAAAAGCTGAAATGCCAAGTACTTCAGGTAAGAGCTTGTCCCATAGAAATGGTGGTAACAAACATTGATGTCATATATATTACTTCTCCTTTTGATATTCCTCTTCCTGTTAAAAGGGTCAATGAAGCCACCACTGTAGCACTTTGACTGTTTAGTTCCAGATGCAACCCAAATGCTGCAGTTCATTACACAGGCTTTCAGACTGTGAAACCGTTATGATTTTCACCTAAGAAATGAAGGTGGACGTATTACAGAATAGAAGATTTGTATGGTAGACCACGCCCATAGTGAACAGACAAATGACTCCTCAAGATTCCAGCTCAGTCAGGTTATGGAAATTAACTTTCAGACAGATGCTACAAGCAGGTGGACTACAAATTTAGTGTTGGGAAATCAACAATTTGTTGCACTTCTTTCAACTGAAGTACTACATGTCTCTTTGCAAGGCTGCTGTGTCATGTTTTTATGATATATAGCGATAGTCTCAGATGTTGTTAGCACAAAGCAAACACCTGTTTCCTTTGGCCTGACCCAATATCCACTGAAGTTAGGAGAAAATCTGCCAATGATTTCAAGTCATTATCATTATACGTAGGGGTTTTAGCATTTTGAATGGCTGCATTTAATTATTGCATGTTAATAATTGCTCTTGTTGTTACCCCATGTTAATGCCAAGAAAGAAACTGATGCATAGAACTTTTCGGTGGTCAGTCATTAAGCACCATAAATGTTTTTAGGGTGACCAGCTAGGAGAAATACACCCACATTGCTAAGTAGCATACTTTGGCAATGCTGATCATATAAATATTTTATTTAAAAGTATAACAGGTTTACTAGCAGCAAAAAGGTTGAAAGAGGCTTTACATTAATTGAGGTATTAAATATTGTGGAGGTGATGACTCATTACACCCTTTCTGGCACAAAATATGTATCAGGAAAACATATGCTCATGTTTTGAAAGTCTTGCAAAAGCCTTGCTGGAATGTCAGGCCTCTCTTGATGAGATCATTTTCTGCATGCTTAGTACATAGAAGTACTAAGTGCAAGTAAAAGGAGCAGATACCAGTCCTATAAAGCATTTAGCCAGGGCACAGCTGGCAAAAACAACTATTTAGTGTAGTCTGGTTAAACTTTGGTTTTAATCTCAAGATGAGGAGTTCAGAAACAGCTCTATAAAAGATCATGAAAGAAAACCATATGGAGTTCTGGGCTGCTGAAAAGCACAGATAAACATGTTGGCCTACAAAAAGCTGATTACCCTTTAATTCTGTACAACAGCAGTGCCTGAACATGGCGTTCAAAGTCAAGAACTGCATTTGGGTTTATGCCAGCTATGGGACCCCTTTTGGTTTGAGACTATGAAAAAGGATGGAGTCCCAGCCAGAAGGGGTGTTATTAGTAGAGCTCTTTTTTAACATCTGTAAAAGCATACAGAGAAAAGCTTAACGAAAAGCTAATATCAACCAAGAAAAATGTTTTTTTTAACTAGTCATGTTAACCTATTTGTATAAATGTTGATGAACAAATACAGCAAAATCTCCACCCACTAAAATAGTCTCTGGTCTCCCCAAATGGCTTCCCAAATACTCAAGACTCATTATAATAAGGGCTGTTATCCGCACAATCTAACAACTCCTAATTGGCATATGTAAGCATAGACAGAGTTTTATTATGTGAGTTCAGAGGCTGGTTCCATTGTACCTCATTGTTTCTGGCTTTGGTGATCTTGATTGTCTGTTGCACATTATAACAGCTCTGTGATTAAGAGACTGGAATTATCTACTAAGCATTGCTCAAAGCATGACAGGATAAAAATGGAAAGATGTGTTTCAGATCAACACTGATGAGTAGTTTATTAAAGTATGAACAACTGACTGCTAATAAGAACACAGCCATGATTTCCTTATGAATATGAACCAGTTAAATGAGTAACTCTTCTGTAAGTTTGTACTTGGCAAGGCTTGTTCATTAGTCTGCAAGCAACTTCTTTTCTGCATTCAATGTAGAAGGTCGGGTGAGTTAATAAAATGGGGGAAAATAAAAATACTCCAGAGCGATTCAAGCAGTCAAAGATAAATTATACTCTTATATCTTTTGAGACCAAATCTTTTACTTGGTTGCTTGCACACCATTCCCTTTGACATCAATAGGCATAACTCAAACAGGTATTAAAGCAAAACTTAGCACTGGAAATTATATTGATATGCTGCATTGATATTTCAGAGCTGCTGATAAAATGCTACAAACTACATATTCAAATACTTGTATTTCAATAATAAGACAGGTCAGAATCTGCAAATATGTATTATTGTCACAGTGAAATATTAATGTTAACTTGTTAGCAAAATCTGTTGTGGTTCATGAGAGGCATATCATGTCTTATGATGTCTTTGAGACACTGCCATATTTCATCTTTTACCAAAACCATCGTGAGATCCTAATCCTACTGAAGTCTCTAGGAGATTTTGCACGAAGTGAAATTGAGAATTTACTCAAGAATTACTAAGTTCACAGGGGGGTTATATGCCATAGCTTATTTGGCTTGTCATGAAAACCTGATTCTGATTAGTTTGTAGTCAGATTCTCCAAAAACCAGTGGCAGAAGAGGGATCTATTTTCCATTCACATAGTGGTAATAAGAAGCTTTTTTCATATAGTGCAGGGCCTGGTCTAAAGTCAATGTAAAAGGGAATTGGAGGTGAGAATGTAGATTCATACCCTGGGATAGATATATTCCTCAGGATTAAAGAAAGCACCAAGACAAGACCATCAGTGATGGATCCCAAATAGAAAACATTAAGGTGGATCAGCTGGCTCTGAGTTGATACCAGCAACAAGAGAAGCCTAAGCCTTCTGAAGCTCTGAAAAGTATAGTTGATTAAAAGGTCCTTGAGATTTCAAGATGTCACTAACAACTCTTAAGGCAGCAAATGAGAACAGGTAAGTCAGGAATTTGGTCAAGAACAAGGGGAAACAAATAAAAATCCTGCAAGACATTTCTTGGTTTTGTTCTGTTTATCTAGATGCTTATGAAGGTCACTACTGTCATGATGTCTGAAGATATCTTAAGTATTTAAGAATAGACGTAATAGTTTATCTTCTCTTCTTTCTTGCTCCATAAGCAAAGCAGCATAGGGATTCCCCACATAGGAATTTTCTTCAGCTACAGCAGAAAGGTATAGTTAGATCAATATAGTAGTGGTGATTAATGTCTTACAAAAATTGGCATTCTCTAAAAGAGGAGGGAAATTTTTCTCCCTTTAGTTTAAGTCACTTTCAAAATGGCATACATTAAACTGGAAAAAGATGTACTTCATCCAGAATACAGTATTGATATTTTTGAAACAACAACAGTTCCTATTCACAACTCAGCCTTTGTGATTTGACTTTTGCAGGCAGATAATCCTTACATCATTAGACTTTGTTTTTGTTTGTCTTTCTTACATGGACATGTGGACATGAGCATGTTGTAGTTGAAAAGATTAACATGGAAGTCCTGGTCTACATTTGTTAAAACTAAGTACTCATTCATGTTTAAAAGATATTTCTAAATGTTCTAAAATTTGCTTGCTAATTCAGAATGTCTCTGTATGTGGTGTGAGAAAAATGAGTAGTGTTTGTGCTCCAAATGTGGGACTATGTATAAATATGTTCTACAAAATATAGTAAAAAAAATTTAGAAAAAGAAAAAAGCCCTCAACTTATAAAATATTTCCTGTCACATTCTTGGTGCTCAAACTCTGCTTATCTTTTGGTGGATTTCAGTCTTTTAACAGTTATCTCTGCCAACACGTGAAGCTTATTTGGCCTTTGGAAAAACAGTACCAGAGATGATGTTAAAGGAAGTTGATGGCTTTCGAAATTGGCTGAAATAACAGAACAGCACCTATGCAACACAGTCACAATAGATCTGCATACAAACTTTCATCTTGGTGCAAGAGGACATGGTGTAGTCACTATCCCTGATTGACACCTAAGTGATACTACCTGTTCAAATACTACCACTGGCAGAGTTGCAAAAATGATGTGTGGACGTGTTTCTCTACTAGACGGGGACTACTTGCAGTAAGGAAACATTCCTTCCTGATTTTTATAGCTAAATCAAAAGGTTATCTAACTACTATGAGATTGGTAATAACTGCTCATGATCTCTACAGTTCAGTGCAAATTATTTTTTCCATGTGAAGGAGTCTTACACAAGAGCAAACCATCCATTGATCATTTAGCACTGATTAGTCAGATCAACAGTAAAGGCAGTTGGGATAAGGCATTCCTGTTTTTTGAACAATGGATTTAGGTGTCCTTAAGATGAAGAGATTCCTGGGGTACATATCCCTAGCATGAAGTTTTATAACATTTTAGATTCTTAAAACTTTCCTGAGCACAAAGCTGGAGAATGGCAGGGGTATAGGTCAGTAGAGCTTAATTTATACCTCTGTTTCTTCATGGGAATTCTATTCTCTCTCATTTTAAATCAAAGCAGTTGTTATACACACACACACGCAAAACCTTTATGTTTTTCATGCAGTAAGATTTCATTAGCCAAGATTTATGACCTAAGTGACAAATCCAAATGTATTTTTGGAAAATGAAAATTCTATCCTACTTTGCTAAACTATTCTCTGGGCTCACTGACATAAGGAAAGTGAGGGATCTCTTTTTTTATTTAAACTCCCCATCCTTACCCACCTAAATTTTATTTCCATTTATTTCTGATCCTCTCAACTGTATAAAATCTTTACACTCTTGTGTTGGTTCTTCCACTTCCTAGTTGTGTCACTGCTCTCTGTAATGAATTTTCTGTAGTCACTCTTTACTGTGTGAGTGGTCAACAGGCTCAGACTTTCCCATGAGCTGTACTGCTTCTTGGTCATCACTGATCTACCAACAAAAACATCTCATCTCTTAAATACATGTCATAGAATTTTACTGAGCTGGTGTGGTAGCAGTGGAGGACAATGCTTTGCAGTTATCCCTTGTGCCACTAATAGCTTTCCTGAAGCTTTAGTAAATGAATCATGGGGATGTTCTAGTAGTGACTCAGAAATCATCCCACTTCATTACACAATTCATTGATATTTGATGTTTAATCTATGTGTGAAATTTTTTTAATGAAAAAACCTGACTAAAGAAGCAGGAAAAAAGCCCACCCTAAATCACTTGACACAGATCTTGCATTCCTGATCTTAAATAAGCTTTTTCAAGTTATTCTTTTTTATAACTCCCCAAACAGGAGCTGTATTAACAACATTTATGTCCAGAAGTGATAAATGTAGTTTGTTGAAAAAAATGTTATAAAGAGAATGAGACATAGGCGGGGTTCATTATTAACAATTAAACAAGGAGTTTTCACATGCAAAAAAAAAAGGTCTTTTTAGTTGCCTACTTTGTAAGAAGATAGTCAAGAAGGTGGTAGTCAAAAAGTTGCTTTTGCAGGACACTGAAGTACATACCAAAAAGTTTTAGATGTTCTCTAATTAAAATTGGTAAATCTTTCACTGTTGAAAAAAACCCCTGATATTTATTTTTTGCTGGAAATATTCTACAACTGTGAATATATACTCTTAGGGCCAGATCCAGAAAAGATGGTTAGGTATATGAAGAATGGTTTAGGCAGGATCCAGACACTTCTGTCTAACAGGCCAATCCACAAGACTTACAAGACATTACTTACTCTTTGTTGAATACTTGTGGAAAGCCTGAGGTTGCATAGGCCTGATGTTTTCCTAAATTACATAGGTTTCCTCTTAATTATGCAATGATGGAAATGCCAGAGCTAGCTCTGACCTGATCTAATATATCCACAAAGAAGAATGAAGAATTGTCCAGAGATGCTAATTTGTGCCTCAATGCAGTATAGCTGTGTTAGCTTAGCTCTGAACACCGAATAATAAACCCTGTTTTTCAAAAGGGTGGATTTAGGCTCAGGTATGTGTTGACAAAACTATACAATTTCCAGTTTGGATGAGGCACAGCTAAACCTAGTTTGGTGGTCTGTGCACCATGGTATAGACCATGCTGCAAACAACCAGAAACACCACTAGCACAGCTGAACTGAGTATTAGAGTTGGAAACAGTGGTAAGTGGACATCAACAACAATAATAAAATCATTTTTGTGACTTAAAAAAAAAAAAAAAAGAACATTTGCCAACCTAGGTACAGACAAATACATATTCCTTGTCTTAGGCACAGTGTATATTCTAAGAATTATGTAGTATGCTGCAATTATTTAAGTAGTGCCCCACTACTGCCATCAAGCAATGGCATGGTAGAAACAGAAAGTGATAGCTGAAAAAATGCTGGTGTTCCTTCTTTAGTAAATCACAAAGATTTTATAGATTTTCATTGTTAGCTTTACCCTAATTACACCTTGAAAAAATGAGATGAAAATCAAGCTTATTCTTTAATATGTATTTGTAGGAGAAGAAATGATGACTTTTAGAAGCCATGGATTTAGAAACCTCATAGGTTTTCTCTTGAAGGTGGTCCACAGTCTTAAAAATAAACTGATAGCCCCTTCCAAAATATCTATTGTACTGTGTTTTATTTTTTGGATCTCTGGGATGTGTGTTGCTCTGACATCATCACTGATAGACTTAACTTCATTGTACAGGGAGTAGTGTCCCCTAAGAAAATGTTTTGAAGGTCAGAAAACTGAAGAAAGTAATATATTCCTTGCTGTTAAATACAGAACCCCTAGAAGTAAATGTGAATATAACAAAGGTAGATTTTGTATTCAGCTGTTACTCTGCAGCTTTGCCTTTTCCCTCCACCATGAAGGACTGCACACAGATCTAAAAAGATCATACCATTCACTTTTCACAAGTTGTGAAACACAGGAGCACTTTTACTTGAGTTTAATAGCATGGCTGAAGAAAATCCATGTACAGCTGTTCTACAACTTTGTAAGTCTTTGTAATGTTAAACATTAGAGTGCTCTGTACTCAAACCAGAGATAATTTCCTGACTACTACTTAGCTTATAAAAATCTTAACCTGTTCCAAACCCAACAATTCCTGGAAGTTATTATCCTTCTTTCCGTAAAAAGTACAAAACAGCAGAAGTGAAGCTAATGGTTTAAAGAAATGAATAAGGAAACATCCCTTTCCTACATATCAAACTGTGGTGAAAGTTCATAGTTCAGTTTAACATCTTTGCAGCACACAAAGGATGAAACAGTCATACAGGTTTCTTCCTTTCTCAAAAGAAGATATCCATATGGGCAGGCAGATGTGACATGGGGCCAATGAGAGACCTGAGATCTTCAAAAGAAGCACCTGGAGACTAGTCTGGATGCTTTGGAGTGAAAAAAAAAACCCCACCAAACAGCAATAGATGCATGCTTTGGTAATTGAATCCCAATCCCAGTTTCAGTGATGAGCTGAACACAAATTCAAAATGATTCTCTAACTTACAAGAAAAATAAGGAGGCCAGTCAGGCTGCAAAATTGACAATGTTTTTCTTCTCTATGTTCAAGTCAGGGTCTATGAGACCAGAGACTAACTGATTTGCTGTCTAAATGTGAATGAGTCTCTTTTAATGTTATTTCTCTGTATGGAAAATGTTCATAATGAGATGCAAAAAAACCTTGTTCACCTGTTTCTGTTCACAAACAGAGAATTTCTGTAGTCATTAGTAGTAGATTATATTTTGGAACTATAAAATTCATTAAAAGCCAAAGAATAAACAGAGTCATAGTAGCTTTGTTTTGAACTCTTGGAAGCAGAAAAGGCTGTATTCTCTATAAGGAAGATGATATTTCATAGAGGTTCATTCAGGCAATAGAAACCATAATGAATACTTAGAATATATCTGAGTAATGTTCAAAATCTGTTTTAGATGGCTATGATGGATAGTGATACAATGATATTTGTGAAAACATCCTAATTTATATTCATAATTTTTTGCAAAGATTTCTGTAAATGTGATCACACTAAGAGCTGTGAGCATAGGAACAACACAAAGTTAATATCCTGCATTACTTTGATAGCCAAGGCTATTCAGAGGAAATGTTCCAGGCAAATATTGCCATGGTTCAGGATATGTTACTGTGACCCTACCTGAATAACCTTCGTCATCCATAACTAAGCTATCAGTTTGATAACAATAAGGTGACAACACTGAGGTCAGGCTGTCTTTAAGTAGGAAAAGCACAAAGACAGAAAGAAAAAACACTTCCATTTAAACGATAACATCATGGGCTCTTAACTCATATTGGTTATTTGCAGTTAATGAATATTTAAAATAATATTGAAGACCAAGTATGTGAGCTTGGGCATTTACTTAGGATATCAATTTTGAGTTAAAACCTTCAGAACAGCTCAGACTAAACCCAGACTGCTTTTACTGCTAAATTAGTTCAAAGTAATTGACTTGAATTATGCACACTCTGAGCTTAAGCTGTGCAGACAAATCCTTAATGGGTCCGGTTTTGCAACCCTTTCTCTCACATAAGCAATCCATATTTCTTTAAATAGTCTTAATTTCCTCCTTGGACCTCTATGTGTTAATAAAGTTCATAGAATCAGGACCCCTGTGCTAATACAGAATGAGCATAGAAATGTTAAACATTAAGTATATTGGAGTTGAAAGACATTGCAGTGCCAAATGGGGAAAATTCTCAGAACAGAAATGTGACATCACTTAGTCACAAGTACTGCCAGGTCTAATTGCAGATCCACGTTAGGAAGTTGCCTTAAAAGCATGTACTTAATAATAGGTGGTTATCCATGCAGACATGTATCAGCACTTTTAGCTGTTTTTGCATACTAAAACTGGTTTGTTTATGTAAACTCCAGCCTCATTTACACAATACTAAAATTGCACAGTTAGCCAGTATCACACATTATTTCTTTAACTGTTCAGAGGAAGGGTGTTTGTTGCACATTCTGAAAAATGTCGTTTATGGCAGTGCCAAAAAATGTAGAGCAGGAGCCTATATGTATCCCAGAACAATGGGGTTTTTTTCCCACAAATTGTACTACAGTGGTGTGAGAGAAAAGTGGGATAATGTCTTTGTCAAATTAAGAGTCAAGTACCACCCATTTTGTGGAATTGCTCATAAGATACCCTATACATATGGGTTTTTCTAGATACATAGTTTATGAGCAGCCATACGTAAGTAAAGGATTAAGTTCAATGAAATGCACAGTTATCGTAGAGTCAGCATTGAAAAATTAATTTTTGGCACACTTGGGACTTTGAAGCAACTGTAATGTGGTAGAAGTCTGGATCTAAATGAAATAGATAAGTCAGAATCTGATTTATATTTTCATTGATCTCAATAGGAATTGAGCATATTCAGTGTTTCCAGAATTGATTTCCGACTGTAGGCACTGCCTAGCATGATAAATGCCACATTTTCTGTGAGGCTTTTAACTGAATTCCAATTTCTGCACAAACCATAGAACTTCAGTTCCTGAGGTGCATTGCATCCCTCATTTTGGTCCTGCTTTAAGCAAGCCATTAAATGCATTTTCACTTTAGACTTTCCTGCAGTCAGTACAGCTATTAATGTTTCCTCATGTGTTTTAAGTGCTCTCCTAATTGAGGGTCATACTAAAGTGGGTTGTTTTCCAAATTATCTTTGACAAGCACAAATCCACTGTACTCACATTGTTTTTTACCAGCTACAAAGAAATGAAGAGCATTGGATTTTCTCTAAAGAAGGGGTTTCCAGATGTTTTTCGGCAGTCTTTCTTCTGCCGTTTTCTCCTCCTTTTTATCCTGCTTTCCGCTAACCAACCCCAAGCCACTGCCCCTCTCTTCTGCTCTGATCCTGCCCACCAAATCCCTTGCAGCTTTCTCCTTGTGGCAGCATCAACTCCTTAATAAAACATAAGCAATAAACCCAGGAAATAACGTGGGCTGTTCCCATCCCACATGTTTAATGTTGGATTGCCTTGCTAGTGAGGAATTGGTCCTCATGGTTCAAAACTCTGTTTCACCCCGTGCTCGGAGCCTCACCATGATTATTCTCTCAGCCATGTTCATTACTAGTGGGCAGAACTGAGTGTAACTAACTCATTTACTTTCTCCTTCACACATAGGAGACTTCTGCTGAAATATCACAATAAGCAAGCTATCACAACAGTTTAGTCCATAGTAATTCATTCAACTCAAAGGATGCAAATTCAGGAGAGATACTGGGCTGATTTCTTGTGCTGTTGGTGTGCATGGGGTTAGTTTTCTGATAAGTGGAGAGCCTACGCAGCTTCCTATGGAGCTGTGGGAGAAAACAGTCCCGGCTGTAGTTTCCACCACAGTAAAAAGGACATCCACTTTTTATTTAAGAAGAGATGGGACTAATGTGTTATCTGTTCATTCCCAAACTGTTTTTGTTAACTGCAGGCACAAAGGTGTCTATCCCTTCCTCTTCCTCAGCAAAACGACAGGTGACCTAGGGACTGAGCTCACTTACATCACCTTATTTTGTGCTGCTGAGCTGGAAACATTTTTCATTTGTTTACATTTTGGACATGCAGACAGTATCATGTTTCACAGAAAAGTCAATAGGATTTATACAGGACAGTGCATAGCTAAAGGGTAAAAAATGTCATTATGTAATGTTAAAGAAAGGTCACCTTTATTAATTAATGTATGTGTAGTTGAAATAAGAAGATGGCCTTGCAGTTCATTGTTGCAACAGTGTTTGATTAGTATTTAGTCCTTTTTAATAACAAGTAGCTTTCCCCACCACTGATTTAGCCAGGTAGAATTATATGATCTTCCCAGAAACGAGAATCAGTAATCAGGTGAGTGGAAGGCACTGGGAATGGCTGCTGATCTAGATTTCCCAAGGTTACTGTTTTCAGAGTTACCAAGGTAAATGTAGCATAACTCCTGCCGAGTTATCCTTTAATACATCAGTATCATAAAGGAAAGGGGTCTGACCCTGCATATTCTGATGACACTTCATTGCTCCTCACTTTACTGGTCTTCTTTTTATACTTATGGATATGATTTCTTGTACATATTATCAGTCCTGTTAAAAAACTACTAAATACAATAGAGTGACACAAGCCTATTTAGTTTGCAGTTCAATTACTTTTTTTTTTTTTAAATAAAGTTGTATGTGGAGCTTTTGATTCTCCTTGAATTAGTGCATCATTTCTCAATGCCATATCTCAAATTAACTTCACCTGAAACAGGCTGAAAAACTGATTTGGCTCAGGTTGGTTTGGAATTTGGTTTAACCTTTTTTTTTTCTGCAAATTGCAGTGAACTTTCAATGACCATTGACCAAACAGTGAGCAGCAATGGAAGAGAATCAGATGTGTCCGTGTTTCTTAAGCTTTACTGCAAATGTTTTCCACTCTCCTTGGTGGACCAACATCATCCAGGGTTTAAATTCACCAAGGTCAGTGAAGTTCTACCAAAGAATAAATGGGCTCATTAATTTTTAACAGAGTGCTAAAGGAAACTCTGATTGTATTTTGAAACTCCAGCTCTTTTCTTTCAAAAAGAAAAACAAAAAAAGGAAATATTTATACAAAAAGAATATTGAAGCATCACCTAGTTAGTAAACTGTGTACTGGTGTGAAATTGGGCATGTTTGCTAGTGTAGTTTTAAAGTGTTTGGAGAATGTATACATATTACTGAAGGGAGTTTTGGCACTATCACTTGATACCTGGATTGCAACAAGCATTTCTTTTATTACTGACAAATAGAAAGCATGTGTTTGGCATTATTTATTGTTTTCTGTAGAGCATGTGTCAAGATCTGAAAGTGTGTATTTCACCAGTCACGTACTAAGTTTAGTTGTTATAATTAAGTTGCTAATATCTGGCATGGTAACCACTCAGCGGGATTTGATTTGACAGTTTAGGAGACTGACTTGGCACCTCTGGAAGCTGAGGGGGAGACAGTCAGCAGCACACTGAGATAAATACCATCACTTTCTTAATGATTCAGATCACATTTTCCAAAGCAGTCATTAATTCTGATCCTTCCATTCCGAGTGAAGAAGCAGAAACTGTCCATCAGTAATCTCACTTGACTAGAGCTGTAAAAAATGTCACTTGGCTAGAGCCCCCCAAATTAGGGGATGTTTTGCATATGGTTCTTTGTGTGTGTGTTGCTGCTATTAAACAGATATTATTTTTTTTTAAAGAATACAATCAAGACTTCAAAACTTAACATACAGTTTCCCCCTAAAATGGTCATTTCAACATGTTCCCCTCTGATTCTGAAATTCCTAGAAGAGCTGGTCAAAACTGAGCATTGCTATTCCATGAGAAAATCTCACAATTCAAAATTACTTTAAATTTGCATTGAAATGAAAACAACTTACTTTGCAGCTTTGAAACAAATGTTTCTAAGTGAATTATGTTTTATTTTTTCTTATTATTATCACTTTTATATATGTATGTACGTGTATAAGTAATTAAGAAATGGCATTTTTAAATGTAAAATCAAAATTATTATTCCTAACATTCAAAATAGCATCTGGCATTTAAGTGAAATTTCAGGCAGGTAAGTGTGCTTCTACAAAACGTTTTTATTTTGAGAACTTTCTTTCAATGGAAATAACATTTCACAGATATTTAGACTTCTGGCAGTATTTCATTACGAAAATGAATATGGGCTACATATTCAATGCTAAAGTAACTAGCAGGTTATAAGTGTTATACACACAACGAAAATCTGGAGTTACATGCTACAGTTTGGGAATTTTCCTTTGTTTCTTCATAATGTTCTGAAGAATTCAAAGTATTCAAAATACATAGACATGCAAATGAAAAATTGCGTTAGCTTGACAAAATAGTCGTAGTGGTTGAGATGATCAGAAAGCCTCTATTCAGTCTCTGTTTTTTCATATACAAATGATAAACATTTCATATAAATCAAAAGACACAACTGAAGTATGTAATCCTAGGCTGCATCTATACTACTGAATAAAACAGGCCAGGGAACTAGTCTCTGGCCCTGGGGCCAAGTAGCCTGGCACAGCTTGCCTCTGTACAGCTAAACTGCTAGCTGGCATGAGCCAAAACTGCTCAAGGAGCATTGTAAGCAGCATGGATGATTGCAGACCAGTGCTCCAGTCTGTGCCCCAAATTTCTATTATTGACTAGCAGAGACATAGCCTCAGTGACGCTTGGAAATTTGCCTCTGCTAATAACGAAATTGGTACAGTGAGCTATATGGAGGCAGAGAGAATATTTGATAGCTTACATTAAAAAACAGCAACAGCACAAATCTTTAAAGGGTTGGAGCCCTACCAGTATCAGGAAACTAAAAGGAAGAGCAGTTAAAGTGATAATGTTTTCTTTAAAGCAGTTCTTGATTTTCTTAATTTGGAGTGGCAGTCATCATTTCAATATACAAAGCAATATAATTGTGGTCATTAACTTTCAAAAAACATATTAAGAATGCATGCCTGTAACCTACGCTTCACTAGGAAACAGTTTGGGGATATGAATAAGCTATGCTATACTGTTGTGCAGTGAGTAAGTAACAGGTAATGTTTTTCAAAATTGAAATAGGGAGCTATGTACTGAAAATTGCCTATCTAGTTGAAACTGGGAGCCTCATGTTTTTGCAGCAGCACAGCACTCTCATTCTTCCTAGAAGAGAAGTGAGTGACCACATGACAGAGGAGATCAGCAACGTGATCAAAACCCTCTCTTCTTACCTCCCATTTCCAGTAACTGTATGTTTCGAGGCATGGGAGAGTTTTGCCCACTCACGGCAGTTTTTTCCCATGATAGCCGTGGCATGGCTCCATGTTTTGTCTGATCCTTAATTTTGCCATTTTTTAGTCTTTTTAGGAAAAGAAAAAATAGATTAGAGGGAGTATGACAGTGAAAAGTTATCTGGTTAATTGTTCTCAGCAAAAAATCTTCTGGATGATGTATCTAGGCTCAAGTAGAATTAATGGACCCCAGCACCCCCTGCGTGAGAGGATGGGCAATGTTCCTTCCACCATGCTTTTATTCAAGAGAAACCATTTCATACAGAGATCCAGGGCTGAGAGAAGCTTAAGTCCTGCTCCAAGGCAATCCAGGAAAACCAGCCCACATGTAAGCAGATGAAGTCATTCCAGCAAACATTCGGTAGAGATGATCTGAGGACTTTACATATAGCCGGCACTTTATGACGCTATGGGGCAAGCTCCGAGTGGGGTGCAAGACTTGGTCTCCATTTTATCAAGGGATGTATTCCCTTCATCTTAAGATGAAGTACATTGTGCATGGCTGTTCGTTCACATCACATTGGTAACTGGGTCTTGCATATAAACCCTGTTTCCAAGTAATAACTTTTATCTGCTGCCATTAATGACCATTGATTTTTTAGCAAATTTTATTACAGCGAGCATCTGCTAGGATCTGTCAAAGGGAGGCAGAAAGAGCTCAAAATACTTGAGCACTCCAAACAGGAGACTTTTCCTTTAAATATTTGTAGTGCTATCAGTCACATTAACATTTTTCCAGCCACTCTCACTCCTGGTGCCCCTGGTTTAAGGTGCTCAGTTATCTGAATTAGCAGGGCTTGCACAGGTGTGACCAAGGGCAATAATTAGCCCATTCATTCCACAGTTTGTGCTTCTTTGAGGATCCCTGGGGAACATATTACTGGCAATGGGTATTTGTGGCACTTAGTAGTTTCATGTTCAAAGCTGAATACAATATCTTACTGTGTAAATCTCCTAGGATTAACACTTTGATTAAATCTGAGACTGGACATGCTTGCCTGGGAAGAATGGGGAAGAGTTTGCTTTCTGTCTGCCTGCACTTTATAAGCCTAAGGGAGGCAGAGTGATTTTCTTAGGCTACTGGTTCATCTATCAGGTACAAGCTGTTAGCCCCTTTCCCAGCAACATGCAACAGGTTTCATCTGAAAGCTAAAAACTCAGAAAATGCAAGCACTGCACAAAATGCATCAAAATGTGAACTAGTACTTTATGCCTCATTTCTGTTGCTCCAGGTGGAGGGAGCTCTGCCTGAGAAAAGACAGCCAAATTTCACCCGCCGCACACTGCCAAACTGGAGATGTCAGCCAGAAATATTTTGGCAAGTGTGTTACTTATCACAATCCAGAAGGCGTTATAACACAGTGAAATTGTGGCTGTTAAACACGGAATCCCACTCTTCAGAGCAACCTTGTGAGGCCACCATTCCAGTGTTTAAAAATTCCTGTTACACATGACCTTATCAGATGGCCTTATTTACATTCAGCTACAGGTGTCTTTACTCATACTGCATGACTAAGATGGGTGGAGATACCTACAGAAAAGAACTTTTCTTCATTCACTTCCAAGAGCTGCAATATACAGCTTTAGGTGGGCAAAGCAGTCTGGGCTAGGGGTTCAGGAGCATTTAGCACTGGCTTAATTGTTCCCACTGCAGCTGATAGGAATTTTTTAATGGTTTGAACTCTTGAAAATGCCATTACATCTGGTTTTTTTTATATTCAGCACTCAAATCTGCTTGCTATCTTCAGAGTTCTTCTACTTCAGCTAGCCTCCTGATTAAAAATGTAGTTTTTGTGAGTGTAAAAACTGAGGAAGCTTCCTTTCTTACAAATTTATGTGTTGTCCTTTGATTCTTCTACAGTAAGGTGCAAGTCCCTGTACGGCTGTAACCATACAGCTTTCCCATGGATGGACTCTCTTGTATCTAATGAATATTGTCCTGTAGGATCTAAAGTTTTCATGAAACTTAGGAGAATATCTTATCTCAGCCAATGTTTTCTAAAGTGACAGGCAGAAGAGAGGAAAAACGTATCTATTGCAGACAGTGAGGGCAGCATGCCTGCAATTCTGTAGGAAGCCAGACTGAGAAAAAGCATTTAGGGAAGGTGGAGCACATTGAACATGTCATCCAAGATTTCTGAGCTAAAGCAGGGCTTTTTAATTGCATGTGGACCTAATGAGTGCTTGTGAGTTCTGCAGATGGCTAATATGCAGTGTTGGACACCTGCATAGAAGAATAGTGGGAGGGGGGTCAAAAACATAGTGAACAAATAAAGTGATGTCCTCTGTCTGGCCAATGAGTCATTTTTCCTCCAGGTCCCATACTGTAGGTCTCTGCAGAACTCTATTGCTCGTGTTTTCCATAGCTATCCCAGGCACCTGGGTTTGTGAACCCTGAATGTTTCCTTTCACTGAAGCAGAACCATAGAAAACTTCAGAATAAAAGAACTTTCTGTAAGGGGGGGAGAGAAGAAAAAAAAGAAAAGAAATTGAATCTTCTATTTAAGTTAAGCATTGCTTGTCTATTGAATCTGTAGCAATCAATTTCCTATACAGATCCTTGGTCTCAATGCCCTTCCTGCTCCCTATCTTAGCTCCCCGGGTGTGCTTTGAGCTGGCATCTCACATTTCCTGCAATCAGCTTTGGTGAATCCAACTCATGGCTTGCACCGCCACTGCCAGTTTGTTTGCTGATTTTATTTTTTCTGGATTGCATGTGAGATATTACTCATCAATATGACTAGTCAAGAGATTTAACAAGCAAAGTATCATCCAATGAACGCATGCCTGTACTTCAGCCTGACTGAGCCAGCTGTCAGGGACAGCAACAGCTGCTGATTCATGAAAGGAATGGAAATATTTCTTTGTTAAATCGGAGCACATCCAGCAAAATCTGTCTTAAATGAAAATGACTGACTACAGCTATGCATTAAATAATCCCAAGTGGAAGTCTGGTGGTGGGGAGGAGTTTTGCAATTGCAGAAATCCCTTTTAACCCAAAAGTTGTAAAGAAAGGGAGCATTGATTCTCTAATTTCCCAAGATTTATTCAAAGTCCAATGAATTTAGCACAAATCCAATATAGGCAGGTGATTCTGCTAGGTGAAAAAGTCCACATACAGATCCCCACTGTCTTCTGCATCTGACGGGTTTTGTCTTAGTCTTCTGTCTCTCATTTCTTGAGGTGTTGCTGTCACCCTCCTTTCTTAAAAGGATAAGCATACACACGCTTACATATCCTCATTTTCACAGCCCTAATTGCAGTCTACATAGGTATAAGATCCTGCTGAAAGCTGTTTTCCCCAAATCCCTCTACTTTGTCTTCAGACAGACCCCCAACTTTGCAAGCCTCAACATCAGCAACAAACTTACTGTGGACCAGTACATGGCATGTGAGACACTTACCAGCATCTCTATAATCCACACAGTAATGGCTTCCAAAACCAGAACCATCAACATTCTTGGACCTCCTACAAACCCTTCTGATAATGTAACATATTTCTCTCATGGCAACAAATACCTTTATAGAAACTATAGAGACGAAATGAACCAACCATCATATATCAGAATGAATTCAATCAAGCACTTGGAAAAGGATGGGGACACTCAGTCCCCAGGAGGAGAATGTCATCCGTGAAATTCCATCACTAATGTCTCAGTCCTGAACTTCAGTGGAAACCTACAGAAAAATTTTCTAAGATGAGTCTGGGCATTAAAATCATGGACCAGATGGATACATTTGTTTCATCATACATACTGATTTCTCTCCTCCAGCTAACCACTTCAGAGGTGTTATTTCATGGGTTTAAAGCATCTTTTCTTTGCACTATGGATACGAAGTAAATTTTTTTCTCAGATAGCTGATTAATTAGAACAGTTGTTTTGTTTTTTTTTTAATTTAAATTCAGAGTATTCATTCTGAAACTGTATTTAGCACTGAAATTTGCTTCTTCCTCTTAGAAATGTAGGCTTGTCTGAAAGTTTGTGTTTCTTTTCCAGCTCTTTCAGTTGGTTTTATAAAAGGTATTATCTACCACAATATTATTTTCCTATTCCACATCAAAAATCGTCACGACCACAAGTATAGTAATACTTCTTTGTGCATTCCTTTTTCACTCAGTAAAATTATAAATAACTTAATAATATTTCATTCAGAACTGTCCACCCCTAGAAGTAATAATTACTGAGGTTCCACATAAAAACTGTATTTGAAAAACTGGAGGTTCTGGAGATCAGCAGTGATTTACAAATTCAGTTCAATTTGTTATGTTAATTCTATGTTTTCATACAGGAACACAGGTGCACTCAATAAAATTGAAGGATCCTCATGTTTTCTGAAACTGTAAAGCTTTTCAAAGCAAACCTAATTTTGCAGTGGTTGAAAAGAGAAGAGCCAATGCTTTTACTTTCTTACTGTTAATAACGTGCTTCCTCACATATTAACATTCTCCATAGATTGAATGATGGCTTTCCAATGACTTCTCCTAGAAAGATTCCTTCTGCACATTGAAAGGAAGTATTTTCCTGTTTGTGCATATTTTATCTTCCCATACAATATTTTATAATGTCAGAGGTGTGCCAGTGTTTACAGAGAAGGATGCAGAAACCCCTGAATGAAACCTCTGGGTTGCAAAACATCATTTCTGCTTGCCGGAAGAAATACATTTCTTGCTGTTGAACTATTGTTTCTAGAGCTAAGAGATGTTATGTCATGACAACACTGTGAACAAATTGGGGGTCTTCCCTGCAGTTAGATATAATTCTCTACCAGGAGGTATGTTTGCCCTTGATATTTTTAGGTCTGTTTTGATTTTGCAAGGCATTCCTCTTAGCAGGTTAGTTAATCTGTCCTACAGAAAATGGATGTGTTGCCAAGTTTCTGTTTAAACAAAAAAGGAACTGAATATGACTTTACTCTCTGAAAAGTAAATGTGGGAAACAGCCTTCTGTAAGAGGAGTGATTGTCTAAACTATTGGTGCTGAAATTCTTTCCAGTGAATGAAAATTATAATCTGTCCGAAAGAGGATAAATGCCTTTTAAAAAGAAGATTAATATATTAATAACCTATTTCTATTATCTCTTCAATATATAGCTGCCTGTTATAATGGTGTCTTTACTGTTCAGTTATCAAACTTCAGTTGGCAGATAGGTGAATAATATATCCCACAATAGATGAGTCCTGGAGTGGTAAACCTTTGCCATAATGAGCAGACTGTCTAGTTGGTTATGGCAGTCTTTTACATAGGGTGTTTCTAGAATAATTGCAATAGTAGTATTCAAAGAGAGTTAAAAATTTCCCTGTCTCTTTAAAGAGTCATCCCAGCTTTCAAGTGTTCTTCAGTGGGAGGAAATGTAGTATTTTTAATATATCAAAGGATAGGGATCTGGTACTATTTGTATAATGGGAACAAAATAAGCTCTAGATAATAATAAAAAATATATATTGTATATAACAGATAAATCTCTTATTAAAAGGATGAAAGAATATTCCAGGGATTTGATCTTGCTCTGTGTTGTCAAATGGCAATTTCTCATTGAATTCTAAAGACATAAAGTCAAGATTTCAATAAAAACATAAACACAAGTAATCTAATTATTGTTTTTTTCTGTGTGATGCATATATAAAAGTCTCACAAACCAGCACAAAGTTTATAGCTTCCATGGCTATGACATGTGAGATGGTGGCTAAATATACACATATATAACCAGAAGTCAAAAACTCAGCACTATTTATCTGCAAGGCAAACACCACTGCTTACTATGGATTTCATGTCGAGAAACAAAGACAAAGCCTGTCTAGTGAAAGCTGAAAATCTCGATAGACAGCTTACCTAGATTTGGGCTGATTTAGGCTGTACAGACCAAAAGTATGGTGACTGCCTCTGAAAAGAAGGGATGTAAAAGAAGCACAGCAAAAATTCCTCTCTAGTTTTGGCTTTACTCTTATGTTGTTGCCCTACTGTGCAACGTGTGCTCTGCTAGGTAACTACTGATGCTGGCTCCCCGAATTCAGTCATGGCCCATCCTGTTCCCATGGGCAGGACTGATAAGTGTAGATGGCTGAATGTAGAAGAAAATAGTGAATTATTTCTTCCTAAGGAAAAAAAAAAAAAATCAGTGAGCTAAAATTCTTTCGGGTTTGTTTTGTGATGTTTTGTAAATTGGGCTCTTCACTTCCATGGAAACTGTCCCTAAGTGCATGCTTTGATCTACTCCAAGCTATTGGCATAGAAAGGGAGACATACTATATCAGATCCTAGTTGGAATGATTACCTTTCCTGTTTCACACATGACAGTGTTTCTACTTAGAATGGAATTCCTTCATTAAGACATAATATCTTCTTCATACATTTTATTCAGTGATTTCACCTACTCTATCCTTAACAGAGGTCTTCACTGATAGATGAAAATGTGATTATTTTTTTCTTTTATAATAGACAGTTTTTATGGCAGAGTGATTTTTCAGACCAGAGGAAAAGAGTACTGAATAGCCCCATGGGTATATTCATCTTATTTATTAACCAACACAGAAAAGAGTTGTCTATAGAGTACAGCTGTGGTAGTGGTGAGGAAATTTTACAAAACTAGATGCTGCACCCCTCCTCACACGACAGAAACCGGGCATTACACTGCATGGCTCTAACATAGGGCTACAGATTCCTCCCCTGTCCCTTTCCTCTTCCCCTTCTCCTTCCCTTTCCTGTACAATTGGGGTATAAAGAAGAGAAAGGGGAAAGACAATTATTGAGTAAAGAGAGAAGAAAAACATGAAATAAGTTTCTGAATTGGAAAGAAAATACACAGCCAGCAATTGCAAGAGTAATTTCTGAAAACTTCCAGGAGCATTCAGCCAGAAAGTAAAGTGAGCATGCATGGTTTTCTAGGGAGGTTTTATAGATGCATTTTTTATTGCTGTGTCTTTAAATGCATCTTTGGTAAAAGACAAGCTTTATAACTGGGAAAAAAATTGCAAAACTACTGTCTTCTCACTAATATCTTCTCTACTTTCAACTAATAGATACTAAGTGAAAGACTGTGGCCTTCCCTGACATATGCACTTCAGGCATGAGTGGGAATGTAATGCTCAGTCTCACCTGCTACCTGGCTTAAATCATGTTTTCTTTCCTGTAGCCCACTTATTGGTGGGCAGCAAAAGATGGAACAATTGTCCACATCTCTACATTCACCCTTCTTAAAGATCAAGTATAATATTTTAACTTTTACTCTCCCTTCTTTTTTTTCTTTCATGTAATATTAATTTCTCGTTCTAAACTACAATAGTCTTTTCTGTTCAACACTGATAGTAAAGGCTGCACTTCTCCTGTTTTATTATGTATGTAGAAACCGTGAGGTGCCTCAATTAGGAATACAGTTGTGTCAGATGATGTCCATAATCAATAGTGAAAGGGAGACAGAATTCTTGCTATGGAGACCTGAATTACCCTCTGGAGGTCACAGCCTCTTTCCAGTCATTACAAAGGCAGCCGCGGATGACCCGAAGCCATCAGACACTGAAAGCTGGTCTGGAGGGAGCGAGGTCTGGTGCCTTGGTGCTCACTGAAATCATGGGGAATGAAAGTTACATCATCTCTCCTTAGGGTGACCTGGTTTGTTTACGGGTATCCTCATGTGAGGAGTGGCAACAGCCTTCCCACTTTAATAAGGTCTCAAAAGCAGATGAATATGGTCCAACTATCAACTGCTAGACAGGATTTTCTTCTTCTCAAGTGTTTAAAAAAATAAAATTGTTGGAAGTAAATAACATATTATAGCTTTCATTTTTGTGGGTATCTCATTCTTCTCTTTCCTTTTGCATTTCCCATCACTTTTTTTTTAACAGACTTTTTTTTCTCCCCTATCTGTTTTAATGCAATTTCAGCAAATCCAGATCTTTTTATTTTGAATGCAGGGATGGAAAATAAACTTGTTACAGTGGCATAAACAAACTTTTCCAATTTTGGCCAAATTAAACTTTCACTCTTTATTGTGTTTTAGCAGAATTACAGTGACAGTCATCAGAGACAGAAAAAACCAATCCTTTTAGTTGACATTTATCATGCTGCTGGTCTTCCAAAAGCATTGCATACTAAAAAGCAGAAGATCATTAGTATCATATCCCTTAACATATAAAACATAACATATCACACTTCCATACAATACAAAGTATTTTTAAAACATAGATTCAGTGACTCTAGGAAGAGAAAACAAAAACATCCGTGGCATGAAATGAGAAGAGGACAAGGAGAAATCAAAAAATGGTTTCAAAATACTGGAAGATTCTTAAGGCTGACATAATCCAGCAAGACATAGAGCAAATACTTCCTCCACTGTGCAATAAAGTGTTCAGATATCATGAAAGCTATCCTCATATTTTGAGGACTCTTTTTGTTAGTTCACTGCTGGGTGTTTACTGCCTTCTGCAAGACATACTTAATAGCAGGCCAAAATGTCTTAAAGATAAACAAATGGAAAGAGCCTGTGGATCTAAGTCATGCTTTAAGAAAGACCAAAAGACTGATAGGCAGACGTCCTTTCTCATCAAAAAAATATTGAACTTTAACAAAATATTAGGAGATGACATTTTATCTGAGCATTCATTGCAGAGGAACTGTTTTATTTCGTCTGATGTTTATACTGGCTGCGTGAAGGAATCCCTTCATTACCACTGCAGAGTAGGTTCATGAAGCATTTTTAACATCATCAAATATTCTACTTGTAAGCTAAAGTAGTCAGCTGCTAAGTGTAATGTACTTCTTTTACAAATACTCATAGTTTTAATTAGCAAACTATTTATTTATGTATTGGCTATGAAAATGTTTTTCAAAACTTTTTTTTGATAAACAGAAAGCTCTCCTAAGCTACCTAAATATCAAATGCACCACAGCTTCCTAAAGATGTTTCCCAATATATGGCCACCTGGGTACCACAAGAGGGTAAAAAAATATAAAGGTAAAGATAAGGATCTTTAATCTCCCTTTCTAAACCTATAATTTATTTTCCTGAGTTAAATATTTCTTTGTTGTCACTACACTGAAAAGACATGCTTCTTCACTGTTGATATGAGTGACTCCAAGCCACTCTAACCAGGTAACTAACAATTTCATGGAAAAATACAGTTTTCTCAACATTAGCCATTTGCCAGCCCTGTGCAAATATTTTGGATCCACTTCAGTTTCTGAAATGGTGATACATTTTTGAATTTGGGCAGCTGAAGCTGTTTAAGCAACCATTATAGTCAACAGAGATGTAGTCCATACAGTCAGCAGATTCTGAAGCCTTTTTTTTTTTCTTGGATCAGTATCAATTTAATGCAATTTAACAACTCCCTTTACTTAAAAAGTCATGTTGATGTTTCCAGGCAAAGAGAGTAGAAAAGGCAATCTATGCAGCAGTTATCTTCTGACAGTAGTCTGTCATTCCCACAGCAAACCATGCATCATCTTCATTTATTTATTTACAGGACTACATACATATGGATTCAATCAAAGAAAATATGTAGGCTGAAGTTTTTTTCACTTAGGAAATTCATTGTTCTGAGAAGTCCTTTATGCATTCTGCCCATCTTTTCAACATCCTACTACATCTTTTTTGTCTTATAGAAATCAGTAGGAAAGAGGAATTGTTCTACATTTCAAGGTCACTATGCACTTAAAACAGAGCATTTTGAGAAAAAATTAGAAGAAAGAGGGAAAATATGATTTTTGAGAAGTAACAGCTGATTTCAATTTATTTTTCTATAATTATATTCTGCAGCATTTATTCTCCTTGCAGTCATTTGCAAAATGAAAGTATTTTGCAGCAAAATTGATTGAACTTAGCTGACATGCCAAATCTTGTGGGCTTAATGCTGTGCAACTTTCTGGGACCAGAGTGTATGTTAGCAAAATTAGTGGTAGTTACTTTGGTAGAAACATTTACATTACATGTTAGAATAATTTCTTTTCCTTGAGAGAACGATTGTAGCATGTATTCTACAAGAACTTGCTGGTGATGCTTTATACAGTTTGATGCTGACGATTTTGGCCATTTTTGTACTTGTGCTGGAAGGATCTTGCTACCAGAATGCCAACTCAAGTTTCTCAGCATGCTTAATAGCACTGCTCTGTAAAATCATTTATAACACAGACCATCTCTGTATATGCTGGCCAGAGATACATCCTGCTAGTGAGAACACTGTTTAAAAAAGTTTCTTTTAAAATATTTCCAGGACAAGAATAGACCAAGCATTTTTTTCCCCATTCTGCTTATTCAGATTACGACTAGAATTATTTTTTTAAGGAAGTCATCTTGCTTTCAGAACATTGCTCCCACCTAGGTCAGAATATGCCAGAATGGGACAATATTCTCAGCACTGGATCATCGTGCTCTGGGGATAGAGGTTGATGGGTTGTATTCTGCCTGGAGGCCAGTTACAAGTGCGTTGGGACCTGTCCTTTTTAATGGTGTTATCAATGGCGTGGAGGAAGTGACCAGATACACCTTCATAAAGCTTGCAGATGACACCAAACTGGAGGGATCAGTCAATATGCTGAAGGGCAGGGCTGCCTTCCAGAGGGACCTAGGCATGCCGAAAAAATGGGCCAACAGGAACCACAGTCTTCACAGTGGTGTGTGGTGGGAGGATGAGAGGCAACAGCCACAAATGGAAAAAAACTGGATGTAAGGAGAAACGGGATATAAGGACAACAGTTGGAGAGTGGAGCAGGTTGCCCAGAGAAGTTGTACTGTTTCTGTTCCTGGAGTTTTCAAGACCCAACTGGAAAAAGCACTGAACTACCTGGTCTGAACTCTGAGCTGCTCCTGTTTTGAGCAGGAGGCAGGACTAGGGACCTCCCGAGATCCCTTCCCACCTGAATTAACCTGTGATCATGTGATTGCCTCTCTTGTCTCTTCCATCTATTTCTTCATATGCTGAATTTCCATATGGACAGCATTTAGAATAAAGATTCTTCCAGAGGCGTTTTATAGTATTGTTCTTCTGCCTCAATAGGGAAGGGGGCAGAAGAAAAAAGCAAACCAATAAAACAGCTATACAGAAAGTATTTGGTTCTAATAAATCAGTTTCAGAGTGAAATAACCCCTTTTGTTAGTAAAGTAGACCAAAATGCTGGTTATTAGGTGTCACTGAGTGTTCATCATGTTAGTTTTTTAGGGTCTTTCACTTTAGTGGAATGTCCTTGTGTGTTAGTATATGATTTAGATTCTCTCTTGTGTATTAGTAGTTTCAGACACTTGTGATTTCATTTTGGCAAACTTCATCTTTCAACATTTGGAGTAAATGTCATATCTGTCTGATCAGCTGTTTCTCAAAATATCCAAACCATTTCATTTCCCGATGATGGATAAAATGATTTTTCTTTTGGACTGGTAGATTGCTCTCTCAGTCCATCACTGTGTGCAAATTCCTCTGCTCATTTTCATGTATTACCAAACTAATTGGACTCATTTACTGCATCCTCCCTGTTGTAGCTAAAACAGAAATGAAGGATAAAAAAAAATCACAGGGAGAAAAAAAAGTTCCATCTAATGTTTTCACTTCATATAGTGTATAAACTTTACATTTTTCCAAGTGAGTTTTTATTCTCCTACTAGCATTTCAATTTTCCTAGTTACTGTCTTTCCAAGAAAAAATTCTGACTAGTATTTTGACACCTTCTAAAAGAACATAACTTAACCACTGTATTGCTTATTTCAGTAGAAAGTAACAGCTTTTGATGCTTGTTTCATAAGCTGCCATCCCTATTTTTCAATTACACTGTTGTTTCTAGGTGCAAAGCACAGGTAAAACAAACATGATATCAGCAAACAGATACACAATCTGTCCTACAAAGCAAAGGCCTCAGGCTTCCACCATCAGTTTGAATGCATATTCTCAAATCCTGCCTTTAACTTAGCTCTCCTTTGGAAAATCTAACTCAATAAAGATCTTGTTTGCCACACCCAAAGACTGAGCAATGTCAATGAAGCAATTTCACTGTGATAAAAAGTATTCATTAGCTGCTTTTTTTTAGATCCAAGATGTCAAATGACATAAACTCAATTGATTTTTTTATTAAATGGGTTGGCAGCATTCTGGGATGTCTAAAGATTACCTCTGCTCTGTTGGCACCACAATTTTTTTTGTGACTGAATTTACAATACTAATTTTAGAAAGGCCTTTTTTTTTTTTTTTTGGTGGTAAAATTGTTCCATTTTTACATATCATATCTTTTTTATTAAAGTTCACCAAAAGCTTTGCCCTTGAAGATGCACCCTAAGATGTGTTGGAGAAGTGTTGAGTTTCATCTGTAAAGGTGGCTCCAGGGAGCAAAGTAAAAGGGAGGAAAACAGGGACGGACTCTGTAGCTAGTCGGTAAGGATACTAACCTGAGATGCGAAAGAGCCCCATTACAGTTCTTCGTTTTCTGGATTTGGAGTGAACGAGCTGGAAAACATTACTCTCAATTTGTCAGAGTCTGATTGGCATTAAGAAGTTCAAAAGGTTTTCTTCTTTGTGCCAAGGTGGAATAAAAACAAGATTCTGGAACCATGCAAATGACTGTGGAAGAGAACTGTCATCCCAGGTCAGCTGTCGCTGATTAGGGCTGCTTCCTGACAGCTTGTAAAAGAGGGGTTTAGCCAATAGCTGGATCTTCCCTCTGGGCTGCCAAACATTTTCTCATGGAACAGGCTTCGTAGTAGACTGATTTGCCCCATCGCCGTCAATTTAATATCAGATTCTAACTTCAGGTTCAAAAAAGTGACTCTACAACAGCAATGCAATCCAAAGTGTTATGTTGACATGACACTAACAGTGAAATATTTTTAGGAAAAAGGGGGAAGAAACTTCTTTGATCAACAAACCTCTTGGTCACTCAATGACTGGAGAAAGGAAAAAAGGAAACAGTATTTGGATCCATCAGCTACTAATGTGAGGTTGTGAGGGATATAAAAGGCTGGAAAGTAAATCAAAATAGGTCAAGGTAGCCAAATGGCTGAGTTTCAAATAAATGTAGGCTCATGCTATTCTGATTGCTATCAGACAGTGGCTTCTGCACAGAACTCCATATGACTCCCGGAAAATGGTACTTTTACTGTCTGGATTTCTAAATGTGAAGATCTAGCTACTCATTTCAAAACTAGGCTTTGTTACACCTGAAAATCAGCTACATTTCTATACACATTCTTTCAGTAACTATAAGGCAATGACCTATTTCACAGACATTTCCTCGACTGATCAATCAGACACTAAAGTGGCCAGTACTGTACCATCACTTAATGGTATTTGCACAATTTACCTGAGTTATGGGAGATGCAAAGTACTCATGGATGAGAATATCTGAGCTACGTTTGTCAGTATGTGCTACATGTTTGCTGCATTTCCAGTGCTCAGAGAATTTGAGATCTCAGCTTGTTCTTTTGTCCTTAATTCTTAATTCTGGATGTCCTTGGTCTATATTTGTAATGTCAGATAAATCACAGAAACATATTTCTATAAAAACAGGTCAAATACCCTCATATTTTATATACTTGCTTTGTCCATCAATACAAATTTAGCTATTAAAAAAAACCAAACACAGTGTAACCCAGGGAGAACAGATCTGACTGAATGCTTTTTTGAAAGACACAATTTCAGCCTTCATTGTCCCTTACAAGCTTTAGAGAATGAGCACATATTTTTATTACACACTCATACCATTTATGAGAAAACTTACTGCACCATATCTTTTGGCTTCATTTATTGTGCATATTCAGCAACCTGTTTAAGAGGGTATTAAAAAGAGAGCATAAACAAATTACATGCGTAGGTGGTACAGAGTCCGCTGTGTCAGCTTGCTGTGCAGTGCTGGGGAGTTTGGGCACTTCTATATGGGGTTCACTACAGTCAGCATGCTGACTGTGCATCCATCTAGAGCGAGGTAATACAAAATACAGAGCTCAGGGATACATCTTCCCTTCACTCCTGAGTTAGAGTGACACCGGAGTAGCTCTACCCACTTGGGATCCTGGGTCTGGAAACAGTTCTTGTAGGAAAATAGTTCAAACTTCTTTTTATTTAGGGTCTGACTAAATGGTCGTGGTTCAATACTTCTCCCTGCCAAAGGGATTCAGACCTGTATTTTGCTGGAGAATGTCCTAATCTGATGGTAATCTGATTTGGTTGGAGGACAGAGGAAGCAAAAGGAGACAAAAGGCTTTTCACTCAGCATGGCAGGATCTCAAATCGAAGCTCCATTCAAACCCCTTTGTAGACATCCATTCCAGCCCTTAAATTTTGGCTTACTAATTTGATGATGTGTCTCAGTCACATAATGCTATAAACTCTAAAACCCAAATGGGGTTGTTGTGTCCATGTTGTTCAGCACAGGGCTTTGGAGTCGTACTGGCTTAGACCCTGGGAACAGTACAGTCCTACGGTACAGTCCCACCAGTGTCGCTGTGCAGCCTCAGTGATAAGTCCTGCTTCTCCACAGACCTAAGCATCACAGAGTCTGTGCAAAACTGACACAGCTACTTTGCTTTGTGTGCAAAGGCAGCCTGTACAAGGTTGGCACCTGCTGTGCGTTGTAGATATGCCCTAAGATTCTCGTTAAGAAGTGGGATTAGTCAAATTAAATACCTTTGCACTGAAGTGCCTGCTTCCAAGAAAGGCCTCAGCAGCATATTAAAGACTGCAATCTCAAGTACAGATTCCCTTGCAGTGGAATCATAGTAAAAATAAAATTATGACAGAGGAAAGAGTCATTGCTCATTTATAACAAAATGTCCTGTTAAATAAGAGTGAATACATTCTAATAGGAAATTCTGTTTCATGGCAGGTCCTGACATTCTTGCTGGCTTTGTAAACTAGATTTAGTCCTAGTTTCTCTAATGTCTGATGAAAATCTGAAGCCTTTACTGTATTCAATATTCTATAGCAAACAGAAGTTAACAGCAGGTAGAATGGATAGCTATACATCTGAAAGCCTCCAAAGGGAGTGATATTAATCTCTCCCTTAGTGTCTCTGTCAGCTCTCCTCTGTATCTTCCAGTTGCCTTAGCTTGCAGGAAGGAGGAAACAATGAATACTTTGCAAGTGGAGCAAGAAGAATTACTACGGACACCTCATCCGAGCCCATTTTGCAAGTTTACCTCAGCTGGAAGAAGCAGCCTCCCTGTTGGGTTACTCTCTCTTCTGGTTAGCTGTTTCAGGTTTGGTTTTTTTATTTTAAACAAATAAACAGACAGACAGCACCAAGAGGAAAGAAATCCCAGTCGTTTGAAACAAGATAGGGTCTTTTACGCATCCTGTTTTGCTTGGCAGAGGCTGTTTTAAATATTTAAACAACTTTACACAACCATAAACCACTGTAATCTCAGGTTTAGAGTCTACATTTAGAGCTACAGTTTTCTGGAGCCAATCTGACAACAAAGAAGGTTTACCTTTCTTTAGTCTATATCATTACCACTGACAGCATCAGTCCTCTTCTGCTTTACAAGTGTAAATCTGCAGCTTTGTTGAAATTAATGGCTCTCCTCAGCACATTGTTAACCTGCAGGGACAATCAGATTCTGGATATCTACAGTAATAAAACTTGCAAGGCAATGGAGAGCTTAATTACCACTTCAGACTCCTTCTGCCTTCTAGAATGCAAATCGGATGATTCATTGGCACATGGTATGCCAGGTAAGGTCGGCTGTAAGAGAGCAGACAACAACAGCAACCCCTGGTCAGCCTGGTAACCAGCAACTTGGCCACATGCTAGTTCATATTATTTAAGGGAATTCAGATGTTGCAGATCCGTTTTTTATTAGAGATACAGAGATAAATGACGGGCAGTAAGAAGTGTATGTTTTCTTAATTATACTGTGAATTTTCTTTCTAGTGGTATCCTGCCAGTAAATGCCATACAAAGCTGACGACATGTGATCCAAGATGAGGCACAGATGCACTTTTATAGAACAGTGGTACATGTGTAGCACTACATATATAGAACACATGCATTTGATTTTGTAAATGCTGTACTGCCAGAGGCAATCACTATTTATTTTAACCTTACAGAGTCAGAGAAGTTCTATGTTGGAGGATTCTGCCATTCCCATTCCCAGCGAAACTGTAATTAATGTGCTAGATGCTACATGCAAGTTTGCAACCACTATTGTATAGGCATTCATACTACCACTGAGACTGCCTTTGCACTCAGCAAAGCTAACCACTACATTCTCCACCATCCATAAATCTAACTCTCTTCAGTGCAAGTCTAGACAGCAAATCTGGGCATAGAACTGGATTCATTCAGGAGGTCCTCCTCTTGCTCTTCCAGCAGATACTCTGCTTTAAGGACATGAGTTAGTCTACTTCAAATTGTTCAAATGTTGTCCCAAAAGAAAACAGGAATATAAACAGGAATATACCCAGAAATTCTGCTTCCTTCCGTTTTGCTTCTTCTCAACAACAAACAAGAGGCATCAAAGGACCCCTCCTGACCAACATCAAAAGCCCAACTTTTTACTAAAGAGAACCCAAAATTAAAACAGTTTCTACTTGTGGTCAGTGGGAAAAACTCTTTTTAAAGCATTTAATAAGTTTTCTCTCCTTTTTGAAAAACAAACATTTTACACTATAGCAAAGGTTTTAATTCAGTGTTGCAGTAATCTTTATTCATCTTAAAAAGGGAAAAATAAAATAGAGTTATAATAACCACAGCAAAGAAAAAGCGAGAGAAATCCCTTCACAGCCCTGAGACTGTGGCCTCTGGTTTCTGCTTTTTTCTGGCTTCAGTTGCAGATAAGGCAGAGAATTATTTCTTGGCTCACAGCAATCGAGAAGAAAACATAAATAAGTATCAGGTATAGAGCAAGTTAAGAATGTTTTCTATGGTAACCTGCATGCCAGCAAGGAGCAGGTCAGTGACAAAAAAAAGGGGGGGTGGGGGGTGGCAGGAAATAAAAGAAAGGCTGGTCTTTAGAGACAAAGCACCAAAGGACTCTGTGAATTAGATCCCAACCCTGCAAGTTTCACTGAGTGCAGTAACTGTCCATTCTCCAGATAGTAAACCACCTGATAACTGGTGCTTACAGGGCTATTTTTAGCAGAAAAAAGACCGTGGTAGGAACCAAGCAGAAGGATTTTAACCTTGGAAGATTCTTTGCTCACCATAATAGAGATCTGCTTGCTACCACATCAGAGTCAAAAGCGACAAAAAATTGCGTGGAGAGAGCTTGAGGAGGTACCCCCTATTTCCAGGCAGCTATTAGTGGGACAATGTGTTATTCAGGGAATTCCTGCCCAGGTGCCTAGGCTCCCTATGGACCCATTAGCTCACCACACCACCACTGATCTTTCACCTGCTCCCAGCTGTCCACAGGGCACCAGAGCCACCGAAGAGGTAGCTGCCAGCGGGGACCCAAATCCCGCTGCAAGGAGCTCCTGGAGGGACCACCTCAGCTCTCACTCCGGCCCTCACGAGGTCTGTCCCTGAACACTGAAAGGTTAATACGCAAATAGCCTGGTAGCACTCTGCTTTACTAAAATCCTTGAAACACAATGTGAGAAGCACGGGAGCTTCCTGTCTTTCAACCGGTCCTCGCCTGGGAGGAACACTGCAAACTAGTAGGACTGCTGATAAGAAGAGTAGTGTCTTCTAGAGAGAAGTGAAACTTCCCAGTATTTCCCAGCCACATTTTTAAGGACCATGTTGTGATCTTTTGAGGCAGCTCATCTGAAATTAGAAATGGCTGTGTCTTCCTGGCTTCACCAGGTTTCTGGATGTGAAAGTCAACCCATGTGGTTCTACCTCTTGAACCCTCATGCAGGTAGCAGCTGTATGGCGAGGATGTTGCCTATGGCAGGGCAGGGCTGTCACAGTCAGAGTTGCTATTGCTGGTGTGGAACCAGAAGCCATTCTCTGCGGCTGAGCTTTGAACTCCCTGCAAATACTTCACTGCGAACTGTGTTTCCTTTCAGATGTGCAAGTATTTCCAGAAAATGTACCTGATGTGGGGGAGAGGGTAGTAGCCAGTTTCCCTATACATGAATCATGAAGAAACTATATTCACAATATATTGCAGTTACTGTGCCAAACTGTTGTTATATAGAGTAATGTTGCACTTGAAAACAAGCTACCTTGTACCTATGCGGTCCTGTGTATTTGTGTGTATGTGCACCTGGTTGTGCAGATAAGGCCAGAGGTTTTCTTGTTTGCTAGCAGCTATCTGCTGCTGCAACCTCAGCTCTTGAGCAACAACTGCTGTACTAACATCTTCCTATGACGCTGAAATCCTAGTTTTCGAACGTGAAACATTCTAAGTGTTTTAAGTGATGGTTGCACGAGGGAAAAAACCAGAAGATAGGTAAACTGAAGTCTAAAAGCACAAAGTGATCCACATACAATCCCTCATGAAGCACATAGCAAAACTAGAAATAGAATACATATTTCTGGAGTGCTAGTGTAACACTCTGCTGGTTAGAGAGGCAGTCTCCTTTGCAAGCAGGCATCTCATGGTTACCCTCCAGCTACTGCTTGGTTTTAACTCCTCCTTCAGATAGGTCATGAGGAGGAGTAACCTGGGTTGTGCCAAGACCTGAAATGGGAGACTGGTGTAAATGGCAGATAGCCAGCAATGAGGAGACATCTGGGATAAGACAAGGCGCTAAGGTGTGTTGTACATAGTTATGAAACTATTCTACCTTTGTTTTCTGTGTAACGTTATATTTTTAAGAACTGTGCCTGCCTGAGGAGACAGTAGTTGTTTTGTTCTCTGAATTGCTGTAGCCTCAGGGTGTCAAAGTCATTTAGTGCAGAGGGTTGAATTCCATGTTAAATTATGGTTCGTGGGTCACAGTATAAATATACGAATTGCATACTTTGCAGCACAACAGTATCCCAGTGATGTCAGTGGAAGTTCACAGAGAGATTGGCATCATTCAGCTGAACAATTTACTCCCTTTTAAGATCACAGCTGTCGAGCTCCGTATTTCCCTCTTTCCGCCAACTCCTAATTCCAGTTCCTTGAGAGATGCACTTCGGCCTCTTCCCTGCTGCTTGATGAAAACAACCAGCAGTGATGCAGAAATGTGTTCAGGGAGATTCATCAGCCCGAGAGTGTTTCTGGCTGCTGGTGGTTGTGGGTACATACCTGCTATCAGCTATGTGGAGTCATGCTTGGAACCTTTTCTTTGTAACCAGCAAGTCTAAAAAATGGAAGCAGGATTTTATATCCTGTGTCCCTGGATATGGCCTACAGGCTGTGTTTTCATCTCCTTAGTGCAGTGTGAACAGAAACAAACTCATTGCTCTTAGTAACTGAATGTTTTTCTTCCTCTAGCCCTAGATCTGTCTGAACCAAGGACACATACATGGAAGGAAAAAACTTCTGCAAACACTAAAGTCTGTTTCCTTGTAGATTTGTGCCCTGTGATGGTCTCGCTTTGCTATATAAGAAGGTTCAGCCTTTGCCCACTCCCTTCTGACTGAAACTTTCCCAAGCCTCTCCCATGTGGACCCTCTGGTGTCTAACGGCGCGATGGATCATAGTCAGCTTCAGCCTTTATCTCTCTGGTTGCCTTTTTCCATAAAATTATAACACAATTATTTTGAGTCCTTTCCCCCCACTTTGTTTGAAGTCATTCAACGTATTTAACGGAAGACAGTTGGTTTGTTTGGAAGGGAAACAGGAATGAGAGCAGGAAGGAAGGAAACAAAAAGAAGGATGTAAAACTCTGTGACATGACTAGCTACCGTTCATGCTGTTCATAAGACATTCTAAATGCTAACATAAAGGTTGGGCTGCTGCTCCCCAGCACAGAGCATGAGCTGCCTTGCACATAGAAGAATGGCTGACTTTCCACATGGACATGTGTGCTTGCATAAATTTCTGTATATTCTTGTCCTTAAATCTCAGCTTCAGCCCTCTTGTCTTGTCTGCTCATCCCATCCCCTCCTCCCTTTCCTCATGTGGGATGCGGATGTTGTGAGAAGATGTTGAGATTGGTGCATCAATTTTTCTCTTCTCCCTCACAAATGAGCAGGAGATTGCTTTTAAAGGTATTAAATGGACACAGGTGGGACTGTAAACTTAAGTGCCTCCACATGGAACATCTGCTGCATGTTCTCCAGTTCCTGTTATCTTTATAGCAGAACTTGATCTTTTAACCCCTTCACAACTGCCCCCCTCAGTATTTTTGTGAAGAAGATGTGCAATGGCTTTCTTTGATGTTCGGAGAAGTCACAATGGATCTCTGTGATGTGACTGGCATATGGTGAAGTGCTTTGAGCTGTGGTGTGCTTAGCATTTGCACAGGTGGGTGGGGGAGGAAGACAAGTGTTGTCCAGGTGTTCCCAATCTTGCTACAGATAAGAGGATTCCAGACGTACCGCAATACATTGAATATCCCCATTCTCCCTCCTTCTCCCCTCCCTCCTGCACTCCCCCCACCCCAGGAAATGTCTGTCCTGGGGGAAGAGCATACTTGTGGGGATATTCCAAGCTAGATAATATAATTTTAGCCATTTGGGGTTTAAAAGAAATTATTCCTAAATGTTTGCTCTGCACCCAAAGCAAGTGATTTTTCCTTTCACCTCCCAAATCAATCCCTTCTCTTCTTCTTCCTGCTTCTTCCAAGCTTTCTTGCTTTCAAGTTTAGGTACAAAATAGAAACCTGGCCCATGTTAGTGTATATTTAACCTCTTCACTGCTGCCTCTCACCACTCCACAGCAATAGAGCTGTGTCGTATTTTCCTCTGAAGTCCTAATGAAGTCACAGCAGATCCTTGTGCTGGAGCTGTAAGCTGGCTGCCAGGTGAAGCATTCGCATATCTTTTCCAAGTGCTCAGCCTGAAAAGAAAAGGAAAAATTGGCTGAAGGCACACAAAACATGTAGTTCCAAACTGATTTTTATGTAGAATGAGATTGAAAGCTGTAGACTCAGAATGAAGTTTCACACCAGTTGTTGAGTGTACCTACATGCTAAAACTGTTGATGCCATGTGCATGTGTTCATTCGCAGCTGGAATGGTGAAGAGAGACAACGTGACATAGAATAAGGAAGAGCTGTATTGGTGGAAACCACAGTTTCTTTTAAACCTGGTAGTTGTATTGTGTGGTAGGCAACCCAACAAGCCAACCTTGTGTAGACAAGGTCCAGCATCAATTCATGGGAGCAACAATAAGCAGACCTAATTCTCAGCTCTCTGCAGGTATGCTAAGTGCGTGTAAAATATTACTATCCTGATTAGCAGTCTTACACACAGTTATGCAGTTTTTCATATTGAAGCAACTGGACAAGGAAGTGAACAATCAGGACCAAACAAATATTCCCAAGCAGAACGAGAAAGACCTCAATTGTCTTTGAAAACCCATGTCAGTGCCTCCCATTCGGCTCTTCCTTTGCCAGGAATTAGGATCATGTGTTGCTCTGTTTCAGTACATCTGATATTGTGGTAAGCACCTGTCTTGTTCTTGTAGTTTTTAGGAATGGATTTGCTTTCTAGGATAGGGATTGGAAAAGTAATGTGCACACAGATCCTGAAAAATGTCTCTTGACCTGTATGTTCCTTCTGTATGTGACCTGAACAAGAGTAGGTGAAGCTCTTCCATAAAGTGGCAGTAGTTTTGACATTTTAGCCATGCAAATTCTAATTGGTCTGCCAGTTTCCCTCACAATCTGATGGTGACTTTTTCCAATAGGGTAGTTTAAAAAAAAGCTGTTGGGACAGGACCAGGGTCTGATATCAAAACAGTCCACTCCATCCTATCTTCTCACAGCTCCTGAACTGCTATTAGATCTTTTTAAGCACACTCTAAGCATCTTGACATACTTTGCATCGGTGCTTGGGATGTGCAGGAGCCTCCTGTAGTCTTTTCCTGCATGCTCTCTTTGTTTTGGAGTCATACCACCTCTGTTCCAGGCTTCTTCCTCTTGTGCTCTTTCCCTTCTTTCCTTTGTCTTTGAGCTTAGTAAAACACCATCTAACAAAACCCCATCCCAGTAGTTTAAGAAAGCGCCTCTTTGTCTTAGAGAAAAATGAACAAGCAAACAACCAAATATCCTTAAACCGAAAAGACTTATGCAAACTATCATGCCGCTCAGTATGTATTCCATTGCTTCTCTCCAGCCCATTGTCCGACTTGTTTACTTAGATCACAACTCTCTTTTGGATAATAAATCTCTTGCTATGCCTGTACTTACCAGCAAGGGCATGTCATGGCACTCTTCAGGTCCCCGCAGCACCCACTCCTGATGCTTCTTAGAGCAGTCCCAGTGTTCACCTGGAGCATGTGCCTGGGCTGAGGTCCACTGGGGAGTGAGGACCCAGCCAGAGCCCACTCCCAGGGTGGGGACTTGGAAGCACTCCTGGGCTCTGCAGCTTAGATGTCTCCTCTGCTACTCTCTCTGCCCAGAACAATGGCATTTTTCTTAATTGTTCTCACTTGGCCCCTTGGCAATCTTATCATTTAAAGAAATAATTCTCTAAGAACATATGCCTGGCTGTCATTTGCAGGATAAGCACTGTTCATGAACACTTTAGATTTTTAACAGCTACATCTGTGCTTTTGATTTGGTACTAGAAAAAAAATAAATCATTACTTAAACAACAGTTATGTTCAAAAACAACTGCCACTTCTGGGGTAATAAATGGGATAGTGTTTCCAGAAGTGTATTTAAAACATAAAGAAATGACCATGGCTGTCATGAGAGACAGCATTCCGAGAGACAGTTAATGCAGAATAATTTTCAGTAGTACCTTATAATGAAACAAGTCTTAGTGGGAAGTAAAGAAGAACCTCCCTTACTGTAAACCCTGCAAGAGGTGGTGAAGCCTCCTGTTCTTTGTGGTAAATGCCTTAGGTCAAAAAAGGCTTAGTATGTATAGGGAGGTATAATTTCTGTCATCCTTCTCCCCTGAATCCTGGCCCTTTTAGCTCTAACAAAAATTCTAGGCCAACCCATACTTTTTGGATTACTTTAAACCCCATTGCAGCGCTTTTCTTAAAGCACTTTATTTTGAATAGGAATAGCTCCATGAAAGGACTCTGATATGGGCTGAAACTAAATCAGTTTCAAGGAAATGCAGCTGGAAGCACACTAATCTAAAAGCTTCCCAGGCAAAACAGCACAGGCATCTATTCTGCGGGGTGTCCCCGCCCCTAGCTAAAGTGCACCAGGGCTTTCCAAGATCCCTTAACCCTTGCGCTGCAGCATTGTTTCACCACCAATATTCGGGGCGGGGGGGAAGGAAAGCACATTTTCTTTCAACGCAACCTCTGCAGAGCATGCAGTTTTCATCTAGTCAACTGGGTAGAGGATGGAGGGTTTGGTTTCAGCTTTCCCAGAACTGACGTGTTGAATTGTAATACCCATTCAATCCCTGGGATGCAAGTTAGAGCTGTTTCTGTCGTAGGCCTTTCCTTTGAAACCCAGCAGAGATTACACAGTTCACGTTATGTTTCCTAACACCTCTCGTTCCCACCTGCTCCACATGTGGGGTGCTTCTTCATGTGAGCATGCAGCCGAAGCTCACATGTGGCAGGTCAAGCTGTGACTGAATTTTTAAGAAGTATTTCAGCTGTTTACTGAAGGATTAGAAAAGCTGTAACTGACACAGTGTAAGTTTTAATTGAGAGCAAAGCCGACTAATGCTGTGGGGATTGGGAGAGGGGGAAATGCCAGTAAGTCTACAGAGTAGTTTATCCTTCCCTTTACATAGAAACTCTTTTTTTAAAATGAAGGAGGCAAGGAAGGTGATCTGTGTAGATGAATCTGGGCCTAACCAGGGTGTGAAGTGGCAGGGATTTGTTTTGGTTTTCCCATATTTTTATCGCGTCTGATTTGTATACCCAAATTTTTCACTCTCTCTTTTTACCACCTTCAAACCAATCACAACCTAGACAGCTATTAAGTCTACTGCTCTCCATGGACTGTTTCAGGATCCAAGCTATTGACATGTCTGTGCAGAAGATAGATCAGAGTTTCTTTTTGGTCTCTTGAATGTAAGGCTTTAAGATTGCAGGAGGGTTTAGTTGCCACAGGTAAGGCACTTCTCTCATCCCATGTCCTTTCCAAGCATCCGAATTTTTTGTCCCTGGAGCAATGATCACTTAATGGGATCGAGAAGCCTCCACTGCTTCAGTTCATAGCCTGGTATATTAACATTAACCTGTAGCCCCCGAAGAGTTACTGCATCCCCCATTAAGCAGTATCTGCCAAGAGCAGCAGCCTTGGGCACGGGGGTGTGACAGCCAGACAGGGATGCTCAGCGACTCAGCTGCCCCAGCAAAATCTAGCGGCAGCAACGAGAGCGAGCCTTCAGACACCACCGTGGTCCTGGCAGCTAAGACAGTGCTGACAAAGTGTCTTTTAACTGCAGCTCCTTGAAAGCGCACCGCTTTTGCCCCTGGAAGTCACAATTTACACTAATGAGCTCACTAAAGTCAATCATTGGTATCATTCAAAACTATTTTAAAAGGCACTAAAGTCTGTTCTGCCCTAGAGACAGCAAAAGTAGAGAAAACAATAGCTGACCAGGTGACCTCATGCTGTGTCAGGTGATGCACTTACATTTACTTCCAGAAGTGATTGTATATTATTTGACTTTTAGCTAACAGAGATAAGCCCGCGTTCAGGACTGAACATCTAGGTGCTAATGGACTTTTCCACACAATGTTATAATTAATAGCTACACCAAAGATGGCAGCGATGGGGACAAGGTTGACTTCAAAAACTATGGCAGTTACATGATCTGTTTTGAATCTGCTTTTATACTTACATATTATCACTTATATGTTGTCTACATATATACCTATCCATATTTATAAATATAGAAAAAGATTCACTGATATAAGATATATATACATGAATAGCAGCATACTACAGTCTCAAATACTACCAGCATGTCTGGTTTTCTATACTATAATGCTTTTTAAGATTTCATTGCATTCTGAAATAAGTCTGTCAGTCTCTGTTATCCTTTGCAAACGTTTTTCACAGGTTTACACAGAAGCATGTGGAGTTTAAAAAAAGATGTTTGCATAATTAGTGTATTATGAATGACGTAGTAAATAAGAGCCACTTTAGGCCTGAAAAACAAAAAGCAGAAAAATAAATTTCATTATTGATACCCATCAGGACCTCTTGCTGTTTAGTTGGAGGCAGAAAATGAATTTATTTGATGTATGAATGGTTTTCCTGCATTCTTACAGCGAGGTCACATACTCAGAAATTGGAATCCAACCTCGAAATGACACTACAAGGTACACTGCCATCAGAAGAATAATCCTGCCCTCCTTCCCCAAATAGCCTTGTGCTGCCACTGACAGTGATGCAGATGGGGGGCCGTGTCCCTTGAGAAGGAGCTGCTGGGGAGGGGTGGGAGCTTGTGGAGAGCGGGGAGCGTGGCTCAGCCCTGCCTGCAGCACCCCATGGTTTGGTCGGTGCTGACCCAGAGGGGAAACTGCCTAACCTCGCTCCCAGCCGAGCCGTGGGCATGTCGCAACTCCTTCTGCTTCAGTTCCACCTCTTTTTGCTTTGGTTCCCCTGTGTCTTCATTACTCGCGTTTTTACATAGCTTTTGGAAGGGAAGTCTGTTCCTGTTTACCAAAGTTGCTATATTCGCCCTCTGCATTGCTTAGATGCCGTGAAAAGGAGAAGCGGCATCCGAATATCTCCTGCGAAGAAGCCAGCCTTTGAAACCTGTTTTGCTAAGCTCGCCTCAGCCCAGATGCTCCGTCAAGAGCGAGCGCTGCGGCTTTAAGGCTATCATCCCAGATCCACATCACACCCGTATGTTTGTCCTCTCTGTCTCTTTGCACAGCCAGTGCCAAGCGGTGACATCTACTATAGTCTCTGGGACACGCTGGTCTCTGCGGTGGAGGAAAAAGGGGGCGAGGGGAGGGGGGCTGGCGGGGGGAGAGCACAAATCCCGCTGTGTTCCAGGAGGATGAGTCACTTCCTCGCACCAGCTCGGCGATGCTTTATTTATTGCCGCTCCGCTGATACGAAGCCCAGCTCCCTCGTCCCTCGGCGGCGTCCCCAGGCTCGGCCTCCCTGCCGGCTGCCCCATTAATCACGCGGGGCCGTTAGGGAGTGCACACAGAGCGGGAGTCCTACCCGCCAGTGGCCTTTAGCTGTCTCCAGTTCAATGAAATTACCTTGTGTGAAGACTTGTTTTATGAGAGATTGGTTTATTTGTAACTAAACTACTTCCTCCGTTATTTGATAAGCTCAAATATTTGCTACTGATAGTCGGAGAGTGTCACATTTATTATCCCGTTTCAGGCATTGCTTAACTCCTTTGTATTAGGCTTCTTTAACCCCTTTTAGGACAGCAGAAAAAAGGTTGGAAATGTCTTATTCCTCTTACTCATGCTTTGAAAAGAATTGAGGTTTATCCTGTAAGGGATGTGTCTTGATTAAATCACTTTACAGTAATTCTTTATACGTTTAACACAACATTCAGCAGAGCTGACTCACACTGTTTGTTAGAAATCCAAAATAAAAGGAAAAGAAAAGTGAGCAATACCTTTTTTTCCCTTCATATATTGTAACACTTCAAGGTTTAAACAAATGGTTGTATGTGAATGTGGAGCACCACAGTCTCAAGGATGGGGCACATATATCATTACTAAGTCCTGTTTGCTGTCTTGTCCTTCTTGGCAATGTCACCTGTGACCCATTTGTGCCTCAGTTTGTGTTTTATTAACTGTGGCTGAAAAACAGACTTGCTTAGCTTTTTAAAGAATTCAGATGTGTTTAGAAAAATAAAAAACCCTACAGCTTTAAGACGTAGGTAATACTTTTATAATAACCTACTTCCATACGCTCAAATTTTCCCCAGACTTTCATGTGTGTGTGTGTGTGTGTGTGTGGAGGTCAAGGGGTTATTATTAACTATTTGCTTCTGAGGAGTCCAGCAGTAAATCACAGTCCAAATACAAAAAGGTACTTGTATATGTTAGGAAGAACAAAAGTGCTTGACTGTATCAGAGCAATCTTTAGGAATGCCATCTACCTACTCTGGCTCCACAGTACTTCTTACAAAACCTCCTTGGGCACTTGATGTTCCAGTAACGTACTTGCTGTAAGCAGTGCTGCCTTGCCTAACCTGAGCATTTCAGCTCCTATTTGCCAGCACCACAGGTTTCTACATCATTATCCCCCAGAAGGTATGCCCAAATGAGGACAGGGCAGGGAAGTGAAGAAAGAACCACTCTTTGTCTAATAAAGAGGAATAGGAGCTTGGGGTCTGGGGCTGTGAGATGGACAGGGTCTCCAATCCCGTTTGGTGCTTTCATAGCATCCCACGTTCAAGACCTTGACATACCTGAGGCCAGAGGGAAAAGCTGTAAGAGAAAGCCCGTGCCTGCCGCAGCTGGGCAGTGTGGTCATATTTCTCTAATGAAACTTAGAGAATGGTCATCATTCATTATTAGAGAATGGTCATTATTCTGTAAATGGGGATGGTGTCGTTCCAGGACTGCTCATGGATTTTGCACAGAGAGTCTTCAAGGCATTTTGTGTTGGAGCCAGCAGGCTTTGGGGAAGGGCTTTGGGCTGGGGAAAGAGCGTTGTGCCCAGAGCTCGCAGTGTGTTTGTGCGCAGGAACAGCTTGCTGTATTTGTGCTTGTCAGGGGCTGCACTGAGCCAGGCCTGCTGCTCACAATACAGTACACTAAATCCTATCTGAAATTAATGGGACTGCTCTTATTAAAAAAAAAAAAAAAAAGAGAAAGGCCTGATCTACTGAGAACAGGGTGAGTCTGGTCGGAAATCTCCCTCGTGGAGGAAATAGGAGTTTTGTGAAAAATACAGCTAAAGCAGGCTTGGATAAAAATAGACTAGTTTCCCATGACAAGTATTGTTTACCTGAATATGACTATCTTCTACCTGAATTTCATTTTCTGAAATCATTCTGGAGTACAGACATGAGTAAGTTTATAAGAATTTTTTTTAGACATGTGAATATTCAAGTGGAGCTTTTGATCTTGCTGAAACATCGTAGTCCCTCAAAGTTCAGGGAAATTAGTTTTGTTTCTCCCTGAATTAAAAATGATTGAGGGGAAAGACACATTCACTGTGTTAGGTAGGAAGGAAGTCATGGTTCATTCTTTCTCTGACAGGCGTACGGATATGTACAATCACTCGCATGCTTACAATCGGATATAGCAAGCTCACTGCACATGGCTAGGTGTCTGGTGTGAAGGGAAGTATTAAGCCTATCTGAAAGGATAAGGATACTAATGCTGACTTAGGACTGTGGCCTTCCAGAGCCTCCCCGGGGGAGATCAGGCCTTTTGCAGGTGGCTAAGTTGATTTCTAACCAAGAGCCTGCTGGTGAGAGTCCAAATTGGCTGTTTCAGCTGAGGTCTGCCCTGCAAGACAGGGACTGAGAACTGAGCCTGGGGAGACCAAAGGTTCATTAAGTGTGTGTTTGTCTTGGACTTTGACATGAAGATGCTGCTATGCCAGATGCAGCTGAACTCTTAAGGCTGTGGACTTCTTTGGAGATATAGGAGGAGCAAAGCTTCGGCTGCAATTCCTGTACCACAACAGGAGCTGACAAAGACAGCATTCTCCTTTGACATATGCGTTTAAAAAAAATGCATTGTAAAATCACAGTAAGTTGGATTTTTACAAGAATATATTTTTTAGCTAATTGCAATTTTAAAAGCAGATGTGTATTCTAGATTTTACCATGTGTTCACTAGAACACAGTTAAGCCCAGACAATTGGTGAATTTGTTTTTGATATGTTTCAAGGCACAAATATATAGTACTTAGTGTAGTGTGGAGATACTAGCAACCTATCAGCAATTACAAACTACAATAACTTCTAAAACTTACATGCAAATCGAAGTGCCTTTTGTATTTTGCTATTGATCTGAGAAATATCGTTCCTCTCTTAAAACACCTAGATTCCTCAGGCAGCACCTGCTTTCTGTACAGATGTTTGATCAGTCAGAACAGCAGTTTGGGAGTGAAAGAATTAGGTTCCCTTAAAGAAATTAATCTTTCTTTAATTGCAGCAAAAAACTCCACTAAGTATCTGATTTTTTTCATAGGTGTGAACTATATCTATTGTTGCAATGATTAAAATAATTCTCTGCCTGCTTCTTCCAGACAGCTTCTATATTTGGAATTTATTGAATGGGAACTGACTTATACCTTCCAAATATGAAAAGATACTTTGTTGGGCAGAAAAAATACATGTCCAGGCCTGTGTCCATATGCCTAAATTAATTCTTTTCCAAAAAATAAAGTGGATAAGTCCCAGTTACCTATTCGGCACAGCCCTAAGTATGTGCTGTTTGTACTTGTCCCTATGTCTCTGAATTTTTTTCTCTCAACCCATGACTACTACTGAAAAGTTATTCATTACCTTACTCCTCTGATAATTAGAAATCTTCTGTTTTCTCTTCTTGCCCAGAAATAGTGTATACTAATTTTTGCTTGTGCCATCATTATCTGTTAGTTTAAAAAAAACACTTCTTCATCTATGGTGTTTATCTGCTTGTCTGTTTCTAAATAACATCTGTATCTGCACAGGCTTAGGCTTTGTTTCAGTAATCTGAACAGAGCAATTTCTTCTTGCTGCATCTGATTCTTAGGGAGAAAAGTATTCGACTAACCCTCTCTGTTCAGCAGACCTTCCAGGTGTAAATACCTGTTTTCACTATTTCCTCTTTGCTGACTTTCTTGGAACTACTATTTTACAATAAAAAAATATGATAGGGAGTGGTGTGGAGCCTTCTCTGCAAATGGTGGAGACTAACAGCCTACAGCCAAGAAGACACAGCCTAACTTATTAGCCACTCCTGTTCAGCATCTGTGCAGAAGCAAGTACTTTGATTTCCCACAGGAGACAACTTACTGAACTCAAATATTTTGCTATCCCAGACTCAGGTGCCTTCGGCTCCTGTTGTTGCACAACTCCAGCTTTGAATTATGAACCAAACCAATATTTTATGCTGTTTTTCCTAGCACTCAGGTCTTTATCACAAGTTTTATCTCTTCCATGGAAGACAATGTCTGTCAGAACTTTATTCCTCAGAATTGTATTATATGTTCTGCTTCCTCTCACCCTGATAGGGTGACTGCTGGAGGGTTGTTCATTGTCCCTTAGCTCTGCCTAAATCTAAAACACTTTCTGTTTTTAGGATGGAGTAGCATACTTGAGCCTGCTTACACCAGCATCTGTCTTTCATGTTTGCAAAACTCAGTTCTGCTGTGCTTTCATATTATCAAAAGAGCTATGTTTATCACTAAACCACACAGGTGATTAATTTCATTAGGAACTGTTAAGTCTCCTACCATCTGAGGTTATCTAGGAAAAGAAGAGAGTTCAGAGTCCACAGAGTGGCCATGTGTTGACATTTATTTCAGCTAAAAATGTCTTAAATAGTACTGGGAGAAATTTTCAGCAATCTGACACTGCAAGTGTCCTGCCAGAAAAAGGAGTCACAATCTACAAGTCCTATGTGGCACCAAGTGCAATGGCAGCCCAAGATAAATATCATAAACCAAATGAAAGAAAAAGTATGATGAACTCATGATCTCTGCCAGGAATCATGGAAGAAAAGACGATAAAGAATGGCAGGGCGAAAGAAGGTGTGATTTCACTTGGGAGCTGAAATAAGTACTATCTAAATAGATGAACTCTAAATATAGTTTCACAAACAAAACATCTTTAAGGACTACTTGGATGCACTTGTCTAAGAGAAAGTAGTGAAATGGAAGCAATTGTGAGATTTTATGCAAGGGTGTAAGGGCAGAATACTGTAATGTCAATAGAAATCATATATATATTCAAGAACAACATTTTATCCATGATTCATCCGTGGTTTATTTCAATGGTGGGGTTTTTTTTTCTTGTGTATGAACTGTGGTAAAATGTGAAGACCTTAAACCTTATGTTGGGATTTATTATGTATATCATGAGACATTAGAACATGCTTTACCATCCACTCTCCATACTGGAAATCCTTCTTGTTCCTTTTAGCACTGCCTAGGGAAGACCTGTTTTTATGTCTTAATATAGAATTTATTGCAGTGAACATCTTGGTACAGTGTCAATACAGTAATGAAATTGATTCTATCTTCATTATTTTAAAATTATGTATGGATATGCATTTTCTTGACCAGTATCTTGGTGCTGCAAATTGCACATGAATTAATCTGCCAGTAATTTAAGGGGAAAAAAATCACTAGTTCTGTTAGGACTGGCTGCTTCTTCCATTGGAGTCAATGGGAATATTGCCATTGACTTAAGTGGGAGTAGGATCAGGCCCTTAATGTTGTGTATTTACTTTATTTAGGCCAAAAGACACACAGACACAGAGAAGAGACTGTTCAATGGTTGCAGTTTTATTCAGTAAGCTCACTGCTTACTGGCAGTATGGCACCTCTAATGGAGCAAAATATTACAGCGTTAGGGATTGCTTTTGGCAGTATACATATTATAGCATGAGTCAAAACAGTTACGGTTATGTTTTCAAAGATGTAATGAAATTTTAGCTGCTAGACTGAGAAGCCAGTTGGAAATGTTAGATTGAAAGCCTTCATGAGTCTTGTTGGGAAGTGGCTGATTCTTAATTATTATTATTTTTTTATTTGTTATGAATTAAACCTGTCTGGGTGACAGACAGGAAGGTACACCTTGAGATCTGGATTCATATCCAGGGCTCTGCCCTGGACATCCTGTGTGACCTTGAGCCAATCATTTAATCTCTCTGTATTGCTGTGCTCTGTTTGTAAAACGTGGATAACAATTCTTCCTTTCTTCTGTCCCCAGCCCTGCCTGCTTAGCCTGTAAGCCCCTCAGGGAACAGACTGTCACTTACTGTGTGTGCCCTTCCTCCCAGATCAGGGCCTTGGCTTTGGCTATGACCTGAATATTTAAAATAGCAAAATAATATTTACTGCTCCTTTCAAGGAAATACTTCTTTTTACTTGCATATATTGAGTTTTAATACAGTTTAATTTAAACTGATAATTTTTCCTTCGGGTGAGTCTGTTGACATGTGTTTGACCGACTCACCTATCCACCATGAGAGTCTGCAGGCGTCCAAGCCTCTGACTTGTGTTTCACAGCTCGTGCTTTCTGCTCTAGCCTCTCCTCTGTCTGAGTAGGGTTGCTGTCAACTTCAGTTACCCCCAGGTGACAATTGCTTTGCATATATAAATAAACTGAGTTTGTGCAATAGCCCTAACGTATCTAGAACATTTGAGACCTGCTGTAAATGTGTGAAGTGTATTATACGTGTCTGGGGAGACCAGTTTGTGCTAGACATTGAAGGGACGATATGTGAACATATCAACAGCAAGGGATCTCGCACTGCACTGGACCTGGTACTCAGGCACTGTTAATTTGTGGAGAAGTGTGAATCCAGTGTGTCCAGGATGTATTGAATTTCCTGTGTCTGCATAACTCGGCTGTGTTTGAGCAGTAAGCCAGAGGCTGGTAACTGGCAAGTTTATAAAAGTGTTTGACAGCTCTAAATCTGATCTCTGATGTACCTTCACACTTCACTTCATATATGTATATGAAACACCTTAGTAAAATCAGTGAGCCATATTCATGCATAAAGTTTGGCTTGTAGATTGGGGTCAGTAGGAGCTCGTGGGTGTGTTAGATTTGCTCTGAAAATGCTTCTTGGATAAATTGTCTAAAGGGTTTTTAGGAAGGATGAGATGCCTTTTTGTCTGGATCCTTACCTAGGATCCTGATGAGATGGGTGGTGAGCTAATTTGCCATGCCAGGAATGGGGCTATTCTGGGTCTATGCTAAGGCATAGTTCTGCGTGCCAAAGGAACGAGTATGCAGATTTAAAATGCTCTTGTTGAATGGCAATGTTTCCATGACTTAGGCAATTTCACTTCAGCCTTTTGGGAACCAAATTTGGTTTTTTGGATATGGTTTCCTCAAACATAGGTGTAGGGAAGAGAATTGGATCTAGTGTTACTGAAGTAAAAATCCAGTTCCTACTAGAGCCTTTTGGGAATATTGAAGTCATACTTGGATATGCTTCTGTTCATAGAAGAATATGACAATCATTTTTATTACCCCCTCCATATCTCATGCTGTTACATCTGTTGGCAGAACAGGAAGGTCCCATTGTTTATTCCCAGGTCACTCAACTCGTGAATATAGAAAATAAGAATCTCTTTTTTAGGAGTCCATCTGCCTGTGAACCAGGCACCACAGTCCTTAGGTCAGATGCCAGCTGGGGATAATGGAGAGAGCTCATGCAGGTTCCAATTCAACCCAGGAGATTGGTACCAGAAAGAGAGGCAGCACAATATCCACGGGCTACAACACAATGATTTCATTGATGTCTTTGAGCACTGTTCCTTCCATAATTACTGACTTGATCGGGTGCAAAAGCCAATTTGCTTAATGCATTTTATAGGAAGAACAGAACCAGCCTTTCTTGAAGGGGGGGGAATCAATTTCTCCTATCTTTGGTGGTTTTCTTATCTCTGCATGCATGCCAAGTGGGGACAGGATGAACACCATTGACTTACATGTCACAGGTAACATTAAACAGAATGGAACCTGTGCTCAGAGATATTTCTATTTCCTGTAAATTATTTCAGAGGCCTGAGAACTGCTTTGACAGCGCAAAGACTGCTTGTGTTCTTGTGGTGCTACTGTGTGGTGAGGCCATGGATATAGATACGTGCAGCAGAGCTCAGTAATGTATATACCAGATGCCTTATCAACATTTCCAGTATCCCCAGAACCATACTAAAGATAGGAATAAAAGAGTAATGATGGTGGCGTGTTTTTTTGGCTGAGAAAATAACAGTTCTTCAACCCCAGTAACATACCACTAAATCTTCATATGTTTCTGTTTCATCACGGAGGCCTGCTACTGTAAAATTCCAGAGCTTATAGGCTCAAAATGGATGTCTGGATGAGGCCGTTTTCACTTGAATAGGTCACAAAAAGAAATTTGTTTATTCATTCATTTTGTACATAAAAGTATTTTATATTCTTAGTATGTTTAGGAAAAAGAAGCACTAAACATCTCCTAGCATTAGATTGTTCTTAGGGCAAGAAGTTGTTATTGTCACTTAGTGTGTTGTGTAACACAAGTTTAGAACTTTATTCTCCTCTTTCTGGAGTTACAGTTCATATTTCTTTTTCTAACAAAATAGGCTTAGTGACCTTTAGCCCCAGGCTTTGAGGCTGCCAGCTTTGTCAGAAAACAAGATTGGTACATAAAATTGTGATAAGTACTGAACTCCCATAGGTTCACTTGCAAAATCCATGCCAGAAATATTCTTCTCTCAGTAAGTGCTAGAAGTCAAGCTACCATGCACACTGTAAAGAGAAATTAAGTTTCCCATGCTGAGACCTGCTGTGTGACTGACTATGTGATCACCAGTACAGAAATTCACCAAAGTCATCTAATATTTCGTTTAGTCTGTAATCATTACCAATACTTGGCAGGAGTCTTGCGAGCAGCCTTCATTTATTCTAGTCAACCTCCCTAACAGTGCAGTCATTGTGCATCACCAAAATTTTACAACTAATATAGCTGCCACTCTTTTGGTGACTCTTCTAGAGTGGAAAGTATGTTGCTGTAAAGTACTTTACACTAAGCCTGTTTTCCCTGTCCTTATTTTGTTCTTCAGTATTCAAAGATGTGTCTGTATTCCTAAATAATTCTTTTCTCTCTACAGTGTTTGCACCTTTCAGGCATTTGTATACTTATGTCTCCATATTTAAGAGTCCTGGCCCTACAGGCAAGATTTTCTGGTTTTGCTACAGAAATTCAGTGAAGCAAAACCTGGCAGCTTTGCACAGATCCGTACATGTACAGTACTGTAGGTCTTCTGTAGTGTAACTGTAGGTTATACCTTGTACAGTATCATGGCTTTCACAGTAACTTTCATTGCTTTTGGCATATTCATGTTCAATATTCTTCACAAACTATTTATCTAACCTACCAAGGAATACTTTGTGTGACAAACTACACTTTGGACTGTATTTCTTCCTATAAACATGTCAAATACGCTGCTTGTTTCTTTTTTAAATACTGGCCCTCTATAAAATCATAAAATAAATTATGGTTATCAGTTTTCCTGGACTCTTTTTATTATCTTTAGAGATAAAACTAAGAGGGGAAGAAAAAAAAACCCCTTCTTTATTCCAGTAAAATACTTTCCCAAATTGCATTTAAGCACTCACTTGCAAAACCCCTTGTGCTTCTGGAAAGAAGCTCCCAGACAGCATTGGAGAGCTTTAGAGCCCTACAGTCCACCCATCTCAGCAGGCATGGATTTCAGTGCACACTTCCATTTTTCACGACACACTGGGTGTCTGTCATATCTGTACAAGATGAAACTCTTAAATCTTCACCACTGTCATGGTGTTAGTGTGGGCATGTTTCAGCTGTGACAGCTACCGAAGTTTTTATAGAGACTGATGGAAAAAAAGTCTAGATTTAATTCTGACACTGTGTGCAAGAAATGCTTTACCCAGTCACCATGTGGAACTTCCTTTCCTTATTTTTCATTCAGATGAGCCTGTTCCTTTCTATGGGGAAAAAAAAAAATACTCACAAAGGTGTATCACATCATAGGACAAATCCTTCTCTGATACCAGCTATCTCTTTCTCATAGAAGCAATATCCCTTAGAGTGCTTCCTGGAGTGCAGAGCATGGCTCTGAGTTGTCCTGTTTTCCAGGAACTTGTGAATCTCCTCCTCAACTCTCTGAGACTGCAGTGAGATTCCCAAACCGGCAGATAATTCAGCAGCCATGGCACACCGGGTCTTGCAAGCTCATGTGTTGCACCAGATGAGTGCAGAGAGATTGATTTCATCACTACGCTGATTTGTGTACAAATTACTTGGAAATCACTGAACAACATCTCCACCATCTCCAGGTCCAGAATGAACACAAGTGAACCCAGAGCTGCACCTCTGTGATTTTGGTGGAGCCAGGCCTGACAGAACATCTCCTTTGTCCTTCTCAGGAATTTCCTTAGGAAGGGCAGGGAAGAAGGCTTATGTTCATATTTCACTATCTTTCAGGCAGTGCTCAAAACTCCTGAGACACACAGGGAGTTTTACAGGAAGAATGCAGCATTTATGGTAATCACCAGTGTATGTTCATGAAAATAAAAGCACACATCAGGTAACCTTCCATTCTACCAGTTCCCACTACTCTGTGATACTTAGCCCAAATTTGGTTTAGTAGAGTATATGTGGAAGATTATTGCTGTTCAGTGAAGGGCAGCAGACACCTGGACACAGATACGAATTTGACTTTAAATCGGATATAAATGCTGAACTCCGTAAGGAGCTGTGAGAAGCAGGGTTCGTTGCCCCTCTTCAGACACCTAGTCCCACATTCAGCTATATACATGTAGGCACCAAGCATAAGAGTGCAGTTGCTTCCTCCTTAAGTGAAAATCAAGTCTTAAAGATAGTGATTTAAGTTTCATACTAATTGAATTACACTCAAAGAAATAATTCCTCTCTACTAGCTATGTATGTTACCCAGGACAAGTGTGATCCTAACTTAGGTACTTGAATTATGTGGTTAAAGTTGGGTAGGATGAATTTGTGTCATAATAAGCCATAAAGTTTTTTCAAGATTTTTCAGAGTAATTAAGGTATGCTACGAATCAAGATGTCAGTCCATTAATGTTTTATTTAAAAACAGAAATGAAGATAAGGTTATCTATTATGTGATGATTTTTGATCACTTTTTTTTAAAATATCCAAGTCACATCAAGCTTACTGTTTCCTTAAAGCACATCATTGTAGATGTTGTGATCAGTGTGCCTCATGTGATCTCATTTTTTAAAGAAGTTTCATCAGTTAACCTTGTTTACCTGTGAAAATCCTTCTTATTTCTCAGTATAACAAAGAAATAACTCTACTAACATGTGACTCACCTCAGCTGTAACTCAGATGGTACACAGATATCTTAGGTGTCTCTCTGAAGTCTATAAACCTGAATATCAAATGTCTCAGAAGACAATTGTCATAACTTCCTTTAAAAAAAAACCAACAAAACAGGAGGAAAATAAACTCACTTGCCATGTGTCCATTAAAAAAAAAAAAATATGGTTAGAAAAAAACATTTGAAGATTCTGATCTTAAGGAAGACTCTAAAGAAAAATCTGCAGATGTAATTAGTTCAGCAAATGTTGAAATGCTGTCTTTTAAGAGTATACTCCATTTACTTTTAATACGAACATCCCAGCATTAACACCCCTGGCATACTAAGCCAATTTGCACCCTTTACAATCTAATGCTTCATCAGGTTTGTATAAAAATGTAAGTGTAGCATTTGACTCCTTAAAAATGGTCAGAATTAATTAAGGTAATCATTCCAGTCCAGTATCCTGTCTTAAACTGTATTATTATCATCCTTAAATGAATGTGCAAGAGTCTCCACAGCAGATAGTTGTGGAATAACTTGCCTGTAGTGACAAAATACTCTGAAACCTCCGACATAGCAGGGATGTCTTATGCTTTTTGATAGGACAGCTTATATCCCATTTAAATTGGATAGTATCAGGTAATTTTCTGCCCAGTCCTTTTATGAGTAATGCTGAGCTCTTGCTCTCCACAATATCTCATGCCAATAAAGTTCACAGCCTAATTAAGCATCATTTGAAAAGGAATTTCCTTTTAATTTGTTTTTCATGTAATGACCGCTTGCCCTTGTGTTATTAAAAAGAATGAAAAGAAGTGGTTGATGTAATTTTACTCTAAAGTTTATTTATATATCTTTATCATATCACTTCTCTTTATCATATCTGCATTCCCATTCTGAAGTTCATTATTCCAGTCTATTCACAGAGTGTGGTTTTGGTGTCTATGATCCTGATGATACATTTTGGCTTTTCTGGATTATGAAAAGTTGTCTTCATTTGAAATAATTGGTTTTCACTCATGAATGTCTAAATTAGATTAAATTATTACTTCATTTTATTTAAATTTTTGCAAGCTAGGATTAAAGAAAATTTTATCTCCTACTTCGAATAACAGGGACTAGCTAGACATCTGTAGAAAATCTATAGCATTCAGGGATTATTTTTTTTTTTATCAGTAGCATAAACTTAGTAACTGTCATGTTTACACCTTTGACACTTGCTGTAGACTTTTAGGTAACCATGTCAAATAAGAATTACACATTCAATGCTCTCTCAGACAGCTGGGGTCAAAATTACTTCTGTGCTGTCTCTCCCAAAGTTCACGAGGCTTTTGAGGTGCGTCAGATTAGCTTTCATGTTTGAATACCTAAGCATATATAAATCAAGTTTTAAAATAAATCAAATATTTATTTTTATCAAGTTTATAATTCAATCTATCCTTGTGATTATCACTCTTAATTATTTCCTGATATAGTCCAAGGCACAGGTAAGGAATACCAAAGCTTCGTCAGTGTGTGAATCTGGTTCCTGCTGCGGGTGGTGTGTGCGCACCCACACGTGCATGCTCGGATGCAGTTTTGAGGCACAGGAGTACTGTTGTGTGATGGAGAAACAACGCTGCTGTGAAACACCAGGCTTCAACCACAGCACACTGACTCTGTGTACTCACCTTTGGGGTACTCTTTATTCATCATGATGAATATTTACACCAAGGACTCAAAATTTTTTTCCTCCAGGCCTGAGAGAACTGGCTGTTATTGTGGTCTGAGCCTGTTTTCAACATTTGGTCTAGTATAAAATTTCCTTTTTCCACATCAGTGTTGCTTTCATGTTCAAGTTAAATCATACTTTCCTTTTTGTAAATATCAAGAAGAAAATGATAATCAAGTGGAAAATGGGAAAGAAGCATTGCTCATCCTGTCATTTTCCATGCTGCGGAAGCACACTTTGCTTGGTATATTTAATAACTGTGCTCTTCATCCCGGCCTTCATGGGGCTGCATGGGGCTGCAGCAGCTTAGTCAGAGAGATGAGGACCCCAGAGGCCTCATAGCTTCACAGAGGACATCCTCACCTAGTAGAAATGATGGTTATGGCCTTCCTGAAGGCATATACATCACAAGAGAGGGTAAGAGCAAGGAATCTGAATTTCTTGCTATGCATGGTCTGACTTGCAGTACGTTGGCATGTTGGCAATGGGAAAGCCTGTACTACCACTTGCATGTGTTCAGCTACAACTTCGACCTTAACATTTTGCTGGTGCTCTGGTTCATCAGCTTAATGTATGAATGTGGGCTCTTCTGGGATTTTTGTCAGGAAAAGATGCACCTGGGGCCATAGCTCTGCAAGACCGTGCAGCACCTTCTTACTGGGAGCTTCGTGTGCAGAGGAGGGAAGTGTGGAAAGGCTTAAGAGAACTTCCATCACTATGGAATGAGTGGGTTGTCCGTAAGCTGCAGGGCCACACCGTAATGAGGCTGGAAAGAGTTTACATTGCTTCATCCAGACTCCCTTTTATATCTATTTTCTTTGCCTCCACCCGCCTTTTTCTGGGGTTTGTTTTTCTTGTTTCTTATAGCTAAGTTTCCCACTCTGTATTGGATTTCAGCCAAAGCATGTTTTTATAGGCTGGGAAGAACTTTTCCCACATTACAGACTGGCACCTAGTGGGTGCACATTAGTTGCCATCCTAGGAGCACGCAGGAAGCCTGGCTAGAGATGAGATGTTACTTTATTGGAAATTCTTTATTGCAATAGTATAGTTGATGTTCCTAAGAAGCTAATTGAGGTAGTTATAATTAATGATGCTTCCCGTACCTCATAAACATTTTGCCTCTCTTTATGTATAATGACGGTGGGTTTAATTTTTTTTTTTTAATTGCTTTCTGACAGTTCCTGGCTATCAACTTTTATTCCATTTAAGTATTTCAAAATTACAGCTGTCCATTTCTTTCATCACCTTATCGCTTTTGTTGCTGAAGCCAGTATTACACCGTTCCAGAAACCTCCTGTTATAGTTTATATCCCCTTCTATAAAGATGCTCTTAAAATCTTGGCTCTCTGATGGCCTTTTGGAAGGCCTTTTCTAAGGCCTCTCTTATTTCTACCAAAACCAAGTCTGTCATCTTGGCTTGCTCGTTCCTTTTGACTTTTAATGAGCTCAAGCTTTTGTCCTATTGCTAAAATCCCAAAGTGAAGTGCAAGTGGACTGCTTTGTATTCAGTCACCATCCTTTGACGCTTTTGGTTTAAGCAACCCCATGACAAGTTAAAATTTCCCAACAGCCCAGCTCCTGAGGTCATTAGTACAGAAAAAACTGTCTACGGTGTCAAAGTGTTCTCCTTATACAGGAATATCAGTAAAAACATTCTGTCTTATGCTGTTCCTCCACTGTGGAGGGTTACCCATTCAGGAGACATTTCAAAAAGTTTAAAAAATACTTAAATATCTTTAGTTGTTTTTGGATGTTTTCATTGTTGTCACTGTTTCTCTGTCCCAAGTTAAAAGGAGACATGAAGAGAAGCAACAAAACAAGATGCACGTGTTGGATACATGAAAGCCATTGGATGCACTTTCTTTTACCAAAGGTGATAGCATGAAAACTATGGAAACTTCCATTATCTACACAGTAGATTTTTTTTTTTACTGGTGACTTGACTGCTTTGAGTTTTTTTAAATGCTGTTATAAAAGATATGGACACAGAATTCTCCCAGTGACATCTTTTTAGTGAGGAACTATATCATGTGAGCAACCAGCTACAATATTTATAACTCAGATTTGCACAACTTGATGCACATTTGTAACTAGCAGGTTCTGTAAGAATTCTGCTTTTGTTTTCCATAACCCTTAGTTTTATGTCACTAAGATCATTAACTTTATAACATGAATTCCATATGTTGAAAATGTTGGCAGAAAATACAGTACCTTAAATCTGATAGAAAAAATGTGATACAGTTAATCCCTAGACTTCTTTTACTTTCATCTTCTATACAGAGGAAAAGTCCAATAGCACTCAAGAGTGATTTTGCCAGACCCTATTTTTATTGCTATTCATATTGCAGTTCCAGGGAACTAGTACATATTTCTAGGAAGTACTTATTATCAGTTTCAAAGAAACTTTTTTTTAAAAAACCTCGAAGGATTTGGGTATTGATTCTATAAAGTAAAAAAAGCACCGGGATATCAGATACAATTAATGTGCTGTTTCTGACAGCTGATAATTTGTATGCTAACGAACAGCTTTAACCCACCACAGCATCCTTCCTTGTGCCAATGACTTTATGATCCTAAGTAGTGCTTTGTTTAAAGAATATTTTTTGACTGTTTCCCAGATGTACACCTTAGCGATGGAAACTGTTCATACTTCTTACCTCTAACATTTATGTGGAAGAGCTGGTAAAAATTTGGCCTTCTTTGCACATCAGATATTGCTTGTGACTTGATCTGTATGTGCATGGATTCATAGACTTCTAGTATTGTTAGTGTGTCAAATCAGGGGAAAGGGATGTCATGGGCTTTCAAGCATTCTCCTGCCAAAGTCAGCATCTAGAAGGTTATACTGAGGGAAAGACAACGCCACAACATCCAGACAATGTTGTCTGACTCACTGATGAACCTGTTGCCTCCTTTTTCAGATCCTTGGGGTGGGAAGTGGAGGACAAACTTCCATAGACCTTCTGCCAGAGAAGGGCCTACTGAACAGAGATAACATCTGGTCTGTTCTGAGCTATGAAGATGTGCCTGCCTTCACCATGGCAGTTTACCTCCTTTTCTCCTTTGCCTGCATATAAGATAGAGCTTTCCACAAACACACGGGACAGAGCTGTACAGAAGACTGCACATGATTTTTGCTTCTGTTCTGGGATAAGAGGTCAGATGCCTATGTTTTTCCTTGAGTTTTTAAAAAAGCTATTTTTCTTCTGTATTTTTTTCAATACAGCCCAACTTTACACAACAACAACAATTCAAACAGCACAGGTTTTGAAAAATCAGAAAGGCTTTGCATAATATTAGGTCCATCTGTATGTGGAAAATACATTGGTTTGTACCTTTTCAATGAATCTCTTCTCTTAAGTAAAAAAGCAAAAAAATGTGCAAAGCACAGATTTTGAGGTTTCTGAAACTCGCTGTGAAAATTTTGCACAGGCCTGTGTAATAGTAACTTTAACTTGACACAGCCCAGTTGTTCTGGCTCTTTATTTCAGGCTTCTTTATTACATGCACCTGTTTCAACTAACTCGTAGCTGTTTCTGAAACTCCTGATTGGCCTGCAGCCAGGAAGCACTGTGTGTTCCCACAGTTAATATGATCTAGGTCTTTAGAGGGTTCATGGGGATGTGTGTAATACGAAAGTCCAGACAGATAAAAGCTTTCCCCTTACTTCTGCTCAACAATAGCTTTGCCTGTTTACTTCTTCTGGTCTCACTATGAAAAATTTGGGAGAAGAGGTTGTTCTTTTAAAACGTCTCCTGCATAGGCTGCACTTCAAGTTCACAACGAGTTCAGGGGAGTTTTGCACGGTTTTGGATTTCATTAGGACCAGTTCATGCAACTCTGGACTAATCCTGTCTGTCCAGTTCCATAGTAAAAAATGTGGGCCTCTAATGACATCAACAAATAAAAATAACCAGCTAATTTAACAATAAGTACATTATGCAGTTGAACATAAATGTAGAGATGCATTTTCTATTTGTACTTTCATGTTGGTTCTGGGTAAGATTAGGTAAAGTAAAGCTTTTAGTAAGAAAATATGATATGGTCACCTTATTTCTGGGAAAAAGAGGCTTTGTGTGAGAGTGCTCTGCGGCTGTAAAGCAAGGAACATGGTAACAAGCTCTCTGGAGAAGGGTTTGCCCATTGAATTCCAAGGGAATCTGTTCACAAGTGGTTACCATATTTTTGTTTGCAGTAGCCACATGCAAAAATGTGCCTCCTTCTCTAGCAGCAACCCACAATTTCAGCATCACCTCAAAATCTAAAAGTGGGACAAACCTGTGTTAAATTTATTATCAGAGTCTCTTCACACAATTTCATTTTTAACATAAAAACATGAAGAATCTGTTTCACCATTCCCTAGAAATTTTTTTTTTCCAAAGGACACAAAGAACATATATTTTCATGTGTCTCCAGGATATTTTTCAGAAAACCCACCCTATTAGAAAGTAGCTGCGCACAATTTACATAATTTTTTAGAGGATTTGTTCTTTGATATCTATGGAGATATCAATCAAGAGGAGCAGACAGACTTTAACTGCAGGCATGAAGGGAAGCACTTAACAGGGTATTTTTCCATTCTGCAGCACTGTGGTTGCATGAAAGCAAAATGGGATACTTGGTGAGATCAGAAAATCAGAACCTGAATCAATAATACTGCAGTTGTTTTGGGGAGGGTCAATTTAAAGAAACAGCAACAAATTGTGGTTTAATGGAGTTAAAGGAGAAACACTGCATTGTAGTTATGAGAAGAGTTTATTTTAATGTTACTAAGCATACTTTACTAATCATTTGGGAGAAAACAGATAGATTCTATCTAAGTGTAAATGCCAAAACATTTCTACATGCTATAAAACACTTAGAAAAAATTTGTTTTCTCTCAAATCTGTAAAGTAGTTTGCTTACTGAATTCTACAAGTAATGAGAAATGCACACAGCCAAAAAAATGAGTGGGTGGGCAGAGGAAGAGAGTAAAAATTTCTGTAAGCGAAATTCAATTTTATTTTTGCATTAAAGCCTTATGATCTAATTCTTTGACCAGCTCTATGCAGAAATCAGGCTAGTGGGAAAGGAAAGAGCTGTATTTTGAACCGCACAAGCAATCAACCTGAGATATGTCTGCCCAGACATCTCACTGACTCGAGGTACTTCGACAGAAGAAGCCGGGTGCCTCCTCCGGCAGCCTGTCCCACTCCTTGCTGTAGGTTACCCTCTGCTAGCTGAGCCGGTGGAACAGAGTTTGCTTTGCTTCCTGTTCTGGTCACAGTTTACAATGTTTTAAATTGGAAGGTGGGTTTTATATTAAGACACTGAGAAGTGGAGTGACTGTGGTGTCCCGTTTTGCCAGCTCTGGCTGCAGAACACCAATAACAAACAGCTTGAGCGCAGAGCACCTTTTCAGTGAGTCACTGCTGTTACAGGGTTGGTAAAACCAGCCAAACCAGCAGGAGGACTACTACTGGTGGTCAGTGGTTTCTGCCCAGGATTTGCTGAGATTCGGAGACCTTAACCTCCGTTTCGTTCTGTGGGCAGGAATGTGTGCAGAGGATGGAATTCTGCTCCGTTCTTCCCAGCTATCTTTCTACTTGTGTGATTGTTTCTCATTTCATTACTTTCTGTCTTACCTAGATGGACAAATCCCTCCTCCCACAGTCTCCATGTCCATTTAGTTCCAGTATTGCCCCACTGGTACCCTCACCCACCCATACCACCTTCTTTTTTTTCTTTTTTTCCAAGCCATTTCAATTTTTCTCCAACCAAAGCTTCTTTTGTCAACCCATCCTGATTCTCAATGACATTTGAGGATCTCACGACGACTCTGGCTTATATGTTTCTCACTTTCCTTCTGGGTCCTCCTGTCCACATGGACCTCTGCATGTACCTCAGTGTTGTTGTCTCCCCTCTATCTTTGTCACACCTTTCACACAGTCAGTCCCAGAACTTCTTGAAACCAACTTCTGCATTTACATCTCTTTTTGCAGTCTGTCATCACTGTCTTACCTGATCACTAGGTCTTAATAACCACATTTCTTTCCCCAGCTTCCAGATCCAATCTCTACTCAACCAGCTTGTTTTCACCACCAAAGATACCTCTTGCCATCTGTTTCTCCATTTTCTTTTGCAAGATCATTTCCCCCATCTAAATTGTGATTATTCTTCTACCTACACATTGTTTGGGCATCAGCAAAGGAGTCTTTTTGCTTTTGTCCTTAATGTCCTGCAATAACCAAAAGTAGCTATTTCAGGGAAATCCAGATTCATTCTAGAAGCCCTGAACTGAAGGTTGGGTGTTCTGGCAGTCTTCTTGGATCCTTTGGGCACAGAAACAGCGAGGGAATATGATTATTGCTCCAAGGGCCTGAAATATCCACAATACACTCAATACCAGCAGCTGTGGGAGGATCAGACATGATTATTTTATCTGCTGAATTCTGGCAGTATCTATAAGGCAAATGTAAACTAACTTTTTTCTTTTTTTTCCTATCACATAGTTCTTTTATTTGATTGCATTTTGGATGGATCCAGGTTTTAGTGATTTGTTTCAGTCCACAGCTCTTTCAGATCTCCCCAAACTAAAAATAAAAGGGTTTTTTGACCTTGAAAACTATACCTTTCTATATTTTTAGCAGTGGATTATATGCCAGTGTACCCTGGCAGCCAAGAGGGCAAACTTCATCCTGGGATGCATCAAACACAGCATGACCAGCCAGTCAAAACAGGTGATTCTCCTGCTGTATTCAGCATTGGTGCAGCCTCACCTTGAGTACTGTGTGCAGCTCTGGTTCCCACAATTTAAGAAGGATGTTGAGGTCCTTGAATGCGTCCAGAGGAGGGCAACAAAGCTGGTGAAGGGGCTGGGAGGAATGTCCTATGAGGAGCAGCGAAGGACTTTGGGCTTGTCTAGTTTGGAGAAAAGGAGGCTGAGGGGCGACCTCATTGCTCTCCACAGGTTCCTGCGGAGGGGACGTGGAAAGGGAGGTGCTGAGCTCTTCTCCCAGGTACCCAGTGACAGGACATGTGGGAATGGTTCAAAGCTGCGCCAGGGGAGGTTCAGACTGGACATTAGGAAGCATTTCTTTACCAAGAGCGTGGTCAAACACTGGAACAGGCTTCCTAGAGAGGTGGTTGATGCCCCAAGCCTGTCAGCGTTTAAGAGACATTTGGACAATGCCCTTAATAACATGCTTTAACTTGTGGTCAGCCCTGAAGTAGTCAGGCAGTTGGACTAGATGATTGTTGTAGGTCCCTTCCAACTGAAATAGCCTATTCCATTTTCAAAACAAAAACAATGACAACAACAAAATCCAAACCCAGCAAAATATCAAACAAATCCTTCAGAATAGGCAGTTAACATGCATATACCCTTTGGACATTTTTTTTTCAGCAGGAAGCAAAGTAATGAAGGAGACTCATGAGGAATCTTTAATATGTGTTATTAACAGCTTACCATAGGATGGATGAACTACAAGCTCTGATCCTTCCAGGTACGAAAGATGTGGATGTTTTGGTTTGATCTGTGGCTTGCAAATATCTGAGAAGTAGAGTTTAATTTTCTTGAAGTCTGACTCTATTCATTGTAAATTTAATTTTCCCTAAAAATATATTGACTTTTACCATTGTTCCTCATTTCTTTTATTGCACTGGGTGGGACAATCCTGTTCAGAGATGAAGACTAGACCCTTCCAGGTCCTGCCATAGACAGATATAAGCAGGGAAACAGTGTTTTAAAACTTGGGGTTTTAAAGTTAGCTATTGTTACCCAGTTTCTAAAAACTAAATGGCATTTCCTCATGCTGAGTGTTGCTGAAGTCAACTTCTCACTGGGACATCAACTTTAAGTTTCAATATGTATGGAAAAAAAAAATTCTGGAAGCTTCTGGATTAAATTGGGCTATTCTTTACTTTTTTAACCACTCTGGATAATTAAAGTTTTAGTGGTAGTAGTAACTGTTTCTGTTCTAGCTTTGCTGCTTGGAAAAACAGAGTGGTGTGACTAAAATTTTTTTGTTTTCTTTCTATCCTGAAAAGGACTAAATATTGAAGTCTAGTTTGTATTTCAATTTCCACTTTAGAAGTTGTCTGTACCACTCTAGCAGGCATACTGTCTTCTGGTCTGGAAGCCTAGGTCCATTAGGAGGAGATAATTTGTAAAGAACCGGTAATTCTCATTTTTTCACATCACTGTAGGGCTTCTAGTCTACCTTTATGCAAAATGGTTTAATAATAATGGAAGGTAAAACATTAAAGGTCTGTTTAACACTGGCAGACCTTTAACATTTAGCAGCCCATATTTAAGGTCATCCTTAAAAACTTATTTGTGCTTTTCTCTGTATTTTAGGAGCAGGTCTTTTGCATGGGATGCTGAAGAACATAAATTCTTTTTTTCTCCTTATTTGAGAACCACATATATTTATTTGTTTGCTTGCTTGCTTATTTGTCATCCTCTAATGGATTCTTTAGAAAAATGTTTTAAAACTCAGTATTAACAGGTTTCATAAGGAAGGGAAACGTGGATGTTGCTTATCTGCATTTAGCCAAAGGCTACTGGGGATGGTTACCTCAGTGCTTACACACAACTGCATGTCTCCAACAACAAGCGACAGTGTTGGATCTGGTGCCTAAATATTTCTCCCTGTTCCCACATTAGTGATATATCTGGACCTTTATGAATTAAGGATTCAGAATTAAGAATAAATAAAAGATTAAGAATTAATATACTTTCCATCCATATGAAGAACTATACATTATTGTTGTTTCCTTTTCTTTCAGGTGATTTTAGCCTGTGCTATGTGAGATCAAAATGTTATACACATTCAACACCTGCAAAGGGTAACATGAGATGACTAGATTGAAAACTAGAGAAAATAATATTTACATAAAATGAAAAGTGTTTCTGACAATAACAGGACATCAGTATAAGAGTATGCAATGTCTGTTTGACTCTTTTAAGCAAAAGTGAAAAAAAAAAAGGGTTGATAAGGTGAAAAATTGTAAGGGAAAGAGCTTAGGAAATAGAATGTGACGTACTGCTGGATAGATTACTAGTCTGTAAATTCACTTAATGCTAGGTGACCAAAGGGTGATTCTGTCTATTGTAAGCTATTTCTATGGTTCCAGATGCTGCTTCAATGAGGGGTGGTGGGATGGTGGTTTAGGGTGGGGGGTTTTGGTTGGGTTTTTTTTAATATATGGGTGGTTTGGGGTTTTTTATCCAGTAACATTGTAAGGTAAAGCAAAACAAACATTTTTATTAAGAGGAACTAGACAACACAGGACTTCCCTTAAATTTTGTTTCCCCAAAAAAGGGTGTTCCAGAGTCAAGCTCTTTCTTACTTGCTGCCTTTCTGGCCCCATGACTTGTACATTCCTGGCAGTACAGACCAGCTTTAGGAGGGAAGGATGCTTTCACATAAAATCCTGTTAGTTCAGATTCTCAGGGAACCTGGGGCACAGCTATGTTCAAACACCGCTGGCTGCAGATCTCTTCTCTTGGACAGTTATTCAAACTACTAGGATATCATATATATACTCATTCCTTCATCTATGTTTAAGACACTTTCTGTATCCCAGCTGGAAAAATGTAGCCTCAGAATAAACTCCTGTCTTCCAGGGTTATAGGAAGGGCTTGAGACATGCTCTTTAATGCCTTGCTCAGTCCTAGCAGTCCATACTGGCTTTTGTGAATACCTCATCCATCCATGGCCAATAGTCTGGAGATGCTAGGGTGCCTAATTCACTGGTCTGATTTCCATTCTGGTTACTGGGTGACTAAGTTTTGGGCTCACAGTATTCAAGATCCCTTACTGGATCGCAGCTACACTTCCATACAAGTTAAAAAAATAAACACAGTTTCTACAGATTCTCAGTCTGTAGATAATGAATTACACCTTCTCCTTCTAGAGTTCAGCTTTCCTTTGCACTGGTAACAGTTCACACATAATATGCAATTAAGCCTTCCTCTTGCCTACCTCTAAGCAATGAATTCAATTAAGCTTTTGGGTTTTTTTCAGCTAGAAAAATACTATGTGAAAGTTTTGTTAAAAACAGCAAGGTGCACTGACCCTTCTGTTTGTGCAAACTTAGAATGTTATGTAGTAGAGAAAATCAGAAAAAATACACCTTCTTCTGTTTCCAGCACCTGACATGCTCAGAGATCTCAGTGACATGAAGTATACATAATTAATCAACAACCACTCTCTGAGTACACTTTCAGCATGTTTGCCAATGGAAGTCTGCAACCTACTACTAAGCAATTTCTCATGGCAAGGTCAGGGATCAAATAACAGGTAGCTTAAATGATCCAGCAGGCAGATTAGATAAAAAGTGGAAGATTTGCCCCAAAAGGACATGTTACCTCTTCTCCCTGCATCTCTAGCTTTGTCATAAAACAGCTTCTTATTTCATGATGAAAGATTGATAAAGACAGTATGATGAAAACTTCAGTGAGATAATCATCTTTAGGGCAAGAGCTCTATCTGAAAAAAATATCCTATTTTATTTAAAGGCAATGTGTTGGCTTTTTATAGATCTGATAATTTGGTGATGTTTTTCTTTCCTTTTAAACAGATGTAATCTGTTTGCTTACAAAACATAGCCTTAGAAAATGAAAGTTCTGTATCTAAACGGTACCCATATCAGAAAGTTTATTTACTGAGATTCAAAGTGCATTTAGTCTAACATCATGTCTTCAACAGTGGCTGGTAGATGGTACTTTTAGTGACTTTCTATGAGTTCCTTCACCAGTCAATCCAAGTATGCCTTTCTCTCAGCTCTAAGCTGGGAGGAGGATGTGGTCCATTCACCACAGCCCATGGAAAGCTCACACTGGAGCAGGGGAAAAATGTGAGAGGGAGGGAGCAGAAGAGAGAAACTGCTCCATACTGACCATACCCACCTCCATCCTGAGCTCTGTGACACTCAGGGTGGGTAGAGGAGTCTAGAGTGAAGGACTGATGCTGAGTCTGGAGAAGGGAGGAGAGGTGGTGTTTTAATGTTTGCTCTTGTTTCTTCCTACCCAAATCCATTTTTGTTGGACCTTGCCACTGCGTGGCTGAGCCTGTTGCCAGCTGAAACAGCCCTCTCAGTAAAGGAAGATAAAGGTAGCCCTTAGCTCCCTAGGGGGCTGGTGCCCAGGATCTGCTCAGCTGGGAATCAAAGAGCATTGGAAATGCAGTCTTGCCATAACAGAGTCCATGCTGGAGGACAGACTATGCAGTCCTAAGCCAAAATTTTGACAATTTCTGTGAGGTCTGTATTTTCTCCACTTGGCTTACATATACAGTCAGGCACTGGCCTGGAGCAGTGAAAGTCCTATGTACAAATGGAGAATCAATAGGAACAGTGCCTAGTAAAGGTTGCCTAGGGGAGGGAGTATAAGGAAACAGGACAATATACGGTAATAGTATTCCCTTTCTGCAGTTAAGGGATTTCCTGAGTCAGAGGACAAGCCAGTAAAGCATCTGTCCTCCACAGCTTTGTCTAATTATTGCATCCAACTGCACATTTGCCTCCTTGTCTTCCTGTGGCAACAAATTCCAGCAATGTGATATCTTAAGAAAAGAAAGAAGAAAATAAAAAATAAAACCTTGCATTTATTTTCATTTTCTGGCTGCTATTTTTATTGTTTGTCTTTTAGTTCTGTTACAAAATATAATAAATAATTGATATCTGTATTTTTTCTCGATAACGTTTATGATTTTAGAAGGCTATGATTTTAGAAACCTGTATTGGTCATCTCTCTTCTAAACTAAAGAACCTACTCAGTTTCATCTCTGCTTAGATAAAAGCTATTCCATAGCTCTGATTATCCTTGCCATTCTTTTCTATGCTTTTTTCTAGTTGCACTATGGCTTTTTTGAGGCAGGTGACCAGAATCAGAAAAAATGTCTATGTGGGGCTACGATGTTGATTTGTGCCATGGCATAAGGATGCTTTGGGTTTTTTTTTTATTCTTTTTCTAACATTCAAATTGCATTTCTATAGCTGCTCCAGTGTCTCTTTCCTGGGTGATAATACATAGCTGAAAGTGTATATTAGTTATATAGTTATATGTAGGTATATAGTTAGGTTTATTTTTCTCCTTCTGTGTTTCTTTCTGCTTATTCAGGTTGAACTTCACCTGCTGTTTTTCTACCCAGTCACCCCATTATCATGTGATCCTGCTACATTTCTACTTGGTCAGCTTTGACTGTCCTCAACAGTTTTGTGTCATTGGCAAGCTCTGTCACCTGAGTATTCTCCCACTCTTTGTGTCAGTCCTGAGTATCTTGAACACAAGCCATCACTGAGGGGCCAACTAGCAGCCTTCCCTTGCTGTGAAAGCTGATCATGTATTTACACCGAGAGTTTCCAAGTGCCTGAGTGGTTAGATATCTATCTGATAGAGGTCCGAGTCACGTGAAAGGTCTTTCAACTTTCCCTTCATCAGTGTCCTAAAAACTTTGGAGGCTTCTCACCTTTTGTCTGGCAACAGTGACAATCTCTGGAGCATTTTCTATGTCCTTAATCATGTGAATACCATTTTTAAGATGAACACTGCCAGCTCTCAAGCTGGAAACCCCAGAAGGTATTCTGGTGACATGAGAAGCAGTCCCTTTGTGTAGCTTGCCAAAAGTCTAAAGAAGAGAAGAAATCTAAGAATTTTACTGCACATGTATTGCACATGTGTGTTTCTTTTTAGCTCTTTGGGTTTTTCTCTTCAAAACATATGGCTTACCCTTTTGAGGCAATAAGTGAGTTGACTGGGGAGACTGTGTCCCCACATGCCAGAAGGATAAAGTCCATGGTCTTTTCTCTTTAGATGTCTAAAAACAATGGAAAAGCAATGTACCTTAAGTTCTTCACTGGGAACAGCTTTATTCTCTAGTGCAGGCAGTGTATTAGAAACAGGAGAAAAGGGCATTCAGCGGTGGCTGGACTACACGTAAGCAAATTATAGTCACTTTTTTCAAGATACTTCAGCTTTAGCGTATTACTTAAGTCAGAGTCTCTAACCTGTGGAAGCGGGCATAAGTAAGAATCTATCCCAGGACTTGTGGCATACACTTCTCACAGAATTGGGCCCATAAGTATTAATGAAAGAATTATTTTTGAATGTTTAAAATTAAAGGCCCTGTCTTCCCAGAAAATTATCAGAGTAAACTATATTCTTCCCAGGATATACACATTGTAGAATTGTATTGTGCACATTGTGTTTCCTGAAAGGAAATATTCTACAATAATTATTACCAAAAGTGTAATTCTGTGCTTTCTTGGAACAACAGGGTGCTGGAAAGAAACCAAGTTATGTATTTAGATATTTCACATGCACAGCAAGGCTGGATTTTTTTGTTTATTTTAAATACAGATACTTTTATTAATGCTGGGTACTAACTTGTGAGAAGGTAAGAACCTCCATTGCCTTTTATAAATTAATGAAATTTGGGGCTGCTCAGCAATTTGCAGATTTGGATTCCAGTTATATAGGGTATTATATAGCCAGCTACTGAGCTGAAAAGACTTGTTTAGCTGAAAGACCGAGCTGAAAGAAAAGACTTGTTTAGAGTATGCCAAAGAGGTAAAATGAGGAGAGGCTTTTGGGAAGAGATTACGGATGGGTATAATTAGGTGAAATATCAGGAAAACACTTTCTAATCGTGAGGATTATTAACCTACAGAACAGTGTCTCAAGGGAACCATTTCAGAGGCAAAGGAATCTACTAGCTGAAATACAAGCCTTAGTCTTTGCCTTCCCCATGATTCATATTCCTTACCCTTTCATAACGTGTTCTTTGCAGAAACTGTATTTTCTATTTTATATATATATATATATACACCCACCCACCCCTTTAGTCTCTCCCCCTGACTCCCCCTCCACTCCTTCAATAAACATAGCAGCTACAATATTTAATTTTTGCTCACTGTGCCTGGGACAAGGTCAGTGCTGCTTGGACTTGATCATGCAAACATTTACTCACGTAACTTATCTTACTCTTAGACCTAGCCCGATTACTCCATGTTGAAATCAGCAGCATGTATGGAAGTAATGACTTTCATGGTAGTGACTGTTAAGAGCAATGGGCTCTAGTATTGTATTTCCTAGTGATAAATTAAGGAACTTGGGGGCTCGGAACTGCATTCAGCTATACTGTTGCATTGCCAGAACGGTTCCAGTCATGGTTTTGTCCTGTGACAGCCAGCATCTCCAACATGACTTCTGGGCCTAGTTTGGGAGTTAGCAAGCTCCCAATAGGTGAGAGACTGAGTTTTAAAGAATAAGAGGTTGAATAATATAGCTGTGGGCTATTCCATGCCAGGTGGCCTCAAAGTCAGAGAATGATCCTGGTACTTCCAATTTGTTGAGTTAGCCTTTAATTTTGCAAATTTATATAATCAGTTAGGTCCCACAGCTTCTTAGTATACAGAAATGTTTATTTGCTATCTATTGTCTCAAAGATACTTTGTTTTCTTGGTTACTGAAGGTAGTACTTGGGAAAAAGATTGCTCCACTAAAATTCTGTCCCCTCTTTCAATACTAAATGAATTTTCATGGTGGAATTTTTTTATTATGCTGATCTGTTTTCTCATAATCCATTTGAAAAGTTTCAAAACTAAGTTTGTGTCTAAGACCAGACCATAAGATTGTGCATTAATGCGCTAACAAATCTCAAATGAACTACATATGACAAAACACGTAATGAATCTGACTATATTAGTTTCAAAAGAAATGCAGCAACTTTTCTTTTTCCTCTTAGTTATTCCAATTATGTGCTTTTATTTTCAGCATCATTTCTTTAAAATTTTTAGCTAGTTTTCCTTGTTTGCGTAATTCAGGGCTAAGTGCCAGTTCCCACCATTGAATTATTGTCAATGCATCCTGACAATTGTCAGCACATGCAAAGATTGTCAAAGACGCATATTAATGTTGATTTGTCTCGGGGTGGGGGTTCACAGGAAGGATTTTATTCAATTTTTTTCCACCCTCTGTATCATTCTGAGTCTTGTCACTTTCCTTCCTTGTTTTACAGAGGTAAAACCACTGTTCTGTGGTTTTCCCTCGCGTTCTTGTATGAGTTTTGTTCACTATTTTCTCTTTGCCATTACCCGTATCCTGGAGACATAAAAGTAAAAATAATTTCTTGTATGGTAGGGTTTTTATTCTTTACATTTAGCATTTCAAACTTAAGACATCTAATGTGCGGATCGCCTGATCAAATGCAGCTATATACAGGGCAAACTAGTTGTCGAGACTCCATTTATATAATTCTTTCACATGTTTCATTTTCTTTTACAGAAGGTATCTAAAGCAGGTCAGATGAACTGAGTCCAAAAAGTGCTTATTTCTCTCTTCATTATGGATGTCAGCAGCTGGACTTATGTGATTCTTGCTCCTTGTTTGCACAACTCATTCAAAATCCCCTTTTCTGTGGTAAGACAATATCTGAGGGAAGCATTCTTGTCTAGCTTTGACACTTACCAGGATGGGATAAGGTGCCCTGTTGAGATCCTTGTTCCTCTCCGCTGACTGTCAATGAAGCCCAGACAATTAGGCAAGGTGATTAAAGTTCATAGAGATCCTGCTTAATGTACCTGAGATTCCCAATCCTGTGTCCAGGATGTGGTGTTCACTTTTTCCATGAGAAGAGAGAAGAGGCTCCACAAAGCAGTCTTGGTCTTTGAGTTTTGCACAGACTATTGCTCTGAGCACATGCACTTAAGCTAGCTCCATGGGCTAACAGCCTGTTGTGATAACGTGCCCGACCTCTTTAACCAGAGCCATGGGGTCCTCTTGAACTGATACCTGTTTCAAGACCACTAGCTCTGCTACAAAACCCGTTAAGTCTTGAGTTACATACGTTGTATATTGCAAGTGTTAGCAAGCTTTGTCTCCGTGGCTAATTACCACTGCTATTAAGCACTGTGCTTTATTTCAAGGCTGTCTCTTGTCGACCTTTTACTTTCATACAGTGCTTGAACGCCAGACTGAAAATCCCTCTGCTATACACGTGACCTCATTAAATCTCTAGCAATAATACACATTTTCCGATTCTTCCTTCCCTCGTATTTGTCTCGTCTCCAGTGCACATTCCCTCCAATGCAATAACACATTCTTCAGGTGCGGGTACTGGATCTGGACTCAGTGCTGCAGTAGTAGTTGTACCAGAGGTAATATGATCCCCTTACACCTACTTCATATTTCCCTGCTCATAAATCCCAGAATAATTTTAGGTCTTTTTAGTCACAGAATAACAGCACTATGGGGGTATTTTTTTTCCTATCATGGTCCTTCCTTAGATAACAGTGACTGAAATAATTCCTCGCCCTTAAATTGTGGTCTGAGCTGCTTTCCTTACATTTCAAAATACATACTATTCCTGCTTAACTAATCAAATGATGCAGGTGACTTTCGGTGAACCATATTGACATTTACCATTCTGTTGGGGTTTTTTTTGTCACCTACAAACTTCATTAACAATCAGTTAACTCTTTCTTACAAACTATTATCAAAATATTTAGTGCTATATTGTAGAGAGCCAGTTGCTGTGGAACCTCATTTAAAAAATTCTCAGTAATGATTTTTTATTACACTTGCATTTAATTGTGGAAGAAATTATGGGAAAATTTTCCTTTTCTCAGGGAACTTCTGATTTTTTGAAACAGTCACTTCAGAAAACTTCAGCCTGCATAAATTAAACAAAAAGTAATTAATGTTAAAAGAACAAGTAACATAAGAATCTTTCTTCCTGCATTTGATATGCTAGTTTTACCTATAATTGGGCATATAAAAGAAAGATCTGAATAACAAAAGCATAAGGTGTACCCATTTTCAGAACTTGGTTAAGTCAGCTCACAGTTGGTGCATGATTTAGGCTGCCTGGAGCTCAGGTAACTTAGCTACAGTATCTTCCATAGTAAAACCAGACTAAAACTATGTGGCAGTTAAAGAACAGCCATGCCAACATATAGCTGTTCATAATGGGGGCGAGTGTCATGGCAACCAAGCAGACTCGTCTTGGGAAAACTGAGACAGTCCAAAAATATTTTTCAACGTACCCCAAGGCCCAGCCACTATTTTGTTTACAAAAATACTAACACTTTCTTGACATTGCTTCATTTGCCCACACAGATATGCTGACTTTGTAGCATTCAGTTGCAAATGCATATTAAGATGATGATGATGATTATTATTATTATTAAGCAGTTAAATATAACTCTGAATTTATAGATATAAAAATGACATGCTGAGGAAAACGTTCTTTTATATACATATGTAACTGAAATTAACAGAAGAGAGCTGCACTTCAAACTTCACAGACATTGCTAGCCATAAAACTTGGCATACTAGCTACAGTGTTATCAACCCACTTACTGCTGCAGATATAAATTTGTGTGTGAATTTTGAATTCAAAATCTGTCCCCTGTATTCATTCCTTGAATGATTTCTCTCTGTTCTCTTCCTCTCTAAATATGTAGACATAGTATATACTGCATACCAGAACTTGTACAATATTCACATTCCTCTTAAATGGTTGTTACATTTCTGTAACTGTATCCAGAAATAAATATATCCTTTTTTTAATTTTTATTTGATGTCCAGTTTGATCTAGATATTTTGTATGAACCATTCAAAAAAATAAAATTACCAATTTTAGTTGTTCATAGCATAATTCTCCAAGAATGGAAACAAACCACACAGAAAAGAGTTCTCATAGACAGAACATTAGAAAATATAACCTCTTGCTGGAAACTCACATAAACGATTCATTTGGAACCTCCTAGGGATTTTCACAGTATAAATACCATGGTTTTAGTCTAAACTTTAAGTAAGTAAGAAATGGCAGTGATGCCAAACTTGACTACAAAAGATCTGTTCTTCATGGAGAAATAATTATTCACATTTACTATCTCCCTTCTCAAAAGAGGAAGAAAATAAAGAAAAAAAAATCCCACCAAAAAAAAAAAAGCGCCTTGTGAGAAGTCCAAGGCAGAATGCCAAAGACAGCATTCAAAATTAGAGTTAGTTAAAATGAGAGGGACTGGATTTGTACAAGTAGAGACTTAGCAGTATGACAGGTCACCCTACAGGCACATGTGCTGCTTTTTTTTTTTTTTTCCCCCCCTTAAATATAGAAAAGAAATAAGGAAAGAAATTATGGTTTTGTGGGTTGAGTATTGACCTGGGTTTGGTTCCTGTTCTGCTTCCAGTCTTACTTTGAAGAAATCACTGAGGGTCAAACCACATTTGATGTTAATGCAGCACAGTCAATAAAGTCATGCTGCTTTAATCCTTCTGAAAATCCTGTTGGCAATATTTCTGTGCCTCAGTTCCTTACTTGTGACATTATAGCTAATACTATTTCCTTTCTCCTGCCCTTTGTCAATCTTGCCTATTTACACAAAAAAAGCCCTGTGTATACTTAATTGTCTTAACGAATGCCTGTTAACACATAATGAGCTCTGGGCATTCTCTTGTCTGCGCAGAAAAGCGAAGGAGTGTGCTCAAGGACACAGGAGGGTTTATGCTCTAATTTCTAACGTTGCTAGAAAGCTGCTGTTGCTGTGCTTTTGCTGTTGCTGGCAGTACTTAGGCTAGCAAATAGGCAGGAATACACTACAGCTTCACTGTCAGTTGAGCAGATACAGCCTGAATCCAGAGAGACATGGGAGCTTTGTAGGTACTTTCTTTCTTTCAGGTACCCCATGGTCCAGGTTGGGCATCTAGCTGATCTGTACAGTCATGATTTGCAACTCTGAGGATGGTTTGAGAGATCTTGCTCCCTTCTTGGCCTCTATAGAGCCAGACTCAGGTTTATAGATAACCACTGTGCAGTTCTGGACCTGTTTCTCCAGTTACATTGTGATTCAGCATCCAGGGATTTTGTCATTGCTTTTCTTCACTGAAGTACAGACTGGTGATGCACAAACCAAATCATTTATTGTGAAATTTCTACCCTATCTTACTACTTCTAGTTTCTTGAATTCTGAGTGGATACACCAAGGGAACAGTCTCCTCCCGATTCTTTTTTAATTTTTTTTTCCCTGTGGCTAGGAAGCTGATATGCAAAGGCAGTGGAAATGAGATGGAGTTTTATTCAGAGGTTCATTAATGTATCTCACTTCCAGAAGAACAAATATAGGCAGCACAGATGAAGACTAAAGGTGTAGAAATGTATTTGAAGTCCTCACATAGGACCTGAGTATTCTTCCTTAGCTAAAATTCTTTGCAGTTTGTGTAAAATGCAAAAGAACAGATAGACTGCTTTCTTGAGCTCTAGTTGAACTGGTTATCAGAAAATTATCTCTTCTGAAAAGTAAAGGTTTCACAGTAGCTGGTCTGTTTGGGGTTTTTTTCTTTGTTTGTTTGTTTTAATGCAATGACTTAGAAGTTTCTTACCTAGAGAAGGAACAGTGATACTTAAACTCAGTCTTCTAACAAGTGACAAATAAACATATGGAGAAAAGCAGATCCCTGTTCATTAGAAAAACTGTAGACTGTACTGCACCACAGTAGTCAGCTGTGCCAGTAATTTTGACATTCCTTTGCAAATTAGCCAGGCTTTGTGAGTACAGGTCTGCTTTACTGCACAGGGGGGCTTTCAGCTCTTGGAATCTGGCAGGGGTTCAAGATCAAAGTGTTGCTTTGAACCCACTTGTTAGCCATGCAAAATAAACACAATTCATCTTGCAATAAAAAGCATCAATGAGGAAAAAAACAGAACATTTTTAAAAACACTTCAAATACAAATTCAATACTTACACTATTGCTACTAAACTAGACCAAGGAGAAAAATTATTAAATGTTGTAAAAAATGATCTACAAGTAAAAGTCTTCTACAAACAGGGAGAAGTGACTATTTTTTTTTTCCATGATCACAATTGCAGACAATGCTTTAAAGCACAGATAGCATCCTGATGTTGCCATAAAAAGTTCCCTGGCTAATTATTTGCCAGTACAACTGTTCACTTCCTGTGGTGGATTTATGCTAAATCCTGTTATTAGTCTTGCTCTGCAATTGCCATTGTCTGTGACTGGAAGCAAGGCTCAAAGGCTACAGTCAGCCTTTTATTACAAAACATGTGAATGGAGATTTGACCCAATGTTCGACCACTTCCCCTTTTGGTTTTATGTAAGCTGCTGAGCCTTTCCCTATAAATCACTATGTTGAAATGAACTTTTACTCTTTTTCTTCTCCTCTTGCAACCCTGTAGAGTTTGGGGGTTTGGGGTTTGGGTGTTTTTATTTCCTTTTTTTTTTTTTTCCAATAAGGCATTTTCTTTCTTTCTTTTTTATTCTTTTTTTTCCCTTTTTTTTTAAAATAAAACTTTTTCAGAACCCTTCAATAACAAACTATCACCAAGGTCTCCTACATCATGGGAAACATAAAAGAAATGTTTGAAATCTTGAGAACAGTGCAATTCTTGAATTTTTGTATTTAAAAAATAAGCAAATGCCCCCTCTTATAAGTATACTTTGTCTAAAGCATAATTTAAAAAATAGTTTACTAACAAACAAAACTTAAAACTAGTTACTGTACAAATGAAAGACTTCCTATCATATGCAAACTGACCGTGTATTTCTCCCAGATATTTTATACTTCATGCTTTCAGGTAAAGTTTGGCATACTTTTTTTTTATTGGACAATAAAAGCTTCCTAATGTAAATATATAGAGATGCAGGGATGAAAACTATCTCTAAGACTGAAATATTTCTGAGAGGTTTAGTCATTATGGATGGAGGACCTAGTCCTGCAGTCACTGGACAGAAAAAAATCCTCATTAAAGTGATAGACCCAAACACTCAGTAAGGGCAAAAGGAGATTTACTTGCATAATTAAGTCCAAGCTGCATACCTGTTTTTGTTGGCACTTGAGTCACATACCTGTTGTTCTTTTTCGTTTAAATTTAAATTAAATTATTTAAATTAAATAAGCCCTTGGAACTAGAACTTATTATTAAAGTATTATTTGTAATCTTTTTCCTCCTCATACCAATATAAATTGGAATACTTGAACTTAAACCGGTGTGGCTGAAATCCCTTTTTCTCTAGTTAAATTCACTGAGATTTGCCACTGACTGCAAGAAAAGTAAAACCGAACTTGCAAGTAAGTGAAATAGGGGTGGCTGCAGAGAATTCTCAGACTAGTTCCCTTCACATTTCCAAGGGAGAAAAAGAAATCTTCCAATGATCTTAAAATACTTTTGTATTGGTCAGATAACCCCTTGCTAACAAATAATAGTGTAATAGTTTTTAAAAAAACCCTAGTCATAACTGTCCAGTGGAAAACCATTACTATTTGGCGGCTGTATATGTCAAAATGGAAAAAGTGGCAGGCTGCAAGCACCTCCCTTCAACTCATTCCCTCCACCAAGTTTAAAGAGATCCACATCTGTTGTTTAAAGAAAGTGAGAGTGAAGAGTAGCCAATATAGCTTCTTTCTGTCAGATTTAAAGTTTGCAGTGCCTTGTCCACGGTCATACTAAAACCAACATCGTTATGAAGGCCGCAGGATGGATTTACCTGTATTTGTTCACCCAGCTGACCATTACATCTGCCTCTAGACAGGCGACTAGCTCATATTCACCTCCAAACTCAAAACACACTGGGAGCAGAGAGTTCAAACCACTAAGGTAGTGTTCATGAGGAGTTTATTAATAGTTGGCTACTACTTGGATTAACAGTTAATTTGTCATGTTAATCCACTCATGTATCCTGTTGAGGCAAATCCTGTCTTCCCTGACCCAAGCCTAAAGAGCTGGGCTTTGCTCAGGAGCATGCCTCAGGCAGTGGGATAGTTTGCTTTTTTTTTTTTTTTTTAACTCCAGTGCCACAAAGAAGTAGTGAAAATGCTGTGGCTATTGCCACATCCTCACTCGTTTTGCTGTGGGCAAAGCCCACCTCCCAGCAGAAAGAGGAGTAGGAATTTTCCCTTCATAGCTTCTGATTTTAAGCTGTTCATGTTTCAAGATTTATATTCTTAAAAAACTTTTTTGACTTGTTTTGACTTCTGGTTTTTTTCTAAAGCATCTTTTACAGTTCATTTTTCAGTTATTTGTTAAGAAACAATGCCTAAAATCATGAATTATACTGTGTAAACTGCTGATCTAATTTGAGGAGAATGTATTTAAGGAGAATGTTTTACATATGACCCTTCTGAGAAAGTCACAATTTCTTCGTGTAATCTGAAGCGCCCATCATAATTTCTATAGACTTTGTTGACATCTCCTGCTGAGCGTAGAGCTGATCAGCTTCTGACTTCCTGGGAAAGAGCTCCATTAACAAGGCTGCTCCTATTCCTTCATGTTAGCAAATGTTTCTGCCTTCTGGGTGGAAACCTCCTCGCACTGAAGACAGTGGAAACTTGCTCTGTTGCTGTCAGTGGGATGAGGATCAGCGTGCTTTTGTCTGTGGGAAGCTCACAAAGAGTCTGTAACTCCTAATTCCAAAAACAATCTGACAATTTGGTAAATCTGGTAAATCTGACAAATTTGCTTTGCTACTGCGTCCACAAAATGCAACATTTATTTACACAAAATAACGGTTTGCATATTTTAGGTGAAAAGGGGATGTCAATCCTTCATGGAAAGTGAGGTTTAGTTTCTAATTATCAATATAAGTAGTACTGTAATTGTAATTGACTTATTAAATGCAGAATGTGCTGAATTTTAGTGTGTGCAGACAGTGAGGAAAAGAAACCACTCACAAGTCAATTAATTCTACACAATTTATTCCTTCCTGGGATTTAGAGTTTTGTTTTGCAAGTTTAATGTGACTATTTACAATGCTATTAAAAATAAAATGAGTCATGATTTAGTATGAAATTATTCTGAAAGTTCATCATGTTTTCACCAGTAACAAGACCACATATAATAAAAGCTATTAAAAATCAACATTTGCCCATAGTTATTACACAGTAGGTATCTCCAAATATTTTGAAAGAAGTGTTGTATAGTACCAAGTGGTAATTGTTGACAAATGTTAGTTTTTATAGGAAACTTGGAAGATGGAATTTACAATGGATGTATAGAAAATGTATTTTAACATTAATATTATTTTTCCTATGAAAAGAAACATTATTTTTTTAGATTTCTTTTTCTTCTTCCTTACTTATTTTTAAATTTCATTGAAGAAAAAAAAAAGCTATTGAATCTAGTTCATTTGGCAGGGGGCTGTTTTGAGAAGCATAGTAAAAAAAAAAAAACCAGAAGTAACAGAAATCTTCAAGGTGTCTAATTTTGCTCTGGAAGTTGAAAAAGATGAAAAATTATATAGATGCTCCTGTTGTAACTTGTGAGAGAGAAGGAAAAGGAATCTGCCAATAACTACTACAGAGAAAAGGATGATGGAAACAGTGAAGAGTGATGTTCAGAATAAGATTGTCTTTTCTAAAGATAAAGATACTTACTATGTTGCTGATGCACCCAGATGTGAAAGAGAAAGGTAAAAATTGATAGGCTGTCCCACACTGTGCAGTTGTCCTACATCTTGCATGGACTACTTGTTTCTGTCAGAGAAGACTATCAAGTCTAAGCTACCTATGTGGAAAGGTGGCCCAATTACAAAACCAAAAATCAATCTGACCAAAAAGCCGGTCTGGGCCCTGTTTAGACAAGATTTCATACAATGCCATGGGGAGCTATTCCTCAAAACAGAGGCAGGTCCTAGGGCTGTGGGGAACCTACCTGAAAAAGAAGCCAAAATAACTCAAGTTAGCACTGGAGGTAGGACTGATCTGCTGCTGAACCAAATCATTGGTACAGTGTTTTCACCTCAAAACAAATCAGACACCAGAGATAGCAAAGCAAAGCATCCCCCAAATGATACAGCTTTCCTTTCAGAAAGAATACACATGACTGATATTCTTAGTAAAACAATGTAATATAAAATTAGTGAGGAGGATGATAAAGCATTTTGCATCAATATAGAAGTCAAATTGGGACCCAGCCGATAATAACTTAAATTTGAGACTTCACAATGGCTAAGTGATTTCATGTACTTGATGGAATTAGTACTGCAGTAGAATATCACAATAGAATATTACAATAGAAAGACCAACAACTGAAAAGAACAGCAGCTGAAGTATCTATACTTTCTATGGGAACATTTTCAAAGCAAAAAACAATATAAAAACTACAGAAATTAGTAGCATTTGAAAAGAATGTATTTTCTACAAAGTTAGTTGTTGTTTTCTACAAGAATATTTCCATCTGTAGAACAGTTTGCAGTGTATTTTCCATGCCATTTTATCTCCTGTATCTGTTTGCTAGGCTGTCTCCCACACTCTTTACAATCAAATCCTTGGTATAGCTTTATGTCTTCTATGATGCTGCAGGTGTAAGTAATCAAAGGCCTGCATTTCTTAATTCTTTCCTTCTCAGCTTTCAAGTTCATGTTGGCTGCATTGTGTTATCCTCCAGGCTGATGGATCTTAGGTTGAAATTTAGATTACTGATGCATAGACATCCTCATCTTGACACCTAGAAGTCTTGGACTCCCTCTTGGGTCAATGGGGAAAAAAAAGGCACTTCTAGGATGTGATTCATCTCATCCCAAAGCAGATATCTAAAATAAGACAGATGAATCTAGTCTTAAAACTACTTGTTTTCCTCTGCTTATTATAAGGGGAGCCTGAGGCAGCTAATTCAGATATACACATGCCAATATCTGCTTCAGTGAATGCCACCCTTGAGAAAGCAAGTTTAATATATATTTGGACCATATTTTCAAAAACATAGAGGGTTCAATAGCTTCCATTTTTCCCTGTATTCCTTTGAGAACAATGCAAAGTGTTAAAAACTTCTTCGCATCATAAGATATGTTTACAGTATATATTATGAGCACGCACGAGTAAATTCTGCTTGCGTTCCAAGCTGTAAAAAGCCACGTGACAAAGGTAGCACATTGCCAAACCCCAGCTAATACACCCTGGAAAGGTTTCCTAATTTAATTCCCAAGCTGTAGGGTTTCTGCTAGAGAATAAAAGAAATAGTCTTTATGTACTTGGAAATTAGGATAGGATTTGGTAGTTTCTTTCCATTTCTATTTTGCAACAATGTTCTAGTTCTTAGTAGCTCAATTAGGATACTTACATTGTTTCATAATTGATTTAATGAGGAGGATGATTTAAATGCAATATGTTGAGACAAATAATTAACTACTGTGGTTTTTTTGGAACGATGATTAATGACGCTGTCCTAGATCCAAATGCATGTTCACAATGATGCATTCATAGGGATGTGACAGGTGATAATAAATGTGTTAACATTCAACTATTGTACTTAAGTATGATCCAAGCAGGATTTCCTTTTATTACCTAGTTTACAATAAACTTTACTACAAAGCTGAAATAAGAAAGACTGCTCCAGTGATTTGTAGACTGCTGTAATTTTTGCTGTCTTGAAACCTATAATTTTATAAATTCCGTTTCCCACCAAAATGAGCTTTGAGCTAATGTACTTTCAGAGAACTAAAGGGAAATTTGCCCTGAAGGTCTTTAGCTGCAAGAATGGCACAATATGCATTTGTTAGGCTCACTTTAGGTGTATTTAGTGCTCCTTGTCACACAACATAGATAATTACTAATACTGTACTCAGTGGAGCCTCTTCCTGTCTTCTGCCTAAAGTCAGTGTTTTCAAGATTTGCATGCATGTTTTGAATTACAAGGGAGCCAGTGTGTTATCTTGGTTGGATCAGTGGCTCCCACTTGTCTTGAGGAAAAACTCTTAAATTGATTTGAGAATGACATGGTAATGCAACACAAGTAAAATCTTCCAAGAAGTCATTGGGAGTTTTGTTGCTTCAGAGCTGCATCAACAGATCCAGGACAGAGTTTTGAGGATGTGTGCTGATCTGCATGGAAGGAGATGGGAGATGAGAGTGGTTGGTCCAGCTAGGGAGGACAGAAAGTATGGAGAATAAAATACAGGTACAGAAGTGTCTATTTAATATCCAGTTGCTGTAAACATGAGGATGACTCTGTTGTCTGGTAAGCAATTACAGTAATTAATAGAATGTGAGGTTTGTGAAGCTGCAAAATGTTGATAATTTTCCTTAGAATACAAAAAAGGTTAGCCGAAAAATGTTTTGGTTAATTAGTACACGATGATTTTTCTGGCTCTGTGTAGGTTTGGTTTTCACAATAAAATTCATTTTCCCTTTCCATTTATTAATATATCTACACACTATTTAATTATATATACTCACAGAAATTTTGTGCATATTTGGGGAGCAGGATCAGGACCCAGTTTTTTAAAGAATGCACAATACCCATGTGACTGCAGTTGAATTGTATAATAATGCCTATATACTTTAAAGACTTGCACTGTAGCCAAAACATGTCTGCTTGCATTCCTCATTTCACTTAAGTGGCTTTTCTTATGAAAAGGTTTTGTTTGTATTTCTGCAGTTAGTAAAAAAAGAGCTGCATGCCAAAAAAAAGCCCCTAAAACACAGTGGAAAAGGTCCTGAAAAGACCACTGCCACCTGTTTTAGTTCAGATATTAAACTAATGTTTAAAATACTTAACAAGCCTCTAGAATTTAACATCACCAGTTCACAGCTCAGGAGCTTGTGATTCTCAGGGGGGAAGCCTCTTTGCGCAAGCAAGGGGACTCCAGAAAAGTAAATGCATAGAGTAACCATTTAAAGAACAAACGTGCAAAAGTGACATTTTATGTCTTCATTCAGGAATTCTGTATAGTCAAACTGAAGCAATATTGTCCACCAGAATTTACTTGGTTTATTTACTTGCTACTGTAAAATTCCTGGTGCAGATCTTGTTGGATTTCCTCAGGAATGTAGAGTTCAAATATACTGGAGAAGCACAAATGCAGTCTTAAGTAACTTCAGTCAGTTTGCTCAGGATTTTTTAAAGCAACCTTAGTCAGTTGATTTTTTTCTACAACTCTAAAACCTGCTAATTTCAGTTTAGCTGTGTTAAATCTTTGCATTCCTCCTCTGAAATCTCACATACACATCACAATCACTGTAAATGTTTTCACATTGAAATTGAAGATGTAAATGAAGTACTGCTTGCTGTCTGGTTTTAGTTACAATGTCTGTTTGTTGACATCTCACATGAAGGCCTGCTGTGTCTCTGGCTCTGTCTACTTCATTTCCCCTCTAATTAGGCTTTGCCCTCAATTAAGTTAATGATGCAACTTTTCCTATAGATCATTTGCCCCTTCAATCAATTAGCGGAATATGAAGGGTGCATCCCTCTTTGGCTTTGGATTTGCTTGCCTCGGGGCACACTGTTCAGTTCACAGAAGTACTTAGGCAAAGCAAGCTGTTTGCTCTGAAATATATAACCTGACTAAATTAGGGCTCACAGGAGTATGATCTTGATTTTACAAAACAAAACAAAACAAAAATACCCCAACCAATTAAAACAAAAACAACAACAAAAACCAAACAGAAAACTAGAAAAACCTCAATTATTTATATGACAGTATAGAAATAGCTACAGCAATCTGGAACACCAAAGAAATTGTAGAAATGCAGCAGATATTGCACGGCAAACATTTTGGTGAGTGCACACAATCATGGCCAAAAGCAGAGCAAGGCTAAGCAGAGGCTCCCCACATGCTCTTTCTTCCAGATTCCTGCCTTCCTTATGTCCCATCACAGATTCTTATCCTCCCTTTCCTAAGTCCTCTTTGACCTCCTCCCCAAGTGAAGCAGCCCAGTTGGCCAAACTCACCTCTGCAGAAAGGAGTCCTCAATGTCCCACGCTACCACCTGCTGCTCCGCTGTGAGCTGGGCTTGTGACCGCTTACATATCCCATCGGATTTCCTGAGGTCAGCATCAGTCCATCCCTGGCATGGGGTAATCCTGTCTTGCTATGCTAACACAGCTGTGGGCTCATTGCTCATGCTTGCTCTTTTTGCTTCACCATGCAGTGTGCCTCCAAACGCAGCCCTTCTCACGTTTTTCCCTCCAGATTCCCATTTCTCTAAATCCCGTCACAAAAATACTTGTCTCTGCCTTGGTTCTCTCCTCATCATTACTCCACCCTTCATTTCCTTGCTTTCCCACCTCGTTTATCCTCTTTTCTTCTCCTTGTCTTATTTGTCTAAAATACTACTGTGAAGTAATTGTACATACTATTCAATCGTACTTACCATTTCAACTGTACATTTTGCCTCATATCTCATTTCTAAATTTCGTTTTTCCTCTTGAAGAAGCAAAACAAGCCCTGCATCCCCTCCTTTGATGTCTATATACCATATATCAGCTCTCATTTCTTCTTATTCCCAGTCTGTTTGCTTCATAGACTTAGCTTTGGTGATAAAAGAAGGTGTGATTTTTACCTTCAGGTAACTAGCAAGTAGGAGCTGTCCTGAGGTGAAAACAAAATAAAGATCAAAGCCTGTTAGTTTTACCACAAGGTAAACTTGCTGAGGTCAGGCCTAGACCTTGGCCAAGAGCTGACCTCAGCAAGTTTACCTGCTGGTAAAATGACAGAGCTTGCTCTTCACTGTGTTTTTATACAGGAATCTACTGTGCCTTTTAATTATTTGGGGTAAAAAAATTACCTCTTTTCAATAGGCAAGGGAAGCCCTTCTTCTCCCTTTCACTTTTTCTTGGCCATGTCTCTTAAACTGCATATAACAGCATTGTCCTTACTCATAAAGAACTCTTATAAATAATCCTTTTTCTAAAATCAGGTAACTCGTTTTTCCTAACTAGCCTTAGCTTCTTTTCTCAGTCGTTGACCTCCAGTTTGTTTGCATTCATTGTCTGGTTTAGAAGACCTAATCTTTGGGTGAAGTGATCTGCCTTGGTCTGTGCTTGTTCACACTTACGCATGCAATCCCCTGTGCGTACAAATGGTCCTTAGGGCAAAGGAGAAAAGCAGCCCTTACTTACCAGCCTCCCTTACTTTTAGCACTAGCTAAAAATAGGATGTTAACATTGTCTAATGCCTGCTATAAAATATTTCGTTTTAAAAAGAACCAAGAACTTGTAGTTACAGTAGCAACGTGGTGTATGTGCACTGAAGAATCTTCAAATACCAAGATCAGAGGGGTCAGCAAGGCAGCTCTGGTGAGGCAAACCTGGCAGCAACAGGGAAGGCTCTTACCTTGGGGATGCTGGGTAACCATCCCAACCAGAACTTTATAACCCTGAGGAAAATCTTCCTGAGTCTTATTTCACCCTTGTGCTAGGTGTCAGCAATGCACATGCTAGCAGCAAGCCCAGAAGTGCAGCAGAGCAGGAAGAATCCTCCACCTGCCTAACAGCCCTCAGCAGGATGCCCCACCAGCTAAAAAGCATCAGGATTTCCACTGGACAGGAATATTTTATACTGACAGATGGCAGAGTCATGTTTTATGCTTGATTGTATAGCCTTAACGTGAAGAAAGAACCTTAGGCTGTATTTCAGAACAATAAATCAAAGAAGCAGTTTTACAATATCCACATTCTCCAGCTTCCCTCACACCTTCATACCCTCCCTGGACACACGTGTCCACCTTCCTAGTCTGAGCATTGTGTAAATGGCTTGCTTCATCTTTCAGTGCTCAAATGACGTTCTGACCCTGCAACACTACATAAGTTGGCAAATCTAAATTATGCCCATTTTACTAAGGGGCGAATAAAATTAGAGCACAGAAGGCTACTTCTCTGAGGCCACAGGGCAGGTTGTTTTCAGCATCAGAATAAGCCCAGAACTTCTTGTTGCATGCCCGTATCGAACCCCCATGCAAGTAATATGTGAGTGCTTTTTCAATACAATAACTGTTCAACATGTTAACTGACTTCAGTTTAGAAATATGATAAAACTGGTTTTTCCTTTTTTTTTTGGTGAAAAGTATTTGAAGCATTCTTGAGGATCTGTATGTACCCTTTTGAGTAGTTTTACATAACACGATGGCTGATTTCTCTGAACTGTTTAGTTGTATTCACTTGCCACTTTTGCAGCGCACATTTCAATATACTCCTAAGCATACAATGTATGTGCAAAGTTCAGTTTGATATAGCACAACATTCTTCCAGTGGGAAAGGTGTTATCACTCTGTTGGTTTAAATCTAATTTGCACGTCATAAGACAAGCAAAGGAAGACAATGTTTTACTATGTTTTGAATAAGCAGATAGCCAAAGGCTTTTTCTGGATGAATAAGAAAGAGATCATTTGTTTATTTAATATACATAGTCAAACAAGGTCATTTTTATAAAGCAAGGGTATCTTAAAATGATACCAAACATGCAGTATTTGTTCCTATCATAGTTCATGCTATAGCCTTACAAAGAATGACAAGGACATGTTCTTAACACATATACACTGCCCTTTGTAAGTCACAGATTTCTTAAGGGAACCTGAATAAATTGCTGGGTAGTGTAAAACTGGATGTCTTGAATCAGCAGTTCAAGGAGAACTAGAGAAAAAAACACAACCAAAAGTGAGATTGGAAGTATCATGCAACATGTATTTGGTATACCATGTCCTTAGAAACACAGCATTTTAATGAACAGACGGTTACCAGTTCAGCCACCAGTTGTCTTAATGAGTTCAGTAAACAATAAAGGTAAGACAATCACAGAAACCTTTAAACTTTTAAGGTAATGGAGTGAGAATGACAAAGTATAGGATTCATGTCAACCAAAATAAACCAGCAAGTCTGAGTTGGGGTTTTTTAGGTTCCTTATGTCTAAAAAGGGCAGTGATAGACATCTCCAAAGGGTAGATATCCCTTCTTAAGACCAATGACTTAAGACTGATGGGAAGAATTGCCCACTGGATGTAGCTATTTTTCTCAATTGACTACTGAGGGCACCTGAGTCACTGACCTAGATCCTTCTTTCCACATGGCTTTCAGCAGCAGAAATTCAGCTCTGATCCTGCAAGCACTAAACACACATAAATTTGAGCACCTGGCTCATCCTAGCAACGTGGAGGATCCTCTCAGAACGTTTACAGTCAAACATGCATGACTGATTGCAAATGTAGAGGCTAAAATATCCCTTCTTCAACATGTTCTGAATGCCTGGGCTTCCATACCTGTCTCAAAATTCAAACATAGCTGGGATTCTCCAAGATTATGATGTGAAGTCTATCTGGAAAAAAATATATGATAATCAGTTGCGTAGACCTGATCCTTTTAATTTCTAGTAGTATAGAAACCTTTGGAGTGAGTAAGAATTCATATGAAATAATTTGACAGTTGGATTTTTTTAATCTTATCTATTCTGGAAAAGCAACAACAAAGTTGAGTTCTCACAAGTAGGCAGGTACACCTCTTAAAGTACATTTTGCTTATAATATGGTACAGCTCTCTTCAGAAAGTGAATATATGGACACAGTGGGAAGGATCAACAGCAAACCTTTACATTAGTTATATTGCGTCAAAAGACAAAATGAGTCAGTAACACCATGAATGTTTGACCAGGCAGACAACGGTCAGCTCAGCTTCCCACCTGCTTTTACCTGATCTCATGACCTAGGAAAACATGAGCTAGTGACAGAGCATATACTTCTTAATGGATAAAATTTTATTGATTATACTTAGTGATATTTTGTGTCATTGCATTGTACTGGTTTTAGCTTACATCATCAAGAAATCAAAAATGTATGTCATGTTACAGCTATCATATATAAATGGCAAGAAGTCTCCACTACTGAAATTGGATGAGAAGGAATGCTGAAGTCTTTTAAAAAAATCCTATTTCAGCCAATTTCTCAATATCTTCATCTTTTGAATGTTTTCTTCCTCTTCCAAAAAGGAAATAGAAAGAAGAAGAGTGGAAGGATGTTTATAAAGAAAAGAAATTGCATTAAGAGTGAGGAAGACCTCCAGCATGTGCCCATGCCCATATGAAAGTTTTCATAAGTAGGAGGAAGAAATAAAGCGCCTTTCTTCCCTCAAAATAACCAAATGATGTGACATTAAAACAAACAACTAAACAACAGGAATCTGTTTTGATCAATGGGAATTTGAAAGTTTTATTGATTCAAATCAATTCAAAACATTTGACAGGTAAGGAATGTGATAGCTGACCTCTTGTCCCGGGACAAAGGTCCTAAGATTGAAATACCTTTCCTCCTCCTGAGCTATTCTCTCATCTCTGTAACGAGTGAAGTTTTTTCTACACTGTTCTGTTTTATTTCTCTCAAAATTCATAAGATTCCCTCTGCTTTTCCCTTTGCCTTCCTATCCAAGAGGAGAGACATGTTTTCTCTGTCACCTAGACAAGCCAGAGCTCTCTACCTGCTTTTCTTCTTTCCTAACATGTCAGAAAGTGCTCATGAAAAAAAATGAGTAATCACTTTCCTGTGGAACAGGGAGTTGGAAGAAAGAAAAGAAGGAGGTTTTGAAAATTGAGCTGTAATATATTTGAGATGGATGTAGACAGGACATTTTTGTTTTCTTCATCTTCTGTTTCTTTATCTACAGAGAAGTAATCCTTCACCTGTCACTGAGGTAAAGGCAGCATCCTCGCAATAAGATGAAGTCAGTGGTTAAGAGGACTCTCTAGAGCTGTAGACTGTAAATGGGGATGGGTGGAGTTTTTCTGACTCCAGAGCCAGAGACAACTTCTGTGGTGTCTGGACTTAGGACACTGAATACTGAATACAAGGATCACTGGTGAAGGCGGCTATCGTTGTGCTGTGGTTATGCTGTACCACATATTAGAAAACCTAGAACATCTCAGTGACATCTTTCACCTTCCCCAGGTAGACTGTACTGAGGACAATGTAGCAGTAGGTGACAGTGTATGGCTCACAACAGCTAAGAAAGCCTCTGTCTAGAAGAACAGAGACTAATAATGGGTATCTGGAAGCAATAATGAGTACAAAAGGAAGCAAAAGTTGAGAACCACTTTGATGTTATGAAGAGGTAATGTTTGTGGGTTTTCTTTTTTTTTTTTTTTTGTAACATTTTCCTCTTCCTACCACATCCACATGTGTCTTGTCTGGATTTCGTTTCAGCCAGCTGCTCTGCACCCATGTGCTCATTTCAGCAGCTTACATTACAGCTGTATGCCTTTCTGCAGCCTTGCTCTGTGGGTCTGATGTCCAAGTCCTGAACTGTCTAGGGACTTTTGTGTCAGTGATTCTGGACTAACTTTGGGAAGCAAGGAGTAGGCTACATTTTTTGTTATAGTACCAAAAATTCAGAATGGCACCATTTAAAATAGAAAATAATAACCAGATACGTATTTCCCAACAGTTGCAAGTAGATAGTAGAAAACTATTCTCTTCCATGCGTGGAACCTTAGGAAAAGATTGGTTGCAATGGGGCCGAAGTGAGGAAAAACTGGAACAGTCTCAGTGTCCAGAGACTCAATGCAATGCTTGTCCATAGTAGTGCTGCTTTCTAAAAAGATTCATATCCCAACCAATGTAATCCTTAGCCACCAATTCCCTTTTTAAAAGGCTGTAAGGTTGTAGGTCTGCACAGGAATTATTTGCCTTTTTCAAGCTAGCTGGCTGGCAAGCAAGGGCAGAATATAACAATTCATTTGAACAGTGGTCATTGAGCTTATCTGTGGGGAGATTCGAAAGAATAATTTATATAGCTGTTTAAGAGAGCAAAGGCCACTTACAAGGTCAAATTTGTATTTATTCACTTAGAAGTAGTCTATTGCCAAGTTTATTGAATATATTTTATTTAGTATTGGCTGAGTACATTAATTCTGACATTTGCATGAAGAATTTTCTCATGAACCAGAAAGAAATGGTTTTTGGCTTTTTTTTATTGTCAGGTTGCCATGATTCCAGTTCCACTCACATATTTTTGGTTGCATATTACAAAGGCATAAAGATGCTTTAATGTAACAACAACAGAAAAAAAAAATTAATAGTTCTGTTTCACCTCCAGTCCTCTCTGGTCTTGCAAAAATTACACCAGGAAAGATGAAACTCACAGCTTTTGAGGAAACTGCATGCAAACTTGATAGCTAGATTGGAAAAAAAAAAAATCAGCTACAAACTATACAGAGAATGTAATACTTGGAATATTTCATGTAGAAATTACTTAAGCACTTGTTGAAGGAAACTATTTTATTTAAGTTTATACAGAACTACTAAAGAGAAACCAATGCCAATATAAATATCGCCTTAAGTATTGTTCATTACACTTTCAGGACAGTTGAGGTATCACTTTGAGGCAAAGCATAGTTTTAGTTCAGGAAGAGTCATGATGGTAACCTTTGATCTTTATTTCCTACAGTTAATACCATAATAATTCTTTTTATCTCATCGTGTACATACACATTCCTAGGACTTAAAGCCAGTGGTTGTGCAAGAAGTTATTTGTAGTTTAAATGAAGTACTTGGATGATAAATCAAGAGGTTTTATACAATACTAACTTGTGATAAATCATTTTTATGCTATTTTGCTCTCTCCAGTACTGCACCACCTCCAGCTCATACCAGCATATAATAGGCAAGGTATGAACTTTTGTCTGCTTTTTTATTTAAATAAATTGCAGGCTTTGGGGGGAAGAAGGCAATTTCTTGTGTGTTTGTATGACACTAAGCACAATCTGAGTTAAGCAAATGGAAGTAAATGAAAGTGAAATAAAAGAAAGACTGGCCATTGTTGGTTTAAAAAAAAGCAACTTTCCCTAAGCTGGAAAACTACAGGTGGGACCAACCTCACCTAATTTTCATCTTACCTTAAAATAATTATACCTAAAATAGGTCAGCAGAATCACCATCTGGAAATGTTTGCTTGTTGACAATAAAGGGAGCCTAAAATGACTAGGTCAGATGTAGACATCAATACTATAGATAGGGAGAGGTTTCCTAATCTAAATTAATACCTACAGACCACATAGGAGTTTTCATTTTACACTGCTGAAATTAAAATAATTTCTTCACAGTGCTTGTGGCCCATAAAGCCTGATTACCAGAAATGCCAAATGTTCACAATTCCTGCATATTTCAAAATTTAACTGTGTAAGTCTGTGTAAAAATCAGGCTCATTAGGGCCCTTTTTAAATGAGATGTACACATGTGCTCAAGGGCAGTCCGAAGCCTAAAACTGTAATCAGGAGTGATCCGGCTACATGACAGTAGGTTGTTGCAACACTGATCAGGAGGAGGAAAGGGACATGAAAAGGGGCTTTGTAGCTGCCTGGCCATCTCTCTGCCATGAGACATGGACAATTCTTCAAAATTATAATAGCACAGTGTAATTATAATGGGGTGTTTCCTCCCCCTCTACCCTCCCCCCTTCCCTCTCAACTGGCGAATTCCCCCCCTGCATAGATTGGTATCAGCCATCTTGTTAATGGCAGTGAGCTTTAGATAATTTCTGTCATTATTCATTTAAATAGGTCCTAAACTACAGAAGAATGTAAAATTAAACATGTGTATAGATGGGGTTGTCTCTAGAAAGCATTTACTCTTATGAGAAGCACATAGAAATAGCCCTTAGAACATGAGAAACATATAATCACACTTCATGCACATAATTTATCTTCTCTGTTGCACTTTGATAACTTATTATAGTCAATAAAGCCATTATGCCTTTCTGTGAATACAAGTCTTGTTGTTTAAAAATGTCTGATGTATAACAGCCAATTATCCTCCAGAATAAGAATGCAATCAAAATCAATGTAATGCCTGATTAATACCACAGAAAGCTGTCCAGCAGCCAAAATAGTCTCAATGAGTCCATATACTGCATGTATATAGAGAGGGACATATATATATACATATACTTGCCTATTACTCTTATCATATTTGTTCCTGTTAAAAATTTTATGAGTCAGTACAGGAACAAACAGACAAGCGGAAGAGATAATTCAATTAAAAACATGAAATGTTTTTCTGTACAGCTAACTATTCACAGTTAGGAATTACACATATTTCTCAGAAGGGGCCGTACACAACTCATGTCATGTCACACATAGCACTGACATCCTTGTGAGTTTTGAACAAAAAGTTGGAGTAGATGACAACTAGTGTGAACAACATTTGTTCTTGGTTATACTTGCAATGGCATTTTGATTCAGCCCTGAATATAAACTGTGTATAAAGGATTGTTTTAAATAACTGTGGACCAAAGGTTGAATCTTGCAAACTTTCACACACTACAATAATGCTACTGATAGGCATCTGATCCTGGTTAACTCGAAGTGCAAGAGAAACTCCATGTCCACAAGAGTTTTATTAGAACAGTAGATTTAGACATTCTAAATTTAAATCAAAAGTGAAAAGGTGCTTTGGAAAAATTCTTCCCCCAGTGTGTTTCTCTCTCATGTCAAAGTAATGTTAAATACAAGACTAATTTGTTGTGATGTTATGCTGTAATATTTCCCTTGGCTTGTGTCCCTTATTATTTAGTTAAATGTCATCAGAGATTTCATTGTCAGACTAAAACATTTGTATTTTATTTTTTGTATCTTAATAGAGCCAATGAAGACATAAGAAGTAGAAATGCCATAAGGATTACTTTCTTCCAAACATTTTATGGCTGTGGACTGTCTGTAGGTAATTTAATATACTCTTTGCCTTTCTCGGTATATTATATACTAAAAGATCACCAAGATTAATTTAGATTCAAATGAAATATTGGATCCAAAACCATTTTCGTTTTTCTATTTCCATTCCTTGTGTTATATTATTACCTTGTGCATGACTGATTTGCATGTAAGCCAATGTATTTCAAACGAACTCCACTGTCTTAATGGAGGCACAAAGGGAAGAGGCTTTCACTAGCTGCAAAATCTGGTTTTCTTTTATCCTATCCAGGTTTCATAGGAGGTATGTAATTGCAGCTAAAGCAAGCTTTGCAAAGATACAGCATAAAGCAAAACAGCGTATGCTTCCTCACATCACCCTGCTGGCATGTTTTAACTCACGGGTAACACTCCTAGAGTTGAGCACATCACTGTTTTATTCCTGGGGCTGTCTGCTGAGATGGCCATGAATTGTGACAAGTAACATCCGCTGTCCCACCACGTAGACACCTGTCCACTGAGAATCAGTGTGACACTACCTCCTTTCATCACTTCACGAAGCCAGCTAAACAGCTGTCTTACAAGATTTATGTTCAGCCCAGGCTGGATTTGAACTGGTTACCTAGGACTAAAATGTTTCTTGGGTACCATTACTGATCTCACGGGCACTGGTGCATGTTAAGAAATGGCTTTAAGTTTGCCATTTGAGTACCATGGGAAGAAAGGTTTTAACTGTTGCACCCACCTGAGATGAGATGATACTCTAGAGCATTTGATGGGGTGACTGTGCTGTTGTGATATAAGGGCTTGTAAGTATTGAGCAAAGCAGGGAAAATTTGCCTTCACAAATCTAACACTGCTCTTAGCCCATGTTCCTGTTGATGAGATCAGATGCCTTCAGATGAGATCTTCTTAAGTGACAAGAGTTCAGGAAAAATGGGGAAAAACAAACAAACAAACAAGAAAAAAAAAATTATTTGTACTTAAGGGCAAGCAAAGTAAGACAACCTGATTCCCAGGGAACAAAATTTGCCTTGACCCCATCCAGCCTGTTGATGGTCCCCCTTCCCACTGCCACCTCACAGGCTCCACTGCCTCATTTTGAAGTCAGGTATCTGCAGCCTCACTTGCTAAAGAAAAAATTAGTGATGGGCAAGGAAGCTGACCAGGAGATCAGCATTCATGGCAATCTCAAGTAGAGTAAAGGAGTAGATGTGGAGGGCAGGGAAGGGGAAGCAGAGTGAGAAAGAGGTAGCACTAGCCACAAAGAAATCTGTAAAATCAGCAAGGAAAAGTGTTGCATGCTCCATTTTCCAAAAGAAAAAGTAAAAAGAAAGATAAGTAAAAATATTTAAACTGCATCAGACAGGTTAGATGTTAGTGGAATAGGTGAACACTGGCCTAGCATTTAAGTTTTGCATGTCTGCTGAAGCTTTTTCTAAAAAGATCTTAAGAATCATCTACACTGAGAAACAAATCCACATGAATATTGCTTAAAGCCTCAACATTCATGGAATATGAAAAATGAACAAAGGCACAGACTGTGTTGTGTTATTTTGCATGAAGTGCTGAATGTCCATATCAATGACAGGACATAGAGTGACGTAGTTAACATTAGATCTAATGTGAGAAATATCTAAATTTGTCTATTTTTTAACAACAGATTGCAAGACATTAAGGTTTTTGTAAACATTAGAGGAGTCAGCCAGGCCTATACTTTTCTCTATCTGTCACTTTATTCATGGGCACAGTCTCAAACACTATTTACTTGAGCAAATGTACATATGTGCATAAGCATTTAGAGAACAGAAGCCATTACCATCTACCATCAAAGTTTCCAGCAAGAGGATTTTTATACTTCTGGAGAAACTAACTCAAACACAACAGCACGCTTTGATGGTTTGGTTCAGACAGACCAGTGATTCAGAGCATCTTTTATTTATTTATTTTCTTCTTAGGTATTCAGTAAATATAGCTAGGCAATTAGCAACAGTTGAATAGCTGCAACATTACCAGCACTGAATAATTTACTAATTGGCAGAACAATTCCCATCTCCTCCATTTGACCGGATATTTGTTTTATGTGTGTGCTTGATATACAATATTTACTCCTGATAAATTGGGGGAGGCAAGTGTATTTGCTTTTGCTAAATCAGGAGTAGCAAAACTTGTGGTTGAAGCTATGATTATTATGAATATGACATTGAAAATTGGACTAGAAAAATACTTTCATACTTTTTATTTTTTTGCCAGGGTAAGACATCATTTGTGCTCTGTACTTTTTAATCATGACTGTATGCTTTTCAATGAAAGAAGATTAAATTTTATTGGTCTCAAAAACTTCTTCAAAGCTTTTTTATCCATCTGTTAGCTTCTATTGTAACTTTTCTGCTAAGCAAATATAAAACATTTTAGAGGGGTTTTCCTCTTGCCTTTTTTCTCTTAAAAGGAGATAAAAATTTAAAAGTCAAATTCCAAAAAAGGGGTGAAATTATGAGCTCTTTGTTAAATACTTTCATAATACAACTTCTGCTGTTTTTATAACACAGGCAACCTATATTTTACTCATGTGGTTTTTCAAAGAGGAAATTTTTAGTTTCCTCATTTGGTATGAAAATAGTATCAAAGTGAACATGGTTTGTTCTCAATTTCTTTGCACTATCTGATCTTTGTAAGTAATCTATAAAAAAAACCATAGGACATGCAGGATACTCAAGTTACAAGTGCCCCAAGGTCTTAAGAGATCTTGTCTGCATCGTACTTTAGAGTTAGAAGGAGTTATTGCCCTAAAGCAGGGAGCATGTGAAGCTTAGTGATTTAAGCCTTTAAATTCTGGCATTTTAAAGGTAGCAGTGTCACTATGAGTAGGACTAACATTTCATCTGCCTTCTTACATTCAGATTTATTTGCCATCACTATCTATGTCCTCCATTGCTGGTCACACTGAGAATAGCCAAAATAGATAGAATTCCGTGTAATTCAACACCTGATGGAGTTCTATCCAAATAAATGGATCTCTGTTCTTGTCTAACATTAGAACATGATGCCAACAATCAGGAATGAGTTTAAAATATTATTTTTAAGGTATAAATTAAAAAAAAAAAAATCAGCAGTGATAGAAAGTTGTTCTGACAGAAGCAACAAGCAAAGTTTTATTTTAAAATAATACCTTGGAAATATGTTTGTTTGTTTCAACAGAAGAAAATCAGAAGCTCAACTTTATTTCTCCAGCTGTAGATGTATATATGTGAGAGGCTTGAAAATGTAAGTTGGAGAGCAGAAGCTCAGCTGGTACAAATCAGCATGCTTATTGAAGTCAGTGGAACAATAGGAGGGTTTCACCTTCCCAGCATCTGGCCCTCACACAATGTGAACAGCTGATGTTTCAAAAGGTAAAGTACGTATGTACAAGCAAGAGAGACATGCTGAACCTTCCGTGTACGCCTTGTTAAAAGTTTGTGGCTTTGATTAAAGTGAATTCAGTGTCTGCTTGACAGGCAAGATTGACAGAACAGGAAACCGATGTCTTCCATTAGCCCCAGAGTAGATAAAAGCAAAGGCAGGCAGATGCAGCTCCCCCCACTCAGGAAGGGTTTCCTTTAGGACAGAGCAAGCCATTAGCTTTCAAAGGCTTTCACTCCTTGTGATGAGAACACTGAATATCAGACCAGTCATACATGAATGTCTGTTTATCCCAGTAAGCTGCTTTTTCTGCTGGTAGGAGATGTTTAAAAAAAGAGGTAAGGAATGCAAGTAGAGAGAAAGCCTTCCCCTTGTGCCCTCCTGGCTTCTGGCAATCAGCAATTTACAGACTTGCTTTGCTAGACACAGCATCTACACTGTTAGTAATGTATGGGACTATCCCATGTTTGAAAGACATCCATCTTGTAAACATGTGAATTTAGAATATTTCAGAGTATAAACAAACACAACTGGACCAACCACTACTTTATAGTGTATGAATGATTCAGCTTTTTAGCAAGATTTTGTTTCCTGATCACTATTACTCAGTTCTGAACCCATCAAAAGGGTTTCATGTGAAGTCTGTTCTTGTCAGTAAGGAACTCTGGTTATCTAGGGGCTTTGGGGACATAAAAATCCTCTATAAATAGAAGACTTATTGGTCTCCAAATGAGGAGAGGACCTAGTTCTGCCTGATTTCTTAAATGCAGCTTTCCAGAGCATGTACAAGATAGCAGAGGTAAGCCAAACTGGTTTGAAAAATCTGGTGTATTTCCAAGTGTAAGAAAGAGAGAATTTTTCATTTTGAAATGCTGTTTACCATTGTTTCTGGGGTTTTTTATGTATAACAAGAATTCTGCAATCACTTAGGAGAAAAATGTGAAACCCTGTTAACAGCAATAAAAGTCTGTTATTACTTTTTACACATTTAGAAGAAAACAAACCTAATTTTAATCAGATCTTTTCTACACACTCCCATGGGTTAGGTTTCTTTTTGACACGTCTAGTGGGTTAAAGGATAGCACATGCCATTCTAAAGACGCGTTATGAATGTGAAAGCTAATAGATTTTAAAAAGGAGTTGAACAGTCATTTTAGTGACTATCTTCTTCTGAGTCCTTCAGCCAATTTTTGTGGTTTTGCTACTGCTTTCATCTAGAGCGTTCTCCGTGGTTTTTCCCCCCCTGTTCTTTGCCATCGTATGCAAGACTAGCACAAGCAACCATTGCAAAGAAATAAGGACTTTTGCCCACGAAATGCAGTCTAAGTTAGACACAATATCATAAATAAATAGAGCAGGACCAGTAACTGAGGAACAGAGGAAATCAATGACAGAAAAAGGAAAACAGCCCTTTTCTTCTTGTATTTACACTGTAAATATTTATTTTGGTCTTTTTTCCCAATACAATCACAGGTGTGAGGAGAAGTGGTTTGTGCCAACCTAGAGCATATTGACAGACAGCTAGCTGCTGAAAGTGGGGTTTAAGGGGGAATCTTAAGGAGGCGAGCCAACACCAGGGGGGCTGTTTACTGAGTCAGATTCGATTTGCAACATTAACCACAGGAGTTATAATAATGAAGGAGTCGCCGCGGTTGAAGCTGTGCTGAAGTCATCGGGCCAGGAAGCGAAGTTTTGTGCCATCAAAGCACCCGCTGCCCTGCGTGCACCACTGCACCGGCCACTTCCCCGCACACGGCCACCTGCACCACAAGGGCTGGGAGGAGGAAACGGTGAAGGTACAGGAGGAAGAAGCCCTCTGTGGGTCTCGGTGAGGATATCCAGAGGGGCAAGGGGAGGGGAAGAGAGAGGCTGAAACAGAGGAGGGGCTGTCATGATTCAGAGCTCGCCAATGGCATCGCCTACCAATGGAGCCCCTAGTGAAAATGAAAGTTGCCTTCTTCCGATGTGGCGGTAAACAAGCTTGGTTTTGGGCGTACTTGGATGCCTACTTCTCACTGCAGAGCAGAGGGTATTCCCTGGGTAAGGAAGGAGCTTGACAAGTCTGGCCTAGCACCTCTGTAATACTTGGATATCTCAGACGTGCATTTTTAGGATGTTATGTTGCTAATAACACAAAGTTGCTAACAATACATTATTACTCAAAAAAAAAAACCCAAAACCCCACCACAAAAAAAAACCCACAATCAGAAAACCAAACCTTTGGAAGGTTCATATTCTCACTGATACATGGGGGCTATAGAAGACATAAATGTAAGATACAAGTGTCAATGCCAAAATATAAATCTGGAAGACTGCAAAGTATGGATGTGGGAAGCTTTCCAAGGATTTCAGATGAGGAGAAGGGAGTGGGCGGTAAGAGTAAGTTAATTGTCCTTGGTGTCTTTTGAAGAGCTTTTTATAAAATAAACATAATAAAAATATTGCTCCTACCAAAGCATTAAATAAATAACATTTGCAGCCATCTGAACTTCAAATTGATCACCAGCAATGTAGGACACAATAATTCTTTTCTTTTATATGGTAGATGATATGTTCTTTTTTATTTTCATAATTATGCATACACACCACCACATGCAAGTGCTCTTAAAATAGCAATACTACTCATGTATAGTATCCACCTGCTTCTCAAAACAGAAGTTCTCAAGAAAGGAACTGAAACTACGACTCTTCACATCCTAATTGTTTGATCTTTCTAGCTTGTTTCATTTATACATTTATATTACATATTTCTATATATCTCTGATTATAACTCACACACCACACAAATGTAGGACTTCCTCTGCTTACTATAATACCAGTGCAAGACATAGATCTCCTTGCAGTCATCAAATCATTTATTTAAATCCTGAAAACTGTGAGGTGTCATATTTATTCAAGATATCTAGGTACTCATATATCTAGGTGTCTCAGTATAATTCATCTATGATCTTCATATCATGCCTCTGTTCCTTTGAGCTCATTGTAATTACAGCCCTGCTGTAAAAACCATTGTCTAGAAAGTAAGAAAAGAAGTAGGCTTGTGGTGAACCTCCTATTATTTCTGGAACTGAGTATTTCAGCAGTAACTCAGATAAAATTAAAATGAGGTGCAATCCTTTTCTTTTTCTTTCATATGATAATCGTACAACATTCCTCCAAACTCTATGACCCAGGAGCTGTTTTACACTTTCAGGGGCAAAGAATTAAGACCTTTAACAATGTTGTGACGTGTTTTTACAATCCCAGTGAGGTTACACAAATGGTTTACATCACTTTAGCAAAGGATTAGCTCTTTTAATAATATTCAGTGCCTGATTACCTCTGCCCTCCCAAGCCACACCCTTAATTATATGCAAATGTTAGAACATTTGTCCAGCCAGGGGCTGGTACTTACTTTTCATATTGTATTTGTTTGTCCCAGTGTGTTGCTGGGACAAGTTTAGGGAAAAGGCCCTGTGTCTTCTGCAACAAATGAACCTGAATTCCTCTGCAAAGCTGTGAGGTTCAGCCCATTCTTGTGTTCAGAAGGCTGGCCATATGGAAGTGCTTTACAGCTTTCATTAATAGAGAGATTTATTGAACGCAGTAATATAAAATACAAATAACTGAATCAGAGAAGCATTCTCTATGTTACATTGACATTAAATTCAAACAACTGTATACTTTCATACTTTACATCTGACTTTCCATATTTTTGCAGTGACAACACATTTATCACCCTGTTTTGCTTGATGCATGAGGCTCCATACAATGTGCTGGGTGAAGGGCAAGGATGGACACCCCTTGTAGGGTGTCAGAGGAGGTGGATATCCTCACTGGAACTGACTGTGGAAGGGACAAAACCACAGGACAGGACTGTTTTACGCCTCACTCTATACTCAGTGGTTGATGCAATCCTCCTCTGGAATGCTTCTCTGAGAGAACATCAGTGTGCCCCAGGAGCAAAAGAGAAAGCTTGTCACCCCTAGCAAGGAGTTGTGCAAGCCATAGTAGTAGACCTATGCTTGCAAGCCTGGCATTTGACAGGCCTCACAATAACTGCTCTGGAGAGGTTGTTGGGAGAAGCTGGTGGGTTTTGGAAGCTGGGCAGTGGGCACTAAGCTTTTAGCATTTTTGAAAAGGATTTTGGTTTTCCTGTCATCTATGGGAAGGACTCCAAACAACTTGAACGTCTGTATAGCTCTTTGCATCCACATCCCTGACATAACAAACTCCTTGCTAGATCTTTTTACCTCATTATCTGTTGCCTTATGCAGCTATGATTGATAAGGGCTGCATTTTTTTTTACTCTTGCCAAAATGATAAGCGACATGAGAACCCATCCACGTAACTGGGGGACCTAGTTTGAGTCAAGCATTAGATCCCTAGGGATGGATTGCCCCTAATGGCCAGGCGCCCTGTATCAGAGACAGTCACTGCACTATAAAAGGGCTTTGAAAATGCTTAAACTGTAGGTACAAATTTGGGTCAAAATTAGGTGGACTGGACTGTAGACTACAATGACATTTATACTGCTGTCTTTACAACTCTGTTGAAATTGTTATAACTGCATCAGCAAGGGACTGTATCTGCCTGGCCATAATGCATACTTCAGATCTGGGAAAGCAAAACTGTACTGGTTTACATACATTTTACTTTGGAAGCTTTTTCCCTGCTGTAAGATCACGAGTGCAACTGACGCTGATGCCGTTCACAAAGTAGCATATGAATATAATTGAATTTCTTTTGATGTACAGTGTAATTATCTCACAGATCAATAAGGGAGCTAAATGAAATTTATGTCCTATGTTAGCACTGACATATTATTCACTCTTTTGACTATTGATCTATACTAGATATGAACTTTTTTCTCTTTTTAATTCTCTTGGACATTGTTATAACATTGCCTACTCTAAAACACGTTATCTGAGACATGTGAGTGCCAGTGTCTGTTATCATTAGCAACAGTAACCAGATGAAAATTCTTATGAATTTTTACTCTGTTAATTCTCAATCAAATCCCTCAATTGCTTTGGACTATGAGACACACTTCTCATTCTCATGTGTCACTTGCACATACTACATCAAATCTCTGGTGCCCTTCTTCACCTTATTATGAATTCTTCACATTTAAAATGTGAGGATTATGAAGAAATAAAGCTGTGAAAGAGCCGTCCTACAGTTAGGTTGCATGGAGTTCAGTTCTTCAGTATCAAACCATTCTGATTTTGAGAATATTTGTGGGAAACTTGAATTAGTTTTATTGTAACCTATCTAAAAGTTACAAACATACAGCCTTTGGTATTTGATATATACCTGCTTTGTTCACTACAGCTACCGCTGAAGCTAGGTTCAAGACAGCAAAGAGAGAGTCAGTACTTGTATTGTCCACATCTGCCCTATTCTGGATCCCATCTTTGGAGAGACATAAACACAACACCTTTGCTAGGCACATCTAGCAGGTCAGGTGAATGTAACACACTTGGGCTTGACACAAATCAGTGCAGAACAAGGCACTGCATAGTGTAAATTGGTATGCCTGCGCTCTCTGTGTAATAAAGCAAATCCGTTGCTCAGCATGAGAAAAGTCTCGCTCTCTGAATTGGGTTATATTCATTTCCACATTCTCATAGCATGCTGTCATTCCTAGGAAAAAAATGGCAGTCCAAGTTTGTGCAAAACAGGGAGTGTCTGTCTGTGAACTCTCTCACCAAACCTGGTTTTAACCAGCTGTCCTGATTGCCTGAACATCCTCTCCTTGTGATTGTGTGGCACCGAGTGCCCAAACACGATTTTTCTGCACATCAGAGATTTTTATGTTGCTGGCCAAGAGCAAATTAGATTGATAACCATGCATGTCTCTCTGGCCCTGTAATGCTGGACACGAGAGATGTTTTCTTTAGTATTGCTCTTCTGTATGGTAACGGTCTGCATTTTACTTGATTCACAAGTGTAAGCTAAAGAAGTGCAGGAATGATCAATAACAGATGCTTAAGGATCTAATTACAGAAACTGACATACATAGTCACTTTTTTAAATGCAAACACAGTAGTTTATTTAGACACACATGCGCTTTATATTCATTAGTCTTGAATATACCTCAACATGGATTAGAACAATAAAACAGTGTGCCCCTTGCAATCTGATTTCAGTGGTACTGTCTTATATTGTGTTTTGGCCAGACAACTCCATAAGGAAGTTTTTTGTAGGAATACTTTGTGCATGTCCACTTGGTAAAGCTTTCTGCATGATATGTGGATTCAGGCTTGTAGGGCCATAAACTGAATTTATATTTAAGTCTTCTACCTGCCTTTTGCTTACCACTTAGAGGAGAAAAAGAAAAAATACATATTTCTCTCGTCATGACACCTTTAGCAGGTTTAAAAAAAAAAAATTCCTTGTGATGTCCTTTTGAAAACTTGTCTTTCAGATAGTTCAGGAGAGGTTCCAGATCATCTAATGCAAGCACGCAACTGATAGTTTTAGCTGTCTGCTGGAGCAGACAGTGTACTCCAAAAGGTAAGTGCTAAAGCCTCTATATAGTATATTTGAAGATACCCAGATTGAGAACCTGCCTGCCCCTACATTAAGTTCCCAAACTGGGTACCTAAGCCTCAGCAGCTAAAATCTTTCATAGGCACTCAGAGCCATCCGTTCCTTTCTGTTGACTGTGTCCTTACAAAGTACATATTAACTTTTGTGGAACTGCTTCATTGGTTACCTAAAGTAGAGAGACAAATCAGGTGTCCCATTGGATGCTTAGGATGTTGCCATGTATTTCTAGCCTGTGAAGTCCAACATATTTTATGACTGGATTGTAATAGATATTTTATATTGCACATATCTACATATATAAATGGGGTTTTTAAATGCTGCAGGCTGACACTTGCAAAGAAACTAGTGATTTTGGACTGTATTGGGGTCTTGATGCATAATTTTTATGCACCTTAAAGGAGTTGAACTTTCCCAGGGGGAAATTGTCACTTCTATAGTCAGACCTTTGCAGTTTCTCAACTTCAACATCGTAGTGCTGACACCCACGGAAAGCAGAGGCCAAAATCATTGTCTTCTCTCAGCTGGTCTTCTCATGTCTCTTTTCATATGAACATCTTAATCAATATTACTCATATTTTATTAAGCTAAAAGTAGGATTTTGTTTCTGTGTATATTATAGGGAATCAATGAGTTCATCATAAACTACTAAATGGACAGAAACAGGCCTGTCTGCTGTGTGTCATAAAACATACAGTCTTAAGAAGGGTCCTCTTAATTCAAGTGAAAGGATATAATATTTTGGAGGTAGGAGAAACTGAGTTCCCTCCTGCTGTCATTATAAAAGTCCTAGTGGAAACAGGGAGAATCTTATAACAACCATAAAGTTCTGCAGAGTTTACAGAAATATTTTTACTTTCCTAGGCACCTCCTCTCATTTTCATATTCTTTAACTGATTCAAACTCAGGCTTCCTGAGAACACATTTTAATACAATTTACTAGTAGAACCTTTTTAATGGTGACCAGCCTCCCTCCATCCCCTTCCCTTACAAAGAAGATACAATATTGTTTGCCAACCCAAAGTTTCTTCTGTTTTCTCCAGTCAAACTCTCCCCATGCTTTTAAACTTTCTGTTGTTAATAATGATTACTACTATAGGATCAAATGCTGCTATACCTATGAAATTTACACTTCTGTGTGATAAAAATCAGCAAAAAGCAACGCATAGCATATGAAGTTGATGAGATGATAACTTGGTACAGAATTTTAGATGAGGATTCATTAATATACTTTAACAAAAGATGTTTCCTGAAAATACTTGCTTTAGCAAAGGATGTCTCCTGAAAGATTCCATTAGCATGGAATCTTTTTGTAAAATCTCAGTATTTCTTTGCTGGTACATCAATATTTTTGCTGAAATATCAATATTTTTGCTAACCCATTTGCTTACACTACCATTAAAAAAAAAGTTTACTGTCTATCTAATTCACCCTTACACAGATTGTGCCATTCTTTTCCCCCAGGGAATGAATTTGCAATGTATTTGTGACGAAGTTTCACTTTGTGTTTAGAAAAAAATTGTGTTCTGCAGCAGAAACAGGACATTCCAATGTGTCCTGCCCTTCAAGTGTTTGCAAAGATGCTGGTTCCTAAAAACAAGTAGGTAGGAAGCAAAAATATGTAGCTTTGAAAAGCATTAATTTATGAGTTGACCGTACTTCAAATGCAGTTTTTCCTGCCATCTAGATTAGATTCATCAGTTGCCAATCTAAATGTCTAACTGAAGAGCAGCTTTCTGAAGACTCTGTAACTGTCGCTTGGCTTCATCCTTCCCTGTTTGTTCCTAAGGTTTCTTTCCTCTCTTGTTTTCCTTCTGAAAAAACAATGCACTCTATTTTGGGGTTGCTAGTCATGATTCCAGGAATGGGAATCCAACTCTTGAGTACAACAGGCTTTACATAGTAAGTTCTTGGCAGAAATTCAGAAATGCTTTGACCAAAGGGAAGAAAAAAAGGACCCAGAATAAGGGTAACTTGAAATGAAAGACACTCTCAAATAAAAAAAGTGGAAAAAAACCCCATAAAAAATACCTTCACAACATGAAAGACTGAAGAATTGAGATAAATTGTGATATTTGTTTTTCATGCTTAATTGAAAGCTTTTTGCTACTCTATCACCAAGTATCATGAATACTAAGATACTTCTCTTCTAAATGTGTATGTGTATATGGGAACATTCTAACCCCAAGCTTGCCAAACGTCAAGTCCTTCTGTTTGCTCTCTTTTTAAAATTAACTCTTGATGGAGGAATGGTTCCATTCAGCAAGGGAAGGAGTTTAAGGTTTCCTTAAGTCTGAGGAATTAGCATAAGAATGGTCCTGGAAATGATGAACTGTCTAAAAGGTTATTCTGCTCACAGACAAATGGTTCAGTGTTCAAGGGTACCTGCTTCTCTCTCCCCACCCCCACCCCCACCCCCCCCACCTCCACCCCCTGCACACAGGCGATTTGGGATTTTGGCACCTGAATGTGTCTCTTTATATGTTTTCCCTCACAAATTCCTTTCCTTCTTTCTAGTTATTTCTGACTATGCTTTGCCCCACTAATCATCTCCTCTTCTTGACATGACTGTCCCAGCTAGCAGGACGTGTACACCTAATATGGTGCTTCTCTCACACCTCACAACGCTTCAAGAAGAAGGTACTCTCTTCAGTTCTGTCTTGTAACAGTCCTTTTTAGGTTTTAAAACCCCCAAATCCCTGTGTTATTTTGCTCTACCTTTCCACTTTCATCTTTATCTTGCCTCCCTCCATCCTCAAATCAGTTAAGGGAAAGAAAAGGAATGCACAGGTAACAAGAAAACACACTCTTCCAAAGAAATGACACACCCAGTTATTGCTAAGGTGAACTGCCTCTCTTCTTTCAACATTTATTTGTCTGTTGCTAAACACACCAAAGCAGCTATCATATTTTAAACAGTCTTTTTCAAGCTATTTAATAAAGCGTACTGTGTATTTATGACTCCTTAACCAGAAAACCATACCCTAATGGATATATTTCAAGTTCCTGACCCAAAACCCTTAATTAACTGTAAAACCAACATTCTTATTCTTCTTCAGAGGAGTATTATGTTAGCAGATTTGGAAGTTAGTTCTGAAGGGGACTGTTTTTATAGTACCACAGATCCTGAGGGGGGGAAGTCATTTTCTATTTCAAGAAAACATCCACCACTAGCACCAGTGAGAAGCAGAGTTCTGGGTGTTTTTTTTTTTAAAGCCCTAATGACTAGTTTTTATTCCATAATCACAGAGCGCCCCTTTCACCTGATGATTTTTGTTCAGTCTTCAGCACACTTCCTTTCCTGCTTCATCATTCATCAACTATGAGGTCATTAATTTTAAATGGGAGACTCTCAGTAACCAACAGAGAATTTCATTGTAAATCAAAACTTCTCCAGCTGATAAGTTAATTTGTCAGTAAGGCGGCTCGGCAGCCCTTTTGTTTTGTATGGAATTTTCCAGACAGTCCTCTAGGCTGACACCACAGAAATCAGGATCAACATTTACTATGGGCCGTCAGTCTTGAGGGAGGTCCTAAAAGAAAACAGAGATGACATGTTTTCCCCTGTGCTCCCAAGGTCTCTATACCTACATCTATCTCTGTTCCACTGTCTGCTGGAATATGTTTGATCATACTGCCAATGTATGGACGCATGCCAAAAAAATGTGTATGGCCATTAAGGAACACTTGTTCTCTGGCTGAAAGGGCCCCTTTACACATGTCTGTCCTGCAAAAACTTGCACAAAAGCTTAATCTCCAAGATATGACAGCTAACAAACTCATTACAATCCATATGGGGGAGGGAACAAGTGGGATACAACGAGGAGACCAAGTAGCTCAGATGTCCACTAAGTCTCCACATCAAAACAGCAATCAGAAGAAAGCTTTGGAGCCAGTAATGGAACCAGCTTTTTATCAAACTGGGTGTAGATAGCTGTGCTGAGGAAACTCCACAACAGAACTCAGGATCTTGTATCTGGAGTTTCTGTTAAAAATCATATGGAGCCTGGTGAAGCTCAGCAAATGGAAACATGCTGAATTAGCACAAACTTCTCTGTCCAAAGAAATTTTACAGGCCAGATCATCTCCACTGTTAAGATCTGGGTTTGCCCTATGCAAATTTTAAGGTCAAGGAAAGGGAAAGGAGCAAGCATGTGCTTGTTTTGTCAGCTGTCTAACCACATATAGGCTATGCCCGTTAGGGCAGCTGAGTTTCAGTCTAAGTTGGTCTGGGCCTGGCCAGAGGAGTCAAGGACATGATGTTTTCTTCATTCCTCCTGTGCTATGCAGAGCTTTGGTATAAAGAGGTGCCTCACCTAGCACGCATCCTCCAGAAACATGATTTTTTTAAAGTGAGGGTCACCTCTCATACTAATGTACATGGACAAGTGAAATAACGGCAAGTCGCTTTTCTATTTGGGGCACTATGTTATGACAGCTGTCCAATACAGCATTCATCAGTGTTGCTCTAATTGTCTTAAAACCAACCCTTGCTCTATTTCATGTTGCTTTATATGCAGAAGGAACTAGCAGGACTTGCCAGGAGGAAGAATGGATGGAGATAGAACTTTAGAGAGCTTCTGCATGTTAGGTTTTTCACTCTGAACTTCCAAGGAGAAGGAAAGGCAGAATATGTGCCTCTGCATTTATTCCTGGGAGAGGTCACTGGTGATGGTAATGTGCTGGGAAGAGCAGCAGTGACTATTCTGCAAACGTGCATCTGCTTCCACTACTGTTCCCTCACTGCTGCTCTCTCTCTTTACTTTTGATCATGGCATCCCCACAGCTGTCCTTTTTCTTTCTCTTTTTCACTTCAGAAACAATTCAGTTCCCTTTTCCATGTGACATTTGAGGCCATCGTTTCCGATTCTGATGAGTTACAGAAGTGAGAGAACCAGACCTCCATTCTGACTGCCCTGCCCCTGCTTCCTCTTGGCCCGGACCATGAGGATCACAGCAGAAGCAGCCAAGGATTAATTACAGAGCTGTGCAAGAAAGGAGACCCTTGCTACTGGAATGATTGCTGATATCACAAAATAGTTTGACTGCTTTTAGCCACAGGGCCTGATCCTGTCAGCAAGCCACATGTGGACCTCCCATTAGCAATATGGGTGTTCCACAGGCAGGCAGCTGGGGACTGCCAGCCCCTCTCAGAATTGTCTAACAGATTGCACAGGACTATGAATGACGCATACCAACATGCGATTCCTCACATGTAACGCAAATTCAGCCTTACTGCTGAAGTGTTGCAGTAGTTGGAAGAACACGCTTCTCAGATCCTTTCCCAGAGTTTTATGACTCAGTGTAGTTAACTGGAAATGCAAAAGCCAATCGAGTCACTGGGTGGCTGCTCATATGGAATTTTGATGCATCTGTAAAGGGGAGAGAAGTCGGCTCGTAGCATACTTTCTGCTATCAAAGGCATGCTGGGCAGTAAAGCTAATTGCATTACACTGTGTTCAAACAAAAACGCTTGAAAGCAGTTCTGTCTAGCTATGTGAATATGTGCACAGAGCTTGTGTATGTGACTGTTGCAGTAAAGTGAAAATGTCTGTCAACGGCAAAGAAAAAGAAAGAAAGAAGAAAAGAAATATGTCACTACTACCTCATGGGGAATTTTCCCTCCAGTTTCTAACCAGTAATACCCTCCACTCATTTGCCCTTTAAGACATTTTCAAAGAAATGGTTTCTTGGTCATAAAACTAATCACGGCACAAAAAAACCCTACCAGAACAAGACACTCCATTGCACATGCTGCATCTCAAGGGAAAGGATGAGACAATAAGCAGCACGTAACAGATGTTATTCACGTTGCTTCATGCACTGTTGGAAGGCTCTCAGACACTGCAGTTCTGAGCATGGTGAAAGAGCCCATAGACATAGAATAGGGTCACTAATGATGTATTATTTAGGACAAGATTAAAAAAAACCCCTATTTATGTATTCATAGACAAGATATTAACAAAAGTAATAATCTCAAATCCTTTCCACCCCACTACAGTCCTTACAGTAAGATGTTAATACAATCTTTCAAGAATCTGGAAATTAGTAAAGATTTCAGATAATTCAAAATTTCTGAAGTAAAATATATATGCAAAATAACAACCTCGGTAACAGCTTATAAGCAGTATCTGGAGCTGCGCTAGCTTTGAATCATGGAGTTTCAAGGGAATTTTTTATTATAGTTTTGGCTCCAGTGCACTCACACCATGTGGGTTTTTGCTTTGAGTTTTAGGTTTGAATGGACCAAGTACTTCAAAGCAAGACTCTAAATCAGGAAAATGCACTGAGTTTCATATGCTTTCCACTCAAAACCATATCTTGGCCCAGATTCCCTCACAACGGAGCCCAGCCTCACTTGAAACTCGGCCCACATTTGTTGAAAGCGTTTACAAATCCCATCAAAACTGGCCTGAGTTTCAAGTTTGTAATAAAATCCAAACCCAAGAGTTCTGCTTGGCTTCAGATGTCTCTCTGTTCTAGTAATTTCCACTTGTTTCCGTTAGAAAGAAAAAAAAACGGTATGATTTGTGCTAATTTCTGCCTGTTGCACTGGTAAACCTGGAATAACTCCATTAACTCATCGAGGTTGTTTCAGATTCGCACCAGGGCAGGTGTGAGCAGGTTGAGAAGAGGTTTTATTAAGATAAAGGTGGGAAGCTGGGCATACTCCAAGGCCAAAATTCCAAAATGCAACACATGTCTTTCTGTTGAAGTTAACAAAATTCAACTGCAGCCCGTGGGCTTTCTTGGGCACAAGCAAATCCTTCTGGCTTTGAACGTGGCACTCGAAGTGCCTCAGCGTGGTGCCGTGCCAAAGGACAACGTCGGCCTTGCCGAGCCCAGGCTGCAGCAGCTTCGCCGTGGCGTCCGTCCCCACCGCCCCACCCCGCTGCCTTCTGCCCTTCCTGCTGGCACCGGCCTTCTGCACGGTGACCGGGTGAGCAGGGACGGGGACTGACATTTGTTTCCAGCTGCATCCAAGCTTGCGACCAAGCAAGACTTGAAGCAATAATGTTGACTAAGAGGATGGATCAGGAACACGCAGCTGGGGACACCAACATGCGTGGGAGCACCCCTGGACTTGCAGAAACAGGATTGCGTGAATGCTAAAGCCTCTGCATTCGCCAGAGTCTACTATCTCACCATCCATCACAGATTTGCCACTGCATAATCTATGATGTGACATTAAGAATGACATCACTGACACACCTATTACCTGTTCCGCCACCAGATCATATTGTCTGAGGACAGCCCACCACGATGAAACAAAAAAAGCCTGCAGCTATCACAGAGACCAGACCCAGCCACCAAACCGTAGTGGGGTCTATCCCACGGACAGATCTTAGTAAGAACAAGGGAGACAGCATCGCAAAATCCACATAGTGACTTTATGATTGTAACCTGATTTTAGACTGGAAGTGCTGAGATGTTGCAGGGATGTAATATGGCAGGTAAAATGCAACGGCAGACAGATTTTTGCTCTGGATCCTCTTAGACCAGTTATCCCTTTTGCACTCCCTCTGTCACGAATCCTCAGGAGGAGAACTCGCCCTGACCCCATGGCATTACTACAAGCAGGGGCCAGGCTCACAGCACTCTGCCTCGTGAAACCAGTCCCTTCTGCTCTGTGTTTTACCCTCTCCTTTTTCTCTGGGGTGAAAAGAGCTAACTGGGCTAGGGACTGGGTAATCAGAAATGCACATTGTATTTTTATCCTCTTTAAGTGAACCTGTTTCAACAGACAGGTTTGCTCTGTCTGTCCCACACCCTTTTCCACCTCACCCTTCATTACCCCTGAACGACAAACGCATCGTTAAATAGCGCACAGCTCCCGGTAGTGCCTTCTGATCGTGACAGAAATGTTTCCTAGCGCTGGAAGGTCTCCTCGGTGGCTCCTGCAGTTCGCTCCCGCACTTTCTTTTCGCCCGGTGACAGTCCAGAAGCAGTTTTGAGCGGCTCCGTCCCACCCGGGGCGAATCTCGCCCCTCCCTGCCCCAACCCTTTTCCCCTGGAGAAAGGCCGAGGGCTGGAAAACGGCTACCTGAGGCCCTGAGCCATGAAAAGATGCGGTTGGAGTGCAGGGCAAACAAAGTAAACGCCATGAGAAGGCAGTCCCCCGCTTCCCCCCCGCTCCCCTGCCCCGGGCCCACCAGAAGAGGCCCGAGCGGGAGCCGGCAGCCGGGCCACAGGGCTGTTTGATTGCCTAAGCCTGGTGGCCAGACAATAGGACCAGAAAGAATGGCTGCTTCCTTCCTTCCTGTCGAGTGTTCTGCCTGAGTGAGCAAATTCAATAGCACTTCGCTTCGCAGCAACACCAGGCTCTCTCGCACAGGCGAAAATCAACAAAGAGCCATTCTCGGGCATTTCCAACTGCACCTAAGCCAAGGCACTGAGCTGTGGAGCCATCCGGCCCGGGCAGGGGGGCGGCACAGACGTCGCTCGAGGCTGTGCGGCCAGGCACAGTAAACCTCCAGGTTATTGTTTATGGCGAAGGACTGCCGCGGTATTTCATTTTCTTTTATGGCAGGCACCGGGCGGTTTAGGTCCCCACCCCATCCCTCACCCTGGCGCTTATTTTGTTGGGTGTTTTTGAAGTGCTCCTGACGAATTTGCTGGTTTAAACCCTTCCGTACAGGCTGGTCGAAGGGTGCTATGAGGTATTCAGGCGTAACTAAACTAGGAGAAGGTGACACAAGAGTTGCTCTGTGCGAAACGTAAGCCTGCTGCTTTCTTCAGATTCAAGGGATCGCACGTTTAAACCACAGGCTGACTGAAAATAAAATAGGTGTCAGTCGAGGAAAGTATCTGAGAAAAGCAGGTGAACAGATGACCAAGGCTGTGCTCGGGTGGGTATAAACTGAAACATTGTTCCCTATAAATTCCGTCAAAAAGAAGGTAAGATAATAGTTACGGAGTGTGGTTTTTATTAGTATCAGGCTCTTTTCTGTCTCCCCGATCCCACTCTTTAGTTCAGCCTTGTGCCAGACCAAGAAGGCACATCGTGTCGCTAAAAAGACAACGACCCAGGATGCGCGTGCCCAGAGCTGCCAGTCACAAGTCCCATTTTTTGTAAGCACTGAATTTCTAGATCTTCAGGGCCCCTGAAGAGGGTTCAGTCCACGAAGCTTTCCCCGTGCAGAAATAAAACGCGCGTTCAGTTTCCCTGCTGTCTCTGCAGCGCAGTTTGTACATCACTTTGCAGCGCAACAATTGGTCCCGCGGGATTCCTGTGCATCTGCAGCAAGGCACCTCCTCTGTTGTACATACATGGCATAGGACGTGGCTGTACCGAGGGATTTATTCTTGTGAACATCTGGGTTTGTTGATTCAGCGTGTGTGGGAAGAGGAAGGGGGAAGCACAGAAAGTATCTCAAAAAAGAAAAGCTTACATGGGATCTTTGGAGTGATCTCTCTCTCTCTCTTTCTCTCTCCTAAAAAGCTAGGTTTTTGCTTTTTGTCTTTGAAACGAGCAAAGTAAGATTTTGCACTTGCCTGCTGCATCTGTTTTCTCAAGCAAAGACTTGTTTGTTTTTCCCATTGTGTCTGAACCATATTTGAAACAGACCACTGAGCCAAGTTACATCAAGCCTGTTTCTTTTCTTTTCTACTTCTGAACTATGACAGATTATCCTAACCCATCTGCAGGCATGATTAAAAATATGAAAATCATTTTTACTTTTCTTTTGAACTGCCTTTGATATAGTATTTGCTGTCAGATAATCTATAGAGTTTTAACATCTGGTAATGTAAAATGGTATGTTATTGCAGCTGAAGAAAGAACCATTTAGATATTTTTATAGCGAGTTTTTTGTGGCATCCAAGATTGCAATTGTGGCTTCAGTTTACAATAAACTTGTGGTGGTACAGTTATAACTAAATTATTCATTTTTATGCATCAGAACATAGCTTATAACCCAGAGGGAAAAAAAATCCCAGCACAGAGGATGTTTATTAAGATACACATACTGCTTACATGATTATGATAAGTGACGTTCAAATATGTCATCACCTAATCTTAAGAAACTAGCTTAGACAACTTTCTATTAAGCAATAACCTGTAAATGACAAAACAATATCGATTTCAGCCATTTCACAGTGAAGGCTAGATTACAGTAGTTGAAAGATTTTTCTCTTTCTCCAAGAGCATTCAGAAGCAACATGTAGAGAAAAATTAGCAAGTGAAGTAGGACAGCTGTATAGACTTTCATCTTTTAGAATTTGGCATCAATGAAAATTCATAGATTTTATAGATACAGCTGATCTAGTTGTACCCATTAATGTTTACAGCCTGCTTCCCTACAGAAAGATAGTAGCCGCTAACTTAACACGAGGCCCACTCCTGGTTTGCTTTGCTTTGCTTTGCCTTGATTGATTTAACCACTGGAAGAAGCTCATGATAACGTGCAGTTGGTTTACTCCTAGCAAAAGTAGTAACCTATAGAGGATGGGGTATGCATCCCAATTTTTATCCAAATTCAGTCAAAGTTTCCCTAAGGAAGCATTACATTATTGCTTGTCCTGTGGAAAAGACTTTGCAACTAAGGGTGAAGAAACTGATTTAGATCAAAGAAGAACACTACCGTCAGTCTGTACTCTGATTGCCCAAAATCTGGTATTTGTTTCCCACTCGCTTCAGCCAAGAGCGTGCATCACCTTAAGGAGATTTCAGCCTCAAGTTTGAAGATTCCACACGTTCAGGTACACCACATGAACTCTGAGGGCAAAACCAAACAAACTATGGGATTTTGGCATCTGGAAAGATGGTTGTTGGCCATCAGCTGCTCATTATAATGCAACCCCCTTCCTTGTAGCACCTTCTGTTCTTTTAAAATGGTCTGGTGCCTTTTTTTTTTTTTTAACCTCCACTGTAGTCAGGCTAGAGAGAGGTCAGATGAGTCAGACATTGGTTAAACCAACAGAACTGAGATAATTTTTGACAGTTATATAACCTCCCACCTTCATTTTGGTAGTTTGCTCATTCCTCTAGCCATACCCACTAGGACTTCCCAAAAGGTCCTAGGGAAAGTTGAGAAGATAACTATTTAGCGTATTTTAGACTATATATTAAATACTGTCATTAACCCTATGACATCTGCATTCGTCACAGTCTTTTGATATGTTTGTGTTCAGATTGCACCTGTGAGGTAGACAAATACTTTCAAAGGTAAGGAGCTGAGGCACAGTCTACACTGTGGTTGGGAAGCATGGCAGCAGTGAGGACAGGCACGGGAGAGCTGGTGGTAGCCAGACCAGCTCAGGCACTCGCGGAAGTGTAGACAAAGCAGCTCAGGCTGCACAAATCTGCCTGGGACCCTCGGCATTTTACCCACATTGAAGCCATGCCATTGGAGTGATTCCCATCTGCAGTTCCCAATTTATAGTAAGTGGTTTGCTGAACCATATAAAACAAAGTTGTCACAATGGTGCTTTTGATTAAAATTTTTATAGGGGGCCACAGTGGCCTTTGAAAACAGTGGGGGTTGACAGTGGTCTGCTGGTGCTGCTAAAAAGTTCAGGAATGCTGAACTTTAAGGTTAGGTTGTCTGATTGCAGTGCAAATATATGCTAAGTGACTTGCCCAAGGTCATTTGTATTATGATATCTGTAGTAGAGCAGGCACTGAACACTGATTTTCCATAGCTGTGGTTAGTGCTCTAATCTCTGCTATGAAAAGAAAAAATATTTTCTAATCTGACTAAGTATGTTGAATTGTATTTTAGGCAAAGTTTAACTGGCAATACAATATACATAAGCAGGCTAATAAGCATATCAGGAATCTCCATCTTTACTTCTTCCCTATGTGAACACTTGAAATAGCAGTTCATTTTAATTTACACCTTCTGATACTTTTGGTGCAGACTCTAACCCAAGAATTGAAATGGGACGCACTTGTTCTCAAGTGAGAGGAATTGCAAACAGGTTTGCACAGAAACAATGAATGATCTGACTTGAAACCACTTTTGTTTCTCCCTACAGGAGAAAGTTGTACTGGTTAACTAAAGGGACAGTTTAAACTAATCTAGTTAAACTACATTAAATGGCAGGTGGAGGTCTGTTACGCATATTCAGACTAAACAGAGCTTACAGCATTTTAACTGGGTCACTCTTGAAAAACGGCATGACTTTGTTCTATAGACAAAGACTGCCATTATAAGGGTGCACATTTCTGTATAACACCAATGCCAGAACTCAGAGGAAGCTCTTCTCCTTCAGGTTTATTTGCTGCTGTAGCTCATGAAATAATTGTCACTCTTGCTTTCCATAGACTAATAAATTATGGGGCAGACTGCTCTTCTCAGAGAGCTTAATGGCCTGTCCATATTCCTAATATGCTAATATTGCAAAATGACTTATGATTACTGTAATCAATACCCAGTCTCTTTTCCAAACAAGCTGACTGTACTGATTCCAAAGGATTTCCAGTATCTGAGAAACTGTAAAAAATAATAATAATAATAATATATATATAAAAAAATTTTTTTCAAATGGAAGGGAAGGAAGTCTGTCTTTAGGTGGCTGTATTTTGACTGGGTCTTTTTGAAACAGAATTTGAACATTTAGAATAAAAAATAATTTTGGAAATTGTAGCTAAAGAAAGCAAAAGGTAATAAGAGCAGAAACAGCAGCGGTGTGTGGAAGTTCACCCAGGGGATGTAAGAGTCTAAAGGAGCAGCCTTTTTCATACCCCAGAGATTTCTGTGCAGTCACTAGTGGAAGCCTACACAGAGCAAATGGACGGCATATAGACTGCAGTACCATTCTGTAAAGTATGTCATAAACTTCACGACTAGGGAGACATTAGCAGGCAGGCTCCCTTTCATTTTTGCTCACAAAATGAATCATGGGCACAGATTTGAAGATCTAATACTTCTGTGCTTAATTATATTACAAGCAACTTACACCTGCAAAAGAAAAATGTCCCTTTTGCAAATTCAGCTCTTGGGTGTGGAGCTGGGGTGAGAGCTACTGTCATGCAATAATTCATGAAATGGAAAATGACTGCCTACATGCTTTGTTGCATCAGGTGCTTTGCGCAGTTGTCTGGTTTACCATGTGACAAAGTACAACAAGCTGATATACCCAGTAGCATGAAATGAAAAGTGCTCTGTATTAAAAAGTGCGAAAAACCAAACCATTTTTAAATATAGGCAGAATCTATAATAAGCAGTAAAACACCCATGCCTCTCACAGCTAATGAGTATTCCCATCCGTAATGGTCTGCCACATCCCTGGTTAATTAGAAACTAAATTACTAACATGTCTAATTATTCATAATGACATTCTTTTACGTCTGTTAAATTAGTTATAAAAATGATTAGCATAAGAAATGCTCAGCTTTGAAATACTAGTCAATAAGTCAAAAAGCCTCTGTTTGCCTATTTAATCTAATGAAAGGTATTTTATCTCACATGGCATCTAAGCGCACAGGCAAAATTAACCCTGTGAAAGTAAATGGTTTTATCAAACAAAGCAGAGCTGCGTTGCAGCGCTATCATTTACATGTACAGACTGTTTCACCTAATAAACATATTTTAGAATATTATACATACTTTGAATAAGTTACATAATTTTCAGGGACATATGAAAAAAAAAAAAGCTTTGAAAAATGTATGTCATGTTTTAATGTATTAATAAAAAGATGGCCCAACTGTCTCCCAGGCTTCCCAGACACTTGACTAACCTATTTGCTTAAAAGGTGTATATGAACAGGCAAGTTTTCACAGGGTGTCATTTTCCATATAATCAGGAGGGCTTTGTGCTAAATTGTATAAGAAAGCATTCAGGGTTAAAATTCAGCATGACTCTCCCCCAAACAACCCTTCCTGCACCTTCACCCCCACTCCCACTTAAACCCTTTTGGAGGTTCCTGCCCTCCCCTCCCTGTTCTCCTCTTAGAAGCAAACTCATCACCATTAGCACACAAATGCAAAATAACCAGCCTAGGCCTCTTCCCAGGAATACAAATTAGGGGCAGGTAGTTGAAGAGCTTAGAAAGCTGAAATAGCGAAGTTCACAATGAAAAGGATGAATAGATGAGAGACTGAAAGTGGGGTAAAGTGTTCAGCTTTTGTCATTTAAAGTGACGTCTTTAACTCTTTGCCTTCATGAGGCTGCTCTTCACAAAAATAATAATGAATTGCAATTAAGACCTGAAGGACAAAAGGGAATTATGTGGGAGGAAAAAAGAAAAGAAAAAGAAAAAAAGAAAAATTATGATGACAAGAAGAAGATTTTTTTTTTTCCTTCTACAGCATATGAATATCTGTCAGGAAAGCAGAGAGGATAGTTTTAGAACTGTCATTGTTTAATGTGACAATGGTGCCACTGTAGATAGTGAAACCAATGATGTCATCAAAGCAGCTGGAGGAAAGTTTGAGATGGCTCATCAGGTCTTCTAAATTTATATCCACTCATGAAGTCCCGCAGCTACTTCGGCTTTTGTTCTACTGTTGGGGACATATTACTGTTTCTTACTGAAACAGGGGATATTTTGGGTGTAAAGTGCTGCTATGTTTAATGTTATTTGTCCTTCATTTATGCAAAGCCTTTGGGAAATTAAATCTCATCTTCTCTGTTTCAGCTGCACCTTGAGACTTGGCTGCCACTCTTTTGTCCCCTGAGCAAACAAAGTTCCATTTTATAGCATAGACTTATGCTCAAATCATGGTGAGAGTTAGGGCTTTAAAAGCCTTCTTTAAAACATATTATTTGTGGATATGGTATCCTGCTGTCAGTGTAAAATGGAATGGCTCTTTGATCACACTGAGGACGAGCAGTTCTTTAAACCAGTCCTCTGATCCATCTGAATGTGGAGTTTGGATAGGGACCCAAGTTGGGTGTAAAAGCTTTGGCCCATATTTTCTCTTACCTCTCAAGTTACTAGAGCTCCTCGGAAAACCTGGGGAAGACTTTTGGAAGAGTTTCATAAATCCCTCTCTCATTTATTACTGCTACAGTATTTCCAAACAAAATGTGCTCATTGGTCCTTCGTATTCACCCACAAAAAGCACAAAACCAAAGGTAAGCTGGCACTATGACAGCTTGTAGCAGGCCATGTAGGATGGATCCACAGACTAGGGACTGCAATATTTGGCATAGGACTATATCAGTACTTAAACAGCAATGTTACTAGTAGAATCTGGAAAAGACAGCTTTTAAACATGGAAAATGAAGAACTAACTAAACTGCAAAAATAAAAATAAATAATGAACCCTCATATATTTATGATAAAAAGTCAAGTGAATAATATTAGACAGCACTGCTCTAAATGACTAGTGAGGATTATACATCCGTCTTCTCTTTTTACCTGGGGTGTTCTTTTTTATTACTGAAGAAATTAATGCTTTTTCATACACTGTAATGGCCATTTTTACTTTGCTACATTACTGAATTTAATAACAAATATGCTTTGGGAAAATTTTACCAACAGACACATTCATGCAACACTTATGACTTCAAAGTATGGAATCTTATCCAAAGTTTACCAGGACCTTTAATTTTATGAAAGAAAATTGAAAATCTCACAGGGTCTCTTGTACTTCCTGTACCAATAGCCAGTATTTCTTGCTCACATTTTGGAAATATCAAAATTCAAGTTCTTCTTAAAATAAGAAGAAACATATTAAAATAGGAGAATAATGAACAAAATAAAAGGTGACTGCACACTACTAAATTAGCTTTTCAAAAAGAGTTTACATCAATTCCAGCTATTGCACTTGCATGACAGTTTATGGGTGTGGGAGGAAAAAAAATCTCATTTTATTTGCATTGTTTTCCCTGTTCTCTTTGTTGAGGATTTTTTAGTTCCATGATGATTGTTTGACATTCCATATTCATTGTTTACTGTGACATTAAAAAAAAAAAAAAATCAGCTATTTAGCAGCTTTAGGGTATGTCTACAGGGACAGGTACAGACAGATGCAAGCTTGTCTGTCTGTTCTTCAAAATGGCCAGACATGAGCCAGCTCTGATCCAAAGTCATATATAGACACATTCACATGGCACTTGTGTTTTGAGGTAACAAGCAGGGTTGAGCAACCCGAGTGCAATTACTTGATTTTGGAGAGGAGCTGGCTTTGTCTGACCAGGTCAGGGCATAGCCAGAGGATCTTTCGTCTTCTTGTGCTTGTCCAAGTAGTCAGGCTGCAAAAACCTTCCAGAACAAATAGAAGCACAACAGCGACAGCTGAAAACAGCCCTTTCAATGTCCTTATAATGTAAAGGATAAAATCTTAAGACCTATTTTCTTTATGGTAATATGAATTCGGATGCTTTTCAACAACCTCACTGCTGCAAAAAATGAGTTAAAGCTTTATCCTTTGTTTACATCTTAGAGATGATACATCTGTTGCGAGATGGTGTGTTTAATTAGTCCTTAGAAATACCTCCCGACAAGAAGTTTTTGTGGCTTTCTTCATTTCACCATTCCTTTGATTTCTTAAACATATTTTAGTGATTTGTCTCTTTCTTGTATTAAAAAAAAAATTGAACTAAAGTGCTTAAATTTTGTTGTAGTTGATGGAAATATTAACATTTATTCAGAACTACTCATTTTCCTTAGTGTGCCTAAATAAATGTTTCCAACACTGTGGTCTATTCCGGCTTGAAATTCCCCACCGAAGTCAATAGGAACTGATCACGTGTATCAGAAGTCAAACTTTGCCTCTTTATGATTTCTAGAGCATTTTTAAAAGTCTCTGAAGAAACACTCATATAAAATACATTCTGAGGTAAGCCCCATAAGGAGAACTAAAGCAGGTATTATTTAACAGCCTCACCAAAACGCAGCGGATCTGGAATAAATCAGGAAGAGTTTGGAATGGATTTATTGGAAGGGTGATGCTTCTGTTTAGCTTTCCATTTTTTATGGGAAGAATTAGAAATGTCATTTGGCAGATGTCTATAATGTTTTTGGAACTGGAAGGAAATTTGGCTTTTCCATTTGGTGTGGGCGGATGTTCCTCTAGGCCACATTTAACATGTAAAATGAGAGAGGTGGGTTTGAAACCCTTCCTAAAGGGAGACCTGTAGCTGCATGTTTTGCAGACTTACTTTAGAAAATCCTCTGCCAGCAACCTGCATACTTGATCCATATATTACCCCTAGGGAGATGGCCCTAAGCATTAGTTTCACCCTTTTTGGAGCATAAAGATTCAAGCCAAAAAAATCAAAGTATCAGGATTCAGAGCAACAAGAAATCAATAGACCAGATAAACTGGTTTATCCTCCTTGCTTTTTGCTGCTGTGCAAAAGAGTTACAAACATGGTCTAACTAGCCAGATTCCACCACAGCATCTAACCTTATCTGCAGTTTGTGCCACTAAGTACATCTTGGGTTTATGCTTGACATTATATTTAATGGCTGTCCTATCTGTCCCTCCCTGAGCAGGATGCAATTCTAATCTTTCTGGATTTGGGGAGGCTGCTGCTGTTAACACTGATAATAATAACTGACTAAGAAAAAAAGGAAAACTCTTACACATTGCAGGAGACCACAGGAAGCTTCAAACAGTACCACACAGTGCTAGATGCAAAATAAAACTGCGAAGATGTGAACCTGAATAAGATACAGAGGGACTTGAATATTTCACCAAATATTGATAAAAAAAATCTAAATCTATTATGCCCTAATACTGAGTTAGGTCTCCCTCCCCATGAGAAGAAACTCTAAAGGCAGAACTCTGCTGCTACTCATACATTTGCCTTACAACAAAAAGATGACACTGCCATGATTCTTGTATCCTGCAACATTCTTGAAAATTCTTGCAGGAATCTGAACTGCAAAGACAAGGAAACCAGTCTGGTAATATTTCTTTTCCACAACGTGACAAAAGCATTAGCAGCAACAGCAGCATAATAAATGGCTACAGAAAACGGTGAAGCTTGGTGCACAGACCCTAGAAACATATGTACCTAGTTAGATGAATTTGCTTTGTGCTGCACCTGAGCTAATAACCCCTGCTGAGAGGTTCATAGTACAGGTTAAGTGCTGCAACACAATCAAGGAATTATAGATCGAAGTATAGATCGGTCAGCGTACCTTCAGTCCTCATAAAGATACTGAATACATCTATAACAATCAGTTTGCAAGTGTTTAGGGTGAAATGAATTTTATCTTCTTTGGCCAGCTAAAAGCTAGATTTATAGTCTAACAGTGGAACTCCTTGCTGAAGGATATTGTAGACAATAATTTTAGAATGGCTTAAGATAGTAGGCTTTAGAAATTAACAGAAAGGTCATTAAAAGCCATTAAAACACCAGATTGGATGCAGGAAGCTTCTGGGTTGAAAGTTGCTTAATTATGGGAGAGTGTTCGGGGGCTAGTATCTGTACCAGCTAGCATGTTTTTATATATCTCCTATTTCTGTAAGGAGTAGGATAAAGAGCAATATGGATCTTTTGTCTGACCAAAGGTGGTTGATCTTACATTTTTGCAGTGAGACAAGGTCATGGTGTTCCACTATAGTCCATGCAGACATAAGCATTTCCACAGGTTGTTCTAGACATAATCACCATAAAATGTATGTGCAGCTGACTGAAATATATTTTTTCTTTTTTTTTTCAAGAATCAGAAGTCTGTAGAGGGAGGCAATAACAATCTTCCTGTATACAGTGTGTAAAATATTAGAACAGAGACTCAGCAGGAAATGCTTCATTAGGATTGTTTAGGAACAGATTAGGCAAATACCTGCAACGAATGATTGCAGTACATTTAGTCCTTCTTACTGTAGATGATTACATTAAATGATCTTAAGTAATTCTGTACAGTCCTGCCTTTTTCTACATGCCTGGAAAAATTTCACCAACACTGTTATTGGACAGTGTATTTTATAAGCCATGAAACAACTTTCTGCTGAAGCTCCATGTTATGCTCCATGAAAGCTGTGCTCAGAGAATTATTTTTGGCAATAACAGGGCTGTTCAGCCCCAGAGATACAACTGTGAGGAGAAGTGGGGTGTGTAGTTTTCATGTATATTTATTATATTACACTAAATAAAATGAATAAAACACCATGGAAAACTGTTACAATCATCAGAACCATAAACCGATTTTACTTCTAACAGTTAAAAAAACAGCAATGCCATTAAAATGGATAAAACAAGGAATTCACATTCTATTCCTGAATTAGTATGCCACATAGTCACTTGAAATGGTTATGTAATGGTTAGCCAAGTAAGAACAGGATGCAGTAACGAGGGGTAGGATTCTGTTCAAGATTCAGACATCTAAATTTTGGAAGTAATAAATGTAGGTGTCTAAGCTAAGTCAACGGAGACCTAGTCAATCCAGTCAAAGGAGGCTAGAGTGCTGTTCATCTAGTCAAACTGAGAGATTTTCTTTAGGATGACTTAAAAGGTACACTGAACCTCCTGACTCTGTTGATCCTCTGACTATACAATTGCTTGTGTACAGGCACCTAGTGCAATACCTGGACCCAACCTGCCACTCCTGATGGTCATGCCAGACTGTCGTGGTTTAACCCCAGCTAGCAACTAAGCACCACGCAGCCGCTCACTCACTCCCCCCCCCCATCCAGTGGGATGGGGGAGAAGATCAGGAAAAGAAGTAAAACTCCTGGGTTGAGATAAGAACAGTTTAATAGAACAGAAAAGAAGAAACTAATAATGATAATGATAACACTAATAAAATGACAACAGTAAGTAATAAAAGGATTGAAATGTACAAATGATGCACAGGGCAATTGCTCACCACCCGCCGACCGACACCCAGCCAGTCCCCGAGCGGCGATTCCCTGCCCCCCCCTTTCCCAGTTCCTAAACTAGATGGGACGTCACATGGTATGGAATACACCGTTGGCCAGTTTGGGTCAGGTGCCCTGGCTGGGCATGAGAAGCTGAAAAATCCCCGACCATAGTCTAAACACTACTGAGCCACAACTGAAAACATCAGTGTTATCAACATTCTTCACATACTGAACTCAAAACATAGCACTGTACCAGCTACTAGGAAGACAGTTAACTCCATCCCAGCTGAAAGCAGGACACAGACTCATGCAAATATCACACACTTGGACAACTCAAATGGAACAAACCATTCAAGTGTGAACGGAGTAGAACTCCCAGTGACTGTAATGGAAGCTTAGACAACTCTTTCACATACAGACATACGCATTTAATACAGAAGCTTGCCCTGAATTAATTATTTCTAAATTAATATAGAATTTAGAAATAGTAGTCATCTTTTCATTTTTGCTTTTAAAAAACCCAGAATTATAAAATGTTGCTTAGAATTGGTTATGGAATTATATGACATATCAAACAGATAGAAGATATAAAAAAAGATAGGGCTTCCATATCCAAATAATGTACAGATTCAGAGTTAATAAAATAGTTTCAATACAACTTCTTATATATCTGAATGTGGAGAAAAATTTTTATTATAAAAAGAAGTACAGCATCAGATTCATTTTAATCAATCTTAAAAGTATAGATGTCTCCATCTGGGCTAGTCACATACACTCCCTTCTTAATCAATTCAGTTCATCCTAATGTAGATGAATAAAAATTAGACTAAATAGGCCATACAGCTTGTTCCCTACAGGAGCATCTACATTAGTTATTCAGTGCATTGGAGGGGTATTTTTTGACACAAATTTGTCATGAATCTGTATTTGGAGACTTCTGATTTACACAGCTGGTGTGCTTGAAGCACTTTTGCTCTTGAGGGAGCCAAGAGGGACGTTGTGCCATGGGGTGCCATTCGCAGCACACCACTTGCAAAATGGATGCAGGGTCATTCAGCAGTTACTCTTCTATATAGGATAGGGCTGCGCTCTAAATCAGCAGCTGGCACCAACGTCATTGCCAGTATAGAAGCAATGTGAATATGCAGACCTAGAATCATAACAGGTCACAACAAACCCAGCCCTGTCCTCCACTCTGCTCTGTAACACCTGGTAATGCAGACACATCCTAAGGTTATTCATTTACATAAAGTAAAGATCAAGGGAGCCCAAGGGTGGTGAGTATAGAAATAGATGCATAAGCTGTGGACATCTGAAGTGAAATTAATTTCATCCATCCAGGGCTCCATTGTGCCTTGACTTCTTTAAAAAAATACTTTTAATGAAGGCAAGGCAAGGCAAGGCAAGGCAAGGCAAGGCAATGGAGGGGAGGGGAGAGGATGGGAGAGGAGAGGAGAGGAGAGGAGAGGAGAGGACATCCTCAATTTACATTTACATTTACAATTCCTTTATCAAGTATTTAATATTTCAAAAAGGTCTAACTTTAGAAAAAATCTGCATCTAAAATGTAAAGTTATTTTCTATGGAGGTGTGGGAAGCAAAAATTTGGACTATAACCATTTTAGTTTTGTCAGTTCAGCTAATGATCTAATAGCTCTGAGGACTATGTATTTACTTATTAAAATATTATTGCTAAAGGGGAAGAGTAGGCTTAGAGCCAGTCTTCCAGACAGGAAGGCACTGAGTGATCAAATCAAAGTCCATCCTGGATCTCAGTGTTCCCTTTACAATACACGTGATTCTGACCTGAACAAAACTAAACCATGAGAAACCATAATTTTCTCTCCTGCAATGTCTGCACATTAACTTTGTCTCACATCACATTACTACTTGTCTGCCCAAGGAAGCTAACACGTAGAAGTTTAGCCTTTAAACCACTAGGACTGTGCTACAATATTTTCCAATATTGTACTTCTATACTTCAACAATATCACCCCACTAAACAGGTTTTTATATTAAAACTGCAACCAATAGGATGTGTTTTTCTCCATTCAGCAAAGCTGCAAAGAAGTACTTTACTATTCCTTATTGTCCCTATTGATGTATCAGACTTTATGTCTTTTCTGGATGTCCCAGGGCTGATCTCCCGGGCATGAATGCTTACTGTCACCTAGCCAACTTGTTAACTTTGCAGAACCATCCATAAACTATAGCTAGATAGCTGTGTTCATGTTGGGCTTTCTGAGGGACACCAGTTGCAGTGTCTCACTGACTTAACAGTTTGAAAAGCTGAATTTTAGTGAAAAATCTTCCCTAAGACCACTGTAGAGAACTACTTTATCAACATATTTAGAAGAAGAATTTCATCTTTGCCCACTGTCAGCCATGTCTCTTCACACTGGAAAAAAGTCATAGATCCAGTACAACTCCCTGAGTTGTTTTTTATTACTTCTACACAAGTTTTCCAGCAGAATCCAGATGGAGATGGTGGACAAGGATCGACAGCCATCTGAGCCTCGATAAGCTGTAGTAAACTGCTGCTGAGTGACAGACAGTCACTTTATTTCCCCTACACCTACTTCAGGAAAACCCAAGACAGTTCAGACTTAGTATGAATTTCTGTGTCTCCAAAATGTCTTAAGAACATAGGGACTTCCTATAGCCTCAGAAAAGTGGTGCATATAGCCCAGGATGCAGTTTCTGATGGTGACAACAGAGATGCTATTTAGGGAAAACATGCAGACATGGCCACTGTCTGCAGTCCATTCACCTCCTACCCCTCCCACATTCACCACTGTTCTACTGGGATGTTAGACAGTGCACCCCCCCCACACACACACTTCATTTTAATTTCTGTTCAAGGATTTATTGTCTGTAAAGCAAATATTTTACAGATACATGCAAGGTGCATGTCTCACTTTTTATCACCAAATTTATAAAAACAAAGGAGGTTAAGCCACCCCAGAAGCAGGCTGCAGTTGGGCTCCTGAAGCTGGTTATCATTATGGGTGTTGATGGGACTGTGTCTAGTTGTGAAAGCTGTTTGTCCCTGGAGATTGCCTTATGCATCTTCTCAACTACTGATTATGGATGTATCTCAGCTTGGCTGCCACTTCTTGAAAGGCTCCTAAGAGGTTCCTAAATAAACCTATCATCAGCAGGCTTTTCCCTTACTGGATGTCCTCCCCTTTCTAGTCTTTGGCTAGCAGGGAAATACAGCATATTAGTCTGTTATAGTCCTTACAAATGTATAATCCCTAAAAAAATTGTTGTTATAGTCCCTATAAATTGGGGGAAGCTGAATCCAGCACTTAACCATGGTCAGGATTCCCTTCTATGCAGGACACTGAGGATCTGAAAGCAGAGATGGTTCTTTCACAGTCCCACTAAAAAGTAATAATCAAAAAATGTAATTACCAAAAACATTTACAGTCCTGTGGTAAGGTTACATTGCTTACCAAAAGGATGTGTATGCATCACGTCGTCCCGGATGTGCAGTGAGGTGTGCTCCTGCTACTTCTTCCTCTCTGTGGCCAGAGGGGAGTTCTCCTAAACTACTCTCCCTGTCCCTTCCTGCTTCTAGGCCAAAAATCTAAACGGATCCTGCTTGGGCAATGAAGTGGTGAGTAACTGGTAAAACTCCTTGTAGCTGGTCAGGAGGAGAAGACATTCACATCTATAAAAGCAGGTCTCTTGCTTTTTAAGGCACGGATATGAAATGCAAGATGGTTAGTAATATCTTTGAAGGTGTTAACCAGAAGCTCAGGTCTCATCTTCTCTAAGAAAATTGGTTGGAGAATGGAACTTATTTGTTGTGGTTTTTAAACAAACATTTTCTACTTATCAGGATGGTAAAATCACAGTGCTAAGAGTGTGACTGTAGCTTTTAACATGTACTGGTAGAGGTGGTAAACATTTTCTTGGTAGCACAAATGACCAAACCACATGCAGTGAAATTCCAGCAGCTTTGACCACATTAACATTTTACCTTATGCTAATGATCATGTGTGAGCAAGCAGCTGCTAAAAAACATACACTTTTTTTCCTTACTAGTGTGGACACAAAGACAACAGCCTTCTTCACCTAAGATAAAATAATTGAGCTAACAGGACTAAACCATCTACTTTGTCTTTCTTTTGGCCTGCTAAGAAAGGGGACAAAATGTGAACTTCTGAGGCATCACAAATATGAAGGAGGAACTCATTTTCCTCCATCAAAGAAATCCACAAATTATTTTTAAATCTTTTTAAAGCTGTGGAAATGTGGTGACAACCTAAAGCAGGGAAGGTCAGTAGCCTCTCTGACTGGAACGGTAAAAGCTCAGTGGTGAACAGCGACCAAAGCCCATCAATTATCTGAAAGCCCTAATATTCTGTGGAAACCAGGCTCTCAGTCAAGGCTTAGGAGCCAGTCATTGTCCTTAAAATGAACTGAGCTTTGGGTATGAGCTAGAAACTCTCCTCACTTTTAAACTGTGTTATATTCTTGTTTTCCATTTTATCTCCTTGTTTTTACCTGTGTTATAGGTCAGGCTTGGTTGCAAAATTATAGACCAAATGCAAGTACTGGGTATTGAGCACTGTTGCTTCATTTTATCTCTAATGCAATTCAAATGTTTTATGGAAAAAAATGAGAAGTTTGTGTATAGGCCAATGGCATTATATACATCTCAGATTCTTATTCTTTTGCAGTATAGTCTGTGGTGGGTGAGTTAGTCTGCCCATCCTTACACTGAATAATAGCTTTCATAACTGCAGATAGAATTGTTCACATCACCTTACTTAACTGAGGAGACTAGTCAAGAGGTTCTGTAATGCATGAGATTCACATGGTGACTCGCAGTAATTAACTGCAGGATTCACATGCTCAAGGCCTGTAGATGGTTTTCCACCACGATTAATCCATTGACTCTTACTAAGCAGACCTGATACTTCCCCAAATTACAGACCCTTTCTACCTTTGAAACTTGCAGAAAAGGCAGAATTATCCCCAATTAGCACAGCTCAACAAACAAACAAAACCCACATTGTGCCAAAGTGCAGGCTCCCATATCAGCAGGGCAGTCATAGAGGTTGTGTGGTTGTACAGTCACAGCTTTCCAGAGATGCTGGCTCTCTCACATATCACAGCTACGTCAGCCTGCCCAGAAACCTCCTGCCTGACCGCCCAAGGGCCCAGGTTTCTCCATCTCTTTTTTTAGGTCTTGGATTTGTCAACATCCCACCGTCCCCATCTAGGAGGTATAGGAGCTCCCTTTTGTTTGATGTGAGCTGAACGCCCAGGGGCACTGAAGGGGTTAAGTGGAGGAAATTCTTGTCAACTTCAATAGAGAATCAGGCATTTTAAAGGATTTTCTGTAAGAAGAACCCTGTATGTCTGACATCAGAGCCACAGCACATCACAGTGAAAGAGTAAAATTTTTACTTAAAGGGTTTTTTATACTTTCAGAGTGGAAAATATTCATATTGTGGTTTCGCACTAAAAATAAATTCTTCCATTCACAGCCAGCAACAGGTAGCTGAGGTTAGATCAAACCACTAGCTTACTAATGACTATGAATTGCAGTATCTATAGAAATGACCAGAATTCAAGGCAGCCTCTAAAATAAGCCAGATGAATCATTCTTGAAAAATATTATTCACTCCGTAATAAATAGGCTTAGCATAAATGTCTGCTGCACAAAGCATGCTTTAAGTATTTTTTAAAAATGTAAAACACTGTTGCATATAAATTGAAATGATCAGTTTTCTTCCTTTTCCAGGGGTTCTGCTTTTTTCATAACAAGTCTGGGAACACTCAAGTGATCCCAGGATCCTAAAGTTAAGTGAAAGAATTGAAAGCATTCCTTTTGCGCAAGCATCTTGAACGTAATAAATAATAGCTCTTAAAGTATTATAAATAAGGAATCTGAACTGTCTTGAGTTATAGTGAAAGCTATTGTTCAACAAAGATGCAGTAAGAAACAAAAGCTGATAAAATCTTTAGATTCTTATTCTACTGTGCAACACATTTTTTTTTTTTGGTAGTAAGTTACTAGGTCAGACGCTCTGTTAGTGCAAATCACCAGAACATCACTACCATTAGCAGAGCCAACTTGGGAATCTGGGCCCCAGTTAATTTATTAAAAAACAAACCCCAAAAATCACAAAAACCCCACAGTGACAGCAACCACTGTCCTGCAATGCTGTTACATAATTTTCTACAGGGGTATATTTTAATTTCATATCCCATGTTATCTCATGAAGGCAAGGGGGTTATCTATGCCTACAGGTCTGGCAGACCCTAAGAGACCTGAAGGAGACTAAGACCATTAGGAAAGAAAGACCAAAACAAATAAGCAATGGGAAAAAGTCACCACCACCAACAAAAAATACCCAGCCCACCAAGGAAGCAAACACCAAACCAGCAAAAACCTTTCACTTCAGTATGGGGTTTTTTTGGTCTCTGGTGTTTCCTTGTAAGCCTTATTGCATGTCTCCAAAAGAGGTAGCAAGGATGGCAGGATTTTACTGCTGTGCATGCTGTAGCCTGCCTTCACCAGAAAAAAAAACCAAAACCCCAACAAAGAAACACGGTTGAAAAACAATACCTTTCATGCCATCAACATGAGATATCTAAATCGCATGTGGAGAATTCAGGTTTAAGTCACTAAATTTAGAAATGAATTCTCTTTTTGTCTACTTAGTGTCCGTACTACTGTCGGACTGAATCTTTCAGTAAAGCCAAACCAACAGTAAAGCCAACAGTCATTATTTCATGGCCATCGCTGCTCATGGGCATTGCTGCTACAGCCCTCATGTATCTAGATAGGATATTTTCTTCTTTTTTCCTCTTGAAAACCAGGATATAACTTACTTATAAGCCACCCATTTTATTTGTAGCACAGTTGCAGCCATAGAGGGAAATTGGTAAACCAGTTGTGCCTATCCAAAACCAAAGGTTAATCTACAGGGTTCTTCAGCTTTACTGCATACATTAAAAATTTTCAACATTTAGAAAGCTCCTATACTTTTAAAGGATATTTAAAAGTTTTGGCATCATCAAGATATGCACATACTTGGTTTATATAACCACATCACATCTGTGCACTCATCCTCCCTTTTACCACTCACCCTCTGATGATGTCTTCTCCCAAAGTAGTTTATAAATTGTAAGGGGCTGGGAATCTGCCTTTCTGTGCATTTGTGTAGGAGCTTATATCAGTGCTGTTTGGGGATTGACAAAGCCTTTGAAGGTTGCCATATTATGTATGATTAGCAATAAGAAAACTAGCATCTTCATCACTCATTTCTCACTGAAAGTATGGAGTGAAAAAAAGCTGTTCTGTTAACTGGACTAACATACCACGCCTGGGAGACTTCAGCATACAAAGCAAAGAGGACAGGGTAGATGCGCTCCACTCTGCAGATGTACTCTCTCAGGGGTTGGGGCAAGGAGTACCTTTCACTGTCTCATTTGAAAATGAGGGGAGAATGTTACAGCAAAAGCTGATACTCTGAAAGAAGAATATTAATAACAGTGAAACTTGGTAATAGGAAGTAGTTTCTTTCCTTCCATTCCTCATTTCCCCTGAAGAAGAATTGTGGTGTGCATTATATATACAGGAGATGTGCAATACAGAAATGTAACTAACTGTAAAAAGATTTTGCCTATCTTAATGGGCATCTTAGGTCAAAGCAACGCTAGTGCGCATAGACACTTCTGTCTCTGAGTAGCCCACTGTAGTTCACTTTAAGCATGCTTTCACTCATTTAACTTCAGGTAGTGCTTATAGCTGATTTAATAATACTGTTACAAAACACTGTGCAGATACTCTCAGTATGAATGAGCCTATGCCAATTAACCAGATTGTCAGCTAAACCAAACTAATACTCTCCCTAGACTTTTTTGCAATGGCTGAGCTAAACTGAATTCAGACTGTTGCAGCTTCAGTATACAAGAAAGGTTTGTAACAGTAAGCTGAAATAAAGGGAGAAGAGTATACACACATCGTTGTATCAGCACTAGTCTGTCAATAAAAAGCCTACAGGAATCTGCAGCACCATTAATGGAATTAACCCCCAAAACGGAATCCCTCAGCAAAATCTCAAAGAATAGTGCCTAAAGGAAGCAACTGCATATATACTACAGCAGCAGTAGGAATAAATTATCTTGGTTGTAGAGTAAGTTAAGTAGGATCAGAATGAAGGTTAAAAATCCTAAAGTAAGGTAGCTATTCCTTGATTCAGAAGTGTGTCTCATGCAATTATAAACTTTTTTTATTCCCCCAGGCAGCTGGGATTTTCCCAGGATACCCATTCAAGTGTATGTTCAATCAGTACATATTCAGGAATTCACCTCTTGTCTATACAAAGTTTCAAGGAGGTCAAGGAGAATTTTGTCATTGCCTCCAGTGAGGCCAGGCATTTCACCCACCAATCTTGCAGCTGAAGTGAGGTCTTTGGATAAAAACTATGTGAAATGTAAACAGCACAAATCCTGGCCACATTTAAAAAACCGAACAGGATGTCCCTCCATCTAATATTTCACTTAGCTTAATTTATCAACTTTAAAAAAAGAAAAAAATAATTGATGTCTTTTTCATTTTTCTAAAACAGAGATTTTAAGGGGTGAATTATGACAGTCCTTTTCTCTCCAGCCACATCCCTCAGACTGCATGTATATAGAAATGTATTTTGCATACACTTAAAATACTTTGGTGAGATCCATTCTCTCAGATGCCAAGCTCAAATGCAATACTTTACACACCAGTTTTTCTCTATGAAAGCCTGCAAAATCACTCAGCAATCCCAAGGTTCCATAAGCCACCCACTCTATAAACTAGGGGCTAAGGGAGCACAGGGCTGAAAGGAAAAAAGAGAGAGCACTTTCCATATCTTGTGGAAAGATGAGGTTATAGTGATTATCATGGGAAGAAATGATTTTTTGTGACTGTTTTCAAGATGTATGTAACTTCTGAAAGTAAGACATACCATCTTAATTCTTAAAAATTAAGTAAGTGCTGTGACATATGAAAGCTTGCTCATTAATGAAAGATAAATACAGGAAAAAGTCTGTTTTTATGACTTGTCAGTAGATACTGAAGGAATTACTTTGTAAAAAGAAAAAATACCATTCCCCAAATCAAACAAAAACATACAGATTTGGGTTTGATACAAAATATCGATATATAATTTTAGGTAGCTACTCTACATTGGAGCAAGAGCCCCCATCACCTAGGCTTTGTTACATTGCCAACTGCCTTATTCCTTTGACAAAAACTGAAATATGTTGCTTCTGTGCAATTAAGTACTACTTGGGGATTAGACTGCCATTCTAACTCATGAGGATGTCTGTGTGAGTGAATTTCCCTTGAGATGAGATTTGTGGGAGAGACCTCCTTCCTCCTGGACTGCAAATAAACATGCCCCAGAACATTCCTGGGCCCACGTTCCAGCTGGCCCTGAAAGGACAGTGTCCATGCTGGGCAACTCCGTTAACCTCTAAAAGAGGGGAGCTGCTGGCAAGATGACTTTTGGGAATGGCCCTGGAACATTTTAGCTCCTGAAATGTGCTGGGGAATAGCTTGGGAGAGTAATTTTTGGCACATGCTTAACTCACACCAGGGAAAGTCTTAATGCTTCGCTAGCGTGGGCAGTTGCAGTCTATTGTCCAGGAGCATTTCCACCTACTGTCTGATCTACTAGTACCAAGGTGGCCAGGGACTCTGTCGCGCACTTTCAGACTCAGTACTGTGATCGTACGTATGCAGGAGAGAACAGTTCAGGCATAGTCCTGATGTAAAGTTCACTTTTTATACCATTACCCCACCTCCCATACATATTTCAGAGTAACTTACATAGTCTTTTTCTTCCACTTGAGATGAAGGGCTCTGAGGAATGCCTTCCTCCCCAAGAACAGTACTGAGAGTAGTAGGCAGTGTGCAGTTAGCCTTCACATGTAGCTGCAATATTATGGGATCCTCATGCACTGGTTTTAAATTGTGAACACAGTGTTTCTCCAACATAAAAAAAGTCACTGGGGGATAAAAACATATACATGGTAAACAACTGCATAATCTCCATCTGTAGAGCAGCAGAGGTAGAAGACAATAAACCTACTGCTAAAAGGTAGGTTGCATTCAATGAGTTCTGCAAGAAGGCATTGACCCTCCTGCTTTGCTTTACTACCCAATGCAGCTGCAGTTAGGTAAGTTCCCAAAGTGCATTCTTGGTCCCTTAACTGCTCTGCTTACACACTTATAGTGCCAAATACATCACGAAAAAAATCATAAAACTAACACTCCATTAAATTACCACTCTGTCTACAATAATTAAACAAAAAGCTTGAACAAAATGACCCAAAGCAAACAAAACAATTTTGAAATTTTCTCCTCTTTGCAATAGTTTATGCAAGAGAAATGAGAGGCAAGAATAACTTTCTTCACTTTGTGCATTTGACAGCGTTTGTGGTACACCAACTTTTACATGTGTCTTATATGATAACAAGGAATAACATCAATGCTAAAAACAAATCAGTAACAGATAAAAACTGCACTACAGTGGAAGCTGACAAAGGTCTGAATTGATTTTTAGACCTAAAGTGGAACTGTCTGTCTCAAAGTAACAGTTCTAAATATAACCAGTTAGTGCCTTTTACTTACAGCGCAACTAATTTTGAAACATGGATTGCTATAGCCCTGATGTTTGACTTCATTTCTGAAGATGACAGTATTAAGTTTGAATGGTCATTTAGAAATTTTCCATTCTGGTGTGGTTTTTTCAGACACACTAAAAGATCATCAAGATATTCTTTTATCAGTAATTATATTGATGACCACATGATTTATGATTGGTTCATATACACTGCTTCATGATCAAAATAAATGCAGGGTGAAAAAAAAAAATTACACCCACTTTGTTCAAGGTGCTCTCTATGTCAATAAGTTGGTGATTAATCTGATACATACACCCTTGTGTACTGGCTCAGACTCTCCAAGTTAAACTTCTGCCTGCAACATCTGATTTGCATCAAGTGCTTTCTCTTGTAACATATCTCAGGTGCACTGAGTGGTTTTGTAATTATACAGCAGGCTTTCAGGAAAGCAGAGCTACTCTGATTATACAGTTTCTTACATTTTTAAAACAGATTATCTCCCTTGGCAAGATTGTTTTAAAATGTAACTTAAACTCCTAAGTATTAAAATATCCATAAATAATCCTATATAATAGTAGGCTACATTCTCAAAGCTTCTGATTATTGGTAACTTCTACTGAAATGGTAACTGATCCATTTTAGTCTAAAAGTTTGAACATTTTAGCCATAAGCTTCTCTAATCAGCATGCAGGATTTGAGTCAGAGAAAAAAAAAAAAACAACCAAAAAAAACCCCCAAAACCCCTTTGCTACAGCACAGGCAAAGAGAAACTTCAGATGTATAGTACAATGTTTGTTGCCTTTTCCCAAGGTTGAAAATGTCAAACTTCCACCCTGTTTCAAGCAAAATCATTGCTACTCGTGCCCAAAGGTAACTGCATCAGCTCTCTTCTGAACAATCCCTAGGACAGAGGAACAGCAGATTATACTTTTGTAGTAGTAAGACCTCTGTCTCTGTCATCTGAAACACAGCGTCAATAGGTTAAAACAAAGGGGAACTCTTTAAAGACACATAAAGCCTTCTAGATTAATAAAAATCACACTAAAGAAATGAAAATGAGATGTTTTCTGGAACTGTGGATTTCAATGTCACATAAATGGAAAAACACTTTATATCTGTCTAAAATGCAGGATAAGTACAGCAAGGTAATAATTTTTTCCACCTTGTCTTAAACTTTCAGAGACAGAGAATACTAATGAGAAAAGCGTGTTTCGTCCTTCTCTTTCACCTTTTGTGCTAGTAAGTGGCAGTAAACCTTTATGTATGATGGCTAGGAAAGGTCAAGGGGAGGGACAGGGACCACAAAGAAGAAATATGAAAAGAAATAAATAAGACTACCACATCGGGGGGGGTCTCCTCAGATTGAAACAGACAGTATTTTTGAAAGAAAAAGTACTATATATGTACAGTTTCTGTGTCAAACGGTCCTGATTTCAATGACACATCAATTTTTATTTCTAAATTTCCAGTTTAAAATCAGATTGTGTAAACAGGAACAAAACTGAGTATTTTCATTGCTAAGCATTTGCTGTGCTTTGTCACAATGTAGTCTTACCTGCAACCCCAACCTGTAATTGATTTATTTAGGATGAGCCAATACATTGCTGACATTTTCAGTGAGAAATCTATCCAACACTATTCATACAGACATTACTCAATCAAGCACGCTCTTATATTCAGCCAGTTTCTTTCTGGGTCTCTGCTCCAGTGACTGACTGAGAAATTAGTCTCAGCAAATGAAATCATTATTACTCGCTGTACCTGCACTCATCTAGGAACATCTGAGACGAGACAGACTGTTCAAATCCGCCTTCCCCAACAGTTAATTCCTAAAAATAATTGAATGTTCTACTGCAGTACAGAAACACGTTCTATTCTCTCCCTGCCATTTAAGAATAAGTCTTAAGATTTCACTCAACACAAAAAAGAATTATTTGATATTTTGCCGAAAGTGAAAAAGGCAATACAGGTAATACTGTACATTAAAAAAAAAAAAGGCAAGTTATGCATGGTGCGTAAGTGATCGGTACTTTGCTACTGTCAAGTCACTTCCACCTCATACATCCTGAGTTTTGTAAGAAAATATAAAAAAGCTATTGTGTTAATCATCACCACCACTCAACTACTGCACCTCCTTATTTGGAGAATTTTGGCTTTTGAAGACTGATTTGGTAACTCACTTGAATAGGCAAATACTCACCTGAATATGATCTCAAATCTTTTAAGGACACGTTTTATTTCCATCTAAAGTACTATACCTTTTTATTCTCCGCTTGAATCCAAGTTTCTTTTTCTTTTTTTTTTACTGCTATGATCACTATCTCAAAAAAGAAATTATAATCAAGCCTCAAACCATTAAAGAGCAAAACAAAAAATTTTCTTGAGGATATTAATGGAGACATTTCTAAGTTACTGTACGAGCAAATCTGATGTATTTATTTGGAACTCACACCATATGGAAAAATAATATGAAAAAAGCTATTTGTTTCCATTGTCGCTGTAGTCAACTGTCAGTCCAATCCTGCAGCTCTCGCAACTTTAGGCAAACCTTACAGTGACATCAGGATTTACAGGAGGTTAACAGATCAAAACACTAAAGGAACAACACAACAAATGCAGCAATAATAAGGGGTTCTCCCTCTCTCATGGCTTAGTAGCTGTCTAAAATCAAAGACCTATATGGTGTATATCTGGCATGACTTTCATGGTTATCCTCAAAACCTGTGTATGGAAAATTTTCCTCTCTTGGACCTCCACTTTCCTATCTCAAAGGACAAAGTAGGCATGCTTTAATAACATTATCTCAATCCACTTGAAAAGCCCTCTTAATTCTTACTAAAACAATCTAATCTGCTTGAGGCAAGATTTTGGTTTTATTTAGAATAGTAAACCTTATCTAATTAAGTGTAATATTAGGATGTTAACTAACATGCACAAGCCAACTTTTAAGAGTCCACTGCACGCACACACTAATTCATACTAACTGAAGCCCAGCCCAAAGCACCATAGTTAGCCCACCAGGCAGTGCTTAATGCCATCCTCCCGTACGTCCTCGCACCCAAGTGTCACACGTGCAACCCAATTCACTGGTAGTGGGCTTACCTGGGGGATCCACTATTTTTCCTCATTAAGAACCAAGTGGAAGGTGACAACCAGTGTTTAATGTTAAGACTGCCTTCAAATTTCACTGTCAACAAGAAGATGGTTTTCCTTTTCCCTTCGAACCTATCTAGGTAGTCAAAGCATTTGCTGTCGTGCCAAACAAAACACACCCCCAATTTTAGTATTGGACTTCATCTAGTAGCACTTAAGAGTTGCACCCTCCTTGACAGCTACACTGCTCAGCCATACTGCAGTTTTCCAGTTTCACCTTCAGCTTTCCTTAGAGGTATCTTCTTTGACTGAAACACAAATGACTGAAAATGCAGGGCTCGCCTTCAGTGTTGTCAAGTTCATCAATACAGTCAAAAGACTGGATTTAATGTCTACTGAAATTAGTGGAGCTTTGGGTTTCCAAAATACAGCATAAAGGTCAAAGATTCCCCCAATAGATGGACTATTTGATTATTCCCATGTTTGTTCTCAATCAGCAAGACTAACCCAGGACAGTTTAGGCATAAACACCTAATCTAATTCAAGAATCACATTCAGTGAATGGAAACACATGATGGTTACCAACTCCTTCAAGAACAAAACTTCTAAAAAAAATAATAGAAATCTCTGTTTATCAGCAGCCCAGTACAATCCTTTGTATATGCCCCAACACTCAGGCACAATATACTGATGCACCTTAAATATAGACAAATTACTCATGTAACAAAAGCCACCTTCTTCCTGGCAAATTCCACTCAGAAGGCTAAATATATACTGTTTGTCTTTGTATACCAAAGTATCCAGCCAGCTGGTGCAGAGAGGAAAGAAAACCAGCTTACATTTTTCACCAGAGAGGTAAAGAAAAAAAAAAAGGAAAGAGAACAAGGCCCATGTATCAGCTATTTTTGTTTTGCAAACTAGTCAAGACTTGCACTTTTTAATTTCACTTGATGATCGATAACCAATACACACAAACACACAGTGCAAGATTTTTCAGTACTACAGACCTACGTAAAATAGCCTAAACACCAGATCACAGATGAAAATTAAGGAGCAAAAAGATGTAACGTTTACTCAATGCTCTGGTTTTCAACTTTTAGTGAGTTCCTAATTTATTAGTTATAACTTGTTTTTGTTGGAGAGGGTTCAGACAAGGCTGTGAGATTTTTCTGAGCGTCAGCTTAAAAATACTTACAACTATTTCTTAAATGCCAGCTTAAGAAATGTATAAATAAAATTCAACATTAAGACCTCTAAACTTGGAGAGACATGCTCAGAACAGGAAATGATAGTTTGTTAATAAAGAAAGGTAAATCATTCTCTAGGCTTCCGGTGGGAAACTTGGCAGCGAAAGGATTTTGACCTCAGTGGAAGGTAACTGCCACAAATGACAAATCAAGCAACTTTCTTCTTGCAAGTGAGGCAAATGTTTGACATAAGGCTGGACTGCATTCAGATCTATCATTCCCTGTGGCATATTCTTCTACTTTTAACAAATAATCCTCCAAACTTTTTGCACTGACCGTATTAATTTTTTTTCCTCTCCCTCCCTGCCTCTCTCTCTCCGAGTAAAGCCATGCAAGCCTAACATTTTTTGTGAATGATTACTTATTTCCTATTTGAAGCACAAAAGCTCATCACTTATAGAATAGGTCAAGCTTTCAGTGCCTATTAGTCCTAGTCTGGAATGAATTAATGCATGTTCCTATGTTCATTTTCCTTTTCTGTTGTAAAACAGAAGTCAGTGTATGGGACATTTGTGCAAAGGAAGGAAGCAAAAATCCTGCATTATTTTCAGCTGAAGTGGTAAACAACAAAAACAAAAAAATACACTTAAAAATTCTGTTTGTGTTTTCATATTAGACTCACAGTGACTGTATCACTGTGAAGTTTGCAATTAGAAGTACCAGTTTTCCCAACTCGGAACAATAAATGGGGGGAAAAAATGACAAGTAGCCCAGTTTAATTTCAAACGTTAATATATTTTCTATTTTATAGTGAACATATGCATCGTTCACCCCTTATTTGCAGCAACTATGACGTCCTCATAAAAAGGGGTGACATTTGTAAGATGCCTCTTAAAATAAATATTTCTTTTTATAAAATAATAAAACTTCAAATAAATATTCTTTACACTAAACAATATGTTGAAAAATTAGAAAATAAAGGCTGAATTTTACTGTAACTGTACAATATACATGAAGTCCAAAGGGAAATCAGAGTCTTGTAATAGAAGGTTTCCGTAAGACAAAATACAATCTAAAAACATACTGATTGATTCACATTCTTCCGAATGTACAACATATTAGTATAATATTTTGTGACTGTGCCATGTCTTATGACACCACTTATTTTTCACAGTTGAAAATATTATTGTATATACAAAAATATAGCACATTATCTCTGGCAGAAAACAATGAAAAAAAGGAGTCATTTGCTAATTTACAAATTTTGCAAGTACTATTCACAAACAATAGAGTTGCCTAGGAGTGTCTGTGTTGCTTTAGCTTATGCAATATGTGGGTCACAATGTACTGCATCCCATTTTTTTCTTTTTTCTGTATGCCACTAGCTGGATTCTAACTAACGTATCAGTTAAGATGGCACACGCAGAGAAAAGCATTTCACTGCAAACAGCAAAGTATATCCCCAACCCTTCTAGTACAGTGCTGGGACCATAGCTGCTTAGTTGGTTGCATATGTATGCTAAAATAAACCTTGTTACTTTAGTACTTGTGGCTAGCGATGCTATGTTGGCTTTTCAAAGTTCCTGGGGGGGACGCTGGGAACTTTGCAGCAAACGGTGTTGGATCGTTTACAGCGGCACCCGGGCCGATTCACCCGGTCATAACAGCCCTGGCACAACTTAAGGCAACCCTTGGCTGGTAGGTAACACCACAAGCAAGGCAGAAAGAGGGACACCACACCCATGGCAGACCACCTCGTGCAGCAATGCGACTGACTGCAGGAGCAGGGGTTGTCAGCACAGTTGTCCTCGTCATCGTTAGAGCAGTGATAGAAGAGGCCCTTCACGCAGCAAACGCAAGTCCCGTAATCGACCACGTTCTGGGCTGAGCAAAGACACTGCTTGTCACAGATCCAACACGATGGGAGGGTCCTCGGATAAGTGCACTCCTTACACTTACACTTTCCACAGTCCTCACACCTGTAGCTGTGTGCTCCCAAGTCTTCTTTGCTCAGCGGCTTCAGCTCACTTGACTTGAGCTCAGACTTGGGCTGCATTCGGACTATCCCGTCGGCAACCGGCCCCAACGATGATCCTAGAAGTCTCTGCTCGGATGAATTACTGCTCGTACTTGTCCTTGTACTGCTCCGCGAACCTGTGCTGACCGTGCTGATGGATCGGGACAGAGGCGCCCGAGGAGAGGCGTGCGTTTGCGTGTGCTGAATCCGGCTGAAATGACGATGCTCAGGCAAGCCGTGGGGCCTTTCATTTTTGGGTTGGGTCGCTAGCCGAGGAGCCGACTTGACCCCCGGCCGCGGAGCCACCGTAGGTCCCTCCGTGTACTCATTCGTGTTTCGGATGGCTCTGATCTGGTCCAGCGACAAGACGTGAACCTGCTGCATCAGGACATCCCGCAGGTCGGGCTCCCCGTGCGGTCTCCCACTGTCACGCCGAGCCTGTAGCAAGGCCTGCGACCCGCTGCCGTGCTGAGCTCTCGTCTCCATCAGTGCCTGGAAGCGTGCTCACCCCGGCAGGCTTAGAACACATCTGAAATCCTGGAGCAACAAAGAGAGGATTCACTATTGCAACACATCTCATGCTCTCTCCGGCAGCCTGTCAAGCCTGCAGGATCCCACAGCACCGCACACAATCTAGTAATGCATCAGCCATTAAAAAAAGGAGTCACATCTGGGGTGGAGTGCGGGCGCCGGTCAGCTGAATGCACTTCCCTTGGCCTGTCCTGCCTACTCCTGTGGAGACCGTAAAGGGAGTCTGTTCTAGGTCCACACATCTTAACGTGCGGCTCTAGAAAGTCTAGGTACTGCGCCTGCTAACTAAGGCTTCCCAGGCCATCTTCTGGTTAGATCATGGCCTCTAAAGTCATTACATTTCAGCCACTTGAAGTGACTCTTCTTTTCACATCAGGCTACTGAAAAACTTATATTAAAAAAAAAAAAGGGAAAAAAAAAAAAAGCCTGCAAGTATTTAGCAAGTGTAACGTGACCTGCTGATGACAGACATATAATTCTCCAATTTTGTTTAAAACTGGATAATATTTTGGTAGGCTAGTCTCTCTACACATTAAACTTTACATGATGTAAATAGGAAATTTTAGTTTAATACCAATGGTCCCAAGAAAAACACTAAATAGCAATAAAATGTTTGAGGTTAGACATTAAATGAGTTAGTGCTACCAAAAACTTCAACAGCACAAGTAAAAATATCTCTCTCCAGTATTTTAGTGTGTGTCATACTTGTGTACACCACTGTGATTGTTATTTTAAGACTCAATACTACAAAAGCAATGCTACCACAGTTTTATTTTTTTAAAACGTGTAAAAAATTCCATAGACTACATTTTAAATTGTAAATATTACCAAGAGTGGCTTGTGGGACAGAGGCATGCATAATATAACCAAACAATGCCAGCATCCAAATAGTCTACTTGATTGCAAGTATTACTTTAAAGGATCATTAACTACAGAGTAGAAACGCAGACTTAAGAATTTAAATGGAAACTCAGTAAAAGACCCAGAAGATGAGAACTTGTAAATAACTAACTTCCACACACAGATATGCAAATGTTTCAAGTACTGCCCTCTAAATTAGTTACTATTTGTTTTGCCTTTATCATATCTTAAAGTCGTTCCAAAATCCAATTACCTATACAAAAATCCAGAACAATATTTTACAATTAAAACCCAAGCAGGAACCAAGCTTCTTACAAGGACCACACAATGTCTTCAATTATACCTAGAAAGAGCACCATAGTGTTACTCTGTACACATCAGTTACCAGCAATAATACTATACTTGCAGTATAATAAAATATAGCCAAACAGTTCAACAATGAATATCTCAAGACACTGTCTTTATTCTAACAGCAGTGGAAAACATTTAACCTTTTAACTCCTGCCTCCCCCCTCCCAAGTGCTTTTTCTTTAAAAAAAAAAAAAAAAAAAGTAGCCACCTATTTAAAATATTGCCAAATCCTGGTTTTGGACACAGAGCGTATGTCATGCTGTCCCCCCCCCCCAAAAAAAAAAAAAAGTCTTGTAAACTTATCTTGAAGCATTGCTTATGCTTTCTTCAAATGAAAGCCTTTGCCATATAAAAAGTTGCAACCAACAGCCTAAGTAGACATTTCCTCCTCTGAAGCTATCTGGCGATAAAGAAGAATAGAAAATAAAAAGCTTTTCCCATCCCTGAGAGGAACTAGCAGCCCTGTCTGCCCTCCAGGTCCAGATTTTAAGCAGACTCAGCCAGCCGAGAAGCTTCGCCGAATCCACCCCTGCCCCTCCAGGAATGACAACCCAGTGCAAGAGCAGAGCTGACCCTGACCTGCAGGCGCTTGAGACGACCCCGGTCCCGGTGGCGGAGCCCCCTCAGACGCCAAGGTGGGAGCCGGAGGAGCAGCCCCCGCGCTTCGCCCCCTTCCCCGTCACAGGCTGCATCCCGGAGCGGGGCGGGGGGGACGCGACGGGACGCGGACGCGGACACGCGGCAGGTGGGAGGCGGCCGCCCCTCGCCCGCAGGAGCCGCCGGCAGCCCCGCAAGTGCAGACAACCTGGAGATAACCGGGAGACATCCTCTGGGCCGGGAGGTGGGAGGGGGCTGCTGCAGCCGCCTTATCAGGAAAGTCAAACCCATGTTTCCTTTTAACTCTTCCCCCCCGCCCTCCCCCGAGAGATGCTGGAGAAGCCTTCCCCTCCCGGGGACTGCAAGGCGCCCTGCAGACGGTTTGAGACGACACCTCCGGGACAGTCGGGCAAAAGGCAGATTACACACACACACCCCCCCGCCTCGCCATAAGCACCCGCTCAGCTCTACAAAGCCAGCCGCTGGGAAAAGCTCCTCTCGCATTTTAGGCGTATTCTGCGAACCGCCCGAACTCCAGCCCGCCCCCCGCCGCCCCAGCCCGGAGGGACCCCGGAGGCATTTTCAGCGGGACGCCGGTCCCCCGCCGGACCCGCTAACAGGAGGAGCCGCACACCTCCGGCGCCTTTATTTGCAAACGTACGTTTGCCGGAGAATTCTGCCGGGAAAGCACGTCTCGCCCTCCTCTGGGCTAGCGCTTCTCCCCTTGCCGCGCACCGAGAGCGGAGAAGCAGCATTTGCCTTTTTGTGTGTCCGTGCGTGCGATAACGCGATTCCCCGCTTCCAAAAGCCAAAGTCCGCTCTCGCCGAGCTCAAGTGCCATGATCGCTAACTTCTCCTAGCTGGGATTGGCAAAAGGGCGAGCGAGGGGGCCGGGTTTCGCGTTCGGCACATTTGGGGAAGTTTAAAACGCAAGGGGCTTCTCGCGTGCTGTGGAAAAACCCCGTGTCTCGCTGGCTGGGAGAAGGCGAGCCTGAGGGGGAGAAGTCCTCTGCCCGTGAATTTCTGTTTTGTGTCCGGAGCCTGTGCAAGGCACCCCCGCCCCCATCCCCACCGCACACACACCAACCACCTCCTCTGCTTTCAAAGTGCTTTGAAACCCCCATTAAGGGCCGAGTGTGTGATCAGACTATGGATTAGGGCAAAAGGGACTTTATCATCGGGATGGGGCAAACTGACACACAAATAGCTTGCTGGAAACACCAGCAGCTTTTTTTTTTTTTTTTTTTGGGGGGGGGGGGGTGTTGCAAAGTAAACCCACCAAAGGAATTAAAAAAAAAGTAAAAGCAAAAATTAAGGCTTTCCTTCCCCTCCACACATGCCCTCTGCATAGAAGAACCCGGGAAAGAACTTTCCTCGTCTTAGGGACCGAATTAATTTCATCCCACGAGAAATATCTATGTGTGTACACACACACGCACGCACGCACACACACGTATCTGTACCAGACGTGCACTCACTTCCGAATCGCACGGCTCTCCCGACGCCACCACAGACGGGCGTAAATCACGCACTGGAAGGCGCGTTGCTCGCTCTCCCCCAGGCCGGGGGGCCAAACAACCCCGGCGCTCGCCAGCCCAGCAGCGCCCTCCCCTCACCTCCCCCCGGGGCTTGTCGGAAACCCACGCGTGCCCGCCGAGGCAGGAGCGCGCAGGACCGCCCGTGCCCGGCTCCCCGCAGCAGGGAGAACACGCCGAAGTCGTGTGTGTCGTGGCGTGTGTGTCCCCCCCCCGCCCCGCTCGCAGCCCCCGCAGGCATGCCGGCGCCCCCGCGCAGCCTTCCGCCCCCCGCGCCCCCGAGGCACCCCGGCGGGGCGCAAACGCGGCGCAGCCCGCAAACCCCAGCGGAGCTTCCCCCCCCCCCCCCCGGAGAGAAACCGCTCCGAAATCCCACCTCCGGCTCCTCTCTGGGAAAGGAAGGAGAGGGGAAGGGGGGAGAGGGAGAACCTGTACGAATGGAAAAGGGATCGGCCTCAAACATTTCCACGAGTTTTCTTGGAGCAACCAAGGGGGGGGGGGGGTACTGAAAAGCTTGTTTTGCAAAGAAGGAAAAGGCTCTCACCGTGATCGCGGCGCTGCACCAAACCCCTCTCTCTCTTGTATTTTCTTCTTCCTGCGGTTTGCAAATAAATCCAGCCCTAAAGCAAAAAAAAATTCTTTTCCAAACTCTGCTTTAGTCCAACTTGCAAATTAGAGTAAGAATGATCACCATGTAAAAAAGTCCAGAGCAAAGCTAGGTCCCTCTCCCCGGATCGATTATAAATACGTCTGTGCGCATATATACTATAATAATAATAATAATGATAAAAACACCTCTCCGGTTCGGGGTGGGTTTTCTTTGCTCCTAAAAAGAAATCACCCAGTCTCTCTCTCTCACACACACACTTTCCTTTTTTTTCCTCAATGAACAGGAGGCCGAATCGCCAATACCAAGTCACTTTTTTTGTTGTTGTTGCAAATGATCAAGAGGAAGGGGAAAGCCAAAGAAAACAAAATGAAGTGGATCTAAAATAAAATCCCAGAGCTTTCTTCCACTGAGCTCCTCCAAAAAAGCAGCTTGTGCAATGTAGCCGTTCTGCTGAGAAGCTGCTGGCTGCAAGCTCCTCTCCCCTCTCTCCCTCTAGCTTTCTCGCTCCCTCTGCGAGCGTGTGTGTGTTGCAGGCAGCTCTGTGGTTTGCAATCGGGGGGGGGGGGTGTTTTGGGAGCGCAGCGGATTTGTGGTGGTGGTTGTTGTTGTGTGTTTGGAGGAGGTGGAGGAGGAGGAGGAAGATTTGAGATGTGAGCTGTAGGGGCTCGGCGTTTTTCTGCTCGCTCGCTCTCTCCCTCTCTCTCTTTTTCTTTCCGGAGGAGGTAGGGTGATCTCTCTGCAAAAGCAGCAGTAAATGGCGTCATGTGGATCTGAGGAGGAACAGAGCAGTTGTTGTCCCAGAGGATATATCGCATCCGGTCCCAGCTCATTGGCTCTGCGGGGCTACATTCACTGGCGCTCCCAGCGCCCTGCCAGCACTCCGAGCTGCGGGAGGCATTCAAAAGGGCAGCGCCGCCGGCCCCGGCCCCGGCCCCGGCCCCGGCCCCGGCCCCGGCCCCGGCCCCGGCCCCGGCCCCGGCCCCGGCCCCGGCCCCGCGCGGGGGCGGCGGGCAGCCCCGCTGCCGGGGCCTGGCCGCAGCCTCTTTCCACAGGAGGTTCCTCCGTGCGCGGTCACACGACGCTTGGGCTTGCTTTTGTGCTCGTGTATTTATTCAGAGGCAGGCACCGGTGCCTTTGCAGGGGAGCCAAGGGGAGCTCGCTTCTCCGGGGAGGGGAAGGCACGCTCTCCCCGCCGCGTTGGGCTTTCGGGAGAGCCCTTTCCAGGTGCTTCCCCCCCCCCCCCCCCCCCCGCCCCGTGTTTTTTTTTAACTGAGTGGAATAAAAGTTTACACTTTCTGTGCCCCCCCCCCCCCGCCCTTTTCAGCAGTCGGTCCCCGGCCGCGCAGGGAGAAGGAAGGGTGATCACTTGGGGCATTGTCCCGCGGATTAACGCGATTAGGCGGCGCGGGGGGGGGCGTCCCGGTGGCGGGGCCGGGAGCGCGGAGCGGGGCCCGCGGGGCGCGGAGCGGCGGGCCGGGGGGAGCGGGCGCCGGGCCGGGGCGGGCCGGGCCGAGCCGAGCCGAGCCGAGCCGGGCGGCTGACAGCGGGCGCGGTGCTCTCCGCGCCTCGGGCGGACGCGGGGTCTCCTCGCCTGTGCGGAGGGGTGGGCGGTGTTAGGGGAAAAAAAAAAAACCAAAACACCACCCAACACCCCCCCCCCCCCAACTTTGTTTTGATTAATTCCCATTCGTGTGGGGGACACGGTCTGCGAGCAGCTCACAAACGTGACTGTTTGTCTTCTGGGCGTTTCCTGACACGGCCACAGCTCGGTGCCTTTTGTACGAGCTGAAGTCACCGGCGGGGCCACTGCCGCTGGGGCCGCGCATCTTGCGCCCCTGCGTGTACCCTGAAGCGCGCAGAGCGGCGGTACCCCCGTAGGCGGGCACCGAGCCCCAATATCCCCGTCCCACGTGCGGCACTGCTCAAAATCCCCACGGTGTGTGAGGCAGCGGTGCGCTGCCTTACTGACAGGAACGATCCTCAGCGCAAAAGTCCCCCCGGCCCTTTTTACTGCTTGAGGCGATTTTGCGGGCACTTCCTCTTCTACACCTGCTGGTCACCGCCTTTTGGGGGAGGTGGTCGTTCTCGGCAAAAACCTGGAAATAAAAAGGGCAGCGCCTTACACGGGCGGCCTTGTCCTATTTTTACATTCTTCCACAACAGGATGCTGAACCTGCAAATTATTTTCCACAGTTGCCTGACAGGAAGGTTAGCCTGAGTTGCAGGGGTCTAACTTCTCCTTTCCGTCCGCGGGGGCTTCACCGGCCCCTACCCCGCCCAAAACTGCTGCCGCCTCGGGGGGGGACGGGGGACGGTGTCCGGGCCCCAGCGTCCTTCCCGTCGCCGCCCTCCCTGCCCGCCCCCCCTCCAGCAGCCGCAGACGGAGCAAACTGCCCGCCGGGTGGACGGAGGCGGCGGGGGCAGCGCCGTTTGGGGGCAGCGCCGTTTGGGGGCAGAGGAAGGGCGGGAGGAAGCCCGGTGCCCCCGGGCTGCCCCCGCGGGAGGGGACACCCGGCGGCGGGGCGGCGGGCTGAGGGGCGCGCCCGTGGATGCGCCGAGGACCGACCTGGGCATCCTCGGAGGTGTGTGCCCGGTGTGCGGGCTGCGGAGGCTGTGCCGGCAGGGAAATCCGCGGGGTTCAGCTGTGGGGGACGAGCGTAGGTTAAAAAACCTGCGAGAGAGAAGGCGCGATCTTAATTTCACTTCGCTGTGGAAAGAGAAAAATCTCTTCCTCCCACATAGCCGAGTCAAAAATAGGTGAAGAGCTATTCGTGCAAGCCTGTACGCACGGGAAAGGTCTGTTAGGCTGTTTATCGGTGTTTATGCTGAATATATTAATAGTGTTTAAACTGGAAAGTTCATAATACCATTTTAAATCTCTCAGTCAGTAGTGCAATCAGCAATTTATATGCTGGTTCTCAAGTACAGGTGTATACCCTTAATATAGCCAGTAGTCCCAAAGAGAGATATGAAAACGGTGAAACTATTCTTATTCACAGAGCCAGTCATGTGTGCAAAATGGTGAAGTATCAACGTCTTATAGCAAAAAAAAAACCAAACCCAAACCAACAACCCCCAAGCGTACGGTGTCCTACTACTGCTGGGTTTGAAAGAGAAGCACCGAACCTGCAAACATTTGTGCACTATCTTAACTTGCACACAGGTAATCAGTAACTACTGCATAAACACACAAAATTAAGTGCGCTCTTGTTTGTTTGTTTGTTTTCGGGTTGGAACCTCAAAGCTGAATTCTCAGGTCTTTAATTTGGTGATACCTTGGAACAGGCTTTCACAGGATTACATAGATCACTCACATTTCACATTTCTTGTCGTGGGTAGTGAGTGGCTTAATGCATGTGACGATGTTTCCCCTAGTGGTTTGCTCTAACCACTGCAGGATTTTTTTGCTTTCAATCCAAGCAGACCATGTTTCTGGAGATGAAGGGCTTTAGTTCATTCTCAGCAGAGGAATGTAGCTCTTGTATATGTATATGTGTGTACACATATACATATATATATTTATATACATATAGATGCGTGTGTTTTCGTGATATATTAGAGTAGTAGCAATTCCAGTGACTTCAGGTGAAGAGTTGGGCAGAGTGAGGTCTGTAATATGAGAGACACCTGTCTGAAATAGTTGCAACTTTTCTGCATCATCCTGAAAATGCCCCACAAGATTTTACTTGATTTGATTTTCAGACCCAGGACCTGAAAACAAGTAGTGTTTCCCCCTTTTTGTAAAAGAAAAGGAAGTTCATTCATAAGGAATTGCTTCTTGCAAGGGAATGAAAGAACAGTAAACTTGCTGACTTTCAGAACATTTTGTGCATTATCTCATGAATTAATGCAGTGATATGAGGATATTGATTCTGCACATCCTGAAAGGTCTAAGTTGGCTGCACACTGCTTCTAATGCCCGGTATTTCCTTCGAAACTTAAACCTTTAATTGATTGTCTTTCATGTTTGTAACTCTGAAAAAGGTAATGTACATAAAAGAATTATAGGATTTTTTTAAAGTGATTAGCTGTAAAGCTTTTTGCCTACTGATATTTCATTGAGATTCCCAGGGCAGACAAGGACACTTAGGTATATCATAGAGAGAAACAGAGAAGTCAAGCTCACCATACTGTAAACAGTTGGACATTTTTTATGATGAAAATTAGGTCCCCAACTCGGTACTGTTAGTTTTGCTTTTGTAATTTTCATTGGAGGTTACCTGAAGGAAATCCCAGAATTCCTTAAGAGGGGAAAATGAGCAAAGGCGACTGGGAACCTGCTCTGGTGGGACAAGGAGCAGCACTGTTAAATGTGAAAAATAGAATAAATACCTGCCGCTCTGGCTGGGAATACACATGCTCTGCAGCTGCTGAGATTTGGTCTCCTGCTTTTAGTGATGCCCAGATCTTCTGGGATTAAACTACTGTTACTCAGATCTAGCTAATGATCACCACCTTCCTTAAAGGTGATATAGGCCAGATCCCGTGTAACTTTATCCCATCTGATGATTGCCCCAGTATATGGAGGGACAGTTGCCAGAGGAATATTTTCTTGTTGAATACCAAATATACTTATGTAAACTTAAAAAATAAACAAATCCCTTTCCTGATCCTTCTGAAATTATACTGAAGAATACATACATTTAGTACTTATAATATAATGTGGACCTTTTGCATATAAATTGTTCTAATAAAGCTAGTATGCTCTTTGATGTGCCATTCAATGTTATTTGGTTATATTTGTGTCCTTGATAAAATCAGCATTGGTTTTTTGGAATTCAACTTTATAAACCTTTCCAGTTTATACAATGCATTTTATAATTAGTTCTCTCTTCTCTAATACCTTGAGACCAAATGTTCAAAAGTGGGACAATTTGGCATGGAGAGGACTAAGTGCAGTTTATTTGCTAAAGTGGTATTCTAGCAGGCTTTTTTCATGGTGTATTTGTTTGTCCCCGGATTTTCCTCCTAACATTTTCGGCAATAGAAGCAATCGTGAGAATGACAGCACAAACAAGCCACGTCTGTCAGTGTTTGAAACACTGCACTCTCTAGCCTCATTCAATTAGAGGCTAGATAACACTGGGCTTGACTATACTAGAATTTTATGCAAAATTAACTGGTTGCCTATTAAAATGTTAGTAAGTACGTGCTAGTTTGGAAATTCCCAAAATATTTTGTAGCAGGATGCAGACATTTGTGTGTTGACCTGGGATTAAAGTGACTCAAGAAGTGGAAGAGGTCAACGTTAGCAGTTACGGGCAATTTGGGAACGAGAAGGTTTTATGAAGAGACTTATCACATCTGTACTGTGGTTTGCAGCAGTAGTTTTCAAACTTCTTCAGTCTGTAGACTTTTTCTGTGCTTTAGAAGAGAAAACAAATCATAAGAGAAGGGCAGGCTTTTTTTAGAAAATTATAAATTGTAAGACCTCCCATTTAGAAGTCGTCCATAGGAATCCACAGATCACGGTTTGAAAACCACTGATGTAGAGATACCCAAACTAGCTCTAAACTGCAATGTAGTGGAAAGGTAAATAAGTATCTTGGGTGCTGTCAGCAGTGTAGCTCTAAGAGCGCAGATGCCTGCTCTTCTCGGAAGTGCGAGGTAGCTTGCGTGGGCCTCCATGCTGTGACGGCTACTCTGCTCCCAGAACGTAAGGCACCTTTCTTCACTGGAGGCTGGAGTTCAAATGAATACCTCCGAGAGATTAGCAATTGGTAGTGTATAGCTTGCAAGCCAGCCAAGGGATACGTACAAGTAAGACTTACAGATTTCGCTGCAAAACAAAGGGGGCGGATTGAGCAATTGTTAAAAATTGTATCATCTTTCTCCTATGTGCTGAGATTATTTTTATTTCCCCCAGTTGTGAAAGGCTTGTATTCATCTGAGTGGCACAAAAGCACATCCTGAAAGCAGAGGTGACGTGTGCAGAACAGAATTGTTTCCTAGAGATGAATGAATTTTGCACGAAAAGGAAAATAAAAACTGGTGTTGCCCCATCATTTGTCTGACAATCAGAACACAACAAAAAATACTGTTTGTGTGGTTGTGTCAATCAAAAAACATTGTGAAAGACCCTGATCCTGCTGTCAGATCTGCACAGGAGTGTCTTCATTCTCCTGATTATAATGGCAATATCAATGACAGTAATCAAAACGCTGGATATTCTATCACAGTTTTCTCCATAGATCTCAAAACAGTTTTCAAGAGGTGTTGCTATGTCCGTTTCATAGATGGGGAAACCCAGCGGTGAAAGCAGGAAGTAACTTATCTGAAAAGCATGAACTAGGAGTCTCAGGTCCCAGTCCAGTCTCTCCGCTGTGTACCTGCTGCTTCCCACGGAGACCTGTGGCATTGTATTTCCTTGTGGGCTCCAGGGTCTTTCTGCACAACTAAAACCTCAGGGTCTGTGTCTAATCGAATCGGAACACCTTAAAAGAGAGCAGGAACTGTTAGACAATTATACTTATCTTACTTAGAAAGGGAAGAGGACAAAATGTTTGATTATCTAAACAAGGTTATCTCTGCAGGAGCATCCACTCCCACCACTTGATTAAAGAGTTCCTCTAAACTTCCGTCTCTGCATCTGGTGTACTTACTCCTATCTTATTTGTGGTTTTGTAATCGTCTTTTCCTGTATTTTAAGCAGGCCTATTACTTTCAAAAGCCCTGCAGAGGCAAAGGCAGAAATTAACCGAGAAGCCGAGTCTCTGAGCTGTTCCTCCTAAGCAGGCCCCTGACGCCTTCTGGAGCCCAAGTGAAAGTCTGCGGTGCTCCAGGTCTCGGAGGGAATCCAGCTGCCCAGAGCGGCTCCCGGGACAGCGTCCTAATTAATGAAAGCTAAAGGAAGCGCTGGAAATGGCATTGCAAACGTACGCAATAAATCCACCGCATCTGACAGAACGAGCTTGCAAAATAAGCCCACTGAAAAACTTCCTTCATTCTTGAGGTTAAAAGTTTAAGCCGTTTAGCATATTTCAAGTTTTCTTGTTGTTGCCTTCTTGCAACGCAGTTCAGATTGACATAAATTATATCAGCTTCTGGTGGTTTACGTCGTGTCAAAGCAATTATGTTTTCCAAACTACGTGCCGTTCAATTTTTGTTTTATTTCTTAGCTCTGTAGGATTGTTTTCTCCACAGGGACACAAATTACGGTTCTATAAAATCCGTCGTAGCTGAGGAAATTTCTGTTAATGCCCCCTTATTCAAAATCCCACTGCGGACAATAGAAATAAAGGTAACAGCCTCGATTTAGTTGAATAGATTCTGCATCGGGTAAAGTGTGATTTTTGAGAAGACAGGGTCCGTTGCAGAGGTAGAGACTACATGTGTTTAGACAGTCAATGTGTACAACTATACGTATGGATGGTACGTGCTGGGCCGCAGCCCGGGCAAGCTTTAGTGCTTTCGTGTTTCGTCAAAGCTAGAGCTTAAGCGGCCAAGGCAGAATCTTCATTCAGCCCGACTTCAAACCCAGGTTTTTTTCTGTAGTAAAAAGGAATAGGAGAGCTAAGGCGTTTTCTGTGCGGCGAGGGGGCGGCAGGAGGGAAGCGAGCTGCCTGTCGCAGAGACCTTCTCGGTTTTAGCGTTGCAGCAGCCGATCCTGAAGGCACGTTAATGAAATACAAACGGGAGTTTCCTCGGCTCGCCTTCCTGCTTCTATCTTTGCCTGTCTCACCTTCTGAGAACCTGATTTGTATTTGTATACATGTGTGTGATCCCGATTTCATTGTTTGCCTTTTCACACAGGCACTTTCACCTACATATCCCCCCCCCCCCCTTCCCTCCCTTCCTCTCATTTGGCAGCCAGTTGGGCTTCTTCCTGCCTTGAATACCACATTCCCTGGTTATTCAAGCTCAGTCATTAGCACCCTGTCCCCCTACTGAAATTATGAATGAAAAGCCTTGTTGTTCTTTACAAATAACTCGGGCTTCCTCAGTCAGTCAAATTCAAATGGAAGTGACTGCCAGACAAAGCGCCTGTATGATGGACAGTCCTCCCAGCAAGTGATCGAGGCGCACAGGAAGTTTTTAAAGGCACAATATAGGTAGAGCAGCCTGGGCCTTCCCCCCGGCTGCGGCCCGGGGAGCGGGGCCGGGGGGAGCGGGGGGGGACGGCCCGGCCCGGCCGGGCCCGGCCCCCCCGGAGCGCCGAGGGGGGCGGCGGGGCTCCCTCGGGGCTCCCCCGGCCCGCGGGGGCTCTCCGCCGTGGCGGCACCTACACCTTCGGCCGGCGGAGACGGCGACGGGGCCGCGGCCGGGGCCGGGGCCGGGGCCGGGGCCGGCACCGGCGCGTCCCGGCGCTGAATGCCGCGGGGGTCGCGGGCCCCGAGCGGCACAACCCCCCGCCGCCGGGGCGCATTGTCCGCGGCCCCCTTTTCACAACGGGGGAAAAGGTAATTGACAGCCCCATTGTCCTCCCCGGCCCCCCGCGGCTTTAAAACACTCCGGGGCCCCAGTCACACGTTGTCAATGAGAGCTGTCGGAGGTGACGAGTGAAGAAGGGCCGCTCAGGAAACAGGCTGAGCCCTTCAAGTGGACAGGCCTCAGTGACTTCTCCGGCACTCTGCCTGGCACAGCCAGCCCCTTCAAAAATAACCTTAAGGCAATAAATCAAACATGTTTCCTGCACTATACAAGGAACAGCTGGTTATTTTTCCTCACTTCCCCCCCCCCTTCCTCCCCCACCCCCTTTTTTTAAGCCTAAAAATTATTTAAGCACAGGAAATCAAGCATGTCAAAGTTTGGCAAAGGAGTTTGGGTGATTTAGCAGTTACAACACTCCTTTCTCTATTAGCCAATCTTTGGGCTTTGACTTTTTATCTCCTCATTTCCACCGGTTTCTGCATCTGCTCTGAAGGCCCGGATAACTCGTCCCTTGTCTTCCACGCGGCAAGGGGAGCGATCGGTGTGGTTTGTGAGGAGAAGCCGTTCGCCCTGATTCTCCTCTCTCACGGGAGCTCCGCATCCCGGAGTTCAAAAAGATGTCTTGGGCTTAGTCGATCTGTTTATTTAGGAACAAAACCCCTGCACCTGAGAATTACTGAAATGTCTTGCCACAGGCAAGTCTGGACGCCTATGCCATACTTCGTGTTTTCGTACGCAGCGCTCATTGCCCTTATCTATCTGATGCAGGCAGTGTTGATGTATCATCACACATGACACAACATATGTGATGTGCGTGCATAATGATATGTAGGATGCATTCAATTTTAAATACGGTTCCAGGTTTTTCTCCAAAGGCCTCTGCAACCTCAGGCTCTGTTGCTGCAGCTGGATCCACACCGGCCAACATTTGTGTTTGCACCGAGCCCCTTTAGGAGCCCACCTGCCTGGATCTGATTTCAGCCTTGGAGCTGTCATTTCCTGCCATCACATGAGGTAGGTAGTGTATGCTAACGAACTAAAATCCAGATCTGCTAGACTTAGCGTTGTCATTTAGCAATGCCCAATTCTGCTAATACATTCAGCGCTTGGCTCTCATGATACACTTAGGAAATAAAAGGCAGGGGTCAAATATTCTTCGCAGTATTCTGCAATGTCTGTGCACTGTGACCGCAACATTGTATTCCAGCAGAAATGTAACTCTTCAAAAAACTGACAGTAAAACCAGAAACTGAATTAAGGAGAAAAACAACTTTACCGGAGGCTTGGGCTCTGTGAAAATCGAGTTTAAAAAGAAAGAGCTAGCTAATCTCCAGCAGCATTAAATTCTCCTTATTCACATAACACAGGATACGTGTTCTTACTCCTTTATCATGCCACCTATTAATAAGATATAAAGATCACTTTGCTTTAGGGTGGCCAGGGGGTCTTTAAGAGAAATAAATTGTCATGAGAAAGGAGGTGTGTGGCAGCAGGTTGAAATCGGTGATCTATAGGTGCAGCACAGTTTACTCCGTTGCACTAATTCTGGCAGCTCTGCATTCATGGGTCAGGCCATGGGAAAGAAGATTTGCATTTTTTTATTATTTTTATTTTTGGAGTATTGTTATTGTCCATCTTTCATTTGCAATATGATATGTTCATATGTCTGTTAATGTAATTTCATCTCCTTGTGCGTCTAGTTCCAGTTCACCTATCCGCAGCACATTTCTGCCATATTTTAAAGACCAAGGTAACACAGACTTGCTAAGTGCCTGAGACTAGTTTACAGGCAATTTTAGCCAAACCTTACAGCATGCTGTAAGACATGTAAGCCTGAGTACCTTTTGAAATCTTATGGGAGTAAAAGCCGTTCAAAACCTCAGACCAGATGCTTTGGTAGGATCCAGTCTTTAGATTGCAAATTACTTCAGGTAAGGATCTCCTTCCTGTTTGGCAACTTCCTAGAACATATTTGCAGCAGGATAAATAAACAGCTTATTATATGGAGGAGGAGATACTCAGCTGGGGTGATTTACCATTGCTAAATTCCATCCTCTGAGAATCCAGCTCCACATGGAAGTCAGGGGTTATCCATACCCTGCAAAGGTTTCACATGCTGGGAACCCATGATGGCAAGAATTGGCTGTTTCACTTACTCTTCTTTGCTGTGATCAAGAATTACACATTCTTGCTTGGCATGTTATACCAACTAATGCTAATCTACGGTCTGCTCACACACTGGGTATGGCAATATTTTGCTGTTAAATTGAGTAGCATTTTAGAACCTGCCAACTTGGGTGCTTTGGGGTGTGTCTTTTGTGCTGGGGAGTGGTATAAAAATGCACAGTTGGCAAGTTTGCTATTGCCTTTGCCCAGCGGTGCAAAATGACTGCTTAGACACCATTAGATCACTGGGAAAAAAGCCCCAAACCCCACAGCAAAACAATAATAATGACAAAAAATTCTGCTGTTCACTTACCTACATGTAGGAAAGCACTTGAAAAGCCGTTACAGAAAATGTATGCTTATGCCCCAGCAGAGCTGAATCCTTCACTTCTCAATTCTTCTCAGCTTTTTTGGAGAGGCAGAAGAAAAAGCCGCTATTTTGGAACACCACTGGCAGAGAAAGCCAGTGCCAGTACTTTCCTGACAGGCTTTTCCTTCTTAGCCAAGCTCATTTTTAATGGCGTACGAGAAGCAAGTACGACAAATATTTGTCTTCCGATATAGAAACAGGTCTGTGAGCTGAGGCTGTGAATCCAGCTGTCTGAAAAGAGTGACGGCAAGATGGCAGGAGGGCTGACATCATGTGCTGAAAGAGGAGTGACAGCAAGGCTGACAGAGAAGCTTAACTGGACGGTCAAGTGTGAAGAAAGGGCAGCTGGATGGGTGTCTGTAGAGGAGAAGATGGCAGAGAAAAAAGGGCCAAGAACTAGTAACTGTCTGAACAGGAGGTTCCATTTCATTTCATTATTTATTTATCTATACTTTTGTTTCTTGCCTTAAAGCCCTGGAGAACCATGCGCTGTCCCTGGATTGCAGTGAGGAAAACGTTCTTGCTTTTACTTTGCCTTTGCCTCAGTCTTGCAGTCATACTCCCTTAACATTTGTTGTGAAATCTAGACTCTACTAAAGTCAACAGGAATTTTGCCATCAAGTTTAGTGTGGCCAGGATTTTATTCAATACATAACTCCAGCAGCGTCAGCAATGTTGTACTTGCATAGACCAAGGCTAGATTTGCCCACAGGAAGGGAACGTTTCCCAATTTTCCCCTCACCCTTTCTTCCCAAAAGAAAGATGTAAGAGACTGTTGAAGGACAGTTAATGGCCATTAGTCAGATCTGTGTAAGCTGTGAGAACTTGGAGGAAAACCACCCATTCTGCAAGGTATAGGCCAAACACAGCCTGCAAACTCGATTTATTCAGCCTATAGCCTACTCTCAGGAGTCCTTTTCTGCAGGGGCAGCTTGGGAACGAACTGCAAAATACATTCATGGTTTCTGGGAAACATTGTGCTACTTTGCATGCCAGTCCAATGGACCTCCATGTGCACTCTACCTCAGGCTATGTGAGTCGTAAGGGCTGGGATATAAAGCTCTCACTGGCTCTTAGGAGGAGCTGTGTTGCCCAGACAGCCGTAAAAAATTGGGGACTACTGATTTAGATCATGGTAGAATTTTCTTTAGAGATTCTTGTCAGTTCTTCCACCATTCAACCAGGAAGAAGTTGGGCTGCCAAATGAATTGAGGGTGAAACCTGTTTCTGAACATATCTCCGGGTTCAGTAGCACATAAATGTAACAGATGAAGTTCTGAATCTTTTGAAGTCTGTAGGAAAAGTACCCCTGACTTTGATGAGGTCTGAATTTCATCTCTTTCCCATCGCCTCCTTCTTCCCCCTTCACTTTATTCACATCATAAAATAAAAACTGAGGCCCATGTGTATTTTTGTGTAGCTGTTTAGATTCCTTTGAGCCGTACACTAGCGCACAGGCTCCATTTGTATGTACAAAAGCCAGCTATACATATGCAATTGCCATAACCGTGCATGAGAAGATCCTCTACAACCTTAGGCCTCAGCTTATGAAAATCTGATCCCGGAAGCTTTATGGTTCCAGACTCTTTTAGGGAGAGTCAGGGAGCCAAGGGATGCAGCTGTCTGCTAGATTTTGCGATGAGCTTTTTACTTGGGAATAAAACCTGTAAGATGCTGAGTGCTGCTGTTCCCTTTAACAAGAGTCCCTTTGAAGGCACGGTAAAGTAGGACCCAATTCTGTGAGAATCCGATCATGAGAATCATGAGGAAAAGAAAAGGCCTTAATTGACTCTGTCTTTAAGTTTTCTGGAGTCCTTTGTCGGGATTTTCTAGTGCGTGGAAGAGCTTGACACACATTTTTCCTCTGGCTGGAGTCTGGGGCCAAACCGTCCCTGCTGTTGTCAGCTGTGCAAGCTGCACAAATATCATACATTTCACCCTCAAAAGTTTTGCAGTTATTGGGCTTCAGACGCATGGACGTTTTACCTGAGTAATGACAGGAAGATAAGGCTCATTAGGTAATTAATTCTCACAACACCCGGGTCACACCCCTTTCGTAATCTGTTGGGCACAGGTGTGTTGGATACACATATGTGTACAAACATGCCCTTCGGAAAGAGCATCTCCTTTTTGTGCAGCGGCTGCCGCGCGCGAGCACATGTTGTGCCACTAACTGGGGATGGTTTGAAGGTGCTTTTTTGGGATGCGATCTAGCCGCTACGCCCTGGGATACCTTAGGTCTCATCTCGGTGAAATTCCCTACCTGTGCCTGCCTTGGCGTTCCGGGTGCTAAAAGTTAGTTACAGAACAGCAGTCTGACACCTACGGTATCTGAGGGCTGTATTCACGACGCGTGGAAAGGTGCTTTTAGCACCGGAGGTGGTTTAAAAAACCCTTTACTGGGGGCAGAATTGGGACAGAAGAGGGGACCCCTCCCCTGCGATGGCCGGCGGCCCCCGAACCCAAAGCTCTGCGCTCCCCCTGCTGGCCCCGGGCAGCAGCTCGCCGGGCCTCCGGGGGGGCTGGCACACAGCGCGGGCGTGAAAAACTCCCGCGGGGACCGGCACTGCTTTTCTTAGGTGGAGTAACAGCCGAATAATAAGCCACTTGAGGGTTTGGGTTTGTTTTTTTTGCTTCATTCTGTTTTTCAGAAACAAGGGGCTGAGGAAGAAACAGAAAGCATAGCTCGGCTGCATGATTCTGCATTCTAGCCTGAATGCACTGCTTCTCATAACGCAATCTATGCCCAAAAGGGGGAAAGACATATTTAGGGTGTCATTCATAGCGAACAGGACAGTAGCACGTTATTATTCTTATTTCTTTTTTTTTTTTTTTTTTTTCTTCCCATGAGAACAGCATCTAGGCTGAGTGCTGCTATTATCTGACTTCTCTTCATTCTAGCTGTTTTGGAGGCTCTTAGGTTATTAATATAGCTAACTTATTTATTTATATGATTTAATGAGTATTAAGTAAGGCCTTTTTCTTTGCTTCTCCTTTAGCAAATGGTAATACATGGTAATGTTACCCTTTAGTAAATGGCCATTTGCACTGGTTTAATGGGCTGCAATTAATCCCATGTAATTTATTTCTTTTAACTATTCTGACTCTTAAAGTGTCTCATTTCTGAAACTATATTTATCTACTTTGAACTGTCAAACAGAAGAGAGAATTATCTTCCAATTAATTTTGTTATGCAATAGTTTTTGATGATGCTGAAGGAAAAATAGTGGCAACATGCTATTATTTTATTTAGTACTTCTCTTCTCTGGGTATGCTTTTGTTTGCAATGGAAGAGTTGGTGAAAGTGAACAAGAAAGTCTTGTAGAGTGAGGTTTTTGCTTCCTCCCACTATGGTTTTTCTGGCTTTGCTGAGAAACAGTGCAAACCCTTTGGTTGAATGACTGAACCATCACTGATCAGGTACTTCTTGAGGAAGAAGTGCAAAGCTCCCTTTGAGGAATGGAGCAGAAGTGGCAGAGATGGTCATGTGCTGGGTGCAGACATTGGATCTATAGTGACTCTTCCATATTGTCCTTGCTGGAGGGAAGTGATAAAAACAATTACTACCCATCAACTGCAGTTCATTGTTCCTGTCTTCTGCCCCTCCTTTATCCACTTTGCAAAGAAGGACATACCTGGAAGGAGAGTCAGACTGTCAGAGGTCAGATCTCTAACAGCTTTGCTTCAGGAAGAAAAACTGCTGCAGGTGCTACTTTGGTATAACATAGAGGCTTCAGTGTAGTGCAGATGAGAAAAGCGCGTCTTATGCAGACAAGGCTAGCTGAAGAAAATCTCAAGGTCAGCCAAGGCTGAAATATCAACGTACACATACAATACAGATCACATAACTCTTGGACAAATCAGAGGACACTCTCACCTTCAGACATCCTCGGCTACAGTCCCAGAATAATATGATGAATTTTGAAGGTTTGACTCCTTCCTAGGCCATGCATTCTCCTCTCTCCAAAATCAACGACAGTGGTTGATGCCATGACCAAACAAACTTCTTAAAACAGAATCTTTATTTAGTACAGAGACACTTCAAAGAAAACAGATTTGAAACCAATTAAAGAAATATATGCATATCTAGCTTTTCCCTGAGGCTTATCTCTCCTAGATCTGGAAGGGCCTAACAAACTTCAACAGTCTCCACAAACTTTCCTCTCTCTCTCTCTCTCTCTCTTTCTCTTAGCATGTTTCCTTAGACAGCTTTCGACAAGTAACTACAGCAGGATGGGAAATGTTCTTCCTGTTCCACAGTGGGACGAGACTTTTAAACTTATATACATAAGACACAAAAATACCTGCCCTCCTCAAAGACTGTTGCTGAATAAATAAAACCAAATGACCAGGCATCTAATACAAATGTGATTTCACACTGAAAATAATATGTAGTCCTTTATACAAAGAAAATATTTTCAATAGGCAACCATATACTGCTGGGATTCTTTAAAACACTGCTCCAGTAGCTGGTGTTGAGTGAGCCCTAGCATTGCCTTGGCAGCTCCCCCATTGCCATCTGTTCAGGGGATGAGTTAGGACCTGGAAAGACTGAAGTGAAGAAGTGCGTGTCAGTTAAGAAGAGGAAGCCGAGGGAAGAGGACGTGGGTGGAAAACCTATTTTGAAGTTAAGCAGTTAGACAAAGAATAGTAAAATGAAGAAAAGTGCAGTCTCAACTTGGCTTGGGGCTGGTAGATTGTATAACCTAAAGCAAAACCTCATAGTATGAGCTTTTGTTTAATTTGGAGGAGGCAGGCTGATGGCGAATCCTGAAGTGGGGTGGAATAAAAGTTCCTCTGAATTTAACCCAGGTAAAGGACCAAAATACATGATTTCCTTTAATAAACATACTTTTAAAGGAATCTGATTAGAGGGCCATGTTCTGAATGCAAAAAGCAAAAGGAAAAACTATGCGAGAGCGGTCTGTTGATAAACCCTGTTATGCAGTCTCAGAGCAGACTATAGTTTGGCTTCTGGTATAATGAGTTGGGATGTGATAGATAACTGTTCATGATAACGGTTTGAGTTAAGTGAGGTGAGTGGGTATTTGCACTTTACTTTCCCATGTACTGTTCAAACTGGGAGGCTGTTGGCCTCTCTGGGGATGATGCAGATGATGTTTATTTCTCTTATTTAAATGGAAGTAGTTTTTGTTTAGACCTGAGAGAATTCCTTAACAATAATCTGATCAGAAATGTTACAATCCCACAAAAGATTTTCTGATAGGAAAAATCTCCCCTCCCCATTCCTGTCTAGCTTTAACAATATGACTTTCGTATCAACCAACAAGTGCTGTCCAATTCATATTCTTTTTTTCCCCTAGGGTCCTTGGTTTTAAATAAACCTTACAGCAGCTCATTGGAGGCAGAATCATTAAAACACCTGGTTTTCCAGTGTGCACAGAGGTGCTTTCTCTGGTATGTTTTTTTTAATTGGTCTTACTACCTTTCCTAAAGCCATTCAGAAAATTCTCATAATCGATGATGGTGGTACAGTAACTTCATTTCATTGACCAGATCACAAACACAATTCTCCAAATTATTATTCCCCGTATTTTTATTTAGCAACCTAATCAGTTGTAAAACTGCCACAGGTACCATGGTGTTGGATCAAATGTCAGTCTGGCTCAAAGCTTTGTGTGAGCTTTTGGAAGGAAACGTGATCATGCACAGGTTGCAAAGTCAGATCGTATTACATCTCACAAAAGCAAACTGAAAAAAAGGTCTTTCTCTTTATACATGCACACTCGGAAGGCAGATCTTGCTCTACTGGTAGCTGAATTTTGGAGTGATGCTACAGTTTGCAGTAGCTGCTCAGGCATAACCTCAAATAAAATGCTTTGCATTCATCTAGCCCAGAGGGTCATGAAAAATGGATTTTATGGACAATACATTATTTGGTTATGATACTTAATTTAGCGTTATTCTCATATGCTCATTAGTACCACCCACTTCGTGGGTAATTTAGAACAAACCCTTCCAACTGGTAGCCTGTGGGATATTGTGGCCCATAGAATAGTTCTAGTCCTCAGGACAACTACAACATCAGATAAGAATTATTTGCCCTGAGAAAACATCTGTAATATAACCCAGCCTACAGTAGTCAAGAAGCTGTGCAGCATGAGGTTAGATCAGTGTTGGGAGTCTTAACAACTCACATAATATGTATCGCATGTGCACAGTGGGGAAAATAGCTGGGTTATCATGGGGAGAATGGATGAGGGATGAATCAAATCCTACTGAAAATTGTCCCCTACCTACAGCTGTGAGAGCCCTTATACAAACATTTACCCAAGTACTGGATGCACACAGTGTTATGCCCCAAAATGAAATTTAAATGCTTGCACTGGTAAGAAAGAAATAAGGGCTGTGCTAAGGCAGGTGGACTGTGACAGCTGACCAAGCACATTCTCTTTTTCAAGAATAAGGAACAAACACTAAAGTAAGTGATGATGAAGGAATCAGAGAAAGGCTAAAGGGTTAAATGAATGCTTAAAATTCTGCATATTGCAAAGACTTTGTCTATCTTCTTGTTCTTTTTTTTTTTCTTTTTCCCTTTTTCTCCACTTTCAATAGCATAAATCATCTCCCAGACACATAACCTTATCTGTAGCTACACAGGAAAGGCGGAATTTACCTTCAGAAACTTATGGTTAGTGGAGAGAAACAGGCACTTTTAGAGTACAATTCACCAGCCCTATTTCAGAAGTCTGCTGGAGGTTAAGATGACAGACATCATGCAAGTGCTTTCCAGTAGCTATAAAGGAAACCAGGATGACTAATTTGGAGGTAGATGTCTTTAAACACTATGACAGTTTCACCTTGGATATCTTTATTAGGTCAGGCAAAACCCACTGTAATTAAACTCCTATCTCTAGGTTTCTTCATAGCCTTGGAATGGGAGAGCACTGGTGATAAACTGGTCTTTCATACAAATACATTGGACTGCTGTGAGAGCAATATCCTATATGTATAAGACAGAAAAGACAAGAGTTATTTATCTAAGTTAGTTCTATACCGGAGATACATACTGGAGCAATTAATATGATGTAGGATAATTTAGAGGGAATAATAATACAACTGTGGTCATAAACCTCTTCTTTACACCTGCAAATAGAGAAACTGATTATTCCCTTGGATACTTTTGCTAGATTTAACCTCTGTTCTGTAGAGAGGTTTATCCTCTCTGTATGAGAAACAATATTGACTTGTGTTGCAGCGTGCTGGCTGCTGGATCAGCTGTCACTAGATAACAATGTATAATTGCATACTGCCTACATGAGAACATCCTGTCGCCTCGTCTCCAAGAATAACTTCACTGCAGAGTACATTGTTCTGCAGGGTCACTGCCAGGAAAGTCATATGCTGTGGACCTCCAAGAACTGGAACAGTTACACTAGTCCCAAAGTCCACATTTAAAAACAAACAAACAAACAAAAAACCCCCAAAACCTCCAATCCCCCAAAACGACAACAACAACAAAAACCAAAACAAAACCCCAACTGACCAACCAAACACAACAAAAGAACCCCAGTGGTGAAATTTGTGAGGAACAAAAGTTAAGCCTGTAAAAGTTAAGAAACTGTCTCTTCTTGTCAACCTTAACACTCCCTTTATTCTACAACTTTTAATCATGTTAATACTTACTATTTTTTCTTTTGGGCTTCTGTCTCATTTAGCATAGAGCACAGATCACGTTCATTGATTTTCTGTTTATCTGACATTTGTTAGGTGTTATTTCATACTGCTGATTATGAATTGTTTACAAATGTATTGTAGTTTAGACATTCTTGTCCTGATGTTCTTTCTATCTCTTGCTGACACCAGTGGCAGTTGTAGGTGTCATAGCTGTGGAGCGTAAGGTCTTGCATGACTGTAAAGAAGTTCAGTACATATGTATGAGTGGGAAGACCCTCTCATTCTTTTTTCTTTCCAGTATTTTAAGTAGTCCTTCCTCTCACTGATACAGCTGTAGCACTGAGAAAATTAACTGCCTTAAATAGTGTTTTATAGTTGCAATCACTGCAAAAAATAAAGAGGCAAAGGAATAAAAGGGCATTTTCTGTGTATTAAGGAAGACATGAATGTTCTCCTCATATTTGGAAGCAGACATATAAAAGTATATATATTCTTATAATGGTAGTTCATTTTAATTTTTTACTATATTTCCCATGGGCTTGCATTGCTAATGACACACACAATTGTCACAGTAGTATTTTATCAACAAAGGTAAACAGAGGTGGACTTTCATCACTTTTCTGCATCCATAGCAGAATGGTTAATTTTAGATTACTGGTTACTAGTGAACAGTGTTCATCATGCAGGTGTTACCTTAGTTGCAAGGTGGATACTATATGGTTTATATTGTAATTTATCTAACAAAATAGTCTTTTCCTTAAAAAATAGAATTTTACAATCCTCAGATTTTTTTTTTTAAACAGTTATTGTACTGAATAGTGAAGAGTGTTTTAATAAGATGATCTCAAATTGAGCAAAATGCATTAAATTAAAATTGGTAATTTTAGACTGGGTTTCCAAACAATTCAGTGATACCAGTTTTCCTGTCGGATCTGCTGACAGATGGAGTATGCTGTCCTTTTCATTAGAAGAGAATAATTATCAGGAAGATAAAGCAGTTTTGTTTGGCATCGGAAAGAAGTATGACACACACACATACAATACAGTCTCAGTCAACCCGAGACACAGTTCTCCTGCACAATTTTGCATGCAGCTTCTGGCCAATGGGCATTACATGTGCTCCATTTTGGAGATGACAGGGCCTGCCAGGGTGACGGTATGTCGGCACTGGTCGTGTCTTCCAATGAATATGCACTGTGTTTTCATGCATGTTGATGGCTCCCTTGTGTTTCCCAGCAGGGTGTCATTAAAGGTGTTAAGGCTCTCTCAATCATTTCCTGTCTTCCTACTATAGTACTTCTCCAAATGCACTCTTTTGATAGCTCACATCTTTGTAACATATACAATCTACAACTTCTGAAAGCAATTAGGTTTACATTTTTCCATTTCATCCCCTCTGATTGAAGAGATTAGACATTGACTATACCAACTTGGTCTTTTATTCCTTTTTCTTGCCAATGTCAACTTTTTCTACCCATGTTTTTATTTTTTCTGCTGGCTTAACCAGTCAACATTAGGCATTTCTAGTAAGATATTATTAAAACTCACTACTGCTTGTTTTCCTAATGGTGAGCCTAACATTCGTCTTTGTTAATATTGTCCTTTTAATTCAGTTTGCTCTCTTAAACAGCCCTGCACAATTCTGTGCACTTTTCTGGTGAAATCTTAGTCAGAATGAAGTTCATGGGAATTTTGTCATCAACTTCAAAGAGGGTAGGATTTCACACTTCTGTTTATCAAGGTGTACTTGTTATATTCAATGCTTACCATAGAGTTTTGGGCGAGTAGGATTAGAGAGGAACACAGCACAAGTTAGAATAACAAACCAAAAGAGTACACTGTCTAGACCTAATACAAATATTCTTATCATAAAGATGATACACTATTTCTAACATTCACAAAAAGCAGAGTTAAAAAATGGTCATCTGAACTTCTGAATTTTCTTTCATTTTGGAATCAACTTTGTAAATAATCTGCACACATTAATTCGGCTCCCTAGATTTCCTAATATTGGGATTTGTCTCATCTGACCTGAAGCATACACAAGTTAGATGTCTAAACCTGATTTAGGTTGCATTTTATACTCACAGGAGAAAAGTAGGTATGTCTGGCGATGATGTGTCTGACCTTATTCCAGAAGCCAACATTATTATGCAGAGGTTGTGTCGTGGTTTAACCCCAGCCAGCAACTAAGCCCCACACAGCTGCTTAAACCATGTCATATGGTCTGGGGTATCCCTTTGGTCAGTCGGGGTCAGCTGTCCCAGCTGTGTCCCCTCCCAACTCCTTGTGCCCCCCAGCCTCCTCAGTGGTGGGGTAGTGGGAGAAGCAGAAGAGGCCTTGACTGTGTAATCCCTGCTCAGCCGTAACAGAAACATCCCTGTGTTATCAACACTGTTTTCAACACAAATCCAAAACATATCCCCATACTAGCTACTATGAAGAAAAATAATTCCACCCCAGCCAAAACCAGCACAGGTTAATTTCCTGTTTTTTCTTTGTTGATCATGAAAAACCTAGAGGGACTGGCTCAAAGATATTGGAGCCTTCATTGCCTAAGATAGATCACATGAACCACACCCTAAATTTCCTACACCCTATGCCAAGGATAGGTCTCTTGACTACTCTTGATTCTTGAGTAACTCAAAAGTACATCATGTGTCTGAAAGTGGTCCTTTTCTGGACCTGTTCCCAACTGTTGGGGGCAATTTTGGAGGCACTGCTCTAATTGTTTATAATTCCTTTTTTTTTTTAAACGTTAAATAAGGTACACAGTTTGGGTTGGTATCTTGTTTTATTGTTCCACCTTAAATTTCAACTTCTTTCCTTTTTCTTCCATTTGTACAGTCTCTTTTTATCTTTCTACTTCTTTTCCCCCTTCTGTAGCTATAAAAGTCCTGTTATTCTTTTCCCTTTTTGGCCTATTCAGACTTAAGACTCCTTGGATTCTTTTCCTGCCACTCCTTCCTGTATATGTACTTTGAACTCTGAATAGCCCTTGTGAAGACAATCTGACCATTGCTTTGCCTTATTATCTCCCTTTTTTTTTTTCACAGATGACTTTTAATCCTGTTGCATTTCCCCCAAAGTCTCCAATTTTCTTGTATAAAGATAAACTTTAAACATTTGTTCTCATCCCATATTAAATTGTTTATGTTCTCTGTGAATTGCTCTGTAAATTATTTTCTTGCTGTAGTGGATTCAAGTGCCCTGCTTCCATATTTTCATTGCCCACTTCCCAATAGGTGAAACTTTGACCCAACTCATTATCTTTATTCTTTGGAATTCACTGTGTGAGATTGGTATCTTTGCATCTGTATGCGCTATCTAGAGACTTGATCAACTAAAATCCACTCAGAGGTTTGTGCCTTTCCTGGGTCTGTTCCAGAGTGCTGGCCTAAAGGAAATGCATGGTATTAATACTGTAAGTTTTCTTTTTTTTCCCCTTTTTTTTCTTTTTAAAAAATTTCTTGTATGCTTACCTGAGATTTTTACCATTTTACTATTGTCACTGTCAAAATTATAGTATATGTGCTTTGAAAGCATTATATAACATTTTTTACACCTATCGATTTTCTCCACTATGCCTTTCCCATGCATACTGCATCCTGTCTTTTCAACACACAGGAATTATCCCACTAAGTTTCAGTTAGTCTTTCCAGATCGTAATCTCCTTTATTTAGCACAGCACCTTCCAGTTGTTGCTTGTTTCCCCACACATTTGCGTCAGGCATTTTATTCTCGTTATCCTTCATCTTTCGCTTCAGAACAATTTTAGTTTCTTGCTTAATTTGTATGTTGGAAGTACAAGCCGGATTATTCAAATTAAGCGAAAGCTTTCCCTTTCCCTCCTTCTCCTGAAGGTTTACAGCCTGCCTAACAGGTCCTGCCAGTTCTGAGCCCAAGAGGCTGGCAACCTGTCTGCATAAGTGGAGATGGTGTAATCCAAACAGTTGGCTCCGGCTGCAGAAGGCATTCCAGTGATCTGTGCATTCAAAACCCTCCAACCTACCCTATCAGATCTTCCCTTGGCTGGCTTCCAGTATCAGCATTTTACTTTCTTCACCCATGCTTGGCACGGGGAAAGCTTCTGTAAGTTACTTATCTGCACAGTCCCAATTAATTTTTTTTTCTTACTGTCTGAAGAAACAGTTGCTTATATATTATATAAATGTACTTCATTGGTATCATTTGTTCCTATAGGGAATATGATGATTAGAAATTCTGGAGCATTACTCAATAAATCTAGCAACACCTTTGTTATGACAGTTCTTTTCGTTCTGGCTCTCTATCGTGTTTTCCTTATGTAATATTTTGAACTACTTTCCTTGTATGCAAAGTAATTGGCTGGGACTGCTCATCCTTTCTGCCTTTCTGACAGGTCTCTTTCAGTGCTTGCGCTGTGGTCATAGGTGGTTGGAACCTTTTTCTTCATATAGAAAGAATAACACACCTGTTGCAGGTGTCAGCACTGTTTCCATACATATTTCCCATCTGCTTTTCCTGTGGGCTTTTTTAGGACTCTGCCTTGGCACAAAGCTTTACTTTTCTCCTCTTCTGTATGTGGGGTCTCAGTTGCCTCATCCTTTTTTGATAATTTCTCCTCTTGGTCTTTGTCCAGTCCCTGTTTCAGTCTGCCTCTCCAGTTTGCACTTCATTTGGCCGTTCCCTTATCATTCATAAAATACATCTATTCCCCACTGGGTTTGTCATGGAAAGGTTGTGGACATATTTTTGAGTAGCTGTTTCTTCCTGTTCTTCAGGCTGTTTTGCAGTGTCACAGCCCTTTGCATCCCTTTTCAAGAGCTGCTGCATTGCTTCCATCTGTCCTGTAGCTAGCGATTCCCATCACTGCCAGGTTTTCTGCCCTGGTTTTCCATGTGCTACTAGGTGATTCTAGCTAGCACATATGACCAAAAATATGAGAGTGGCAAAGCTGGAGGAAAAGTAGGCCTGTATTTTGCCAAGGAAACAGGATACTGTGGGGCACATCTTCCTGCTTCAGCCTGCAGAAGGGTTGGTGTCAGATTTCCCTTAGCTTGGGTGGATTTTGCTGATAAATGCTGGGAGATGCATTATAGCCATGGCTAATCAAAATAAAGGAAAAGGTAAACATGCTTAGCTAAGTGTGTGTAATCCATGTAACAGTCATCATAATACTTTACTTTCAAATAATGTTACTGAATGGGGAATACAGTCTTGTGGAAGAGGTACAGCCATCTGGTTTGAGGACAGATCACCCAATGCAATTTCATAGAGTCACAGGATCATAGAATGGTTTGGGTTGGAAGGGACCTTCAAAGGTTATCTAGTCCAACCTCTTTGCAATGAGCATTGTCCTCCCCTGCACCTGTGAAGAACCAACAGGTTTTCTTGGGTCAGTAAAAGGAAAAGTAAGATGCTTAAGCAGGAAAAACCCAATCATTATTATTCCAGAGCCAGCAGGTGCCTTCCCCTTATCAGTGCCCTGAGAGCCATCTCAGCTGCTTTGTCCCCCTGGAGGTGGGCAGGGGAGGGGGACAAGCTGTTGCCTGCCTCCCTCTGGGAAAGGTCCAGTCCTCTCTGCATTGACCGTCTTCCTTCTTACACCCATGTGTATATTACCTGGCCTTTATTCTCATACGGCCAAGCTATGGTCAGTTATAACAGAGGATGGTGGAAATAAGGAACTTCCCTCTGGTTCAAGGCTGATTAGCCTCAGCACAAGTTTTATAGGAAGCAGGTTTGGGGCCCCTCATGTAGCTGTTAAAATATGTGGGATATGGGGCCATCTGTATGTGTATGTAGGTCACACCGGCTCTGAACTCTGATTTTGCCCTCTAGCTTATGTGATGTGAATTTGCTGGTGGTGACTCCCTTCAGACAGGAATTCCTCACCAGAAGTCCTGATGTAGATTAAGAGCACTTTGTTCAAGGGAGATCTGAGCCCATTTTCCTGCAGAGCAGGTTCCCTAAGGAGGCAAAGGTGTTCAGCCTGGTTGTCTCTATAAGGTGTTAATCAGAATATGATTTTTTCTAAAAGCGCTACTTAATTTTGTTATCCTTGGATGGTTGACTTCTGTTGATACTCTGCTCTGTGGATGACTTGCATTTTTACTCCCCCATATTTTTCCCTCATCTTATTAAATGGTCACGTAAATTTTACAGGCCACTAAGCTAAGGTGGCTGAGTAACAGTTATAAAGAAAACTATTGCAAACATTTTAGAAGACAATTTTGTCATTTTGTCAAATACTCAGTGAAAAATAACATTAAAAATAGGAGGGTGAATTTGCAGTCTGCTAGTAATTTTCCATTCTCAAGAAGAAAGCTCAGTTTTGTCCAAAACAACTCAATCCCTACTCTTATCACTAATGTACATAGCATGATTGATATTACATTTCATTATGTAAATAACGCTTTAATGCTTCTCATCACTTCTGCTCAAGTAACTCTGAATAAATGTAGTATCTGGCACAAGATGCTATTCCTACAGCATTATTTCAAAAGTAGTGGCTTTGTGTTGCACAAGATGGAGTTCTCAGCGACATGGCAAAGCCTCCACTTTAAATCTTCACTTTAGGAAAGCTGTTCCATCTAACAAAAGCCCTACATCCTACATGGGGTTCTGTATCCATACCCCAGGGCATCATGCCAGTGAAGCAAGATTAAGCCCTAGGTATGAAAAAGTCTTGAAATCAACAGGAGTAAGCAAGTTTTGGTTTAGGGCCTAGGTATGGAGAGCATTAGGGAAATGTCTTTGGTTCTGGCTGTTGCCAGTCCAAAATAATTGTAAAAATACTGTCTTTGTTTTGCTGGGGTGCGCAATAAGAGAAGCAGGACAAAAGGAAGGAAATGAATGTCTGTCTAATTATGCTTCTATAAATGTCCTCAAATACTTTGCTAATGTGGTTGGGGGAATTTTTTCAAAACCAAAATAGGCAAATGTGGAGCTTGCTTGTCCAGTTAAAGTGGGCAATTTACACTCATCAGGCTTGGCTAGGAAGCTTCAGGAAAGCTTGTCTTTAAGTGTGGAGCCATACCACATCATTTGCTGTGTCACAATGGCCAAAATAAATGACAGCTAAAGCTGTCTATAACATAGCCTTGACTTCTATGGTCTGCAACCTCAAAGAAATCCTTCATTTGACTGTACTGTATCTATCCTGGTGATGATATGATATTATAATAACTTCCCACCATTGGCAATATTTAGGTCGAAGGCACAAATTGTCATTGTGTGCTAAATAAAAGAAGGCAAGAGAGAGAAGTAGAGTTTTGGATCCTTCATTGTAGGCACTGCTTAATTGCTGGCTCAGTCCCAGGCTCTGGGAGGATCTCTCCAAACAACTGTTTCTGAGTCAATATGTGGCACAGTTCTAGGGATAATTTGTTCCAGGGACCACCTCCAAAAACAGTGTCACATTTTGTTTCAGTCTTTGGCCCTCTTTTATTTACCAGCATAGACATAGCCACTGAGTTTGGGTTGGCCTGCAGTCTTATGAAGCTTTTCTAGTAAAGTCTACAAAATCTTTCATGGTGATTCTGTTTCTCAGTGACTTCACCTCATCAAATGTCAGCTTCAAAACCCAGTGTGTCCAAATTCCCATCTGCCCTACAGTTTATTTCCTCCAGCTAGAACATCCAAAGTTTCAGAGGTCTGTGATCTACTGTTTTATTCAAATGAACATCTTTGTGGTTTGGGGTGTTTTTTTTTTTTTAATTATTACCTATGCATTGATTTATTTTTTTGTTTGAAAATTAGATCTGAACTCAACATAAACACAACAGAGTTGAAGTTCCTTCTCATGCATCCTTTTCATATATATGCTGGTGAAACTGATTTTTTTCTAGCTTGGTTTAGCCAGTAAAGTATGTGCAGAAGAAAAAGATTAAAATGCATTTTATCTATCAATCCCTTACATGATACTAATTTCCATTAGAAACATAAAATACAAGAACTTCAGTCTTCAACTTAAGACTTAGCAATTTAGCAATATCCAGTTGTGTTTTTAATGAAGTAAATTTGATTTAGAGGGAGAACATACATCTCAAACACTAAGATGATTTTTTTTTTTTAAGAAAGTTGAAAAACATGTGTTATGATGCATATAATTGTGCTTTGTGAAGGCCTGGAAGGTGGCCTAGTAAGCTCTTGCAATCATTGAGCTTATAATTAAAGGAATGAAAGCTATGCATTGGCATAAGAAAACTATATATTTATGTGGGAAACATAAATATTGATGTCTTGATGAGTGGGGGCCAGGTAATGAAGAGAATGGTTTCCATAGTTCTTTAGGGAAGGGAAAAATGTACGTGGTAGCAATACCTGCCCTCAGCAATTTCCTATTAGTGTACTCATTCATGGCACTGGCACGTACAGTGGAAAGTATTCACAGGTATTACAACCCTTGTGATATTTTAGGAAAAGGTCTCACTTCAGAATTTTAAGATTTCTGTGTTTGAAATTAGGCATATTTTCCTTCAGAGAGGAAGGAATATTCTTCTTCTACAGAAAGGATAAGCCTACTCAGTCTATTCAAACCGGTCTTTGAACTGCATCTGTTATGTTTGGTACCCTATGGCTGTAGCACCTCACCCGTCTCTTGCAGTCATGCCTAGTCTACGGCTCAGCTGCTTTTTTGAACAGTTCACCATTCCTTTTATTATCTACTGAGCTTTTCAGATGTTATGTTATCTAACGCATAGTTCACTTTCATTTTTGTATATAGATGTTAATCAGAAATTAAATTGTATCTGTGCGAGCAGAAAAAATGTTTCACACTGACACCATTATAGGCTGAGCAGTAAATATTATGAAGAGCTTTTTGGTGCTGCAAATACTCTTCAGTTACAAGCATGTGGAGTTATATTCAGACACACGATCCACTAGAGCTCCTTTGAAGTCAATGGCAAATCTCTAACTTTTTATATAAGTGGAAGGACTGATCTATTCTTGCATAGGAAAGAGTTACACTTTAGTCAAACTTTCTTTTTGTGCATATTATCTGCTATTTTGGTTTTGAATTTCTTAATTTCAGAAAATACTTAGGGCATACTGACAAATAAGACCTGTGCTTGAAAAGGGTGTTACACAGCAAGTCATAACCTTCAGGATTTCACACTTCAGAAATTTTGCCATATCTTTATTTTACTGAATTCATCTTCTGAGTTGTAACTAACAATTACTTACCTAGGGAGAAATAAGTGGAGGATTGTGACATGCTCGAGAGTATTTCTTTAAAGTATATAAGAAGATCTCAAAAATATAGCACTGGGATTAATAATTGATAGAAATTCTTGTGTTCCACACATTTGTGTGCATGTGTGTCCATTCCCAGAAGGTACCTCTGATCCCAGAATCAGTGTTTTTACAAGCAGTTAAACTTACAATGTAATGCAAAGCCTCCAATTCAGTTGATATCACTAGATATTAATTGTTCGGAAAGTCTGAACTTTTTTCCACATAAAGTTCATTTTTTTAAAAGGGCTGCAATTGTGCAGTGTTGACAGCACAACATGAAAACTCCTGCTGAGCTTGTCTATACACGTTTTGCCATGGCTGAGCATAACATTCTTTGTTATCCAACCAAATGAATATAAAAAGAGGATATGAATATATGTGGCAGAGAAATGAAGTGTTTTTGAAAGGCCTTTCCTCTGAATGAAAGAAGAACAAAGCAAGACTGGCTAAGAATCAGTAAGTTGGTTATATTTTTTTCTACCTTGGGTGGCTCTGAGGTTTGACTGGGTGCCAGCTAACAAATTAGGTCATTGATATGTTACTTTTATATATGGAGTAATTCTTGATGTCTGTATGGTCTGTCCACACATGCGGGACTAATCTTAATTTCCAACATCCTTCTTTCTCATTTGGGGAGAGAGTTTTTACTGTCAAAACAAAATCTAGTGATGCAGATTTCAACCCCCAGCCCCTCGCCAAATAAGAACAAATCAAAAGGAAAGGGAGCTTGTTGGAAGTTATTTCATTTCAAACCACCTCCCATCAAAAAGAATAATAATAAACCTCACAACAGACTCTCAATCCTCTTAGGCATGTTATGTTTCAGTTAGAGAAAAATGACATACTGCCATTTTCAGTGACAGGTAGGTAAAAATTTTTTTAAAGGTTTAAAAAAAAGTTAACCACAATGTGTTACAGTATACATATGCTTATTTCATGAGCCTGGGTTCTCCTGGAGTCGGGAGAACTGAATGCAAAGCAGCTACAAGGTGCTACTGTTCGGATCAGGTAGTGACATAAGAACAAGTAGTGATTTACATGTATTTTGCGCAAGACAACTTAGCAGGAGCTCAGGCCTGTGCTTTCTTCCCCTGCTTTTCAATTTTTAGCATACACAGCGTTTGCCAAATGGTGTGCACTGATGATGTCCACATTTGGTCTCCCTTCTGGATCGGCCCCTTCCTCGAGCGTCGCCAGCTTCTCATGTGTTCAGCAGATTTCCACCCCCCGCCGCGCGCACCGCACACCCCTGTGCCTCTGCGCAGCCGCCTGGCAGGGAGACAGCCTGTCTCCCACTTTCATCTCCCACTCCTCCTCTGCCACCCGGATTGACCAGCAAAACAGGCGGAGGAGGAGAGGGAAGGGGAAGTGGTGGCTGGCAGTGGTTTCGTTAGGAAGGTCAATTAGAGGCTGAGAGTGGGGAAAGAAAGGATTAAAGTTCTGGCTGGGCTGGGCTGGTGTGTAGGGAGCAGGGAGCTGAGGGACACTTGGAGAAGTGCAGGAGAGGAGGGGGGAGAGGGAGGGATCAGGGAATGCATTAGGGAGGAGGAACCACAGGAATGGGGGTTTTGCAAGCATAGCGAAGCAAGATGGTAATAACTAATTGATGGTAATAACTAATAATTTAAGGGGAAGGAGACACAGGGGTAGGGGAGCAGAATAAGACAAGATACTAGGATTTTCCTAAATCCTGTCCTGTGAGACACGGTCCCTGTCACCCTACTCAAGTATTTCAGTGTAGTAATTCTTGCTTGAATGCCAGGTAAGCTGTTGATGTGTATGTTTTCTATAAATTACAAGAAGTTAGGGATATCAAATGGGGAGAGAAGGAACCTTGCAATGGAAAAACTGAAATAAGGTATAGAGTATAGCACACATTATAATGTGTAGAGTGGGGTACATACAGTGTGGTTTTGTATGCTCATTTTTTGAATTGTCCTTTCAAAACTTTCTGCCATTTAGGTATTGTCACTTTTTGTATCATACCTTATCTTTTGCGTGCACTCTCACACGAACAAATTTATGTCTATGCAGCTAAACAAAAGATGGCCAAAGAGAAAGTTAAAGCACTGAACCCTTTGTTGCAACTCAATATATGTATGTATGTATTTATGTATAAATATTTATATTTCAGGAAATTAGAGGTCACTGCGATAGGATTGTTTAGAAGACTGAATGATAAATCAGACCAGTTTTAGTCTTTGAAACATGACTCTATTGGATTGATATTCATAAACAAAACACACTGCGAATGATGAGTTCCTACTTGTTTGTAATCATTATTATTACATATTCAGAACAGTTAGTCCTTAACAACCATATCCTAAAATAGGTATTGATTGTTTGCACTCATTCTCTGGCTCTGTTCGAGACTATGCCAACTAACTATCTCCAAGACATATGTGGTATAGAAAGGATGACACCTAAGCAATGTGGGTGCAAGCCAGCCAGTGCCACTAAGGCCAGAGATGTCTCCTCATTTTAACACTATAGACAGAGCATGGGTGACCTTAGAGAATTCACTGAAGAAACAGTGAGTTGTTCTTTTGTGGCTGCATTGTGTTGGATTAAGAAACTGCCTTAAGAAACGGCTTGTTTCTAGCCTCCCTATTGTATTTATTTGTCTAAAGAATTTGAGATTTATTGATCTAGAGAAAAAAACAGCATGATGATTTAGCATACTCACCAGAGGATGGGTGTTCTCACATCCTGTCCCTCTCTAAGGGTTGTTTATATGGAGGATAAAAAAATGTATACTCACAGCAACAGCAATTTCCGCTTCTACATATTGGGACTGGATTACAGTTTATTCTCAGAAATAGTAATGGTTTTGTCATCTGGTTTAGCTTCACTGAATCTTCCCTTTTTGGAAAATCAGGAAGAGATACCCATCAGGCCTGCTATTTTTGGTTTATTTATTGTTGTTCTTTAATACAGTTGTAGCTGTTTTCTGAACGGATTGCAAGTTACTCAAAATTTATTGTCCTGTGTGTCTCTGTGAAAGAGCGTTTCTACCTTCACTAACAAAGTCACAATGCTAGCGTGTGGTGTCAGAGCATAAGGAACAAAAGCATTTCTTCTGACACTGGGTAAATACAGTTCGGCCAAAAGGTCTGTGCAGGGAGTCCATACAGAATTACAGACATGCTGTGCAAGGTTTTTGTAAATGAATAGCAAAGGTATTTTTTGCCATGACACTTGTGCAAATGGAAGTGAGCAAACCATGAAGGACGCTTCAACTTCCACGTACACTATTGCAGAAGGGTGTGTTACTCTTCTTCTCGCTACAGCTCTGCATTGTCTTTTCCCTCCAGGGACGCAGCTGATACTAATCTCTGTACCTTGTGCTCCAGTCAGACAGAAGCTTTATTAATAATGACAATGGCACATCCTTTGCAGCGTCTTCCTGCTTCACTTGGAGCCTTCTCAGATGTTATCTTCATTGTTTCATAGTGCCTATAAATACAAAAGTATTTACAATGAATTGTTTCCAAACAATTAATTACTGAACTATGTGCTAAGTTTATACTGTCTTTGTTACACCCAGGCTCAAAACTGAGGGCAGAATCAGTTAGATAAATGTAGTTCTTCACATTTGGGGCATGAAAAATATCTGCTCTCCTATCAGCATGGAGTCATTTCCATTTGCAAAATGTGAGGTAGCCTCTTGGATGAATGTGCCCCTGGATAATTTTTTTTTTTCTTCTAAGAATACAAGTACTAACAAGCAAAAATAACAGACTTGAATTTTTCATTTGGTAATTGTATTTAAATGAGAGTAATAATATTTAACATACATACCACATCTTCTCTTGTTTGTAAGTCTCAAAGGAGTCTAGAAGTGGATAACACTAAACATGTGGAAAATGGAGACACTAGAGATTAGTTGATATGCCCAAGTCACATTGCTCCTCAGAAGCAGAGCATGGAAATTAGGCCTCTAGCCTCTGAGACAGGAAAGTTCCAGCTCTTTGGATGTTTTCAAGTGTTGTTAATTTTTTTTTCTTTTGTCATAAGCCTCAACAAAAATTTTAGGTATCTTAATAACAGAGATGAATGAATACAATTAGGTAAAAGATATGTTTAACCTTATAAGTTTTGTTCTTTAATTTTCAAACTGAAGCGGAAACAAAAGCTCTCTGAAGACTTGGAAAGGATCAAGTTAAATTTATTGATTTTTAATTGTGTATCTCAGAGTTCATAAGTTTGGCTAGAATTTACCTAACTACCAAAATTGTCAGTGGTATATTCCTTTCTGTAACTCAGACAGCAATTAGAAACCTTGTTCTGAGAAAACTGAGTATGATTCTGAGCTGTACCTACTCTGTAATTGTTCTTTTTTGACCAGGAAAGGTGAGAAATATGGTATGCTACAGCGTAATAACAGAGGCTCTTCAGGTGAATTTGAACAGCAAATGGATTTCCTGAAAAGGATATATGTGTGTAAAATCATGTATGAGGAGTGATGTTCCTAGTACTGTATCAAAGTGAGATTTCATGTGACACTGGGTCAATGTAAAAAAGTTTTTTTTCATTAAGTGACCTGATAGAGACTGAAGTGATGTTTCTTCTACTGTCATAGTTGTGCTACTGATCTTCTTTAATTACTCTGAGAAGCATTTTAGTCACCATTAAAATGAGAATGCAAGCATATGGAGGAAAAACTTGAAGCTGAGGGCCACTGCCAAATTAGACTGATACAGAAAACATAGTGCTGAGGCAGTGATGTTCCCCTTTAATTGCTAGTCTTAATGGGATTTTTTTTTTTCTCCTTTTTTTCTGCATGGCATGTTCATATAAACAGGAGGTTGAAGAGGAAGGAGGCTCCGGAGATGGAGCCGTACCCAAGGAGCTATCAGCAGGAGAAAGGAGGGTATGGAATTCCCCACAACCCCACCTCCTGCTCCCTCCAGAGACATGCGCTTTTCTGCCTGTTTTCTTTTGGCAAACAGGTTGTCAGGGGTAAGGCAGTAGTAATTCTGCTGCCACTGTGGATGTGGAGCAGTATGTTTCTCACTTTCTCCCATGGGAAGGTGAAATTAGCCTTCAGTCAAACCCTGCAGTACAATATTGGGTACAGGATTTGGAGCAAAAGGGTTTTAGCAGGGTCCAGGGGAGTGTTGAAAGCACAAGTGATTTTGAGTCTGAGAGATGCCATACCCAAAAGTACCAAGTACCCTCTCATGAAGGTAGCACACAGTGGCACCCAGAGCCTGGGTAAGTGCCACAGAAAATCCTGAAAACATGTTTGCTTTCAGCCCCAAACCTTTGGGATCATGAACCAGGACATTTTGAAGAAGTTACTAACCCCAAATTGCTGAGGGATGAAGTCCGGCAAGTGCAGTCAGAGTAGACATGTGAGGAAGCGGTGTTGTGCGCCACAGGAGAGGTACATTAAACATAAATGTCTGCATCAGTCCCTTCTCTTGAAAACATTAGCATCATCAGCACTACTTTTAGTTCCCTGAGAAGTATTATTGACTCCACAGCCTTGGCCAGAGTTTATTTAAGATCCTCTCCACATAAGAAACAGAAATCCAATTTCCTGTTCCAAGAACGAGGAGCAGTGGTTCAAATGCATTAAGCTCTTGCCTAGATTGTATCTTGCCAAAAAATTAAGATTAATTATTATTTCTTCCTTGTTAAGTGCAGAATATGTGCTTGGCACTCTGTAAGACATACGGGAAGACAGCACCTACAGCTAATTGCTTTCAGTTTCAATACCTGATCCTTCACAGCCATGCTTTCCTATCCCATTGGCACTTTATTTGAATGAATGAGTTATTTCAAAGACAAACAATTTACATAGAAAGATTCTGGCGCATATAAAGATTTAAATTACAATTGTCTCAACAGAAGATAGAGTGGAGAACTGACATGGATATACCTGCAAAGGCCAGTAAACAAGAACATAGGAAAGTAAGATTCTATAGTTTTATATTCATTGTGTTCATAGGATCAGTTCCTGGTTACAATCATTATAGTTTGATTGTTATTTCTGGTTTGTGGGAAGAGAGAGAAATAGTAAGTAAATTTTTTTAACAATAGAGTTTGGAAAGAAAATAAGATATCTGTGGTCTCATTGAGATCTGAGTACAGTCAGTAGTGCATTTTCCATTAACTTAAATTTAATAGGATCTTAATTTAATTTAATTTAATCTAATTCTCAGTTTTCTGTAATACATTTTATAACGCAAAGAGGCTCCAAATTTGAGATGATAAAACATTTCTAAATCAGATGCAGCCAATATTCAAATAATAGTTATCCCTAGAGGTATGTTATAGCAGTTAATAGAGATGTCAGAGCAACAGATCTCAAAGCTTGCTGATATTTAGAATGGCTTATTGGTGTGGCTGATAAGGCTATACTCGCAAAGGGCTGCTGGACCTGCAGCTAAACAGCTCTTTCGTCAGCAGAGCTTAAGCTTATTTTCCAGACAGAGGAAGTCATACTAGCAAAAGACTGTCTTGGCATTCTAATTCAATAACCATTAAGCATTTCTGCTATTTGTTTTGCGTGAGTCATTCAGCTAAGTGCCTGTCTCACCTCCCACGCTGCAGCATCCGTAACGCAGGTATCTCTGCTTTGGACAGCAGAGAGCAGGTCCCCCGATGAGCTGTGCCAGGCACAGCGGGCCCCAAAACAGGGATGTGTGACCTGGGAGTGGAGTGTTTATGCTTTCTGCAAAGGTCAGAGACTCACAGAAGTTCCTCTAGAGATATGTTGCCTCCAACTGCAGCGTCTTACCATGTTCCTGCTTTCATTTTATCTCTTAATCGTTCAGCATGGAAAAAAATGACATATCTTTATTTTGGTGGGTGTAACTGGGTTCCACAGAGATTTCACTAGGGAATTAATAACTACTGAAAGTTCACTTCAGTGAAGCAAAGAGTGCAAGGAAATTTGAAAGAAATAATCTGAGGACAGGAGAGACAAGGGCCTGAATGCAAGAAGTAACATGGAAGGAGAGTTCAATAGAGCTTTGCAGTAGTCTGCAAGACAAGAAGTGCAACTCCTGTGCTGTAATGTTTTCCGTGACTGAAATAAAATATTCAGAAGGCTACACTGAGTATGCTTGTGCCACTGCTCGTACTTGCTGCAGTTGCTTCTGGTTTGTGATGTCATACAAATAGCAGGGAAGTGAGATCCATATCTCTGTCATTCTGCATATGCATACATACACTCAGCAATACGATAAGAGGGAGAATGCAAGCCCACTGCAACCTGGCGTATTAAGCTTGTTTCATTTTTTTGCTATTTCTGTATAGAGGGTATGAATTAGAAAAAAAGTGCCTGAAAAAACTGTTCTTATGCTGTAATAAGGTGGTGATGGTGAAACTACTTTGCCTGCTCCTTGTAAAGGAATGCTTTGTTTTTCGACATCATCAACTGAGGGCACATCTCTAAAGCACTTTTTTGATCCACTTATTTTTCAGGGGACTGTAACATATGTTTTTCCTCTTCCACTTTTTAATATTTTGGTCTCTGGTGAATCCGCATACAAAAGCTTCCTTCCTTTAGTTGGAGTCCACAAATGAAAGGCTTTTCTTTCTCTGATTGCAGATTAGCCTGCCAAGAAACAAACTCTAACTGGAGAACATCACTTTAATTTATTTATGGGATACAGATGACAAGGAAGTCTGTCCTCTTCTCAGGCTTTTTGGAAAGCTTTGGGCTGACCCAGCCCAGCAGAGTTCATATGGCAAAGGCAAACTGTGCCAGGAACCAAAGCCAATAGTCATTGCAAACCTCTGAACCAAAACATTCCTTTAGTGTTTGAATTTCCCTATAATTTGTGTAGATTCCCTTTTTGTCAATGAAGCTTGCAGTGGATAACTAGCTTAGTGCAATCAGACTAAACAACTGTGCTATTCATTCAGCAATTAGATGATAGCAGTAATGCATGCTTTATGGTTTCCGTTCTTCATTCTTTCCTTTCTTTTAAAGTCCTTGGAGACAAACTCTGGGATGTTTGGCAAAGAGGAGGCTCTTGCTGAAAAATATCCTGTCTTTTTTTACTTTAGGGTTGCTAATAAGTTCTATTCTCAGAGGCAAAACATCAGATCCACATAGGAAGAAAAGATCAGCTAGAGAAAAAGCAATTCTACAGTCATTTTTATATATATGTGAACATTTGCTTTGATCTATTTAAATGATGGAGGAAGGCCTTTTTTTTAAATCACCAGCAACATATGGCTTAATTTAGAATAAAATAAGAATATTTTGAATGCAAATAATTTTAGCAGAAATAGAGAGAGTTATGTTTGCTCTATAAATGACTTGAGAGGGGCGTAGGGCTAAACGTAACAATTTTGCTGTTGTTACAGAAGGTAAATCTTTGTGAAAGGGCAGGCTTCAGTGCTTCAGCTTTCAGTTAGGAGTTTCAGCTTTGACCAAAATCAGCTGTGATTTTTACCCTTTCCTTACTGCTGCACATAACTTCTCTGTGTTTGGACAAAAGGTATCTATATGTATGGATAACTCAATGTCATTGTTAATGATCCTATTAACCAAGGGGCAAACTTTAGCTCTGTGTGTATTAAAAAAAAAAGAAAAAAGTTTAACCAAGTCAATAAAAAAATGATACAGCTTAGCAAATGCTCTCTTCATGTTGGAAAGTAAACTGTTGCTTATCTATTACCTCTGCATTTTCTTATTCTGGCAATTCTTCTTCCTTTGTTTTACATCAGTTTTGTCACTCAGCCACTGTGTAACCTCAGACAGATCAATTAAATTCCCTGTACTATAGTTTCTTTATTTAAGGGCTAATCCAAACCCCATTAAACTCAATGTGGGTTCTGAGAGATAAGTACCGGCAGATTTAGCTGTGGTAGCTTAAAGCATTACAGCACCCAGATGCCTTTGCTATATCTTCTCAAAGGATTAATTCCCCAATAGCAGGTAAGGAAGGATAGGATATGAGCCATATGTCAGTCACCATGGCTTGCAAAACAGAATATCAGATTAAATTGCAATGAAGGTAGGTGCTCATTAGTAAACTGGACTGTAAAATGTGGCAGTTGAGGCACAGACACATATCCTGTTCTGTCATTCTGTAGTATTGGTGATGACCTAAGACAGATAGCAAAGTTGAAAACATAGGGCAGTAACCCCTCAAACTACAAACATGGAAGATCGTCTGCCAAAACCCTGAAAATCCTTCCTGCATACCTCAAAAATGTTAGAAAACACTGATTTCTGTAAGCTGCTTGCAAATGCTGACAAAAGGCAATGAATAACAATAAAGTATCATTGTACATCTCAAATGAAGAATGGTTACATTTAATTTTTAAATGTTAAAAGGAAGAAAAAAAAAAGGGAAAAACCACTTTCCAGCTGACTGCAAGTACATTGCATTTCTATTCAGACCACTTCATTTAGTTTCCAAATATGCTGTTTTGCAATACCTTTCAGCATAAGGATTGTTGTTTTTCTCACAAGGGCAATCAGCCACAACAGGATGAATGTCTGTGAGGACTTGAAACAGAAATAGAGAAAAACAGAGTGATGAGAAACCAATGGGGCAGCGTGGCATTCCAGCATGGTTTGCACTAACTACTGAGTTGAAATACCTTCTTAACGTTGGGACACTCTTTGGAAGCTGGTGTAGTGCCTCTCTGTCCACTTGAGTTCAGTGAGCTGTTGTTCAATGCCCAAGGTGCCCTGGTTTCGGCTGGGAGAGAGTTAATTTTCTTCTTACAGTACAGTGTGTTCTGGATTTAGTGTAAGAATAATGTTGATAACACACTGATGCTTTTAGTTGTTGCTAAGTAGCACTTATCCTAAGTTAGGGATTGTTCAATTTCCCATGCTCTGCCAGCAAGCAGGTGTACAAGAAGCTGGGAGGGAGCATGGCCAGGACAACTGATCCGAACTAGCCAAAAGGATATTCCATACCACAGAACATCATGCTTAGTATATAAACTGGGGGAGTTGGCCGGGAGGGGCAGATCGCTGCTCAGGCATCAGTCAGCAGGTGGTGAGCAATTGCATTGTGCATTACTTGGTTTTATTCCTTGTGTTTTCTTTTTTTTTTTTTTTAATATTTTTATTTTATTATATTCCTTTTCATTACTATTATTATTATATTTTATTATTATTAATGTAAGTATTAAATTTTATTTTACTTTAGTTATTAAACTGTTCTTATCTCAACCCACAAGTTTTACTTTTTTTTTTCTGATTCTCTCCCCCATCCCACTGGGAGGTGGGGAGTGCACAAGCGGCTGCGTGGTGCCTAGTTGCTGGCTGGGCTTCAGCCACGAGACAAGGTCACTCCACCTTTTCTAGATATTTAGCTGAAGTGCTCATGATTAGAGTCTTGTTGCCATGGGTTTCCTCCCTGGTCAGTGGTCAAGGATAGGTCTTCAGAATTAACTGGCTAACTCTCCCCGGTGAGTGCTTGAAGAAGGAGAAAGAGGTATGCGGAACCGGGCTGCAGTCTGCCTTTGCTCTACTGACTTCTTAGAGCAGCCTTACTGTTAAGACAGACAATTTGAGCACCATCTTGCCAAGGCAGAAGAGTTCAGATTTTTTGTTTCCAAGTCCAAAGCTGCAAATCATTATGCAAATGCTTTATATTAATTTTTCTTTAGTTGGACTATTTTAACCAAATGTATTATGAAATTGGTAACTGTAGCAGAGTACGATATGAATGATATCAGATCATAGAAGGCTAACAGCATAGGGTCAAAAGAATATAAGCCCATTGGTTTAGACCTCACCAAAAAAGAGAAAAATTTAACCCACACACCACTGAAAATAAATAAGAACTAGTGACATCTGCATGTTAAAGATCAAAGCCTGCCCTGCACTAGTGAATGAAAAGTAAAAATTTCAGAAAACTGTTACTAATGATTCAGTCATATACCCTACTTAACCTCAGAGAAATCAGCAGTTCCAGAACAGAAACAGGTATACAAATTCTCCCATACAATGTCTATATTTGTTCAGTGAGTATAGCCTTTGAAACATAGAAAAATCAAACAGAACAGCTGTTTCAGCTGGTTAAGGCTAAGGAAAAAAAAGTAAGGTTTGCATTCAAGGATAAATGTTTACAACATTATCTTGTGGGAGAAACAAAAATTAAATGTAAAATGATCTCTGTGCATAAAGAACAGTGATGTGAAAAATATGCTATTTATTTTACAATAGAAACATTCTTACTGGAAAGAGTATGGCATTGGTTGAGTTCCGGCTATAGTGAAGCCTACTTGGAAATAAATGTGTGGTTTTACAGGATATGGGCTATCATGCTGCCTTTTAGCTTGGTGTTTTTCACTTCTGGGACATGAACAGTTACCAGCAATGCGTCATAAGTAAATTTACTTTATTTGTACTGCTTACTATCATTTGTAGTGTGTCATTATTTGAAGTTTGGTGTAAGTCTCAATTGAAACATTAAACTTTTTATGAACTGGAAATGTTGGAAATCCTTCAGAGGAAGGCTTTTATTTATGATATTGTAGTCAGTGTTTCCATTATATCCCCCTGTTTTCAGGGATTTATAACTTAGTTGTAAAAAAATCATTCTGGACTGAAATTTGGCATATGAGCTTGAACCCAAAGAATGATATTTTCACCCAGTTTCAAAATAAGCCTGATCACATGTAAACTGCAGGATATAGAAATGATTAAACGTATTCTTTAGAGATTGTTTTGCTTTATTATTATGTTGCATTGTATTATACCTTTTTCTACAATTCATTCTGTATTAATAATGTTATATTTCAAATACCTTTTTCATCCCACACTCCTGTCTCTTGGATGAAGACTAGAGTCATTACTGCTGTGTTTACCACTGAAATGTAGTATGGCTGAGTGTTTCTGTCGCTCCAAAAGAACACGATGGTTACTTCTCATGAGTAGCATAGCTCACTAGTTTGGTAGATAGAAGAAATTCAAGCAGACAGAATGCAACTAGACATTGGCAAAAGGAACCAGCTAACAAAAAAAAAAAAAAAAAAAATCCCCAAACTTCAAAAATAAACAAAAAAAAAAAAAAGGCAAAGCTCTAGGTGATACTGAGCAGCTTAGAGACAGCATAGCTAAGGCATTCTAGCTTCTGCAGAGAAGTATGGGACAGAGTGATACTGTAGATTTTTTCAGTTTTTTCAAGATCTCCAGTTCTGTTCCTAGCTCAGAAAATGACAACATTAACTGTCAGATTCCTGTTACTTTCCCATTGGAACATCACCACTGTAATGGTCAAGAAAAAAGACTGTCATTGCAATTTCACTGATTTCTGGGTTATCTTTGGAGGCTTCATACTGAAGTAATTACCAAGATCTACTTCTTTTAGCTGTCTGTTTGAAGGAGAGCACAATCTGAGTCAAAAAAAGTGTTGCGGTTTGCAAGCACTTTCACTAACCAGCATTTTTTAGTGAGACTTTCTTCTTAGATTTCTACTGGTTATATTAAGATTCCAATAAAAATTTTATCTCTCAGAGGCAAATAAAAGAACCTCTCTGAACTATCTGATTCCCATTTTTTTTGAGGATTTACATGATACCAGTAAGATTATCTCACAGATGTCAAACCCAGAAAAGCAATCCTTAGAAGTTTTAGACAGCTACAATGCCATCAGGGAGTTAGAAGGACAGCCCTTGTTCATCACCTCTCTTATTTTAGCTGAGAAGAAAGCAGATGTAGTGCAGAATGTACTAGCAGGTTTGAATCTGGTAATTCATGATAGATGTAACTTGCTGCTTATTTGGAGCAGCCATACATAAGATGATAAAGAATGGCATGAGAATATTAAGGCATTAAAAGCCCTTTAATGATGAAGAAGTTCAGTCTTCATTGTTAATTCAACAAAGCCTGATAATGTGTCTAAAGGGGAAAAAAGGACACACGAAACCCCCAAACCAAAACCATCAGCAGTCTTTTCTTGGACTGTGAATTGGCATGCTGTGTAAATACAGAACATCTGGAAAGATGTCATTCTGATTTTTTGAAAGAACCTGAGAGGAGAAAAGAAGAGGAGGGTTCCTGAAGTGGTGTCATAACAATATACTAAGATCCTGGAAGATTCCACAGGACACCTTACTGTGAGAGTGACCAAGCACTGGCAGAGGTTACAAGAAAGGTTGTGGAGTCTCCATCCTTGGAGATACTCAAAAGCCATCTGGACATGGTCCTGGGAAACTGGCTGTAGGTGGTCCTGCTTGAGCAGGGGGGTTGGACCAGATGGCCTCCAGAGGTCCCTTCCAACCTCAACCATTTTGTGATTTTGTGATTCAGTGTCAGACTGGTGTACTCCATTTATGTTGTGCTGCAGTGTCCAAGTGTGATATTTATACATCAGATGTAATGGAGTGTTTTTAATATATTTTTTTTTCTGTTGCGTGTTGATACAATCACTACAAATACCTGGCACACCTCCACCCCAGCCAAACAGCAGAGGGTCATAGGTTATTTTGTGGTTTGGCTAAGCTACTCAGAACTACTATGTACAGTTTCCGAAACAGTTTGCTTTTAGTCTTGTGTAGCTGATCCCAATGACCATGGAAGTCAGGAAGGAATCTTTCCATTAACACCAGCAAGCTGTGGACAAACTCCTCAACGTCTTGCACTATTTGGTAATGAGTGTATTAAATATGGTGTTTGACAATATTAAGTTCAGTATTAATAGCTTGGAGTGAAATGTCTGAATCCATAACTAGACACTGAGAAAGGCTGAGACAGAATTGCAGAAAATCAGCTGCTAATTTCGGTACATGTCTACGGATAAAGCAATACAAGAAGGCAGAAATGTGCACAGCAAGAAACAGGGAAGGAATAACACAATGAGAACGGTAGTGAGGTAGGTGGACAAAGTTAGTGAGAATATGGTTAAACTATCTAGGGAATAAGGGTTAAGATTAAGAATTTGGGAAGGGTCCAGTTAAGAAGGAAATTAAACATGTAAGGTTAAAAAGGGAAAACATGTATTTCAGAAAGGTTCCTTAAGAAGTGTAACAAACATCATGCTTGAGGCTGGTCTTACTTAATATTTTAATTGGTACTCTCTGTTGATAAAATGTGTGTGATATACAAAATGAGGAGGTATTGGCAACGCAGTTAAATGATACAGGCAGAGCTGACTGACAAACTTGGAGGAGGAGGATTCTAAGAATTCCTGTTATCATCTGCAAGATGTCTTCCTGAGAGGGAAGACAGGATGTGGTAATTAATCACAGCAATGTGATCCAGTACTGAAAAAGGCATATGACACATAGAATATATCAGAGGTACAGAGACTCAGATGAGGCTTTGATGAGGTCTTCTTCACATTATTTACAGTTTTGACCATCCATATGTTTAAAAATGTGTTAAGCTGAAACAAGAAGGAAGCAGAAAAGACAGGACAGCTAGGGAAATGCAAAATCTGTCTTCTGAGAAGAAACTGAATAGGCATGATATTTAATTGAGATAATTTACTGAAATGAAGACTGAGATGAGGATTTGATTACTGTCTCTAAATAGGTTAAGGACTTAATGCCAGAAAGGGAAAAAGCTATGACAAGGGACAATGTTCACATAAAAACTAGCTGCATGTAAAAAAGCCAGGAATATGTGCAAATGAGAAGAAAGTTTTTAACTGCTGGAATACTGAGGCTCTGAAACAGATTAGAGTGGTTAAACAAACAAACAAGCCAACCCTCCTTTAAATGCAGCTTCATAAGTTTATGAGGGAAATCCTATGATATGGCTGTCTGTAACAGTAGGAAAACAAACCTGATGAAACACAAGGTCCTTTTTGTCTTCAGTAAATGGCCTGATTTTCAAAACTTCTTATTTCTTGCAGCTCCCATTGTGTTGTCTCTCTTGATGTCCCTCGTTTCTCTGTGACACTCTCAGAAGCCAAGACCTGGTGGCTGGAAGTATTTAGTAAGTTATAGATTTACTCTGTGATTGTTATGAAGAGTCTATTTTAGGTCTATGGCAAAGTGAACTTGCAAACAGTTTTATTATCATGGTGAGATACGTGGTTAGTTTAGCATTCTGGTTGCTAGACTGCTTATTTTGCCAGTGCAAGGTATGGAAGACTAGGGAGCAATCAGTTGACTCATTTGTGTGTCATCTAAACAGTACTCCTGTATTCCCCTTCTCAACCTCCGTGACTTTCCTTTCACCCTCCCACCTTCCTAGAGCAAGTATGTACCCTCCCCCGGAGGTGGTCAGTGGGCAGCCTTAACTCCCACCAAGTTTCAAATACATGCACATATATTTTAGAGGTTATTCTAGGTTTGGTGCGGCTTTCATGACTTACAGGGCATATAGCTTTGTATTTACATACATGAATGAAGTCTAGTGTTGGTTTGTAAGTAGTAGCTGAAAGATGTTTTTCTGTAGTGTTTGATTGAGATTGAGTGATCTTGGCTAGTAGCTGTCTTAAATTTAGCATTAGTTTTTCTGGAAAATTGCTGAAATCTGCAGAAGATTGTGCATTTGGTCTATTATCCTTCTGGTATAAGCTGAGACCTCAAGATAACTGCTCAGGATGAGAAGGAAGATAGGAAGGTTAACTGTGGTTTAAAGGAATAGTGGAAACTGAGAAGAGGAGAAGCTCAGTGGAAAGTGACTGAATTCTCTGTTTTGTTGGGGTTTTTTTACATTTTCTGTTGGTGGGATTTTCAATCTGGCAAGCTACCACCAAATTAATGAAGTTCATGGACTGGAATTTCACCCAGAGTGATAGTTATTTGTATTGACATGTATCATTTCCTCTATGCCCTCTGGCATTTTTTTTCTGTACCTGTGCTTTCAGGAACACAGTATATATTTTTAGCCAGGTCTGTGAGATCTGATCTACTCAAAACCCCATCAGTATTCATCCTCTAATATTATCTTTGATCTGCCAAACATACTTCATATCAGTGGGCAAAAAGAGGAGTGTGGGCTGAAAGTTTTCCACACTGATTTAGTATGCCATAAAAGCTTGCACAGGCCACTCCTCGGTTCCTGCATAGGCCTGCCTACACTGAAATGAAGTTCTGACAGTTTCTACCTGGATTTAATACAAGATCAGCTAAGCAGGTGTTGATATACTTAGCTATATTTTAAGGCTGCGATTTATAAAACCAGAGACAGCAATATGTCACTTGCAGTTTGGTGTCAAGGGCAGCTGAAGGGATGCTTCACCACTGCACAATACCTGTTGATACGTGCCTTGATTCCCCCTATTTATAGCAAAATGACCTTTCTGGGTTTTGTCCGTTAAAATATACACTTAGGATTGCCTTTGGTTTTACTCCTTTATTTCATAGGTCTTTTCTTTATTAATCCAACTTGTTAGCCAAAACAGAAGCATGAAATTAACTCTGTAAAACTACTTCTTTTTTTTTTAGTACATTTTGACAATCTTGCTAACTTCAATTTTACTCACCTTTCTTTTTCTCCACAGTGGATTTCATTTCCAGAAGCGTTTGATTTCTGTCTATCTCTCTATCATGTTATCTTTATACCACAAAGTAAAAAAGTCTGCTGACTTGTGCCCTAGTCCAAGTGACACCAAACAGCTCACATTCACACTACCAAAAACCCCTCTGAAGCAGATTTTCCCAAGGTTTAGTGGTCCAAAACTGAGGCTGGGAGTGAGCTAACTCTTAATCTGTATGAACAATCAGCAGTTGAGTACTTGAGTCATTCCCTGGCCCTTTTTCAGTTAACAGTACAGTTATAGCCTTAGGCAATGTCTATACTAGTAAATAATGTGAACCAAGGCCCGTTCTCTGGACCTGGGTGTGTGGCATGGCACAATTTGCAGCCATGTAGCTAAATAGTCTTTTACCTCTGTGAAGGTTGCCTTCATCAACAGCAACAACTGTAAGCAATCTGTGGCTTGTGCTATCCCTAAAATCTGCCTGGGAACAGTCTGGGATATTGGTATTTAGACCAAAACTGTGTCAGGGAATGTAATTAATAAAGATTAAGTAGCTTTGTTGTGAGATGGTGCTTGAGTCCAGGTCCAGGCCTTTTGAATTTTACTGTCACATGCAGTAACCATCGGTCCAGCTGCAGGTCCTGGACAAAACACTGCTGAGCACCTATAGCCTGAGTTTGGTCCCATTTGCCATGTCTGTGTGCCACTCTCTTTCCTGCTTTTGGCACTCAGTCGAAGATCCCTTTTGCTCCAGGCCTGTCTCTATACTTCATCTCCATTAGCCATCTCTCTTACTGTTCTCTGTGTTCAGGATGAGTTTTCCAGCTCTCCCTCTAACTCCTTCCTGCCAGCGAGCTGCTCCTTCTGCTTTTATCCTATTCTGTTTCCTTTTTCTTATTTTTTTCTTTTTTTCTCACCTTTTTTCCCCAGTTTTGCCATGTTTCCATCTCCTTTGGTTCTGCTTGCCTTGCTTACACCTATTGCCTGGTTTCCAGTCCCCATATCTCCATGTTTTCCCCACTTCCATGTCCCCTACCAGGCTCCTTGGCAGGTCTGTTCTCCCCACCCCGTGGCCTGGCCAGTGTGCAGCTGGGTGTCCAGGGAGAGCCCCAGACTGCTCCTGCTCCCCATGTCCAAGTTACCAGAGTTTTTTCAGTGTCACTTCCCGTGTCCACATCGAGGATGGATGGAAGAAACAAACAATCACCGGGGAGGCTCAAATCTCCCACTGTAGTTCTAGTTTGATTCCCTCGGGAAAGCACATGCACATTTGGGTGAGTAGAAAGTGTAATGAGGAACTGGGTCATACCCAGTGAGGACCCTACTTTCACAGAATATTAATGTCTGAATTTAGGCTCTGCTTGAAGTAGTCTAAGTGCCGCATAAGTCTTTTTCCCTAATGATTCCTATTGGCTGGTTTTAGCCCTGGAGAGTCACCTGAAGAGTAGGAAAAAAAACAAGCAAAGGGACTTCAGCAGATTAGACCCCAAGACTCTGAGTCTACAAGTCCCTGCTGAATATGTTAGAAAGAGAGACTTTTGAAAGTTTTAAAGTTTGGACATTTCTATGCAGACATACATCACTGACAGAAAGGCAGCTTCCCCCCCTCCACTTTCCTGTCACCCCAAACTTCAAACTTCTGCTTTATGCTTAAAAACACTTGAACTTCTCCAGGAAAAGGTCACCAGTATTTTTTCAACATTGCTAAACAACAGATTTTCTTTAACCTCATTCTCAGAAACAGCTGTACTATTTTGGATGAAACTTCCTGAAATATTTCTGCCTGAGGCAGGCACCTGGCATGGAAAATTTCAGCCCAAACATTGAAGGTTTGGCAAAGAGATATGCAGCTGAAAACAGGCTTTATAATGGGAAGTGTTGGGCAACTTTAATAACAAGCAAAATTACCAGCCTCACCCCAGCACCAATCCTAACTGATGTGCCAAGGTCTACGATAAAATACTTAGTTTAAATGAATGAAGTCCTTACATTATCAAAGGACTTGGAACACAGTCTTCTTCCAGATATAACAAGCATTTCCGACTTACGGCTTAGTGATGTAAAAAGGACAGAGTAGACTAATAACAAAGTGTAAGATGTAATCTTCAGTTCGTGTCTGTTAGAGAGCAGAAGAGTGAAATGTGTGAAGTATACTGGCAAAGTATGTAATACCTTTGTTGCTTAGATCTTACGTGTTTGAGTCATCCAAAAGTCAAATGGTTTATTTTCTCCAAACACACCCCAAACTGTTAGCCGGAAAACCACTTAGACATTTAGATGGCAAATGTAAGTTCTGAACACAATAACATAATTTATTAATCTTTCAGCAAGTCACCCAAAATGTTTAACAACTGCTTTTTCATTCAATTTCCCCTTCCAGTACAAGAAGAACTTCATTTCCTATTCCATTTGTTCTCCTCTCTCTAAAATATAGCCCTGTCATGGTAGTCATGTTGTTCTTTAACCAAAATAAATCAATAAATATGGAGACATGTAATAAAATTTGTTCTCCTTCTTCTGGGCACAAATACAGTGGAATAGCTCTGTAGTTTTCTCTTCATATCTTTAAAAAATACATTTTAATTGTGTTTTTTAAAAATAAAAATAGATTTAAATAATATGTATTTATCTAGAGAAAGAGAAGTGAAGCAACAAATATAAAAAAGAAAAAGGAAAATGAGGTTAAGGTAACACTGAAGTTTCATACCCAGTTTGCATTTTGAGATTTTCTGGGGGCATGTTCAAAATGTCTGAATTCTGTCTAACATATAACTTTGGTGGATTTCAGACACCTAAATATCACAGAATATCTCCTATTGCCTTCTCACAAGCAGTATGTAAGCATTAAAAATGTAATAGCACCTTTGTTGTGGAGAAAGAAACACAGTTCCTGAGTATGGCCTTCCCCTGGGAGAGAAAAGTGGGTGCCCAAGTGATTAATTTATACTTCATTTATGCTTCACCCAAGTCAGAGAAGAGGCTTCATCTGTTAGGTACACTTAAGCCTACCTCACCCAGACTGAGTTCAATTCAGACAATAGATGATGATGTTGAGAGAGACAGGAATCAAGAAATAGCTTGACCTGTATCCTGTAAAGAAGAAAGGAGAATTTGGTCTTTGGGTTAGTACTGCCCTGAGTCCTGGCTTATTGCTTATCCTATCGGATCAGTCGTACAAACTGCATGGGAAGCAGGGTCCTGATGTCCCTCTTTCTCTGGGAGTACTCTCACCACTAGCCTCAGGGAGAAAAGGAGAAAACCAAGGCTGCCTCTGTCTTTCATTGGAACTCTGTGTAACAGTAACGTAACTCCGTACTAGAGGGAAAGTGGTGATGCAAATTATCTTGAAGCCAAAGCTCTAGTTCTAAAATAAGGGTCCCAAAAGCTCATTTTAGTTCAATGCCCACTTCATATCATAGAAGGCTGTAGCAGTTGCAATGAAATGAGCTGCCTCTGGGATGCAATGCCTCTGAATCTGTCCAAGTCTGTTTCTATCATTAGAAAGAACATTATCTAGATCTTTCTGTATGAACGACACTTAGGTAAAATATATGGACACCGTTTGTATCATCTAGATCTAGTTAATATTGACAATGCTTATTTTTATTTATGCCAGAGGCTTATTGGATTTACAGCATGAAGCTATAATTAGTAGTAAGAGATGCTGAATCAGACAGCTAACATCTGTAAATTGTGGGATTTTCCTCTGCTAATAACAGCTTTCATGTGTAGTGACCAATAGATCTATTTCAAAGTGCATTTATCCTTTAAATAAGTCCCTTGTAGGAAAAAACAGTACTTACATTAACTTCTCTTTTCCCTGTCAGCATACAGCAACTATATTAACATACTACATGAAAAAGAAACCCCATACAGGATTAACAATAATATAGAAATCATGTCTGTGTCAGAACAAGGACCTTATTAAAGAAAGGTATGTGTAATTAAAGGCATGCTAGCGCTTCTGATCTTTTTGATACACCTTCACTGGCAAACAGCTTTTAAAAAGTACCCGAAGCATTACACAGCGATCAAGATGGAGTCAGAGGAGCACGGTGAGCAGAGACTGCACTGTCTGAGAGGGCTGTCTGATGGGAGCGAGCACCTGGCTGAGAGCCGTGCCACTGCAGAGACAGAGGAGAAGTCCTTGGGGTTGGCAAATAGAGTCCTTGGAGTTAGCAAATAGATGTGTCCTGACACTGTATGGCAGGAGTTGGGGGGAGGAACTTTCTCCTTTTCTGAGGACTGAGCAAGTCTGTGAAACACATATTGTGGATCACATATAGCCACATGTATGGTATCGTATGGCATCATATGGTAGCGGCACAGGAACTTGTTTTAGGAATTGCTCTTGGGACAGTTGTCGGGCAGCAGGAGAAGCATCTTCCCCACTGCTAGGATGCGTAGGCAGCACTGCTTAATAGCCTGAGGGGGCAGCGGGTCAGAGACCTAGTGACTAACTAGGATGTTTGTGCAGACCTTTTACAGCTCTCATGGTACATGTGAAATTCAGACAGCATAGACTGACTGCCCTGCAATCCAACAGACTTGGTAAAAGTGTAAAACAGCTGTCTCTAATGGCATGACTACAACATGCAGTTCAGCAAATGTGACTTGGGGCCTCATTACTGAGTCTCCACTTTTGACATTTATAGTTAAATGATGTTGTTGATTCCTGCAAGAGACGCTACAATTTCTCTAATTAAAGGAGGGGGAAAAAAAATCCAACCCAAAAAACAATCTTCTTGTTCCTTCCCAGATTGTTCCCATTTACTGCAAATAAGCATGAGTTCCTGCCTGGAAGCACTATCTGCAAACTGCAGTCAGATGTAAAAGAAGCCTAATCAAGCTTGGGAACCAGGCCTTAATTAGACTGCTTGGAAAACAGAGCAGAAGAGCAAATGAAAATTATTAACCATCACTCATGATTCCTGTTTCTAATTTTAAAGAGGAAATCATGCATTAATCAAACCCTAGCCCTAAGCTCAGAGACACGTTTTAGAAATATCCTGAAACAACAAGAGGAAATCTTTTCAGTGTTTAGAGAAAACAACTCCTGATCAGCTAGTATGTGTAGCACAATATATTTTGACATGAAATAAGCTATGTTTCAGTATGCTTAGCTTTTGCTGGGTCCAAGAAAAACAAAACCAGTACCAACTGAAATGAAGGCACATGACAACAATTGGGGTTAAGCCTGGGTTTTGTTAAAGGAAAACAGAAATATAGAGTATGTTGTTTTCATGGATAAAGAAAAGACGTGGAAGGGTAAGAGTAAGAGGAACAATGCAGTAACATCACTGCTATTGTGTGCTTTGGTCGTAGCAAAGAAACTCTTTGGCGCACATAAATGATATTTAATATAAATTATTTCTGATAAAAAATAACAAACAGGAGTACAACCTCTAAATATTACCCAGAGATCACTTAAGATTGTGTAATAGGATTTATCAGAACTTACTTCATAGTTTCTGTTATATTTGGACTATAAAGATAATTTTCTATTTTTTTGGCAAACTAATGTGAGCTTTCTGGCTGCAATTCAGAAACTAACGTTTTCTGGTGGAGTCAGATTGAAATCTTTAATTTTCTTGGAACTCTCCAGGAAGAGGAAAGAAAATGGGCTCTTGACCTATATTAAACATTGCACCCGTTCTTGTGGAAACATCACACTACAAAGAATGCTCACTTTTTTCAAACACAAATATCTAAGCTTCTCACTTTAAATTACAAACAATGCTTTCTAGAACATACCAGTTTTCCTCTTAGCTCTCCAAGCATTTACAAGTATTGCCTGTTTTGATTTCTAAAGCCAGCGGTTTCATGATCTGAAATTACATATCTAGAAATGTTAAGATGGCATGCATGCTTGTGTTGCTATTGTGACTCGCAGACCACAGTTATTGTTCTGTGAATAGATTAAAAAATACAAGCATTTTTTCATCTCTCATGCTATATGTGACATGCTTTAATAGAACTAAACAATGAAGTTCAGCAATCAAAGTTGGTAATTTGATAGAACATTAGGGTCTGGAGGAACGGGCACAGACAAGGTTTAGTAAGTACTGAATTTTAATGATGTTTTTGGCATGGGTTCTTCTAAAGTCTTGATGAGTAACCTCCACATTTCAGCCCTACAAAGAAAATGGTCTGAACAAAGTGAAGGTTTTGTACTCCAGTTTGGTGGCATCTCCCTGCATGGTATAATACAGAACAGAACTTTTTGGTTTTAATTGAAAAATTACACTAACTTTGTTTAGTTACTTTGGCTGAAGCTTCCATTATTTCTTTCTGACTCCTAATGTGCAGACCACTTGGGTGATGCCCTGGCTGCTAGAATTCAGTTGCAATGCTTCTACTAAATTAAATATGACAGGATTTCAACTCTTGATTTCAGTGGATGACTAAGGACAAGATAGAGCGTGTCTAGTCTAAAAATTGGTGCAGTTGCCTTGGAGGTGAAAGACGTAGGTTTAAATCCTCTTAGGCTGAACAAGGAGCTGAACCCAGATTTCCCATCTGTGGTGTGCGTGCTGTAAATGCCATACTGTTGTGCAAAAGTGTAGATGATAGGATTATAATGTTTTGTAACAAAGTGGCTGAGACTCTTATCCTTCATGCTAGATTCAAAGTTGCCTGTATGCATGTTCTTGCAGCACGTTAGTTTGGCCATGTCTTAGTTTAGGCTATGTTCAGCAGCAGAGCTCAGGTGGTAAGAAGGAGCATTGTAACCCAGAACAGCACCTTTCTTACAGTTTTAGGCTCCTGGAGGGTTTTCATTAAACACTGCTGTGCCTAGGGAGCTTTAATTACTTTATGGACACTGGAGAAAGCAACTTAACACAATTTGAAGCATTATATTATCTTTTTAATACCTGCAGTTCTTTCATTTTACCTGTACTAAATAAAGTGACCTATGTCAGTGCGCACTTACTGTCCTGCCTGCTGAAGAATTTGGTGAATTCTAATTTTGTATAGCTATTTGAGTTTTGCTATTTTTTTCACATGCTTTCACTGACAATCATCTTTGTGCAGTTTTTGAATTTTATTATTGCAGTGTAGCCTTTGTATCAAAGCAGTGACAGTACTACAACGGCAGAGTCTGCTGCTATCTGCCTTGTTTTCATAGTTATGGGAGTGTGCCCTGCCAAGTTTTCCTTTCAGGTTAATCAACTATTTTGGGGACTACCATGTGATTTCTTGTAATAATTATTTTTCCCTGCTTTCTTATCCTATACCTGCAGTTATTCATCAGAGCCGTACAGCTATCAACACTCACAACCCAGAAGTGGAAATGAGCCTGTCCCTGTTCGTTCTATATTTATGTACCAATGTTAACAGCCTGGTAGAAATCCAAATTTGATTTGATTTTGAGTGAGTTCCAGCACCATTTAACTGTTTATAGAGTAAATCTAGTTTCGGTTAGCTTACTTTGATTAAATTACGTACTTATGTGCCATAACGGTGTCTCAAATCTGCTCCCCCTCCCTCACCCCCCCCCCCCCCATCTTCTGTGTCATGGCTATCCTTTTTATTCTTTACACATTTGCTGCTGTTATTGTAACTATGTGCTTTTGGGTAGCAATCACAAAGTTCTAGGTGCTTTCCAAGCATTAAAAAGAAAAAAAAAAGCTGAGTTTCTTGGCTATTGTAATCGTGTCCTTGCAGGTCTATCTCAATGCACCCTCTGTGTGAAATATGCCCACAAACACGTGGCTTATTTGATTTATAGCTGCTTGTGTTTTTCCAAGTGACTTGACTGTTGAAGAACTCCAATGACTGCTCTGTTTGTGTATTTTAGCCAAAGCTGGCTCTAGCACTTAGGACTCTGCACACTGGAACAACTTATTCATAAGGTTTGGTTTTGCTTTACATCCATCTGTGATTTTAGTTCCCTTTGCTCCACTTTTTTGTCCTGCATTTGGTAACTCCAAACGCTGTGCCTGTTCTGTTGTTTTACCGATTTGGTAGCCTCCCCCTTGTAGATTCTCAGTGATTGAATAATGGTGTCACTTCAAAACAAAGCAGAGAGATATTTGTATGCTTCACTTATTCTTCTGGATTTTTGTTACTGTTCTCATTTGATGTCATTGTTGTGTTATGATGGAGGCTTGGCTGCAATTATAAGCACTAAAACAATTCTTGAAAAAAATTTCACAGTGATGCCAGACCCTAGAAGAGAGAGATAACAAGCACAGTCTGTGTTTCTAGGAGGATCTTAATCTGGAGCTCTGAGAACACTGCACAAACTGCCCATGAAACAGGTATAAATATGTGTTCCACAAATAGGACCTAGTTTCTCACACACAGGAGGAGCTTATCACTTCTTTTTTGTGGCTGCTTTACCAGACTTCTCAATATTTTGAGCTCTGTAAGGCTGCATTCACACTTCTTTTCTGTTGCATGGTGTGGTGCAGACTGAAGTCCTGATCCACCAATTATCCAGATCATCCTTTGATTCGAATTTGCTCTTGCTCCTACCTAGGCTGTGAGCATAGCTTTGCTTTGCAAGGAAACTGGGATGTGGAGATTGTACATATGCAGTCTGCAGCCTTGCTGCAGCTGTAGCATGTCACCTGACTTGGGGACTGGAAAGTGCTCATTGATAATCTTGATACAGCGCTTGTAACACACACTTGTACAGAAATGAAGCACAAGGCTTGATTGACGACACCATATAGGATGAGCTTTGGAAGATGACTGCTACATTTTTCTTAAGGGGAAATGACAATATGTATTTTGCAGCAGAGAAATGTATAAATACTTTCCGTGAGGTGAGAAGTATTCAAGGAGGCTGTATTAGCGTTGTAGGGGCATATAATTCTATCATGCATTTTGTTGTATTTGGGGATACAGGGCAGGGAGGAGACAATCCCCAGAATTTTGTCTTTATTATCTTACTGAGTGGAGCATGGTCTCTAATATGCTTTCCTGATGTTTAAGGTAAAGCTGTTTACCAAGCTGTAACTTGTCACTGAGGCTTTGTCTAAACGTGAAGTCAAAGAGAGCTGGGGATTGGTCCCCAGCCAGTGTGGATGGCTCGAGACTAGTTTCTCCTGGAGAAGATAAATCTTACAGGAAGCTACTCTGAATGGTCCAAAACAGATGTAGGAGCAAGGCAATAACGAAGTGATGTGGACAACCATGGGTCCAGTGTTTGAGGTTGCTCTCTGGCCTGGCTTTACTTAGTCATATAGATGTAGCCTTAGAAATCTGGGTCCATCCCTCACATCTCAAGCTGGACTTAGTTCTGCTATATGGAAGATAGGTTCCAGGCAGCTGATCTGCATAGAGTGCACAGGAGGTAGAGGGTTCAGAGATTTTTACAAATGTATTAGCAAAACCTCCAGAGCTGAGCATCAGGGCACTAACCTGAGATGTGCCAGGGTTAGCCTTGCTTCACTGCTGTGCTGCAGAATTCCTGCCTGACCTAGGAGAAAGCAGCTCCTGTGAAAAGGTTTTGCCCATCAGTAAAATGACTACTGCAGTACTCCTCTATCAGACAGTGGTATGAGGTGCTGCCATGCTTTGGGAACAGGGATCCTACAAATTCCTTAAGTAGGTGGACATACCAGCGTTAGAGACTCCTGCAGCAGGGAGATTTCCAGAGCTGATTCAGAGCATCTCTGCGGTCTAGAAGGCAGGGCTACTTCAGAGTCCAGAGCCAAGCTGATTCTTAGAAGCAAGATTTCGGCAATAAGGAGATGACCTCATTAAAAGAAATGGAGGAGGAGGTACTTCATATACGAACCTTCTTTCTCTTTGTTTCAGAATGAAGGAAACTTTTGTGGTGTTCAAGTACACTCCTTTTCCTACTTACCTGCCAGGGATATATTGCCATCTTACTTTGGTTTTAACTTCCACTTATAAATCATTGTAAAACAAGACAGAACCAGCAGATAGCACAAAGTGTAATAAAGTAATTCAGAACTTGATTACAAAATGAATGGAAGAATTTATGAGAAAGAATGCTGGAAACTCCATTTCAGCATTTACACACACGGAAAGGAATGATCTTTTTTTTCTCTCTGCTCCTCCCGTGCATTATGCATTTTCCTGTGTCTCTAAAAAGTGCTTGACATTGATGAAGCTTCAGTTGATGAAGGTCTTTGCAAACCAATAAATAGAAGTGCTTAAAGGATAGCCTTGCATATGGCAACCTGCATTTCTGGTGTTGACTGCTCTGCTGCAGGGGCTGCTACTGCTGTTTCAGTGATGATACTGATGGGCCCGTTAAGCAGACTGGCTTTGATCTAGCTTTTATGTTCCTTTACCATAATACAAGTCGACTTTATTGGACCAATTAAAATTGCAGTCTTCCCTTGTTATCTCCACAGGGTAGAGCAGAGATGCAGCAAGCTTAAGCATTTTCATTTATACTGGGTTTTTGAATTCTTGTTTTATGTTTCAAACCTGAGTTTATAAAGTGCAATTTACTATTGACCTTGCCTGATATTTGTGTAATAAATATTTTAAGACCAAGGATTAAAAAAGTATTAGTCAGAGATAGTCATGTTACTTAAAGCTCTGTTTGCAACACTGATTACAAATGTATTTTAATTGGTCAAATTTCAATAAAATTCTATTTTTTTTTATAATTGCTTACAGTATTTTGCTAAAATGGAGTTTTGCTCCATGTAGTCCATGTAGAAAGGACTACATTTGCAAATATAACATTTAGAGAAGATCAAAGTGAAGATAAGATCAGAGGTGATTTCATAAGCGTCTTTAAGACATAAAAGGGGTGATCTTGACATCTTTCCTAAGCCAGAATTACATTGCTCCTCATGTATAATCAACTACATCAGATTAATTATCTACTGGTAGTTAATATTATTTTTGTGTTCATATTATTTTCAACCATATCAGCTCATGCTGCTATTCTACCAAGCAGAGGCTAGTGCTGGTGCAAATGAAGTGCCTGAACTGCTCCCCATTTTGGGGGGCAGCATAATCTCAGGTGGGCTTTTAAGCAGCTTTTGCAATAGCACATCTTCAGATGTGTTCTTGAGTATGAGCATCAGTCCTTATGAAATTCTCACTGACATTAGTGAAAGCAGTCCTGGTTTCTAATTACAGATTTAAAGTACAAACGTAAAAATCTACTTGGTTTACTGATGTTAGGTAAAAATGAGTGTATCCTTTTATTATTGCTCCCATATTACTAAAGCTTCATCTGCAGAGGAAGAAATGGCCCAGTCAAGGACATTTAACACAAAAGAGCTGTGTTTGTTAAATATGGTGTTATAACTGCACCGAGACAGTTGCTTTTGATGCTTTACAGGAAACTTTTTATTTCTTAAAGTGAATGTCCCTCATCAATCTGTATGTGCATGAACCTAAATATTACCTCTCTTTTGCCTGCCTCTAAGTATTTCTCAAGGAATACTAGTCATTGCATGTTACAATTACAAGGTACTGGTAAATTAAGCAGGAACAAGGAATTTTACTAGGCACTGGAACTCGACTGTTTATTCTTTTACATTGTTATAGCATTCCCTCTCATGGTTTTGGCCAGGGCACCTCTCAATGTGCCAGTCATTTCCCAGGCTTAGGGATGGGTATTCACACAGATTAGGGACCATGTCCAATTGGCAGCCCGATTGTGGCCATGATGTTTCAGAGAGCAGGATAATTCAACAGACCTGAGCAGTTCCACACTGGTGGACCTCAGAGCTAGAGAACATTTTGGCACACATTGAATTATTGGTAGAGATGTGGGAGCTGACCAAATAGTCATGTTCTAGTCTGTCAGGACACTCTGCTCTAGACTTGTATCAGGCTGATGGTTTTAGGTCCTAGGAAGCAGTGAGTTTATTGGAATAACAAACCCGCTGGAGGAGGGATTTTAATGTAAGATGGTGATAAGAAGCTTCCCTATCTGAAAGGATGGCTTTATATAATGGGAGGATCAGAAAAGCTGGATGAGTTAGTTCTGACAGATTCTATGTTGCATTATCATTCTGAAATACTTAAAGGAAATACAGATGCAAAGAAGTAAGTCTGTTCGCCGAAACAAAGAACAGGGTGGGATGTGGTTTGGGTTTGGGGGGGGGGGGGGGGGCAGGGTTGTTTGTTTGGTTTTGTTTTTTTTCCTCCTGGAGGAACTCTGAAGGAACTACTCAGTAAGTTCTGTCCGTAAGTATGCGATACATTTCAGCATAGTAAAAATCATAAGTTGCCTGCCTTATTTGCAACAGCAAAAATCCACATTGACTGTAGACAATATTTTAAGAACAATTGAAGTTTTTCTTATTTCTGGATCCAAAACTTCTTGCAGTTTTTTATTGTGCTATGCAATCATAGGCCTGCCACCTTTTAACATAGCCCGTTTGCTAACCATTGTATGTGACTATAGCCCTTCCTCCATGTATACTACCCTCCCTTGTTTACTGCAAAAGGGTGGGTTTGTTTTTGCTAAATTGACTAGGAAATACTGAGGAAGGAAGTTTTCAATGCTTTTTAATTGACTAAAAAGCAGCCTAGTGTAGGCCAGAAACTCTTAATCTTTTCATCTTGTCATCTTTGCCTTTAAATTTGCAACAACAGCATCAACTGCTGGCATACTAATTCCTATTCTTTTTCTGTAGAAAAATCAGATATTTTCCTTACAGCTAATTTTCAGAGAAGCTGGACTTGTGTGAAATTTGCAGAAAGTCAAAATAGAATGGCCCTAAAAACAAAGGTTACCTAATATTTACTTGTTAGATATATTATAGGCCTGTATATTTCAGTTCATTTTGCTTATTACAAGTACTTCAAGACACATATCAGACTGGTAGGCAATGAACAGTTATCAAAGCTCATGTTGGAGAAATAAGAGAGGAAGGCTGTGTCAATGCATCTTAAAAAAGACTTGTGCAGTCTGTATCTCAATAGTATAATTTTTATTCTCCAAAACCAAGAACTATAATTTCAGAATGACTACTAATCTAAACTGTGTTCATTATGCCAAAGCTTTATACAAATTCAAGTTAGACTTCATCAAGTTAGAAGACATCTCTCAGGAAACTGACATTCATTACCTGCATGCACCAAGAGCATGGCCCAGTACTGTTCATTTTCTTCTGTGAAAAGATTTCCTTGATTAGAATTTAGTGTGGGAGCAATAGTCTGAAAACCAGAAAAAGGATTTTTGCAAACAAGATGGTTTCTCTAGATCATAATTTGTATGTGATCCATGCTGATAATACATACTGATGGTCATCTGGTTTTCTTTTATACATTTATATTCCTTTTCTCTGTCTTAATAAGTCCTCTATGAAAATAAACCTATATGCAGTCTAGATTCCATGCTACACTTCAAAGAGTTCTATTTTAAACGTTCAAGAAAGAAAGGCATATTTTTACTGTAAATGCCAGTGCAATGAAGCATCAGTGTATGTGCCTGTTGGGTGACACCACAGGTAGGACTAGCCTCACTAGCTTTAGCCATCTCAGTGTCTCTGATTCTGGAGGAAACACCTCCTGGAGGAGGTCAAGAGATTCCATTGAATGAAGAGCTTGACTGAGTGAAGCACGGTCTGACTATACTTGTCTGCTTTTAGCAAACCATAAGATTTGGCCAGTAGATTGGCCCACTATAAACATTTCCCAGAACTCTGGCTTCATCCAATTGGATTTATACTCCAATAATAAGGAAATAAAAGAATAACAGAGCCTCAAGGCACAGCTTTTGATAGGTATGTAACAAGGTGCAACTAAGACCATCATTTATCCCATCTACAAAGTTGTCTGATGCAGTAATAAAGACATATATCAAGAAGTCATTTGTAGGCTGTTTGTGTTCATGTACATTCTATACTGTGGAACAGTATTGCCTGGAAGTAGGAGGAAAGAATCACTCTAGAATTTGGTTGAATATCAAGGATAAGATTAATCAGCTGTAATAACACTGCTGTTTAGATAACAAGAACTTCTTCCAAGGTTGTGAAATACTTGTGTAGCTCAGCAGCTGGAGAATATCTTCAGATGCTTCCACACTATTTATATACTCTGTTTGTAGAAGACAACTTAATTTTCTTTGTCACTGGAAGCTTTCTAGAGAGATTAAGGTGATCTTGATATCACTGCCTCTTTCAGAGAGATCAAGATGTTAGGGAACTTATCTGCAAGTCATAAATGTTATTCCTTTCTGTGCTCAAATGTTCATGCACATTTATAGCCAACAGTTAAGTTAAAAATTTAAAAAGAACAAAAGAAATGTGCCCTTGAAACACAAGAAAATGCAAAATCTAAATTAAAAAATAACAGCTTTTTATATGCCTAGGTATAGTTTTTAATGAGTGTCATACATAGGGAATAAGAAGGTACCAGGATGATAGCACTACATCAACACACACTACAACAATTTTTATTCTGTTAGGTTCACTAAACAAAGTTTTTTCTGCCTGTATTGAAAACCTGAAATGAAGCTTCAGTATGTCTTGCTAATTGAAGATGAATAAATGCCTAATAAGCAAACTGTGCTACCCACTAATTTTATTTTTGTTCTTCCATAAATTTACAAGTCCAACTTAAATATTATTCATCTTGATTTGTTAGGTTTAAAGTAAAGGTTGAACTTATTCTGGAACCTGGCAAACAGTCATCGAGGGCCAGCTGCTCCTTAAGGGATACAGGAGCAGAGGGGGATAGTACAATCAGCCAGTGCCCAGACCCATGTTACAGCAAGGCAAGCAGGACAGACTTAGAGACAGTGGCCAGGTCCAACAAAGAGTCTGGATCATGAGGCAGCATCATGGTGATGAGACAGGTCTGAGGTCAAACCGAAAGTCAAGCCAGAATTTTTTTCCATATGTTCACCAAATATCATCATTGTCATCATTATAGTTACCCCTGCACTTCTTTGAGATGATGTCAGTGTTGCGTTAGGTAGGAAGACCCTCTACTCTTTGCTCTAAACCTATGGTTTCAATTAAAAATGCACAGAGAATCTGTGGGAAGCAGGGAATAGGATTCTGCCCCTTTTCAGAACTGTGAAGTGGAAGTATGATCATGTGAATTATCTGTTGTCACCCTTGGAGACTGAGGTTCTGGAGTCAATGTTCAATTCTTCACTGCAGTTACCCTTCCTGTTACCCTTCCTGGGGTGGAAACTTTCCTTTTTTTTTTTTTTTTTTTTTTTAAGAGCCATCTTGGGGGAAAAGTTTTACTGAATAGCTGATTCTGGATTGTTAGTATTCCTTTACTGGCTGGGAGTAGAGGGAATGAAAAAGTCTAGTCAGCATCTTCAGCTTCCAAGGCAAATTAGTGGGACAACAAGGATTAGAAGGCAGAAACCTCCTTCCATGTGTGTGGTTACTCTTCTAGCTAACAATGTTTTCAAAAAGAAGTTAATCTTATTCTGGAGAGTTCAGAATATTAAGTAGAGTTTTATGTGTGGAATAAATACAACTTCATTTTTCTACTACTTCGCTAGTCTTCAAGTGCAGTGTTGTCATTTCAGATTTCCTGTGCCATGGGATGTATCATGCTGTGATATGTTGTCATGAGGCCTTTATATAAACCCAACATTTTCAAAACTATGGAATTTTAAGCTCATGTAGCAAAATTCTAAGAATTACACAGTTTGATTTAGATTAATATTATATACAATATCATACTCTCAGACCAAAACTAAAATGATTAATATATTTTAACTAACCTATTATGCAGCTCAGGAGATGAACATTAACAAACATTCTATTAATTTTGTTTAAAGATACCTGCTTCATTACATTTAAAAAAAAAAAAAAGCCTTTAAGAAATAGAAAGCAAAATAAACGGGAGCTCTATTTTCCTCATCTTTCGTATACCCTAACAGAATTACATTAAAAAAAATTTGGGGAGGCTTGATTGTGGGATTCTGTGATTTGTAAAACTGCAGTCAGTACATTTAGTATTGGTGATCCAGCTGGAAAAATTTAACAGGCATCATAAAGAAGATAAATAAGAAAGCTCCTTCTTGAATGGAAAGAGTACGAAGAAACTATGAACTTTCTTTCCAGAATATAGTCATGTCACAAAGTCCTTGACTGATTCAGCACAATAATTACAATATGAAAAAGATATTTGTAAATTGTTTTATGTTATTAGTTATTTCTGATACTTCTCCATTGCTCATGTTTGGTGAAATGGGGAAGCTTCTAAAATACCAAGCTGCTAAGTGTACCATACCATGCATGGCAAGGCATTGTCCCCTCCATTAACGGCATTTTCACAGAAGTGCCATGAAGACAGCAGTACATAGTATATTTCTGACAGATTTTTATTTTATCTCTTCCTTCTCTCCTCCTTAGTGAGGCAATGGAAGAAATGTTTGAAAGTGAAAGATAACAGGAATTAAATTAAAAACCTTGAAAGCTAGGACAGTGGGGAAATTTTCTGTGAACAGAGTACTAAATAATCAAATTTGAATAACAAAATAAGAAGTCTTCAAAATAACTGGGAAGCTCAAAAGAGATTCTTACAGTCACTCTCCAGAGAGTAAACTTCTCCAAATCTGTAGTTAGCTCTTTTCCATTTAATTCATTCCTACAGATCGTATCCTTAAAATAAGAAACATGGACCATGAGGAAGTTATCAGTGTAGGGTGCAGATGTAATTTTATCTCTCTAGGTGTTTGTTGTACCATTCTTGTGTTCATAACATCTGTGACTTTCCTAACAAACTTGAGTACTCACAAGATAGTAAGGCACATTGAAGATGTACTGGTTAAACTAGTAATTATTGTAATTTTTATTGTAATAGTGGCTAGAAGCTCTTATCAGTGATAGGATTGGCACTGATGTAGGTAAAAATCTTAGCTCACACCACACAGTCATTTGGCTTCCTTACCATTATTGTGATGAGGTGTGAAGAGGCACTACGTGATTGTTTGGTTTATGGGTGTGTGATGTAAAATAAATGTATTAAGTGTGTTAATTCATAATGCATTTTTTATTTCCCTCTCATCATGCTATTGTGTGAAGAGGGAAATGTAATAGTAGAAGCAGAAGGGTAGCAAAAGAAAAGCAGAATGAATGGCAATCTTTCCACTGGCTGCAGTGGATTTTGGAATAGGCCCTGTACATAAGGACTACAGCTATATAAGTAAATTGAGCAATGCCCTGGAACTTAGTGCTGGAACTGGATCGTTTGTGTTGTTACACTATCAGAAGGGTCAGTGGAATGGCTTTGGCCCTGGTCCACTTTTATTCTCCCATAAAACTTCTGGGTATGATTCAGATACCAGCATCATCAGTGGTTGTTCACAGTAAGCAGTTTGAAAGTGACCACTCTGTTTTGGAGAGTAAGAGAGTTTAATAATATGGATGTAGAACATGCTGTTCCAGTTAGGCCCAATGCCAGAGAACAGTCCTCGGCTTGTTTGATTTACTGGTATAGATGTAGTTAAACTGGAGACGTACTACAAAGGCAAAGGCAGAAAGAAGATAGGGCAAATAGGTAAGCAACAAAATAAAAGGTAAACACAACTCAAAGGCAGAGTCAGCTTCTCTGTCCCATGTAGGGTGGGTTGTAAGGAGCTGACAGGGGAAAAGCTACTAGGCTTCCCCTGTCTCCACTTAGTATCCCCAACTCTTTGGCAAATCAATCAATTTGCTAGGTTATTTGGCATTTCTTCCACTCACAGGCCAAAAGTATGGGGAGAGATGTCATTCCTAGGGGGAGAGTGAAGGTCTACAGTCTAGGAGGCACAATTAAAATTTTAGCATTGGAAAATCTTTTTTGTCGCTTCTACCAAAATCATATGCTGCAAAAAACCTCATAAAACAAAAATAATTCTCCCAAAATTGTAACAAGATGAGTTAGTGTTGTATGAGAGAAGAGGGACAGGAGAAATCTCAGTTTCTGTACTGAAAACTGCAGTCCCTGGCTGTATATGCTATTCCTTTCCTCTTCAAAAAAGAAGAAGAAGTACTATGTTATGTTGTAGGTCTTATCTGTTCTCTTTTCCCACACATCATGCTCCTTGCTCTTCCAGTACCTCAGAAGAAAATCTAACTTATCTTATACTCACTTGCCTGTTTGTTTTCGTTTGTTTTTTTTTTTTTTTCCTCAAACCAATCTCTCAAATGTTTAGTGATGGAACTATTTGGAGACATTGCAGAAACACTACTCAGATTAGATAAATAACAGAAAAACTTCAAGAGATGCTGTGCACTTTCTATAGAGATGAAAAGGGGAGAAGAGAGTAAAGACAACTGGTTGGTCAACCGATAAGACAAAATAATCTTAACATTAAGAAACAGTTAGTCCCTTAAAGAAGGAACTAGTAGCCATAGTTCTTGAATACAGTATGATGTGATAGTTTGCCAAAACCATATAAAGACTTTTATAAAATATTTTGGCTTATTTCTACCTACTTATCATTTACACACCTACTTAAACCTATCTATCTCAAATAGTATGCAGTTTGCAACCATCTTTGATACCACTTAAACTGGATTTGGTGAGAATTGGATCAGATACAAAAGGGGACACTTTTAAAGGAGCAAAACCAATTAATTTAGGACCTTGAACATAATTAAATAAATATTCTATTCTATTCCTCATGTTTTGAAGTTGTGAAATGCATTTATTCTGCAAAGAAAAAGTGCTAATACATCACTGATATTAAGGCTTGCAAAAATATATTTTAACTGCAGAAACAAATCTTTCTATAACTTATTTCACTGACATTTCTCAAAATTCTTAGCTTAGCTCTTAACAATGGCATAATATTGGTCTATTGGAAGGGAAGGGTTTCTCAAAGAAACATTCTTCACACACCCCTGCAAAAGCACTACATGTTTTTTTCTCTAGTCTCATGTAAGACAGCAGGGGGTTTATGCATTTTCCTGGGATCTTAATTTTTAATTCTGGGACAGCTACAAAGCATTTTCTAAAGCCAGTCTTTCCTATCTGCGTATATTTTTTTGTTGCTAGTAAGTAACAGTCCTCAGAACAGCTTTATGGAATTACAGGCTGTGAGGCAAACATTTTGCATGTCAAGAGCAAATTTGCAACAGACTTCAAGGAAGTCAGGAGCCACCATGCAACAGAATTTCATAAGACTCAACTGACTTCCACCGGAATCAATGGAAGGCTTTCCTTTGACTTCAATGGGAGTTGGAACAGATGCAGAAGGGGCACTTTATAAGGAGAGAAAACTAGTTCATTTAGGAGTTTTGAACATAATTAAAGAAATATTCCATTATTCACATATACGAATGCTAACTTGTTGTACCATGTATTTCATGATTAACAATGGTTGGATAGTATCCAAATGAAAATTCTGGCTACTTCTGGCTATCTGGCTTAAATGCAATGAAACATAATGTGCCAGATTCTTGCAATACCATATGTGTATGCCAAGGATGATCTTTCTACATCATATGCAGTTATTTTACATGGGTTGAGTTTAGGAGGGAGGGGATTCATTAAAGACAGTCCACACTGCTATTAGGAAATATTTTTATCATACAATGGTGTCAGTGTAATATGTTCAGCAAAAAAAACCTGACACTGATTATAAGGACTTACGAACATTGCTTCATGCATTGCCTAAACTTGCACAAGAATAGCTTCTTCCATAGCCAGAATACTTGAAGACATACTCTGAGCAGAACCATACTGCCCTCTGTCCCACAAATACTTGGAAACAGATGTGCAACCACATGTAACATTGTGTTAGTCCTATGTAGTTCCACTAAAACTACTATATTTTCTTCTCTGTGCTTTAGTCAAAAGTCTTCTCCTCTTCCATGTGTATGGTTCTCTAATATGCCAGTGTATCACTGTGCCAGTGATAAAACTGTTTTCAGTTACATGCAGCCATATTTCAGATATTTTACTTTAAGGGTCCATCAAAGATATTGTTTCTAGACTGGCTGGCTGAGTCATGCTGTCACTGTCTCTACCTCCTCTAACTCTTACTCTTCAATAAGAGTGTCTCACAGTCTTGTCTCCCTAATCTTCCTTCTCTCTCTTAGTATGTGGAAATAGATTTTTTCTCCCATTGGCTGCAACACTACAGTTCTCCCTGTATTAATTACATTTGCAAGCAAGCATTTCTATAATTTTTTCCCCTGCTGCCCTTTATAGTTGGAAAGTGCTCTCCTCAATCACCTGCAAAGCTGTATCACCTTGCTTCAAATCCTTATTAAAACTTTCTTATTCTGATTTTTTTTTTTTTTAAATGAGATAAAGAAACAGGCTTCTGGAAGATTGTGGCTGCCTGAGTGCAAAGGGAGGGCTTTGTTATGGAAGTACAAAACAAGTACTACTTTCTTTTTTAGGCAACCTAAAGCCTAGTGGGTTAATATGCGTACTGAAGATTGAGGTCCATACTTTTTGCTTCCTTCCTGGACATAGTAGACCAACTGTAATGACAAGTGACAGTCAACAAACATTAATGTAAGAAAGAAGGAGAGCTCATAAAGAGAAAGCAAGGTACACATTTGGTTCCGATGTATTTGCTCGCATCTCTTCAGAAGCTGCATTTCCTTCCCAGCTGATCATATTGCTCATATTGCTAATCTCAGTGTTCACATTTGCCATTGTACTGCAAGAGAAATAATTCTTTTTAATCGCTGATGAAATAAGAACTATATTTACTTGTCTTTTCATACCGACAGGATTAAACCATTAAGCCAATGCTTAAAAACCTCCAGAAAAGAAAAAACCCTTAAGAATTTTGTTCTCAAGCTTAATTCGGGATGATATCAGGATTTAATACCCTAATTGCAATCTAACAAGGGATGTTTTTGCAGTTACCTCAATGTTTGCAAGGCTGTGACTCATGAACAAATTACTTTCATGCTTGGGTTACATTTACACAAGCCAGCGTGTGAATTTTACATGCAGATCAACAAGATGGGACAGATTTAGGTGTGGGCATATTTATACAAGGGATTTGAATATGGGCATGGAAGAGCGGAAAGCAAAAGATCTGGATTGGTACATTTGCTACTTCAAGCAGAAATTCCTCACAATCTTATTGATGAAACTTTAAAAAGACTAATTTCATACAGGGCATTAAGTAGGATTTTGGCAGAGAGTTTGCAGTAGAAGAATCTGAAAGCCAGTGACATCCCAAATCCTTAACTAAATATGGATTGATGCCACATGTCAATCCTTCACTTACAGCAAATGATGTGGACCTCATCTGAAAGATGGCAACCAGCCACATTAGACTCTCCAGTAGAATACATAATGCCACTGAGCTTCAGATGCTAAAGGGAAACTACATGCATGCAGTTCAAATAAAAATAAAACACAGCACATTGTACAGTGTCTCCTACTAATATAAAACGTGTGCACAATCTGGCATACTGACGTACCTCACAGGAGGGAGGTGGCACTTAGTTTCATGCTGAAAATTCATTGCTTAGAAGGTGAGGCGTGGGCGCAGAACTTTGGTAACTGGGAAAGAAAGTATTGCTAAAGGATATGCAGACAAGGAAACACCCTAACTAAGAACATTTAGAAGAAAAGAAGGCTAGGCAAAGATTCAGTCAAGTTATCATGTCTACCTCAGACTTTCTTGCATCTCCCCAGACTTTTTCTTCAGTGTTTACTCAGTTTATTCAAAAAGTTAACCTTTAAGAGGAGAAAGAGATCAACATCTATGTCTTAAATAAGAGTAAAAGGATTATCTAAGATCAGAAATCACTCATATCAGTACAAATTTGGATATTAAGAATGTAATTTGTATGATGGACTATTTTTAAAAGAAACTATTCTTTTTTTCCTCTTAGTAACTCCTTCACATTTCATGTCAGAAATAGCTTGTAAACTGAAGAAAAATGGAATAATCCAAGAGTTCACCTTGCATTTCATCTTCCATATTATGACAAAAAGGTTGAGACTGTGCAATCTGTTGTTAGTGAATATCTTAAGAACCCTGGCTTGTGATCACAGTTGCTAATAGAAACACAAGTATTCTTTATGATTTGCAAGGAATGGCTATGTAGCTGAGGAGAGAAACTGTGGAATTATTTAAAAATCAATTCTTCTGCAAGAGCGAAACCAAAAGAACAATCCTGCCCTCCATCTCACATTGTTCAATGTATAGCTTGTTTTTTGTGTCATCTTCCAATTTGAAAAATTTGTCTTTGGATGTAATTTTTTGCTTCTGGTTTTGACAGAACTGCAAAAAAAAAAACCTACTACACATTCTGTGTAATTTTAGTAGGTCTCTACACTAAACTGTTCATCACCAACCTAAACGTTGTTCCTTGCCCACGGTTCTCTGCTAGATATTCCAAACTGGCAGTTTTTTCGTTGTTCCTTGCCCATGGTTCTCTGCTAGATATTCCAAACTGGCAGTCTTTTGTTCAAGACTTGAATGTCAACATTCACTTTCCTAAGTTCATTGTATATTTTTCATGGCTTCTGGAGAAGAAGAATGATGTTTCCCTGTTTTTTTGGAGGGCCTTCCCTGTTTGGGTTGACTTCAACTGCATTTGCAAATAGCTAAAACATTAAGGTAAAATCTTGGAAAATGCATTAAAACTGAATGGAATGTGGCAGAACACATTTCCATGTCAGCATTTTTTTTCTTCTTTTTCTACAGTGCTCCATAGGATAGCTGACAAGGTCTAGACCAATCTAGAAAAGCAAGACAACGGTAGAGGAATATACATCTCTGGAAATGTTGCAGTTAAGTTAGTTGTCATGCAATCTTGTATATAACCCAGATATCAAAATGAGTAGAATTTCTCTGATCAGTCTCCTAAAAATTGCAGCAACATATGAGCAAGAGAAACTTTCTGGGTCAGAGAGTCAAGTCCCTTGCACTACATCATATAATCTCTTTCATAAAGTTAATACATCCCTTATAGTGCAGATGTTCCTGCTGGGAAGAATATAGTAAAGTGTATGCAGGTTTTGTACGCTTTCTTTGTTTAAAAAGAGTTTCTTAATCAACACACTAACACGTAGTCATGGAGAAGACTTCTTTAGTAGAATAATGATATGCTAGTAAACTTTAATCAGAGGAAGTCATCAATGTCTGAAATAAAGCTCAGTGCCTATTTTATCTGCATATTTTCTCTAAAAATCCTTGCTAATTCAGAGGGGAATTGGTTTTGGTGGGAAATTGCTTTCACCTGAACTTCTGAAAACAAAAAGGGATCATAGTGCTTTAAAAAAGTGATGGCCTCAAATAATTTGGGCATGACTGAGCCAAAATGTCTCTACAGACATTTTTAACAACCTTCTGTCTGTTTGTGGTATATTGTGAAATCGTCTAATACACCTTCAGCTTGTTTAGGAGTTTTTCCCTTACCCAAGACTTGATCAAGAATGTCTTCTCTAATCTTGTAGGGAAAAACAACATGTGCTGTTCAGTATCAACCATTTTGACTATCAGAGGAACTTGAGTGACATCTTCGAAAGGAGTAGTAAGGAAGCCTTGTTTGTAAATCAGTAGGAGCATGTGCAAGCATGTTTCTCTGTCCATGCGTATGCCAATGCACATGACAGAAAGAGAGAGAAGGGTAGGAAAGGAGAAGGGGGAGCAGATGAGAGCTTCTAAAAGGGCATGAGCCAGCATCTTCTGAAGGCTGAGAGAGGAAATAATGAATTCTGAAAGTTGGGTTTTTTTAAGCTATGCTTACTGGAAGAGTGCTGGTGTAGTTTTATCTGGGACTCTGTATGCTAATACCAGAATGTGCAATGGTATTTTAGTCTGGTCTTAATGGATAGCTGACTTTTACAGTACCCATAAATAGTTTATGATATACAGAAATAGCCTGGAAGAAGAAAGTCCTGTTAATGTACTAGCTTCGCTTGAAAAGAGTTACAAACAACACAAATCCTACTGAACTGATTTATCTCCTTTCAGTTGAATTTAGACAACATAGTCTAGCCCTGTTGAGGATTGTGTTTCTGGCTGGTAAGTGGGTTTTACTCCAGCTCTTCAAGTACCAGGATAGTCCCCCTTCCTGTTTGTCTCCATTACAGCAATCATATCAGACATGGATTTGCCATTATTTGTAAATCACGAAGGAGCTTTGGCTTAGGGCAGAAGTCTGGTTTGCTGAAATTTTAGACAGACTTAAAGCAAGTGTGTTAGTGTAATAAAACATTTCTCATGAACTTATGAACCTGTAGCTCTTACTGATTTGTCTCTCATGGTTTACTGTAAAAATGGTATGTATACTTTCTTCACTAAGTATCTGTCAAAATGATACATAGCTTTTGCATAAAATATATCTCCGGATGCATCCAAATATGAGATATGTCTGAGAAGGCAAGGAACATGCAAAAAAGGAGAAAATTTATCTACATGCTTTAAATAGCATTTCTGAATGCCATTTATCCATCTTTTTAATGACACAAAACAGTGTTGTTTAGTTCAAGGCCTCTGTCGTCAATAAAAATCATATAACTTCACTAGCTTTTGAGCAGCAAGTTTTTCCAGTCACTCCAAGCAGGTTGCAATAAAGTCTTTGTGACATACTGTCATGGAGTTTTCAATGTGCTACATTTTTAACAGAAAAGCATTTTCAGAAATCACAAAGAAATTCAAGTAAATTATGACTTCTCTCTAATGCAGCTTCCAAACTTCAATGTTAGGTTCCCAAATGACATGAGCACAATTGCAGAGGACTCCGAGAAAATAAATTTTTAATGAATACTTTTTAAAATTTGTTGGAAGAGGCCTCATTTCAGTAAAACACTGAAACAGTTATTAAGTATCGTTAAAGTAGAGAGGATCTAAACATGAACTTAAGTGGTTTGCTAAGGGGATAGCTTCTGATCTGGGCCATTAATAAAGACATAGTTCTTTAAATAATAATACTGTGAATTTAATATTCAGTATTCTGAACAAAGAACATAAGCTTTTTGGTAGAACGAGGAACTTTTTCTATTAAAGGAAGATCTTTTTTTCCACAGGGTTAATAGATTGACCATGGATTATAATATTTTAACAGATAGATTGAAAAAAAATCTTAGAAATTCCTTAAAGAGTTTTTAAGAAAATAATAATCTTCAACTTTCTGTTGGTCTAAACCATTAAAAGTAGCAGTCCTGGTACAAAGATAGCTTGGTTTTATAGGAAGGACATGCGAACAGTGACCATATGTTTCTAAAGACATTTTAAAATGCCCTAAAGACATTTTGAAATGCCTTAAACACATTGTATAAACAAAATACTTGGTGGAGAAAGATTTCTATTGTCATTTTTGTAGAATGCTGTGCCTAATTCATTCTTGAGTGATGTGACCATCTGAAACTCATTCTGTCTTTTGCTTCAGTATTTTCTCCTTCCAAATCCAATATCCTTTAGGTCCCCATTTCTGACTTTCTCCTTCCTGTCTCCACCTTCAGAAGACAAATATCACTGGCCAAAAAGCATTTCTTGTGACATATCCTTATCTCAGTGTTTGCAGCCTAAGCATAATAAACCTGATGCATCTTTGAGATGTTAAAACTCCCCAGGACCCACATGCCTAGTATGTGTTGTAATTCTTGAGGCCATGCAGGTTGATCTGGCACAAAAAGTGCCAAGTTCTTCCAGACGTTAAGCATCTTGTTCCCTGCTACTACTCCTGTTCGATTGACAGCAATGTGGAAATCTGGAAAAACGACTCAGTTCTATGTTTTTGCTTGGAGAAAGAAATCATGTCCTGGTACAAACAGACATAGGGTACTACTTCCTGGTGTGAGGGAGAATACAGATTGGGCTAGAGCTTCCTACATCAACTTTGCTTCCTACCTCACTTTTTGATAAACACAATCCCATGCCAATAAGAAACTGTATCCTTAAAGTGAGAAAAGAATAATGAGGAGGAAGAAACCAAAATATCTTTATTTTATGTATGTTATTGTTTTGTTTGTTTAAACCGAGAGAAAGGTATCATATGTTCTTTTGCTATCCACAAATTTGAAGAAGTATTTCCAAGGAAAAATATCTTGCTTACTGAACAGGATATGAAGTAAGACCACATCTGTCAAAAGTCTCAGTTGAAATAAGCAAGTTGCATGATTGTCTGCAGAATAACAACGAACTTTCTTCTTTGACTGTGCCAAGAGTTTACCCTGTTTTGCCAGGTAGCCAAGAGGTGTCAACCCTGAAGGACATGTAAATTTGATAACAGCTCTTGTTACTCAGTTTTAACTGTTCAGTCAAATACTAACTGAAATATACTGTGTTGCTATGTGCTTTTAAAAAAAAGCATGTGGGAATTGCTAGGTCCTACTTTTTGTGGCACAATTTAATGGCCAGATTAAATGATCTCTATATTATATTCTTTCTCTAAAATATGCTAAATCAGTTAATGTAATATTTCTTTGTATTATGTAGAAGAGTGATAACATGAATCATCCATCCTCTAGGTTTGCTATTTGTTTGATCACCTCTTGTTTAGTATAGTTAATATTTTAGAAAAAGAGAAAAAGAAGAGAAAGAAAGAGAAAAAGAGGTCCTCCTTTTCTAAGTGTGCAGTAAGTGCTCTAAAGATAAGAATGATCCTCTTGCAAGACCAATTTAAGTAGCAGTTGAGCCAGAGTCACTGTTCTTACTTCCTTGTTCTTGAGTTTCTGTTAGTTTATTCCCCCTTTTACTAGGTGACAGAAGAATTGGATGGCACCTGCCTTAGGTACTTTCACTGTTGTTATCTCTGTAGTCAGAGACTCTTGTATTTACACATGCTTGAGGGCGCACCCTTCAAAGCTGTCTAATCTGCTTCTACAGAGCATGGCTGAATTTCTTCCTGACCATATCTGCAGAGTTTAAAATTACAGGATGGGTTTAAAGTAGGTGTAACTACCTATACATTATTTTAGGCACCTCTTATCTTTTAAATGACTATCAATAAATCCCAAACCAATTAAGTGCCATGTCAGCTTTTCCTAACTCTACACAAGTTTAGTGGGGAGGAACAAGTGATACTTTCTAGCTCTTTGTAGAGAAATATCAAGAGATTCAGCACACTGTTCGCTGCCAGGATAACTGCCTCAACTATCACTTTTTGCTTAAGTCTGTTATGTATCGAGTAAATATTAATGCTCTTTGCTACAAGAATGGAGGGCCCTGACAGAAAGTCAAGCGGCAAGACTTTGTCATAGCAATTCTTCGGGCAGCAGGTGGAGGGACAAGATGCCAGGCATTGTCTTGCAGTATATGCTTTTACTCTCTACTCCTGCGAATACAGTAACTTTCTGTTCAACAGATCAGACATCCTGCAGCACAAATTCTGCAGCAGTGGCTGCAGAACTACTTTACTGGTGTATCTTGCCTCCTGTCCTGGTTTCGACTGGGATAGAATTAATTTTCTTTCTAGTAGCTGGTAGTGTTATGTTTTGGATTTAGTATGAGAAGAATGTTGATAACACACTGATGTTTTCAGTTGTTGCTAAGTAGTGTTTAGACTAAGTCACAGACTTTTCAGCTTCTGATGCCCAGCCAGCGAGAAGGCTGGAGGGGCACAAGAAGTTGGGAGGGGACACAGCCAGGGCAGCTGACCCAAACTGGCCAAAGGGGTATTCCATACTGTGTGATGTCATGCCCAGTATATAAACTGGGGGGAGTTGGCCTGGGGCGAGGATCGCTGCTCAGGAACTAACTGGGCATCAGTCGGTGAGTGGTGAGCAATTGCATTGTGCATCACTTGTTTTGTATATACCAATTCTTTTATCATTATTATTATTGTTATTATTATAATTTTCTTCCTTTCTGTCGTATTAAACTGTTCTTATCTCAACCCATGAGTTTTACTTTTTTTTCCCCCCAATTCCCTCCCCCATCCCACTGGGTGGGGGGAAGTGAGCAAGCAGCTGCATGGTGCTTAGTTGCGGGCTGGGGTTAAACCGTGACAGCTCCTAAGAACAATAAGAATCCTTGAAGAATTATTTCTTTAATATTTAAGAGCATGTAGCTGACTTTCACATGGGGAATACTTAGAGAGGGGGAAAGTATCTAGCCAGTGCTCCACTGGCTTTCACATGTGGCAGCAACCATTTAGCTGTCAGGCAACACAGCAGATAGCAAAGAAATATGCTAGGGCTGGTATTCAGTTGGAGGTGGTAGTCAGCTAAGTGTGTCTAGGTGTTGGTGAATGAGATATCCAAATTCAGTTACAGTCAGTGGAGGAATCTCAAGTGCTATACAGCTGATCAGTATATGTGTTTATTTGCACTTCAACTGAATCCTCTGCAGGCTTCTTTGCAGGTACCAGCCAGAGACATGACTGGTTGCCTAATACAGGCAAAGTGATGTTTTGAGGTGTCATAGAGTATCAGAGATGTCCTTGTGAGACTGACAGATGAGAGACCTCATGTGTGAGCATTTCTGAGCTGCATCAAACTTGATGTTTGACATGGAAAGTCAATGTCAAGGTTTGCATTACAGACTGACACTTCTATAGCAGGCTGAGGGAGAATACTGGCTGAAAGGTAGGCTGCAGGGGCAGCAGAAAGGCCATGGATGACTGCTGTAGAGAGCTCTGCATGCCACAACCAGCTACAGAACCAAGCCTGTGGACGCTCGGTGCAGTTCCTTCTGGGAAGGGGTTGCTATCATGGGACCCCCTTAGGACAAGGGTCTTGGTTTTTCCAAAGGTTCTGGCTTTAATAGCTTTCTAACACATAAACCAGATCTTAATGCTAAACAATTATGCACTACAAGTATATGCAGTAATAGTCATTATTTATTTGATGCTAAAATCCTGGTAGCTGGAAAAGACCATTCTGTATCTAAACAGACAAAGCGTATGTAGTGTCTGTAGTGCCTGTAGTGTGTGTAGTGTGTGGTTGTAGCTGTGATGATCTAAGGATATAGGGCAAGGCCAAGTTTGGAGGTAATGGTAATGTCTTTAATTAGACTAGCCTTACCTTGCTTAAATAGATAAATAACCTTTCCAAGGTTAGAGGTTGCTACAGAAACATAAGAATTTCCATTTATAAAGCCCTAAACTTTTAGGATCACAAGAAAAACAAGGGCTAAGAGATGACCCGCCCAACTAACACCTCTGTTCTAAGCAATACCCAGAGCCATCTCTGTTATTCACAAGTCAACTGAACATAGTTTGGACCTCAGCCTTTTCTCCTTATAGTGAACCATATTCAGAAGGCTGGCTGGCTGGAACCAAAGTCTTCCATGCTCAGTGTGATATGTGCTGCAGTACACATGGGAAGTTGTCTTTTTTCCCCTTCTATTTGTTTTTTCTGTTAGTGCTTGTACTGAATGACTGTGAGGATTGTCTCTGGTTCTTTCAAAACCAAGTCATTCATTCGGATGCTTTACCTTTACTAAAAGACGTGTTTGAACTTCAGCATGGCCACTGGCCAGAAAAGCAATTTCCTTTTTTTTTCCCCCTTCAAAAAAAGAGGTTGGAAACCATCAGCCTGTATCAGGAAGAAGGATTTCAGTTTTAAAGGTGAAATAACATTTGCTCCTTTTACATGATAAATGGAAGAAATAGGATACGCTAATGAAAGACAGAGGACATAGCAATTAAAAATACCAGGAGAGGGTGGTACACAAGTCTATCCTCATGTTATCTTAAAGTAAATTAGCATGAAAGGTTAAAGAAGCCAGACTTCTTTTACTTCATAAATTACTCAGCTTTCAGTGCAGGTTTTACAAGAGCACATATTACTTACCTGAACAACTGATAGTGTGGTATTTATCACATGCTGCCTCCATTTGTAAGGTCATAAATTCCCTTGCTGTGGTTGCCTGTAACTTGTTTTAGTGCTAAGTGTAGCAGTAAAATGCTGGAAGAAAATCTATAGATTCAGCTTATAATACCTGACTCTGTATTTTATCCTATCTTGAAGTGAGAGATAAGGCTGAGGTTGCCTAAAATGAGCAGATATAGGAATAATTGCTACTTAGTGTCCTAACTGTCATTTATACATTGATTCCTGGCATTTTAATGGATGAGGAAAGAGCTTTTGCTTCCTATGTTAAACCAAGGTACTTCAGCTTGGTATCTCCCCTGAAACTGTTGTCCCTCGAAATTTAAACACATAAATCAATACAAATATATAATTTCAAAGTATACAATGTACATAAGATATATTGTATTTATAGTATGTATTTTATATTTATGTAAGTTATAAAAAAATAAGTTACTGTAGTGTTTTTGGATGTGTCCTGTTGAAGGCAAAATGCTGTTTTGACATTGTTTTCATTCCAAACAACAATCAGGCTTTTAAATTGCAGATCTTTTAGGGTGGAAACTTAGCTTTGCTTTCTTATATGTGAAACTAGCCACAGTGTCTGATTCCCAAGATATAACTGGCCTTCAAAAACAACATGGTACAATTCTATATGAGCTATTGAAGAGACACGCCTGCATAAGAAAATCTACCTGTGTAAGTAACCAACACCCATCTCACCCAAATGCATAATAATGCAAGAAAAGGGTTTCTTGCCACAGGTCATAGAGCCAATACCTGCCTATCAGTGTTTGTTTGACTCCTCACTGTTACCATGAGCAGATGAGACCTCTGCATGTAACCTTTTGTGTGCCCTTTCTGCATTCAGCCACCAGAAGTAGGAGGCAACGTGCTTTTGTGCTTCTTTCAAAGATTCTAGGTGATTCTACAATTTGCACCTTTCTCATTTGTCCATCCTATCTGGTAGGATAAATGACTTTAAAACAGACAGCAAAAAAATCAATTTGAGAGGAAACAAGTCAAATACATTCTGGTGGTTAAACAACTTTATCAGAGAGGAGTGATGGTCTGTTTGTATTAAGCCACGGACACATTACAAATTAAGGTTAACTTGAAAATCAGTGCTAGAGAAACCCAGAATTGCTGTCACCTTGTTCTCAAAGAGGCAGAGTCATCTCTAGGTGAAAAAGGTGATTTTCTCATATTTCCCCAGTTTTGAATGAACAGCCTGCTTACCTCACTCTTTCTGAAGAGCGCAGACTACTCTATTATCTGCACATGCTGTAATGCAGTTTGCTCTAGGTTAATACTTAGAATTTTTCCCTTTTGTGACTTACTTTCTTCAGTGTTCTTGACCTGAGATGAGAACATCCAGAAAGCTCATCTGAGGTAAGTATGGTTAAATGACGGATACCTCAGTAAATGCATATCTTTCTTACAGAATAACTCATTTTCAGATGTGTACAGGCCCAAAGGGAAATACCAGGTGGTAATAGAGGATGTAGCACTACCATATGCCATTTTTTTCCTGCTCCTTGATGCAGATTCACTTCACCTCTTCTGTCTCACATGTTATATGCAGGTATTTGGAAAGAAGAAGCCACAATATATCTGTTCATCTACAGACCTCTGATACTGATTTGCCACTGTCGTATGGTGTGACTTGGTTGGAATTAGTGGGGAGACCTGCTCCAGTCACATGCATCAAACTGTATCTGCAGCTGATGTTAAATTTACTTCAAGGAGAAGCTGTCTTATAAAGAAATGTTATAAAACAGATGCATTTATGTCAAATATGGCAAATTAAATATCCTGAAAGAGGTATCTAAACATTTTACTTCTATTTTTTAAAAAAAAGGAAGTGAGAGACAATTATTTGATACCAGGAGATTATGAAGATCATTAAATTCAGCCAAAGCATGAATTTTAAAAACTATTCAATTTCAATTATAGTTTTGTAGTATTAATAGATTTACTGAAATGTTAATTTTTCCTGCACTTGGCAATGAGAAGTTTTCTTAAGAGCTATTCCTCAGACTGTTTAGGAAAAGTATTCATCTTCTAAAATACATGGATAGAAACTTTCTTTACCCAGACTATTTTAAACAGTTTAATTTCCTCATGAAAAAAAGAAAAAGAAAAAAATGAGTTGTTTCAATTTTCACCAAAACTCAAAAATTGGTGCCTGAATTTGAACTACTGCCACTATTAAACATCTTCAGGGTAACTCCCATTAAAAAATCAGGCCTAGATGTTTCTTGTTTGACATCCGTTCACAGCAAGTGTCTAAAAGGAGTCATTGCCTATCTTCTGTGTACTACAGCTCAGAAGGGTAGGTTGGTCATGATTATTTCCAGTAGACCTTAGCCTGTTTTTTCCTTGTGGTTTTCTCTTTGTTTGCTTCACAGCTTACAGGATATCAGTTCCTGTTGCTTTATGGTGACTTGCATTTTATGCTGGTTTCCATTTGCAGGGTAGTTATGCTATCTTGAAAACAGTCAGGAATATGCTGCTTACTGCAGATCTAGCACGTACATTAGACTGTGAGGACTTCGTGTCCAACAAAATTATGTTTTCTTTACAGATGTCTGTAAAAGTTGCTCTTCTGAGGCATCATGAGATGTCTGGAAATAGTTTTGCTATTGATACCTTAATAATTTTCTCAGATGCAGAATCAGATTGTAGCATTATTGGAAATAAAGCTGTACTGTTTTGTGATTTGCATTTCCCTAATAGGTATGACATCTGCTTGAAGACTCTTGGAGCATGGTTAATAATGCTGCTGGCACGTTTTGCTCTTTTCTGCATTTTGCAGATGTTACATCCAGTGGTGCTCAGTTTTACGCCTCTCCTGAGGCTCACATGAAAAATCTATGGTGTTGTGTGCATGTTATATATTATGTGCTACAGGACTGAGATGAAGATAACTTTCTCAGGTCTTTTTCAGCACTACAACATCTGTCCTTTGTGACCACAGGCATATCACTTAGGAGGTTTTCAAACCTACATATGTCCTGTTGTATGGAGAAACAGAATATTCTGCTCATAGCCATGTACAGTTGCTAAAATTCATTCAAATTTAATTGATGGGTTTTGTGCATTAGGATACATACTTACCAAACAAATAAATCACAAATCCTAATCAAAGTTGAGCAGTTTATATGTTAAGTAGGCTGTCACCATAACTACGCTGTTTTACTCTCATGAATACAGAGCAGAACTAATCTTGTATCTCAGATAGCGAAGGTAGGGCACAAGAATGAAATGATTTCCTCAGCGTTACAGAAGGGTGTGTCAAAATCAAGATTCAAAACCAGAAGTTCTTTTGAATGAGAGTCATGAAACTTTAGCCATCTGCATAACCTACATCTTATCTATTTATGGCTCAATTCAGAGACCTAAACTCAGGCATCTAGTGACATTTGAGATGACTTAGGATATCTAGGGCATGCTCACATGTCTTGGAGATATGACACAGGACCTGGGGGATACCTAAGCCCTTCTGATGCAGCACCTGAAAGACTTCATGATATTCTAAGATATCTCAAAAGACATTTTATACCTATGCTTAGGCAGCTGAATTAAGTCTTTACACTTCCTTTCTGTTCTGTGCTTTTAACAACATTTGGGTAGTAGATAACCCAGTTTATTTGCTGGCAGAAGACAGAGAAATATCTTAAAACAACTCTAGTGACATGAGCAATTGCCAAGGTCACAGTAGTCCTGAAATTTTGGATTTATTTGGAGTCCTGAGAAGAAAATCCAAGGACCTGTTACCAGGGCTTCGTAACCTGCATCAGTGCACATCTGCCTGGGCACAGATGAGCCCTGGATGAGCCCTGGTCCCTTCATTGTGTATACTGCACTGCTCTCCCTCATGAAATGCATGTTTCTGTTTCTTTTCATGGTCACGCAGGGACAAGGAAAGGAGGAGTTGATGTGCACTTGACTATTGTACCAGTATAAAGCTGGGATTTGGTTTCCCTAAGCATCTCAGGCTAGCATCAGAAAATTTTGCCTGGATGTTGTGACACAGATACAGCTACAATTAGTTGAAGAAATCAGCCTTTACATAGCTTATAGCAATCTTTGAAGTAAGCCAATGCAATTTACGCTTACTGTATTTTCCACAATGTCTTCAAAACCAGAAGAAGGCACTAGGTACTTACTTTAAAAGAGAGGAAAAGAGAGAAAGGGTAAAAATGTTGAAATTTCTAGGAAATGGAAATTACAACTTTGTAATCCCCACAGTTTGAGTGTGCTGTAAAGAAGGCAGCTGTTTTCAGCTTAACAACATAAGGCAAAAACATAATAACACAAGACTATCCACACTGGTGCAAACTAAGGATTCATCCTGCTGTTAGTTGTGAGAGACATCAGACACCTCAGCAAGAACACAATAAGCAATCAAGTACATATACCCTGCAATATATTCCCTGTCTAAAGCAACCTAGGGTTTTGCAGACAGATGTCTTTTATAATATGAAATAAATACTTCAAAAGGAAAACCACACAGAAGTGGAAGAGGTGTTGTCTTTGTTTTTAATAGCTCTTCATGGATTTCCCACCTCCCTGCTTTTTCTAGTTGCTTTTACAATCATGTGGGAGGGAGATCAACAACAAAAATACATCTTATTTGAAAAATCACTTCCTTTTTGTTTGTTCTGAACCTGAATTTTGTAGTCCTGATGTCACTTGGAAGTGGTCTTCAGGGTACTTATAGCACTAATAATGAAAGAGTTTTCAGGGTAATCATTAACAAATGGTTAGCCAAACTCATTTTACATAGGGAACTGAAAAGTCTCTATATAGAAATAGCAGTTGGTATATACTGAGCCTAAGCTTTTGCTAGGAACGGAGAGGTAAAAGGCTCTTTATTCTGTTCTCACTACTAGTCTCCTGCACCACACAGTCCTCCAGGTTGCAGGATTTAAATGTTCAGCAAAATGATTTCCACCAATACGACAAAACTTTTCATGGTGAAAGCCCAGCTGGAGAGTTGCACCTTTTATAGGAGTCTAACACTGTGTTATTACTAGCATCCTGAAAGTAATTTGTGACAATAAGGAAAGAAATAGGGGCTATCAATCAGACTGTCAGTTCCTGTTTCAACCAGAACACACTCAAACAACATATTGTAAACCCAGATCTTTCAGTGTGCCAGTTTAAGAAACCTTTTCTTGCTGATTTGCAGCCTCAGGAGGAAGAACACTTGCTAGATGCTGGTAGTGCTCCTTATTTAATTCAGTGTAAATTCATAAAATAAATTACCCAGATAATTGTCTCTGTCCTCAGTCCATGTGCACCCAGACTATACTTTTTCCATAGATGCAAAACAGATTTACAGCTTAAAACTAAGTGCAGCGATAAAGGAATATTACTAGTAATAGACTTGTGCCAAGTTTTATGACCAGCTACAATAAAAAAGGAGTTCAGCCACTTTGAATAATGGGATCTGTCAGATCCTACTCACTGTTTCATAGATCCTGATGGAAAACTCAAGACCTACATAGAAAAAATGCATTTGATTCTTTCATTCAAAATGGAATACATGTAGTATTATTACGATTTCAAGAAAGTAATGCTAAAAAAACCCTGATGCTGAGACAAAACCCAGGCTAAATAGTCCTCAAATTTTATTTTGCATCCTGTGAGTTAGCTGCCTTAGCTGAATCTTGGATCTTCTGGTTTGGAATTTCAACCTATTCAATCTGAAACTGCAAGCTGTAAGCTATGTTGTCAATGCAGCTCGATCTTTTACAATCCAGCACATAGTGCTGTAGAGGAGTGATTATGATAACAATATTCTTATAACATTAAAGTATTATAAATGGTATTAAGGCATTAAATAAAATTGAATCTAGGATAAAAAATAAACTAGCAGAGAGACAACTGTGCAAAACATGTAATATCAGTAGCACAAATTAATGTGTTAGTCTAAGCATAGGAGGGGAGGAAAGGTTTGTTTGACAGAGTAATAATTTTTAATAAAAAAAGTCCAGATAGCTGTAAAAACCAAGCAAGTTTCTAAGTGTGTTTGCCAATGATGGCAATTGGACCCAATAGTAGAAAAAATGGCAAACAATTATGGTGTCTTATGAAGCACGCTGTCCTTTGTATGAATGATGCAAGGCCTAATATCTTTAATTAGATTAGCAGATCCAGCTGAAAACTTGCCTCTTTTCCAAAATATATGCATTGACACAGTAAAAGAAATTGACTCTTTCCACAGACATTGTTGCGCTTGTAGAAAAGAGTATATCAAAACGCACTATGTTTTTTTCTGTTTATTACTATTTCAGAAAAAAAATATTTTGCTAAGCCTGTGAAGTAACATGTTTGTTCTTTTTGCCTTTTGTTTAATCTGTTCATTTTATCATATTTATAAAATGCAGTGAGTGCAGCCAGCCAAACAAAGCTATTGCAAGACAGAGATGGTTTGGTAGCCCCTACGGGGGACCTGCGCTTTGGGGGACGGAATGCCTCCCAGAGCAATGCAGAGGTGCCCTGCCGCAGGGAGACCCTCAGGGCAGAAAAGCCCGCTGGATTTTCTGGTCTTTGTTCAAACAGGCCCTGTAGGACCTCCAACTCTTTCCACCCTGTGAATTTGAATCATTTCAAAGGCCAACTTAAATAATGCTCCTGCCTTTCGAAGCTTCCCCCCAGGGAGGATGCAGTTCCAAGAGGGTGATTTTGTGCCACTAGTGGTCAGTCTTTCATAGTGGTACCTGGTGTTCTGCACTCCTCGAATAATCTGCTTTCCTACTCTAATGCCAAATAGGTTACGTCTCTAAAAAATCTGAATCTGAAACCAGGCAGTGGTTTCTTCAGAAAACTTGGATTGAGGCATCCAAAATTAAAAAAAAAAAAAAAAAAATATTGAAAAGCTACTTTAAATTCTATGAAGAACATTAGAAATGTGTATGTCATTTTCAAAGCTTTTTGTAAGGCATGACAGGGGAAAGAAGTCTCAGTATTTCCATCTTCAGCCTTCAGTGTATCATCACAAGCATTTTTTTTTCTTGCCATATTGAGAACCTTCCTTTCTGTTGTATTGTGTCTCAGAATTAGTCACATCACATTACATTCCTGCTTTCTACGTTAAATTCCTGCTTTCCATATTTATTTTACCAATTTGGCTGGAGTATGACAGATCTTATCATGTTTGGCAGGATTTGTTTTGATGATGAATGGCTCTGCAAGTCTTTGCTTGCAAAGTATGACAGTCCACATGCATATTCTTAGCTCTCACTCCATTTATTAGTTTAGTTGTACATGTTTTTATATAATTCTCATGATTTTTTTGTGTATTTTAATTAAGGTGCAGATATCTAAAAGCACATTTGGGGGGGCGGTGTCTGAAAAACAATGCTCTGAAATTCCACTGAATTTTGAAGAGATAGCACATATAAACTTTTAAAAACTTGTTCTTTTCTAAGCAAGATTTTATTTGTGAAAATAGAAACTGTACTGTTGTAAAGACAAGGCTTAAATTATGGTCATTTGAAAATTTTACAGTTGTTTTCATTTGGCCACTTTCATGATCTTCTGTTAGTATTTATGAATAGTCATGTGAAAAAACTGTGTAAGTTAGAATAGCTGGAAAATGTTAATTCTTTTATGTGTACACCTAGGCAACAGAAATAGTTTTACTTAAACAAAATAATTCACTATTTGTTGATTTTCTCAGGGAACAGTTACCATATTACATGATGTAGGCAGCTTAAATGAATGAAGCAAATGTTTTGTTAATGCATAATCTAAAATTTATGAATTAATTATGTATAAAACCTGATGTGTAGAGTCCTTGCTCATATGTTGGTGACTGCACCACCGTCTCATTGCCTTTAATGGAATTTTTACAGATCTAAGCACTTGCCAGTATGAACTGTGAGTTTGAAGCAGTCCTTGATATTGGGAAGAGGAGGTAAAAAGCACAATTTTCTTACTCACTACAAATTGAACTAGAACAATTGCATAGACAATTGATTTTTGTTGGCCAAATCAACTTTTTATTTGTATGGTGGATGAGTGCTTTGATTTGGGGTTTTGAGAAAATATAAACTGAAATGGAAAACACTTAAAAACCTGAAGAAAGTGGTGTATTTTCTTTACACACTGTTCTGGTCTTAGCTTATTACAACAATCATTCTGAAATGAAAACAGGCTTTGCATCAGACACCTATAATAATCTTTTAAAGTAACATCCTCAGTGTCAGAATTAAAAGTACTTAATTTTGTTCTAATAATCTAATTTTCAAAACAGATTAGGCAAAATCTGAAACAAGTGAATCAATATCAAGTGAAACTTGTTCTGTGCTTGTGAGTCAAAGTATTCACTGATGATTCATAAAATTAGGTATTGATTTGGAACACTTATCTATGTCATCAGCTTAGATACCAACATTAGCAGCTCCTCAAACAGCTCCCAATAATATGTCAAAAGAATAATTACATTACCATGTGGGATTCAAGTTATATGGGGAGGGAGCCTTGAGACCTCATGTAGTCACCAGTGCATCGCTCCAGGAATACCTGAAGGTTACAGAAACAAAAGAGCATGAAGAGTAAAACTGACTGCAGTTATTTCATGTGTAAACTCATTAGGATGGAAAATGGTGAATTAATCACTGAACTAGAAACTAAGGTTTTCTTAACACAATTAATAAGAGTCTGGTTCGTATTTTATATGTAGCCAAAGAATGACCTAGGCCAGTGATGAAAATACCTGGCTCTTTTGAATGCTAATTTCCCAAAGTTGAAAGCAACTGTTGACAATATTGAAGGACCCACACACACTATTAATGGGTTGTTTGTTAGATCCTGTGACTTCAAAGCCCAATTTTATAATCACAAAAGATTATTTATTTTAGTGAGAGCTAGGTTACAAATGGACAGTGAAGAGAAAAAGTTAAAAAATGGGAGAGACCAACAGACAAAATAGAAGGAAAGCATTACAGATTGCAACTAAGAATACAGCCACTGGATAAGGGAAGCTAAAGCTATAAAATAACCCCCCCCCATACCTCATTTGTATAAGGAAATGACAGAAATTATTTAAATTATTAGAAATAACCCTAGCTATGATAAAGGTCCTGTATGAGACAAAAATTATCTTAGCCATTCAGAAGAGGCATGTATATTTAATAAATAGCTCTTCTCAGTCACGTAACAAAGTAAGTCAGATGTATTCAGTAAAATTTTTATTCTGTATTTGAAGTAGGAGAATTTGTTCATATCTTGCAATGCTAATGAAGTACATTCTATTTCATCAGTAGCTGGAGCAGACATTAAATGACAAAATTAAGAGTGAAAGACTTTTAGATCCAGTAGATTGTATAACTTGTAGCCAAGAGTATTAAAGGAGTTGGCAGATGAGCTCTTTGAGACATTCATGTTGATTTTAAATAAGGCTTACAAAATGGGGGACTTTCCAGGATGCTGAAAAAATTTAATGTTGTTTTAATATTCTAAAAGACAAAACTTATAACCCACATAAGTAAATCTTGATACTGATTCTGAGCAAGAGGGTCATGGATAAAGCAGCCACTGAAGAATTAAAGGATATTTGCATAATTAATTCCAGCCAACATACTTGAGGAACATAGATCATTTTTCAATGAGCATGTAGGCCTGCTTTTTCAGGCTGACTATTCTGACAGAAATTTTTGTTTGTACTGTATTTGACTTTGTTTCCTATGACATATGAAAAATTGCAATATAGGAAAATCGGGGGAGACAATATTAGGCACACAGAAATCTAGTCAACAGACTACAAAATGTATCTGTAAGTGAGACTGTAAATATTCCTAAAATAATGTCACAGAGATCTGAGTTCATTGTCACTTGATGCTGGCAAATTAAGATTCAAGACTTGTGATCTTAAACAAAATACAGATGCATTTTGGCAAACGTTATAGATGGCAAAAAAAGTTGTTGGAAAGGCAAATAACGCTAGTGACAGATTACCAATAAAGAGCAACCTGGGATGCTTGGTAACAAAGGGTCTCTTAAACAATGTAGTTTAAGCTGACTGACAGAGCATGTGTTTGCGAACTAAGAATGCATGGGTGGAAAAGGTGGTTAAAGTCACATGGAAAATAACACTTCAGTGCAGTGGTAGCTTTTTAGTTCGTAGGGATGTCAGCAGAAAATCATGTCTGTGGTATGTGTGTGCACATGTTCATATAACACAATGGAAGCTTAAGAGAATAATATCATACAAACCAGGAATGATATAAGTTAAATATTAAGAGGATACTAATCCTCTTAATAATGATGAGAATATTTAATATTATCTATTAGAAAAGAGAAAAATGTTCATTGCCTTGCAGAGAACCCTGTAATATTTTCCTTTGCATCCCTCTTTGTATCTATCCATCCCAAGTTGCCACATGCTTGTCACTGTGAGCTTAAGGAGAGCTGGCAAGGTGCCCTTTGAAAGCCATTGCATGAATGCAGGTGAATTCTAACATTTTTACTAAACTTGTTTTTCAACAACAAAATCTACCTTATTCAGCTTTGTTAAGAAAAGGAAAGCTGAAGCAAAGTCAGTCAATCAACGCAACCACTCTGCTAGAAATGAAATCAAAAGATAGGTAGTGTGTTGGGACCTTTTATGTTTCTCCTATGTATCACTTTTGTGTTTAGCCCATGTTCTCACAAATCAGCGTCTGTAAGACTGGGGTCAGCCAGGTAAATCCTCACTGGGAGCTACCCTGGACATGCAGTGCACTTGCTATTCTGTTGTATGTTCCTGTTCTGATTTGTTGTAGTACTGGGTTTGGTGCTAGCACTTGTGCCAAATGAGCTTGGCCCAAGAGGGAAAAGAAAAAAACACAAAAACCCCCATTCACGCACCCACCCAAACCAAACCAAACCAAACCAAACCAAACCAAACCAAACCAAACCAAAATACCAGAAAGACTATATCAAAGTTTGTACAATTCCGGAGGGGATGGATCCCGCTGTCCTCAGGGTAAGAGCTGTCCCTGCTTCAGTGTCATGATAGGTATCAGCTGAATATTGGTTCTCCATGTTGTGTTATAGCTAAGGCAAATGCACAGATATTCTGCAGAACACCATTTGGTATTTCTTCTGTGTAGTGCAGTAATTCAACTGCAAGAAACTACAGTCTCTCTTGTGTCCTTACTTCAAGTAGGATGTTGAAAAATTTGGAAGAAATTTGAGAAGAGCTCAATTCTGAGGTTGTGCAATGGACCTACAAACCTCTTTTCACAGATGCCATGCAAGTATATTGTTTACTTTAACAAAATCCAACTGTTTTCTTTAAAAAAATTAAGATGCTTTTCTTATACATGCTCTGCACCATGCAGTCTCATTGTAGCTGAGTTACATGTGGCTGCAAGCACCTAATGCTGCCTTTCTTTCATGCAAGCAGACTTAGCCAAACCTGTGAGGGAAGGTGATTTTAAAAAATTGCTTGGCAGGTATGTGCAAGAATTCACAGATGAAGAGGATGGCCTTCAGCTTAGTTCATGAAGAGGACTACTGAAAGAAATAAAAATTTATACATTCATCCATTCTCATGTTCCAGGGTGGACAATAAGAAGTGGGCATCTTGGAAGCATCTTGGAAGTTTGGGTACCAAGCCTGGTTTTGGATTGCAGCTTCCTTGTCATCCACCCTGCCCACGCGTTGGTCTTACTTAAACTCTAGCCTGCAGAAAGTCAGCTGGCTCTCCAGTCAGGGAATTTCAGGCTTTGTGGGGCGGGAGACAGGAAAGGGGGAGCCAGGTTCATGCTTGGCCTTTGCACCAAGCAGGCAGAATGGATGCAGCTGACCCAAGCCAGATGGGTGTGCAAACTTGACCTTGAACTCAAATACAGCTATATCAAAACTTTTTCTTTGCCCTGATTAGAAGTGGGTAAATATTAAATATTTCACATTCATTCTTAACTGTAGCACATCCCATATTCTTCTTCTTTTCCCCTGACTGAACTGAGAAGTTGAAATTCCTCCTAAGTAACAGCTGCTCTCTATAGCCCAGCTGGTGCTCTTATAATAAGGATGTTTGGAGAAAACTGGTAAGTCTGTGGGGCTGACAGCCTTGCACTGATGTGTACTGGATCTGCAAAGATAAAATCCAGTTTCCGTACAGAGCTGAGGGTTTTTCTCAATCCACATCTCTCTCTCTCAGGGGTAAATCCTTTGCTTTGGAAAGGAGTAAGTGTAGGAAACTCCATGAAGTAAAGCAGGTGGGACTCCAGCAAACTGTATCTCCTCCCTGGGATTCTCATGGGTAGAGACAATTGAACTGACATTAAGAAAGCAAAAGATGCTTTTTCAAATATGTCAAGAAATGATGATTATTACACAATAGAGAAGCCTATGGGAGCCCAGGGGAAGAGCTGCATTTAGTCATGTCAACACAAGGGGCTGGATGGTCGCACAACATATACTCCAAAATTTGGCTGGCCTTTCTTTGCACCTTCAGCTTCAGCCTCCCGTCCAATCCCCCTTTCACTCTTCTGTTATCCAGCAGAATCTGGAAAGAAATCATTAAACCTTATAGCTGTTCCAATAGCAGCTGCTTGCAAGGCGCCCCTGGGAGTTCATGGCAATTCCTGTGCTGTGCAGGGCTGCTCAGTGCTCTCGTGTGCATCCCTGGCAGCTCCCCACTCCGACTGCTCCAGCACAAAATTGTGTGCAGTGTCTGCAAAAAAGTGGAAAGAAGTGAGAGTGGAAAGAAGGGGACAGCATGGCTCATTGTATGAATTACTTGTGTGCAGGACAGCTACTGCTTTTGACATGATGGGGTTTCTTTCTCATTTTTCCTTCTTTGTCTTCATGTTTGACATTTTGTGGTTGCTTGATTTTTCTTTTTCCTTACCACTTTCCGTCTCCTCTCCCCTCTTTTCCACTGTGCTTGTATGTACCTTCACCACTTTTTATCTTCTCCTTCTCACTGTTTTTCCCTTATCCTTCTACCTTTGTTAAAGCATTTAAGTTCCTCTCGCTTTTAGAAATATTTCTTCTGAGTCTCTCCATTTCCTCACCTATTTCCTTCCTTTCCCTTTTTCCTGCAGTTCTCCCTAAACTGCTTCTCTTCCTTCCTTCTCTGCCTGATTTTCTCTTCTCTGCCTTCTTCTGTGCCGCCTCCTCCCCCCACCTCTCCCAAATCCCCTCTCCATTATTCCCTATCTCTGGCTGCAGGTGCTGCAGCTGCAGGAATCTGAGACACTCCCAGGGTATGTGTGGGGGTGCCACATGTATCGCTCCTACCCTGCAAGCAAGGGAAGGAGGGTGCTGCATGTGCAGGTCTTGGGACAATGGATCCTGTCAACAGGATGTGGGAGTTTTATTTAAATGTGGGAATGTCCCATGAAAATTGGGACATCTGGCACCCTTACATTCCACGTCTGACTTCGGCTTCATCTGCTGCTGTTATGAGTGTCATAAACATGGGTAATTTCACAAGCCATAGGAGTCAGAGTACACAATAGATTGCACTGCAGATGGTATGCCTGCCCTTAAAAGGACTGGGTCTTGTAGAATTACAGAGATTGCAGCTTGGCATATGCTGGAAAGAGAAACATAGACTTAGGAATGACAGATTCCACCAGTGTCATCATGTACAAGCACAGAAAGTTAAAAATATTGCAGTCATGCTTTACATCCTGATTTAAAATCAGATAGGAAAGAGATAAAACCGTATAAATTAAAAAGAAAATAAACAGCATTAGACCTACCATCCAGTAGTCCTGGACTTCAGAGCACCCATACACTAAATTGTAGGTGCCTCATTTATGTGCCTAAATTAGCAATTTCCCAGTGATCCTTCTAGAATCAGTGAAGACATCTCGAGGAGACCATTCAGAGCACCTAAGCTGGTCTTCTGCTCTTGCCAGGACCCTTAAGGGGTCTGTCTCTCTCTTCTTGTCTGGGGTGGCTTTGCTTCTCACCACCCCATGATTCAAGTGAGTTGTCTTCTTTCCTGCAATTTCAATGCCTTATAATTCTGTATAATTTCCTGGACATTTTTCCACAAAAATAAGCAAATAGATATTTTGCTGTATGTATTTTCAGTTCTGCTCCTTTCCTTGACTTTGCAAGCATTGTGGTGGTTCCCTCTGTGTGAACATGGTGTGGGTTGGCTTGTAGGTAATAGTCAAATTTTTGGCCCCAGTTATTTTGTGACTTGTAGACACACTGCCAATCAGATAGCCAGCAGAAGGAGTGCAAGTTAGCTCTCTCGGTGCCCAGAGCTGTTGGTGCCCGTGCAAGGAAATGGCCCTAATATAACAGCAGAACATGTTCATTTAAACAGGACTGATAACATGATAGAGATGAGTTGCCAGATGGATGAAACTAGTTGATGAGAGGAATGTTTTCTCTAAGCATTAAGAGGATCATATGCACAATGTCAGATGAAAAATAAACTGGCAGGAATTTAATTAATGTCATCTGCTTAATCCAGAAATCCTTTTTGGTTGTTGATTCAAATCGGATTCTTTTGCAGCAGTTCTTGGAAAATAGTGTTTCCCTCTTTCAAGACAGTGCACTTTGCAATCTGCCTCCTAAGTTATGGGTTAGGGTTGAGGGGGGGAGAGGTGGCAGAGGCTGCAAAGGAAAATAATTTTCTTTGGGAACTGCATTCCTTTCCACAATGAATTCCCATCTCCTGTATGGGATAGAGTTAGCCGCTTCCCAGGAAGCCCTCTCCTTTTGTTTAGGCGTTTGGAAGATATGCCAAAGATAAGATGACTAAAAAACCTGCAGACATCTCATATGACCCCTAACTGTATAGATTTTGTTGGGTATACAGAGCTTTAAATCCATTTAGATGGATTTAACAGTCTCAGCAACGCTTTTGTGAGATGAGAGCTGAGTCCCTGTCAAATGGCTGGAGTCATGGCAAGAATGTACTACATTAGGTACCAGGTGTTAAGCTTTGCCTTAGGGTTGACAATACATGATTCTTTAACCACTTTACTGGACTATTTACTAAAACCCAAAGTTGTCCCATTTTAGCAGTCGATCTGGCACCTCCTTTAGAAGAATGCTATGGGTCCAGTAATGGGAATGAACACCCTAGGGGATGGAAAGGTTAAAATCTGGGGGAAATAGAGCTCTAATAAATCTACTGAAAACTGTAGGGGTCGGCGTTCGGAAGATCTCGCGTTGTCACGGAAAGTTAGAGGGTTAGTCGCAGCCTTGTGATGTACCTGTAACCCCACCTCCCCTTGTTAGTATAAAAGGAATTAACTGCGCAATAAAAGCCGGAAGTTGGCGCTCACACTGTGTGTGTTATCTGTCTCTTTCCCTGGTCCGGGCCGACCAGTGATCTAAGCGTGGCACCTTGATATGTAGCGAATGCTACAAAAACAAACATATTTTGAAGGTGAAACCATGTATTTTGGATACCATAGATGGGGAAAGTCAGTCATCAGGGCCTTATGGTGGTTGGCCAAAGCCCTGGAAGCACAGGTCTATTTGAAACACTTTTGCCATGGATCAGAGAGACTTTGGGCTTCCTTTAGAGGTACAGAGATCTTCTGCAGACATCGGCCCACATTTCTTATCAGATTTCCATGGAACTCAGGGTGACCATGACATGCAGACAAAATCTTTTATTTATTTCAAAGGAAGGGAACTGTGACAAATCTTTCCTTTGTTTTATCTTGCTTTTGCTAGTCTCTGATGCCTTTCTACAGAATGCCCTGGGAGGAAATCTTTTTTTATACATCATTACTATGCAGTAGTCTTCTGTTCCAACAAATTCAGTGGTACTATAGTTTCTCTTGTTTCAGTGAGATTTATGCAATGAAGTAATGCAGTGAAGGAGCTAATCAAACTGCTCACAAAATGCAACGCTCCATCTATCCCACACAGAAAACCAGTGCAAACATATAACTCATACTGTGAAATATTATTCTAAGTTAGTGCATTTCCAACGGTAGTATGTGGAGAGCTGGCTGGTTACACTGTGCTAGCTCTCCTTGCTTTCAGCTGCTAAGTTGCATTAGTGATACTTTCCTAATACTTATTTTCCACATAAGCAATTAATCTAGTGGCTACAGGGGGCTTCTGTGGATTATGCATGGGATGGTAAATGCCTACATGAGTCTGTGGTCCTCACTATGTTGTTCATCCTTACCTTAGAGATTTCAAAAAGTTATGTTTCATAACACAAATAAATTAAATTATTATTCCCCTTTACCTTTCAATAACGTGTTAATTTTAAAGACACTGCCATATAGCCCTCCCTCCACCTTTCTCTGAGCAATCCATGCAAACTAATATTTTGTACAAGTGGAGTATTGTAGGAACAGAGACCTTCTCTTATTAATGTCATAAGTACACAAGGAAACCAAGATTAGTGACAGTATTTTAGAGAATTCTAATCTGAATTTATACCCTTGAAAAACACATCAATATTTGGAACAGAGATCAAGAGACCAAATGTCCACTCCCCCTTTCCAGGTATCATAAATGAATTCTGTAGCAAGTGCTCCAGCACATAGTATTGAACTACACATCACTTGTGTTTCGTTTGCTTTAAAACTACTCTTTCCCCCAATATTCCTCAATTTTATTGTGATTATGCAACACCTCTATTGAAAAAAAGAAAGGAAGAAAGGAACTCCTTTTCGCATGTGCTATGCTGTAACTCAGAAAACACTTTGTGGAAGAAATTTCTAAATATTCATTTTTGCCAATGAAGCAAACACGCTCATTAATTTTCATCCTGAAAACATTAAAATGGAAACAACTTCTGTGAATGCACAACCAGACATTTCAACCACATATAATTTATATGTTTTCCCCAGCAGAGGATTAAAAATGTTCTATGGTGTATCATTTTGTGAATTCCCATTTCCTTGTTTAGTTGAAATCCCTGTTAAAAAATGAGCTGCTTGTATATGGCATGTGACTAGGAAGTAAAGATGAAAGCCAACAATCTTAAATTAACAAAGAAAGTAAAATTTGCACGTCTTATTGAATGAGAGTAGAATTATTTTTTTGTTACCTCACATTCTGTCCTTTAAAAAGTCTGAGAGTAACAGTTAAGTTGCTTTTACATTCACAGTATTTATTCTTTGATAAGGAAATGTTCTTAGTTTTTTTTTGAGAAGTGTATCACATATATTTGGGTCTTAATGATAAAAATTGCATGCCATCCTTATTTTGTTGTCTGTCTTTGTTGACATTTTGTGGTCAGTTGAAAACAACATTTCCAATAAAAGCAAATGATCATTTTCTCTTGAATGTGGAATATGAGAAGGGGAGGGGGAGGGAAAGGCCAATAAAAAGGAAAAGGAAGGTTAACATGGACATAGTGGCCAAAGGATCTGTCCTGTCTTGCTGATGCTTGAGAGCCCAAGTTTTTCTTGCCAGCCTTGAAATATACTATTAGGCAAACTCCACCGAAACTTTTGCAAATATATTTTTCAAACTTTATTGAGCAAAAGCTCCAAACCAGGTTATCTCTGTGGTTTCAGATGCTTTATTTTTTCTGATCCGATATCACAAAAAGCTCACTAAGAGAGATGTGTATGTGATATTACTGAGCCTGCGATGAAAACTCCATTCAAAATTTAAAAAGATTGAAGGTGAATCCCTTTCATTTGGGGTAGACTTTCAATGTGTTGACTTCAGATGCTAATGTTCTGGACTGATGCTGAAAGCCTGTGTTACTTATTACTTTACAAATACTTAGTTACTTGACTGCATATTTAAAAATTATGTTGAAGTACATAGAGAAAGAATAATTCTTCATGCATATCTTTTACCAGGCAGAAGAAATGTGTGGGGTTTTGTATGTGCTTGTTGAAAAACAGACTTACGAACACAGAGGTACTGGGTTACTGATATCAGATGTATCAGTTGAGTAATGCCAATTTCCTGTAGGCAGTCTCTTCTGATACAATAATTTCCACAAGGCATGGCTCTTAATTTAGGCCAGGAAGGTAATTTTAAAACTGTAGAATTATTTCTCTTGAATGACTGATATCACTAAAAGCATTTAGAAAGTTAACCAAATGCAACCAAAGAAATAGGATGCATTCAACTCCTGTTTCTCTTAAAGTTACTAAAATACAAAGACTGCTGAGTGAGGCAACAGGTGTCTCATGCAAATTTCAACAGAGTTTTCTGTGGTTTGCTTTGCTTTCAGGGATCAGTTGCAGGAAAGTGGTCTAGTCAACAGACTACAGAGTCAGACTGCTCTTGCCTAATCCCCTCTTACTCAGTGATTTTTTCATTGCTGCCTGCAGAGATACACAGCTTCAGTTGAACAGGTGGATCTCATCTCCTGACCACTGCATGGCTTTGTGGGTAGGGTGTCTACTGGTCAAGTCCCTGCAGGCTGAGGAGAGATTTGAATCCAGACCTTCTGCTTCCTGGGCAACTGCTTTCATCATAAAGTTATTATAAAAACATTAGGAACCATATCCTTTCCTGGTTATGTTTTGAAATCAGTACAATTCTTTGGGTAAGTGTTGGCGGTGGTCCTAGCACAGGGGGAGAACTGTGTCCTTTTAGAGGTAAAGTCCTGCCTAGTTTGTAAATTCAAAGAGTTGAGTAGGCACTCAACTGTTTGGATCAGAAAAGAACGTATCCTCTTTATGTATGTGCAATAACAGGATACTTAGGCCTTGGAGTAAGTGCTTCTTGGGCACTTGGCCAAGGATTTTTGGAGAGTGCTCTGGGACTTAGATGCCTGAATCCCATTGAAGTTGTACTGTATGGGCTACTGGTGAAGTACTGGATTGTTCCTTTAACCACTTATGATGTGGAAAACTTTATATGTGTGAAAAGACAAAGATTGTATCTTTACTTCAGGAATAACTTGAAGCCTAGAGAACTTCCAGGAACCTCTAAGTGGATTTTCATTGCCCTTGCAATGAAAAGCCTGAACACAGGCCAGCTATGCATCCCCTGTGCCCCTGTGGAAAGCAGAGGCCCTTCAAAGGCAGCAGCTGTCAGTCATACCTTCTTGATATTGCATGAGTGAAATTGTCACCAAAGCACATTAAACACATGGAGGGAATTGTACTAGGGACCACTCTATATATTTTAAGTTTGATTTGGGGCTTTTTGGATGAACTGTGAAGTTCTAATTATACTGCAACTTTCCCCCACATCTCACTCTCTGCAGGTATTGGTAAGGTTAAAACACGACTGCATGCTTATTGCTTGAGCAGGTAGTCCATGTGCAAAAGCAACCACTACTTCACTACAGTGTAAACACAGCAATGAGACTATCTATAGTCATTATTTGCCAGGACATGTTCTTGGGTCTGATACCCTCTATCTAAAGTGGGAGTGAGGAGGAATTTCGATACCTAAGCCCAAAATTGTGATCCTGGGGATCCTTACCTTGCTCTTCAATTCTAGTACTGCTGACTTCCAGACTTCTTTCTGTTTAGTTTTTCTTTTGGAAGCATCCTAGAAGCCTCACCATTATGATTTTTTTCCCCTTCTGTATATAATATACTGAGAGAGGGAAGTCTGGAGCAGATAAAAAAACAATTCTGTGAAAGTTTATCGGGGGGCAGCATGATAAAAAACAGAAAAGTGTTTGTTTTCTGTATAGGATCTATATGGGATTTTGTTATGCCTACTGTAAAACCACAATGATTTATGAGAAGAAGCATTTTAACTCCACAACAACAAGCTAAATGTTCCCCTGTGTGGGACAACACAACACCTTCTCAGCTGGCTGAGTCTGCAGGGCCATCTACATTTATCACTCTCATAAAGTCCCCTGAATAAGTAAAAGCTCCCCTCACCCGCTCTTGCCTGTGGCTTTTAAACAGGAAGGAAGTATCATTTTCTTCTCCCCTAGCACAAAGAGAGCTCTGAGCATCTAATTACAGTTTCTGTGAGCAAATGGAACCAGAAAAGCATTTCCCTGTAGCTAAAATGCCCAAGCAGAGCTCGCACTCTCTCAGTTTTCCCAGACTAAGGTTGAAAATCTGCTCTCTAAATTATTCCATTGCTTTACAGAGGAAGTATTAATTACACGACTGCAAATGTAGATCGTGGTGGGATGTAATTACAAGGTCAGCTTTGTGTCTGTTGTCCAACAGAATTAGGCAGGAAGTGTTTGCGATGCCAGCAGTTTCAGGTGTTTTGCAGCCTATTATATTTGCCGGTTCTCACCAGGTCTCGCAGATGGATCAGGTGACTTTCTGCTGCCCGATTGTCTGGAAAATCCACAAAGCTGCTATTACTGCAGGTTCATGGTTTGTACAAGGCTGACAGTTTTAGATTTTTAAAGGAGGAAAAGAAAGAAGTAAAAATCCATTCTGGGTTTTCACCCCTTGCCAAATTTTGCTCTCTTTCTTCCTTTCTTCAAAGACTTATTTTTTAGTTTGTTTTCAAGTTTCCTAATTCTAATCCTCTATTTGCTGTGCACCTTCCCTGCTCCTTCAGCAACATCTTTCTTGCTAGGGGGAGAAAATGCCTGTGTGTGCACAGGAAAGAGCCATCACGCGCTCCAGCAGGGACAGAGTCCTCACTGGGGTGCTATGACTGGGGAGCATGCTGGGGCTTGCACTTGCCTTCCAGTTTAGGCACAGTATGGTCTTCTTATTGGGCTCTTGTGCCTTTCAGGAAAACACCTCCATTCTGCCTGTGCTCTGTGGGTGGTGGGAAGGAAGTCAAATTTCTCTACTTTTCAATTGCTAGTACTGTCACCAGGCTCAATTTTGGTATGAGCTGAATGAAGATGTCCCAGGAAAGTTCCTGATAGTGGCTCAGAAGTTAGCATAGACAGAGGCCATTCCCTGCAGGTACCTGTGATGCGGATTCCCTGTGAGGGGGGGGTGAGAGTTGAGTTGTATGGAGACAGGGTGTTCTCTCCCAGTTGACCTGGGTGCGAACAGATGGTCCAGGGCATAGTTAACTTATTTGTACAGACATGATCAATGAGTTCAGATATTTAACTTGAGCTCTGCAGAGTGGTGGCCACAAATGCAAATAATAGTTAACAACTTCTGTTTCGCCAAGCAAGTCACTATCTGTGTTTAAATATGCTTTCATCAAGTCTTTGGGATGACAGTTCATCCAGGAAATATATTTTTAAGAGGCAGTTCTGTCCTATTTGAACAATATTTGCTACTTAATAAAACCTATTTGTACTGACTGCTATGCACAAACACTATGCTCCGTTCTGTAGAAGTGTAAATGGAAACAATCTTATCCACTGAAAGCAAACAGAGCAGTGAAGACAGTAAGATCTCTTCATGTGTCTTCTTTTGGACCAAACTGTGTGGCTAAAGATACTACAATTGTCCTCAACCCTGTGCTTCTGCTATTGCATTCTCTCCAATGAGCCACTTGATCTGAACCTGTAATCTTGCCTGACCACGAAGAGTCAAACTGAGTTTGCCTGCCTATTAGGAAAGAGCAGGACGGGGGAAAATGGTAAGAAGCAACAGCATGGGCTGGGACTTGTAACCAGGCCAACCAACACAGTTATAGATGAAAAAGGAAATAGTAATCACACTAAAGACACTGCAGCTGTATGCCTTTCTGGCACTATCACTAGTTCTATTTAGAGGAACAAATCCTAAAAAAAATATTCTGGTATTGTGGTTTTGTCCAGTTCTATAAAACCCTGAGGTCAAGAACAAGCCTCGTAAAACATTAATTAGCTTGATTCTTAATGCAAACATAAGATCGCTGTGGAATGCTTCAGGCCCACCCGTTCCTCTATGGCATTTATCTTTAATAATGTAAACATTCAGAGTATACCAACATCAATTTGTCATGGCAGTTACCGATGTTTCTGCATACAGTTTTCAGTTTAAATACTGTGCTAGCAAACATGGAAGACATATACTAAGTTTCTTTTAGTCGCTAAACTTACATAAATATGAAAGGTAATTAGATGCCAAAGCAACATGTGCCTTCAAAATTCCTAAAATAGATAGGATAGCTATTACGTATGCACAGACCCCATGAATGCCAGCATTTAAGATGTATATTCATGCATATACTGTAGCTGGTGTCGTGAAATGTGGAAAATATTTATATTCATTCTTGAAGAAATGACCTTAATAATTCATTTTGGACTCCACCTCTCCTGAATTACAGTTGCCTCACTTGTGGAATATTTTCCATATCTTGAAAAGACCTTAATAAATTCTAGTATTTTCTTAAGTGTGGAAATAATTAGTAGTTTATGATGTCACAGATTTGCAAACTTTTTTCATAGTTGTGGTTGCAAGACACACATATTTCCTCTCTGTTCCCTGATGCTTAGCTATGCTTTAAATTTCTTTCAGTGATAATCAGGTCTTTTTTATAAGAGATGCAACATTTGCTTCAAATGTTCTTGTAATTAGCTGGAAAACTTGTATGAAAAAAAATGTAATAATGAGATATTAGAGGCAGGAATACTTTGATTTTAAGGGCTGTTATACTGTATTTTAAGGTATTATTCTAAAGATGACTTTTCTAATTTATCTGGCAAGGCTCATGTTTGATATGAACTAGTAGTGCCAATTGCTGATCAGAATGTTATGGTTTTCACAGACTTAATGAAAACATGTTTTAATTCCTAAACAGCTTTGTATATTATTGGAACAAGCCAAAAAATATCTAACAGTTATGAAAATGTGGCAATTCTCCCTAGAGTGAGGCTTGCACCTGAATTTAAGACTGAACAACACTGAACTTCACTTTGAATGAAATTCAGTGGAATGAAGCAGTTCTGGATGCCCTTGGTTCAAGCGTGGACTGGATCTGGACAATCGAGCCTCTCTCTGTCAGTGATTCCAGTGTGAGTACATGTGAGTGCAAGCGAAGACTTATTAAGAAATCTTAGGGCAGAGTGGGAGAAAGATTAGGAAAAAGTGTCAAGAGATAAAGGAATTCACCAAAAGAATAAAGACTCTATTCTGATTTGGTGTATATATATGGTGCTAACTGAAAAAAGAGGGGGTCTCTGTGTTCATATCCGGTCAAATTCTCATCTCATTCACATCTGGAACTTACTGAAAGACAACTACAGATGAGAGGGCATAGTGGATCACCTTTTTAGCATGCCAAAAAGCGGTTATTTAGCAAAAGAACTTTTTGCGCACTTTGCACCCTCCTTTTGCACACAAATTAGTCTTCTAAATGCTTAAACACTTGCTAAAATTTAAACAGAAACAGGCTTACTAAACAGTTTCGGGAATGTCACCCATCATATATACAGCTATATGTTTAATCTTCTGTTTATTTATTTCCTTTTTATACAGTCTTCTGTTCTATGGATTTGTAGATATGTATTTTTCTTTCTCTTTCTCGTGTTCAGTCTTACACTTCCCCTCCCCCCTTTCTCTCCTCATTTGTCTCTTTCCCTCTTTCTTCTTTTTTTGTCCAAAGAATCTGAAATACCAATATTTTAGATGGGGGCCAGTGACAGAGAGAGCTAGCAGCCATTCTAAAAATGTCCACATAGCCCAATAATGGTATAGCATCGCATTAAAAATGAAAATAAATAAATAAATAAATAGAAACATTAGGAAAACGTGAAAGGATACATGTAACATGCAGGCTACTAAACAAAGACCATCTTGTGTAGAGTGTAAAGGAAACATAATGACTACAACCTGCCCTAGGGTTTGAAAACAATTTACTGAGAAGTCTTTTACAGTGGCCAGCTTTGGAGCCATTTCTAATTAGCTAGCAGGTAATTCAAAGTCTGTTTAAGTATGTTCGATAAATTTCCTTCAGAGTTTCTGTGTTATAAATCTGTCATGATGATTTTCTGGATCTTCAGGAATTAACAGATCCTAATCTCAGAACTAAAACTCAGTTATATTTCATGCCAGCATGTTTCAAAGACTAATACATTTCCATAAAACTCCTCAGCTAAACTATACCTGAGATATGCACATAGCAATGTATTCTGGGAGTGATTCACTCCTTGCAATTAGAATACTGACTTTGTGTCTTGATAGGAAAATATGAAAATTGCCATAAAATTTTTATTTTAAATGGTTTTTTTTTTTGATTTTGCATAAGGAAAATGTAAATTCTCTCAAAGTATCTAACACTTTTCCCCCTTTTCAGTTATAGACTTTAATGTGTTGCAATGGAAAATACCTACAAGATTATTTGGTCTGTTTCCATCCCAATGCAAATTTAGAAAAACATACACCACATATATTATGCATGCCTTTCTTTATAGATAAGATATGGGTAGATATGCATAGAAGATCAAAACATTACGCTGTCATACTCATTCTCCAGGGTACTGGGGTGGGGGTATGAGAGACCTTGGATGACATGGGTAGTGCAGTGTGTGTTTGAGAGTGTGCTACAGACAAGCGAGAATGACTCTGTGGGGAGCCAGCTCAAGTCTGGCAGGGCTTTTTAGCTCAGTGTCCAAAACCAGGCAAACATGTACTGAGCTAACCTTGGAAGCAATGCATCCTTGTTCATGTACTGTTCTGCACAGAGCCAGCTTCGGAGACTCTGCCGCCATAGCATGCTTTTTCTGCAAAACGGATGCGTTGTCCACAGGTAATGGACAGTCGATTGTACCTGGTGGTCTATTGCTGCAAAAGTATTTAATGCACTGAATGTGTGTACAGTGGGGGAAGCTGAGTGTGGAATGGAAGCTGTTTGATATATAAAAAGATGGAGAAACTTCTAAGTAGGGCAGGCAGACTGAAAGTAAGATTATGCAAAGATAAAAGGAGGAGAAGGAAACAGAAAATCACTCAACTAAAGAGTACTTCCAACTCAGGAGAGGAGGGAATTTTACAGCCTGGAAAAGTCAAAAAGGAGAATTGAAAACAATATGTAGACAGAGTTGTTCAGAGCTTTAAAAGAAAAGGAATTTGAATGTGCTACGTAATAAGAGAGAGCAAAATGTTGTGTTCTAAGTCCTGTAAAACTGACTTGTTGGTAATGCTTGTACTTCTGATATTTTTTCTTTTAAGGACAGTGGAAAATGGAATGCCACTACTGTGACAGGGCTACCTTCTCTAAGGTCTGCTCCTGTCTGTAATGCACCAATCCTCCAAAAAGTGGGATATGAATTGCCAAGTGGCCCTGAGATTTACATTTTTTTTTTCTATCCTTCATTGGTTAGTAATGTTTGCCACTTATTCCTACTGAATTAGGAAGAAAAAAATCAACAATCGTACTTATTATTCAAGTAAAGTAACTTAAAAAAAAAAAGAAAAGGAAATATGGCCAGAGCTTTTTTTTGAAAACAGAGTGTCCAGAGAACTGTGCTTTGGGAAATAGACTGCATGTACTGACAGATACCAGTGTGTTTTTCATACAGTCTTTTTCATAGTTTTTTTTTTGTCTCTTATCCCATGAACAGTGTATGTTCTGTGTGTTTCCACTACTGGTAAACTCCACATAAATTCCTCCTAAAGCTGCTTCTAGAGCCTCAAGCAACATTCCTCCCATCTCTAGAAAAGGCAGAAGTGTCTATAGTGACATGAACATAAATGCTGTACATCACAAGTTGGACACAAAATCATCCTGAGAATAACCCCAAATATTATGAGTTTAAGACGACAAGAGAAAAGGAACAAATGACTAAATAGATGGCAGCTGTTTCATTGGTACCTTCCAGTGACGTGTTGTCAGATGCATGTGAGCAGGAGCAGCTGCGCTGCTGCTATCAACATCAGATCTGATGCTGTGGTGATTTTGGCCTCCCTCAAGAAAAATTCCCCTTCGTGTATTTTGTTTTTCTAAGCAATAGTGAAGTCCACTTCCTTTTTCCAAATCTTCTCCCCCTTCCTGTAAGCTCTCCAAACCCACCAGATTGTCTCAGTTCCCACTTCTTCCATCTAATTTTGTCCCTAGTCTCTTCATCACCTGTCTCAGAGGAAGACATGGTGCACGTATCATGTTTCCCCTCTCAAGGCTGGGAGCAGCCAACAGGGTGCCTGTCATTTTCTTGGATTGCAGCAGCATATCAAAGGTAAAGACATTTCCCAAAATTAGAGACTCAGGGCTTGATTCAGTTGCCTTCACATGCATTTTTAGTGCCACTTGAACAATCCTGTGATATTCTGCCTGGCCTCCAGTTACTCTCCAGAAGGCCTGGGTCTCCCATCCATCCTGTACCATGTCTACCAGCTCCATTTCAAAGTGTAAGATATGTGAGAATGAGGCAACTGGAACTAAGAACCAAGTGTGCGTTACTGAATCACATCCTCAGTACAATGTCTGATGTATGATTAAGGCATACGTGTGCCAGGCTGTTTCCATTTTTTAGCTTTTTTTTTTTCTTTGATGTAATGCCTAGCAGAGGGTAGAAGAAACTTGTGGTTAGTTCACTCATCTGGTAAAAGATAGGCTAGTACCTCCTCCATAACCTTTTTTATAAATTTTCTATGAAGTAAAAATAAGTTTTAGAAGCAGGCACTGGAAACCTAGGATTCCTGACATGTTTCAGAGGTCTAAGTACCACATTGCAGAGCCATAGCCATGTTTCTTCTTGTCTAATCCTTTTCTGGCCTCATGACTTCTGCTGTCTTTCCTGTACATTGGCTGGCACCAGCAAGGTGAGTAGAGTGCTGCTCCTCACTGCCACAGAATGTCACTCTTTTCCCCTTTCTTTTCTGCTGCATAAGCATCTCTGGTGAGTTTACCTGGTTAGAGCAGTCACCTGGAAAGGAGGAATCATGGACTGACACTCTTCAACCAGAGGAAGAAACTAAACCTCACTTTTTGAGCAACAGGCTTCATCACTTCAGTTTTATGATGGTCATTACCCCCTTTAGAATCTTTTATTAAAAGAATAAGGCCCTAGTAGCTCTTTAAAGGAATGCTTTCAGATGATTACGTTCAGGAATGAATTTTGGACATTGTACTCTCCAGAGTACAACTTGCAAGTGTGATTTGTCAAGATTTTGGAGAGTGAATATGATTTAGAGTAACTTTCTGGGTTTCACATTCCCTGTTGGCTGATTTCATACAGCTCCTTGATCAAAGCACAAGAGTTTTTCAGTTTGCCTTCCATAACACTTGATTCTCTCAAAGTAAACTTTAACAGGCTTTAATATTTTACTTTGGTTCTGAATTCTATTCCAAAATTGCCCACCAGAATGGCAAATGCAGAACCTAACCTCAAAAGTACATTTAGAGGATGTATTTTTCTATGGACCCTTCAAAATTGTCCTTATCATGCATCACAAGTAGAATCCCAATAACTGAAACTGAGTGAAAATGGAAGAAAAAACACTGACAGAAAAAAATTCTACTGGAACCTACTAATTGAGATAATTGTTTTTAAACGTTAGGGGAAGGACGTATCTGTAACAAAACAAATGTTAAAGATACAATTATAAATGAACAGTCTTTGGAAGCTCATTAAAATGTATTGAAGATGAGAATATTAAACTGTACAAGTTGAAACATTTTATTGATGGTAACTGAGCCTTAAAGTGGTTCAATCAACTTTTACTACAGATTGCATTATAAGATTGAATCCATATCTCCTTATCACTGTCTGAATGAAGATAATTGTCATTTGCCAAAGCATAGTTATAATAACATGATAGTGAGTGATATCACCTCATTGAATAGGGTCTGTTTGCAAAATTAAGATCTCTCAGTGTCATGTTTCAATTCTGTGTGAACCTTTGATTTTGAAGAGGGATTTCAGCTCCTGTTCTGGGAAATATTTCATTTATTTAACGCTGAACAGCTGCAGTAGGTTGAAATAGTGCCTGGGTTATTACCAAACTGTCAGCAGAGAGGGAGTCAAGGGATGCTCCACTAGGTCTTTCACTCTGGATAATCAGGAGATTAGCTTCATAGACACAACATAGCATTCTTGAGCATGCTTGTGCCTTGGTGTAGACCTCATCACTTCATAAGTGAATACTGAGACAATAGTGAGGTAGTTAAGGCACTCAACTAAAATGTAAGAGAATGACAAAATTGCAGCTTGAGTCAGCATTCTCACAAATTTTAAGAAAATGTTCTGAAGGTCTTCTCTGTCTGGGTATTGTCAGCTCCATTTGGAGCTGGGAAGTCTGTCCCAGTAAAACTAAGCGGAAATTGATATGTTTTCATAAAACCATTGTCAGGAAGGAATGTTATGGATCATAGAGGCTGATCTCAGTAGGTAACCCATCCTAAACAAAAAGCTACAATAATTTATGCTAGAAGGGACCTCTGGACATCATCAATTTCAAGCTCTAACAGCAATGCCATCTTGAAAGTTAGATCTATTTAATAACTCATTTTAATTTCATTTAATCAAGCGCACTCTAAGAATTGCTCCAGGACCAAACTGAGCCAAAGCTGATCCTGGACCTGTCTTCTGGTTAAAGTTCAGAGGTTCTTCTGCTTAGAGATGGTTAGAGATCTAATTCTAATTCCAAAATAATTCTATCTGTGACCATATTTACTTCCTCACTGTGCCAGAGTTCTTTTTTGTTTCCTCTCCACCTCTGTTTTACCCTTTACTTAGGTACAGAAAACAATCATAGCCCCTCTCAGTTTTTGTTTTGCTAGACTAAACAAACTTTGCTCATTTTAGTCTCTTTCATATGATAAGCTCTACCTTCCCTGATCTTTCTTTCCTGGAACTCCACCCTTCTCTGCATCTGTTCTTGTTTAAATTCCTCTTTATTGTACACAGTTTTTCATAATTGTTTCTACTGGGTTCTCTAACAGTGGCCTCTATCTTATCGCACAAAGTGAAAATTCCATTATGAAATCCTAAGAACACTTGTAGTTTTTTTGCTGTTGTTTGGGCAAGTCAACATTTTAATCTGAAATTTGCCAGCCAGCTCTAAACTCTGGGCCTTTCTGTATTAATTGATCAAGACTTTGCTGGAAAAAAAACAACCAACGAAACAAAAAAATCCTGCATACTTTTTGTTATAATTTGTTAAGGACTATAAGTATTAGTGTTGAGAGGAAAAATAAACATCTCGTACCTATAACATGGAAAAAAAAATGTGTTTTCCTGAAAATGTTTTGAAAATCAAAGTGGATAGGGGGAATAAGAGTGTTATGCCCCCATTGAAGCAATGGCAAACCTGGAAGACACAAGGGGAAAATCAGACTTAGTCATTCTTGGTTAAATTACAAATTCTCTGTGATGAAAATTACCCCATCTATGTCTGGTGATCTCTTTGTGTAATAGAGGATTTCAATCTTATGTTCTGTATTAGGGCCTATCTAGGATCTAAGGACCAAGCGACAAGATATAATTATGAAATGGACAATAATAATTAAGGGCTATGGAGTCAAAGATGAAAGTAGAGGCTAACCAATATGCTTTTGAAAAGGTTAATGCTTCCTTTTTAAAATATGGGCAAAGAAGTATTAACTTTAAAGGCAATGTTCATATCTTTGTCATATTATCTTACTCATACCTTGCAATATGATATTCTCTCAGGTTTAAATGGTTGGGTCCTCTCTCAAGTTTACTATATTCCCATGAACAGCAGTTTATAGATCGAAGGTTTTACAATTTCAAGGTCAACACTTCTGCACATCCATGTGTTAGAGAGATTTTGATAAATATATATGAGAGACCATATGATGCTATTGGCTATGATACTATGTGACTGAGGTAGATGAGCCAGGCTTTTCTCTTCAGTTCCATGTTGAAGGACAAGATGAAACGCTGGCATAAATGAATGTGACTTTACTTGGTTGTGCCCTCTTACGTTAGTTGGTAGTTTTGCTCTGTGTGTTTATTGGCCAGCATGATACTCTACCTCCCTTACTGCAAACGCTCATGTTCTCTCCTTTACACTCCCAACCACTTTTAAAGGCCAAAACCTTACAAATCCTTCATTCATAGCCCAGCAGGAGTCTTGATTTATGATAGAATAAATCAATGTGTTCTCATCAGGAGGGTAGAAACTTATGATAAAATGATTCTTCCAGCCCCACTGACACAGAGCCAAATACTGTATTTTTCAAATTTTAAATTGCATGTAGTACTTGTTAAAATTGACCCTCTTATTTTTCAGGTGTTAACTGTTTTTTCAGTTGTCTGTGGTAATAATGATCCACCAAAACTATTCAATAATCTTAGCTTTAGAAGAATTTCTTTGCCAGAATTGTTAGATTTAATGCTGTAGAATCTACTTTCTACATAAAATGCATAGAAATTCTGTTTCCTTACTAGCGAAAAAAAGAAAACTCCCAGATATACATTGCAAAAGAAGGAAAAGTTTCAACATTGTAGATTAGCATCCAGTTAGGTTAACACAGAGACATCAACATGAAGAAGCTGTGAGGGACTGAAAGAGTTAATGCCTCAAACGCTGTGGCCGGGCAAGCGCCGTGTAACAACGAACCTGCACAACAGCGAGGAACGGCCGGTGAAGAGCAGCCGGTCAGCACCCACCCGCACGGGGCACCAGCAACAGCAACCGTGCCGGAGGGTGCGCAGCTCCCTGTTCGGACGGGCTGAGCGGGGCGGCTCAGCCTGTGTGGGCAAAGACCGAACCACGGCCAGGCCTGCAGGGAGGGAGAAGTCGCCCCCCAAACGGCCCGCCGACCCCTTTCCCGAAGGTTCTGGAAGCACGAACCGCCCGTCACACCTCGTTAGCCTAATGCGCTCGAGTGCCCGCCCGAAGGAGGGGCCAGGAGGGGATAAAAGGGTGCAAACTGAGCCCCGCCCCCCCCCCCCCCCCCCCCGTGCCCTATGGAGTGGGACCCCTCAGCTGAGGGGAGCAGCGCTGGAGCCAGGGCAGGTGAGAGCTTTCTCTTTTTTTTCCCCATAATCCCTAGACTTCACCGCTGACCAGGTCTGGGACTGGGAGCGGCTCCATCCGCCGTCGGGCTCCTCTCCGAGCGGGAGTCTGGGAAGCGAGGGGGTCCGCTCTGACCCTCCTGACCCGCCGGGAGGGCTCGCCTCATTCTCCGCCTTGAGCTGATCCCCGGATAAGCAAGGCCTGGAGTGTGTGTTTGTGGAGGGAGGGAGGGTGACCGCGGGTTACACGGGCTCCTGAGGGGGTTTGGCGCCAATTCCCGCTGTGAGAAACCCCGCCACCTGCTGTTAACGCCGCCCGCCTTCAGGCTGCCTCTGCCGCCAACGAAACGTTCAACCGGTCATTCGGTGTCGTTTCACCTGAATTCAGCCCCAGGGAATTCCGAACTCGCCATGACACCTCCCTGGTCTGTCCAGCACGGGTCATGACAGAAGCCAACATGAATCTTCTCCCTTCTCCAGAAGAGAGACTGATCACATTCACCCTTTGCTCTAAGTCCACTGAAGGTCAGAGTTTGTGCTGTTGCAAAGATTAGAGGCTAGGTGAGCCAACTGAGTGTGCAGTTTACTACTGGGATTTTTAGCTTAGACTACCACAAGATATTACAGATGTCACAAAGTCTCCCATTCTCAGGACACAGAGGGAGCTGTGGCATTGTAATGTGGTGGTTCTCTGTCATTAGGGGCTGCCCATAATGAATCCCCAAGCATATTACAGTTGCTTCACTTAATTTGTGCATGGTGAGAGTGCAATACTCTAGGGGAGTTATCTAGTTATTGCTGAACGTGCCATGTTTTGGGGTTGGAATTTTAAATTATTTTCCCATCTGTTTGTGTGTATGTGTGTGAATGAGGGAAGATGAGAAATATTACTAGAGCTCTGGAACATGTGAGCATGGACTATTGGAGCAACTGGACTTAGGTGCCTATAGCAGACTGTAAAGTGTGTTTGTACAGGAAGATAAGCCAAAGAGGTCAACTGCCAGTGTTGCCCTATGTTCTCAGAAAAAATGTAAAAATGTCTTGGCTCAGCATGGTAGAACACAAACACATTGGCCTGGTGAATGTCCAGCTGGAGAAACTCTACCAGGACTGTGCAGCAGAGAGCAAGCTAGAAGCAGACAAATTTGGTTCTTTTCTACACAGGTTTTATTCTGTTTTCTTCTTGAATTTTTTGTCTCGTTGGTCACTGAGGCCGTAAGAGCAGCTTTTCACCAGTTGTTTGGACAATACTTTATTTTTTCAGTAACACTAAAGTATTTGATGTTTATATCTCCTTGGGTCAGTGTGTCTCCTTAAAGCCTCTTTGGTAAGATACACATAAATTTAGCTGTCTGAAGATTGGATATTTTGCTCAAATCTAACTTCTCTTTACAGTTAATAAGGGCATACTGGCCCCTTCAGACAGTTTGTCCTGAGAATTATAGATGCCTATCTCAGGGTGGTAAGAGCCTCTCTCTTGGGAGACTCCTCTCTTGGCAGTACCTGTTTCTCAGCAGTGATCAGAGCCCAGACAACTACCTTAAACCAGAAGCTAACTTCTCATGACCAAAGCTGGGGAGAGGGATACTTTGCCTACATTCCCCTAGATGTAAATGGACACTAGTCCATTTGCTAAAGCCCAAACATCATGGATTGATCTGTATCCATACTGCTGAGGGTTGGAAAGCTCTTTTACAGTCTTGGAGATTGCTATTTGGAATGATCCCAAAGAAAGGTAGTGAGTTAACAAAAAGCACTGTGAACAATTAGGTATCTAGTGCTCAGATTTACTTCTTGGTTGTTTTTATTCAGCAGCCTGGAGAGGCCCACTCATCTCTGTGTGAATAAGTGGTACTAATATGTTAAAGAAGAGGAAGACATAGTGGGATTGGGACAGCACTCGCTTCAACTTCTTAACACCTCAGGTGCATGAGATGAAATAAGTCTAGGTGCACAGGTAGGAGCGCAACAGGGACTGACTTATATCACTGTTACAGTGTCTTTTAAGCTTGTCTTGTTCCATCAGTTTCCATGAAGATAAAGATTAGGCATGGACTAGACTAATAGGTTAGCATTTGTTTTGAGAAAGTTATCTTGTTCAGAAAGACACCAGTCACAGCTTTCATGCATCAAGGATATGAATGATGGTTCCTTTTTGAAAATCAAAGCCAATATATAGTTTTAGTTAGAGATCATAGAATGCAATACAAGGAAACCCCAATTTTTTAGCTCTTTTCCCTGGAGCGTTAAGGATTGAATTTAATGATCCATATCTGAGGGACATGCTTGATGCTGACAAGGTCAAAACTAATTTTACATGTGGTACACAGATTTGAAATTACTCTCCTGAACCATGGAATGAATGATCTATTCAACTTCCCTCAGTAGCAAGGTTCAATGAGTAGTAGCAGATTTTCCTGCTGTTTCAGGTGTAATTACAGAATCACACACGTGGTATTCGGTCTTTCTCTAATTTAATAAAACAAAAATTCTTCACATTGCCCCAAAGTTGAATGTTTTTGTTCTATATAAATCTTGTTGGAAACACAACAAAACCAAAGCAAACCAAAACATTTTCCTGGCTTGTGGAGAAAATATTACATTTTGTGCTGTTTTGCCTAAAGTAAAATTTTTATGCAGACAAAAAAACTTTAATACTTTACCAAGACAAACTTGTTGTGTTTGTGGTAGTCTATGAACATGCATATGAACATGTGGACCCTTCTCAGGATTTGTCTATGTTCCACTTCAAAAGGGCTCTAAATGCCTCTTTTGTTCATGAATGCATGTCCAAAATGTTAGTTGCATCACATGCTTGTCCTTTGAGGCACCAGACCCATACCAGGGATGTCAAGATTTTTAGGAAAAAAAATCACATTCCATTTCCTTTTTTCTTCTTGTAACACTGAAATTATTTTCCAAAGTCTAGCCTGTCCCAGTACATTGCAAATAGTAGACTTGATCATAAAACTGCACACCAACCATGCCCATTTTCTGCTTTCAGAATGTGTGTAAGAAGTGTATATAGCAAAAATTTGAGAGCTTTTAGTTTACTGGACAAAAAGCTTAATTGTTCTGGGTAGATTTAATGCTTAAGGTAAGTTTAAGAAGAGTCAGTTATTTTTCTAAATCAATCATTTGTTGTGAAATAGAAAAAGAGATCATTTCTCATTTCAACTGGAAATATAGCGTTCTTTTTCCCTGAGGCAAGAATGGTTTTGTACAGACAGGATTTTTTTCTCAATGAAAGCATTTTAGAAATGTATACATTGTTTGATAATTTTGTATTGTTCATTTCATTTCTTTCAATTCTTTAGTATAACTGCCGTATAAATTCTGTTTGTGTAATCCATCTATAAACACACATAGGTGTTTTTTATGTTTGAATTTATTCTGTCCTCAGTTGTAGTTGCTTTTATGCTTTACCTTCAAATCTTTGAGTAGATTTTTCAGAAGTATAAATCATAGGTTGCCCGTGACATTTACTCTGGCCATGTCTGCAGGACACAGTGCAATTTCTAGGCAATTGATAATGAACTGGCATACATCCTCAGTTTTACACAATGTCATGTGGAGATGTAAGCTCAGATCCTGAAAGGTATATATTAGTGTTAATGCATTTTTCAAGTTGAACTAATAATCACATCTCTCAACAGCACTAATTAATGTAGGCTGAATATCATGCTGATGCAGCTATATTGTCTTCCGGTACCCAGATTAGATGAATGGGTGCTAATTTGTACACTTTTAAACCACATTCCATTGCTCTTAGTCAAATACTACTAAATTCCAATATATGATTATCTTACAACAGAAAGGCAGAGCTGCTACTAAACAAATCACTTCACATTTCTAGAGTTGACTAGCTCTAAGATTTTGGGCAACCCAACCTGCAGCCCTGTTGTAAAACCCTGAACTAGTCATGGGCCACTGAAGAAGTAGGTAAACAAAGGTGGATACTTTTATAATTAACTGTTTTCTTAAGCTACATTTTATGAAGCTTCTCCAAGAAACAGCTGAAAATAAAGATTTTAAAAAAAAAAAGATTGGAATAAAAACTGAGTATGTGGTGTGGGGTTTTTTTTCCAAACTGATCTGAAGAGCAAGCGTAGGGAGTTGCTGTAGAGAGCTGCAGCCAATGAATCCTTTTTAAAAAAATCTGACAACAATTTGCAAAGCACAACTGAGGAAAAGAAACAACCAAATTAATTGCAAGCTGCTTTCTGCTGCTTCATTTATAGTGATAATTAAGGATTCCTCCATAATTCAGAATAGATAGAAGGCTGTTCAAACTTACACTGGCTGGTTAGGGTTCCTCAGAGGCTATTTTGCCTGTTAATAACTTCCCGAGCAGAGTGTTGCCTCTCTGCCTCCTGTGACAAGAGAAGTGTATAGCAACGCAGTGTGTTCTATAAAATATCTGTTCAGTTCTTTATGTGGGAAGAAGGAGCTGTTTGCAAAGCATAGCTTTTGGCCAAAACATTTAAAGTTAAGCTGCCCTATGAAGATCTTCCCTTTGAGAAGAAACACTTAGCTGCCTATTTAAGGCAGTTTTGATGAATATTGTGTTGCTGGAGTAGTGCAAACAGGGCCTTAGCCTAGGATATATAAATGTAGTAACCACACATAACTGAAAAAGATAGCTCTTCCTTCCTCTGTGTAATGAAAAGTTGAAGGTCTGCCAAAAAAAGTTGAATAGCCAGAAATTCTGTCAATGTGAAGGCATCTTTCCACCTCTAAATCAACTACACGTTTAAATTACTTCCTTTCATAATTTATTAAAATGGTTTTGGCACGGTTGTTCTCTGTGCAATGTTTATTGCGTAATTTCATTTCATTTCTGGTCAGCAGTTATTATTAAGTCTCAAATACTATTGAAGGAGAGTATGCAACATTCTGTGAATGACAAAAATGATCTAAAGTAAATATAAATTATGTTTTTAAAGTTAAATTGAGAGGATTATCCTGGTTGTTTAATCCACTTGACTTGCCAGCCATTTGGATGTAGCTGGAACAAGACTGTTTTCATGCAAAATTAACTGCTTTCTTAATGATCTGTTGATAGTAAAGGGTGTGCATGGAATTCATTCATCATTATTTCAAACTATATGGACCTGTTGTTCATCAGGAAATGCTGGCTTTTAGTCCAAAACCACTGAAACATCACTTCTGAATTCATAGAAGGTGCTAGAAGCAATCAAAATCATTAAGACTTCTGTTTCTAGGCTAAAGACAAGCTATAAGAATAGAGTGGAAGTTATAAAACATTGTAGCACTGCTAAATTTTGCATTTGGAAGGAAGAAGCCGTTTGTAAAACCCATAAAATGTTTTTGGCAAAAATGTCTATTGCACATTACATGAAGCTAATGAGTCAGCCAAAAAAACACTAAACCCTTAAGAGTCCAGTTTACTTTTCTGTATATTTTAAAGGACATTGTAAACAAGAATTGCCCCTTCCTCCACACCTTTACCATTAAAGAACTTAAAGAATTCTATTTGGAAGAAAAATGGCTTGATACATTTTCAGTAATGCTTACAATATACTACATGCAATGATCCCCCAAAAAAGGGTATTCCCAAAATGGAAGGAAATGAAGGTTCCTGGGTGGTGTCTCAGGCCCTGCATGATTGTTGAGTCCAGCTGCATTCAATCTTGAACAGATAAGGAAATGAAAAGTTCAACTTAACCTTCTGAAAATGAAGAAATTAACCTATTGGCTACCATTGCAATTCAATATTTGCCCTGTTTTGGGGAGTTACTAATGGCCGCTGTGTATGGTACAGGAAATAACAAAATCACAAATTATGGAATTGTTGAGGTTGGAAGGGATGTCTGGAGAATGTCTAGCTCAATGTGCCTGCTTATAGCAGGATCAGCTAGACCAGGTTGCTCAGGGCTGTGTCCAGTTGGGTTTGAAATATCTCCAAGGATGGTGACTCCACCACCTCACTGGGCAACCTGTCCCAGTGTTCAACTCCATCAAAGTAAAAATTTTTATCTTAAATTTACATGGAATCTCCTGTATTTCAGTTTGTGCGTACTGCCTTGTCAGCTCACTGGATATCATTGACATATTGAGTAGCTGGCACTGAGTCCCTGTAGCACACACACACGTGACGGAGAGTGAAATTACAGAGAGATAGTTAAGAAAAGATTTAATAAGACATGACAGACTGCAGTGATCAGGTGCAGCACTCAGTCAGCCAAGTGTATTGACCAGCCCCATTTTACATGACTGGCCCCTTTTCTGTCTATTCCTCTTTTGCTCCTCCCTGCTTCCCCTTCCCCTAAACATCCCTTCATAAACTTTGCACCATCCCACAGTCCCCTCTTCCCTCCCCCCCAATATCCTAAACCCTTATGTTCCCCTTGTTTCCCCTTCTTACCAATCACAAAGTCCAGATGGACCTCTCCAGTGCTGTGCTTGCAGTTTCATAAGGGCTCATCAGTTTCTATCTGGAGACTTTTGGTCTTTGGCATTGTCACCCTTATCCCTTGTTTACCAGGTTTTGTGTCTCTTGTTTATCACATACCCCTTTAGTTATTACCCTGCTTGCACTGAAAAGATCGTTGACTGGATAGCCTTAATGAGTCAGATGCTCTTACCTTCCACATACCATTACAGTCACCATAATATTAGAGTTATGTATATCCTTCAAAAGGTCAAGCATGCCTTGCTTTGCTCTGAAGCCATTGAGCTGTGTCAAAGGTGATACCTACTGGTCATCCCATTCCATCCCCTTGCTGCTGGTTTTCTGCTGATAATAAGATAATAATGAAGTGCCACGACTCAAACCCTTACAGGTTTGGAGTAGTCTGCAGGCAGCAAGCTAGTATTTGAGAAGAGGCTACATCTGTTTAACTTCTCTTTGGCATCTGGCATATACTGAAGTTTTCTTTTAGCAAAGATGCTAAACTCAATTCATTGACTCCTGCACTCTGTTCCCATAAGTGTCAATGCTAGCCCATGTTGGGTGAAAAGTACCTTAACTTTGTGTATTCTAGTTTACAGAGAAAGGAGTTTGTGTTACTTTATCACTGTGTAAATAAGATTCTTGGCTTTTAAATTTCTCAGGTTTGCATGCTGGCTGCAGTGTTCGCAGCCCAGTTCTCTGTTCTTCTACCCCTTACTGTGTAGCCATTATCTCAACTTATACTAAATGGGTGTAACTTCTACCACTGTTCCTGCACTGTCTCCGTACCTCTTTTCTGCATGTCATGGTAATCTAATGCCTGGGAATTTTGCAAGTTACATTACACTTCATACTACAGAGCTATAGAAACATAGGTGTTGGAGGAAGCCTAAAACTCTTCTGAACTCAGTTTAGTCAGACCTCTCTCTCTGCTCAGCCTGATTGTTCATCTACGCTGTTTCTAACTCAAGGTCCCACTTCACAGTATTGCTTTCATGCTTCCTAAATCAAGCCAACTTCTTTCTGAATATACAGCCTTTAAATCTTGAGTGGCCATGTGAAAGAAGGGCTGTAGTGGAACTGGGGATAGGGAAGGAACAGAGAGATGTGACTTCCTCACTTCCAAATGTACTTTTTAAAGTAAGTGTGTGTGGGGAGAGAACACTCAGCCATTAAAAAATGGATATGCTTTACCTAAGAAACTTACAGTTTGTTAAGATATTTCACAGAGAAGTTAATTTTCAGAAATTACAATAAACACTTATTAAGATTTCCTCAAAATCTTCCTCCAAAGAAGTCCCCACCATGCCTATAGAACATCATTACGCTAGAAAGCAGAAAAAAACCCATATTGCCCTGAGAAATTTGTTTAATATTTGGAAAATGAAATAATCTTATATTAGGATTAAAAAAAAAAATACTATTGCTGAGAAGAAAAGGGACAATTGAGTCTGGAAAACAGAAATTTAATTTCTTTATGTTGGATGCCAGTAGACTGGAGTAGCCAAAGTGCTTGGGAAGACCTTGTGCACAGGAAGCCAAATTCATTGTCACTCAGACTTGGATTGAAAATTTGAGCAAAGCTTATGATTTCCTGCAGAATGCTACGGCTTTGAAAAACAGTCAGTTTCCTGCATGAAATGTTTTATTGGGATATTTCCATTCCAGTCTATGCAGAGATCTGGGGGTTGTCTACATCGCAGAGACATTCTAAACCACATTTACTGAAATATTACAATGTACCATCTTTTTTATAACCATTTAGAAGAGATCTTTAATTGGAGGTGGTTAAACAGCAGATAAATAGTTAACATTAAAGCAAAAAATACAGGTCTTTTCACATGCCAGTTTATCAATGTGTCAGCAGTGTTTATAATTCTTCATTTTAAAATCAGTTTTATAGTTATTTATCAAAGCAATGCAGTATATAGATAGAACGCTGGCTCTGGGACTCAAGCTGTGCCAGTATCCCAGTATCTCTTAGTATTTACTATATCAGGGTGGCTTTCATTTGCAGAAGACCAAGACCTGATTTCCTTTGTATGTATATGAGTATCAGGGAGAAAAAAAAAAACCAAACAAAACATGATTTGCAAGAGCACACAGCAGGAGACAAAAAAAATCTTCTCTACAGGGTCTCCACAACAGAAGACACACAGGAGCATAATGGGGCATGACTACAAGGTCAAGGGGCAGAGTGTGCCTGTTTATACAGGTACTTCCATCTGGTTGCCCTGATAAAGTCTGTGGCAATGTACCCCTCTGTACAAGTCAGAGAGAAGCAGCTGAGCAGGGAAGAACCTGCTTGTTAACACAGCCTAGGCACCCACTCATGAGAAGAGAATATCAAACAAGCATTTTTGATATAGGAAAGACAATTCATTCTTTTTAAGACAAATATTTTCTGTTTGAGGACAACACAGTACAACTTCATACAAGATCTTTTCTTCATTTGATTAAAGTAAATTTAAATCACCCTTAAGAGCATAAAATACCCAATGGCAACAAACCCCACATTTTTATTTTAGTCAGTCCTGACCCACTGATGCCTGGTTTCCAAGCTCTGATGTTTGGGGACTAAGATGATTTTAGCCAAAGAACATGTTGCAGTGCAAAAACTGATGTTAATATACTTAGAGTCAAACAGCAAGTATACTTAAGGCTTATTATTTTTCAGATACACAGTTTCCCTTGGCTGCAAGCTCAGCTTGTCCCTGCTGTGAGTGACTTCAAAAGCAAAAAAACTGTGCCTGTGGCTGAACCTACAATCCAAGTTGCCACTTTTGGCTCACACAGGGACATTTAGCATCCTCGGAGTCTCATTCTAAATTAACTAACATTAATAAAGGAATAAAAACAGATTATAAGGGGAAATATTAATGACTGTTTCCTTTTGTAACTGTAGCTAGATTTCTCCCTGGAGTCCGATTTAACTAACGTGCTGACTGAAAATGGGTCTGAGCTGCGACAGTTTTAGAAAGTAGTTTTCGAATTCAACCTGCTTATTTCAGGAGTGATCAAATCTAAAGCTTTGGTTTAGCCCACTAGAGATATAGAAGTACCATAATTCTTTCCTACAAAACTGGTTTCCAACCAACTTCTTTGTTTGTTCTGGCCTATGGAACCGTGCCTCATATCATATCATTGCACTGTGGGCGCCATTAGAAATTTGATGCTGAAAATTAGTAGGAGTGAAATTTTCCATACAGACATGAGAATTCATATATGCTGTAAAGTGTGGTATGTGGAAGAATATTTATTTACTGACTTATTTATAGGCGGGCAAATAGGGCATATTAGAAAACTTACTGCAAGAGTTAGCTTTATGCAGACACATAACAGAATCAAGTAATGAAGCATGAATGCCTAATCCAAGTCAGTTCAAAGCTTGAATGACCATTAGGAACTGCTTTCATAATTTATGGGCCTAAAATTTGTTTGTAGAAAGCATATGCTGAATTATTTCAAGCAACAAAGCCACTGAAGAAAATTATAATTGTGAGAAGTCCAAGAAGAATAAAAATGGTAATATTTGTTAATAATGTTATTACCTAGGATTGATTTGCTGAAATTGTGTTTTCTAGAGATGCCTAAATCAAATGCAAAAGACACAGGTTACAGTTTCTTTAGTGATTTAAGTAATGCAAAGCTATGTTTTTAAACTCAATTCCTTGGAATCAAACGTAATACATCAATCTATTATAATGCTTATTAGTTTATTGAAAACTAATCTACCCTTCTGAGGCTTTCAAAAATATTTGCTCTTGAGGATATTTGGTGCATTAATGCTTTAGAAAAGGTGAGGCATCTTGTCCCACAAATTATCTCTAAGTGAAGGCTGAAACTCTCAGTGCATTCAGCAAGACACCCGTAATTTATGTAATGATTTAACACACTTGCATCCCACCTTGATACAATTATGATAGAAAAAGCTTCCCTGCTGACATTAACAGATGTTACTGTAGATAGTTTTCTTGAAGGCAGACTAGAGGCAATCAGCAAGGAGTAAAGTTCCGTCTGCCACAGGCAAAGATTTACTCTGCCAATCAAAGAGTGAAAAAGGACATTGCTGGAAACAAGTTTCATTTAAAAGCTTCCATTATTCTCAGTTTGCTGAAGTTTTTCTTCATCCTGTTCGTATCCATGCTATGTCTTTAACTAAAAAAAAGTCCTTTTTACATTCTTCCTGTAGAACACTGGCCCAGAAATGCAGTCTCCCACAATTCTCTGTGTATTCAGATGTGTTTCATAATTTTCATCCTGAAGTCTCTCTAATGAGATAAATCAGAATATCTCTTATAAGCACATTGGAAACTGTTGGTTAAGACATTTAAAACCTGAATCTATTTATACTATGCATTTTTAATTACCTCTAGTGTTGCTTTCAGGAACAAAACAAACAAACCAACCAACCTCACCAAAATAAGCCATCAGCCTGTTTAACAGTAATAGCAGGGATGGACTGTACACAAAAGTGGACGCACTGGAGAATAAGAAACAAGGCTGCAATAACTCATTTGACAGATTCTTTGACAGATGACTGGAACTAATGGGTTCAGCGTTGGAGTTACTCAGCAAGGGTTCCCTCCTATAAGGTTTCAAGGTATAGCAAAGGAGCATTGACCTTGCCTTGAAATTAATTGTAGATACTAGAGGAGGAATGTGTAAGTAAACATATATTTTACTCAGGGAACTGGAAAGACACTGGTGTGAGGTCTGAGGACATTGCAAGCAATGTTCTTGTAGTTTGCAAAGAAGGCCTCCAAAATTTCTTCTGATTGTGTATGTGAATGTGGTACTTTTTGAAAGTGTCAGGCTGAAATTCTTGGTTTGCTATTCACAAAGATGATATTTAGAGTTGTACAAGAACATTCTTGCTTCATCCGTATGTCTAAAAGAGGCTATTTACTGGCAAACTTAAATGTTTTCTATAACAGTTTAAACCAAGATGCCATTTAGACAGACAATATGACCCAAACATGGCTGTCTTGTAACAAGCATGCTAATAAAAATAAGGCCTGATATTTTTAACAAACTCATTTTCCCAGGGGCAGGAAACGTTTTTAGAGAATGAACTCTGCATTCTTTCTTTGTTGGATACTGGACAAGGACTGAATTTATATGAGAAGTTGACAAGGAGTAGGATTTTGTCAGCCATTGCTCTAGGGCATTAAGAAAGACTTACCAGAGGGTTTGGGGGTTTTGGGGGGTTGTTTGGTGTTTTTTTTTTCTTTTTAGATTTTGTAGTGTGGTTGTTTTTTAAAAAAACTTTATTTATATTCTTTCTGATTTTCAATGTGTCAAATCAACATTTCCTTCTGCTTTTTTTTTTGACCACATCTTAAAGACCCTTTTCCCCTTCCTAGAGGCTGGATAATTGCAGAAGTCAGTAGTAGTTTTTTAATGACTAGCAAACCCAGGAGGGATTGATGAAGCCAAATGTAAACATCTACAGCTGATCTGTGGAAAGATGAAGAAGTTTTTATTCAATGGCAAAAAATGTTTTAGGGAGTGATTGATCTGATCCTAAAACACACAGCTATTGGCCAGATGAATCGTGCAGTAAAATGCATATTTTTAGCACTGTTTGTAAATAGAACATAAAGTGAAGAGCTCAGATATATATTTTTAGAGTGAAGACATCTAAGCTAGGTAAGAATCCCAGCTTTCCTATCTCATACCTTAGTTTATAAACTTACATTACAAGTATGGTATGGGTAAATAAAAGCTGTAGGATAGGTTATAACACAATTAAAATACATTGTTCTGGTATTGATGTTTTCATATAATCTATATTATAATTATTTAACGCATTAAAATTCAAATAACAAAGAATAAAGACAAATTAAAATTAACTAAGGACAGGATCCAGTTGTCTAAACATAAATTTCAAGTGCCATTTAAGATATCTCAGGTTAAAAATTAGCAATAGACTTTTATGTTTCCTGACAACTGAATTCAGGCAAATGAATTTCACTGTGGATGCTTATGTTCAGACAACTGGGTCCTGCTCTACAGATGGGATGCAGCTTGCAATTTGAGACATCTATATTTCATTATGTCTAAGCTCTCAATATAGTCAATAGAGCTCTAGTCAACAGAGCATTAAATAAAATAGCCAATGGAGTCTAGACAACAGTACAGCTTCATAAAATGGAAACTTAAATTCAGTAAGCTAAATAGCTCTCTAGACTTTATTGAATTTACTCACTAGGTCTACTGGATGTGATTATCCTGATTGAGAAGTTTGACATTTCCTGTGTCATATCAGTCTGCCTCATTTTAATACCTTGGATAACGTGGATTGTCTCAACTGTCATTAAACACCCATATCACAATATCTGAATCAAGCTTCTAAATTTAGATTACTTAGCCTGTGAGCTGAATCCCATCCTAAGGTGTTATTGATACCCAAATGGTCAAAGATATGCAATTTTTAATTCCAGCTGAAAAAAATAAATCTGGAATTACTGAGTCAACATGCTATGCCAAATTATATTTTTTTTCTTGTCCATGAAGGAGTGATCCATGAATCTAGGGTTTTTTTTAAAATTCTTTGTTAAGGAGCTGGGGTGGGAAATTCTTCTTCATATGCCATTGAGATCTCATCCTTAGTGTATTTTGGTAATCAGTAGACATATTCTTAATGAATGCAATTAAAAATACATACTAAAAAGAAGAAATCTTTTTTTTTTTAACATAGTTAATGTTAGAAAGACATCGTCAATAGCTCTAGGGATTTTTTTTTTTCTTTCTCCTCTTCAAATCCACCAGGAGAAAAAATAGTTACTGATATCAGTGACAGTTTGACTTTGTACCTGAATATTAACTGAAGGTCATACATGTTTACGGAAGAACATTAATGATGGCAAAAAAAGAATAGGGTTTGGCAGGCTACAGTATCGGTATCTAGAATGACATATTGGATTATAAAGGAAGGTATTAACCACATGTATATACAAATTAAGTAAAACTTGATTTTTGCAGTGCAACAGCACATGGATATGCAGACAGTAACCTAAGTGGAAAGTAATTTGAGGCGTACAAATAATTACTGAGTTTAGCAAAAAGAGACTTTTTTTTTTTTTTTGCTATATACTTTCCATATTCTTTTATGATTTTGTATGTGTATTGCAGTGAAGGTGTAAACCACATATGTGTTCATGTGCTTTGACAGCTACAGTAAAGCTGTCACTGTTCACACAAAATTAATCTAATGCCACTGCTTATATGACTTACTTTCTCTTTAAATGTTAAGCATTTTCTACTATACATGTATTGCATGTTTGAAAGAGAAAGATACAACACAGAAGTAACAAAGCTGTTATGTTTGAAGGAAAATGACTGTGTTTGGATATTACTTGGTCTTGAGGAAATAGTCATGTTCCTTTAGGGTAATGGCCATTAAAGATGGCCAAGTCTTTCATTCATGATGTTACTACTTTTTTTCTAAAATGTTTGTCTTCCTCTCAGGATGCACAGAAATTGGCTTAATGACAAAGGTTAGCTCCAAAAGTGTTGAGCCTTCATTTAGATTCCATTTTTGAATTGCTGAAGAAAAACAAGATGCTGCATAATGAAGACAATCCTTTTATTTTCTTCAGCTTGACTGCATTACCATTTATCCCAAATGTCTCCATTTCAATGTAAGGCATGGAAAAAGTGTACAGTATTGGCATAAGACTCTACGTTTGTAGAAAATGGAAAAGCTCAAAATGGAAATGTAGAATATGCAGCCGTATTGACAGAGACTTTCAAATGGCTTTGAAAGAACAGGGATCCTGCACTGACTGAAAAGTAACCAGAGGTCTGTAGTACTTTAATATGTAGCTAGTTTAGTAAGACACAATGCTTAGTCTTTGCACAGTTACTTACAAACCTCTTGTAACACAGACAGTTATACTCTTTAAATCTTAAGGGACTTGAATCCGAAGGTTGTTCCTTGCTGGTTTTGGATCACTGTAATTGTGCTGCCTCAATGCAGTTGGTCCTAGATGCATACTGATATTCTGATTGTAGCTTTTTGGTTTATATTTTTCAGTATGTTTGTATATCAGCTAATACTACATCAGGGTTTTAAAGCATATAATCAGATGTCTGTAATCTAAATATTCATTAAATGTATAAATATAGAAAGAATTTTTTTTACTAAGAGACACTTAATGACTGGTTTAATCATTGGTGACCGTTTATAAGGACTGAAGCACTACCATAACTATATTTATTTCTTAGCATTTGCTACTTCACTTCTCCAGTGTAACAAATCAGACTGCATCAGATCTCTAAGTCCTGCTTTTCATTCAGCTTAAGTTAGAAAAAGTGAATAAACAATGATATGGGGTGGGGAGGGCATAGCATGAAGAGACGTGAAACACAAGAAGTGGAAACCTTTCCAAAAAGACCATAAAGTTGCCGACAAGCAGAATATGAAATGTAGATTAAATGGGCCAGCCTCCTTGTTCTCTAATGATCTGTAAAAGAAATAAATGTGCAGCGAAGTCAGGAATTATAAAGATCTTTGCCCTTGTCTGCTGTCCAAATGGACACTCTTATTGATTCTCCTTAGATCCTTTTGTTTAATGTTCCAATTATCTCCCTTTGCAGCTCCGTAAGAAAGACATAAGCTATTTCTGCACTACTAAATGTATACACTGTAGGGAATGATCCCTGGCTCCAAAGTGGTGCAGGCTGCACGTACCTACTCTGTGTAAGGCTAGATTTCTACAGACCAGATATGCCATGGCCACACAACATAGCACTCTGTGCAGCAGCCCCTTTGGGCACTATAACGTGATCTTTTGGTGGGAAGAGAGGAGAGGGAGTTGGTTTTAGTTTAAACTGGTACAACGTGAGGGCTTTGCTGGAACTTGTGAGAAGCATATTAAAGGATGAAAATAGGAGTAGACGTTGCATGCTCAGGGATATTTCATTTGAATGTCAGGAGTCTGAAAGTGAAACACTTGCAGGAAAGCCTTTTAGGACAGAGCAATGGGAATAAATGAACCTGGTTTAATCTTTTTTATATTTTCTTGTATGTATAAACTCCTGAAGTGAGCTGCTATAAGAGCATATGAAAAGAGCTTCACTTTTGCAGTCACATACCTGGAATTTAATAGACATAGAAATCAATCAATTAATTTATTATCATTTATGATTTCAGGTGGCTCATATTGTAGACAGAAATGAGTGTGTTCATCTGACCTAGTTAGATGCTCACATGAAGAATTTTGTCTAGAGGTGCATTTTTACTTACATTGATTATAAAAAATGTCTTGCTTGGGATTAGACATTTTAGATCTGTAGAGACAGCACTGCAAGACATGTGACCCTTTTCTATCTATTTATTTATTTGCTGTGTTGTATCTTAAAAACAAGTTGCATTTATTCTGCAGAATAGATATATGAATAATAGAGCATTTTAAAAGAAAATATAGAAACTTGTTGTTTATGTAAGGATTACATTCTATTTCTTTTTTGCTCTTGCTCCTTTTGGATTATTTCTGTGGCCTCCTGGTCCTTAGAGGCATTCCTTTTTCCTTTCCTTTGATGCTTAAACTATTTTATATAGGTTCAGATACAATCAAGTTGGCTTTCTCCATCTTAATGCTTTGGAGGCAATTTCCTCTTCATTTTAAATTTGTCACTGGGGAAACCTTTTTCTTCCTCTCAGCCAAACAGATGTTTTTTATTTTTTCAAAGTTTCCACTAAAAAGGTCAAGATCATCTTTGGAACAGTGAAGCTTTGTACCCATCACCTTAAAATAAAAGCATACAAATTTTAAATGGAAAGTCCTACAAGTTATTTCAGTTGTTTCTTTTTCTTCTGGTGTGTAACTACACATAGATGACTTTGGCCCTTGTCACTGTAATACCTGAAATTCTTCAAGCCACTAATGAGATTGTCCTCTGAACTTGCATGTGAAACTTCTTGGACAGCCTTGAAAGAAAAGAGTGGATTTTGTGCTGATTAAGATTAAACCTCATCTTGCCGTTCAGGAAAGAAAGCACAAGGTAGATTAAATGACTTTGCCCAAATTTCACTGAAATTTTAGTCATATGAGCCAATAACAATAGTCTAACAATTTATAGCTGTGCATAGAAATATATATGTGCACAGTTGTCCCACTTCAGTTGCAGTGTAACTTGATTGATTCCTAAAGTTAAAATTGCATTATTTTGCATTTGAGATAGGCATGCAGGAATTTGCATGTGTACTGATAGTTGCATCTCTACAGATGTTCTGTAATTACTGTAGTTCAAGAGTGAGTTTTAGTATCATCATCCGTATTTTTCTCTGCCAATAAAGAGCAATATTAGCATCAGAAAATCACTGTTAATCCACCTGATCTCTGCTGAACCATCACTATGCAGCTGGTTCATCACTTACTTCATGAAGATGTGTCTTCTCATCACATGTAATCCAGTGATTGTTCCAAGCATGACTAGAGATTCACAGGAGTAATAGCCTTTGCTTAAGAGCTTCAGATTTGTGCTGACTGGACAGCTGTAGGTCCTCTAGACTATTTTGTTTTCTGAGGATTCCATATCCTACCAAACCACCTCTAACTGAACTAAAGTCTTCTGACTGAAGGTTCCTGCATGAGTAGAGTTTGCTTGGGTTTTGACAGTTTCTGATAGTATTTGTAGTCTGCCTTTTTTTCAGTCTTTCAGGTAAGATGCCATATCATGTACTGTCTCTGATTTCCACTGGCTTCAATTTTTTAGTATCTTGTGCTGAATATTTTTCAGTTCTGAAGTTCTTGAGCTCATATCTTTACACTTCAGGCACTGAAATGTCTATCTTGAAAATCTGCTACATGTACTATTCTTTAACATATAGGTCTGATTTAGTAAATGCATGAGAGAGCCTTGCTTCTGGATCTGTAATTAAATGAGCCAGAATTCGGTGCTGGAGATTATTTGCTCACTGACCTCAGTGCATTAAACTCTTTCAGTGTTGTTTCCTCCTCAGTTATGGCAATTTCCATTTTCATACTCTTATTCCTATTAGCCCCTGGACTTTGCCTCCATGTATTACTTCATTGCAGTTACAGAAATCTGCATCAAAGAGGTTTTTTTGGTGATATCTAAATTAACTTTAATTTTTGCCCCTATGCTTGCTGAATTACCACACCACTTCCTCTTTCTTTGTTCTCTTTTTATTTTTGTGGCTAAAAATCTTTTTAGTGTTTGTTTTAATTTCCTTTGCGAGGTCCAGCTCAGCTTGAGAGTTGGCAAGTCTCACTTTTCTCCTACATATACTGACCTTCAGGACATAGCTTTCTATTCAGTCAGTTTGTTCTTGCTGCTTGTCATGGTTTAACCCCAGCCAGCGACTAAGCACCATGCAGCTATTCGCTCACTTCTCCCACCCAGCGGGATGGGGGAGAGAATCACAAAAAAAAAAAGTAAAACTTGTGGGTTGAGATAAAGACAGTTTAATAGGACAGAAAGGAAGAAAATAATAATGATAATAATAATATGACAATAATAAAAGAATTGAATTGAATATAGAAAACAAGTGATGCATAATGCAATTGCTCACCGCTCACCAACTGGTGTCCAGTTAGTTCCCGAGCAGTGATCCCTCCCCCCCTGGCCAACTCCCTCCACTTTATATACTGGGCATGATGTCACATGGTATGGGATAACCCTTTGGCCAGTTGGGGTCTGCTGCCCTGGCTGTGTCCCCTCACAACTTCTTGTGCCCCTCCAGCCTTCTTGCTGGCTGGGTACGAGAAGCTGAAAAATCCTTGACTTACTCTAAACACTACTTAGCAACAACTAAAACAATCAGTGTGTTATCAACATTCTTCTCTTACTAAATCCAAAACAAACCACTATCCTAGCTATTAGAAAGAAGATTAACTTTATCCCAGCCAAAACTTGGTCCTGGTACACTCCCAGTTTACCACTGAAAACCTTTTTTGCACGGATGCATCAAGCGCAGAAATGGGTAAAAGGATTTCTAATCTGGGCAATATAGCATTTACCCACATCTCAACAGCTGCAGTGAAACATCACATAGAAGAGTTTATTCGCTCCTTGATTGCATACTACATGATTCTCAGCATGAGGCGATTAGTTATTTAGTTAGGTCTTGGGTCTTTTCCTCTCAGTCATTTTTCTTTTACTTGTAGTACATGCATTGGCTTTGCATCTGTGATTTAAAGTAGTTCCAAGCTTCTTTTTCAGACAGGCTTTTAAGCTTTACAAATCCACCCAACTTTCACTCATTCCCTTCATTTTTCAGTAATTTTGTTATTAAAATAGAAATTCTTAATAATAGATTAGGTTTCATTTCTCTTTGCACCATAACTTTAGTATAATCTGCTCATCATTACTTAATTCAGGGTAATTATTCTTTTTCCAGTTGTATTAGGTTCTCAGTAGATCCTGGTCATCCATTCTAATATATCATTGTTTTTCATGGTTCTGTTGTGTGAAAAATATTAGCATCACACCATTTTTGTTGGAATATGGTCTTCAGTCAATATACGGGGTAGCAACAATGTATTAATCTTGACACTATATGTAGCTCTGATAGTGTTAGTGAGAACTTTATATTCAAATCTTATCCTGACTGTTTGGAACAAATATTTAACAAACTTCTTTCTAGAACTGCTTAGTACTTTTCTAAAGTGTTTCTACTCCATTTTGTCAAGACTTTCTCCTCCCCCTTGCCTTTGTATTATTAATAGAAAAATAAAAACTTCCCGGTCATTCACATCTCTAATAAATCCTTAATAAGATGTTTGGCTGGAGAACCTCTCTGAGAACTTCTTTGCACGTGTTCCTTTGCTTTGTCCCATCAGCATGATTTTTATCCTCTCTACCTTTGAAAAAGCTACCTCCCAAGCCATAGAAAACCAATAATACGTACGAAAAGTCACTGGTCCTGCAAGTCCCTGCCCTTCCTACTCACCCCTTTCTTATGATGAGGAAACTCTTGGAACTCTTCTTCTTCCAGTAACCCACATGTACTGGTTTCTTCTGTGATAGGTATAAAATTTAAAAACAATTGAACTAGAATCCAGATCATATCCAATATGTGTTCTCACATTCTAAGGGTTCTTAAACCTCTGCTTTTCATCAATTTGCTTATGTAAGAATTGAAATATTTCTTTTCCTTCCTTCCCCTCCCCCCCCAAGAAAAAGTAAGTTAACATTTTTGTTAGTTGCACACAGAAAATCAGCGATGTGTGAATGGAAGGCAAAGTTACTGAGCAGGATGTCATGAAAGCAAAATAAAAAATTCTCTGTAAACCCCAATACAACAGTATTTTCTATTCCTCCCTCCTTCTGCCTTCTTCTTTCAAATTCAGAATTATCTTCTCTCTCCTAATTACAATCAAGCAATGGTGCTGCAAAAATTCTTAGTAAACTAAGAATTTAAGCTCTGGAGCAGAACATAAACTTGCAGTAGCATCTCAAACTCCTATTCTTATCCAAAATGTCTATTTCATCATAAAAAGGTGAAAAAGAAGAGGAAATAAAAACTGAGGCTCTATACCTAGTTTAACAAGTTACATATTAAATAGCCTTCACTCATCAGAACTGCTGTGAAGCAGACATCACTTAGTGATCTATCTAATGGGTGAAAATCCCACTGAAAGAGAGTTCATATCAAAGGTGATGAAAGAAAATGTTCAAAATGTCAGCTTTAAAGTGACCCCTGTTGTTTGTGTCTTTCCTAATCAGGGAATTAGAGATGTAAGTTAGGATGTTGCAAATGGATAAAATTTTTCAGTGAATGAACTGTCTGCAAATTCACTTATGAAATCCTTTAGCAAATTTCAAAGCATGTGATTTATATTTAAAGGGACATAGTTTAAAAATCATTCTTTAATTCTATTTTTTTGTGTTACTTTTTAGCTCTACAAATGACACCTGAGATGGTTTTGTAGATGTTCATTTTAAAACTGAAATTCTTTGACTATTTTGCAGCACTTCATATTTGCACTACTCCTCTCTGTGGAATTAAGTAAGTTCCAGGTCTTCTTATGGACACAGAGCATGAGTAGACTGTCTACTCAACCCTACTGTAAGTAGTTGGTCATTAAGGACAGATAGGTCAGAACAGATCAAGTGCACTATAAGCCATACTGTTCTCTAGTATAACTGCATATAGAAACTGTGTACAGAAGACCTTGCTTTCCTGATGTACTGTCAGTGCTCAGGAAAGGTTTCTGTGTTTTGGTCATGCTTCTTCCTACCAGTAGTATCACTGGACTACTTTACTGTGTCACATACGAACACAACATATGGCCTTAGATGAGTCCTGGATTTATGCCTAAAAGGGTTTTCTATGCGTGCTCTTATGCACCTGCATGTCTCACACATGCAGGTGTGAAGCCTTAAGATGAAATTATTGCTATGCTTAAACTTACAGGAAAACTACTTCTATGTTAGAAGCTGCTTTTTTTAATGTCCACTGTTTATGTGCATGGAGCATCAACATAGAAATGAAGGAAGGAAAAAGTCTTAAAGACTGGGAGGACATAGCTGAGATAGATAGATAGATATATATACACACACACAAGCTGATGGAGAAGTTTGAAATTGAAGACATCAGAAATTATTTTGGAAATGCCTAAAATTTAAATTGATGATATCTTCTTAGTAGTTTTTACGGTGAATGGTCTGTCTATAGGAGTAGTATGTAACATTAAAAAGCAAGCAAAAACCAACAATAAAATAAATTTTGATGCATTGACCACATCCTTGCGAACAACTATGTAGTACTCTAGAATCTTTGAAATTTCCATCTGTCCACAAAGATTAAAGTAAAAATGCTTTATTAAACCATAGTTAAGTTTATGTTATTCAAAAGTTAAAAAGTACTCTTCACATGAAAACTGTTCAATGATCCTTTATGCTCATATTGCCAAGAGCCACTCAAAATGGTCTTTTTGCAAATAACTTGGTTAACCACATCAGATTCAGCAGGATTAAGCTAAATCGTCTTTTGATATCTAACGTGTTATACTTCCAAAGCAATTCAATGGCAGAGACAAATAGTTAAAGTGCAGGAAATTCACATGCATCCCCAGTGGCAACAGATCTTCAGGGCAGTGAGCATGGGAAATAAAGAATTCTTATTTGTGTTTCTTCCAATTTCTTGCCATGTTTCCTCATCCTAGCCAGAATTGCATTGCTAAAGATTCCACAGTGGCCAGTGAAAGGATGAATGGAATTTGGTTCTCTTTTGTGAGCTGTGTGAGGAAAGAGAAGGGACACAGTAAAGCTTTTATTGACCCAACTCCAAATCCAGTGTGTCTAACTAGGAAATTGTTCATTCAGATGGAAGCCAAAAAAGCGTCTATGCCTTAGTGTGGCTGAGACAGCAAAATCAATTCAGAAAACAACAGCTCTGTTTAGTAAGGATTCAAAGGAGGAAAATGTACCTAAATCAATAAATAATATACATAATAAGGCGTTTATACTACATAATTTTTTATTGAAGTGTCAAGAAATACAAAATCCATCAGCCTCTACAAATACTGGCCTTTCATAGGCCAGAAGGCCTAAGTGATTTTTAAAATTTAAACAAAGTACTCTTAAGGGACAGAAAGATTTATGCAATTTCTCACTGCTTTCCATGTAGAAATGATTTTGCCATGCTTTGTGCCTCACTTGCATTGTAAAGAACACTTATGAAGTCACAAAATCTCAAAATGTTAAGATCTTTCATACAATCTTTCTAATCACGACCCCGGGATTTTTGTGGCCTAAAGACTTGCAGCTCAAGAGCAAAGTAATCAGTGGTGATGATCAGCTCTGTAACATGTGGCTGCATAACTAGCCTTCTAAAGTAAAGGCTGTACCTGAATATGCTTCCAGTCCAACCTTTTTCTCATAAAACAACAGTATTCTTAAACATGGAGACTTAAACCGGGCCATACATATTTTATTTGATCAGCAACTTCTACTGATGGAAATAAGTCAATTTATGCTTATTTATATCTGTATATGAAGATTAATTTGTAACCCATGTTTATAAATCCTTATATTTCTCATGTTGTTTTTAGGGACACTACATTTTATTAATATTTGGTAGGCTGATCAGTTCTACACTGGTTTCTTAAGCTTTTAGATGAGCTGAATACAGGGCACATAGTGACCTGCTTTCATTTTAGTTTGGCTCAATCACAAAAGTTTCTCTCTCTTTCCCTGAGTTACAAAGGAAACTTAGGGTGAAGAAACACCTTTTTTAAGTATCTGAGTTAAGGGGGTGGGATCCAGGTACTAGAGAGGTATACAGTCTCCCATTCTTCATCCTTGGTATTATCTGATTGTTGAGAATTGTAATATAGCTATTTTCACATGTTTCTATACTAATTTGTGTAGCAGAGCATAAAGTTAGCATACTTAGCCTTTATTTTAGGATGTAGCTGCAAAATACTTTTATCAGTACTGTGTAAGACATGATGCATGTATTTAGGGAGAAGCATGAGATAGCCCTTGTCAAAAAAAGGCAAAGGGAAGAATGTTGAACCTTGGCATCAGAAAGCCTCAGTTGTCTCCATTACAGCAGGGTCAAAATCTGTATCTTCTCACATGCCTTCTTACCTGTGTTCTTGCTCTCCTCCCCATCCTTAGCAGAGATGATCTTAGGAATTTCCACATCTTCCCATGCACTTATTTGTTCCCACTGCTCCATCACTTCCTCCACCTTTTCTTTCCAATTTTATAATTGTAAATTACATCCAATTTCTCTGATGCTGCTTCGTGGAAGTGGTAGACTTTTTGATTGATATTAGATTGCACGATAAGTTATATTGAAAGTAAGAGGAAGTGCACACTATGTTGAAAACAGAAAAACTTCATGGAGTAGATGGAAGTAGTTCTAAAAAAAAAATTCAAAAAACCTAGTGTGGTAGACTTGCAGCAACTTCCTGGGAATTATCCTCCTTTGGATAGGATGGAATAAAATAAGTTGAATTTAGTATCAAAATATCAACCATAGATATACTGTACTGAGTGTTCACTTTCGTATTTGACTCACTGAAAAAAAAGTTCAGTTCAACCTTTTGTAGAGTCTCTAACTCTTCATATCAAGCTGCTGCAGAAAACATTCTGATTGCTTCAATTCATCATAAAAAAAGCAATGATCTAGTTGTCTGTAAATTGAGGGTCACACCTGTAAGCTTCCTGATGGAAGACTGCAGCCAGAGAATAAACATAGAGGACATTTGCACATGACATAAATTCTCTGTGGAAAGGCTACCTAATTGAATGGAAATGTGATTTATTTATTAGGAAAAGGATAGCAAACATAGTCAACTCAGTCATTCTCAGTTGGTGTTGCCTGATGGATGTTTGCAGAAAAAAAAACAGGCTGGAGAAGTAGAAATTAAGAGATCACTCTCTTTCTTTGAAACTCATTTGAAAGTAGGCTTCTTCATGTACTGTCCTTTATTTTAGCCATGTAAAAAAATATATCTAATTTTGTGGAATATTTATTAACCTTAGCTTGAGGTAAGCTGGATCTTGGTCATTGATTCCAGTTTTCCAGAACTTGTCCTGTGCAAACTATTTCATACAACCAAATTTTCCTTGTACTATTGTCCTGTATTTTCAGTTCCCTTTTTTTTTAAACACTTTTATGAATTCAGTTCTTTTTTTATTCTTGCATCATTTTATATTTATGTTTTGATGCCATTTTTATTATAGTATTGTGCAAAGCTGCGTTTTCCCTATTTGATGCATGAAGACCACTAGGAGAGAGAGATTTATCACATCAGTTTCACTGAGGGTATATAGTTTGAGTATTGTAGGACAAGGAAAGGACCACGTGCTTCAGGGGACCTAACTCCCTGTTATTGCATGCTACAGAATTAAATAATGTATATTATAAACTGATTAAGCCTGAGAGTAAAACTAGTTGTTTCCCCTTTCCACGTCATTGCAGTTAGACGACTCTTCTAGAATGCTATCGTTCTGATGGAAACCTTCTTTTAGTTCTGAGAATGTATTTAATCCTGGATGATTCAGACCCATTTTTTTCTGCTGCCACTATTACCCTTTAATTTAAATAACCTTTCTCTCTCACAGATTTTTATTCACCAATGTGTTTATACATCATAATCATATCTCTTCCCAACTTTTGTTCTGCTAGACCAAACAAGCGGTATTATATTATCATTATCTCTTCTTGGACAATAGGCTTCCCTAATCATGCCATCTGCCCTTCTTTGAACCTGTTCTGGTTTGAAGTCGTCTTCCTTTAGATAGGTGAATGAAACTTTACACAGTGCTGTCCTTCCGGGTCCTTGGCATTAATACTTCTCTCTCTTCACAGGAAATCCTTTATTAATGCAGCCCACAATCACTTCTTCCACAGCAAATGCACAACAGTAATACACATACACAAGCTTCGGTTACATGCTGATCAGAGATCTCTGATTTCTGCTGAGTTTGCATATCAGCAATAATTGTCTCAATGGATCACTCATTTTTGAAATGCATCTGTCCCTGGGAGGAAGACTGGTTTAAAGAGAACAATAGCTCTATACAAGTCTTTTGAATAAGAAACAACATTATCCAGTGAAACTTCATGTGTTCAGCAGGAAGCACAGAGCAATAGTTGTGAACAAGGTTTTGGTAGTATCATTGTAAGATCTTAAATCAAAACTTAGCCACAAAACTGAAATTCTATAATGCATTGCCTAAAAAAACCCCAACCAACCAACCAAAATTGTAAGGCAGATAAATAAAAATAAAATAAAGTAAAAAAACCCTTGAAGATGGAGAGTACCTAAGATTCTTTTGGAAATACAGCTGGATATGAAATTATGTGAGGGATCTGAATAGTAATGACATGCTTCTACCTCAGCTGAAGTTGCAGAATTTAAAGAGAAACTAGCAGAATTTAAGGACTGTTACAACTGAAAGTTGTCATTGTCTTATTTTAACCATATCACCTGTATTTTAAAATAGAGATTTAAAAAAGAGATGAGACGAGACAAGATGAAGAGACCTAAATCACAAGCTGAAACAAGAGGGATGTACTGGATGGGACTGAAGACCCACATTTGTTTTGCCCCAGATTGTTTTTCCTATCGTTTCTGGGGGAAAAGGGAATGAGTATAAGAAACAACATATCTATAAAGTCAATTTCATCTTAGCTTCTGGAAATCAATTTTTTAGGAACTTTCTGATCCTGAGTTACATCCAGTTGATTGTGTACTAGTCTTTGATGGATCTATCCTCCATGAATTATGAAACTCTTTTTTAAAAACTCCCACTTTAGACTCCACAATATCTTGTGATAGAGTCCCACAGACTAACTATTCATCATGCAAAATTCCTCCATATTTTGTTCAATGCTGACAGATAACCACCATTCCCCCCTCCTTTTTTTTTTTTTTAAACTGAATAGCTGTTCTCTCTTTCTCTCTTCTAATTTGCTAATGATGTAAATCACTACATAGACTAATCATTTATTTTCCAGTCACCTCTTCTTCATTCTGAGGAGTCATATTCTACTGAGCATCTAACCTGTGTGCTGTTCAGTGCCTCTGATCATCCTCTTGCCTTTCTGAGCATCTGTTCCATGGTGAAGCAACCAGAACCTCAGGTGGTATGTGGGAGCTGAATGCACCATATGAGGAAATAGTGATGACTTCTGCTTGCCCTCAGTTTCTGTCCTGGCACCTCTCTGTTGTTGGGTAATGAGCTGATGTATGTGGAAAACTCTCTGCAATGACTCTAACATTTTCACAGGAGTAATGGCTAGTTTAGAGCAAATTAATTTTTCTTTATAGTCACTTTCTCCAGGTGAATTCAGTGCTGAATTTAATCTGCCAGTCTACTGGTCTCTAATATGAGATCATTTGTAGCTCTTTCAGACAGCTCTGGACTTAATTGCTCTAGCTATCTGAAGTAATTACCTGCAAAACTTGTTGCCTCTTCATGATCTCCACTAGAACATCTATGAATATGCTGAAATGTAAATATCCAGTAAAAATACTTGGAGGATATATTGGTAATCTGTTTCCTTTGTGAAAACTGAGAATTTCTACCTATCCTTTCTTATTTTTTAACAATTTGCTTGAGAATAACATAAAACTGTTTATAAGAGTTTATTACTTTGAGAACTTCAATTAAGAAAGGAACTTTGGGAGAAGCTTTTTGAACACTCAAGTACATTACCTGTACTAAAGCACCTTTGAGCAAGACAGATACCTAAGTGGAGAAGCTATGGGTCTCAGCATAGTCTCTTTCCGTCCAGTTCTATAAGGCAAATTTACAGACCTAGCTGAACTACGTATTTTGTACTTATAGATGAATTTAAAGTATATATTTAAACTACAGACCTCACAAAAGTTACTGAGCAAAGATTAAAACCTAAACAAGCTTTAAAAACCTGACAAAATACTAAATATGTAGCACAGGAACAAATTTCCTAAAGTATCTCCTAAAATGAAAACCCCCTTAAAGCTACCTGAGCTCTATACTTTCAGTTTATATTCACTGAATTTAAAATTAAATTCCAAAACCCATGCTTTAAAGTCTTACTAAGTTAAGGTTGGAAAGTTCTGACAGCTAATTGATTAGAATAGCAAACCAGAGCTTTAGATAAGTCTCTAGATGCCTCTGGCTAAGTATCTAAATCTCTGATCTCAGAGATTGTTGATAAAGATGTGTTTTCATTTATATATAAGTATATATATTTTATATATATATATAAGTATATATATTTTATTTATATATATGTAAATATGTATCTTAATTTATATACATACACACACATGCTCTATTAATAACAAACCAGTATATAATAGGTTAAAATGAGCTGAGTACATAGGCACACCCACTTTTTTCCAAGAGCCTTGAAGTTTCCTTTGGGAGCACTTGGTTTGGAGGCATTCTAACTCTGCCACCATGAAAATGAAAGACCACTATGAGATGATGGGATATCAGACACTTGGTTTATTTAGTCATTTTTCCCACATTCCACAGTGGCCAAATCAGGTATTTTGAAGGTATTTTAATACCAAAAAGAAGTTGAAGGCCTTGGCTTAAGAGGGTTCATAAAAGGATTAGTAACTAACAGATGACAAGACATCTGAAAATGGAGGAGGCAGAAAGCAATTACTAATGGTAATGTGGCATAACTAGTTTGCTTCAGAAGTTAAGATCTCTTCCTTATAACATAAAAATGAATTGGAGGAGAATAGTGCAGAATTATCTCTGTTTGTATATGTAACTAAAATTGGAGACAGACCAAAACCAAAGATAGCTCAAGTTTGAAAGGGTTTAGATTTTGTAGCGACTGCAGTAGCAAGTGGACAACAGAGAAATTCTGCATTCATAAAATATATTTCTAAAGGATTTCAAGTGCTATCTAGAATATAAAAACAGTTGAAAACCAGAAGCACACAGAGGAGAAAATTAAAATGGTGATATGAGGTATAATTTGTTCACCTTACTATTCCATTTTCATTCTTGTGTTTCCATTGTTGTTTCCTTACTTTAAGTTGTCAAATCATCCAGTGGCATAGTGGGGCTGTCAAAGATAGAAAGGATGAAAACCATCTGTCAGTTTTGAAACTTATCCCCCACTATATTTATAGCCTGTTTAGTTTTCTTTGGTTGTATTTTATTTATATAAAAAGTATGAGATTTTAGTCTTTTGCCGGAATCAGCAACTTGTGCAATCAGAAAGAATTTACTAGATTTCATTAGAAACATTTCTTAAATATATGGGATTCTGGAAGGAATTAGAGGTCAAAGAATATGGAATGGTTGAATAAAACTGTCCAAGGAAGGAAATTACATAGACCATATCAGACCTTAGACCAGTTGTGACTCCATCTTCTACATATGTACATACTGTTTGTATGCTAAAAAAAAAAAAAAAAAAAGGAAAAGAAAAAAAAGCCTCTGAAAAAGGATGTGTGCTTACAACATACTTCAGGGTACTTCATTTCACAGTTCTCTGAAATGATTGATTTCCTTATAGTTGTTGATTTGCTCCTGACATGATTCAACCTTTCATCCAATTCAGTAAATTTGCCTTCAGTGCTGATAAGTTTCACCAACCTTGTATCATCGCTATTCTGCCACTCCTTTATTTTTTTCACAATAACACAAGATGTATGCCCAAGCCTCCAGCTTTCTCTTAGTACAAAGAATTTTCAAATGTCTCATGATCTGCAAGATGGGGGATCTGTCCCTCTTATGTCTCTCCTATGATCATTAGTATCTTCTTCCTCTTTGTCTTTCCTGTGCTTTTTGCTCTATGCTCCTCTAAATGTTGCCTGTGATGACAACAGAGATGATCTATGATGATCTGACAGAGATGAAAGTGAAAACTTCTCTGGCAGAAGAATACATTTCTGTCAAAAAACTTGGCATATTTCACATGAAATGGTAGAGAAGTGTTTGGAGTTTAGGTTATGGCTAGAGGTGTAAGACTTTGAACACCAGAGAATGGTGTTCACAGCTGATATCACAGCTGGTGTCGAAGTGTATATCACTTCTGAGTTCCCTAGGCGTTCCTAAATTTACCAAACTGCCTATAAATATAATACATGATCTTATTTTAGGTTTTACCATCCTCCACTACTGTCAAGATCTCCATTTGCTCATAGACAGATCTAGTAGCAAAATGTGGTGGATAAAATGAAATGCTGTAATGTGTGAAATGAACTCTCTTTCTCTAGCTGGACATCAGTTCCTCCCCCATCTTCACAGTGTGGTGGCTGATAACTGTGGGTTAGTATACACGCCGTCCTGTTTATATTTTTGTAAGCTGTGCCACTGTGATCTCTGCTGTCTGACGCCCTCCATCTCTTATTTTCTTGCTGCACAATGATGTTTTGGCCGCCCAATATCTGTATCATATGTAGAGATGGAGGACACTGTTAGAGACTAAAGAACAGATTTCAAAGCCACAATACTGTATCCTGCACATCGTATAGAGCATTCTCTTGATTGTCATCACTTATTCTATTGCAAGGCACATTTGGCTTCTGTTGCATCCTTCTGTGTGTATTTTCAGATGTCTTTCTCCCCTTTCCTGCCGATTCTTTGCAATTGGTCATCTAATGAGCTGGTTTACACTGCTATTTCTCTCAGCTGTCATTGTTTTTTTTCTACTGAGCCATGTGACTGACTGAAGGTGAAGTGTTTTGTGACTGTGTGTACCAAAGACAGACCATAAAAAAGGCCAAAATGTAATCTTATTACATAAACCTGTTCAAGCACCACTTGTTTCCACTAATAACAATGGACTTCATGTTATGTAAGCAAGGACAATCCTTTTTTAATCTTCATAGAACTTCATCTTTAAGATGTATTAACTGTACTAGATTATAATGACATGCTCATGATATTAAATAAAGAACTAAGATTGTGAGACACTAACTTCTGTTTTTTTCACCTATGTGAAATGTCATGCATTTCAGGTTTGGGTTTGGTTTTTTTTTTGGTAGATTTTTTTTTTAAGGGTTTTTTAAAAAACTCTGGTGAGGGAAATAAACAAATCTTTGTCAATTCATGGCATAATAATATGAGGTTCAGCTTTACTGAATAACTATTTTGGAATGCCTGAATTCAGTTGAATGCTATCTTTACACAGAGTTTGGTGTAATTATTTAATTAATGGAAATGAAGTATTGCAGCACTGAAGGGTTTGAATAAGTGTTGAAGGACACTGTGGATAAGACCCATGGCTTGGCTGCAGCTCAGGGTAATTCACATATTCGAATAATGAAATGGTGAATTTTCATTGCTTGTCTCCCTTCCTTCTTTCAGCTTTGCATCATGATGGAACCAAAGAAATCTGTCTTCTGCCAGACAGTAAGAACCTAGGTTGCTGGGGCAACATGTTGACTGCAAAAAAAAAGCTTAAAATAAAGGTGGCTCATTTCCAAGTCACCATTTTTCAGCGTTTGGGGCTTTTTTTCACGTTTTCATAGAAAAGACACACACTGGCAAGAATGCCTTGCGGGAGGTTTTATAATCAATAAACCTGTTGTTTGTAGAGGGATTATGAATCAGAAATTAATGCTAAGCAGGTGAGAAATGCACACCAGTATTTCTCAATTTTAAAAATATGAAAACCCATAGAAGAAGTACATAAAAGTTTTAAAGAACCTATTTAGAAAGCATCTGCTTAACTAAGAATTGGTTGCTAGGATTTACAGAGATTGTCACAAAGTTGTTCCCAAATCTGCTTCACTGAAATGCTAACTGGGTGAAAAACATGTTCTTAATGTTAAGAGAGTTGCATAGGATTAAGCTGCACACTTCCCATTGAATCAAATGGAATCTGTGTAGTTAAGTTTAAGTTCAGTCCATTGGAAACACTCATTGTGCATCACGAGTGCAGCAATGTTTCAAGTACAGAAGAAGAAAAAATCCTGGTTTTTAATAACAAAGATGTGACTCAGCAAAAAAAAAAAGATAAGAAAAAAAGAAAAAAACCCTGTAACAGCTCAAAATGTGTTACCGTCTTCTTGCATAAGAAATACAAATTCCATTAACAGTAATGGTGCTATGGTAAGAGGTACTTGCAGAAAGTAAAAGCCCACTATGCTGAGGTGTTGAATAGGTTTGTTCTTCCTACTAAAATTGATCTACAAGAGACACTGTGAACCTGTTAGGGAGATGTTTCTTGAATTACAACACAACACAATGTGAGTGACTTTTCTGGGTCTGATAATGATCCAAAGGCTGTATTGCAGGATGCATGCTATCTAATTTAGGTGCCTAGCTCTTTGTTCAGTGCTAGAAAACAAATGAAAGTGTCAGGACTTAGGTGTTGTTTTGGGGGCAGTTTGCTGAGTGGACTTTACCGAAGGCCTTGTGCTATGTGGAAAAGGGCACTTGCTGCCTGTCCTTTTGCATATGATGCAGGGATTAGAGCACTAGCCAGAAGAGGTGGAGCCTGGGCTGTGTTGGGATTAAAGAGAATTAAACTCAGTGTCAGGTGAGGCAGGAATCCTCACTGTGGTCACCTGTACACCCCAATCAACAGAGTAGCCGAGAACAACCCGAGAGGAAAAAAAAAAAAAAAGACTTTGATACAAACTCAGTCTTCTTCCCTTTTGGAGTGAGGGGTCATCTAATCTACGTGGAGAGAAGGCCCCACCACTGCATACCTGTAAAGAGGAACAGCCTAGGCTAGGCTAAGCAGAGGTGATTGTTTGTATACTAAACTGGAGTTTGCTGATTGTGAGATTCTATCTATCAGGTTATGTGATTCTGTGCATTACAGGTTCCAGCTTCCTTAGGTGCTATGCAGCATGGTTCCCTGATGCCCTGGGAACAGACCAAGGAAATATGCCAGCTGCCCTAAAATGTCACCATACTGGGATCCCTAACTGATGCGACGCATGCAAGGGTTTAAGACTGCAAAGGTAGATGCCAAGGAAGTGGGAACAACTGGACATGTAAACAAAGGAGTTGAGCTGCGGTGCATGTTGGACCCTTGCCTGTGTGTTATGGGGTCCCGTCCACAGTGAACCATCTTATGGAAAAGATCTTTGCTTACAACAGGTCAGCAAATTTCAACAGGCAAGTACTACATATAGATGCTAACATTTCTAGTCCCAGCTCCAAGTGGAAGAAACTCATTCTTCATGCAGCCTAGGGACTTAAATTTGATAGCCTGTTTCTTGAGCAGTCTACTCCAGTGGTTTTCCTGTATTGGACATGAAAGTGCTCACTGATTCATTTCTAAAATTGAGTAATTCACAGAAATGTCTGTTTTGTTAATCCTGCTGGGACTTGATTCTGAGCAGCTCAGCAGTTCAGACTGGTATAGACCTGGCAATCAGGAAAAAAAATTGAAATTCCAGTGCTCGGTGGTCTAACCAGGGATATCATGAATAAAAGGACAACTGAATGTTAGACTTAAAAAAATAGAAAGGTATTTACATGTCTAAGGTCATATCCACCACAGAATGTAGCACGGTTTTGAGACCCCCAAATTAATGCAGACTCAGGCAGTTAACAGTGCATAAATGCAGTCACGGTGCTTTCAAGCCTAAATTGTCTCATGCAGAGCCAGAAGAGTTGTCACTGCAGTGTGCCTTTCCCTAATTTCCACTGTTAGCCTATGTGGAGCCAGGGCTGGTATCTCTGCAACAAAACCCATGGGACACAAAGAAATACTGTGAATAATTTAGGAAGTAAACCAGAACTCCCAATTTGCCTGCTTGTGCTTTCAACACAAACCCATTTTTCATTCTAACTGGATTAAAACATTAAACATGTTTTGCATGATGACCTTTGTATCTTTTCCATAAAACTGCCTTAACATCTTTTCCATAAAATGGTGCTGGCTTAAAGTGAGAACACTGTTGACTAAAGTTAAATACTTCAAAGTAGTAAACAACAGATAGTACCAATGAATAAGAGTAATTTTTCTAACAGATAGAAATTGGTTTTGTGGAAATTTGCTTGCATCACTACTTTTTTGGTGTTGGGGGAGAGAAGAGAGAAACATAATTTTATCTAATCATATATCTAATTAATTTACTGCTTTTAGTCTCCCTAGAAACATCAGTTGGTGTGAGGTGTGTAGGTAAAAGTTGCAGGACAGTGAAGAACTGAGGACTAATGTGGGAGCATAATTTGTAAGAGGGTGGGATCCTCAGTGATGCTACAAGCCCAGGATGCTGTGTGGCTTTTTACAGAGCTTTGGAAAAAGGAAGAGTGAAACTATGGGAAGATAAATGCTTCTCTGACTCTGAAGCAGCTGCCTTTTAGTATAGGGCCTCTTTTGTATAAGAAGAGAAAAACAATTCTTAAACTATCCAACTGGATTCTTAGTTAAGCTGCCATGAGATTGATGGATGAGGTAAATATTGCTGGGCATAGAGGTCTGTAGCAAAAGGGCCAATGGTCCTTCAACACTTGTGTTTTATGAGTTAGCAATAGTATGAAACTGAACCTCTGATCCTGTTCAGAAAACGCATCAAGCTACAGAGCAAAGAGTTGGTTCGGGACAACTGACTGAACTGAGAAGTGTATTATACAGGCAGAATGGACTTTACAGTGAATCCTCTCTCAAAATACTATACAAGAGTGACATCTTCTCAGGACAATAGCATTCAACAAAGCCTATAGGTAGAAGTAGTCATCTTGGGCATTGTACTAAAATCATACTGCTGAACATCTCAGCATTATTGATTTCTCAGCTGAAAACTCCTGCTTGAAACTGCTTCAGATTCAGGAAAAATTCACTAGCACTACAGTCCTCTTAAGTTTAATTTCTAGCTCAGGTAGGATTTCCTGCTTAGCAGGACTGGTTGTGCACACTAGCCAGGCCCCAATTCCATTTTGAGGTGAGATTTGGGCACTTTTATCTCTCTGTGTCATGGAAAAGAAGTGCAAGAGGATTTGATGGAAGCTGTGTTTTAGTGTGCCCTGAAAAGAGGACCAGAACCAGAAATGAAACAAAATAGATAAAAGTGAGTAAGTGTAGACACATTTAAGGAGACCAGTTTGCTAAGTGGGGCTAATCATTTGCATGTAGTCTTGTCCATATTGCCTTTTGGAAGTGAACAGCCCAAGGCAGATGGGAGAGAGCACTGATGGTGTGGCAGTGTGAAGAGTTCAGCATCTTCTTCCCTGGGCTGTGGTATTTTAGCAGCACAGACATTGTTTGCAGGGGCTGGAAGCAGAGAAGAGGGACTGTTTGGCCTGTGTACATCAATGCAGGATGAAAGATAAGACTGGTACTGCAATGGCACCATTGCATGAGTGTTTGTGTAGTATTCTGCATTATAGTGTGGGCCTAGGGGTAGTGCTGTCATACTGGTATATTGCTTATCTGTGGTGCAGCTACTATAAGAGCTGTGGGAAACATACGGGTTTACCAGAGCACTATAGGAAATTCAGGCACAAATCTTGGCAGACTTAGTGTGTAACCAAAAATATTGTTGCTGGATTAAGTGAGAAAGTGTCAGTAGTCTCACAGTGCTATGTAGTTCTTTAGTATTTTGCTTTTTTGAGCTTTATAGGACTATTTCTTAATCTAAGAGTTGCCACAGAACTTGTTCATTCTTATTTATGTGTCAGATACTGTTGCCTCACTTTATTTTCCTATTATGTCCTTGAACCAGGACTCAATTTAACTGAAGTATGGCTTTCTAACTTTTTTTCCCAAGAGATTTTTTTGGGTTAATAACTCAGGAATTGCTTTTTGAATGATTTCAAGATGTTCTTCCCTTTTAAAGACACAGACAAAATTGCTAGTTTAAAACATTTGGGCACACCTTATTGTTCTCTTCTTTCAGCAGACCTGAATCTGTGCTAAATAAATGAGGATGAAAGGGAAACAAAATCACATTTGTCATAGACGGAGATGAATATACTGAAAGTTAGATAGCTCTTTAGCTTCCATAGTCATTCTAAGAACTGGTTGCACTATGTACCTCAAGAATTGTTTCTATGTTGTATAGTGAGTCCTATCTTCTAGGTAAAATTCTCTGTCAGTTGATCTCAGCCTCACAAGAGCAGTGTTGATGTACATTTTAGCTTTTCATCAGTGAAAAGGTGCTTATTTGTTTCTGCTCTTTAGAACATGTTATCACAATGCTATCACAGCACTGGCACTGGGTATAGGTAGCAGTAGGATTTGGGAGCAATTAAAATTCCAAGTTATACTATTACATAGTGACAGAAACAAAACCCAGTAACATAATGCACTCACAATGTATTGTTGCAACTGAAAACCAGAAGGCATCAAAAACTCTATTCCACTTCTTGGTGTTCTAGGGTTACACCACTTCTTGGTGTTCTAGTTCTTACAACATTATCTGCACTGTAGTATCACTCTGGCTGTTACACTGAGGAATAGTTTCCCCTGGGCTAGGCTGGAAAATATGCATATGAAGACAGGGAAGCTACTAACATGTCGTGTCAGTGAACTATGAACTAAGAAGGAAGAAACTTTTCACATGGTTTCAAAGGAAGAAAACCTGTGTAAGTGAGCTGGGAGAATTGATAGGAACACACACATCACAGCAGATCAGCATGCTCAGAGCGAAACAATGTCAAGGCTATGAAAATTTAAGATCTAGATTTTATGAGAAATATAATTTTCTTTCATTGTTCTAGACTAATGGATACCCAATGAATAAATAATCTGAATGCATTCTTTTCATACTATTATTTGTTTAATCACACTTTTAAAACATCCTGTGAGCAATCTGCAATAATTTCTTATACGGAATCACTGCTATATCTGCAGTTACTAAAAAATCTCTTGTGTTCAGTACACAAAACAGGAAACAAATGCAAATGAAAAAGCTTACTGTTGTAGGTTTCTCTGACAAGCCGCTGAGAGAGAGACTATTCTGTGCTGAAGGCAGTTAAAAAATTAGATAGATTAAATTACACTTTGGAGTGTAATTTACTTAATTTACTTATGAACTTCATTTACTGTGTATGAACTTCATGATAATCAGAGCCTGAGAGAATGTATCTGATAAAATGGAGATGCCTTAGCACTTCAGAGAACAATTCCTTTCATTCTAATAGAGATATCTAAAATAGATCAACATAATAATCCTTTCAAAGTGCTATTTCTTCCACTGCATGTAAAGTTTTTCATACAGGATGACTGGCTCATATGTAAACATCTAAACTTGAATTGTCTGAAGTTAGGCGAGATGAATCTAGCACTCCTCCCCTCCTTACTTAGATACTTCAATTGAACTTTTAAATTTGGATGGCCCTAAAGATCCATCCTAGATTGTGTTCTCTCTTTTTCATTCTTAGTCTCATTTGGACAGGAATTCCCTTATATTTATCTCAGAGGAGAAACAGAACAAATAGGTCTAACAGATAATTTACATAGGTAAAGAGAGGACTTCAAGATTTTTATCAAAAGGAGGAGAAGTGGGAGAAGAAAAAGAAGAAATAGAAGAAAATTTGGAATAATTTAGGAATAATAAAAATAAATAATGAATAATTTCTCACATTTTTAGCTGTCATATCCTTAAATAATTCCATTCATTGTATATATTCCTTATTTGAACAAACCCAAATGTACTGTATATAAAAGAATATTTTCTTGAATGTTGTTGTTTTCAGTTACATACTAATCTGATGTTTTGCTACTTGGAGAAGAATGGAGATGGGAACTTGAAAACGTATCCACAAACATCAGTGTATTGCAAAGCTGACATACAGTCAGCACTTCCAAGGGCAAAAGTTTTAATCCAATGTACATAATGGAATTGTAATTATATAGTCACCATGAATAAAACTTTTCTGTTACAGTGTATTGGTTTACTTGTTATCAGGTTAGATTTCTGCTTTTTGTTTCCTTTATCAAATGGGTGAACTTAATACATCTCAGCATAGGCATAACATGCACTGAAATAATTTGGTTTTTATTTTAGGGATCGGGCCCATACTCCCAATCACGACACAATGAAGGGATTATACATTAAAAAGGACTGTATGCAATCAAGAAGAAATTTTAATTAATCATAAATGGAACTGGTTTTGTGGAAATAATTTGACCTGACAGTTCAAGGTTTGATCAGCACATCACAGAGATTAAGAATACTTTTCACTTGAACAGAGTCCCAGAGAGTCACTGCAGCCTGAAATACTTTAGGAAAGCTAGTGTGTACAGATCACACAATGTCATTGTTTCCTTTAGTGCTTCCATTCCATTAGGAACCAATGCGGGACTCTTTTAACTTCCGAGAAACCTTCCAATATCATGCTGTCCTGGTCAACACTGAAGCAACAGAGATTACAAGACATCAAACTACAATCTTTTATCCCATGTTCTATGTGTATAAAACAAGGAGTCAGCTTCCCTTTTAAGTACTAATTGACTGTCTGTACCAATCAGCACCTAATCCCTTTCCTGCATGCATTTAGGTCTCCACAGTAACTGAGCTGGCCTTCTCTGGGGTCTAGGCTGTGAAGCATTTACAGTAAATGTGTAGTATGCAAAGGGAGTAATTGATCTGTGTCTTGGAAAACCTGTCTAAAAGCAACTAGACCTCCTAATTCATGTTTTAGTCTAACAGCAAGAAGATGAATATATGAGCAAAGAACTCTAGAAGACAGTATATTAAAAAATCAGCAATTAAAAAGAGGCATCTGATTTTTTTTTCTCCTTTTTTTTTAAACACAGATTATCCAGGAACAGGGGGCACCAGAGATTTACTGATTGTTCTGGGTCCTTACATTTAAGGTTGGAGATGTAATCACAAAGAATTTGCTTGATGTTGTTAGGCACAGCTCCAATCACTATCTTGCTCATTACAAGAATTGTTAGTACAAGACCTTAAAGATGCATTTTACCCATTGCTGGGAGCACCAGCCACACACAAGTGATACTTCAGAGCTGATAGCCTCATAGTCTAGCCAGGCAGCTGAAGTGATTTGCACTTCTTTGATTGCAATCTCTGCTCCTCCCATGAAATAGAGATCAGAAAGGAGCCCACTTGGAATGTCAGTTTGTAATATGTAAAAGGGGAATGAAAGGGACATAGTAAAGGGGATTTGAGGGACATTCTCCAGCAAGTACTGGCTCTATGAATTAGAAAAGAAAAAACACCATAGGTAGACTGCAAGAAGGCCTGCAAAAATGCAGGTCTTCAGGTGCAAGTCATGTATGAAGCACTCTGATGAGTAGTAAAAGTTTAGTCTTAATGAACAGTGACTATTCAGAGAATGTTTACTTTTCTTTGAGTAAGTTACTAGAAGCATTTATATTTTAGGAGTGTGATAAGTTTCTTCTACACCACAAATGTGTTTTGAAAGAATATTTTCTCAAAAGGAAATAATAAACTGGTTAGTATTAAGTCCGAGCATGTAGTATTTATGCTCAGTACTTACTCCTTAACATAAAACAGCAACACAATATTCTGCATATTCTTTTCTTTATGTTTTGTATTGTTCTATTATTAACCTTTCAGATCCAAAGATTAAATATAGGGACTTTTTATATTCTTTCAGACACGACATGCAATATAGCCACGTTTACTTAAGAGGAACCATGCCTCACTACCATCACTGGTGAACTCAGAGCACAGATCTGAGATAGAATATGTTAAATATAGAATGGAAACATCAGAAGAATTCTTACCTTTGTTAGACTTCAGTGCCAAGCAGTTGACATGCTTGGCTGAAAAGGTTTGCTGTCAAATATAGTCATTATTTGTGTTAATTGATGTCTTCTAAAATAACCCGCAATGTCAAGTGTCTCTCTTTTGAGGGTATCTGTCTTGCTACACCACAGGGAAAAGTTTAGTTATTAGGAAACAACATTTTCTGGAAAAATCATTCTAGTAGCGCCTTTTCAAAAATCTTTTCCAGCTTTTTGTTATACAATAGCACTGTTCAATTAAATGTTAACTGAAATCTTGAATTTGCTTGTTATTACGCAATTATTTTAAAGTAGCATGTCATGGTTTCCAAGGTCATTTTATTTTTGTCTTTATAAAGCACAGCTCTCAAACGTGAATTAGATTTGCTGGTCTCTTGGGTGGTCACTTAAAACAGGTCTGTGCATATGACCAGAACTGCCATAAAGACAGACCATGTAGCTATGTAGGGAGGGGGTCAAGACAGAGGGGACTGTAGAAAAATAAACAAATCAAGCAAAGAAAACAAACCCACTTGTGCTATAGCTGCTTACACTTTAGCAGCTTTTTTTTTCTCTGCTGCACCCTGAGCAGCAACTACCCAGTACTAATCCGTGTGACAGTTTCTTCCCCTTTCAGGAACTGTCTAAACTGTCTGTTTAGAAAAGATGAAGCCTGAAGCTTATCCCATGCTGTGGTGCCCACCTTGCCCTCATCCTGACCCTGTGCTATGGCTCTACTCACAGTTGTTAGTTCAGGAGAATTTGGAGCTAGTCCTCTTTTGGCAGAAGAGGGTCCACCTACAGAAGAAAAGCTCAGGCAGTAGTAGAGAGAACTCCCTATCAGAAGTAGGGCTAGAGAGAAACAGTGGCTTTAGTTCATTCACCCTAATTGCTAGATTTTTGATGTGTCTGACACACTTCTCTGACAGCTCTGGCTTTGTGAAGGAGATGATGCCTCTGTTCATGGAAATAGCAGGAGAGGGGAAGGAATGACCAAAGCCATGCTCAGGCAATGGACATTTCTGATTCCTCCCCTGTCCCATGTCTATGTAAGAATGGCATTTGGTGAGTTGTCACTGTTCACCATATCTGCCCACTTCCTTTGGGAGCCCTAACTGATTGCTTTTTCCTGGGGGTTGGGGAAAGAAAAGGGGGTTCACTTTCAGTTCAGATTCTGACATCTGCATTAGGTCTAGTTTGTCAGTTCTGTGATGAACTGAATACATGACCACCTGCATATTTTCTAGGGCAACCCGAACATTTTTAATAAAATTATAATCCTTGACATAATTATTTTTATCAAAATGTATTTAATTGGAAATCTTGTAAAAGGAGGGCGAGAAATTCTGGTAACAACAATAGCAAGTACATTGTTCTGCCCTGACTCACAAGACAGGCTACTAAAATTGCATTATGGATAGAAGAGTAAAAGCATATATAAAAAGGAACAGTTCACAGTTTGGATTAGAATGGACCCAAGGTTAGTCTGAAGAATGCTGGGCTTTAGGCAATTAATTACTTCTTGTACTGTGAAGGAGATGGATGAATCTAAATGACCTTGAGATAAAATAGCTAAAGAGTAAATAGAAAAGAATCAGACCTTAGTTTATTTTTGGAGGAATTTATGTTATAATCTTTCTGTTAAATGAAAAATAAAATTTTACAGCCAGAAGTACCCATTATGAACTGTTTCCCTGAGTAGTGTCCTTACTGATTTCAGTAGGATTAAGGTACTGCTTAACCAACAGTAAGTAACAAAAGTGATTTTCTGATACAGTCACACATAGCTTATATATTTTGTAGTTTGATATTTCTTCATAGTAAGCAAGTAATTAGCAGCATTTCACAAAGTTATTTTCATTTCTACTTCTTTGACTATTGTGTGATTTTCCCCTCCACTCATACTGTAGCTCAGAAAAAATCAGTTTATCACTACCCAAAATGTACCTCAGTTTGGTTCTGCTAAGAAGCAAAATAGCTGAATTCCTCATGCTTTGGCTTGAAAAAATGCTTGTCTTCACTTTGCTGCTTCTGCTGTGCCAGAGGAAGAAGACCTATATTTATTATTTATTGTTTTCTACATGTTACTAATCTTGGTTTGAATTGGGAAAGGTGACTTCCTGTGAATGGATTGAGTGGTATGAAGGGCTCACTAATCAGTGCTTTATAAAATATCATTAATAATTTACATGCTTTAAGAAAGGACCCTTAGTGTTTCCAGGAAATATGCCAAAAATTATCTATGAGTAACCTCCTGTTAAATATTTTATCAGCAAGAAATAATTTAAATCATCAAATGAATTCCAGCTTCTGGTGTCATGATGGGTCACATGTGTGAATCTGGCATACTTCACAACAGACCAGTGCTGGTCCTCAGATAAGGAGGTAAGGTATGAGAGGGCCATGGAGACCACTTAGCCAGGAAGAAACTATGCATGTCTGGGGTGCTCAGAAGAGATCAGAGCATTAAATGATGGGTGGCAAAGGGAGACATTACCTTGCTGAGGTAGGTTTGAGAGAAAGATCAAGGAATTGGAGGAGGTAGAGTTGGAGCCTCAGGTGGGCCTATGCAGGAGACACAGCAAGCATATTCCAGAGGATCTTTGGCTCTGTCTTAGTCTCCTTCTCCAAATTTGCTTGAGCAACAGTGAAGTGACAGACTGCTTTTTGCATATAAGCCTCCATCAGGGTGATGGTAGTAGGAAGTGATTCAACTGTCTGACAAGGCAGCCTCTTTAGAAAGCAACCTTGTGAAAGTCATAGGGTATGAGTGATCAGCCTAAGGTATTGCTGTTAGCCGGGCTGTGCTCTGGACATGTTTGTAGGCTGCTGTCAGGGAAATCAGTGCAAAGGAGTTAGGAAGTGTGTTTCTTATCTTGCATGCTGCTGTATTCTTATGCATCACATAGAAGTTTTTTTTAAAAGAAAGCTTTTTCTAAAGGAAACATCCGTCAATACATTGTATATAGAGATCAACAGGTTTTGCATTCCTTGTGGTGTTATCGTGCCCTTTCATCAGCTAACCAGATAATTTACACCACCACAGCCTTCCTGTTACAGATAGAAGGAAGGATTTGATGTAACCCGAAACCCTAACTCATTACCCAACAGAGGGTCACTCTGCTATAGCAGTGAATGCAGTGAATATAAAAGCATTTTAATGGAAACCTTCCCTGCAGCTGGAGAACATCATTCTGTTTGAAGAATTTCTGGTAAACAGGCATTTTCCAAAACATAAACATTTGGTTTTAAAATTAATATTTATTCTGTTTCACTCTACATTTATTTGTAAAGAGGAAATGTTTGTATAAATAGATGATTAAGATCTAGAGTGAGTATTACCAAAGGGGGATTGGAGCTTATTCCTGATTGCTGTAGGAAGAAAACATTCTGAACCTGTGATGGTCAAAGGAAACGCAATATCGAAAGCTGCTTTTAGTGCATTTGGAGTGGAAGAGTGCACTGTTGCACGTTCAGAGCTTTAAGGGCTTCTTCTGACCTTTTATTGGGCATAGGACCCATGCATAATTACAGAGCAATAGCCAGAATAATTTGTAAAGCTGAAGAGCTTATGTTTTCTCATAGTTGGCCTGGGGGCTAGCATGTAAAGTAGGGGAAAGGAGATAAATCTTCCTTGCATATCACTCAATGCCCTCAGTTACTGATCTTGGTCTCCCTGAATATAAAAACAAGGGAGAGCTAATGTTCTCATTCAGCAAGACATTTAGCATCACTTTAGCTACATGAGCTGTCTCACATACACTTTTCCATTTGTTTGCAGTGTTCCTCACTTTAAATATTTGATGGCAAGGTGGTGCTTCAACTGAGGCAAAACCAGAGTTTTGGCTCACTTCTGGCGTCTGTGCAGTGGAGGGAGTTGCTAGCAGTGAAGAGACCTGAGCTGACCATTGAACTGAAGATCTTGCTGTCAGAGTGTGCTGACTGGGGAACTGATCTGCACCTCTAAGTCCCTACTTTTGCTTTGCTCAAGTCAGCCTAGCTATGTCAATATAAAGCTTTATTCCTTAAATCTTCATTCAGCTAGTGTTGAAATAGCAGTGCAGTCTTTTGTGGTCATAAATTTTTATATACACTCTATTAGATCAAAAATCTGTGCTTGGATAATCACACAGATGTCCAGATGATGTCAGGGAGTCAAGGTCAGTATTGATACAAGTATATTCCAGCTAGGCATGCTTACATCAGGCATGTGATGATTTTGAATAATTCTGCATACTTTTTTGAGGGTAAAATTTGCTCCTTACTTACGTGTAAGGTCATCACACAGTTTAAGAGGACAAGGTGTCAGAAAAAATTCAGATATCGCCCCCACCCCTGCCCTATCCATTAACAACACCAGGTACACAGGTAAACATGAACCAAATACACTTTTTCCCCAAAACTTGCACTTACATGGTACTTTCCAAAAGGAAATGTAAGATATCAAAATAATGAGGTGATTATTGCTTTCAGAGGGGGTAGGTATCCTGCATTTGAGTTAATTTCTTCCTGTTGTTATTTTGGACTTGATTCCTAGCCTGCTGATATTTTGCAATCATCTGTATTGCAGGTTGGCCTAATAGTAAGAAGACCCGGTATGGCTCTGTATGACTCCTGTCTAATTCCTCTTCTTGAAAAGTTTCCATTACCCCCTTGAAGGAGTTCAGGAATGCTATGCAATACCACATGTTGAGTTTTTCAGAAGTTATTTTCAAATTCAAATGAAACAAACAGTTCCAATAAGATTAAAATACCTTGGAAGAGTGGAGTTTTCCAGAAAAAGTATTGTTTTATAGAGGTCTGTAGCCTGCTGAAGAAATAATTCAGACCATGCCCTTCTTGCTTTATTGCACTGTATTTTGCAAAAGAAGTGGGATTAAGGATGGACTCAGAACAGCATTTTTGCCTTGATCCATTTTTTGTATAATACGTATTTAACATGTTTCACTTGAATAGCCTTTTTATGTTAATGGTTCAGGCGCTTTACTGGAATGTTTGCAGGAAGGTATAACTGTTGGGTTCTGTGGTTATTTTCTTTATATCCATTAAATTGCTATACTTCTTAAACTGTAATTGACAGAGTAATACCTGAAAAATTTCTTTGTTCAGTGCTCCAGTCTTACTTCTTGCTCATTCTTAACTGGTTTCTGGGAAGACATTTAAAAACAAACTAAACCCATAATGGCCTCTAGAAGGTTAAATGACACTTAAAGCCAAAATCTTCTAAATGCAAAGATGGGTTTCTCTGAATGAACGCTTAACTGTTTAAGCCTTTAACCATGTGGTTAACCTCTTTTCATCTGTGTGTTTCACCAGAATATTTTGAATTATGTTCATCTTCACTGAAACTGTGTAAAAATTATTTATTTCCTTATGAAGAGACCATGCTGTTGAACACTGTTTTAAAAATTGATAATATACGTACTCATGTGTTAATAGATGTAAGTCTACAGCAAACAAGCTGAAATATCACTAAATTTCTCACCTATATTTTAAACTCAGAAACCAAATGATCATGGGAAAGAAAAAGTATGGAAAATGTTGAGGTGAATGTAGGAGGTAGTAGGAGCTGTTTCACTGGCTATTTCCAAAATGCCATTCTGCAAAGGGCGAAGCAGAAACAATACAGCATTTCTTGAAAAGGAAAGTGAATGGTTCCCCAAATCCACCTTTCATGTTATTATAATTATTAATTCTAGCGTATTAGAGGGTGCATCTGTATTTTTAAGAAAAAGAGAGCCAGGAAATAATCTTAAGCACCCATGTGGTTCCTGACCTTACTTGAAGTATTCACTCCCTGCTCTTATTTCGAGCTAGTAAAACTCTCTCCCTGCTCTGATCTAGCAGAGAGTAGCTTTAAGCTGTGTGTATGTAACCCCGTTGGCATCATTTGGCCTGAGGACCAGGAGTCAGCTCCTGTTCCCTCTTTTACTTAGTGGGAGAGACATAGATGTAGTGGATGGAAATAAAGTACTGACCAGGACTCTGGAGGTCTTGAACAAACACAGCCATACATGGTCCTCATTAAGGCAACTTACAATACAGATACAAGTTAACCTGTTGATACCGCTTGAGGAACAGGACATAATATTCTGACAGACACTGGTGTTTATAAACCAGCCATGATGAATATGCTGATGAGATTATGGGCTTGAACAGCAGACCTAATGATGCTGCCTGTTGTTATTGAGGAATAAGGTAATACAGAAGGTTTGGCAGGAAATAAATTATGAGTTCTTTTTCAAATGATAAAGAAAATTACATTAGAAAATGGTATCACCATTTCAGTCCAAACAAAACTGGAGAAAAGACATAGATTAATAAATTGTTCAGGTAAAGTCAACAGTTTAATTTGTGTCTGTGGGTGAGTTTACCCAAAAATAGTGATTAATTCTTTGAAACCAGTGTGAAAAAAACTGAAAGGACATGCTGAAGATATAACTAGAATAGTAAAAGAAGAATGAAGAATTGATTCATGAATATAAGAATGCACATAATATCAAGAAAAAATAGTTGACTGCTTTCAAGCTAATGGATCAAAGAGATGACTGCAGTACTGATTTTGCTCTTTGGCTAAATAAGATCATGAGAAATTTCTGAAGTGAACTTTAACTGAATGCAAGTGACAGAAAGTTTTTTTGGAGAAGCTACTGAATTTTCCAAAATTTGAAAACAAGAACTGATTCATCAAAACTTTATTGTGGTAACATTTCCAGGAAATTTTCCTCTGGAGTGTGTTCAGTGCTCCAGACTAAAGGTGGAGATGAGACAACCACTATTATGCCAGATTGGCATCCTAGACCAGGGCCTGGAGCACACAGATGCTCCTCAACTGGTCCTTCCAATGGCTGATTTAGAGTAGAGACATTAAATCTGAGTCTTTTGCAGGTTGAAAGAGTTTGCCCAGAATCAGAGCACCAGCTACCCCTGGTTGGGTCTCTATGCTTTCCTTAGTGAAATAAATAAATTGGCTTGGAGCCTGTCCCATTGAAGAATTAATACAACTTGCTTTAGCTGTTCATTCTTTTTTGATTGGCATGTCATATGCACATTTGAACAGTGTTACACATTCCCCATCAGGTCAGTGATTTATTTTATAAGCAAGGGTAGATTTAATGCTAGCAGTCTTTTAACACTTTATCTGTCAGCTTCTTGATGTTTAATCTAGGACCATTTATCATATGGCTTCAGTTTCTAAGCAATTTTTTCAACCAGCTGAGGATTTGTTCATCAGTATCACATTATCTAAACCACTTACAGCACTCAGTACTGTATCAAAAGCCTCTTCAAGTTCAAATGCTGACTACACCTGCTCCCTTACCTTTAGCAGTTTTTATTTTTACTTCCTAAAAAAAAGTTAATCAGATTTGTTAAGTGTGACTTCTTTAAATTCTATGCTATTACCTATCTTTAGTTATTCAAATTCCATTCTGCCTGATTCTTATACTTGACTTGTTCTTCTGCTTAATTCTTTTGCTTGATCATTGAATTTCAAATAATTTTCACGGAAGAATTTTAATGTTTTACTTTGTTACTCTTTGTCTTGAAATTTATGAGATTGATACTGTGTTTAGTTAACGAATTACTTCTTTTTGGCTCAGGGAAAATGAGAGAGCTGGATTTAGTGGGTTTTATTCATATTAAGTTGTATCTTTATAATAGTGCAGCCTTGCTGACTTAAATTCATTTTATTAATGATAATTTCTAAAACTTCGGTTAGCGCTGTTGACCAGCAATTAGTTTTCCTGAGATGAGAGAGGCATCTGAATACTGAGTGTGAGTAGTGTCTTGGACATAGGAGTTCATAGAATATTTCACTTCAACTGGTTTGTTTCTGCTAGATTTCCTATTGAACATTTTTTCCCATTGAACACACCCCAACGCCTCAACCTCTATATACCTAAATAATCCAACAGCAAGTTCTTTAGAACAGGTAGAAATTATTCTGGCAAAAACAATCCTTTAAGTCAAGAAGGTCCTCTATTAAGAACAGGAGATCCTTAATGATTTTTTATGAGGTGTGTTTTCATTCACTGTGCTGATTAGACTTTTCTCTAATCTGTATTTTTGCATTGTACTTTAATAAAATAACTACAGTTTTTCCTCCATCTCATTCTAAAAAAAAAAAAAAAGTAAAAAAAAAAAGAAAAAAGTGTCAGACAAATCATTTTACAGAAGTATGTTTAGGCCCTGCTTTTGTTTTTGCAGCAGAAACAATCTGTTTGAAATATAATAAATCACTTCCTTCACCTGCATGTCTCTGTGCATAGCTAGTGAGCTAGTGTGCTCATTCTCTTCATACTCTTTCACTTAAGAAACAGATGTTACTTGCTCCAACAGGAAGGGAAAGGTGCTAGCAGGCTCTCTGAGACCAGCTGGATATGTAGAGTTTATTATATTCCTGCAATAGTTTATTCTCCTCAAGACTGACTTATTGCTTTCCACTTCTTCATATACAAAACTTCCTGTAGCCAGAGGAAATATAACCCTGTCATAAAATGTCCGCTTAAAGGATCAGATCACCCAGCTTTAGTTATTTCCTAGTCTCCAAGTGTTTCTCTCCTAAGGTATGATCCATTTTAAAATTTGAGGTCATTCAAAAGACTTTGCACTGACAGTTTCGTCATTTACAGGAGTTAGGAGCTGTAAATGACTATGTATTCTGTAGATCATTTGGATTCTTTTCATATGCGCAGTCTGAAAGTCTTTCTCATTGATACCCATTCAAGATCATGCTTGAAATTAACTTAAATGTCAGCACACCACTATAAAGCAACCTTCTCTTAGGCAATTTCCCCAGATGGTCAGCAACCAAGTGTTAAAGCTGAACGTCAATCCAGACATTCAGGATGGTCAGGGATGAGGAACAAGCCTGGATTTTCATACCCTGTTGCATGCAAATAGGAAAATTGGGAAAGCAGCTTCATAGTTTGTGAAGAGTGAATAAATTGAGTTAACAAAGATTTCAATTTTATCTGGGTGCAAGAAGAGAGATTTTCCCAAGTGTCTGACTCAGGAGCTAAAAAAAATTAAAGGATTTTGGTAAAGCTTTCTTGTTTAAATCTGACAATGCCACCCATTTCCTTAACTTAAATGTCCTTGTTACGCTAAGCCAGTCTTCTTTTCTACTGATGATGAAAGATTGACAATCTTCCTGAATAGTGCCAAGTCCTGTGTTGCTTTTTCTGTGTTGCCAGTAACAGAAACAAAACTAAAACTAGCCTAAAATTGCTGACATGGGCCCCCCTAACCAGTATTTGTACAGAATCTGGAAGTGAAAGCCTAATGTGCTAACCTCCAGCTGTGACCTGATAAAAGCAGTGCTCGTTGTAAAGGTAGATTGTGCTTCTAAGAACAGTCAGGAACTTTATGAGTAATAGGAGAATCTAAAAATAAGACATTAGAAAAATATATGCACAGACTTGCGTTTGTGGTTTATGGTATATTGTTAGCCTAGCACCTCTCAAATCTTACATCTTTAAAGCAACCAAAAGAAAAAATGAAACATTTGTGAGTAGAAGTTGTGTCCTCAGTACCAAAACAATGGTAACAGTTCAGCTTAAAATCAGGATCTTAAAGTATTAATGATATCGCATTGCAGTGGCATCATGAGATGAAAAAAAACTGCTCTGGTAGTTTTTGTATTAATCATGTGTACAGCTTGCTTTCTGTGGTTCCCCTGTAGGCTAATAGGTAGTGAAAAAGTGGAAGCAGGCAGGCACTCAGAACGCAGTTAGACATTCATGAAGGGGTAGAATCACAAGTTTAGATTCATACCGAAACTGAGATGTTTTCACATTCAACCTTTTGCTCTTGGCCTATTTCTGTTTCACAAATGCAATAAATACATAGCTCTGTTTCTCAGCACATAACTATTTTATGTAATTTGGCATGAGAAAATTACTGTCTATACAATAGTGTTTACTTTAGCCATCTCGAAGTTAAGGGTGGGATTCAGTTTCCATTTCAGACACATTGAGATGTCTAAATTTAGGCATGCACAGTGCGTTTACATTTCAGCTAGGGATCTAAGCTTACATAGGATCTATTCTGATCTTTAGAAAACCCTATCAAGTCTTAGGTGTGTAACTTTTAGGCAGGAAGGTGATGGTTCATTTGATCAGTCAAATGCCCTTGTGCCTAGGTATCCTGCCTGGCCCCCAGCTGCCACCCTAGAAACTGGTAGTTTCCCATCAGTACGGTGTCCGATCTCATAGCCCCATGTAGATTCCTAGATACCTAAAGCATCTCCACTGGCACTAAATGCTGATGTGGGGGCAAAAGAATAAAGCTGCTGGAGTTAAGTGAGCTGGATCTTACCCAAAGTGTGCTCAGCACACTTGTGAGGTCATTTCCAACCTCAGTTATTCAATGATTCTGGACTCTATGAAATCTAGTGGCCAGCAGGGATATCCGTGAGTCTATTTGCCAACTGCAGAAAGTGGAATTTTGCTGTCTCTTACCTCTACCTACTTTTCTCCCATGAAGTGAAAATATTCTGTTTGATTTCTCAGTTTTATGTCAGTTGAGGAATTTCAATTAATGTGACCCATTTTTTTTTCCACAGATCTGAGAAAAATAAAAGAAAAGAATAAGTATGCATAAATGAGGGGAACAGGGTTTCATTTAACCAGGTGAAAAATTAAAAACTTTTTAAGATACTAGCCACCTTTCACTTTCTGTGAAACCTGACTTTGACAAATACTGAAGAAGTTGATGCAGTTAACTGTATGCACAGATTGTGTTTCTAAATTTTGGATTTCAGTAGAGAATTTTATTTGCTCAACCTGTCTGCCTTCCCGTTAGTTGGGTACTAGTTGTCTACAACTTTATTAAACACATAGTAATGCAAATTCAACTAGCTCTGGAAAACAGGATGAAGTCCTGATGTATTGAAATTAGAGACCTTTTTTTCAAATTCCATTTGGTATAGTATAAGATTTCACCTACCACACAGTGCATGGATCTAGACCTCCATGCAACTCCTGCATGAGGGGTTCACAGAATGCTTTGTATGGCTGACAGAATATGATAATAGACCTGAGGAATAATGATGAGAGGAAGTCAAATATTCCTGGAAGAATGGCAGGTGGAAAGAAAAAGAAAAGCATTTGGAAGGTAAACTATCATTTTCTCTGATCATTTCCACTCAGTGTAAGAACAGATGTGAAGCACATGGCTTAAAGGACCAGGATTTTGCCGGGGGGGGGGGGGGGGGGCGGGGAGAAAGAGAAGGGAAAGAAGAATAAAAACATAACTAACTGTAAAAATATGAATAAATGATTGTGAGTGTGTTGGGGATTGTTTTGGCCTGGAGTTCTTGCCAGTGTCTAGGCTAGACCTAGCTAGGGGAGGCAGTAGTTTGAAAAAAATAACAGCATGTTTGTATGGGACAATGAATTCTTCAAAAAATCAATTGAATAGTCACTTCATGTTCAAAATAAAAGCAACTCAGTTTTTATAGTGTGTCATTTACCCTCTGAATGCCTCAAAATAATCTGGACTCTGTCCATCAGGTTCTTTGATAATGAGCATTTTTTGTGGAACAATGACCATATTAACTCTTGCACAAGCCAAACCCTCTTTTAACATATGAATGTCATCATCTTAGTTGCCATTCCTCAGAGTACCCCTAGGGGCTGGACTTCCAGGAAAAACACTGCACAGCAAAAGCATTTTTCTGGTGTAAAACTGTTGAGTGCAACCATTGCCACATTTGACCCCAAGCTAGGTGAAATATTGGTTGGCACTGACATGCTGCTCCTGTAAATATCATACTGCCTTCAGTAATGTTGTAAAAGATACTTTGAGAGGTGGCACCAAATTGATGTACTAGCTAAGATGTATTGTATTTAAGGGGACATCCCTGTCTCCAGTAAAGATATGATCAGAGTATTTTTGTGGTGGAATTATGCTGCCATGTGCTTTTGTCTTCTTAATTTTTAAAACAAACATGTAGAAAATTGGCTGACTGAAAATTTTAAAAATGTCCTGTCTCCCATGCTTACTTGTCACATTATATTTTAGATTATTTTGATGTTCATATGAAAACCACATGGAACCTAAGCAAACACATGTAATTGTGGGATGTTGTATTTCCCATTCTTCAGTATTTATGTAAAAACGGAGAACAACACATGTTACAGAGTTGTTCAGCTAAGGCTTGATATCTCTGCTACATTAAAAATACATTTTCCATGCTTGATTCTTTGGAATCCTTCCATACTGGTCAGCACTACAGAAAGGACAAGTTGGTTGAAGTCATAGCATATCTACTGTCTATTCATGCTGAGAAATGCTGAATTACCTAAAATACACCTAATAAAGAAGAAAACAGGAGAAAACCCTCCTCTTTTTGTAATATCAATTTGACTGTGTGAAACTGGTTGCAGCTGCATGAAACTGTGTTTATGTGACTGTGATAGTAATGACTATAGTACAGGAACTGTGAGTTTTGTTAAGCACTGTTACTTAAGAGGTCATGACAGCATCAGAAAAGGAAATACAAAGAATAAAACATGAATAATGCAAAGCAAAGTGCTTCAACTTGCAGAAGGAGGGTAAGAATGAGCTAGCTTTTATTTACAACAAGGGAAAAAAAATCTATTGTACCTACTAGGAATACTCTCTTGTTGCCTCAGATTCCTACTGTCTTTGATAGGTAGAGTATTGGGCTTTGAAAGCAAAATGGTAATTGGTTTGCAGCAGACTTTTAGAGTAAATTTCCTCCTATAATTTGCTAAATGCCATTTTGAATACTATCAGCAGAAGCCTGAAAAAGAACAAAGAACTCTTGCAAACCTCAGCGATCAATGGACAATGTTCATATGAAGTAAACCAGAGCAGAAAGAGGCTGATTCAGATGGATGTGCTTCCATCTCATAATGAATCACCTTGTCTAGAAATTATGTCTGAACCATGCTGTGGGTTAGAATTGACCCAACCAAAGGTGTGGCCTACGTGACTTTTTAGTTTTCGTACAATTTTCTGTTGCTTAGTTCCAGCAAGGACCTCAAATGGAAGTTTACATATAGAGGAACCTACAACATTTAAAAGTTGGCCTGTTATTTCTAAGAATTTACAGTGCTGGGTTACTGACCTAAATGACCTATGAAAGGAAGAGTCAGGCACATCAGCAGCATTTGGGACAGCCAGCCTGTTGAGGGATGAGGTCTAAGCTAAATGGCAGGAAGCACTAAAGAAAAGTGTGTTTGAACCTGATTTTCACCTAGACTCAGATACTTATTTCCAGACTGCAGAAACGAGGATTCATAGCTTAAGTCCTCTGCTTGTTTGTGATGCATGTGCAATAGTTAAACACCATGGTTAGTTATTATAATTATTGTAATGGGTATTCAGAGAGGAACGTTAGGTATTAATATAATGGGAACACAGTTAAAATTGATTTTTTTTTCCTTACGTGGAAGCAAATCTTTCACATACTTCCGCAACTAAGTTCAGAAATTTCTGACATTCGGAGAGAAAATAATTGGAGTGTTTATGTCAAAGTTTTATTCCTTTCTTACTGTCCAAAACTTAATTTTCCCCCACAATCTTAGTTTCTTTGTTTAAAATTCCATTTTCTGTAAACTAGAGACTTGAATAAGAAAATATGCTGCAAAGAGACAAGGAAATTAATTTTATTTCTTTTACTACAGAAATAAGAAGAAATAAGAGGCACCCAGTCAGTACTCACACTGAAAGACAAACTTAGAATTTTTAGAAGTCTTTGTGATAAGAAATAGAAAAGGAAAGTGAATAACAAATAACAAACAATAAAAAATTTATAAGCACCAAAGTCAATACACAATTATTCACAGACATCTCTAAAATTTTCTCTTCTCAAGCCTAGTAGTGAGATTTTATTTGAGAGGTTTTAAAATATCTGAATCAAAGCTATGATATTAAAGTGATAACTGACTAAGGTGCATTTCTGCATTTTAAAAGCTTGCTTTTATAAGTTAACTCTTTGTTTCAGACTTAAAGCAGTCATGGTGCTTACAATAATTTCAGATTAATACAGTCAGGAGAAATGCTCAGATTAGCAGCACAAAATATTTTATATTGGTTCAGTATAAGTACTTAAAAGTCTAGTGCAAAGTATAATTATGTCTCCACTTGGCGGATGAGGAACTCTCTTAATTCTCATTTGGTCACTTACAAAAGTTTCTGATTTCTCTTATTTAAAAGGTGTGTCTGACCTGCTGATACCAAGGAGCTTACAAATATTGCTAAATTTACAATTATTTCCTAAACCAGGATTATCCCTGTTTTTTGCCCATGTTAATCAGCACAGCTCAGTTAGCCTTGATGAAGCATGCCAAGCTTTTCCATGATAAGGATCTGGCTCTCTTTAGCAGGGCTGTATCATAAAACTGCCATACAACTTTCACCCAGACTCATAAAAACTGGTAATAAAGAAAATTGCATAGAAAAACAAAAGATTTGCTGTCCTGTGGAAATTATTATGAAGCGAAAATCACAAGACGTGATTTAAAGTAACCTCTGAATTTGTGGCCTCATATGGTTGGTTGACTCACAAGGATCAAAGGTAGGAAATAAGAAATCATTTCCATTAGAGAACACTCTGCTCGCCTGTAGCATGGGGTCAAATGAGGCCTTGATTTTTATCAAGACAGCAATGAAACAAGTGAAGTAATTGTTTTTTATGATAAAGAACATCACTGTGGTGGATGAATAGAATCTGGAATTTATTTCATTGTCCTTTGCCAATAATACATCCGTTAACTATGGGAAGCACATTTCTATGCTGCAGAGATTAAAAACAGTCTAACCAAAAGCAGCTGCCAACCAGTTGCAAATCACATCTTTCATAACTACACTAATTCAACTTGAAATCCTGGTGACTTATTTCTGAAGTATTTGTCATTAAAATAAATGTCCATTTTATTCAACAAAACAGAAATGCATTATGTTATTGCAAAACTGATGGGCATACTGGAACATTTGCTACATCTCCAGATTGTAATTGGACATTGTGTTGCCACGTTAAGTTCTCATGACCACATCAAATCTGCCTTCTGTGGTATGGCTCAACGTTCTTCAGCATGGTGAGTTGAATACAAGTTCTATTTTCTCTTCAGAGGATTTTATGGCTTGCGGCTATGGTTTTAGCAAGAGGGCTATGACAGTAAGAAACTGTCTACGTAAGAGATAAGCTATGGAGTAAAAGGTATGTTCTCAGTGGCTATCACAAACTTTGGCATGAGTTCCCACAGGAACAAAGGGCTACTGTACTGCTCACTACAGTCTATGAACTGCCTTTTCTAATAAAAACACATATTCTTCATGGTATACTACAAAATGAGATAGAAAAAAAAGAAATTTTAATACTTTGGTGATGCAGGAAGTACAAGAACCCATATAAAATAATGACTGCTGCAAAGATGAGTGACTTTTAGACTACACATAGAATCAGAGCAGAATAAGAAAATCACGCTTATCTGGGAAAGATTTGTCTTGAGAACTCCAAATTATTTAAGATTGGCCTATCTCAGCAGCCATGGAAGTTGATCAAATGCTCTCTTAGCTTGTAACTTCACTGACATCAACTAGAATATTTTTAACAGAGGTCAGCAATTACTTCCTGTTTGTACAGCATAATAAATTAAACATTTAACTTTTTTTTTGGTTGACTTTGCAGCTTAACAACATTCATATTTCAAAAAATAGATCTGCAGTTTTGTAGTTTTTAGCAGTTTTGAAAAAACTAAAACTAACAGTTTGGCATTCTCAGCATTCTGTATACTTTGGTATGAGACTTTGTTGTTGTTGAAAAGACAATGATTAGATGTCTCAAGCTGTACGTTGATTGGAATTAAATAAATGGAATGAGACAGTGTGGTCAAATTTGCAGAGCATTCTGAACCACAATTCCAGTAATAAGGATTCAAAAACAGACAAGGTCTTTCAGAAATCTGAAATCGTTAAGGAAAAATATAGTAAAAATTAAGAATCATTACAACATTGTCATTTCCACTATATTCTTTAAAGCACATTTTAAAGGGAATTTAGCACTCAATGTTCATACTATTATTTTTTAAAAATTAGTTAGATAGGTGAAGAAAGCAATTGCAAATATACCTTAAAATATTTCCATCTATTAACCTGAAAATATATACTATGACCTACATAAAAGTATAGTGAGTCATGCAAAGATCCTGCCATTGACTTTTTTTGTTTCTTTTGTCAAACTTTCAGTCATCTCCTCAAAGTGATATAAAGCAATCACACCTGAAAACCAGCAAAATTCTACTTTAAAAAAATAAAAAAATGAGAGAGTTCATTGAATTTTTTTGACATGTATTTCATTAGTGTAAAGAATCAAACAGCCTATAACCTCAGACAGAAAGTGCAACTGCCAGTTTCCATTTCATGCTGGAGATTCAAATACTGTACTAGATGTAAAGGAACTAATAGTTACTTAAAAGTTTGGTGATGATTTACACTGAATTATGAAATTACTGAATGCCCTCAGATTTGAAAAATTCTCATATAAGCTCTAGCACCAAACCATAAGTAAACTGACATATGAGGTCTTGCACCAGAAAATGAGTCTGATTTTGGCTTGAGCATTTTTCATGGGAACCAAAAGAGAAGAAAAAATATTTGTGAATGTCTTTTATTCTCTATAAATTCTAAAAGGCTGCATAATATGATTGAGCAGTGCATGGAATGGGGCCTTTTTCTCTGAACTAGAACCGTTGAACTCCAGGATTTCTAGGCTGAAGAAAAAAATCTCCATGTTCACCATACTATATCACAACAGTATGAAATCGAAGTACAGACAGCAGAATATTTGTTGTAAGAAGATGGTCAGATTTTCTTTGTGTAGTGGTTGTGATTGGATAGAAGCAGAAAGGAGAGGTGGAATGTGGAAATTTGGTGAGGGAGAAAGGGAAGATGGAATTTTTCAGAGGGAAGAGCAGATGACAGAAAGTTAGGCTCTGTGCATGACAGCTATGAAAGAGATGGTTTACAGTTGAGAAGAGTACTTTTGTGGAGGCAGAGTTGGGCAGCATTGCTTCTGCTTCCCAGAGTTCCAGAATAGTTGAGAAGAAGGGACAGAAGGGATCTGTCGAGATCATCCAGTTCAACCTTCCTGCCCGCACAGGATCAGCTACACCAGGATGTCCAGTACCATGTTCAGTCAGGTGTCAGGCATCTCCAAGGATGGGGACACCATAACCTCTCTGGGCAACCTTCTCTTTCAAAACTCAGACTCATCTCTGTTCTTCAGTCTTCCTGCAGAAGTCTCTAGATATTCCTGGCTATCATTAAGGCAGCTATTTAGGACTTCTTGTATTTCCAACTGGCCAACATTTTAACTGATCAGTCTGGCTTTGTGCCAAAATTAACAAGCTCTCTTAGATACAAACAGGCATAGTATGGACTGGCCTGTGGACAGAGGGCACTATACTGTCCAGAGTGCTAGAATGATTATTGGTTTAGTACAGTTTTGGCTCCAGGCTGGTTTCACTGCATTAGCACTGAATTCACACAGATTCCTGTCTGTCTCGTATTTTGGAGTACTGTTCCTCACAGTCCACAGATGCCTCCTTAACTTTTCAGAAACCTCCTTGGATTTGGCATAGCAAGCATTGAACTGGAGTCAGTAAGTCTGGCTAGATTCAAGCTGAGTTGTTTCTGATCCATATTGTCCAGGGAATTTTGTAGCACCTGCATTATTGGGAATTGACATTATTCAAGTCCATCAGTATTTTGGATAATGGAAAGCTAACTTTATGTTCATTGAGATACATTATATTTTAGAAGGCATGGATCACTGTTGCTTCATAGAAACATAGTATCATAGAATGGTTTGGGTTGGAAGGGACCTTTAAAAACCATTTTGACCACCCCCCCCACTTGTGGGCAGGGACATCTTTCACTAGATCAGGTTGCTTAAAGCCCCATCCAACCTGGCCTTGAACACTTCCAATGATGGTGCACCCACAACTTCTCTGGGCAACCTGTGCCACTGTCTCACCACCCTCATTGTAAAAAATTCCTTCCTTGTGTCTAATCTAAACCTACCCTCTTTCAGTTTAAAACCATTGCCCCTCATTCTGTCAGTACAGGTAAAGTCAAGCCCCCTTTATATACTGAAAGGTCACAACAAGGTCTCCCCAGAGCCTTCTCTTCTCCAGGCTGAGCAATCCTATCTCAGCCTTTCTTCGTAGGAGAGGTGCTCCAGCCATCTGATCATTTTCATGGCCCTCATCTGGACCATTCTTAACAGGTCCATGTCTTTTGGTCCCACTACAGAAACTAACATCAGCATAGGTATGGTGGCCTATAAATTTCTACTTCTCTGGAGGGAAATAGCTACTCTAATTCCCTTCCTACTGCCAGCTCATGGCTGGATATTACTCCTTTCCTACCTCCTTAGCTAGTCTTCTGCTGAAAGATGTGGGTTTTTTCTATATGCTTCCTGTGACTAGTCTTTTCTACTTCCTGTACCCTGTTTGGGTGCTTCATAGTCTTTGCATATTTTTAGTTCTTTTCTCTTTAAACTTGCCACTGTATATCTGGCTCATTCACCCTCACCCTTCCCCCATTCTTGATTAGGAGAACATAAAATGGGACATAGTCCAAAAAAGTGCATCTGGTATATTTTTTTAATTTTGGCTCAGCCATCTGACCAGAAGTTGAAGAACGGAAGGATTGAAGCCATCTGGCAGCAGCAGCGTGAGGAGATACTGCTGTTTTATTTTTTAATGGCTCCCTCCCAGCTTTGCAAACCACCGATTCTGCTGTTGCCTTCATTTAAGTTACTCTTGCAGCTGTGGTGAGATCTTTGGCTTCTCCTTATCTGCTTACACCATGGAAAAGGAAGTATGAAATTATTAATTATGAAATCATGCTATTATTGATTTATTTATAACCTTATTTAATATCTGATTACTTTGAATTGTATGCAGGGAATTACAGTATTTTCTTGTGTATGCTTCTGTAACACTTTATTGGATATGGTTTCATCTTAATTTTGGACATTTATTAAAATTTAAACAATAGACCTGAATAAACTGAACATGGTACTAATTATTTAAAGGCGATGATCTTTAAAATGCATAATTAAAATGTTTCTTACTTCTGTGTACCAGAAACAGATAAATTTCATTACTAAAGCTTACTTCTGCATTAACTTGACTGTGTTCATCTACTGAATATGACTTCAACAAACGGTAAAAGTAGAATAAGTAGTGTGATATTCAGCTACTATGCTGAAGAAATAATGCTCAGCTTTTGCTTTTAATTAAACCTGTAAAATATTGGAGTCAACAGAGTTTCAGTGACTTACTATTGGTCTAAACTAATACCAGCTCCTGGAGTCTACTGTGTTCACTGAGCGTCAGCCAATGAAACATTCTGCTTAACCTGCTAGTGTTCCTACTGAAATTAATTGTGGTATTTGAAGAGTGTGAGTAGGATTCATTTCAATGAGTTACCACTAGAAAAAAGTAAGCTGTCCAGAATAGAGGGATGGTTCAGTTTCCTAAATGTAGGCATGTTGTATTATTTGAGACACGGCACTGATCTTATTTAGACATCCACATTTGGCCTACAAATACAACCTATGAGAGATAACTGTGTCCTTCCAGAAGAGCAGATGGTAGCCCAGCAGGATACCTGAGAGTGTCTACAACAACACTAGATATCTGTGCCTGAAATTGCCCAAATTAATTTCCCTCTCACTATGAAGGCAGTCTCATCTTCACTGAATGAGTCATCCAAGACAAAGAGGATCCTATCTCCCTGCACTGACTATGGGGGAACCAGGAGGAGTACCTTGGCCAAGATGGCCAACTCTGAAACAACTGAAGTTAAGCAAGATCATCCTTACTTTAATTGACTTAACATGACTTACTGGTAATAAGCATAAGTAAATGCTGCAAAGATATTATGATAAGTTTTGCACTTTTTTTTTTCCACTTAGAAATACATTTTGAGCCAAAGTATGACTAAAATTAATAATGTCCCTATATTAATGTAGGAAAGAGTCAGCATTAAGGCTAGGAGAGAAATAGAAATATGGTTCAGATGAAAAAATCTTTTTTTCTTTTCTTTAATGTACTGTGAAAAAGTAATGTCACATCTCTCATCATTCATGTTCAAGCCAGTGATGACTTTACTGTCAATTTTATTGGGAGAATGATCTAATCTCAAATTTTTTGCACAAAATATAAAGATAGTTGGTCTTTTAAAGCTACATAATACATATGTAGCAAAAGTTCAGTGGAAATAGAAAGAAACTTTTATAACTTAAAGGACAAATAGGACTTACAGCTCATCTGACAAAACACCTGAATTAAGAAGGAAAGAAAAAGACACCAAGAAAAAGAGAGAGAGAGAGAGAGAGAGAGAGAGAGAGAGAGGCCTGGTCTTAATCTCCAGACCTGTCATTTATTTCTTTCACACAAAAAGTATGGGACACAGGTGGCTGAATGTCAAAGATCATACTCTGTCTGCATGCTTCATAAGGCATGGGACAAATATATGAAACAGGCTGGGTGAACAGAAAAATCACAAGAAGTGGGTGCAGTTTCAGTGACCCAGGTCAAAGGTTGCATTGCTTTTGGTGTTTTACAAATGTTTGACAGATTAAATGCCCACCTCCCATGGTTAGCAAATAAGCCATGCAAGTAAGAGTATTCATAAGAAATAAAACTTCATTCAATGTCCTTATTGTGAGAGATCAGGGTCAATTAGCATGAGTAGCACATGTATGCTCTCAGTACACACACTCACTCTTGGATTATCCTGGATTTTGGAAAACACATGGTAAAATAACACCCTGGTGAAGGGAAAAAGGACTAGAAGTAGGCAGGTAGGTTATTTAGATACTGTTATCAAAGAAGGTGATAATTGTATAATTTCCCTTATATGTATTTGGCTCTTTGATATCATTACTGAGTAAAAGTCTATTTAGTGCCATTTCTGCTTTGCATTGCAATGGCAATTGGTAAGAAAATATAGGAGACTGAAAGCCCATGAAGTTTCAATATGTCATAGTCCACAGACCTATAGCCGTAGTTTTAAAGTTAGTTCTTTTTAGGTCCACATTTTATTCAGGCTTGTTTCCAGTGGTCATAATTTTGACAGGTAAGGTGAAACGCTGTGATTATTTGAAAGAACATATTTTCACATAGTGGCAGTATATGAACTTCTTGGTAAGCTCATGAGAGTATTGTAAATGCACTTGAGAATCAATGAACTGTATACACAACTGTTTGTACAAGTGTTGAGCCCTATGTATTTCACTACTGTGGCAATAAATCATTCCTGAAGAGTCTTACGCCGTCAAATAATGCCATAGGTGCTATTACAATGACTCTGAAATTTTGGGTATCTATGTTAGTCCTTTCTTTCTACCCTTTGGCAGTTACTCAAGGTAGAAAGTATTCGTTTTTACTTGCTGATTTTGTCTTAATAGTGCATAAAAAACCTACTGGAATTATCTTGTTCAAGAATCCATGCTGCTTTACATCTTCTAAAACACTGTCCCTTACTTCAAAAATGCTTCTCAAGCCTAAAAGTAAGCTTTTCTCTTGTTCTTTAGCCCCTGAAGATTTCGTTAGTAACTGGTGATGGGATGGTATCAGGACTGGACAGCATTATATGCTAGTACAGGAAAATTGTGATTTGAGACCAGATCTGATTATGGCTATGGAAGACTTTCATTCTATTGTTGAAGGTACAATTTCCTAAGGAAATAAGGTTTATGCAGTCATAATTACTCTCTCTTTTATCTTTTTCTCTTTATCTGTCTCATTCTGTTCTTTCCTCTTCTCCTAAAATCAATCAAGCAAACAATAATCTACAATCTGAAAAACTGTAACAGGTTTCAGTCAAATTGGACATAAGGGAGAGTTCTTACAGACAAAGATGTTTCTTTAACAAATATGCAGCTAAAGTGATGAAAAAAAATATTAGAAGTGTTGATGACTGTGGCTGTTGCTGACTGCAGCTAAGCCTCCCCATTACCAAACACCAAAGGTGGCATATAGAAAAGCAACTTTAGGGGGAAAGTTTCAATCAAAGCTTGCAGTAAACCATGGGAAGCAAATCCATAGGAAATCAGGCTTCATGAGTTCTGGTGCTCAAAGAACTTCTCATTTTACTTAAAATGAATGAGGTTTTTTTCTTTGTTAGACTTTGCAATAGTGGTGTTTGTATTGGGGGTTAATGAATTTGACTGAATTAAACTGACTCCAGTGAAAGATACATCAACCTGTTTTGCAACTTTCTCTACATGACTTACTGCATTTCTGCAGCATTTTGCTCCTGAGAAACATGTTTCACTGGCTTCATGTTCTGAGTATTGAAAATTCTGAAAAATTTCTAAGTAGAAGCTGCAACAAAGGAAGAATCTGAATGTATCCTCTATGTTTAATATGTCTCTCCATGTCAGATAAATCCATGTTTATGCCTATGCTACATGCAACAATGTAAATTAAATAAGTTTAATGAAAAAAAAATACTTCAGATATTATTTCAAGGTGATGTCAGTTTTTGCAGCTATCAGTGACAGCTTTTTCAAGGAAGATCTTCAGAAAAAGCAAAGGCCTGGAAAGCAGCAAGGATCAAAGGCTGGTAACGGGGAACTGGCTACTGGGGAAAGAAGGATAAGAATTACTATAGTAAGAATATTTGATTATTGCCATTAGTTTTGCTCTATATCCTACCTGTTGGTTGTAATACACACAAGTAATTTTTTTTTACTACAGATTTTACAAAAGAGAAAATGTATATTCACAAGGCTCAGAACAGTGTATTGGGAGCATCTTCCTGAATGATTGTGTTTGTGTATGTGTATATGTATAGCTTTTATGTTCATGAACTACATGAAATTACAAAATAATTAAACAGACTATGAAGAAACTGAAGGTATCTACCTTACTGAAGTCTCCTTTTTAGGGAATACATTCTGCCTTTATATGGAAGAAAAAAAATGTATTCTCTTCCCTCACCTGATTTTGTGTATGTACAGAAGAGATGAGATTTCTATACTAGGCAGATGAATAGGTTATATTACATCTGAATGAAAGTCTTTTCATACATTTGTCAAAAAGAGTGCAGGCTGCAACATTTTGTCTTGTCAGATATTTGCTGCTTCATTTCACGGACTGAAATGACTGATTCACTGAGACTCTAGGCCTCAAGTCCAGGCATGAAGAAAGTCAGATTTCACAGGTGCCTCTCCCTGTATTACGCATGGGCCAAATTCAGCCCCTCAGAAGGCAGTGGCCACACACCAGACCTACTCTCAGAGAGCTGCTCCTACATCCCTTCTGCTTGGCTTGGCTAAGAAGCCTCCTGCCTAAGTGAACTGAGAAATCACCTTTACATTTGACAGCAGAATAACACCTCCTAACAAGCTGGAAGTTCTTGGTAGTCACATGCTGCATCTAGGCTGCCTGGCAGTTACATAGTTTTGACTGCCGCAAAGCCCTGTTCTCCCGATTGTTCATGCTGCAGATGTGGTCAGAACATGCTACATCTGCCTCTCAGATGCAGGGGGTCTTCTTTTTATTGAAATGATTAAGAGAAGGTGTGATATATGTCCTGAATCCTCTCCAGTATAATGTTGGGATGCATGGGATGCAGTTACAGTGACCGTTTGAACTCAGAAGTTTGGAAGTGTTCTGGTTCACGTTTTGGCCCAGCCTCTCTACCCCTCCCTCCTTTCAGATTTGCTTTCCCCAAGTAACAGGTTTGTGGCCAGATTTGCATGTTTTTCCCAAGTAGCATCCCCTACTGCCAATCCTGGAGGCATAATAGTGGCCTGGATGGGCCATGGATGTAAGCCTATCAGATATTTTTATGTTCTGCTAAAAACTTGTGGAAACTGCTGTAGCAGGGTAAATTAGACCAAATATTCTCTGTAGTAGAATTTTGAGACAACTTTGTGTGAAAGACTTAAAAGGTACATACTTGCTGAGGCAAAGCAAGGATCATCTATTAGATGGTTGTTTCTCTCCTCACCCTAAAGTAGCTTTCAAAAGTTATTTTACAAATGAAAAACCTTCCACACTCTTTCAGTTTAATTCTGGATTCAGATCTAGCTCCAGCTCCAAAATTGCTCTCTATGGTTGCTCGTTCTACCCCTTAGTGAGTTGAAACAATATAATGAATTATAATACACCAAGATTTGGAGCAATTTAAATTCAGAAATAGGTCTGGAAGTGAATATAATTAGCATACTATGCGAACATGCTAGGTGATTCTTCAAGCAGCAAGAATGACCACTGGTCCCTAATGCAAGACGGAAAGTTTCATGCTAGGCTGAAGAGAAATCCGAGGGGACAACACCACTCACGTACTTTAAGGGCTGTTGCGTCTCCTGGATACAGAGTTATAAAAAGGAATGAAAACCAGTGTAATGACATTTCTGTGATACTTTCCAAATATAGAACAAGTGATATATCCTAAGGTAAAATACCTGTGTGAAAGGTTATGGCAGAATACAATGCTTTTCCCCTTTGAAACTATACAAGTAAGAGCAGAAAGCTTTTCCAGTGTGTCCTTTTTAAAAGGGCCTCTCAATTTCAGAAGCAGTGTATGTAGCTCAGTACATGCAAAGAAGTGTTGCCAATACAAACACATTTTTTTCTCCAATATAAAAGCCAAAAAGAAAATTATCCACATAAAACCCAAATAAATCATCAGTGTCCACATTTACTACTGAGTTTGAGATGTTCATTTTTTCTTCTGAAATTTTTCTGTGTAGTTATACTCATGTGCTTGATCATACATGCATATACATAGGTATTTGTCCATATCTGAAAATAGGGATGATATATTTTTTGTATTAACATTTGAATGGTAGTCAAACAAAGTTATCCCACTATGACTTGAGAATTATGTGTTTCAGTCAACTGGTGATAAATCACAAATTTATTTATTTATTTCTCTTAAACACTCATATGCATATTTCCCAGTTGAAAAAAAATATATTTTAAAATTACTTAAGTTAAATATCATGAAAAAAAAAATGTGCAAAAGGAAGACCAGGATTTTGTATTTAGAACAGAGTAAGAATATATCTAATTTTTAGGAACACTAGGAATTTTGCAGCAGTTTAGTGGAAGAAGGACAGAAGAAGGAAGCAAGGAATAGGCCATATTGGTTTTTACCCTAAATAATGTGAAGATACTATATGTACATAAGAATATACAGAATACTTTTAGTGTATTGGCTGGAGAATGTAGAAAGTGAATAGGGAGAGGAACAAAGGCTTGTATTATAAAGTAGAAAAAGAGTGGTTTACATTGATCAATAATTTTAAAGCTTAGCAATTACATTCTCAAAGAATAGCAAGGAGATGTAAATAGTGCCCTTACTAAATCATTGTCTACAATTCTTTATATTGGAAAATAAGACCGCAGAGGCATAAACTGACTGAGGTCAGAAGAGACCTCTGGAAGTCATTGGGTCCAACCCCCTGCTCAGAGCAGGACCTACTTAGATCAGGTTGCTCTGGACCATGTACAGTCGAGTTCTAAGTATCTCCAGTCACAGATATTCTGCAATTTCTTTGCACAACCTGTTTAAAAATCCTCTCTGTATATTAAAAATTCCTTACATGTAATCAGGATGTCTCTTTTTCCAGCTTCTGTCCATTTCCTCTTCTGTTGCTGTGCACCTCTTTGAAGAGTCTGGCTCCATCTTCTCTCCACACCCTTGTAAGGTAGTTGCAGAGAGCCACAAAGTCTTCCTTGACCTTGGTCTTCTCCAGGCTGAACCGTCCCAGCCCTCTCTGTCCTTCTATGACCTGAGCTCTAGCCTGATTAGCTAGGTGGCCCCCCCTGCTCCAGTATGTCCATGTCTTTCCTATACTGGGGACCCCAAAACTGGACGCAGTACTGAAGATGCAGACTCACATATGCTGAACACAGTGAAGCAATCACTTCCTTCAACCTGTCGGCTGCAGTCTTGCTAGTACAGCCCTGTATTAACTCTCTCTGCAGAGGGGCACTCTGATACCTCATGTTCAACTGGTTGTCCACCAAGCGGTTTTATTCAAAGCTGCTTTCTAGCTGTACAGATGTGCAGAGTTCTGCCTTCCGGGATTCAGGTTCCTGCATTTGCTATTATTAAACTTTATGAGGTTCCTGCTAGCCTATTTCTGCAACCTGTTGAATATGCTCTGAATAGAAGCCCTGCACTCCAGTGTATCAGATGCTTCCCCTGCAATTTGATATCATCTGTGAATACTCTCCTAAAAAAATCAGTGAAATTAGTTTGGTTTTGTTTAACAAAACTAACCAATCTGCCGTCTTTTTAATGAACACACATTGCTGCTCTGTTCTAGATATTTAGGGGTTGCAACTAGGAACTCAGCATCACTTTTCAATTGTGGACATCAGTTAGTGGTAACAGTGGAAGAAGCAATAGTGTTAGTGATAAATAAATCCATGAAGAAATTGTGGCTATTTATGCTATTAAAAAAAATCCAACCCAAAACTTAAGTAGCCAGAAGAAGAGCAAGTTCTCATATGCTCAAGGGACTCAAGCAGCAGCATGCAGGATGTGAAAAACCTAGATTCAGTTCACCCCTGTGCATGAATGATTTCAAACCCACTTTTCCCACTTTTAAATGCATGCCCTTAACTTTAAACTAACATAAAAGGTCTCTCTCAATGTCTCATGTTGACACTGTTCCACTGTATTTACTCAAATGTTTACTGGAGAGAGGCTGTCCATGCGTTCCCATCTCCTGGGAGAGTGTCCTAGCTAGAAGGCTGGAGAGCTATCCTTGTTCTCCATCTCAATGACATTTTGAGCATTTTATCTAAAGTGGAACAGTGTCAACAGGAAAGGTTGAAATAAGCTTCCTAAGAGTATCTTGTAGCCTAACTGTTCACATCTTTGTCCAATTCAGAATGGAGATTAAAACAGCATAAATAACCTATCAGGTAAATTGCCTAATCATCAGGAGTATTTTCAAATGCCTCCCTCAATCTTTCTACCTGGGGTAACTTTTTTATAAATTACTTAAATACAAGTTGAGATAACATATAATAGAAGGACTCAGTTACCTGACAGTTGGAATATTTTGTAAGCTGAGAGACTGCTATTCAAATCTCCTTGAGCAAAGGACAAACTGAGCTGCTGAGCAGCACATTTTATAGTGCACATTTTATCACAGTTAAGAAAAAAATAGAGATATTAAAGTTTGTTTGAAATCAATTCCTTTTTAGAAAAATAAATTATCATGTGTAAACCATGTGCTCCCTGAAAAAAACAGGTTTTGTCATATATTTACTGTCAGAACATAAACCTGTCATATAAATGTTTTTCTATAGGTGTAAGCGCCTCATACCCAATTACTTCACATCATGAAGTTAGATTTACTCTGCCTCATGCAAGAAGCTAGAACTGTATTTCTTGACCAGAAATATTTTCAGTTTCAGTCTTAAACTGGCACCTTAGAACTTTTTCTGGATTGATGGCCTTGCAAATTGAATGATTACAGGAGATTCTGAAAGAGAAACAAACCTCCAAAAGAAACTTTGCGGCTGTTGTGTACTCTATATCATTTTTGAAAAAGGCCTTGGAGTTTTCCATGCCTCTCATGTTATTAGCAATACCAGATCAGTGGTTTTGTCTGCAAGCCAGACTATAAATCACCATCAGTGTTAGGCATGATATTCACTATTAATGCCTTGTTTTCCTTACTGAAATATCTTTTTGTGCTTATTTTCTCTTGATCCTTGGCATTCTGCTGACCATCAATCAAAAGAACAAGTTGGACATTCCTCTCTGTCTTTCCTCAGTGAACCCCTGATTTTCTTGACCATTAACCACTCTCTGGAATGTACATTTACTGTCAGCATCTTTAAGCCCCCATATTCTCCTCTCCCAGCTACGCTCCCTTGCTGGCACTGGGTTGCAAAGCAATATTTCCCATATATTGAATGAAGAGCATGTCATAGGCTGTTTGACATGGTCTGGGAGTCCACAGAAAACCACTGATGCACAACCCACTTTTATTCTACAGGCCTGTGGGAGCCTAGAGGGATAAGAAGCCTTTCTGCTAGGCCGAACACACCACCTCACACACACAAAACAAATATTCTTGCCTTTACTATTTAATAGGTTTCATATTAATGCAGAAAAGGATTGTAGACTGATGTTTATCTAAAGATGTATCTTGAGAGCATTTTTCTTGAAATGTGCGAGTAAGCGTGATTTCATGCACCAGCTGTTCTCTTTCTTTACAAAAATGCAGTGTTTACTGGAGTGAGGAACAGTCTGCATTCATTATTCAGGAGCAAGGAAGTTTTGACTTTTTCTTGAGCTTCTGCAAAACCCTTCAAAGGGAAGGAAAAGGAAAATGGTTCAACACAAGTTCAGTTAGATGGTTGAATAATTCGTAGTGATATTTCCCAGAAGGCTGCTAATTCAAAGACTTTCTTTTATAAAATTGACTTTTCAATAGGCCACTTTTCCTTATTGGAATGCTTGGTTTTCATGGGCTGAAAGCTAATACACGTTTTCTTATATTACTTTGAGAAGGGGAAAATACATACACATACTCTATCAGTCTGTAGCATTATCTTAGACATGTTTCTTCATCACTAGAGCAAGTTATTAACTTTGCCAAGTAAAAGGCTGTGAAAAGTTTCACAGATTCATTGTTCAAAGCATTCTAACTCATTCATGATATTTACTTGTCCATACACTATCAATATAGATGCAGTAATGTGAAGATTTGAGCCTTGATACTAAATGTAGTCTGCATGGTTATGTGGTTCTTTGTAAGTAGATTTTATTACGGTATTGCAAACTAAGGAATTGACTTTCATATATAATTGATTTGGCACGATGTAGGTAACAGCAATACCCCTTCCAGTACTAGAAGAGGCTTGGCACCTCTCTTGCTCAGAAAGATCGTGTTTCCAGCTATCCAATGAAGTGCAACTTAGCTAAAAATACTTGAATTATGTCAGAAAACCAGATGAAATTAATTAGAATTAAGAACTGTAATAACTTTTTAGTCACATGCCAACACTAGAGAGGGAAGCTGGACAATGAACTGGATGATTTACTACTACCACTGCTGCCATTTATACATCTACCATCTGATGACCAGACACAGTGGTATCTTCTAGATACTTTGTTCCACTTCGGCAGTAGTGGAACTAACCCATAAAGCCAAGTTTATGACTGCTTTGCATTGGTAGAATTATAAGCAGCAGCTGTCATGTAACTGTGAGTTTGATCTGTGCCTTCTAGGCCTTTGCCTCTCACATTTTGTGATTTAAGGAAATAATGGAAGTGTGGGTGTAGAACTCTATTAGGGAAATCTTGCATATGCTTGCACCAGGAGTTAAATATTCATTGTATTAGCCCACATATGAAAGTCCATATGTGGCCATAGTAGGTTGTAATTTCGAGTGCAACTTCTATCTTCCAAATCTAGATGTCCAAGCGTTGAACTCCAGGCTCATCTCCCCAGGTTCCCTGTGTAGTGAGTGGATAGAAATAAGCAGGGGTTGTTCTTATATCTCTAAGTCTCTATTTTAGCATGAGCTGAACTGCCTTTTGAAGTTGCCTATTCCAGGGGACCTACATAAATTTATTCAGACTTGAATTTCTAATTTTTTGGGTATCTAAATTTTAGATTCTTATTCTATCTTCTTTTCTTATGACTTGCACCCTTACTGAACAGAAAAGCCGTTAAATGGCCAGCACTAAGTTGGATCAACTACAAGGTGCTTTTGCAAGAGGAAACATTTTATGCCACAAGATTTTTCTGTTGGCTTCTCTTTGTTCCTTACTGAGGATATTTCATCCATGGAAGGAGCAGAGGAATTCCTAGTCCCTTCATCTCAATTTGTATCAGTCCTACTGAGGACAAGACCAACTTCAATTTCTAACAGGCTATAAGTCATACCTAAGAATCAGTAAGTTGTACATATGCTGTTCTTAGATGGATATACTTCTTTAAAAGGTTGATGTATTTTTTTAATATAGATATTATCCTTTTCTTCCTTCATTACACTTTTCCTTACATGGTGACCCGTATTATCCTGTTCTTTAAGTACTGTTTTCAGTGGTAATATGGTAAAAAGTAGCTCTCATATATTTTTAAAAGTTATATTAATAACAAGGACATAAAAGAATGACCTAAATTCTTCTTATACATACAGAGATTTGTCATCATTAATAAAGAAGGTTTATTTCTACAAATTACATTTTCCTTTAAATCCAATTTAATAGGAGAAAGTTGACTTTTATTAAAGATCCTGCTTTTCTTTTGAGGCTAGGAAAGACCATACTAATAAAATTTCCATGAACTTCTAGGCAAACTTACTTCCATATAAACCAGATGTATAGTCTTTCTTATACCGTAGATTTGTTGAGCTATTTGCATGTAGACAAAAGATTAAACTAGCCAAATTAGGTAGGATTTACTTTTGTGTCTTTTTCCATTACATGAAGTAAAGTTAGTGAAGAAAACAATATGTGCTCATTTAAGGAAACCTCCTCTGTTTCTTTAGTTTTCTGTAGAAAAGATCTTGCTAAAGAGAAATAAACCATATACACAGACTATGTCCTTTGTTGCCTAAATGCAGATGTTCCACTGGACTCAGTTCTTAACACTTTTTTGTTATATAGATGTATATATTTTTTTTCCTCCAACTGGTTAATTTAAAAAAATTAAAACCATCAAAAGTAAAAAAACAAAGAAACACTTTGTCAGTCTGAGGAAGAAAACTATCGCATAGTCTTAGCTCTGAGAGTGCTTTGGTAGATCTACACTATGAAAGGTATCCACTCAGAGAACAATCTCTGGTTCCCATGCCAGAAACAGCAGATCAGTTTGCATCCACACTGACCAGTGATAGTCCCGTACAGAACAGACTGACTGTGTTTTCCTGCATTGGCCTTTTCTTGGACCCAACTAGCAGGACCTAGAGACATATTGATTACTTTTATTTGACATTTTATTTTTTCATTGGTTTGGGTTTTTTTTTTGTGTGTGTGTGGTTTTGGGAGGGGTTTCTTTTTGTTTGTTTGTTTAAAGTGTCTGAAATAATGCAAGGGCTCACCAGAATAATGCTCTCCAATGAAGCAGAGCATGTGTTGCATGTTTTACAGAATGCTATGAGGGCACCTGGGGTTGCTGGAGTGTGAAAGACCTGCCGAGGATGATGTTAGGTGACTGATCGAGCAGAGGTACAAAACTCCCTTCCACTTCCTGGATGTAGTCTGTGGAAAAGTCTTTTCCCAGAACAAGAAAAACCTATGCTTCATCCTGGATAAAACTAATTGGTTTGTTCCAAGACAGACCAGGATTTAAATTGTCTGTGTAATGGGGATGATTTGAGGATTAGGATTTGAACCACAGTAAAGTGGAAGGGTAAGTTATTGCCTTTGTAGGAACAGCTGTTTCTCAGTCTCCACCCAGGGAAGTAAATAAAGTTTCAATCCTAAAGGTTACAGGTCAAAAAGGAGGTCCAAGCAGAAAGACACATTTGTTATTCCTCAGTGTTAATTTCTATGCTATGCTACTGATGTTGGACTTTGCCTACTTGGTATTTTCACTGCATTCCTCCTCCTTATAATTATTTACTCTCCTTTTCTTCCCCGCTCATTAGCCTGAAAACACAGATTCTAGTTTGTGAAGAACTTCCTAAATACAAATTCTTACTCTAACTGGTCCCATGATAACTTCTGAAGTGGAAGTTGAGAAAAAAATACATCAGTCCATCCTTCCTGTGGCACCAAAAATACACAAGTCCAGTAAGTTGTATCACTTATTTTGATTATGTCAAATACCTTTGATAAATGCGTGTATGATGTTGTTTGGTACATAGATTAAATGGGCACTTCTTTACATTTGCCTATGATGGTTCAATCAGCTTGTATTCCTCAGATCATTTCCACTGCTGGCATATATCAGCATGGCTCCTTAGATATTCCTAGAGTTATGCAGATTGACAACTGAGGATCCAGCCAAGTAAGACTGAAATATTGACTTAAAAAAAAACCCTGCACGTAAATGTCTGTTACATTTCACTCGAATGAAAAATGAAGCTGAAAATTGCAAAATTTCCATGATCCAGAGGAGAGTTTTCTTTGAGGGATGGTATACTGACTGACATTATAGACTGTTCCTAGTTTGCCAGATGTCCTTATGTTCGATGAATCTTTCAACCACACTAACTGCTGGGTATTTAAATATTCACCAGGGCTAGAGGAAAAAGTGGGTCCTTCATGTTGTAGTTACTCCATGTTCACTTTTTCTTCTACCAAGAAAATCAAATTATAATCTCTAAAAAACAAGTCTAAATTTTTGTCCAAAGTGATCATCACATTTCAAATGTTACATCTTAGGGGGAAAGGGATTACTATTTTGTTTTTCTTAACTCTAATCGATGAGGCAGAATATTCTAAGAAAGCAACTATATAAAGTAGCTCATTAGCCAGATACCCAAATACAATAAATTATTCTGGCAGAAGACGATGCCGAGTTATGGAAACTTGAACGGGTCTTTTTTTTTCCCCCACAGGAAGCTGTGGAATCTTTCTAATAAATAAGCCACTTAATGTATCTCCCGTTGACTTTGCTCTTATTTGTACTGGAATAGGTTGCAAAGCAACAGCTAGTAGCAGCTAGCCAACTGTCAGACATACCTGTATTGACTGAACTAAGCTGTTGCTCATGAATGAGAAGAAAAACTTTTGGGGGATCTGATGGAAGGTTGTTTTATACTCATGTTGGAGCTCTGAATGTTCAAAATTGGAAATATTTATGTACTTTTAGAAGCTTTAAAAATAATAGTGACATGAGGTAATAAAAATCCATAGAAATGAACAATTTATGACTAATAAAAGGTGGCCTTATTCTTTAAGACATGTAATCCCCTAATTATCCACAAAACATTGGATGAGATGTTCATTATTTGAGTCCTTACCATTTGCCAGTGTGTTCTTGGCAGACCTTTTAGTGGTATCAGCAGGAAAAAAGGAAATGAGCTGGAAAGCATTAAAAAATAATACTCAAAATAATATTTAGGCATGTGATCCTCTTATGAACTTCACATTGAGCTATTAAAACGCATTCACTAACTCCATAACAAAGAGGTAACAGGCTGTACCAAGAAAAGGCGATTTTAATGTGGTCAAATAGCTTTAAGAATATGTATTCAGTTTCTTTTTCTTCCAGGTTCATATATAAGCAGCACTGAGGAATTTGCCTTTCTGAAGATCATCTGCTGGACTTGTCATCTGGACAATGAGGCTGATTCTCCATTTCATTGTAACTGAGGCAGTCTTTTATGGATTTGATAGCATTTAACAACTGCTTTATTTTCCACAGCTGTATACGGCTGCTTTGTTAACTGTCTGAGAGACAGTAACTAACTCTTCAGATCTTATGAAGACACGGGGCACTTTTTAGTCTTAGCAAAGCAGGCAGTTCTCATCACCTATAGGTGATGTCCTCCCTCCATGGGAGTTTCCACTTCTCATTGCTCACCGAAGTAGCCCAGAAAGGAGTCCCATGACCTTCATATTTATTTGCCTGTGCCAGAGCCCTGGAGAGCAGTCTGTTGCTCAAAAACTTTTTATGAGCAAAAGAAAACACATCTCCTATGAAAAGCCAAGAGGTTATTGCTAGTATTGTTGAAATCTTAACAGTCTTATCACAGAATTATTATTAGTCCAGATCTAATTATTACAGAAAATGGGAGAGAAAGAAAATAAAACCCAAATATTATTATACAGAAAGTATTATTATTTATTTTTATTACTACTATTAACAAGAACACAGATAAAATTACTATACACATGCTTCCTAGCTTCTAACCCTTTTCTTGGTGTGATGTTCACTTTTCCTGGTCCTTGGTGTTCTAACATTGAGAGCTTTGTTTTAGTATGGGTGGGGTACAGTGAGTTGGAAGCATCCTGATTCCTCCACCAGGAAGACTATGTTGTTCATGTTTTCATCTTCCTTACTCTAGGATCCCCTTTTTATATATTTGCTAGCATTGCTTTACAGCTTGCTCTTTCTTCACTTGTCTGCAAGTTCATGATGAATCCAAATTTACTGTATATGGTGCATTTTACATAATCAGGTACTTGTTCTTTGTTCTGTGTTACCACTAAAGCTGGTTTTGTCAAGCTCCAGATCTGCATTTTTTTAAGTGACCACTGGTGAGTTGTTTAGAGCTATGGGGTCTCCATCATCAACCTGTACCTTGACTCTAATCGTCCTGTGCCTGTACTCCTCTCCACTGCATCTTGTGTCCCCACTTCTCAAGGCATCTGCTTTCATACCAGGCCTGTATTTCTTCATACATATTTTTGTTAGAGTCATAAAAAATTTCTTGTACACAGAAAAACTACTGGTTACTATTATCTCTATAAAGCTTTGGTACCATACAAAAAGCAAAACCTCTGAATTAGGAGTAGCCAACTCATCATTAGAAAAATTGCAGTTACAAAAATTGCAGCTACAAAAATTGCAGCTAAACCAAGTGAAAACAGAGTTCCAGGTAAGACAAGAAAAGTTCAGAAAAAGAAAAAGAAATAGAAAAAACAAGTTTCAGTCCTGAGGCCTTGCAAACTCAGTACAAAGCCAGTGGCCTACTACCAGCAATGGCAATACATTTTCTCCTGGGTTGCAGGATGATCATGCCACATCTGTGTTCAGGCCTCTTAAGGAAGACAATAGCATAAGACTGCCACCTCCAGCAAGCTGTTTATTTCTTAGGTGCTGAAGCTTGCATCAATTTAATGTGGTAATTAAGTTTTTAAACTAAGCTGAATGAATACAGGCCTTTATGCTCCCTTAGTGCCAATGTGACAACGACAGGAAATGAGTAGCAGGGGATAAAAAAGAGGCAAAATCTAAAGGATTATACAAACAAATAGCAGATTCTTTTCAAGACAGAGCCGGGACATGGCTTTCTTTAAGGTTGAGATCCCTTGATTTCTCAGCTACTGTCCACAGAATAATCCCCATCCTGCTGATTTGGTTTCTAGAAGGGTAGGATCATATCAAGCTGGATTGAAAATACAAGAGCAGGGCAAACTGGAAGGTATTTGCCTTCAGACTTTGCTGTCTGGAGAAATATCAGTCATTTGTAAAAGTAACATTAATTTGATAATTCAATGACTTTCAGTCTCACAGTACCTTGGTGAATGAACCAGGCAGGTTTTGTGACATCTATTTTGCATACGTGCAGATAAATGAAAGGTTAAATATTTGGATGGTAATAGGTAATTAAATAAAGTCATGTGTCTATAGTGTGAGTGCACTGGAACCATGCTCCTATGTTCAGGCTTTTTTCTGGATGGATAGGGGCTGTTTCTTTACCAGTAGTCGCAGTCATGTATGGTATGCTGCCCAGTCAGCGTGTGCAGCTTGACCAGCTCAGAGTATGGGCAAGTGGAGTTTGGACCTACCTACACGAGCCTTCAGAGACTTAGCCTGTGCTTAACTTGCAAGGCTTTGGTTAGGTTATGTGGTAAAACTCGTCTGCACACCCACAAAGATGCTCAGAGAGACAATGGCAGAAGGGGGAGCCCAAATAATCCTCTGCCAGTCTACTCCCAGGCCTATCCCCCTCAGCCCCTCACATACTAAGCTGAGTAAAAGAAATAAAAATGCCCAAGTTTTTATAGCAAAGTCTACTCTCCCTTTCGTTATTTTTCTAGAATAGGGGAAAGGGATTTTTAAATGAGTATCCCTGTTTTTTGAACACTTCTCAAATCTTTATTCCTATCTTGCTAAATTCAGTGCTGTAAACAAAAGTCAAAACAATCAATCAATTTCAAAATAGCAAAACCCCTCCAACAAATAAACCTTCCAAACAACAATAATTTTTGACCTCAGAATTAAACCTGATCTATTTTATGTTATCATCTGATTCAAGTAAAAAAAAGGTGATTCTCCTGCTGTGTTCAGCCTTGGTGCAGCCTCACCTCGAGTACTGTGTGCAGCTCTGGGGCCCACAATTTAAGAAGGATGTTGAGGTCCTTGAATGCGTCCAGAGGAGGGCAACAAAGCTGGTGAAGGGGCTGGGAGGAATGTCCTATGAGGAGCAGCGAAGGACTTTGGGCTTGTCTAGTTTGGAGAAAAGGAGGCTGAGGGGCGACCTCATTGCTCTCCACAGGTTCCTGCGGAGGGGACGTGGAAAGGGAGGTGCTGAGCTCTTCTCCCAGGTACCCAGTGACAGGACATGTGGGAATGGTTCAAAGCTGTGCCAGGGGAGGTTCAGACTGGACATTAGGAAGCATTTCTTTACCAAGAGGGTGGTCAAACACTGGAATAGGCTTCCTAGAGAGGTGGTCAATGCTCCAAGCCTGTCAGTGTTTAAGAGGCATTTGGACAATGCCCTTAATAACATGCTTTAACTTTTGGTCAGCCCTGAAGTGGTCAGGCAGTTGGACTAGATTATCATTGTAGGTCCCTTCCAACTGAAATAGTCTAGTCTATTCTAATGGAGAATTTCAGAAAAAACATTTTAAGTTTGACTTTCATTTACACTAAAGTGTTGGAAGAACATATGAGGAAAGAGAGAAGGCCTTCAAAAGGGCAAAACTTGCATTTACTTTCACTTAGAAGTTCCTTGATACTGTACAACAGGTTAACTGTCCCATCTTATAAATAGGAATAATTTCTATTGTCTCTTCTATGCAGGCTTTTCCTTTTATCACTAAAGCTATTGAAGTGTCTTGCATTGACTTCAGTGGGTTGAGGATCAACCAGATTGCATCCAGAAATTTCAAATGCCTTTTCTTTGAAGTGGAAATTGCACTTTGAATAGTTAGGTGACAACTGTTTGGGATATTTTCTCTTATTTTTTTATAAGCTGTATCATTTACTTTATTTCCTTGTTACAGCTTTCTTTTCCCACTGCTGCTTCTTTCTTGTCAATGCAGTGTAGGTCTGAGTAAAGCAGTGGGGTTTTTATCAGTTTCTCTGAAGGTAGCTGTTAGTCAGGGGTAATCCTATTTATTCTAATAGGTATCCTTTGACTAAAAATACATTTCTCCTCCTTCCATGAATTTGATTTTGCTGTCTTCCATATGCAGCTGACGACAAATGCTGTCAATATTAAGTTGCTAGTTTCAGTCCGTTATGGCTTTTACATATTAGGAGCAAGATTCCATTGCTTCTAGTAATTTGTTCTATCATTTAGATTTGTGCATTTTTTTACAAAGTGCTTTATCAAGTGAACAACAATGTAGATGACAACACAGAAAAAAAGCCAGACTGAAAAAGAAAGCAAATAATTAATGAAAAGTGTTCGATTATGTGTAAATTACTCCTTATAATGCCCAGAAGTAGTCTGAAATCACTGTTGCACTTATCAGTGCAACCAAAGGAAACACGAGAGTGGAGATCACAAGGCATAGTTACATTCCAAGCTTACTTGTAAAAATCACTGTGAGAAATATTGTGAAAATATTGTGAAAAGCCTTCGCTTTGAATTTATAGGTCTCTAATGAAATAGGATTCTGTTTATCCAACCTCCAAAACAAAGTAGATAATATGTACTCTTAATTTTGCACTGAGTTTGCATCAGTAAGAACCTGTTAGATTAGGTTCTTAAGAAACTTGGATTGCAGCTGATGTAGTCACATGTGTCCCTGACATAAATCCCACTAATAGTCAGGAATCAACAAATGAACTCTCTAAAAAATGTATAACCTAATTGTCTGAATGTATGCTTAATAAAACACTTGTGTATTCTTCATAAATTCAGGAGATAGATATATATATAAAAAAACATATAACTACCATCAGTTTCATAACTTTCAGTCTCTAATGGAGTGCTAATTAACAAAAAGTCCTAATCAATTGAGATGGGTTTGGATCTTTCTGCCCATCTAAACCCTGTGATCCAAAGGGGCCCAACTGCCTATTTCCTAGTCAGACAATATTTATTTGCTCATCTTCCCTTCACATACACATGGCAGAGGAATGTGTGAAAATTCAGAATGTGTGTTATAAATTACAACATAATTCAGAACCTTCTGAGGTTGTAGTTAAATTTATCTCTGGCAAAACTGAAGGTCTTTGGCTTTCTATACAGAAGTATAGAGCGTATCTTTCAGTAGTTTTAGGAATAGAGCAAGACTTATTTCCACACAAAAATCTTTACTGGTGGCTTGGCTAAATGCTCCATTAAGTTAAAAACCCCAGATTTTATTAATTATGTCTTACTTGACAAACAATGCTTTAAATGACGGGAAGTAATGCTTTCTAAAATAGGACAAGTTTCCTGACATCAAAACCTTTGAAAATAAGTTCTAGAGGTTTCACAAAATGCTTCCAGTCCTCTCATCCATAACATGACTTGCCACACACTGAAATATTCTGATACTCGTACCCTTTCTGGCCAGCAGATAGGAAAACTATTATTTTTATCTCTCAAGTCTGCATTTAACTTTCTGTTTTTAATAAAATGCTTACATCCCTTTATGCAAATTTTAAGTTTTTAATAAGAGTGATCAGATTTAAGGAGAATACTGACCTGGGAAAGGATAAGTAATTGCCACTTAATGGAGGAGAGGATTGTAGCTTTGCTCTTCCCCCATAAGATCTACATTAAAACAAACAAATGAACAAACCAACCTGTTGAATCTGAAAGCAGATTTTTGATCAAGAATTTATATGACTGGATTTGGTAGAATTATCTGAAGCTTTCTGAAGACATATTTGGCTTCTTTGGAAAATAGTAGACACATTAAATAGAAGACAAATACTTGAATTTAAAATAATGCTGCGATTCTTCATGTAATTTGGAAGAGGAAAGTTAGAATTCTACATCCTTCTGTTACATCATAAGTTGCTTCATCAGAACTGAACTATATTTCCTGTCATAAACCCCTTTTGCTGTCTCCTAGCCAGTTCACGTGGCTCAGTTATCAATGGTAGAAGTCTCGACAAGGCACTGAGCCTAGAGGATGGAACAGGAACCACCTTCAGTGCACTGTGGCACTATTTTGAGTGACTGTAGGCCTGCTTGCAGTTATGAAAAAACATTGTGCCAATTGTATGAAAACTGAAGAATTTGTTTTTCAGACCTTTTTGAAGATTTCTTTTATTCTAGAGAAAGCCAAATTTAAAAATAAAACTATGTTTTCTTAAAAAAAAAAAACACAAGAAAGCAGCTTTCTAATGAACCAAACAAAGTTAGGGACATTTTGGTTTCCTTTCATTTAAAAAATGTAATATTGGTTATATATAACATTTAATAGAAACATATAATTTCTTACTGAATATAATATACTGAAAAAATGGATGTTATTTTATACTTTGGGAGTCACAGATATCTCTTTTTCCTATGTATAAGCAGTAACTAGAGGCTGACATTCCATTAAATCCCAGTGAGAAGTTACTACTACAGTAGGACAGGAATACTACAGTAGAAGTTGATTATAATTGAGAAAAAAAACTAGTTTATCTGTAGAAAGAAAGAAAATAATCATATTGTACTGAAAATGTCATAACTACCATGAAGATGGAGAGAAAAGCAACAACACCTAACAGAGGCCAATACTGTGGAAAATTTTACCAAAGGAACTTAATTCTAAGTATATGTAACAGTAGCTTGAAAAAGCATTTACAGGTTTTTGTTTTGTCTGGGGTTTTGATTTTGTGTGTGTCTGTTTGCTTGTTTTTATTCTTGAGGGGAAAGGTTATCTGCAAAGACTTTTGGGAATATCAACTGCATAAAACTTGAAGTGATTGCATAGTCATTGCAGCTGAAGAAGGGTTGTTTGAAGAGTGATCAGTGATTTAGGTCATAGAGATACTAAATTCCAACAAATCTCAGAGAAACAAGATTGTAGTAAAAACCTTCTTGACACCTGAACTACAGTCCTAGACACTAAACT